>NC_134234.1:43393309-44758309 GCF_965152275.1 Natator depressus
CCCAGAGCCCCTGGGCACTGCAGGGAGAGACCGCTGCTTTGCCCCTTCTCCCATCTCTGATGAGGAGGCTGTCGTGGCCACAGGAAAACCCCGTGGTAGCCGCATGCATCCAAGCTGACCGCATTTGAGAAACGCTGGCGTAGACATACCCATAGGCTTCTATGTCACTTAGGTGCCCTTGGAAATTTTACCTTACATTCTGATATTACATTCAGCTGGAATGCCTTTATTTCTGTCAACTGTGTAGCATTATGGAACCCAGCACCTCCTGGCAATCTTGTAGGTTTTCATTCAATACTCCCACCATTTTTTAGTCCAAAGAGGAGATAAGGGAGAAGATGGTATCTGGCTAAAAGTCTCTGAGAAGACAAGGTTCTAGGATGGTAAGATACAGGAGAAATGGATAGCAGGGAACGGGATTTTTGTTTCTGAAATCTTCTTAACAGTCCGAAACGGGACATTTCTAAGTTATACTTTTTTCATGTGCCTGTCGGAGGTTGAGCATGACGCTGAGGGTGTAGACTTTGATTCCATTTTGGTCTGGTATGAGGCATTGAGAAACACCAGCGACAGCCTTAACAGCTGCTCCAGCAAATATTTGGCTCCAGGACGTGAATACTCAACACCGACAGCTTTGCAGTGGAGCAGTTTGAGGAATGAAGGACTTGGAACTGAGCAGAGAGACAACTGATAGTGCTGATATTTACATCCCTTTTCAACATTTATTTACCATTTCAGCTTAAAAATATTTTTATTTAGTTTCTTAAAAGTAGCACCTCCGGACTAATACTCTGTGTGAGAAATGGCAATGCAAGGACTAGGGTTCACTAAGGAGCGAGCTCTAACAGCAGTCGTCTTCAAGTTTTACTGTTAATGCTGTTTATTAATAATAATGATTGAGCTGGAACCCAAGTGCGTGCCGGGCATATTACAGACAGTAAGCGCGAGGGTAAGGTTGCTGCTTGGAAGAGTTTACAATCGAAACAGACTACATGCAGGTGGGGGAGAAAGAGGGCACGTACTAAAAAGCAGTGTGAATGAATCAGAGAGCTGAGCATGTGACTTTAGTGCTGTGACTTCTGTTTAGTGTGTTGCCATCTGTTTGTTGGTTCTTTGAGCAGTAAAGGAGGGGGTAGAATATTTTGCTTCTTGCATAAAAGTATTTTAAAGCAGTGTGTCCCACACAGTCGGTCTCCCCACAACAGGGGGTCAGGGGCCTGGTGTGGAGGGGAGGCCCCTGGTTGCGGGAAGGGTGGTTGGAGAGTGAGCCTTCCCTGCATTCAACCCACAGCAGCAGTTCCTGTCCCACTGGGCTGGGCACAATGGAGGCGTGGGCAGGCCAATACTGAGTGGCACTATGACCCCTGTGCACCAGGTCACAATGCCCAGAGGGGAAGCTGGGTTCACCCCCACAGGTCAAGAGCAAACACTATTGGGTAGTGGCAGGGCGGGCTCACTCGCCAACTCCCTTCCCCAGGGACCTCCCCTCCGCACAAGGCTGGGGTTAGGGTTGCGAGGGTGGATGGTGCTACTGCAGGTGATGGGTGCCCCTTGGTGGGGTGAGGAGGAAGAGGCACCAGCAGCAATGGAAAAGGATGCTGGACTACGAGTTTGGGGGGGGGCGCCCCGATGAATTTGGGTGTGAGGTGGGTCACCAAGAAGCCAAAATGCAATTGGTGGGTCACTTTAAAACAGTGGCTCCCAAAGATTTTACTAAAGTGCTTTAAAAGGTGACCTGTTACTACAAAAAAGCTTGGTGGGGTGTGAATTGGGCTTGCATCGTTTTTTGCTTCTTTATAAAGTCCTGAGAGATGGTTTTGGGGGCGAGGGGGGGTTGGGTTTTTTGTTTGTTTTTAAATGAAAAAATCAGGTTTTGCCAACCCTGGGAAAATCTGTAGGGACTGGAGCACTAGTTAAATCATGACATTATATGCGCCTGAACGCTGAGTAACTCAGAGGGGCAGGGGATTTTTCTTCACACGCTTTCAAATATCTTTTGTTTTGGTTTTGTTAACACCGATTTTCATTCTGCTGTCAAATTACGGTTGGGAGACAGGAAGGCTTGTTACAAAGCAAACATCAGCCCCCTTCAAGGAAGGTTGGAGAGCTCACGATATGCACTCCTGGAGCCCTCCATTAAAACTAGGGAGGGCTGATCTTGACTGCAAAGTTCACTCGATTATTCTCGCTAATTCAAATTCCGTCCACACACACCAACCCTCAGCTGAAGTGTGGTGGTGCTTTGCACTCAAGCTGGCTGGCCCACTGGTGCAGGTCAGAGGGGGAGGAGAGGTTTACAGGCTAAAGCGTGTTAGCACAACTTGTCTGTTGCTAACACAACCACTCTGCTGTGTGGATGCCGGCTGGTTCTATTGAAGAGCTGAAAGTCCTCCAGTGCCTTCCCACAGTTCCCTCTGTGTGTCCAGAAAGGACAGACAAGTTCCCCCATAATTCACTGGAAAAAAATTCATGGCGTGGCTCACCTTGCTGGAGCATAAGGAACTAAGGACTATGCCCCCAGGAGTCTTACTAGTGCCACATACAAGTCAGTATGGTGCCAGTGCACTGGACACAGCAGCTAGAGTGTTACTTTGTAGCATGGCCAGTCTCACACAAGCTAGGCCAACGGGTGTGGAGACAACTTGAGTTAACGCTTCACTGAAGGCACACCCCGGGAAGAGCAGCCTTACTATTACTGATCAGACTGTTGTTGGAGAGAGACCCTGTCTGGCCTTCTTTCCACATCATAAAAAAACCAAGAAAGGGCATAAGCCCAATGTTTAAAAGCCCTTTGCACCTCCACTGGTGAGACGGGAGTGCAGGAGGTATTAGGCTTTACTGTTCCCCACACCGGCGCATGTCTGCCATTCCAGCTTCTCCATGTGGGTTTGAATATGCTGAGGGGTCAAGAGACTGCCTCATCCTCACAGACATAGCTGTCCTTTAGTCAAGGAAACCAAAGGCAGTGGCATGTGAACACATCAGGCCGCCACCTAGTTTTGTAACAAAGGCAGGTTTGCCCTCTGGCTACAGTCAGAGGCCATTTGAATAACAGGTGCAAGCTGCAAAGCAAGCCAGTGCCATTCTTATTTTAATTAGCTAATGCTGACCTTGGGGGCCTGATCCCCTTCACACTGAAACAATCATTGTTGGCAATGGGAGCCGGAGCAGCCCTTAAAAATCACCCAGTAAGTAACGAATGAGAGAGAACACAACAGATTTGCGGGCTAAAGCTTGACTGCGTTTAATATTGAACTTCTTTGCTGTAACACTCATGGTGGTGAGGAAACAAAAGATAAAAATCCCCCCCCCATCCAGTAATAAAAGATGTAGTGGAAATCTTTGTGGCCATACACCAGTCAACAATATGGTTCAAAACTACACATTTACTAAGTTTGCCAAACTGTCTAACTGTACAAGTAAATGACCTTCATTTGTATTCACTTTGGGAGGGAAACAAACTCGACTGTAATGCACTGCTGCTGTATGGAAACTACTAGAGGAGATTAATTGAATGTGAAAATGGTAACACTTCTAGAAGGAAAAAACCCACACACCAGCGCAGCTCCTGTTTTTCTGCTGGGAGCCAATTAAACATCCCCCCACAGCATTGCTCCACTCTGCATATCCAGATTAAAACCTACCCATCTGAACCAATATTTAAGCAATTGGCACACAGATATGACAGACAAGAGGGCGCACAACTTTGCTCACTGATGAAAAAGATGCTGGTAAGGATCCTGTCACTTAAATGGCTGAATATTTGACCTTCAGGAACAATGGGTTATACTGCAGTTGTAGACAGGATGTGGTTTCAAACAGAATGGAATATCCCCCATTCTTGCACGCTTTCACACACGCTCACTCTCACTCTCTC
The DNA here is from genome assembly GCF_965152275.1 of Natator depressus. Taxonomy (NCBI): domain Eukaryota; kingdom Metazoa; phylum Chordata; order Testudines; family Cheloniidae; genus Natator; species Natator depressus. The sequence continues at coordinate 43,397,187 of NC_134234.1, forward strand.
ACTCACACACACCCGTCTCATGAGGCCTAACTGACACATTGTTTTGCTTGCTCAAGTAGCCTGGTTTAAAAGAGATGAAGACAATGCTGAGTAGCTTGTCCAGTCTAATACCTGCTGCTGCTGAAAGCTGAAAGCATTCACACTCATTTCCTGACCAAAGAGACAGACCTGTGGGGGAAAGCAGAAGTGTACACAACAGCTGTTGAATTCTGTTTTCCAAACATCCCTGCAGATGTTTTGGAATTGCTTCATTAATGCCAAAATGACGTCTGGAACAGCTTCTCACTGAAACCACCCAGCTAGAACACTCACAGCCCAGTGTTCGTGTCAGCTTTCTTTCCTTTTGCTTGGCCACTTTATAGTTACAAGTTTGCTGATGTCATCAGCCAAGTAGAGGTGTACTTAAGGCAGTCTCTCAGTCTAGCTTTGATCATTGGGCTTTTTTCACAGGCGTCCCCATAGTCAGGCCTGGCCATATGGAGGCTGTCGCTCTTCTGCCTTTTAGTTCCAGCTTGCGCCCATAAAATCCCCTCTTTCCTGATATTATTGTCTGTCTAGCAAAAGTGTCGCCCCTGCCACCCAGAAACAGGCTTATCTCCTGACGTACTTGCTCAGGTGAGCTGCAAGCGTCTTTCCTGGGTGTATGGCTTCATTGACGAGTTAACTTGGGTGATTGGTATGCCAGTGTGTCCACTTCACTGAGTTCATACAGGGGCTGCACTGTCTCATATGAGGTTCTAGGACTTCTGGGGGCACATCCCATGGTCCTTAGTGCAGCCATAAACTGAGCTGCTTCATGAACCTTTCCCAGAGAATTGTGAGAGCGCGTCTTGTTCGGCCTTCTATCTAGACCCATGGGGGAGAGGAAATGGTGGGTAGGCACTGGAGGGTGTGCTTGGCCTGGTTTAGCCTGCATCCACACTGGCAAGAGGGTAGAGCCCAGCCCAGTGAAAGCAACACTTAGTCTTTAGACTGTAGCCTCTGGATGGGCCGGCAAGCCGAGGTTGGAAGCATCACCACCCTTGTGAAAGTTTTTGTGTGTGGCTGTATCTGTGTCCAGCTGAGAGCTAGGCTAGAGGCCTGAGTAACAGGCCAAGTTATTGCTGCAGTGAAGCCCTATCTCTGTTGTCTTCAGTATGACATAACTCAGGAGTTTTCAATCTTTTTGGGTCCACAAGGCATACACTGCCCAAGAAATTGGTCTGTTGCCTACTCTGTCCCAAAGAATTGTGGGCTTTGGCTCACAGGTAGAAACAAGGAAAAGATTTTGTGTGTTGTGGGGCGGGGGGTGGGGAGTGGAAGATGACTGGTTGAGGATACTGCTGCAGCGAGCGGGTGCTGGTGGGGCTCTGGCATGGTGGTCCTCTTCCTTTCCCCAGAGCTCTGGAGCAGCATTTGTTCACAAGGCATTAAAGCCAGTGCCACAGTCCCTGGAAGCAGCACATCGCCCATCTCAGAGTGAGCCCTGTGTGCTCGTGGAAAAGAGCAGATGGGTGTGTGTGTGTGGCGGGGGTTGTTGTGATTGTTTGGAAGCAGGAGGGAGGCACTTGCTCCTCCTCTTGTGCCCAGCTGCAATACTCTGCCAATTTTTTAACATTCTTGACCAAGTGGGGTGTGACCCACTGGGCCCTCCAGGCAGCCATCTTGAGCACACATGCCATGGTCTGAGAGACGCCAAGACTGGAATGTGTTAGCTGTGACCTCACTTGGGCATCACGTGTTGCCTGGCAGTGCAGGCTGCGCCTTTCTGATTTTAATCTGTAAATAACCAGGGTTGAGCCTACAGCACAGAACATACTGAACTGGCTAGAGTCTGTGGGTACCATCGCCTGAATGGGATGGAACAGAACTAGTCATCTGTGTATCATAGGGCCCCTCTCTCAATGGAGAATTTCCTCGAGCTCAGATGGTAGGCGGACTAGCCTTTTGAATCAGGAGTGTCTGAGCTCTGTTGCTGTTGTTCTGAGTGGCCCTAAGAGCAGCATTGCTACTAAGTCTATTAAATGGCAAAAAGAAAAGGAGGACTTGTGGCACCTTAGAGACTAACAAATTTATTTGAGCATAAGCTTCCGTGAGCTACAGCTCTCTTCATCGGATGGCAGCAGCCACTGTTGTGAGCAGTGGAGGGGTGGGGTTTGAACTCCTAGAAACCCCTGATGCACAAGGACAAAGTTTGTCTAACTATGGGCGTATCTGAGCAATTGTGTTGGACTTGATCTTGCAAGATGCAGAGTCCTCTGGCCCTGATCCAGTGATGTACTCACAGACGTGCTTAACTTAAATATATTCTCACTGCAGACAATGGAACTGCTCACATGCCTGGCTAGTGCTTTGCTGAATCTGAGCTAAAACGCTCTGCTCCCCTCTCAGGACTGAGCCCTACATGCACCATGCTCTCCATTCTGGACAGACTCAGCTCTGCTTCATTGTATGCCTAACGCCCTATTCTGCTAATGGCGATTCTCAAGGAATTAGGCTCTGTGTTCCTGGAGCAGGATGTTCTAGCTCCACTGTTTCTGGGAATGGTCACGTGACCATTGTTTGCAGCATAAATAATAACCATACAGGTTCTACGTAGCCATGGACTTATTAGAACTCAGTATACCAAAGCCCAGCTACTTGATGGTTCACTGGCCCCACCTGACTCCCAGGCGCTGCCTTCCAGCTCAGCTCGTTTTGAAATGCCCATATTTCAAGAAGCTAAATATGGGGATAGGTCTCCTGTACAAAGGGCACGTGAGAGAAGTGAGTGAGGGAGGAGCATGCTAAAGAACAGGACTCTGCTCTTCGGTCATTCACTGGGAAAGTGCATATGCACTCTTGTATGGTGATCCTGTCATGACACAAGGGGGTCCAGACTGATAGAACGCTGTTAGAAAACCCAGCTGTCATTGCCATAATGATCTGCCAGTCTCGTCCTATCTCCGACTTTGGCTCTGAAAAAAGCTGGCGTGCACAGCAGTAGTTGCTAGTTGTACTGGATGCCCAATCATCTGGATTTCAATTCACAAGCCCTCTTTATTTGCACATCAGTGTGTCCGGTCCTGCCTGGTTACAATGCTCTTTTTCATCACTCTCTCTCTCTCTATATTTAGGGTCATCAGCAGATGAAGGCCTCATTACACCAGCTGACTGAGTTTTAAACTACTGCGTCAATTACTTCAGGTCTGCGACCTCACACATTGTGTCACAACTAGGCTAAAACATTTTGCCATGCTTCAAAACTAGGCAAGAGCTCATCTAACTCCACAGGGTTTCTTGGGTGTGACTCCCATTAAAGCAACTGTTTCCAGTTCAAATCCCTGAGTGCTGAGTATAAGGACAAGAGCACACTCTCCACATTAGTTTAAAAATGAAATTAAAACTGACATCCATGCTAGTTATAAAGCCATGGCTGCTTGCAGAACAGACACCAGACCTTCACTGATTCATGCTGAAGCATGGGAGAACCAGTGCAAATTACTACATTTTGTGGATTAGCCCATAAGGGTGAAATTAACCCCTGTGAATAGGGTGGCACCAGGCTTATGCCCCACTTAAGGCTTGTGCTGGCCGTCTGTACAGGGCTGAATGTCACCTTAAGTGAATAAGCACAAAGCTGGCATCACAACATGGACTTTTCACGTATTTTTCCCACCTTGGTTTAGTTTTCATTATTGATAATTGATATTCTCCTAGCAAACACATTTTAATATGTGCTGTAAAAATTATGTAATCTCATTAATAGGAGACTTCACTGCAGCATCTGCTATTAGCTGTTAGCTGAGTGGTGGAGAGAGAATGCACATTTTTGGCAAACATTAAAAAAGTGTGTGGTCTAGTGAATTGCAGATTAGGGAGGTTTGACTGTTATCTTAATTTACAGCCCATATAGTTTATGTTAACTCCACATGCATTTTTAAATATATTAGCAACTTAGTTCGACTCAGATACTTTTATTAGTTATTCACTGTTCCTCCTTGACAAGTTATTACTGACTTCTCCTGCTTGCTGCCTACAGCAAGACCTGAAGCTCTTTCAAGGAAATGAAAATGTCAACAGACTTCTCCGCAGTGCTCGGCTCAAATCCTAGTTCACCAGTTTTAATTTACTAGGCATTTTGTTAAAGAAACAGTAGTTTCCATGCCCCCCTCCAGATCGTGCATTGTATTGATCCAAAGGGACAAATTATGTCTGTTTTTCACAGAGGAGCCTAGGCAGAGACACGTCAGCTGTTCCCCAGAACTGGCAGATTGGTCAATGCAGAGAGCTGCCAACGAGTCCATTTTCTGGTCAGCACTGAAGTGTTAATACAGACTGTCAAGCAGAAATCTTTAGCTTATTCCACTCTGCTCCCCTGTCTAGCTGATAACATTTTCACCATGTTGTTTCAAAGGCTACTCCTGCTGCTATACGCAGCTCTGTGATTGAACATGGACTTTTGTTGATACAGAGCTGTTGTGCTTCTCTTTTTTGCTAATACGTGCTGGAATACACCTAATCACTGTTCACAAAGACAAGGAACTAAAACAGCCAGGATATAGCTTACAACAATAGGTCAGTGCTGGTAATGACTCCAAAGGACAAGAAGAATGCCAGGTCTTGACCTGGGTGGGTGCTGGAGGATTAGCCCAGACCCACAGTAAGGTCCTTCACTAATGATAAAATTTGACCTACCAGTCCGCATGTCACATACTGTATAGTTGTGTGATCAGGCCCATGTGTAGTTTCCATTGAGCTGACATCAGCGTATGTATCTCAGTTCAATCCACTATTCACTCTAGCGAGGGTTTGTGTGTGACACTCTCTGACCTCCATGTACAGCTGGGTCAAAAAGATACAGCCCATAGTCTGTGCTAGTAAAATAAATCACAGCAGCTGACAGCTGCTCCTCCACAGCATCCCTCATTTTGCTGCACAAAAGTTTGTTGCACTAAACAAATAACTGAAGCGAGTATGAGGTCTTTCTATGCTCCCCTCAATGCATGAGCTTAGCTTGCATTATTGTTTGTACAATTTTTATGTACTTTTTCACATACTTTTAAAAAACCCTCTGAAAGTACTTAAATATTAACATTTGCGGTGTAGTTTAGCGTACAAAGGCTTATTTTTGGCCGTGTAGGAAGATAATTTTACTCTGTGGTGTTGGAAATGGAAGAAACATCAGCTTTGTCCAAGTGCAGATTTACCTTGTGTAATTCTTAAGCAGGACTAGTTTCTGAATAAAAAGAAAATGTTTAATGTGTTGGATTGGCACAAAAAGGTTCTAATATGCCTGAGATCAGGTTTTGTCTTTTGTTTATTCACCCTCTTTGTACTCTCTCCTTTATGTCTCATACCTCTCTCTCTCTCTCTCTCTCTCTCTCACTCACACACACACACACAAACACAAACACAGAGAGAGAGCCCCTTGACATTCATGCCTGTGGCAAATTACTTGCAAGTTTCACTCATTGCATAATTCCCTCATTAGCACTGCAACTAGAAGGTGATGACTTTTCCCTCCAAATCATCACCCTAATCCAAGACCAATCCTGCCTGGTGCTGTAGGACCAGAAAATTTACTGTTCAATGTGAGAGAAGTCTAGGCCCTAGAGGTGGCACGGGAATTGAACTGTGGTGTTCAAGTGCTGGAGATCACTCAAGACCCTTAAGTCAGTGAGCCAGGCTAGTGTTTTGCTTTTGCTTGCTGAGCGTAAATATTCATATCTCTATTACTTTCAAATAGACTTAAATCAATAAACGTTCTGGATGATGGTCAGTATGGCAAAAACAGTGTCGGCTTATTAAGTGCACGTGTATAGCTTATGCAATAACTGAGAAAGTTGGCTGAACACAAACTGCGCAGCAATATTTACTTTATGCTATTCAAAAACCTGGTATGGTGACTAAAATTAATAGGCCTCGTCTGGAGGACAGTGTTAGCTTTCTAAGGGCTCTATTCAGTTCTTACTTCTGCCCCACTTCTTTCAGATTTTTGCATACTTCCAACATAGGCAATTGCAGGCCGTCCCATTCAGAAAGTAAGTCAGTAAAACCAGCATTCCTTTCAGCTTGCTGGATTCAGAACATATCTCAGGAAATCTGGGGAGTACTCAGTTGGATCAGATCTAGGAAGGGAACTGGCCCAGTTGAACCCACAAACAGCTGGTCTTCTCTTCCCATCATGACTAGCAATGCTCTTATGTGACAACATGAACTGATGCAATCATCCCTCACTTACTCCAAAGCAGCTGTGGCAGTGCTCGGGGGGGTCAGCTTTTCAAAAGGATGAAATGTCCTCAAACAGTTTCTCCAAAGCATTGGGCAGAAAGAGGCTTTTTTTCCCATTTCCAAGTTGGCTTTTCTGGGGTACGAGTTCCCTCCACACTCCATGGCCATAGAGGATTTGGTAACGTGCACTGATCTCTTTTCCACAGCCGCTCCCCTCTTGCGCAGACATTATGCACATCTTGGCATGTGACAGCCCAAGATGTACTCTTGTCCCATGAGTTTACATAGGATCCACCAGCAGAGGATGTAAAGGCACCAGATTTTCAGACATTAGAAAGGAGAGTGTGAACCTCAGCATTGGGAGGAAATGTTGAAGCAGTTTCTGTCCCTGCCCACTTCCTATGAATCCCAATAGTCCTTCCAGTACCCAACTCTTTGCTGGAGGTTGCTTCCTTGCTGCAGAATAACATGGAAGACACAGTGAGCATTTCAGTTCTTGATGTTTTGTTATATAGTTTAAAAAGGGATGTCTCATGCCCAGATTTGAAGTTCTCATTCAAGTACAATGCACAAAACTGTTGGAAAGGGGTTGTATATTTTTGGATGTTCCCTGTGCAGAATGCATGCAATCACTGCACCTGTCCTGCCATGCAACCTGTGGGAACTATAGATACTGTCCAGGTGAATAAGTTTTTTAAAGAAAGCTAAGATAAAGCCATAAAGAATCCTGTAAAAAGGTGGTGAAATATTTTATAGACTTAATTGCCATACTGTGTTAATTTGTCATGACCAGGTATGCAAAATAAGCACTTAGCTTTCCCAGCCTACCATATACTGTGTTGTTTTGTTCAATCAAAAAGTTTATACCTAATTTATCCATTTAAAAATTCTACCAGCTAAAGTAAACAGTGACTGTTATAGGGTAAGACTTACATGCAGCTCTGTGTACTTAATCTATGGGTAACAAAACAGGAAATGTCAGTACCCCTATTCCAATTAAGCAAAGGCCAATTTCTCATGGAACATAAATTCTTTACTTTTCTCCCAGAACAATTTATACTGCTGTTTTAAATAGTGGTAAAACATAATGTTTTTAATTTCACACCTCACATAGCACAGTCAAATGCTTCATGACAACATAAACAAAAGTTAGGCAGAGCACTGCAATTGATTTAAAACAATGATTTCCCCACAATGTGTGCTCAAGGTCTGCAGGGGGAATGCATAACAAATGTGTTGGCTAAGGCCACAGAAATGAGTGTTCCGGTGTTTTGGCTGCTGCTGCCAACCTTAGTCAAGGATGTGTTAACAGTGGATGCATTGATCCAAATCTCATTATTCCCACCACCAATCAAGGGAAGAACTGTGTTATTCTACTCCAGCTCTCTGTTTGGTAGTGTCGTAGGATCGAACAACTTGAGACTGAGAAACAACTCCGTGTTCTTCTTGAGAAAATGCATACCCATCTGAAAAAGTGAGAACAAAGGCACAATGGAATCAGTTAAAGATGATAATCACAGTTAGACATTACTATATAACACTGCTGGCGCTGTGGGGGAAGAGCACTTTGGTTTTACCAGCGACTTAGATTTCTGTGAAGTGTCTCCCCTCTTCTGGAACATGGGCCATGTCACCAACGTGATTAGGACAAGCTGCTGCTAAGTTTTTGGAGTAGCAGCCATGTTAGTCTGTATCCGCAAAAAGAACAGGAGTACTTGTGGCACCTTAGAGACTACCAAATTCCGGTGAAGTGAGCTGTAGCCCACGAAAGCTTACGCTCAAATAAATTTGTTAGTCTCTAAGGTGCCACAAGTACTCCTGTTCTTTTTGCTAAGTTTTTGTCACTCTTCCCTCCTCTCTAGAGCAGCCCATGCTAACCAGGCGATAACTCTCTTTTTATGACAACCTCACTAATAATCTACATCTGTACAATGGGGCAAATGATACTGACCTCTTTTGTATGAAAAGCATTATGTCGGAGCTAGATATTAATTACTACTGAGAACAAGACAATGGGTTGATTTCTTGGTGGAGAAGCTGTAAGGACATCACAGAAACAGAATTCTCTGGTAAGTACAAATTTGCTTTTCTGCTCAAGTCTCTCATTGTCTGTAATATCATGCCTAGCAGAACTTGAGAAACCCAGACTATGTGAGATGCTAAATCCGAGAGGAGACTATGATTAAGGTTACAATTTTTGCACGGAGGTTGTGCAAGTCACAGAAACTGTAACACAGTGGCCGGGAGGTGCGGGGTACCCCTCCGCCCGGAGGGGGCCCCCCAGAACTCCTGGCTGCCGTGGGGGCCCTCCAGAGCTCCCGGCCACCAAGGGCTGCAGGGGTACCCCAGAGCTCCAAGTGGCTGCGGGCAGTGGGGGCCCCTGGAGCTCCAAGCTCTCGCAGGTGGTGGGGGCCCCCAGAGCTTGGAGTGGCCCCCGCAGCTGCTGAGCCGCTGCAGGCAGTGTGGGGACCCTGCAGCTGAGCTCCACATTTTGTCACAGATATTTTTAGTAGAAGTCATGGGCAGGTCACGGGCGTCCATGAATTTTTCTTTATTGTCCGTGACCTGTCCATGACTTTTACTAAAAATATCCATGGCAAAATCTTAGCCTTAACTCTGATTAGTGTTTCCAGAGGACTGCACCCACTACATTACAGCCAGCTGCAACATCTGAAGACGCTCCTTCATCTACCCTAGAGAAATGGGTGATTGTGTATATATACACAGGTGACAGCCTGGCAAACCTTATTGATTTTTCTCAGTCAAGAGGTTAATGTATCCTGAGTGGAGCAAGCTTTAATATTCTGGGGTAAGTCTCCGAGATGCATATCCTTTTGGCTAGCACAGAATGGGAATCCTGACAAACACATTTTGATTTTTTTTTTAAACTCTCAAGTTCTGTCGAGAAAGAACTTCAGGTCTCTGACAATACCCAGGGGATGCCAAATTATGATATAGTAAAAGGGAAGGCTCAAGAACTGACTCCTGTGAAACTTGGAACTATTTTAAAACGAGGCTTGTTCCTGTGGAATATTAGGAATGAGAATCGGCAGAACAGGGCAACAATGTCCTTGACACCTAGTCAGCCCTGACGCCAGGTGGGGGAGGCTCCAGCTGTGAGCCCCAGACTCCGGCTGTCAGTGCCCCATAATGCCCCACTTTGGTTGGTGCAAGTGCTCCTGGTGAGGACGCGCATCACCGGCGGAAGGAGGGTACACAAACAGCTGATTTGATTACTACAGTGGCTGTCGGTCAACCTAACTTAAGTCTACCTTATTTTGTAGTGTAAACAAGCCCTAAGTAGCCTCCATTTCTTCTTCGTTTCATGGTCCCCAAATGTATTCCACATGTGGGTGACTGACAAATGGTATTCTGATTGGAGGAGGGTGTGAGGAAGCTGGTAGCAGAGATGCTTGTAGTACTGCCATCATAGAATCATAGAATATCAGGGTTGGAAGGGACCTCAGGAGGTCATCTAGTCCAACCCCCTGCTCAAAGCAGGTCCAATCCCCAACTAAATCATCCCAGCCAGGGCTTTGTCAAGCCTGACCTTAAAAACCTCAAAGGATGGAGATTCCACCACCTCCCTAGGTAACCCATTCCAGTGCTTCACTACCCTCTTAGTGAAAAAGTTTTTCCTAATATCCAACCTAAACCTCCCCCACTGCAACTTGAGACCATTACTCCTTGTTCTGTCATCTGGTACCACTGAGAACCCATCCACTTTGGAACCCCCTTTCAGGTAGTTGAAAGCAGCTATCAAATCTCCTCTCATTCTTCTCTTCCGCAGACTAAACAATCCCAGTTCCCTCAGCCTATCCTCATAAGTCACGTGTTCCAGTCCCCTAATCATTTTTGTTGCCCTCCGCTGGATGCTTTCCAATTTTTCCACATCCTTCTTGTAGTGTGGGGCCCAAAACTGGATGCAGTACTCCAGATGAGGCCTCACCAATGTCGAGTAGAAGGGAACGTTCGCGTCCCTTGATCTGCTGGCAATGCCCCTACTTATACAGCCCAAAATGCCATTGGCCTTCTTGGTAACAAGAGCACACTGTTGACTCATATCTAGCTTCTCATCCACTGTAACCCCTAGGTCCTTTTCTGCAGAACTGCTGCCGAGCCATTCGGTCCCTAGTCTGTAGCTGTGCATGGGATTCTTCTGTCCTAAGTGCACGACGCTGCACTTGTCCTTGTTGAACCTCATCAGATTTCTTTTGGCCCAATCCTCTAATTTGTCTAGGGCCCTCTGTATCCTACCCCTACCCTCCAGTGCATCTACCTCTCCTAATCAAGCAGGTGCGGCTTGAGTTAGAACATGTGGAAAGAGCTGCAAGTTGCTGCCCTGCAAATGTCCTGCAGCGGAACGTCCAATAAGGATATTGTGGAGGCAGCTTGTGTTTGCGTTGAGTGAGCTGTAATGCCCCCAGGCTAAGTTCCCTGTAAGCTGCGTGGCCATGCAGCAGCCTGTTTAGTGCTGTACAGGCGCTCAGGGAACCTGCCTGGGGGCCTGCCAGGGTGCCCCTCCCCCAACCCAATGGTGATGCGGCCCAGACCTGCTGCGTCAGGGGTCCTTGGACCTGTTGGAGCAGCACAGCCCAGGCCCAGGCATGGCTGGAGCAACCCGGTCTGGCGCCAGGCGCAGCTGGGGCAGCCCTCCCCTGGCACAGACTGGCTGCGGATGGGGGAGAGGCGCCTATCCTGCAGCTCCAGCCCCAGAGATGCCACAGCTGTGGGGAGAGAGAGCTGCGGGGAGTCCTCTCTCCCTACCGTAGACCCGGAGCACCCTCCTGTACCCGAAACCCCTCATCCCCGGCCCTACCCCAGAGCCTGCACCCCCAGCTGGAGCCCTCACACCCCTGCACCCCAACCCTGTGCCCCAGCCCTGAACCCCCTCCCACACTCCAAACCCCTCGGCCCCACCCCCACCACATGAATTTTGTTATGTGCATCGATATGAAGGTGATGTGTGGCACATCACCTCCATATTGGTGCACATAACAAAATTCATTCCGCACATGGGTTGGAAAAATTAGAGGGAACACTGCCCCCAGGACAGGGAAAGTTTGTTGCCTTAGCAGAAAGATCTTGGGATCAAGCCATATCCTCAGAGAGGATTTCTAAGTGAGTTTTCGGATGCTTAGAATGCTACAAAACAGCAAAGAGTCTCAGAGATTTTCTGAGAGGTTTGGTTGTTTGCAGATAGAATGCCAGGGCACACCTGACAATGAGGGAGTAAAGTCGCTTGTCTTCAGCAGAAGCATGGGGTTTTGAGAAAAATACAGGTAAATGTATTGATGGATTGATGTGAAACTCAGCAACACTCTTGGGGAGGAATTTGGGGTGTAACCTAAAGGAGACCTTCTCTTTGTGAAATACTTGTACTTTGCATGAGGAGGGTCTGCCATCATGGCTCCTAGCTTGCTGACCCTTCTGGCTGAAGTGATGGCAACTAAGAACACCACTTTCATGGTCAGGTGGATCATCATGGTGCATGCTGTCATAAGTTCGAAGGGCAGACTTGTGGGTATTGACAGAACAAGGTTAAGGTCCCATTGAGGCATAGGGTTAATGCCTGGTGGGAAGGTCCTGATCAAGCCCTTCATAAATCGTACAGTAGCCAGGTGCGTAATGAGAAGATTATCCCTCCACTGGAGAGAGGAAGGCACCGATGGTGGCTGGGTGTTCCCAGAGTGAACTAAGGGCCAAACCTGAAGGCTTTAAGGAGAGGAGATAATCTAGGATAACTGGAAAGCCCACAGTATCAAGTGAATGTTCGTGGTGACGTACCCAGGCTGAAAAGCGCCGCCACTTAGCCAGGTAGCAGGCACTAGTAGAATCTTTTCTACTTTGGTTAAGGATTTCCTGAACAGGGTGGAGCCTGAGCATTCTATTTCCGATGCACATCCAAACACCAGGCCGGAAGGTGGAGTGAACCTGGGTTGAGATGCTTGATTTTCCCCCTGTCCTGTGTTTGGAGATCCTGATAAGTGGGCATGCAGCCATTGTTAGGAGTTCTGTGAAACAGAACTGACTGGTCCAGTAGCATGCTAGGATGATGGTGGCTCTGTTGCAATGGTTCTTCCAAACAACTTCTGGTAGTAGGGAGATGGGAGGAAAGGCATATCTGAGGTTGTCTGTTCAGGAGAGCGTCACCCTAGAAATCATAGCCTGTGGCTCCCGTGGAGCAATACATAGGAAGTTTCCTGTTCGTCTGGGATGCAAAGAGGTCCCATAGTGGACTGGCCCATTGTGTGAATGTGTTGGCTAGAACTGTGTCATGGATCTCCCATTCAAGGTCTACAGAGAAGCTGCTGCTTAATTTATCTGCCAGGGAGTTATGAACACCTGGGAGATATGCGGCCTGTACGCTAATGTGGTTTCTGATACACTAGTTCCAAAGTCTGACTGCTTCCAGGCAGAGGAGATGAGATCTCACTCTTCCCTGTTTCTTTATATAGACCACTGTGGTGATATTATCTCCACATGGAGTGAGCGTATGAGGAGAAGGAAGGTCTTGCATGCAAGCCGGACTGCTATCAGTTCCAGTAAGTTTATGGGTAGCCTGGCCTCTCTTGGGGTCCAGGTATCCCAAGCAATGTGGTAGTACAGGTGAGCACTCCCACCCCATAAGGGAGCATCTGTCAAGATGTTGGCCCTTGGAATGGGAGGGCTGAAGGGAATCCCCACCATGACTTTGTTTGGGTTGGACCACCAAGCAAAGGAGGTGAGAACTCTGGTGGGAACAGTCATGGGGGAGTCAATGCGATCCATGTTTGGTTTGTAGGTGGAGTGGATCCAAGCTTGGAGACTCCACAAGTGAAGTCTGGCGAATGGCGTCATGCAGGTGCATGCAGCCATTTGGCCTAATAGAGACAGACAACAGCACACCACAGTTCATCGCCTGCTCCACCAGGAACTTTTTTAGCTAGAGCTCTTGGGCCTTTCGAGTTCTGGGAAAGAAGGATCGACAGATACTGCACTTTGCAGAGAGATGTGCCTCACTCAGACAGTACAGGGACCATGGATGCTCGTCTCTGATGGAGAAGGAGCAAGGGCAGGAGTTGCAATTCTTGAACCGTGGGACTCTGGGCATAGTCCCGGGGCCAGAGAGGATTTCCCTTGACTGTGGGGACACACAAACGACTATTCTATACTAATTATATACTATACTAACTATAACTACTACGCTAAGATATACAACTATTTACAAAGATTTTACTTTACAGGTTATGCATGGATTGAAGAAGGACATGATTCTGACTCAGGCCATATGGCAGTAAGAAGGAACTGGAGAGGCATCAACCCGCACTGCCTCTTATACCCTCGGTCAGGAATATGAGGGAGGCTACTGCGCATGTGCGGGTCAACAGACATGGTTCTGAAGAATTTCTGGACCCAGGTGCATGGCATGCATGCACATCCACATGTGGAATCCACATAAGGACCATCACTTGAAGAAGAACTTAATACTCATACTCTAAGGAACAATGGGAGAAGGAGTTCTAAGTACTGTAATATGACCTGAAAGTTGATGGGCACTTGGACTTGAGGAGGGTCCCGTTTAACTTTCTCAGAGAGCCTGAAAACTCTCAGGGAGTCCTGTTCCTAAATCAGGCCTTAAAGTGAAACTTGGCTGGAGCACAGTGTAGAATGGCCCCTGTGATAGATGACCAGGTGCTACTGGCATATCTGTTGAGAAGGAAAATAGCCTCATTGTGCTGGGGAGAAAATTCTTTTCATTGTGAAGATCCTTAAGAGCTTGATTCAGTGACTTGCTGGAGAGCTTCTTTCCAATGTGAGCTGCTTGGAAGCAGGAGACTGAAGCTGGTGGGAATAGTGGAGTTTGGAATGCGGGAAGAAAAGCTCATCCTCTGAATTAGCCTCTTTAAGGGCCCATCTCAACAATTAAATGAGTTCAGGGTTGAGACTGGACGCTCAAGGTTCCGGGCTCTCATAAGAACAGCCATGCTGGGAAAGATCAATTGTCCATCTAGCCCTGTATCCTCTCTCTGACAATGGCCAATGCTAGATGCTTCTGAGGGAATGAACGGACCAGGGCAATTCTGAGTGATCCACCTGTCATCCAGTCCCGGCTTCTGGCAGCTAGAGTTTATGGATGACCCAAGCAGGCGGCTACATCCCTGACCATTTTAGCTAATAGCCATTGATGGACCTGTCCTCCCTAACCCTATATAATTCTTTTTTTTGAACCCTATTATACTTTTGGCCTCATGACAACAAGTTCCACAGGTCTACTGTGCATTGTGTGAAAAAGTACTTCCTCTTGTGTGTTTTAAACCTGCTGATTATTAATTTCATCAGGTACCCCCTATTTTTTATGTGAAGGCGGAAATAATGCTTCCTTATTCACTTTCTCCACACCAGTCATGATTTTATAAATTCCTGTCATATCTCACCTTTGTCATCTCTTTTCTAAGATGAACACTCCCAGTCTTTTTAATCTCTCTTCACATGGAAGCTGTTCCAGACCCTTAATAATTTTTGTTGCCCTTCTTTGAACCTTTTCCAGGTCCACTATATCCTTTTTGAGATGGGGTGACCAGACGCTAGCAGACACATTTATTCCAGAATTTGTTTTTTTTAAATTTGAATTACGTTTGAGAATAGACCTCTTCCCATTGGGGTACTTCCAGGATCCTGTGCAACTCAGATCCAGTATGATAACATAGCTCACTGTGTTTTAACATAAGCACGGTTACATGCTAATGACATGGTATACAGAAATACAGGGTGGACTTCCCTGTCTGTAACTGAAGGTGCACAGACTAATTTACAAAGTTTAAGACATCTTTTAGCAAAGAACACATTCACACTGGATGCTAGCAAGGAAAGAAGATTTATGAAACATTCTTACAAGGGTGAATTCACACTTGCAAACAAATGCTTTAAGTGTGCTTGTTCTACTCTAAGGGCCAGAATCCTGCAATCTTCAGGCAACAATCTCAATGAAAGTCAGCTTGGATAAAGACTGCAAGATTGGCCTTAAATAACTGAAGCCAGTGGCCCATATGCTGCCCCAAATTAGGGCAGCTTTGCATTGTGCCCTGGAGCTATCTTCACTGACTGCAGGATTACCCCATACAGCAAGATCCTCAGGTGGTATCCAGCTGCCATAGCTACTACCAAACTCCTTCACACCCCAGGCAATTACCCACAGACAATTATCTGTCATTACCCTAGGACTATTTAAATGACATTGAACAGAGCTTCTAGTTACTTTTCAATACTTGACTTTTTAAGATGCATTTTAATACTGGAACCAACGGCAACGAAGTCCTATCCTGCTGCAAAGTCAGACAAATTACAACAAAAGAGATGCCTGGTTAAACTGTTTCATGCAAACTGGTTAATGACTGTGGGACATACCTTGCCTTGGGAACTTCTTTTATTGTGTTTAAGAGAACCAAGGTTCGTAGGGCCCTTGATCCACATAGGGATCACTCCTTGGCATGTCCTTTCTGTGGGCAGATCACGGGCAGGGCATCTCCCCCAGTGTCGCTGATACAAACATATTGGTGACATCTACATTACTTTTGTCTACATTACACTTTTGGTATGAGTAGCTAGATGCCACAGTGAGAAGCAGGCTTCATTCACACTGTGGTGTGTAGCTACATGTCAGTGAAAAGCTCTGGCAGCGGGAGGCAGAGGGGAAAGGCTGAGCTAGGTCACAGAGCCTGGACTCCAGCCTGAGCCCGAACGTCCCTACTCTACTTGCACTACATTGATGACATCTTCATCATCTGGACTCATGGAAAAGAAGCCCTTAAGAAATTCCACTGTGATTTCAACAATTTCCATCCCACCATCAACCTCAGCCTGGACCAGTCCACACAAGAGATCCACTTCCGGGACACTACGGTGCTAATAAGTGATGGTCACATAAACACCACCTTATACTGGAAACCTACTGACCACTATTCCTACCTACATGCCTCCAGCTTTCAACCAGACCACACCACACGATCCATTGTCTACAGCCAAGCTCTACGATACAACTGCATTTGCTCCAACCCCTCAGACAGAGACAAACACCTACAAGATCTCTATCAAGCGTTCTTACAACTACAATACCCACCTGCTGAAGAGAAGAAACAGACTGACAGAGCCAGAAGAGTACCCAGAAGTCACCTACTACTGGACAGGCCCAACAAAGAAAATAACAGAACGCCACTAGCCATCACCTTCAGCCCCCAACTAAAACCTCTCCAACACATTATCAAGGATCTACAACCTATCCTGAAGGACGACCCATCACTCTCACAGATCTTGAGAGACAGGCCAGTCCTTGCTTAAAGACAGACCCCCAACCTGAAGCAAATACTCACCAGCAACCACACACCACACAACAGAACCACTAACCCAGGAACCTATCCTTGTAACAAAGCCCGTTGCCAACTGTATCCACATATCTATTCAGGAGACACCATCATAGGGCCTAATCATACCAGCCACACTATCAGAGGCTCGTTCACCTGCACATCTACCAATGTGATATATGCCATCATGTGCCAGCAATGCCCCTCTGCCATGTACATTGGCCAAACTGGACAGTCTCTACGTAAAAGAATACATGGACACAAATCAGACGTCAAGAACTATAACATTCAAAAACCAGTCGGAGAACACTTCAATCTCTTTGGTCACTCGCTTACAGGCCTAAAAGTTGCAATTCTTCAACAAAAAAACTTCAAAAACAGACTCCAACGAGAGACTGCTGAATTGGAATTAATTTGCAAACTGGATACAATTAACTTAGGCTTAAATAAAGACTGGGAGTGGATGGGTCATTACACAAAGTAAAACTATTTCCCCATGTTTATTCCCCCCCACCCCGCACTGTTCCTCAGACATTCTTGTCTACTGCTGGAAATGGCCCACCTTGATTATCACTACAAAAGGTTTTTTCCCCCCCGCTCTCCTGTTACAGTGTGTATGGTAACACCCATTGTTTCATGTTCTCTATGTATATAAATCTCCCCACTGTATTTTCCACTGAATGCATCCGATGAAGTGAGCTGTAGCTCATGAAAGCTTATGCTCAAATAAATTTGTTAGTCTCTAAGATGCCACAACTACTCCTTTTCTTACCGCAGTTAAACAGTCCGATAGCCTGAGTCCCATGAGCATGAGTCAGCTGACATGGGCCAGCTGTGGGTGTTTAATTGCAGTGTAGATATACCCTGGGAAGAGGCATCGATTGGATGAATGGAGAGCCATGCAGGGTATGTACACACGCACACCCTTCAGGCATGTCTTTACTCACCTAACCCATGCCGCATCAGCTGCACTGCTATTTATACCTGTGCTGGGGGGAAGTGAGGGGCCACATGGATATGCACTTATCCGAAAGAAGCATGCAGTGAAGATGCACTTATTCTCTCCACTCAGCCTGGGCTCAACATTTGACAGTTTATTTTACTTTTACTGTTGATCTCAATAAGAGACGGTTATTTCACACTATGCAGTTCTTTAATCAACTCATTAAAGCTGTTCAGGCAGCTAATTATGCCTCTAGCAGAATCAGAATGTGATTAAATGCTGTTGATTCTCCTAGACCTGCCTAACTGAGTCTTTCCACTATTTCCAGACACCACCCAAAACAATGAAAGTTTCCATGGCCCTGTTACAATGGGACCTTTCGAAAGTCTGAACTTCTCCCAGCTCTGGCTTTTAAAACCACACCTCTCATTCTGCATCAGGAACAAGGCCCCCATTGTTCAGATCTTTTCCAGCAGACCTAGCAGAGAGAGTGCTTCTCTGGAATTTTCAGCGCAGAATCTAGTCTCTACTGTTTCAGAAGTAAGACTCATCGTATTCCACATTCTGCGACTTTCAACTATTTGAGACTTTAAGTCAGGAGGATTTTAAAATATCTGATGGCTTGGTTCATTTGGTAGGAAGAGGGGGTCACATTCTAATCAAATATAAGGTTTCACAGGTTCCGCATATTATCAGGCTACCTATTGAATTTTAAACACATCTTGTTTGTTAGCTTTCATGTTCTGCTGTGAGGAGATCAGAATCTTGTCTCCCATTACTAGGTTTCTAGTTTAACAGTACCTTTTTCAGTATACTCAGCTGATTATTTTGTTCTATACAATGCTGTATTAGATACATAAAGAACCATAGTCCACATAAAGAAAAGGAGTACTTGTGGCACCTTAGAGACTAACCAATTTATTTGAGCATAAGCTTTCGTGAGCTACAGCCCACATATAGGCCCCAAACCTGTACACCTGGATGTAGGGGGTCCACCCACACACTGCAGCTTGAAGAATCAGAGCCTGAGGACATCCTGAACAATCTGTTTATTTCAGGAAATCCGTTACGGAAGTTCATGCATTGTTAGGTATTTAAGGGATTTTCTTTAGCAATCATCTCTCCTCATGCTCTCTTATTTGACAGTTGAGCTCAGGTCCATTGGGAAAGGACGTTTGTGCTGAGAGTTCATGGATTTGTTTGGCTCATGACTGGGGGCAGAACAGCTCTCAGCGGAAACTTATCACCTCTGGAACTTGCTTCCATGCCTTGGGGCGACATACCCCAATAGCACAGACCTTCAGAGAATGTGGCAAAGTCTATCTCCAATTACTATTAAACACCAGTAATGTCTTGTCAATGGACAAACTTCACACAACTGTTTGGGTTTGTCAACTCTGGGAAAGTGAGTAGTGTCTATATCATGTTAACTAGTGCATTTTAATTAACACATACTAAAAGACCCCTCATTTTCCCAGTTCTGACAAATGATACTTTAAAAAGGACCCAAGAGGAAAAAATATGACGAACGTTCAGGTTTCTGTTTGGTTTCTCTAGAAACCAAAGTATTCACATTCAGGAAGCTTGGGACCAGATCTAACATCATTAAGCCAAACTTCCTCTTGTTATTCCTTTTCTTTTTAAGTAAATGTTAAAAGATCCCAACATCTTCATATTCAACAAATATCACAACAGCTATATTTACTGTATGGAATTTGGCCAGAAAAAGTACTGAAGCCTTGATACCCAAAGAAAGAAGGTAATGGATTAATAATAATAAAAAAATCCCACGAGGTAACCTAATGGTTTTTCAGATCAACATGCACCCAGAGGAAAGTAGCAAGAAGGCAGCCTCTTTTAGGACACAATAAATGGCAGGACTAGAGCCTTCAGCATGAACACATTATTGTTATTTCTTATTCTCCAACCCCTATGCTGTGACACCAACTTGAAATGACAGGTGCTGTTTCTCTATTGATTAACAAGGTGTAAAATGTATTCTCTGTGTTAAGACTTACTCAATACAGTTACCTTACACTGTCAAAGGAAGGGGTGATTTCCTCTGCCAGCATAGGAAATCTGGGCCAAATTCTATAATCCCTAGTCAGGCACAGCTCCTCTGGATTTCAGCGGGAGTTCTGCGGAGGGAAGGATTAAGGAGTGCAGGATTCAGCCCGCTGTTTTTAA
The DNA here is from genome assembly GCF_965152275.1 of Natator depressus. Lineage (NCBI taxonomy): Eukaryota > Metazoa > Chordata > Testudines > Cheloniidae > Natator > Natator depressus. The sequence goes on from NC_134234.1 coordinate 43,416,849, forward strand.
GTACGTAGTAGGTCAAATGACAGGCCAGTGCTGACAGGAGGCCGACGAGGAGCGTTTTGAATGTGGGATCATATGGAATAATCCAGGTGGCATCCAGGGGCTGAGGGGACAATTGTTCAGTGGATTCCTGGAGCATGTGGGGAATGCCACCTTGGTAACACTGCTCTCCTTTTTGTCTCTAGAAACCTTTTTTGTGGGGATTCTGAGGGAGTTGGGGATCCAGGCCGGGGAGGGGAGTAGCCTGGAATTGGGGAGTAGAGCTGCTTTTTGCAGCTGTGGGGCCTCCATCTGTTCTTGGGAACTGGCCAGGAGAGAAGTCCTCCATACTGTTGTCAAAGCAACAAGAGAGCTGTGCTATCATGGGGTCAGAAGAGGGCCAGAGGAGGCGGGGGCCAGAGTGGGTGGAGGTTCAGGAGCCCCATGGCAAAAGCCCTGTTACCAACAGATTCCCTGGTATCCATGAGTTTTAGGAGCCAAACTACTTCTCCTTCCATGGAAAGGCAAATCTCTCTACACACACTTGAAGGAATGATGATAAGCAACATCTGTGAGAGGAACCTTGCAGCATTTCCTGCTCTCTCTCAGAGCTATTCCCACTTGTGGGCCAATCTCCCCTCTTAATTAGGGGGACTTGATGCTTTTCCTATTGCTGGGATTTTAGAAAGCAGATGGGAATGGGAAATCTATTCGCAGACGTTATGCTGAGCTAACCAGCACTGATTTCATACAGGTGTCTCAGACAGGAACTGCACCAGCTCCTAGAGGCTAATCCCGTAATCACTGCACCATCTACTCATTTCCACTAAAACTTTTTGGGCTGCAGAAATGTTCAGCATGTAAGCTTGACAAAAGGTACAAAGCTCTTCTACTAAAAGCCACAGTATAATGAAATTCTAACTGGCATTGGCATCAAAATCTGAAACTCAGTGGAAAATCTTTGTTCATTTTCATAAATCTTTCAGAAAGCCACGCCAGTCAGAAAAGAACAATGTGAACCTTGAGAGCCCAGTTAAACTATAGAACATTTCTGGCATTTCATCTGACACTCTCAATTCATGAACACAAAACCATGGCCATAAACAAATTAAAATGGCTGTTAGGGGCTAAAACTTCCAAGCTTCCTCCCCCCATCCCTGAGGCCATTAGAAGTAGCCCAAAATCCATTGTTTTTGTGTGTGTTGTCCTAGAACTAATGTCATTCCCACGTGCTTTGAGATCAAAGGTTTTTAATGCAATTTTATAGCAACGAATCTTGGAACAGGTTTTGCCCCCCTCCTCTCCAAGTTACAATATTGATTCTGGGTTATTTTATGATGTCTGATGGGAAACTACCCTTATTCTCCCCCTCCCATTAACAGGGCAATGGGTTTGTCTCAGCCTTGTCAACCAGAACAAAATCTTTGCTGTGTTAAATGGAAGTGTCCTGGCCTGAACTGAAGTCACATGATCAAGTTTTGGGATAGGCTGAACTCTTTGGGTGGGAACTTGGAAGCTCAGTGGAATCACAATGGCTCTAGAGAGCCAGAGGGTGTGATTCAAAATACATATTTACTATGACAAAACTACTGCTTTAGCCACCAGCTGCTTCTTTTGACACTTTTAAATATTTATACAACATTTGTTCAATTTAGATCCGTGAAACCAACGCATATGTTCATATGGCCCCGCACATATAGCAGCTGTGCAATGTTTGAAAACAATGTTTGACAAGGGATGACAGAAATTTTAGAGAATCATGGATCTGCCATAAAAGCCTCTTTTAGTCTTAACAACTTCACAATGAAAATTTACATTCATGTGAAAAACAGACATGCAATTGGAACTTGTCCTATCTGGACTGACTCATTTTGCACTTAATCATTTGTATTTATGGGGAGCCAGTTAACTGAATCAAAGTTTATTTTGATATCTTATTCTTGTTTCCCAAAGCTTATCAGCCTATTAAAAACACAAAGATGCATTCTACAAATTGTGAGCATGTGGTTCAGATTTGACGGGTAACACAAGCATGCTGGTTTTCTGCACTGTCTGCAGGTTGGTTCGTAGGTTTTTCTAGCAGGTTTTCCTGATTCTATTTTACAGGCTTGTTCTGCCAGTCATCTCCTCTGGAATTGCTTCAAAGTGTCTCCATAGGTGCATGAAAGAGAGAGATAAAACCAGCACCCTTTACCTCTGGACACAAAGGAACAAATCCTGGAAGCAGAGCACAGCCAAGCTGACCTTTTCTGTGGGGGTGAAGGAGAAATTGAATCCCTTCTTTCCAGACTTCACAATGGCAGTGGAGCTGGTCTGCAGAAGTTACTGCACCCTCAAGGCTGCTCTAGCCCCTGCAGCCAGTGCACTGTCCCCTCTTTGGAGGAGAATGACCCAGTGGATCTGAACAGTAATGGATCTACCAGCCTTGCTCCTGTCCTGCCCTGAATCCCTCCTGAGCATCTGCAGGGGATCTCTGCACCCCATGTATGGGATTCTTAAATCCTACCCTATTTCTGCAGCAGAAACACACCAGTTCTTCTGGGTCAGGGTCCTCTGAGCAGTTATGATTCTGCTAAAGAAATGGGCACAGAGAAGAGATGAAATTTGGCTGTACCCCACCTGCTGAAATCCCTGATATGATACAGATCTCACCTTCAAAAACTCTCATCGTGTTAAATGGATGATATGGAGTCAAATCCTTTTGTCTTAGTGCTATCCTGCAACCAGCACCATTGCAGTTGATGGGGCTATTTCCCTTAGTAAGGTGAGCATGTTATTCATCAAAAATCTGACTGCAAAAGACAATCCACCCCAATAGCAGGTCAAAAAAATTTTCTTAACTCTTACTAGCTCATGGTTCCCTGGGGGTTCTGGTTTGTGGAGTTCTCACATTCTATTTTAATGCTGGGGAAGCCCTGATGAAAATCCAGAAGTCGCAAGTAGAGATGCCAAGGACACAGGGCCTGTCTCATGGCCCTGTGCAGTGGGATAAATTGATGACCTCAGATGCAGTGTGAGAGATATTGATCCTTTCCTTTAGCAGCAGCAGGTAGGTCTAGGGTTGCCATTAACTTCCCCAGAAGAGGCCAAGAAGAGGAATACAAAATGGCAGCTACGAGGACCTCCACCTGCCTATTAAAAACATTTAGAACTTTTCTCAAATGGCACCACTGAGCTATTTCTGTATTTTTAAAACCATAGTTAATAGCTATCATTTGAAAACACAGTCACCGTTTAAAGCAGAGCTCTATTTCAACATTATTTTTTGTCCTGTCAAATTTTACAAGATCTTGAGAATATCAGGATTTTAAAGTTACAGAATTTCTGCATTGGGATTTTGTCATTGGGCCACTCGATTAGGTCCTAGGGAATTATCTACATGCAACCTCTACAAGCTTGGGGCCAAATGCACTAATTCCCCTTCCAAATTTCTGACTCTTGGTTGTCAGCTCAGCCTCTGTACCAGATTATCTCTACCTATAATTTAATTTAAAAAATAACCATCTTCCCCTTCGTTCCTCTGGGACTGACTGCTGAGAGGCACACACCGGGTCAGGTACTTACGTGATACACCTTGCTGGACAGAATGAGCTCGGAAAAGGCTCGGAGGAGTTTTTCTGCCGAGCCTTTTCAACAAATGATCACGTTCGTTCAAGCTGGAAAAAAAGCCAAATACACACAGTGAGTCCCTAGATAATTTCACTGCATCTCGAGTGTATTTAACCGAGTACTTTTGCTTTTTAAATAAACCAGTTACAGTGTGTAAAAAACAATTCTTTTAACTTTCTTTACATTGGACACCACCATCAGGGATCTATGATGACAGGACTCCTTCTTTTTAAGGCATAGTGGTATAAAGTGTACATCTACTCTGTCTATCTCTGAGATGCTGAGGTTGCATCATTGTGGCATCTGGGTGCCTGATATCTTGGCCTTGGACATAACTGTACTGAACTTGGCATCCCATCTTAATTGTAGTAGATAATAAAAACTTCCTTTGTAGGTTGTGCCTTAGAGAGAAGGAGCAATGTGTTTTTACTTAGTGTATGGTAAAGGCTTCTATCACACCTGCAGCATGGCTTGAAACAACCATAGAAGAAACCCACCATAATTCTTTCATGAATACAGCTCGGTTTTTTTCCCAGTGGAAAGTACAAATTTATCTCCAGTTTTTGATAAAAAAGAACAACAACAGAAATCTTCAGTTTTCACAATTCAATTTCTAGTCCTGTGTGGGCCTAAAATTAGCTTTTTAAAAGTTATTCAATTTTTACCACATGCAAATGCAAACTAGAGGAGAAAAACAAACACACCGACCAACCAAAAGAGACAGAGACAAGGGAATAGCTATTATGAATCTCTAGAAAGGTATACATGGGAGTCAATAGCTACTATCTACCATGGATATTTGCACAAAACTATTATTTCAATGTGAGTTTTGTTCACAGAATAAAAGGATAATACTGACCCTGTGGCCCTGATCCAGAAGAGCACTTAAGCATGTGCATAATTTTAAGCACATGATAGTCTCATTGACATCAGTGGGCTTTCTTATACATTTAATATTATGCATGTTTATATGTTTTGCTGGACTGGGGCCTTAATGATAGGCCTATACATCACTACATATATTTTTTATTATGAAATATATATATTAGCGTAATCTATTTTAGTTCAAAATGGTAGGGGCCTGTGTTTTCTCTCACACTCATGTAATTGTCCTGTTTGTAAAGTTATTCCTGATTTACACTGGTGCCAGTGAACAGAGAATCAGACTCATTTTTGTTAACACGACTCCATTGGCATGGTCTCATTCATACCAGCTTTACGCTGAATTTTCAGAATTCAGGGCCTGATTCTCTTCTCACTCCCTTTTTCCCAACCTCCACTGACTACAGGGACTGACACTGGTTACACTGAGATCAGAATCAGGCTACATATACTAATGACTATGCAGACATATCTGGAGTGAGGACCTAGATACCTTTTCTTGCTGACACTTAGGATTTCACATCCATGAATTATGTGAAATTTGGACTCCAAGGGGCACTGCTGCTACTGCTGTAGACAAGTAGATTTCAGTTTTAACAGGCCACTCTCTTTCACTGGATCAGTTAACTGCTTTAAACAAGAAGATGCCAGCCAGAATTTCTGAAATGTCTGTAATGTGCAATGCATCTTTGTGGGCTTTCACTCCACCTAGAATTTCATTATATTCATCTCAAAGGTCAAATCCTCTCACAGCAAACTGAACAGTGGGGACATCCATGGAGGACAAAGGGAATAATCACCTCAGGTCACTTTAGAGACTAACAAATTTATTTGAGCATAAGCTTTCGTGAGCTACAGCTCACTTCATCGGATGCATTCAGTGGAAAATACAGTGGGGAGATTTTCCACTGAATGCATCTGATGAAGTGAGCTGTAGCTCACAAAAGCTTATGCTCAAATAAATTTGTTAGTCTCTAAGGTGCCACAAGTACTCCTTTTCTTTTTGCGAATACAGACTAACACGGCTGCTACCCTGAAACCAAGTCACTTTGTGGCCACTCTTCCAGACATGTGAAGCGGGGGGGTCAAATAGCCACTGGATCCTTTCCTAAATCCTTACAGTGCAAAGAGGGCTCAGACCCCACTACACAGGACCTCAGACTCCTCTTGCACAGTGGAACTACACATGATGCATTACAAGGCAGTCCCCTGAATCCACAAAGGAGGAGGCAAGATTTGTCTCCAAGAACAGAAGTCTGCGCAGCATATGACTATTATCTTGATCTCAGTTTCTTTGCCTGACAGGGTAGGGATGGAGAATGCTAGAGGCAGGATGCTCAGCCTCTGTAGGAAAAGTGAGCCAAGTGGCTCCCGCTCTGGTGTCCCCCACTGGCAGATGAATGGAGCTTTGGCAATGGGCCAAAAAGTGAGGCACCTCCAGCCATTTTCTATCATATGGAAAGTTCCAGCATATGAGGCTTTGGAGGGAGGAGGCAAGGAGGAAAAAGAGGAAATATAAGGGGAATTCTTGGGGCTGTCAGAAACCCTTGAAATTACAGTTCCCCTGAGAAGCACACTGTGTGAAGTACTTCGTCACACAATGCAGTCAACCTGTGCAACTCATTGCCAGGGGATGTTGTGAAGGCCAAAACTATTACGGGGTTCAAAAAAGAATTAGCTAAGTTCATGGAGGATAGGGCCATCGATGGCTATTAGCCAAGATGGTCAGAGACACAACCCCATGCTCTGAATGTCCCTAGCCTCTGATTGCCAGAAGCTGGGAGTGGATAAGAGAGGATGGATCACTCGATGACTGCCTGTTCTGTTCATTCCCTCTGAAGCACCTGACATTGGCCACTGGGCTAGCTGGACCATTGGTCTGACTCAGTATGGACATTGTTATGTTCTTATTTAGCTTTTCCTACTGGTCACACTTCAGATGTATTTAAACTATGGGTTTTCTATGTCTCTATCAGTGCCTCACCATTATCAAGTACAGCAACCACCAAGCAAAGCTGGAATGAGGCAAAATACTTTCTGCATTGCCCTTTGTTTGAATAAAAATCTTTTCTTATGTCTTTTTGAAATGGCCAAATTACTTTGTTGTCACTTTTGAAGAATTCCCACTGACCTACAGATAAAGGCAGATGAGTCATAGACCTGTACAGAATAAATCTGCCTATTCCAGTTATCAAGCCACAGCACCTTCCAGTTTATTATTTTGGTTTCAGAAAGTGGAAACCTTTATAAATTCTCTCTTGTCTCCTGGAAACAAATTTTAGGAAAAAACAAAGAGATAATCCTAACAAAGTGCGCCAGGACACCCAGGACAGAGACACAAGACAGTATGAATGGTGTTTTCAAACTGTGTGTGTCCAGGAATCTTTCTGGACTGCCCAACTTAGAGCCATAGATTCCCACAAGCCTAGGAAACTGGCACTTGTTATCCAAGGGAAGGTGGCTACGCCTTGCAGGATCCTGGGCTGTTTCTGTTCAGGTTCTAATGTTGTAGAAAGTCCCATAGTTTGGAAACCCTTTGGCTGCAGAAATATATTTAATTATTTCTGACACAGAATCTTCTTTAAAGCATGCTCAGAGGTTTGTGCGGGTTTTTTAAAATGCTACTTGGAAGAGCTTTGGTTTGCATCATTTTGGAAAAGGCTTCCAAAGCTTGAAAAACAATCCTCACAGTATTATTAATTATTATTTATGTTAGTGTAACACTCAAGGGCTCCAGGCAGGATCAGGGTCCCATTGTGTTAGGTGCTGTATGTAGACGTAGGAAGAGCCAGTTCCTGCTTAAGGAGCCTACATTTTAAAAAAGACAAGTGACATATGGTGGGTGGGGATTGGAATATAATCAAGCACACGTTTATATAAATGCCTGAGAATACCTGCTGCTTCTCAGCCTCTCCTTTCTGTAGGTGCAGACACCAGAGTCTAGATGTGTCAGGAGCAGCAGAAGAAAGGCTTTCTTGCACTGCTTCCCATTTCTTCCTGCTGTGGGGCTTCACCATACACTTACTGAAAGCTCACCCTGGGTTTGTGTTGGCCAACTCACTGAGTACATCTTGGTGTTAAAGGGCTAGATCCAAAGCCCAGTGAGGTCCAGGGTATCATCTACTAACTTACATGGGCTTTGGATCAGGCCCAGTCAAGTACTGAATCATGAACATCTACATTCCGATCTAATTACCAGAAAGCTCTTTTGAGAGGAATGTGTATCTAATACCCATAACCAAAAACTTCATTTAAAACCAGGTAAGGCTGCTTAAGTGTGACATCACCTGACACAAACCCTTCCAAGTAAGGAAATGCCAAGTTAAGAGACACCTTTTTACTGTACTCTCATGCCCACGCTGCTATTGAAAGACTCTACACCTCCACAGGGAATTTCTTTCTGCCTCCACAGATAAAGAAAACACACAGACCTTATTAATATCCCTCACACTGTAGCATAAAACCTTAACCACAATCTCATGCTTGTCCCACAGACATGCACTATGCCACACACTTACCTTGTGCATGCCTGTCACCACTGACCATTTGCTGAGGTTGCTGAGGTCACAATTGTGGGTTTGTGACCTCAGTCAATACTGCTTCTGTGTTCAGTGAGACTCTGTGCAGGTGTGTGAACTAACCCACATGGAACTCATGCATGATTGGGCTACAGACTGCAATGGAAAGTGCATCGGGGGCAGAGAGATGACAGGTCTATTAACATATCTGGTGAGACCACACTGGGAATGCTTCATACAGCTCCGGGCACCTCAATAACAGGACAATGTTACCAAACTGGAGCTAATCGAGAGAATATTCTTATGGGGGCCAGAAGGACAGATTTATAAGGAAGAATTAAAAGAAAGAAACATAGAATCATAGGGTTAGAAGGGACCGCAAGGATTAATGTGTTGCTTGTTTAAACAATGACTCTGTGAGAGTTGAGGGGGAAGAGATATAATAATTGTTTACAACTATGTGAGGTGTAAAAGTACAAATGGTGTAGAGGAATTGCTTAAAGTGATATAAAGGAGTTATGAAGTAAAATCAAAGCAATGATAATTTAGGATGAATACTCAGGAAAATGTCCTTAGAATGAAGATGAAGATTGAGGCACAGTCTTGCGAGGAAGTGGTACAAAATTCATCATTTGAGTTATTTAAAACAAGACATTTAAAACAAGGTGTCCTTCAGGGTTTGGTTCTTGGTCCTATTCTATTTAACATATTTATCAATTACCTGGAAGAAAACATGAAATCATCACTAATAAAGTTTGCAGATGACATAAAAATTGGGGGATTGATAGATAAGGAAGTGCACAGGTCACTGATACTGAGTGATCTGGATCATCTGGTAAGCTGAGCACAGGCACACAATATGTGTTTTAATATGGCTAAATGTAAATGTATACATCTAGGAACAAAGCATGTAGGACACACTAATGGGATTTGGGCCTCTATCCTGGAAAGCAGTGACTCTGAAAAAGATTTGCAGGTAATGGCAGATAATGAGCAGAACATCAGCTCCCAATTTGATGCTGTGGCTAAAAGGGCTAATGCTATCCTTGGATGAAGTAAACAGGGGAATCTTGAATAGCAGTAGAGAAGTTATTTTACCTCTGTATTTGGCACTCATGCAACTACTGCTGAAATACTATGATAGTTCTGGTGTCCACAGTTTAAGAGGAATGTTGATAAACTGGAGCAGGTTCAGAGAAGAGCCTCAAGAATGATTAAAGGATCAAAAAACCTGCCTTATAGTGATAGACTAAAGGAGCTCCATCTATTTACCTTAACAAAGACAAAGTTAAGACCACAATCTGTAAGCACCTACTAGGGGAACAAAAATTTGATAATGGGCTCTTCAATCTAGCAGACAAAGGTATACCATGATGGCTAGAAGCTCAAGCAAGACAAATTCAGAGTGGAACTAAGGTGCAAATTTTTAAGTGACAATAATTAGCCACTGGAACAACTTACCAAGGGCGGTGGTGGATTTTCCATCACTGGCAAGTTTTAAATCAAGACTGAATATTTGTCTAAAAGATCTGCTCTAGTTGAAACAGGAATTATTTTGGGGAAGTTCTATGGCTGGCATTATTCAGGAGGTCAGACACAGTGGTCCCTTCTGCCTTTGATTCTATGAATTAACAACATAGAATATATTGTATACGGAACTTCCCTGCACTGGCTGCCTGAGATGGTCAAGACAACCTATTAGGTCTTTACCATTTCCAATGTGTATGATTCTTCTTGGACTATATCAATAACATGGCACTTGTTTGTTAAAGCTGCTAAGGAATTGAAGGGACATCTTAAGGTGATACGTTATCATTTCAAATGATGACTTTTTCTATCCCATGCACAAAGTCACTCTTGCATCCTGGGTCTTAATTGTTCTAAGGCATCAGCTGAGATGCTTAATAACTGTGCTAAAAAAGTGGTTTTTGTCCTTTTTTCCCTCCAACAAAAGCAAACAGGCCCTAAGTCTGGGCAACAAACATCTGGCTTTACACATTCAAATGAGGAGCATCAAAACAAACAGAATAATTCACAGCTGACCACAAGGTCCCGCTGGCTCATTTGTTCGAGTAATTAAAAAAAGATGAGCCTCACCACCAATTAACCTACTGAGCACTAATTAGCGTTAACGAGGATTTGAGGTACTTGGTATAGCTTGACCCAGAAAGTCCTCCAGAGTTCACTAATTGGCTGGTGGCAAAAGCAGGGCTCACAAAGAAGTGAAGGTTAAAGTGGCTGCAGATGTCTCACTTAAAACAGAGTCTACCTGGAAAATATACGCATTGGTTGGGTTAATTTTTTTTTCTTTAGAATTGCATCAGAATCTCAGTGGTGATTTGCTAGCAGAGCTGCAGAATATAGGCAAGTTATTTATAATGGACAAGATGATTTAGGATTTTTTCTTAACCTAATGTGCCTGGATTATTTAAAACGTTTAGTCCAATACAAACACAAATATATGAGATGGTTTGTTTTTTCCTGCCCCTGCAGTATCCTGCAGGAAGAAATGTAATATTTGTAATTAAAACCTTGACAGAGCCATAAAATCTGCAAACAAATTGTAAAAATTAAAAAATGTGTGTGTATTCTGGCTGCTATCCCTCTACCCTCTGAATACATAGTAAATACAAGGCTGAAGTATGACCGACAGACTCCTAAATATAATAAAATATAGAGGATTACATACAGAAGTTTGAGCCAACAGGACAGGAAAATGCACAGCTGGTTTTCCCGTGACTTGAACAACTATGAATCCCATTACCCTTCTATCTGCAGGTACAGCATCACAATTTCTTCTAGTCAGTGCAGTAGCAACATTTAAATCATGGGAAAGCTGTGATAGAAACCAGAAAAAACTCATAGTTCAAGCTGAAATTCTTCCCCCTTTAAAGGGACTAGTAAGTGGGCCCTGATTTAATATGTTGCTTTCTGCTGTGACACATCTTGTTCCATATCTTCTTGTCTGAGGTCTCTTCCTCAGCTCTGATCCTGCTCGCTCAGAAATAATGCCTCTTGAGCCAGTGGTGGTACACCAGGGCAGAGCAGTGTGAGAGGAGAATCAGATCCCCTTAACTTCAGTTAACTGAAGACTTTGTTGTGAGTCCGATAGTTTCCCTTTGTATCTTTTCTAAAGTTCATAAATAATTTTAAAAGTACCTCGACATTTCTGTTGCTAAAAATGTTTTCCTATAGGTTGCATGATTTGGGGGGAGGTGAATTAAACCTAGTTATGCATTTCATCTGCCCCTTACAACCAATAGTTTAGCCTGGATTTTGCTGTTTCTATGTTGACATCAGTTCTGTTGCTGAAAATAACATTTCAATACACTGTTGAGAGAAGGAGAAAAGAACAAAGCCTCATGTTGAAGAGGCTCAGGTTTTCTTCCAGCTTTGGTCACCTCTAACAGTCACTATACCATTTACATGTAGATAAGTGTTTTTCATAGGTCCCCTTGCTCCCCTGAATCAGCCCATTTCTAACAGTAATTTCTACTAAAGGTTAATCAGAGAATTATACATAATGAATTTTACAGCAGCACAACCATGGCACAGGGGATTGGTTAATAGAGTCCTACCCGGTTACTAGAGTGTACCAATTCTTTTGGAGAATTCTTTCACTTCTTCACCACACTCATCCCCCCCACCCTCTCTCTCGCTCTAATCTATATAAGGTTTTTCTATGTCATCCAGCACTCAGCATAGTATCTAAGCACTTATGGTGTCCTGGTCACTGTTGGATCATATCCCCCATTCAGAGCCCATCAACATAGCTTCCTAACTGGCCTTAGGAGACTGATTCACAGGAGGACCCCTCCCCCATATATCCCTGATGTCTGAGGGCATTCCCTCTACACTATCACTAGGCCACAAATGCTAATTTAATTTGTTTTCCTTTTAATAAACATTTTAAAAAATTGCTGATTTAAAAAAAAAACCCACTGTATTATGTGAGTTCCTGAAAGGGAAAAAGCTAAGATGGAACTATGCAATAGCAAGAGATGGCTGAAGAAGAGGGGTATGAGGTGGCTTCAGAATGAGTAGAATGGAAAGGAAGGTTGTCATGGACTGAGAACCTAGTTAGATTAAGCAAATCCTGTGAAATTAGTTTAAGGTGACATTTACCCTGGTACTGAGGACTCATCAACACCCTGTGCATTACTTAAGTCCCACTTAAGCCCATAACACAGATCTTAAGAGGAGCTGTAAACTGTGCCCATTTATGAGAGAGCCCTGTACAGGTGTGAATTTCACTCTCGGTGAATAGGTGAGTGGGTAAATTGAGTACTAATCAGCTGGCTTTTGGGCGTGTCAAGAAAAACAATGACTCTTACATGTCATGATGATACGCACAAGTAGCCAGGGGCTTGTGTTGGTTTGTTTCTCAGTTGCAGTTCATGAAGGAGAGGTGTTATTTTTGGTTGTCTGGCATCAGGTTGATGGAATGTTTTACTCTGTAAGATCAATCTGGGTTGGAGGTCTTTTTAATTTTAAAAGCAAACAGACTTTACTGATAATGAAGCTGCTATGTAATCAGCAGAGATCTCCAGAGAGCTTCTTGAGGAAGTCATTTATGGCAGGGGTGTTTGATACCAATATCTGAAGTGTATAATTGAAATCTCCAGCCTTTTCTTTGCAAAGTCAGCCTCTCGGCACATATTCAATATGTCACTCAAGTAGGGAGACAAATAAAAACTAGCCAAGAGCTTTCTGTTTCTTCCTGTAAATATGCAATGAACCATCAACAAACACTAAGAACCAGGTTATGGCTGGGGCACAAAGTGTAATCGGGGAGTGCAGAGAAGTGCACAGTGTTGCCCTAGATCGGTAGGTGAGTGACCCAGGAGCTGGGCATTTTTTCATCTTTACAATTCCAGTAGATTTTTCAAGATTCTCTGAGAATAGAATGACGAGTTATTTTAAACACAAAACAAAGACTTATCAGTAGCCCGAGAGTCTGAGTTTAACGACCGATTGTATTGTTGTCCTCTCCCTCTTTCTATGTACCTTAGAGATGATGACAGTGTTGCAGTCAGGTTTCTAGAGGTTACACATCTGATGCCTGGGTCAGCTCAGCTCCCAGATAGCTTTTACCATCTGTTTATCCTCATCAGATGTTATGAAGGTTCAGAATATCACACAACATACATGCTGCTATTGCAGTAGCAATGCGATCGTTATGGTTTATGAAATAGCTTGGTAGCAGGAGGCCTTTATTTTACTGTATTTCAAATGCTTGACAGTTCCTTTTACATTGTACATAACAGTTGAAACAGAAATGGCATTATATGGAAATCTGGGGCCAAATTCTTCTCTTTTTTCTCCCCAGGCAACCACACTCAGGAAAGTCAGCAAGGCTGCATGGGTAGAAGTGATTTTTAGGGTTGGTGTCCTTTTTTTTGTTTCAAATTATGTCTTGCTGAAGATAATACTTTCCTACTCATGGCCCTGTAAAGACCACTTGGACCATCCTTCATTTTTCAGGTTGTTATAACTGGAATTGTATTGTAACCTTAACTATAAAGGGTACTACCAAGTGCCTACTATAATAAATGTAAGTTAGCCACCTAGGAAAAAGAAATAGACAGCACAGATACAAACAAAGCAATAAGCCTGAGATAGTCAAAGCACCGTTCATTTCAAAGTGCTTCAAATATTTTATATACTCATAGTGTGTGCGTAGGTGTGCACGTGTGCATTACTATTAACTGTCCCAAATCGGCATCAACACAGAGCTAAGATAGCTCCGTGCTGCTTCAGCTAAACTTAAACCTTTGAAAACCAGGAAATGAAGAGTGATTTATTGCTTTCCAACCATCCTCACTTTAGTATCAGTGCTGTTTACTTCTTCTCCCTAAGTGCATCACTTTTCACTTACTGTGGGTGCTGGCAGTATCCTCTATAGATAAGGTTGCAATACAGTTCCAATTATAACATTCTTTTCCTACACACTCATATGTTTCGGACACAGTCACCTTTGAGGTTGAAATTTTCCATGCTTGGTCTCTGCTCAAAAGTGATTTGTTATTGGAAAGTATGAACAAGATCCATTCAATCATTTTTAACTTTGGAAAGGGTAGGAAATATACTTTTCTTCTTAACTACTCATTCCCCCCTCCAGCCCCTTTCCCCCCGCCAACAACCTCTTTTACCAGATTTTTTTTTTTGAATGCCAGGCCACTGTAAAAACGGATGAATTTTGAAACTGTCTGGGCATAGTTCTCAGTGCAGGCTACGGCATTTGCTTGGTTTGAAAAAAAAATCTGGTTGGATTGAGTTCTATGAGTATTTGGTAACAGCCTACTGGATACGTATACTGTGTAGTTCTAGCCATGTGGGGCTCAGGATATTAGAGAGACAAGGTGGGTTGAAAGCTTGTCTTTCTCATCAACAGAAGTTAGACCAATAAAATATATTATGTCACGCACCTTGTCTCTCTACTGGGTATGGAGTATTTTCCATGTAGCCTTCCCTTGTTAAATGCAACCCTTAAAATAGAGCTCTTTGGGCTTGTCTACACCACGCAGATTTTAGCGATAAGGCTGTGTCAACACAGCCTTGTCGCTAAAAGTCAGCGTGTGTGAACGTTCTCTGCTGGTATTTTGTCGGCACTTTTGCCGAAAAAATACTTCCAGCCCCGCGCGCGGCGACAGATTTGTCGCTCCTGCCGACAAAGCCGCGTTCACATTGCTATTTGCATCAGCAAAACTTTTGTCTTTGCGGGAGGGCTTTTTTAAGTACCTGTGAAAGACAAAAGTTTTGTTGACAAGTTCGCAGTGTAGACATACCCTTTGTTAGTGATGTATGTCATAATAAAACATATAGGATGCAACTTCTCTTCCCTCCCCCGTGGGAGTGGGCAAAGGAGGAACTCAGGCCAAAGAGACTGCTCAAGCTATAGACTGGAGCTGTTGTCATGGAGCAGTTCTCCTGCTGTGCAGCCTGGAGGGAGGATTCCTTCCCCTTCCCCCTGTTGAGATCTCTAGAGCTTAACCCAGTAACTCAGAATTAAGCACTGGGGAGAAGACTAGCCCCTTAATCAGTACTCATTCTCATTTTGTTATGTCCCCACTGTTCCCACCTTTCCATTTCAATTTGCCGCATAATTTTGTCCTGTGTGTTTGTACCTCCTTCAGCTCTGACGTAGTCAGCCGATTTGATCACAGCTTCAAGCCTTACTCTGGATCATTGTGTTTTTTTAACTTTCTTCACTATTTTTTGGAAGGATAATTATTTGATAGGAATTATCAATGTGATGTGATGCGAACCTACTGTACTGTGGAGGGAGCAAGTATAATTCTGTTAGTTTGTTCTATAAGCTTGATCTAGCAAATTGTCACTTGGAAAAAAAATTAACCACCGTGTTTATCTTTGCCAGGGCTATAGCTGATTTGCTGAGATGCTTCCCAACTGAAAGCAGGATCAAGCCTTGTGATTTGAAATGTCTTATGCAGAGGGATTGAAACAATACAATACCGGAAATTAACAATACATATGAAAATGAAGAAAATGAAGAAAAACCTGTCATTTCTCCTTATCTACATCCAGATAAAATGGGATAGCATAAAATAAAACTATATATATATATATAAGAGAGAGGGAGAGGGAGAGAGGGAGCATTGATATAATTTTATAAGCCTTTTGCTAGTTAAAAGAGCCTAATATCTTTTTAGTAGAAAAACTGGGAGAAAAAACCATAAATGACAATCACTTTATTGTGTACGTTGATGGAGAAATCGTTCCTTTCCTGAAGTGGTGTGAAGAACATCTGGAAAATTTGCTAAGAAGTCCTAAACCTCAAAAAGAAAATATACCTCTCAACTGCAACCGAATTTTATTCTCAACTGCACAAGATGGGCCAGATTCCGATCTCAGAGTTGTGTAAATCTTGAGTAAATCCACTGAAGTCAACATGTAAACAAGATCAGAATTTGGCACAGTGTATACAATGCAATTTACCAACTTACAACACATAAGTATATTTGTGTTCAGCAAGATCAAGCCATTCTTTTGTATCTGTTGATCTGAAGTGCTTTATTGAAACGGTCTCCCTCTCTCAATTGTATGCTGATTGAAATGCATCAATACAAAATGACAAAAGGCTAGTACTCGGAAATATAACGAGCCCAAACCTTGATGTTAATGGAAAAATTCCCATTGACTTCAATGGCAGCAGGATCAGGCCCTTAATTTATGCAGAGGCTTGTTTTAAAATATGTTTTAGCAATTCTATTTTTTCCTTTGTAAGACTGGAGGGTTTACAGCATTAGGCTACAGTACACAGTAGGGGGGCTGAGTCAGATTTCCTTGACTCTACTCTTTCTTCTCTCAAGGGGCCTATTGAATGAGCAAGCCTTCATAAGTTCCTGTGTCAGCTGGCTGAGCACTGATGGGGTCCTACAGTATCGAAATGACTAGATAGGCATCTGCATTCATGGACTAAGTAAAGCAGAAGAGAAGATAAACCAGATAGCTTGCTCTAAGGAGGGAAGGCTAGCCATGCAGCTCCTTTTACCAAAGCAACAGAGTAAGTTGGACTCAGCAAAAAGCACTTAAAGGAAAGAGAATCTTAACCACAATGCAGCTGCTCGTTGGGAAGAGACACCACAGAGACTGCTCTTTAACAGGATCTGCTCTTTAAACTGCACTGAAAAACAGTGTTGGTTTTTCTTACCTGATGATAAAAATAGCTGTCTTTTAACGTGACTTTAAAGACAGTTTAAATCATCAGAGTCAAAGAAACAAAGTGTAATGAAAAATCCTGCATAGAAGTACACTCAAAGAACAGGCCTACACCTGGTTGGCTCGGAAAACTGATTTTGCCTATTCCTGTGTTATTTTACATAGGGCAAGAAGGGTAATGTTGCATCACAGTTCCAAATGATTTGGGGGAATTCTTCCCCTTTTCTAAATGATATGGACACTTTGCAGTTACAACCCAGACAAGTCCTTCAGCGCCTTGTAAGGGATGGAGTAAACTATTAAAGCATCAATATTATTCAGTATAAAATAAAAATCTCCTAACCCCCAATAAATAAACCCTGAAGGAAGTTCTCTATGCAAGTCTGAGACATAGAAACCCTCTTGAATATCAAAATTCACATTCACAAAGCAAAGTATTTCACTGCTTTATTCACAGCCTATTGGTTGGACACAGTGATAATAAACGGACATGGATTTTCAAGCTAAAAGTCATTTTGGTCCCTAATCAGTCTTTATTCAGACTAAACTCGCACTGATTTCAATGAGAGTTTAGACAGAGGACAAACTAAATATGACCCTCTAAATTTGGCCCTTTATGAGCCATGATTAAAAAGGGTATTAACAAGTTTTAATTCAAAAATTTCTCCCCAGTTATTTTCAGAGTCACTTATCTATGTGGATCCGTAGAAAATGTGTTTGTTTTCTTCATGTAAATCTCACATAGCTCCTTTGTTCAGGTGTCCATGTTTGCTTTGGCATGTAAATTGCCCCCTCACCTTTCCAAACTCATGTAAATTTAGTGCTAAATCCTGCCTTTTGTTACATGAGTGTGCCAGGGAGACTATTTCCTTCCAGGACCAAGGCTCACTCAGGTTGCAGCTGCACTGGATTCCGGCCCAGCAGTCTCTTGAGTGTCAAATTAGGGAGTGGCTCATGAGCCTGCAGATCCTTCACAGATAGCTTGCTGACTTGGGGGCATGGCAAAGCATCCACTCCCTCTGCACACACAGAGGATTGTGAAGGTTTAGGATGCAGAATGTGTTGTTCTCCTTCCCTTGAGCTGTCTACTTCCCAGCACAGGGAGGATGGCTCACTGAACCGAGCATATGGCTGGCTCTGCTGTTTCCTTAACTCGCCTGCTGGTCGCAACACTGGTGAGTAAGGGCAGAATTTTGCCCTTAGTATTTAGGTCATGAATAAAAATGATTTAGGTTCTAGAAACTAGTCAGATGGGGTTAAGATTAAGACGAGTTTAATGTAATCAATGAAGGGGAGCTGTTTAATTTTCATTCATCTCAAACATTACAACTACAAGTGTGTTTCGTATAGATATTCTGATTTTGGATACTTGTGCAAGACTCCCACTGACAGGTTTCAGAGTAGCAGCCGTGTTAGTCTGTATTCGCAAAAAGAAAAGGAGTACTTGTGGCACATTAGAGACTAACAAATTAATTTGAGCATAAGCTTTCGTGAGCTACAGCTCACTTCATCAGATGAATGCATCCGATGAAGTGAGCTGTAGCTCACGAAAGCTTATGCTCAAATAAATTGGTTAGTCTCTAAGGTGCCACAAGTACTCCTTTTCTTTTTACTCCCACTGATGACACTGAGAACCTACCCAAGGCCAGGTTTCAGAGTAACAGCCGTGTTAGTCTGTATTCGTAAAAAGAAAAAGGAAAAGGAGTACTTGTGGCACCTTAGAGACTAACCAGTTTATTTGAGCATGAGCTTTCGTGAGCTACAGCTCACTTCATCGGATGCATCCGATGAAGTGAGCTGTAGCTCACGAAAGCTCATGCTCAAATAAACTGGTTAGTCTCTAAGGTGCCACAAGTACTCCTTTTCCTTTTTCTTTTTACCCAAGGCCAGCGTGTAGTCCATGGTGCCATCCTACCCAGCTTTTAAAAACAAAAACAAACCCATCTGCAACCCAGAAGATAATTTGTGCCCCACTCCATAATGCCATGTGCACTCATGACTTCATGCGGTTTTTGAATCCCTTGCCGTTAAGCTGAAAAGTTTGTAATATCCAGAACGTGCTTGCATAAGTGTTCATAAGTCCCTCTCTTATCTTTAATTGGGTGTGAAGTATTTTGTGATACTTTTCTGTGAAAGACACTATACAAAAATAGTGTACACCACATGGGATATGAAAGCAGATCCTGATGACAGCCAGCTTATCTCCCAGCACTGCCTGAACAAAGCATACATCTAGTGGCTATGTTTTCAGAAATACTTCCAACAAGTGCTAACGTTTACTTTGAGGGAACTGGCAGTCCGGTGCAGTTTTAATATAGCTTTACTCACCCCACTAGAAACAAGTGGACTCTAGTTACTCACTTCCCTTCCTAGGTAGTTCCAGGGTAAACAGAGATATCATGCCATCAGTGGGGGCACCCAGCAGGAGCAAGCAAAGGAGCACAAATCACAGTGCTCCTGATTCCCAGCAGCCCTCAGGAAATTTAAAAAAACCCAAAACCTATAGCCAAATGAGATAGACTGCAGCTCAAGGAAATCCCCAGTATGCCTCTTTCCCATCTCCCTCCCTTCCCAAAGGACCAGCACATGATTTCAAGCAGGTGTGAAAGAGCCAGCAGACAAACAAAGGAGATAAAAGACATAATTCCAAGGAGCACTCAGGAGGCCACATCATAAGCATGACACACCAACCTCTAGCAGACTGAGGCACTCCACCATTATCTACTTCACAGATGGACCACCCAGAAAATCTGGGATCAATTAGGAGGGAGAAAAAAAAATGCATGGGAGGGTGGGGGGTTGGGAAGGAGGGCCAGGAGGATTCCTTACATCATCTCCATGCAAGCGTTTCGAGACTGAAGTGAATCTATATGGAGGAGGAATGCAGATTAAAGTGTTTGCAGTGAGACTGCAATAAAATAAAAGGCTATGAAAACATGCGACATCTGAATGAATTACAACACAGATGGTAAATTTAGAAAAAGCCACAACAATGTGTAAACATAAACAGGGAAGCCGATCAAGTTCTAGGAGACATGTGCACATAAACAGCTTAAACTCCAACTGCTTCTTGATGACTATTAATGGTATTTCCTCCTGGTTTCACAACCCAGAGAGGCATTATGCAAAGACAACAGTTTTACTTTCCCCCCTCAATTGGTGTCAATAACAGACAGTTAATTTTGTCAGTAAAATGCAAACCAACATAACTCAGAAATACAATTGCGTATTCTGTACAAATACATGAACCACCCTCACAGCAGATTCCCTAATAGTTTAACAGAACTGAATGCCTGGGGGCTGAAGACAGCTTGTTCTCAGAGGAGTGCTCTGGACCCAATTCATTCCACTGGTCCAACAGGATTTGAGATTGTTGACTTTAGTTCACAGTGCAAAGCATATATCTTTAAACAAGCTTTTGCCTGATTTTCAACAGGGCTGAGCACGTTCAGTTCCCACTGACTTCAAGGTGGTTGCTCAGCACCACTAAAATTTAGGCCATTTTTATTTAGGCATCTAATTTTAGGCTTTCAAGTTTCAAAATTTTGGTCTGAGCCTTTTACTTTTGTTGACTTCGCTCACTAAAGTTGCTTATTCATTTTAAATGATTCTAGGTTCACCCTAGCACCTTTGCATGTGGCTGCAATTTATAAATAAAACCATACATTTGTAGTACTCAAAAGCAGCAAGACAGAAAGTGACTCACTGTTAATTAAAATGACCCCTACATATTTTGTTTTTTTTCTTTTTGTTTTGTATTATTTTTCCTTCAATCTTGATCCCTGAAACTGAGATCTGGGCACTAAGGACATATTATACAAACATATTAGAATTCATACTAGGGAATCTCTAAAGCTTTTCAGTGTATTAGTCATGGTGGCAAATTCACTTCTTGGCAACTTGTGACTTGGTAGGCACTATCTGTAGAGAAATTAAGCTGAAAATTTATTATCCAGCTTGTCTCAGCAGCAGCTACAATACGGCAATTAGTTTACCTTAGAATAGACATCAAAGACTCAAAGGATGACCTTGCCCTGGAAGAATGAAATCTTTTTAAAAGCCCCATTCCACTCAGTTTGCTAGTTTATAGGGTTTGCTAAAATCCAGTTTAATGATCATGTAGTTTCTTAGCAGGTCATGTGGTGCCATATTGTTTAAGGAACACAAGAATTAGTTATAAACCCTTTTTGAACTCAGAGAGCTTTCCGATTTGCTGAGGCAGAGCCACTTTCTAAAGACGTAAATGAAACTGTCTGAAGGAAAAGCCTCACTATGATTTTCTTTAGCTTCTTTCACACCAGACAAAAGTTCCCACACAATATATACACTCCCTTACAATGAAGCATTTAATAACAGCAATACATTCAGTCCATATGGCGGGGCTAGAAGGGAGAAGCGCAAGTGACTATGCTGAGAAGTCTGTACTCACAGCCCTGTAAATTAAAGATGAAAAGTGAGAGCACAAAAGCTGTGAGGTCAGACTAACTGGGCCAGGTACCAATGCAGACCTTATTTTCTGTTTTCCATTCCGCCTTTTAATGCTGGCCTAAAATTTTTCATGTCCAGAGTCATAGCCAACCTTTTTTCTCATCCGAACATTTGATCAAAACTCCTGATACCATCCAATATACAACAAACTTAGTTTAGTCTGCTCTGGCGGCCAAGTGGTAGTGGTACATGCCATCATGAAGAAGATCTGAGTTGGAGTCTCAGATTTGGCTTTATGCAGCAATAATACAGGAGAGATGAAGTGGAAAAGATGGATTTAAAAAAAGAAGTGGGTGGATAAAATTGAGGGGGATACTTAGGACCCCACCTAGAATTAGGTCTGAATGAAAAAAGAAACTTGGGGGTGGGGGTGAAGGAGGAGAAATGTCTGTTCTTTAAATTAGGATGGAATTGCCCCACCTCTTTCCATTACTATCACGAAGCACAGCTTTTCCCAGTTCTTTGGTTTTGGTTTCCAGCTCCTGAACCTGCTCCAGCAAAGTTTTATGGTAGGTATGCTTGGCCCTGTATCACAAGGAAAAGACAAAAAACCAAAAACAAAACACACATAAATGTTCACATGGCTGTAAAAGACCAAATTTCCTTCTCAGACAAAAAAGGCACAGAGCCTTTGATTTGGGAAGATTTGGGAAACAAGGCAATGCAAGAGTGTACAAGCACGGCAATTAGTCCAGATTCATAATATCTGGGTAATGTTACGTGAAAAGGGCAGAACTGAAGACTATAAACTCAGTATAGTTCATCTTCTTTAACAGAACACTCTGTCTGTGTAAAACTGTGCAGAACTGCTGGACTCCGGAGACCTGACACCACTGCCATGGGACTACTTAAGACCCGGTCATCCAAACAAAAGAGCAGGGTTTCACTGAATATTCACTGAAGTAAAGCATGATTCCGTTTCGTCCTTTGAGCCATACATTGCAGTGCACTGAAAACCTGATTACAGTCTCAGATAATCATTGCCATTCAAACCTTCTAATTTTCATTTATGAGTATTGTGACACTGCACCCCAAATTCTTCATAGTGATATTATTATGATATGATTATAGCATAATTATGGTGTGTTTTATGCAAGATAAGTCATGTGAGACGTCATTAGAAAAGTTATGATTTGCTGAATATGATTATCCTATTTGTATGCATGTATCATTTTTGTATCTGAAGTTATGAATATTGACTATATATCTGTATTTCAAATGTAGTTACACCTGGGTGACACCCACTAGACAAGATGCTTTCTGCTTAGATAGCTGGTTGGGAAGGGCCTATTCAGGGCAATGAGCCATTAGGGGAAACAACAGGCCTTAGGAGAACCTTATCTCCCACCTGGTGAACCTTCCTGGAACACTCCAAACAGCCTGAAACTAATGGCTGCTATGACTCTACAAGGACATGTGACCAGGCCACATGATTGTAGACTCCATCTTGGGATGGTCAGTATTTTTCCACAAACCAGTCTGGGAACCAAGTTTTGAAACAAAAGGTTCCCACCATATGCTAAAGCTATATAAGGCAGGGAGTGACATCATCTGTGGTGCTTCACTCCCCACACTAGAGGACTCCTGAAACATTTGAGGAACAAAGACTGAACTGGGGGAAGTGCTGGACCCAGGCTAAAGGGATTTCTAGCCTGTGTATGAAGACCTGAGAAACCCAAGCTGTAAAGCTAATGCAACTTGTGCCTTAAGAATCTATAAGCCTGCCTGTACCATCAGTTAGGCTGAGAATCTGCTAATTCATATCCAATCTATTTAGTATATTCAGCTTAGTTTGCATTTTTTGTTTATTTGCTAGGTAATCTACTTTGATCTGTTTGCTATCCCTCATAATCACTTAAAATCCATCTTTTGTAATTAATAAACATATTTTATGTTTTAATCCAAACCAGTGAGCTTTGACTGGAGTGCTTAGGCAAAATCTCTGCTTGGTTATCACAAGTGTGCATTGTCCTCTTCACATTGAGGGAGAGGAGGACCGGGTAATTAAACCCATATACTGGCCAGATTTGACCAGAGCAGGACAGTACTGCTCTGGGGTCTAGGCTGGGAAGCTGGTGGTTAGAGAGCCTGTGTGTAACTGCAGCTGGGTGTGTCCCTACTGTGTGAATGCTGTTGAAAGTGAGGCTGGAGGGCTTTGCAGCTTATCACAGCAGTACAGTGTGAAAGGGAGCCCAGGCTGGTGGGTTAGAGGGCTCAGTGGTACCTCAGTTCCAGGTGGCAACCCGGGGGGAACCAGTCACAAGTATTTCCAATCTTGCTAGACTTAAAAGATGCTTCCCTCCCCAATCAGCTTCCAAAAATAAAGTAACAGGACTGGCTGCATCCTATTTCCTTGGGTTTGGCATGCAAAGAACAATTTTTGTACCACAAGCATAACTAGAATTTATACATACTTGGGTCTCTGGAGTAAAGAGACTTGGGACTTGTTTCAGGTCTCACTTACATCATCTTTCACTGGCATCACTCCTGAATTATGCTTGTGTAAGTAAGGGGAGAATCTAGCCCTCTATCTCCATATTCACAAAGTAATTAAAAAAAATCAGGAATATCTTTCTCCAATGGAAAGTTTCAGCTTCCTCTTTTATGTCACTTAAAAGAGGAAGAGTATCCCAGGAGATAATATTGATTTATATGTGACAGCAAAATACACTTGAAACAAAATGGAGTCAAGTTGCCTGAGACACCAGTATAGACTTGAAAAGATAAAGTATTTGCCTCTCAGTATTAAAATGGTATGTTCCAATTCCAGAGATGGCAAAGACATCCTAGGCAGACAGATAGATGTAATTTACACCCAATAATCCAAAACGTAGTTTTAATCTGTCTGCATTATGGGGAGATACTGATTGGTGTATACCTCACTAAAAGGTAACCAAGATACATTCATATTGTTAATTCCATGATTTTCATTATTCCTCCTCCTAAAAACCCTCACTACTGCAGACACGAAGTCCTTGCTGATAATACAGGTACTGTTATTTATTTATTTACTTATTTTTAAGGACAGCATTTTTAAAACTGACCTCTAATTTTGCATATTCAATTTTAGACACCCACGGCTTGACTAAGCAGCCACAGCTCTCAGTAACGTAAATGGTGCAGGATCAGGCCCCAAGTCTCAAAAGTGGAGGGACCCATAGTGAATGGCCACTTTTGCAAATGTGGGCCTAAACATAAAAGAAAAGGCAGCTAGAGAACAAAAGGTTAAAGAGGAGGAATATGAGAGGCTGTAAGGAAAAGGAAACTCACATAGTATTAAAGACTACAGTCCTATCAACATACATCAGCACTATACTTGAAAATAGAAATAAATGCACTCAAACCAAGAGAGGGATAAAGCTTGAATGGTAGCATGGACATATACTGATAGGCAATGAAAATAGAGTAATGGGAACATTTAAAAAGTTGTATAGTTTCAAGAATGTTATATTACTTAGAACTGCACAAAAATTAATTAGATTCAAGTTACTGTTGCTACTTAGACTAATAATTAGACTCATCCTCTTCTTTGAGAACTGAAACTTTAGACAGTTTTTAGGAGATAAAGCCTGCTTTAAGCTTTGGGCTATTAACTCTTATAATCTTTCCAATTGACTTTGCTTTCACATTCCTCTTAATTTGACTAAATATGTTAAACCATTGACCTTGAACTTATCTCCTGCCTTTTAAAGAGACAATATTGAGTACTGTAGACCTGAGGAGTTTAAAGTCTAAATAAGTTTGGAACTTTACAAGTCCTTCAGATTTCATTTCATATACAGAGAAATCTGGAAAAGTACAAACTATCCAATCTCTTTGAAGACTCCATGTTCATCTTTTCAAGTTTCCATTCACCACAAGAGATTAGAGAGATGCTTTTCTTTTCTCTCCCCAGAGTGAATACTGAATCCAGAATGTAAACATAATGGGACCTTAGCAACAGAGAGTCCAATTAGTGAAGTACAGTAAAAGCAAGCAATGCATTGAGAAATGTCACCGTATGGACAAAATATTGTTGCTTTGCAGTCTGAGAGCATCAAAGTCATTTTTAAGTAATACAAAATGATGGACTATGTGGGTACTGCATCCTGGCTGGATATCTAGAAAGTACTGATACGAAGCCATATCATTGTCATATTATTGGATAACGTCTTGGAGTAAGGACCTCATTAAAACAGACAGTAATGGTGGGAATTTAGTATTGGTAAAAGAGGCTAATGATAATCCATCCATGTGTTTCTAAAGAATAGCTGCTACAAAATGAAACTTATTCTTCAGGGCCTTACCCTGCTCCAACTGAATTCAACGGAAAACTTCTCATGGACTTCAGTGGGAGCAGGGAGAGGCACTTTGCCCAACTGCTTTTTTCAGAATGGCAGAAATTAACCTTAGAAACAGGAAAAGAAAGGGACAGGTCCCAGCTATGCCTTGTACTTCACAAAATATCCTAGCTCTGGGATTATTTCTCATTACTGTGAAATCCCCTGTTCCATATTATTGGTTAGCAGACAGTGGAAGTGTTGTAGAAAGACAGGTTTTCTTCAAGAATGCTAAGAAAGCAGAACAGAAAAGCATTCAGGGCTTAACTGAACATTTTAAACACACCCCCATGTTCAGAGTGGTGCAGAGCCTCGCTATCCTAGGGAAAGAGCTGGAGGAATTTTGGAGGCATGTGTCTACAGATGCACCCCAGTGGTGTTCCATATTCCCTTCCTGAACTCCATGCCAGCTCTGCCATGGCCACACCTTCTTCCCCTCTGAGGTGTTTTGTGTCCCATGGGCACAGATATGGAGCATTTTCTGTGCTCCAGGGATTTTATCTGTGTCCAGCTGCTGCTGCAGAGGGATGCAAGGAAGGAGGATGCGGAGGGGCTCTTTATGTTCTCCCCTCATCTGTTCCACTGGCAGAGCAGATGGGCTCAATCAGGCCTTAAGAAGGCCTAGATCTTTTACGCATTTCAAGATTTATTAATTAATGGGTGACTCCTGGAAATTCTGACAACAACACTAAATGATACATAGTTCAAGAGCAATATTAATCACTTTTGTCCTCTTGTCCCAATTCACTACAACAAATTGTTTCATCTAATGATTCCCATGTATCCTTATAGGTCTGATTCTGCAACCCTTGCTGGTGCTGAGTAGCAATTACTCACATAAGTAGTCCCAGAGACTTCAGTGGACCACTCAACTTTGTAAGTGCTTCTTATTGGAAGAGTTTACTCCCGGGAGAATTCTGTGCCACTGTGCACACACAGAATTAATTTCCCCTGCAGATTTTTTTTCTCTGCAGAATATAGATTCTGCTGGAGAGGTGCTGCAATTACACTTTTTGCCCCACCAGGGGCTGCTGTGGTGCCAGAAGAGAGGGCAGCCAGCCAGAGAGGCTGCATTCCTCACAGAAGGGCCCAGTGAGGAGGCACTGGACAGACAGAATGGGGCACACAGGGCTGCTGGGGGTGTGTGTCACAGAATGGGGTTCAGAAGGGCTAGTGGGGGGGAACAGACTGGGGTGCAGGCTCAGGAGCTAGTGGGGTGACAGCATGAGCCAGGGGCTGAATGGGAGGGGGGCTGCATGGCCACATAAGGACGGGGGGTAGGGAGTGCAGGGACACACGGGGATGGGGACAGATGTGCCTGACTGAATGGGAGAGGCAAGGGGTCAGGCAGTGTCTGTATGGGGTAGGCTCCCCAATTCCCTAACAATCCCTCCCCGCCAAAAACCTCCCTGTTCCATACTTCTCCCACCCACACCCAACAACCCTCCAGGTTTGCTCTCAGACACTTTCCGTTAGCTTCTCCATTACCCTTGACTACCCCAAGCCTTTTCACTGCTTCTGAGGGGTGTGGGGAATATGTTTCTGTATTGCAGTTTAAATGAATTACTCAAAGTTCTGTATTAATATGCCTAGTAAGGAATCTATGTGTCAAAAAAAAAATCCGGATTTTTTTTTGGTCTCTATTGTTACAGACATAGCAGCTGACAGGTATTTTGAAATAAATTACCAAAATAACTGAAACGGACAGGATTATATTGTGTCATTTTGACAAATAAAATATGCAGAATTTTAAAATTCTGGATGCAGAATTTTAAAATTTTTGGTATAGAATTTTTAATTTGTTGGTGCAGAATTCCCCCGGGAGTAAGAGTTGCAGAATTTGGACTTTTATAAGAAAGAAACAACCCCTGTAGATTTCCCAAAGCTGAAATTAGGAAATTGGGTCCAGAGTTAACAATGGGATATTAGAGCCAAGCACTTAATAGTAAGCTTCCTCCTCTTTCTGAAAAGAAAGGAAAATTTTCCACATTTTCTTGATTCAGTAAAGAGGTTTCAAGCACAGAGCTGCAGGGAACATGGGAGATAAGAGGTATGTTGACAACTGTAGCCTACATAACAAAGGAAATATAAAACTAGCTGAAACTTGCCAACATTACACATTTCTAGAATGGGATACAATGTCCCAGTTTAGAAATAAAAAGATTTGTATGGGTCTGGAAATATGCTTGTTCTTGTCCCTTTCAGTATTCTACCAGATGTAAAGTGTACTCTGCACTTACTCTGTTCTGGCAGCATTCTGTACTGAAATTTAGCATATGTCTTTTGGGTCATAGGAATGCCCTTTCTGTGGACATATGTTTCATGTCCAAAAGGAACTGAAAGGGGTAAACTCCATGACCATGAAAAGCCAGAGCTTCTGGAATTTTATGTCTGACAATGGATTCTGCTGAATTATAGACAGAAACATGTAGCCACTGCTGCAGAAAAAAGCTGTCAAGTCCCTCTAATTTCCAGGGGCTTTGGTCATAGCTCAAGTTTTGCATGGTGAGCCTCTTGAAAAGGAAACAGACCTTTACTCCTTGCATATGGTAGTGCTGATAGCTGTGTCATTTCATTTATCCTAGTTTAAATGTTAATGGTGTTAATTTTACAGCAACGTCTAAAAAAATCTTGTTTGGGATAACAGATTCCTTGCTTAACATTGATAGGGTCCTCCTGTTTAAAATCTGTTGGACAATACCAAGTAAATCAATCTATATTTGTCTAGTGAGCTTCTATGTACATTCTATGTACAATTCCTGGTCTGAACTGAAAAGTGAAAGTGAAAAGACACTGTTGCTGAAATCTCACTAAAGAATATACAAAGAAGAATTATTCAGGCTAAGTCAGTAATAGACATTTAATGACTAATAGTTTCTGATGACTGGTCCTTTATAAGATTTTACAATTCTTTAGTTATTCCTACTGAGCACTGATAAGAAGAGAGGGCAACTTGAGGACACAAGTTTGACCTGCACTAACTGTCAAGACAAACATTTTCAAAATCAGCTTGCTAACGTTATAGACACCTAAATCCATATTTAAGCCCAGTTCCTGCAAACAGTTACATATGTATGTACCTTTAAGCATGAGAATAGTCCCACTGAATTCCAAGTGGGTAAAATTAAGCAATGCGTAACTCTGTGCACGATTGGAGCCTTAGTCACACTAATTAACTGACCAGATTTTCAGAGGTGAAAATCAGGCCACTTACATGCCTTACTTTAGGTACTCAAGTTTGACATTTTGGCCTCAGTAATTGTTGGATTTGTTCTACCATTTTCAACAGAGAAGTCTCATTGAATACAACAAAAATGTCTATATTAAATCATATCAGTACAATGCCCATATTAAATCATATCAGGCTCCAATGGAAATGTTATATTACTGACATTAATGCTAGGGATGGTAATGCAGCTCATGAAAGTTAATCCAATGAACTTTAATGGAGGGAAAGGAAATATTTATTTTGTTACCGATTTTTGGTAGGCAAGTACAATTTAATTTTGCATTACTGTCGAGCCCACAGAAAAACACATTTACAGTATCTGTACATGTAGCCTGATTTATCCTTTTATATTGACATTTGAGATGTGTGTGCATGTTGGGGAAGTTGTCTTACTTTCTACTGTATTTTCTTGATTCCTTCTGTACCTTCTGCTCTTCCTCCTAAAGAGGAGACTTCCTAAGCTGGCCAGGAGCTTGATCCAGGGTGTACAGATTACAGGTTATGAGGCTTTTACCGTATGGCTTTGTGACAAATTACATATTAACCTTGCTATCCTCCTATTCCACTCCAGTGAGGATCTGCAATACTAGCCCCAAGCCTGGAAGGACCCTGGGCCTTCCTCTGTAGAACGCAGTGAATCATTGAAGTACCTTTAATAAGGAACATAATGGTAATGCTTTCTTCAGATCATCATTATTCTTCTTCAAGCAGAAAGGTGCTGCTAATATAGTGATACAAAACACTACTTCTATTCTGAGTCCATGAGAATCACTTAGTTTAGGCTGATTATCGAGAAAAAGAGCCTAACAGATCTTAACAGTCACGAATATGACATTTTTGGAGGGAAGAAGTGGAAACCAGATAGCTTGAGACATTTAAAACTAGACTAGACAAAAACACCAGTAATTCTACAATAAAGAACAATTCTGCTTTGCAACGAGATGGAGTAGATGATGAAATCAGTCTCTTTCATTTCTAAGTTCTTTGAGTCTCTTACTTTCCTAAATGCTTCCAACTCAGCTACGCTTGATCTTTCTTGTGTGAGGGAAGGAGTCATTAGGACTTTCCTCCAACAGTCAAGTCCCAGAACTATTGTCCACTGTCCCAAGTATGTCCAGGAAGCCTCACCGTGAAAGGAGAGGCCTAAGAGTAGTTGACAAGCCAGTGGGTGTTTGTAAGGCAAACAGACTTAAAATTAAATGGCCAGAGAAAATACAAAATAATTACCTATATAGAGAGCCACTGTTTCTCTGCCTTCAAATTAATATACTGTTACGTTCCACTTTCTGAATATCTAGCCAAAATGAATAAAGTTTTGGCCCCCCTTAATGCAGACAGGACATCTTTGGGGCCTGATGCAACTGGCCCTCAGTTAGAGGTATACAATGCAAATAATCACAACAAGAAAGACCTTTATTGATCACAGTGAAGCATGTATCCTTAGAAAGTACTTCATGGATATCTTGGCTATTAATCCACTTATATTGCTTGTGTTATTACAGATGATGAACTCACACTGCTTTTGAGTTAGATTCACTTTTGCAGAAATGTCACTATAATTTAGCGTTCAAATAAAGTGTTAGTAGTTATGTGATTGAAAGAAATGGAACAGAATGAACAATAGATGAAGAATGATTTCTAAAACAAATATAAGTACTGTTGTATCCTTTAAACTTACGCTCTCCATGCCACATCTTTAACAAGGCACGCAGTGGGCACCAGAAATAAACCAAGCCAGAAGTATCCACATCTCAGAACCATTCCTGCCTATGAAGAAACAGAAATAATTAAGGGATGGATCAGCTTCATGTCATAGTGAGTAGGTGGTTGTTTGAAAAGAATAAGTAGGTGACAACATTATTAAATAGGCATACAGGGCCTGATCCAAAGCCTATTGAAGTCAATGAAAATAATCTCATTGACTTCACTGGGATTTGGATCAGGCCTATAATAAATAAATGGTAATGATACTTTATATTGGTATCATCCCTCTCATTCCAAAGGATGTCAGAATGTTTTAGAAGTATACACACAAATCATATCTTATTGCTAAGCCCATTATTGCGATAAATCTGTGAATCCACCTATCCACACAGGTATATATCCACATACGTAGAGCCATGTGATGTAAACCGTTGACCATCTTTCTTGCCCTCTGCCTACTAATCCTTCAGGACTCATTTGAACATTCCAGACCTCTGAGCAGCTTCAAATAGCTCTCATTTAAAAAAATCATCAATTGGTCACAGAAATATTTCAGCCTTTTCACACTTAAATATGGAATTTCCTCTCAAAATGTCTCCTACCTGAGACCCAGGATGGGCCAGATTCACACCTGTCCCCATGACAAGTTTTTCATACCTTCTAATATTTCACATCCTTGCAGGGTTAGCAACAAAAGCATTATAGTTTGGACAGAGTTATTTCCAGAATTCCAATGGGGATCAGCTCTCACGTCTAGCCCTGGAAGGCTCCAAGATAAATTTACTTAAAGTCATGGCAGCGCTATTTATAGACAATCTATTTGAGGTAATATTTAGAGGTTTTTTATGTCTCCACTTTGAACCTTGTACATTTAGACTAATGGTAACTAGGAGACCTCACTACAGGTGGGAGGGATACAAAAAAACAGTTGCTATAAAAATAGTAAACTAAATTTGTTTTTCTATAGATGTGACATATATAGAATATGCAATGGTGAGGTGTGGTGTAAGCGTTTTAGAACTTCTTTGGGAGGAGCTGCATAACTCATTTGTTCTCTCAGTATTCATATATGATGTTCCCATTCCATATTTAATCGTATAAACCTTTATCCCACATTATCTTGTATTCTATGCAAAATACACACACACACACGTGCACGCACACACACAGACAGACACACACACAAACGCCTCTTATTTATTTACCTCTCTAAGGCATCCAATGGCACCTATTAGAGTAGGATCTTGGTATGTATATACACAGACTCACACAAATGGAAGAGCAGGCATATTTGAAATGCAGACATATTTGATTTACCTATGCGACACCACTGCTCAACAATTTTGGGAAGAAGTGAAGAAGAATATTGTGTGTAACTGAAACATCAGGGGTACTTAGGTAGATGTTGAGAGTGAATTTAGATATGCATGGAGTGTAAAAAGAACATAACCTCTGGAATTTGGACTTGTGATAAGAACTGTAGGATTTTCAGTTACACGTGGTGGTCAGGACCTTCATCTTACATTTCAGTAGAAAAACAGTCCTCAAACCATGCAGAAGCACTGGATCACTATTAAGAACATAAGAATGGCCAATGCCAGGTGCTTCAGAGGGAATGGGCAGAACAGGTAATCATCAAGTGATCCATCCCTATCGCCCATTCCCAGCTTCTGGCAAACAGAGGCTAGGGACACCATCCCTGCCCATCCTGGCTAATAGCCTCCATGAACTTATCTAGTTCTTTTTTTAACCCAGTATTGTTTCTGGAGGAAAAACAGCCACACATTCAACTGCTAGTGTATCTTCTTGTAGCACCTGGAGTTCTTCTTGGTCTCTCATTATTTGATTTGTTTATAGGTGGCCATATCACAGTGCAAGTATAGTTAGCAATAACTTGTCCCTTATTAACACTGGTTTTAGGTAGGAGTTCCTGAATTCATTCATCAGTTGTTGGATGTTAAATCCTCCACACTATTTCTGGAGTGACAGATTAGTGGTAAATCTTTTACTGCAACAGAGACTAAAATATACCGAGTGCTAAAGCATTTATGGGATTTATGGATACTTTGCCACCCACTAGAACAGGAAGTAAACAAATTCCAGTCTGAGAATCAGTTCTAGGCTATTTGTGATCTTTCATTCCTGCTTTCAGATTAGAAATACTTGCACCATATGGCCAGTTTTGAGGTGTGATGCTTATCTAGGGAGGGGAAATCTCTATAGCCTATTATAAACCCAAAGGCTGAATGACAGGTTTCAGAGTAGCAGCCGTGTTAGTCTGTATCCACAAAAAGAACAGGAGTACTTGTGGCACCTTAGAGACTAACAAAGTGCATTATGCTCAAATAAATTTGTTAGTCTCTAAGGTGCCACAAGTACTCCTGTTCTTTTTCCAAAGGCTGAAATGTAACATAAACAAACAAACAAAAAGTACTGGCAAAATACCCTTCTAATTACCTTGTTACTTTGCCTTGGGTTTGCTCCTGCAGTCCTTGCATGATCCTGCCATCCTTGCACATACTAGTATTCCTTACTTACGTGAATATTCCCAGTGACCTCAGCTGGACTACTCACACAAGTAAGGACTAGTGCAAGCATTGCAGGATGAGGACTCATATACATTTCCTAATATTTGTGCTTTTGATATTTTATGCTGTGTCTTTTGCCTTCAGTGGTGAATTTTGCCTTGGTGAAGTATTCTTAACATACAGAACAGTCTGAGAACAAATTAAATAGAAATTTAAATATAATTATTTTACAGTCTTGTCAATTTAATTAATGGTTATCATAGGTGGCAGGTATAATAGTCCAGGGAAGGCTTCGCAATCGCTGTCACAGGATGCCAGATTGCGGGTTTTTACTTATTATTATGTGCTATGCAGTTTCTGGGGCAGCTGAGGAGATGGTATCTGCTATTCAGCTTCCTGGGTTCATCAGTAATCTCCCTGGACTCCATGGGGGGCCTGGCCTGGGGGCGCAGCATGGGCGGGGCCACGCTAGGCTGTTTGGGAAGGCACAGCCTACCCCTGCCTATGATACCTACCGCCCATGACTAACAGCGTTTTGTTCTAGTACATCAGAATCAGGACGTCTTCCAAACAATCAGTGGGGCCACTGGACAGTTGAGATACTAAAGGAGCACTCAAGGAAGACAAGGCCATTGCAGAAAAGCTAAATGAATTCTCTGTATCAGTCTACACTGCAGAGGATGTGAGGGAGATTCCCACGCTTGAGCCATACTGTTTAGTGACAAATCTGAGGAACTGTTCCAGATTGAGGGGTCAGTAGAGAAGGCTTTGGAACAAGTTGATAAATTAATCAGTAGTAAGACACCAGGACCAGATGGTATTCACCCAAAAGTTCTGAAGGAACTCAAATATGAAATTGCAGAACTACTAACTGTAGTATGTAACCTATCATTTAAATCAGCCTCATTACCAGATGACTGAAGGATAGTAATACAATGCCGATTTTTAAAAAAGGGTCCAAAGATGATCCTGGCAATTACAGGCCGAAAAGCATAACTTCAGTAGCAGGCAAACTGGTTGAAACTATAGTAAAGAACAGAATTATCAGACACATAAATGAACACAATTTGCTGTGAAAGAATCAACAAGGCTTTTGTAAAGGGAAATCATTCTTCATCAATCTTTTAGTATTTTCTGAGGGGTTCAACAAACATGTGGACAAGATCAACAAACAAGGGACTCTAGTGTACTTGGACTTTCAGAAAGCCTTTGACAAGGTCCCTCACCAAAGGCTCCTAAGCAAAATAAGCAGTCAGGGGGTAAGAGGAAAGATCCCCTCATATATCAGTAACTGGTTAAAAATAGGAAACAAAGGTGGGAATAAATGGTCAGTTTTCACAGTGGAGAGAGATAAACAACAGAGTCCCCCAAGGATCTGTACTGGGACCAATGCTGTTCAACATGTTCATAAATGATCTGGAAAATGGGGTAAACTGTGAGGTTGCAAAATTTGCAGATGATACAAATTTCTCAAGATAGTTAAGTCCAAAGCTGACTGCAAAGACTTACAAAGGGATCTCACAAAATTGGGTGACTGGGCAACAAAATGGCAGATGAAATTCAATGTTTGATAAATCCAAAGTAATGCCCATTGGAAAACATAATCTCAACTAAACATACAAAATGATAGGATCTAAATTAGCTGTTACAACTCAAGAAAGAGACCTTGGAGTCATCACGGATTTCTCTGAAAACATCTGCTCAGTGTGAAGCAGCAGTCAAAGAACTAACGGAATGTTAGGAACCATTAGGAAATGGATAAACAATGAGACAGAAAATATCATAATGTTACTGTATACATCCATTGAACTTCCTCACTTTGAATTCTGTGTGCAGTTCTGGCTGTCCCATCTCAAAAAAGATATATTAGAATTGAAAAAACTACAGAGAAGGTAAACAAAAAGTGATTAGGGGTATGGAACAGCTTCCATATGAGAAGAGGCTCATCTTAGAAAAAGATGACTAAGAACGGATATGATAGAGGTCTATAAAATCATGAACAGGTTGGAGAAATTAAATAAGTGTTATTTACCCCTTCACATAACACAAGAACCAGGGGTCACCCAATGAAATTAGTAGGCAGCATGTTTAAAACAAACATAACGATGGACTTCTTCAAGTAGTGTCCCTGTGGGTGCTCCTCTTCAGGTGCACATAGGCCTCTCATGCCCTTGATTTTAAGGCCCAGCTTGTCTTAGTTGGGGTTGGTCCTGCTTTGAGCAGGAGATCGGACTAGATGACCTCCTGAGGTCTCTTCCATCCCTAATCTATGATTATATGATTCTATGATTACAGGAACCCATACTTTGACAAAGACCCTCACCCAAGTCAGGGATGATGGAATCAGTCCTTGTACCACCCCCGCCCTGGATGTTCCTCCGCAGTGGCTGTACTAGGGTCCTTGGGCAGTAATTTGCCATATCTGCACCATGAAAGTAGAGTCACACAGTCTCCTCCACCAAACCCCCAACATTAGGAGACCTTTGAAGAACAGGCTAGGGGGGCAGACAAGGAGTCTATCCCTCAAACACCTATTTTGTCTTTGTCTCTGGATGAGGCAGTCATGCCTCCACCTCCATCGATGGCTGATGATTTTTATCAGTTCCAGGACCTTGTGAAGAGGGTGGTGGACTCCACCAAGTTGCCTCTTGAGAAGGTTAAAACTTATATCACAATCTCCTGCACATTGTGCAATCATCAACACCCACCCGGATTGCACTACCCATTAATGAAGTGCTCCTGGGTCCAGCAAAGACTGGGTGGCAAACTCCTGCCACCCAGGGCCGTCCCTAGCTATTCTGGGGCCCTACGCAGCCCCCACGTGGGAAGAAGCGGAGCAGGGGCTGGAGCAGCACGCAAATTTCCTGGTGCCCTACGCAGCTGCGTACTTTGCGTATGGGTAAGGGCGGCCCTGCTGCCACCCAACTGCCAACTTGTAAAAGGGCAGATAAGAAATGTTATGTTCCTCCCAGGAACTCAGAATTTTGTTTTTCCACCCCTCAATTCACAGTTGTCCCTAAGGACAGACAGACAAATAGAGGGGAACAACAACAGGTGATGTATATACAAGTCAACTTGATTCACTGTAAACAGAATGGCAGAAATGGGTATTTAAGGGTATGTCTACACTGCAATAAAAAAAAGCATGAGCCCGAGTCAGCTGACCTGGGCCAGCCAGGATTGTGGGTCTCTTATTGCAATGTAGATGTAACCCCAGAGGAATAAATGTGGACAAGGAAGGGGTCTTACAGACAGGTTCACAGAGGTTGTACCAAGCTGGGGTGACTGTGTGGCTTGCAGGCAATTGTGTGAGAGGCTGACAGGTAGGCAGGAAGGCAGACAGGTAGGATCAGTGTCAAAGTTAGGGGGGCAGAGGAATTGAATAATTCAATTGTCATTGCACATTTTATTTATTCACAATGAACAAATAAAGAGCACAACCACAAGCAAAAGCATTTAGTTTGAGATTCTTGGGAACACACAGAGAATTCACCTTAATTTAACTGATAAGGTTGATGACTTAATCATAACCAGCGTCATGGACAGTGGGTGGGCCCTTCCTTCAGAGAGGCTAGTCCCCCAGACCTGCCCTTTCCGCAGGAGGCCCCGCTGCCCCTCGCGGCCAGAGCCCTGAATCCCCCCTCCCCTCCCAGAGAAGCCATGGGCCGGTCGGAACCCTGAGCCTCCTCCCTGCCACCGGAGGAGCCCCAGGCAGGCCCCATGTCAGTCGGCCGACCTGAGCCACCCCTGGAGTTCCACAACACCTATCTCAGCTATTCGGGCTGGGTAGGAGGTAGGAGTTGGGGCTAACGCAAATAAGAAAATAATATCACAGTCACTTTTTGTCTTCAACCACAGCCAGCCAATTAACTTTTTGGGAAAGGACATGTTAAACCACCAGAACCCTGCCATGATGCCCAAACTTTTCTATTTGAGGGTCAAACATATTATTTCAAAAAGGGTAAGGGGCCACAGTCAATGCTCAGCGGCAGATTTTCTACCCTTTGCACCACATCCAACTAGTACTGCTTTAACTTGTGCTGGAGCAGAGAATCAGGGACTCATAACTGATGGGGAGTTCTCAGCATTTTCTCTCACCCAGGCTGCCTGATACGTCTGTAGGGGAGGAGAGATATTCTTAGCTCATTGCTCCACTAGGCTCAGGCAGAGCCAGATGTATCTTGCTCTCCTTGGGGCTCCCACAGCCTGGAAGGGAAGCAGGAAATGGAGCAGCCAAGGCTATTCTCTCCTCCTTCCTATGTGATTCATAGCGGGCCACAGAAGGGTATGTGGATAGTAAGGACAGAAGCTTCTAGGTGTGCTCCCAGCTGGATCTCACTCTAATGCAGCTCCTGGGACTGAGGAGAAGCAGTGCATCACACTTCTCCTTCATAGCAACAGAGTGAGTCAGACACAGATTTACAATCTCAGGGCATAGCTTAGAGAACACAGTCTCAGTTCATAATTAAATACACATTTATTTTCATAACACCGTTGCCCCTGAAGGCCTCAAGTGATGGCCAGGCTACAGCTTGGACATCCTTGCTATAGATTTCCATAGGCTTCCAGTAAACACTTTCGGCCTGACTTCAGTGGGAGCAGGATCAGGCCCCTAAATTGAAAAATCAACCACAAATGAGTGGAACAACATGGCTGCACAAACCCCTCAACAAGCAACTGATGGATCTACACATTTTTGTAAACCTTCTCGGAAAGGTCTTCTTCCTTAGGAATTGAATATCTGCAATCAATGCAGCCCCTGCACATGCTGAGCTCTCTCTACATTGACTAGTTCCATGATAATCCAGGGTATTTTTCATGGTTTAAAAGGCATTTAATTTTGAGAGGGTAAAATATGCCAAATTTGATCAACCACGGCTGTGTAAATGGCTCAGTAAACCTTAAGGAACAGAGGACGTAGGAACATAATAAGTGCATTCATAGCATGCAAACACTCAGAATATTTTCTATCACACAGCAACGTAATTTAATTATTTATATTCAGAAGAAGGAAAATAGTGAGGGGTTTTACTTCCCTCCATTTAAATGGTAAAATAGGAATAGCTAAATTCTCTGAACACCACTTATTGCTGTTCCTATTAGTTTTTGTCAATTGAATGCTCAGTAATCTCACCATACACTATTACACGTTATTAATTTCTTTTTTATTATATGTATTATCGTAACACCTAAAGTCCCAAGCCAAAAATGAGATCTCATTGTGCTAGGCACTCTGCAAACACATAGTCGAGATAGTCCCTGCCTCAAAGAACTTACAATCTAAATAGAAAAGACAGGCACAGAATGGGAGGTCAACCAGAGGCACAAGGAGGTGAAGTGACTTGCACAAGGTCACATGGCAGGTCAGTGGGAGAGCTGGGAACAGAACTCATGTCTCTTGACTTATCCACTAGACCACACTGCAGCAAGACTGAAAATTCTGTAGCATGAAGATGAAATCACTTCTGTTCAAAAATGTGTACTGAAAGGTTTGCCTTTAATGCCTGCTGTGAGCGGGGGGTAGGGAGGGGTTTACAGGAATAAATTTGATTTCATGGTTCATTGACAGTTTATACTACAATGTCATTTGATGCAGAGAATACAATGTCAAAACAAAACAATTCATTTACAAAGTCATTTAGAGGACACTGCTAGGTTACAATCACTTTCTTCTTTTGTTCCATAGGCGCCAACTCTGTGGGTGCTCCAGGGTTGGAGCACCCACGGGGAAAAACTAGTCACTTGCTGGAGGATTCTCTGCTCCCTGAAGTCTTTAAACTACGATTTGAGGACTTCAATAGCACAGATATAGGTGTGAGGGTTTTTTTGTAGGAGTGGTGGGTGAGATTCTGTGGCCTGCGTTGTGCAGGAGGTCAGACTAGATGATCATAATGGTCCCTTCTGACCTAAATATCTATGAATCTATGAATCCACTGGCTGCCAAGTGCCCCGCCCCACCTCACCTCCTCCTCCTCAGCCTCCACCTCCTCCCCTGAGCGCGCCAAGTCCCCACTCCTCCGCCTACCTCCCAGCGCTTGCCGCCACCAAACAGCTGTAGCAAGCTCTGGGAGGGAGGGGGGAGGAGCGGGAACGTGGCACACTCAGGGGAGGAGGCGGGGAAGAGGCAGGGGCGGTGATTTGGGGAAGGAGGCGGAATGGGGCAGGGAGGGGGCAGAGTTGGGGCAGGGATTTTGGGACAGGGATTGGAATGGGGGCAGGATCAGCAGTGCAGACCCATACAGCATGTGCGATTGCCACAACTTTCACAAAACAACTGGCCAGGTCTGACATTCTTGGTTTGAAATCAGAGTTTTCCTTCCCCTAAGTGAGCTGCCTGCCACAGCTAAAAGCCCCATCTGCCCAGCAGAGGCACAGAGAGATCAAGTTACTTGCCAAAGGTCACCCAGGAGGTTAGTGGCAAAGTCAGGACTAAACCCCAGCTCTCCTGAGTCTCTCCCACTCCTTTACCCATTCCACAGAAGCACACCGCCTCCCTTAAGAGACACCCACTCCTACAGTACAATCACATTTCATGTAAACTGGCATCAGTGACATCTTTCAAAGATTTGTTTGCAGTGCGTTTCTTAAGTATATTACAATATATAATATATTATATTTCTACCCTGGATGAGAATCCATCATGTTCCTAGGTAAATTGGCCCAACCTCACTGTTAAAAATTGGCACCTTATTTCTAGTCCAAATTTGTCTAGCTTCAGCTTCCAACAATTGTATCTCATTATGCCTCTTACAGCAAGACTAAACAACCCATCTATTATCAGAAATCTCTTCCTGATGTAGGTACTTGTAGACCGTGACCAAGTCACCTCTTAATTGTCTCTTGGATAAACTACATAGATTGTCTTTCCAGACCTTGACTCATTCTTGTAGCTCTTTTCTGAAACCTTTCCAATTTTTCAACCCTTTTTAGTTTTTTATCAAAAGTAAAATTATAATAATGCAGATATAAATACAAAGAATGTTTTGCAAATCACAATACAACTGACAATGAGGCAGAGATACCTGTCTTGTTCACATTTTTGTTTGCACACTTAGGTGTGAACTGCTACATCGCACATGACAGTTACACCATATACTGTGCATCTTCAATTAGTCAGTGCATCTTCATGTTCTTGTTTGGTATCCACACCTTTTTTGACGCAGTTTTTAATAGTAGCCACACTTACATAGTAGCTTCCCTTGTTTAATAGCTGGGTCTTTATCATGTAAGCTGCAGGGGGGAAATTAAATTTTACAGAACCCATCTTTGAATTAAAGGCTCAGAGGGAGTAATTATGTTTAGCAGAAACCATTGCTTCCCAATGAAGATATGAAGATATAAGCTACAGCAATACAAAACATTACATATGCAGAATTGGGCTGACATAGTTACAGAGGGAGCCCATAACCTTCACATTTCCTGA
Source organism: Natator depressus (assembly GCF_965152275.1). Taxonomy (NCBI): domain Eukaryota; kingdom Metazoa; phylum Chordata; order Testudines; family Cheloniidae; genus Natator; species Natator depressus. The sequence continues at coordinate 43,457,207 of NC_134234.1, forward strand.
TTTTTCTGTGTTTATATTTTCAACTGTATAGCTGCATTCATATTTTTTTGTGCAGAACAAATCTGTGTTTCAGGATGTTGTTCCTCCCCTACCTCTCCCCCATGCCAGATTAGTTAGGATGTGTTACTGAGTGGTAATATGATTTACTGGGAAGAGCATAAGGTTTGTTGTAGCCAGGAACTAAGTTACAGCCCAGCTCTTCCACTGAGTGACTATGTGGCACTGGCCATGCTACCTGACCTCTTTGCCACTACACTCCTTCATCTGTGAAATGGAGGAGATAAATACTTATCAGTCTTACAAAAAAGTATTGTGAAGATGAACTTGCTAATATTTGCATAATTCTTTGAAAATTTAACTTGCTATAGTGTTAAGCAATAACATTTTCCAGTTTCCTAAAACTAATTTTTTGGTATTCTACCCATTTCTCTAATATCTTTAAGTCCATTTTTATTTTCCCCCTATCCTCCAAAGTGTTTTCCACTCACTGTACCATTGTATCATCTCTAAATTTAAATGTACAGTGTAACCTCAGAGTTACGAACACCTCGGGAATGAGGTTGTTCGTAACAGTGAAATATTCGTAACTGAACAAAACGTTATGGTGGTTCTTTCAAAAGTTTACAACTGAACATTGACTTAATACAGCTTTGACACTTTACTATGCAGAAGAAAAATTCTGCTTTCCCTTAATTTTTTCAGTAATTTATGTTTAACATAGTACTCTACTGTATTTGCATTTTTTTTTATGGTGTCTGCTGCTGCCTGATTGCGTACTTCCAGTTCCAAATGAGGTGTGTGGTTGATTGGTCACTTCGTAACTCTGGTGTTCGTAACTCTGAGGTTCTACTGTATGTGCTTTTGTACTGCCTTTTCCAGACCACCGAGGAAAATGTTTTTCACAGATTCATAGATTCCAAGAACAAAAGGGACCACTGTAATAATCTAATCTGATCTCCTGTATAGCACAGGCCATAGTTCTTCCCCAAAATAATACCTAGAGCAGATCTTTTAGAAAAACATCCAATCTTGATTTTAAAATTGTCTGTGATGGAGAAGCCATCATGGCCCTTGGTGAGTTCTTCCAATGGTTAATTACTCGCACTGTTAAAATATTATACCTTATTTCCAGTCTGAATTTGTCTAGCTTCAACTTCCAGCCATTGGATCTTGTTATACCTTTCTCTGCTAGATTGATGAGCTTATTATTAAATATTTGTTCCCCATATAGACAATTATAGACTTCTAATTATGTCACAACTTAACCTTCTCTTTCTTAAGCTAAAACGATGGAGCTCTTTGAGTCTATCACTATAAGGCATGTTTTCTAAACCTTTAATCATTCTCATGGCTCTTCTCTGAACCCTCTCCAATTTATTAACATCCTTCTTGAACTGTGGGCATTAGAACTGGACACAGTATTCCAGCAGTGGTCGTATCAGAGCCAAATACAGATGTAAAATAATCTCTCTACTCCTATTTGAGATTCCCGTATTCATGGATCCCACGGTTCCATTGGACTTTTTGACCACAGCTCACATTGGGAGCTCACATTCCACAGATTATCCATCACAACCCCCAACTCTTTTTCATAGTAACTGCTTCCCAGAATAGTCTGTAAGCATGGCCTATATTCTTTGTTCCTAGAAATACATTTATATTTAGATATATTAAAATTAGGGATGTCAAGCGATTAAAAAAATTATTCATGATTAGTCACACGATTAAAAACATTAATCACGCAATTAATTGCACTGTTAAACAGTAATAGAATACCTTTTATTTAAATATTTTGGATGTTTTCTACATTTTCAAATATATTGATTTCAATTACAACATAGAATACAAAGTCTACAATACTCACTTTATATTTATTTTTGATTACCAATATTTGCACTGTAAATAAACCAAAGAAATGGTATTTTTCAATTCACCTAATACAAGTACTATAGTGCAATCTCTTTATCATGAAAGTAGAACTTGCATTCAAAAATAAAACAATGTAAAATTTTAGAGTCTGCAAGTCCAGTCAGTCCTACTTCTTGTTCAGCCAATCGCACAGACAAACAAGTTTGTTTACATATGCAAGAGATAATGCTGCCCACTTCTTGTTTACAATGGCATCTGAAAGTGAGAACAGGCATTCTCATGGCACTATTGTAGCCAACGTCACAAGATATTTACATGCCAGATGCGCTAAAGATTCATATGTCCCTTCATGCTTCAACCACCATTCCACGGGACATGCATCCATGCTGATGACAGGTTCCGCTTAATAACAATCTACAGCAATGCGGATCGACACATGTTCATTTTCATTATCTAAGTCAGATGCCACCAGCAGAAGGCTGATTTTCTTTTTTGGTGGTGCGGGTTCTGTGGTTTCCGCATTGGAGTGTTGCTCTTTTAAGACTTCTGAAAGCATGCTCCACACCTCATCCCTTTCAGATTTTGGAAGGCACTTCAGATTCTTAAAGCTTGGGTCCGGTGCTGTGGCTATCTTTAGAAATCTCACCTTGGCACTTTGCATTTTGTGAAATCTGCAGTGAAAGTATTCTTAAAATGAACAAACATGTGCTGGGTCATCATCTGAGACTGCTATAACATAAAATATATGGCAGAATGTAGGTAAAACAGAGCAGGGGACATACAGGTCTCCCCCAAAGAGTTCAGTCACAAATTTAATTAATGTATTATTTTTTTAACAAGCATCATCAGCATGGAAGCATGTCCTCTGGAATGGTGGCCGAAGCATGAAGGGGCATACACATGTTTAGCATATTTGGCATGTAAATACCTCACAATGCCAGCTACAAAAATGCCATGCAAAAATGCCTGTTCTCACTTTCTGGTGACATTGTAAATAAGAAGAGGGCAGCATTATGTCCTGTAAATGTAAACAAACTTGTTTGCCTTAGCGATTGGCTGAACAAGAAGTAGGACTGGGTGGAGTAGTAGGCTTTGAAGTTTTACATTGTTTTGTTTTTGAGTGCAGTTATGTAACAAAAAAAAATCTATATTTGTAAGTTTCACTTTCATGACAAAGAAATTACACTACAGTACTTGTATGAGAGGAACTGAAAAATACTATTTGTCTTGTTTATCATTTTTACCGTGCAAATATTTGTAATAAAAATAATATACACTGATTTCAATTACAACACAGAATACAATATATATGAAAATGTAGAAAAACATCCAGAATATTTAATACATTTCAATTGGGATTCTCTTGTTTAACAGTGCGATTAAAACTGAGATTAATCGCAATTAATTTTTTTAATCGCGATTGATTTTTTTGAGTTAATCACGAGTTAACTGCGGTTAATCGACAGCCCTAATTAAAATGCACATTGTTTGCTTGTGCCCAGTATACCAAGCTATCCAGGTTGCTCTGAATCAGTGACCTGTCCTCTTCATTATTTACCACTCCCTCTACTTTTATTTTGTGTCATCTGCAAAATTCATCAGTGATGATTTTATGTTTTCTTCCAGGTCACTGATAAAAATGTTTAAAAGTGTGGGGCCAAGATCCGATCCCGGAGGGACCCCACTGTACACATACCCGCTTGATGATGATTCCCTGTTTACAATTACATTTTGAGATGTGTAGTTAGCCAGTTTTTAATCCATTTAATGTGTGCCATATTAATTTTATATCATTCTAGTTTTTTAATCAAAATGCTGTGTGGTACCAAATCAAAAGCCTTACAGAAGTCTAAGTATTTTACGTCAACATTATTACCTGAACCAACCAAACTTGTAATCTCATCATTAAAAGATATCACGTTAATTGGACAGGATCTATTTTCCATAAATCCATGTTGATTTGTACTAATTACATTAGCCTCCTTTAATTCTTTATTAATCAAGCCTTGTATCAGCTCTCCATTGCCTTGCCTGGGACTGATGTCAGGCTGACAGGCTATAATCACCCGGATCACCCTGTTTATGCTTTCTACAACAGCACTATGTGTGCAACTCACTTGGCCTGAATGTACCTATAAAAGTGGCACTGTGTCTCGTGCTTTACTGAGGTACAACTAGTGTCCAGGCTCTCTTCTAGTGCAACATCACCCTTTGTATTTAGATTGAAAACTGTGATCTAGGATCCACTATTACAGTCTTTAGACAGCAGAAACCTGGCACGAAATCCTGATTCTACTGAAGTCTATGGCAAAATTTCCATTGATTTCAATGGAGCCAGGATGTCATTCTTACTCCCCCAGTTTGCCCAGCATGAGCTATTTTTAATGATACAGTTGCTCTCTAGGGCCTTGAACCTGTAACTGAGGCAGTGAGCACTGATACTGGAGTTTGCACAGAGCCCCACTGAGGTCACAGACCTGCATGGAATGAGTAGCAGAATCAGGGCCTAAGGCCCAGACCCACAAAGGTACTTAGGTGCCCAAGTCCCAGTTTTAGGATCCACAAAATTCCCACCTAACCCCGTAGGTACCTAAACTCACCTAGCACATAAATTTTCACTGTAAAAGTTCCCTAAGTGGCTACATTTCAGCCCTGGTCATGCACACTACTGACTCACTCTAGGTGTTCCAATGCCTATCTCCTACCTAAACTCCAGAGCAATTAATAAACTGGATAAAAGAGTTATTTGCCTGTCTATCTCTCATGCGGGGCCTGATCTGCTAGGTATGCTCAGAAGCTGCCTTCCGGATCAGGTCCCATTCAAAATCTGGTTGAAGTGAGTGGTGTCACCCACCTTATAACTTCTAGTCCAGGGTGAGAGCACTCATCTGAGATGTGGGAGACTCAGGTTAAATTCCTTTGAACAGGGGTCTCCCCCACTCTCAGGTAAGTGCTCTAACCACTGAGCTATAAAATAGTCTGATGCAGGGCTCCCTCAATCTCTCCTGTTGAAGCTGTTCCACTTTGTATAAATACTTAAAGCGTCACTGGGCCACAGAAAGAGAAAGAAAGGAAGCACAACTCTATAGCTAAGAGTTTAGGGCGCCCCTCGTGGGAGACCCCATCCCCTGATCTAATGGCTCTTTAATTATTTATACAAAGTGGAACAGCTTCAACAGGAGTGACTGAGGGCACCCCACACCTGAATATCCCATAGCTCAGTTGTTACAGCACTCTCTTGAGAGAGAAGATTTAAGTAGCAGTCTCCCTTCTCTCTTTCATTATTTTCTGACAGTGATTGGCAATGGCACAGCATACATCTCTTCTAATATCCATAAGACCCTGAGATATACATTATTTTGACCTGCTAATTTGGGCCTCGTTGCTGAGCAGCCTCAACTCTTACTGCAGCCAATGGGAGTTGACACAACTCTGCACTTGAGAGGAGGTGCTTAGCATCTTGCAGGGTTGGGTACTATATACTTAATTTTTAAGCAGATCTTTACCTGGTATTGATCCCTGTGATCTAAAATTTCATTAACATAACAGCTATTTCCTTGCACCATATATTTCTTTGATATAATATAGCTGTTCATTATTTGCCTACCCTTTTCATTACCAATGGATCTACAATGTCTCTACTATTTTACCTGATCTTTTCCCACTGCCGTTAACCCAGTAAAACCTTAACTTGTTCTGTTGGCTCCCTTCTCTCTCTCCTGAAGGCTTTAATTGACTCATTTTGCCAAATGCACGGTGGTGGGAGTGCAACTCCATGGAAGTCAATGGAGGTTGTGCCAAAAGTGACTCTAAGTAATGAATATTTTCAGGCCTTAGTTAAGAAGAATGTTGCAGAAGTATGATAAGGTTCTGCTGCACTTCGCTTTATTTTACTGTACTGATTTATGTTTTCCATTTAATTAAAGCTATCAGGAAAACATTTCTTTTACTTTCTGATATGCAACTCCACTGAGGTCTATTTCATAGAACTCCTCCATGAAGGTTCAGCAGGCCCTGTCAGTGTCTCTACAATGAATTACTTCCGCAAACACACAGGCCTAAAGCCTCGCTCAATCCTTCCCATAATCCCCAACATCTGTTCTGTGTCCAATCCAGGCCAAATGTGGGAATCTGCAAGTATCTGCTGTCAGCATTAGCACAGATGAGTAAACATACAAGCGCCTGTGTCAGACTGCCATGTGATTTCAGCTGAAAACTCGGGACAAAAAGCAAGTTTCCCATTTAAACCATTCGTAACGTAAAGGAAACACCTGTTAAGAAACTATCCAAAATAAATTTGCCATGAGTCTTAAAAAAAAAAAGTGTGATTGACAGCAGCAGTTCAAGATACAACAGTAGCAGTCGAAGCATCGTTACAAACTCTGGGCTGTAAGTAATACAAAGGAAGTTATCTTCTATCCCAATGATAACAGTTGCTATTTCATTTCTCATCTTTCATTTAAAGGGACACTCACAATGTTGGCAAGCCCAAATTTGACCTAGAATTCCCCCTCCCCCTTAACTGAACGCAATATACGTTATGCTCTCTGTGCATGTGTAAGTTTTTGACTCCAAAACAAATGCGTCAGTGCCATTACTCATTTAAGTTATTAATGCTGGCAGTCCAGCCTCCGTGAACAATTTTAAAATAATCAGCATTGGTTAAAAAAAAGTGCACGATGAAGGAGTTCTGTTTCAAGCTTGCACGGTGTTGGCAGCAGCAAGAGCAAAGAGTATTTTCAGAATTATTTACAGAGATGCCTCATGAGAAATTTTTTGTAAATATACAAAGGTTAAAGGGGCAGGACTTTCAAAACTATTTCAATGACTTAGGAGCACAAGTGCCCTTGACTTTCAATGGGACTTGTGCTCCTAAGTCATTTGGGCCCAGACCTTTAATGGTGTTTAAGTGCCTAATACCTATTGGTTTCAATAGGAGTTGGGTGCTTAAATATCTTTGAGGATCTGGGCCTTGGTTCTTCTGAAAATCCCACCCTTAATCTCTGTATATTAAAAATATTGTATTTTAAAAATATTATCCCCCTCAAGATTTCTGGAGATCTAAGGGAGGGACTGGAGCTTGCTTTTCTATTCACTTCTTTTCAATGATCAAACTGCAGATGGGTTGCTAATGACACATTACAGTACAGTGAGGGTGGATTTTCAAATGGGCTTATGTGATTTAGGAGCACAAGTCCTACTGATTTTCAATTCGAAAACTGGTAACTAAAAATATCAGTAATCGTTTGTATTTCTATAGCACTTTCCCCCTGAGGATCTCAAAGCACCATTCCACAATTCATTAACTTGTACATGGCACCAGGCCTGTGACGTAGGCAAGTATTATTATTCCCATTTTACAGATGGAGAAGTTCATGTGCAGAGCAGTTAATCAATTTGTCCAGGGTCACATAGTAGTTCTGGAACGAACAGAGGTACAGACATCAGGTATTCAGGCTCTCAATCATCGATCATGCCAACAACATCTGTTTCTCAAGACAATTTACAGTAAACTGCATCTAATCTGTGCACTCTTCCAAGGTGCTGTACATACACAAGGTCTTTTGGAATCTTGAGTGACGTTATAACCAACACCCTTCATTAACTAAAAATGGTGACAGCGTGTATGATTTACTCGTTTTTCCCTGGTTTCTGCAGACTGGCAGAGACTACAAGGCATGTGCAAGTCAGGAATGGGGATTTGACTTTCTAAACTCATCTTTCACCAAGGCTAGGCAGCTGCCTGTCTCAATGACACTTCAGTCAACATGAGGAGCTCTTCAAAGCTTTTAGTTTTGCTTAATAGACAACTTAACTAAACAAAATTGATAGCAAGGCAAAATCCATTTCAATCAAAAACTAAAAGGGAGAGCGTGTAGATCTCAATTTGGGCACTAACTATACTGCTGTTTAAAGGACAATTCACTACAGGAAAGTAAATGTCAGAGTGGCAAACTTCAGGGTGAAACTCCCTCAAAATTCATGGTCTTTCAGCTCACAGAGTCACATGTTATGGTCATGCTGAATGCTCCCATTAGGAGAAGTGAAGCTTTAAAAAAAAAAAAATCCCAGTGAGTTAATTCCATTTTACAAAGCACAGAAGGCAGTGGAGCTGCAGAGCTATACCCTATGGGAATGTTCAAAAGGATATCAATGCATCTCCACTTTCTTGTGAGCATGCTATTTCATGTTAGGGGCATGTCAGAGGAAGAGCATGGACTGATCCCAGGAAACAAAATCTAAAATACCTTCCTTTCCTTCTTCAGAGAGAACGGATGGGAAAGAGCTGGTCTGAGCAGGAGACTGCTCACAAAACAAATCCCACAACCATACATAATTGAATAATCCAGATTTTGACTTATTCAGGTTTTATGTGAACCAAAACATTATTTTATATGCTTATTTTTGCTCTCCTTTAACTTTAATTAGAGTTGCCCTAGGCTCAAAAGCCTGTCGAATTTGGGAAACTTTTTTTTAAGTACAGTAGCTGCTAGCCCTGGTGAGTTTTCCCAACTGGTTTATCCGTTAAGTTTGCCTCAAGCTTTATCATTTTTTTGTTTTTGTTTACCACAAGCTTATAAGCAACATGGAAATAAAGTAAACCAGGGGAAATGATTATTTTTTTACTTGCTGAAAAATTGTAACCACCAAATACATTAAGTCTCCTTCGTACACTGAAGGGGTTCTCCTAAGATGTTCAAAATTAACTGAGGTAAGACTTGGGGTTTTTTTTAGCCATATGTTGTGATATCCTGTTTGTTCCTCAGAACCTAAAACAGTTTTTCTGAATGACTTCTGGCTCACACAATAAGCCCATTTGCTACAGGCAGCCAAGGCATTATCAAAGATTTCATTACAGTTGTCAAGTTGGAGCGATTCTACAATTGACAAGAAAAATGTGGGTTTACAATACCAGCAAATATATCCAATAGCTTCCGCCAATCTTTAGAAGGGCTAGAGCTTCACCAGGAAGAAATAATTCAGAATGTTTATGTAAAAGATATAAAATCGTTAAGCCTTTAGGAAGTTTTGCTGAGGTGAAAAGATTGATAAAAACTGTATAGCAACAAGATAATACCAAATGAAGGGAGTCATTCTGCTATTGCACCAAAACCATTACATATCAGCAGGGGTGGCTCTACCAATTTTGCCGCCCCAAGGAGTTGCCGCCGATTGCTGCTGTGCCCGGAAGAGCGGCGGAGCTGCCGCTGAATTCCCACCGCGGGACACGGACTGCCGCCCCATTCTGAATGCCGCCCCAAGCACCTGCTTGGAAAGCTGGTGCCTGGAGCCGGCCCCGCATATCAGTGCAAAGCTATTGATGAAGCAGAGAAAAGGCAAATGATATAAATGTGACTCTGAATCAAACCGAATACCTCAAGCAGAGATGATTCCAAACTTTAACTTTTGCTTTTGTTACATTCTACGTCGTATGAAACAACCCAAGAAAGAAAGAAAGAAATGTATCTGAGGGCAATGCAGTATGGAAGAGAAGGGAATAACTCAAGGAAGATTTCAAGTGCCAATTCCCTATTAAAGGTTAAGATTCATTCAGATTGGATATGATCCTAAAGCTCTAGGGATTTACACATCCCTGCCTCAATTCAAGGAACTAATAACCAATCAGTAGCTTAGATAAGACTCTATAGATATTTAAAATTCTTAATCTATTGAGTGCCAAGAATAACATTTCTCATCTTGTCCTCGCCTTTCCCACAGTGACATTGTGGGATTTCTCATCTGGCATTGCTGGCACCAGAATGCTGTCAGCATGTTTTAATAGTGGCAGTCAGTTAATTTAGAAAGTTATTTCTAATTGATCCATTTCCTGCTCAGATTAAAAAAAACCTGTAAACAAATACTTTCCCTAAGAAGAAGGGCTTTGTTAAAAAAAAAAATTAAACAGTGAAAGAGACTGTCTGACTAATGCTAGTTATGGCTATGTGAAGGGTTTTATTATAAATACTGTTTTAGGGCCTTAAACGGACAATGTGAAATTAAATATAACGAGCCAAATCCATCACTGGTTTAGAACTTCAGTGGGATGAATTTGACCCATCAAATTTTTAAAGAATGAACTTACTTCCTTGCGTAACTAACAGCACCTTACACAGTGCTAGTAAAGCTGAAATAATTTTAAAAATATAATTCTTTTTGCCATCTATTCTGTTTTATTACTTTTTATATTTCACTGAGCCTTGGATCAGGAAGATAGATTAGCCTGTTTCACTTTTATTTCTATTCAGTTTCAATATCTAGTTCTCATACACTAGCACAAAGCTGCGATATTTGGGTTACAAACACTCCACAAAAATGAAAAAAAAAATCCAAACCACTTTCATTTCTTTCTTTTAAATTATGAAAACATTTCTATTAATAATAATCTTTGCAATCCTCAGCCTCCTACACTTTAAAACACAAACAACTGCCACATAAAACTCCATGACAAATATTCCCAACTGGCTGACACTGGTTATAGAGGCATTTAATATCAGCCTTTTAAAGCAACAAAACAACATGGGAGATCTGTGTTCAGTTTCCTAATCCAAATCAGGCAGAGCAGGAACTTAAATCACCATACTCTTGGCCATTCCAGGGGCTCTAGTTCTGCATTTTTCAAAAAAAAAAAAAAAAAAAACCCTCAAAAGCTTTCAGTTTTGTCCTTATGCAGAACAGTCAACCTTTTTGAAATGACAAAAATGTTCACAAGATGGGAACACTGTTTCCTGCCCAGCTCTAATATTCACATAATGCTTCAACAGATAAATCAAGTTATCTAAGAACAAGAACATTAAGAGTTCTTTCTTACTGTCTGTTGCTATGGTTATTTTGACAGCTCCACATAGCCATTTGCTCTGACAAGTACAGTCATGTACAGTCTATTGCAACAAGTATCATGACAATACAGTTATTGAAAATGAGCCTATACTCATATACAGCTCAGTTTTGCCTATTATGTTCTTTGCTCTCGTCCAGTCCAGGACGGGCATCCTAGCCATCTTTTATCTGACAATTTTAAACGTAGATATCAAGTTACTAGTCTGGGTTTGAAAATGAAAATTAAACAAATGATGTATTGTTAGTATGGGAGTGGCTATGCTGTTAAACTTCTGGGCATGCTCAGATGAACTAAGCATTTTCTATAAGCCTGAGAAGGCTTACGTTTGCGCTGAGTACCCGAACAGTTAACAAAAAGTGCTGAGCCTTCTCTCCTGAGAAAACCGATTTTGAGAGCTTTACTAAACACTGCAATAAAATATACCATAATATTACTGGCTAAGATGAGCATTATCTGACAAAAACAAAACCTCGGAGTGCCAAACAGCAGGCTCCAAACATCTTATCCACCGCAAGTATGAACAAGAAATATAATAGCTGCTGCTAAAACAAGAGGTTGGCTTAATTTTGCTCTCGCAAAATGTGGTGTGGCATGGTAAATGAAGAGGTAAGAAGATAAAAAGACCAAACCAGATCAAATCCACAAATCTAAGCCCCAAATATGACCACCCACCAGCAGAGAAAGCTTTTAAAGTATAAAAAGGAAAATGAAGATAGAAGGACAGCTGGCAGATCCCAGGGCCCATAGAGTAGCCCGTGGGTGAGAAAATCTAGCAATAAAATCCAGTGCCACCAGTCTGCAAAACAAGATAAAAGTGGATCTGCAAGTGGGCACATGACCCTTGCTGTCATGTAAAAGGACAATGAGCAAGTGGAGCATGACATAAACTCTGTTTATAATTCATTAATGTGACTGGGGGAAGAAGAATCGTGACAACCATTTTGAGAAGAGACAGACAAGCAGTGAGGAAGTGGGATGATGGCTATCTCAAGAGGGGACTGGCGAGCAAGGAAGAAGTGACCCTAGAGCATTGAGAGACTAAAAAGTAACAAAACCTAGATGTCTAGAAAAGAAAGAAAACCTTCCCACATAAAGATCTCTTCTCCCCGCAAAATGAAGACATCACCACAGAAAAAGGATAACGCCTCCTCCAGCAGACAAACTATGGAGGCAGAAAGAGAGGCACCAGTCACTACAGATATCCTGAAGGATCTCCAAGCAGAAATTAAGAAGATGAATGAAGAGATGATAGAAAAGCAGCAGGCCAATATTAAAGACATCAAAATGAAATTAAGAGATTAATAAGAAAATAACATAGGTGGAAACAGGATTAGGTGAACAATTGAACAATATTATCAATTTAATAAATATTTACATAATTGAACAGAGATAGTATGATAATTGGAGGAAATGGAGAACAGGGAATATGGAAACAATATCAAGATTAAAGGTATGCCAGAGGACACTGAAGGAAGAAGTCTTCTGGGAATGTTGAATGATGTTTTCTAGCTGGGCAGCAAGGCATGCATTTGTACTGAAAGAACCCATAGATTCTTTTTCCCCCAAGCTCCCAGTAGGCTCCAGAGGAAGACATGTGATTGTCCATCTCCAGTACTACCAAGACAGGAAAAAACACTGAGTGCAATAAGGGAGAAATCTGAATCCCTAATGATTCTTCAATCAATCAATAAAAATCTTTCAGATCTGGCAACCTCAACTGTTAGAAAACAAAGAATACTGCACCCGGTGACTACAATTCTTAGAAAATACAAATGGGGTTCTCACTTAGACGATCCTTTAATGGAAATGCAGATATGTGTCTATCTCAGATTCAATGGAAGGAAACAGATACTTATGGATACTAGTCAAATCAGCTCGGGATCAATAGACTGAATGGGAACAAAGACATCAATCCTACCCCTCTCCAACAAATAACTGTGAATGACGGAGACCAAAGAGAAAGAGAACAATCCAAAAAGATGCACCACTAAGACAACAGGACACACCTGAGAGCAGAAGTAGTGGTCCAGAGACATAAGAAGAAGATCAGCATATGGGTTAAGACATTATACTAAGTAATAGATATATTTCTGTAGGGTTATAGCGATAAAGGAATACAATTAAATGGAAGTTGGACTGTACAGCACTGAGGAAACTTCATATGTATACAGTATACTTAATATAGTTACAGTTAATTTAAGTACGTAGTTTATAGGATTCCCGCCCTCCCACCTGCAAATGTATCCAGAATTGACTACATCCTGGTCTCATCATCTTTGATAGCAGATATTACAGACTGGGATAACATACCCCAAGTATGGACAGACCGTACAATGGTTGCAACCCTATGTAAAATCAACAATGATGATGATCCTAAAGAAAAGACTTGGAGGCTAAATAACTCCCTAATAAAGCATTCAGTTACTCTGAATGCTATCAAAACAGAAACTAACTTCTATTTTGATATTAACGATTAAGGTCAAACATCTAAAAACATTGTCTAAGATGCATATAAAATTGTAATAAGAGGGAAATTAATTAGTCTAGCATCCCAGAGGGAAAAACAAAAGGGAAACAGAATAAGCAAAATTAACACAGGAGATTGGAAAACTGCAAGCTTTGCATAAAAGAGATGGTCTAGAAGTATATTTAAATGCCTCTGCTTTCTCAGAGAGCAACTAAATACTGTACTTACAGAGAAAACTGAAAAAGCTCTCAGCTAGGTGAAACAGCAGTGTTATGGGAGGGGGATAAAGCTAATAAACTCCTCCTCTACAGACTAGGAAAAGAGAAGGAAGAGAGTCAAATGCAAGTAATAAAAAATGCAAAAACACAAGTAAAATTTAAGATTGTTGAAGAGTTCATGAGGTTTTATCCAGAAGTGGATATAATAGAAAATATCGAGACCACAAAAAGACAAGCTGCTATACAGGATAATTTTGCTTATAATGTAGCTATCAAAATATTTTCAGAGATTCTTGCCAGAAGAATAGAAGAAGTCCTTCCTCAGTAAACACACATTGATTAAACAGGTTTCATGCTTAATACACAATGGACTGACAACATTAGGTGAATCATAGGAGTAATTTATAATATGAATAATAAACAAAAATAAAGATCCTTAGATCTTTAGATGATCTTTAGAGACCTTTGGATGCCAAGAATGCCTTTGATAAAGTAGCATGGCCTTTCTTTAAAACACTGCTATTAGAGATGGGGTTGGAGGTAATATGAACATTTGGATAAATGTAATTACATGACTGTCCCTCATCTAGGATAAAAATTAATGGGGTACACTCCAGAGAACTTCAACTACAAAGAGGAATCAAACCTGGCTGTCTTTTATCCCCCTTGTTCTTCACCCTCTTTACTGAACCCCCACACAGACACACACACAAAAAGGTCGGAATAACAGGAGTGACAATTAATAAAATGGAACATAAAATTGTGCTATGTCCAGACAACGTGATACTAACAGTTACCGATCTAGTACAAACTATGACTTACATTCAGAAAGAAATTAATGAGTTCAGTGATATATCAGGCTTAAAGTTAATTATACTAAATCTGAAATATTAAACGTAGGGCTGAAGGGATCTCTGATTAACCAGCTGCAAGGTACATTTGAGTGTGTGATCTAAACAAATAAAATACTGAGAGTCCATACTGCTTCCAACTTCAGCTGGCTATATGAAATTAATTTTCCGCCTATTATTTCAAAACTGAAAAATGATTTGCTGGATTGGAAAAAGGCTACATTTGTCTTGGCTTGGCTGTATAGTAGGGGTTAAAATGAACTGGCTGCCAAAAATTAATTTCCTATTTCAGGACCTATCAATATGGATATAAAAAAGAACTCAAGAAGAAATTCAAACAAGAATTATTACATTTGAATGGAACAATAAGTTCCCAAGAGTAAATAATAAAACTCTCTACAGATCCACTCTGGAACAGGGATTGGCAGCACCAAATGTACTAAATTATTATTGGCCAAGTCAGATAAGATCACTATCAATTTGGTAGCACGGTGACCCCAGTAAAGACTGTTGGGGAACTTGAACAACAGGATTTTAAATATAAATTTAATGCATTGATATTTTTACCTAAAAGACTTAGACCAACAAAAAAGGAAAACAACAACGTAGGTTTCAGTATGGCACTTAAAATAAAGAATTTCATGCAGCTAACAGGCAGCTTCTTTTCATCCCTGCTTACACACATCAGAGACATTACAGAATTTCAACTGGGGTTATCCAATCCAATACATAATGCATGGGAGAGGAATGGTATACAACCATTGGGCAGCTATTCTGTAATGATAAAAGTATGAAACTAACAATATCAAAGAACACATAAGGAATATTAATATACCTGTTTTGGCTTATTTGCAACAAAAGCAAAAGCATTCTATCAAATCCCATGTAGCAAGACCAGGCTTCTGGAGACCATCATCGAGGTTAAAAACACTAGTTATGGGAAAGACCAAGACATGATTGATCTACATGTCAATGTAATGTAATGGATTGTAATGTAATGTCAATGTAATGTAATGTAATGGTGTAATGGATTGTTACTGACATATCTTAGAAGCTAAGACTATACTTATGGAAAAAATTGGAAAAGAACCTAAAAACAGGTATCACTTTTGACCAATGTGAAAATAACTGGAGGAAGCCCAAAACCTCATGCAATTTATTACAAAATACTTTATCCCTGGTACTTCACTCCAATTTAAGAAAAATACATAAAAAGGGAGTGTAGTTGTAGCTGTATCAGTCCCAGGATATTAGAGAGGCCAGAGGGGTGACGTAATGTCTTTTATTGGACCAAATTCTGTTGGTGAGAGAGAAGGCTGAGGGAAAGCTTGTCTCTCACCCACAGAAGATGGCCCAATAGAAGACATTACTTCACCCACCTTGTCTCTGTAATATAAAAAAGGAATCATAAATGCTGGAGAGGACATGGAGAAATGCGGAGTCCTTCTGCATATATGATGGTAATGTCCTAATATAATAGTATTTTGGAGGAAAATAACAAATTGAATTTTCAAGATCACTGAAGTTAGGCTGGATTGTCCAACATTTGTGGCCTGGAGAAATAAGGTATGGGAATTGCTTTCAATGGACAAAATGCCAGACAACCTTACATCAGGATCAAATAGATTCTATAATGTACATTTACCATTTTGAGAATTTGAATAAAATAAACAAACAGATAATGACTAGCGGATGACCAAGCACAAATGGGTCTTTAAAGGGAGCAAGTACAGGTTAGCAATAAAATTTGTTAATGTATGTATGGAAAGTTCATTTGTGTTAATAATGACATGATAAAAAAAAGTTTAAATAATAATTATAGCTCTTAACATCCTGGCTTAATGCCCAATGAATAGGCTTCATCTTTTAGCTACTGAGACTTAGTGGAGCAGGCAGCTGGTTAACAAGAAAACTAAATGCATTGCTACAGTGACTAGAAACACATGCCTCTGTCTGACAGCTTTTCAAAGGGCTGCAATCCCATAACAAGATACTGTTGTCAACTTTGCGCTACTTTTGCCTAGGCTTTAAATAGGCTGAATTTGTTGGTGTTCCTGGCATGCTGAAAGCCCACCTGTTTCCTTGGGCATTTGGAAAAGACAGGGGATGAAGAGAGCAGTGTTCTGTGGTGGAGTTCAAGAAATGTTTACTCTATTGCTCTGATTGAATCTTTCGACTTTCTGGGGTGGGCTGAATGAGAGTGGCTGGCTACCTGCAACATTTTACTTAATGTAAAGGTGCTTAGTGTTACTGGTTAGGTTATTTTCTGTCATAACTGAATTAAATAAAATTAATAAATCATTACCCCAAATACTTGCTGTTTACCATACAGTTTGAAAGGACACCATCAAATTTGGTAGGCCACAAGTTTGCTTCTTATTCCTAATACAAGTTCTCAAAGACCACGTTGTCTTTTATATATGACTTTCCCCTCAGAATACATTGTGTCCGCAATCTCTCACTCCTGAGCTACACTATAATCACAAAGCAATGGCTGTCTCAAAGGAGGAAAAACAATTTGCTTAAGGAATTTCAGTCAGGAGATCCCAAGAGGCTGTTATGATTAAGAGAACAGTATGAGAGAGACAAGTGGGTGAGGTGTTATCTTTTATTGGACCAACTTCTGTTCATGAAAGAGATACTGCCTCACTCACTGGTCTCTAGTATTCTGGGACTAACACAGCTACAACCACCCTGCAAAGAACAACGTGATTCAGACAACATCCATGAGATAACGTTGTTCAGTTCTGGTGGGGTTCAGGGAGGAGCACGCAGACTCATGTCCCACCCAGATTTTTTGGTTGCACGCCCCCAACCCATACACATCAGGAGGCCTGCTGAGGTGAGTCGGGGGTGGAGGGGGTGCTCCCTCCCTGAACCCCACCATGCAGGGCTGGCCCTATAGGTGGAGTTTGACTTCTGTATTTGGGGGGCATAGGGCTTAATAAAAATGTTTGTGGTTAGAGAATATGGAAGTTAGACACACAAGTGTGCGTATGTGAAGTGGCTGCACATTTACCCAATCACAGAACAGAGACAATGTGGTATGACTTATCTGACTATTCATTACTAAATAACACACCTTAATTTTTGAATTTTGGGCAATCCAGAATGCAGACATTATGAGAAGGTATCTACTGAGTGGAATCAATTTGAGGAAATTATGATCTTCCTGTTTATACACCACAAACAGAAAAACGTGGCTCCACTTGCTGAATAAGTTATTCCCTTAACCCTATTTAAAATCAGAAGTTAGAAGTGGAATAGACATATCGAGTTATTGTGTTTATCCCCTACCAGACTGGGAGCATGACGTTGATCCAGTGCATTCTTGTGTTCTTTATCTAGTCCAGTTTTATGAGGGGTGGTGGGGCTCTTCTCATTGCCTTTTGGACACTATTCAGCAGTATAATAGGCCTCTCCATTCACCCCAAAGTTTCCTTTCCTGAGTTTCACCCCATAACTCTTAGTTGTAGTCCACTAGCATTACCTCATCCAGCCAATCTCAAATTTGATCCACTGACCTTTTCCAGGTGGCCCTCAGAACAAAGCATTTGAGGAAGGACATACTGGGGGGAATGAGCATTTAGGAGTGGAGGGGGTTCCTGGAGGTATCTATCGTTTATGAAGTTGTCCACCTAACGAAAGAGCTGGAAAACCACTGCTGTAAATAACACCTTGGGAGGGACAAACCTCAGATAGTTCAGAAGTTCAGTTCAGATATGAATCCAAACTTCTTTGTTCTGCAGAATATACTAGAAATTTCATAACTACAAGATTTGTGGTACTTCCCGCCTGGTCAGAAATACGGCAAGAACAGTCTTTCTCCCTCTATTATTTTGTCATTTCTGTTTCTGGTTCCAGCCACAGACTGGAACTCGGATGAAAACAAAAATGGAAAACAGAGGGAAATAAATAGAAAATGTTAATATATCATTTTCAAACATCAAAAAAGTTCTGTCGCAGTAGAACTGGGCAAATAATTGATTTTTTTGGTTTGGTGGCCAAAACCAAAACAATTTTTTTTCACATCCAATGAAAGGAAACATTTTATTTCAATTTTGGATGGTTTTTATTAATCTTTTTTATGTTTTTTGCAGTTTGTTAAATCTAGCTAAATTTCTAAACAGAACATCATTTTAGAAATAAAAAGCCAGGAGGCTTCCAGAGAATGAGGGAGGGGATTTCGTGGGCCTCCACAGGATCTGCAGCAGGGTCTGTTCTCCCAGCACTTGATCCTCCCCCCATAATTTCTCCCCGCCCCCCCAAAATGTGTCTAGCTGCAGCTTATTGGCCCGGGGCTTCCCTTCCAGCTTCTGGGTGATGGTCTCCCCGTAGCCACTTGGCTCCCGTCCTGGGGCTGGCAGCCTGCCTGGGACAGCCTGGGGTTGAGCCTTCCCCTCGCTCCTGGTCCCAGGCTGCAGCAGCTGCTCCCCTGTGAGCTCCTGGGATCCTGCCCAGAGTTCCCAGGGAGGCTCTGGCCACCTGGCCCTTGTGTGGAAGTTTAACCCACCTTTTGACACCCCTGCCATCTGGGCCACAGGGAGTTCACCCGGTCGCATTTCAAGTGCCGCTTGGTGATGCAGGGGAGTGGGAGCACCCAGCTGGGGAAGGGAGCCCCTGGAGACCAGGGTGCCCTTCCCTCCCGACACATACTGAGGGAACTCAGCTGTGGTGACCAGATGCCGTGCACATTGCTGCCAAGGGGGGAGTGACTCTGGCAGGCTCTGGAGCGCCGGGACCACTATACAGTTTGAGAGAGCAAGTGCCCCTGCAGGCCCCTCCTCGCCCCAATCCACTGACCCTCTCTCCATGCCCCATTTGTCCACCCTCCACATGGCTTTGTGCCCTGGGTGGCTGCTCTGCTCATCCCACCCTGGTTACAGCGTTGCACTGAAACACTTCAAAAAAATATAATTAACCTGTGGAGATCATTGTCACAAGACATCACAGAGGCTTAAAGCTTAGAAGGAATTCAAAAAAGGTGTATTCATTATAAATCATTAAAACATCCACAGGTACATTAGAGAGAATAGGGGTTGTCAAACTTCTTAACAGAGATGACTGTTTTAGTGGATCGACTGTCTCCTGGATGGCCCCATTTTCGATCCCATAATAACCCTGCACAACTATGCAGTTGCTTTCATGGCAATGTTAATATCAGGAAAGTATTTGATGTATTTTTATCTGCGTTTATTGCAATTTAGCAGCTGAAAACAAGAAGACAAGCCAGCACCATGTGACCAGCTAGCCCTTTGCAGCCACCAGCAAGTGCTACAGCAAGCATAGTTTGGGATCTGTAAAATAAGGAGGAGGGGGAATTTTTTTTCCAGAAGGATGTGAACTCTCACATTTCAGGGCATAAGCCAACCTCTAACTGATAGGATTTAGGAAGAATCTTCCCCTATGAGCAAGTTATTCCATAATTGTCTGATACAATGTTTCTTGAATGTTTCTCTGATGCATCTGGGATTAGCCACTCTCAAAGATGGGATAGGGATTTAGATGCATGACTGGTCTGATCTAGTATGGCAATTACTTGACTTTACCAGTGAGTGACAAAACTATCTGGATAGGGTCCTATCAGTAATGAACTATCAGCTGTTTGGACATACAGTAACCTCGGATTCTCCTGGCCTGTTGTGAAAATCAGAGAAAATCAACTATTCTGGACTATGTCTAACCCTTGCATACTTTAGAGATGTTACTGCAGCTTTGCTTTACAGGGTTGTGAAGGACACAGAAGAAAACAGCACTGCATTGCTTTTGGTGGAAATTTAATCTGTGCTGGTGATGTTACCAAACTGTGGTAATGTTTGATTTAAAGTTATATGTTTCCATATATTAACATACTTTCTACACTTGCTGACATCTGACCAAATAATCTATGAAATAAATATTTTCCACACTGTAAATATAGTACATATTTCTCATGCTCAGAGATACATCACATAATCAATCAACAGTAGTGTGAGCCAGTTTCTGCGACTAAGCCTTTCATGGTACTGCTTGGCTTGTGGGCAAGTAAGCAAATTAAATAAATTTTGCAGACAGACAGTTTACTTTCCTTTCAGTTTATATTTCTCTTGTACACATAAAATTTGTTTAAACTATTTTAAAAAAATAACCAATATCTACAGCATAACAGTAACTAGAACGACATTCTGCCGCCAAAGGAATGATTGAAACAAGAAAGGCTATTTCCTCCTTTTCATCTGCGTGCACTACTCTGTAAATATTGATAGCCGGTACAGTTCATGGGAGTTGGTGAGCTAGGTTAGTAGTATAAAAGGTGACCTGCAAAATATTTTTTAAAAATTGGTTTGTTTCTTTATGTTGTATAAAGAACGCCTGCATTTAAGAAAAATAAATTTTTTACTTTAGAAATAACAACAACGTCATTGTCTGGTCTTCCCTAGTTTTAGTAGATATTTGGGTGTCTAAAAGTTTATTGTAGTGAATCTTTAACAATGACATCCTTTCTCCAAAGTGTTCATTAGGTAATGGAATTAAATAGGGGTTAACAAAAACAAACAGAAAAAGTTTTAAACCATCTGATTAAAAATTCCTTCTACTCCTGTTTGCTCAGCTTTCTTTCTCTTGTTTTGCCACAATTTCATTAGTTTCATAGTTCATTAGTCATCACAGAATCTATCAGGGTAGACACAATGTGTAGTTATAATATAAAAACAAACAGAAACCATTTTAATACAAAAAAACCTTCTTTTTTAATCATAGAGAACCAGAAAAATGGAATGAGCCAATCCTTTTTCTTTGCAGGTTATCTTTAAAACGTAACAGAGGAAGTAAAGAATGCTAATCAGTTAATAACTACTTTAGGGGGGAAAAATCAGGTTTGTGTTATAATGGGTGCCAGTAGCAACTGTGATAGTTAAGGCTGCAAAAGTTTCAATTCTAATTCCCTTTCTTATCATACTCAGAACTTTAAAAACGTTTATTTTGGGTGCTGAAAATTTCTATCTGCCTTAATGTGAACTACTTTTAGAAAGTTCAAGCAAAATCCCTTCAGACCTACTTGAGTTATAGGGGAGTGAAAAAATACTCTTTCATTGTAAAATATATATAAATAAACTTGTAACCACACCATTTGGAAAGAGGCTACTACAAAAGTAGCTGAAGTTTGAAACTTGGCCTGGGCATTGTCCTTAGTGAGAACTAGATTATTTATGTGACTTGGAAAAAAAAGTTTTTGAGTTTATCACTGATGGAAAATTGGCCAGGAGAGATTGTGTACTGATTGCCAGGGAGTGGGGAGTTCCTGTGCCCCAGGTGGTTAAGCATAATCAAAAGACTGCAACACTTGAGGAGTGCTGTAAACCTTAAACATAAACCAACTGAACTATGCAACATTATGAAGTAATATCAGGACAAAGGGGTTATTCCTTTACCGGAGGTTATGAAATACAACTCTGTTGCCTTTCAGGGCAAAGCAAGTACTCAATTTATCTGGAATTCACATCCTGAGAAGTTTCCTCAGCCAGGGTTAACAAATGCCCCAGTTTTACTGGGATAGTCCTAGTTTTATTGGAAACTGCAAGGCAGCATTATTAAATTCTCATGATCCACTCCCTAAAAAGCAATGAGGAAAATGTTTCCCCGGAGGAGAAATAACGATGATTGTAGAGTTATTGTGCATCATCTGTGCTGAAAAGGAAAATAAAAGAGGCAAAGGATCTGTGATGAAAATTTCTTAATAAAATTACTCTTAATTTTAGGAACTTGATTAGACCTTTGTGCCACGTCTCCTGGTATCTTGCCTCTCACAGTGGTCAATATCAGAGCAAGGTAAATTTTTTAAAATAGTTTATTTGCTGAAAAATGCTGTTTTGGTCTACCCAAATCTATTTGTGAATTTGACATGAATTCACTGAACAGTTTGGGCTAAAATATTTTTCTCAGGATCGATTTGCATGGGGACTCACACACCATTCAGGGAGAAAGAGGAGGTGATGCTTGTGTCCTCCCAAATTTATAACCTTTAGACCATTGGCTAGAGCACTCATCTAGGATGTTGGAGCCCAGCTTCAAATCCCAGCCCTATTTCAGGGCTTTCGTCCCTTCCAGCTGAGTGTTCTAACCACAAGGCTATTCTGGGGTAGGTATCTGCTGAAACTGTTCCACTGTGTATAAATAATGGAACAGTCATTGGCATAGGGACTTGAACTTGGGTTTCCCCGTATCTCCGATGAGTGCCTTAACCACCAGGCTATAAATTCATTTACACACATTGTCTCTCACCCAGTGACAATCCAAGTATTTTATGCAAAGTGGAACAGCTTCAAAAGGAGAGACTGAAAAAGTTCTATGCCAGAATACCCAATAGCTGTGGGGGTTAGGGGGGCATTATCTAGGAGGGGAAAAACCTGGGTTCAAATACATGCTCCAGAGCAGGCACTTCCAGATGAGTGCCCTAACCAATGGCTTAAGGGGGGTATGGCTCCTACTGCTCCAGCAATTTTGTGAATCTAGCCCTTTAAAAATGTCTGGAAACAAAACATTTCTGGTAGAAAGAAATGATGAGTTAGACCCAAAACAGATGTTCTTTCAACTTTTTTGATTTGATGAAAATTTCAAAAAGGTTCAGATTCAGTTAGACCGAAACCAATTTTTTTTCCAATTTTTTGGTAATGCCAATGGACTGAAAAATCAGCTGTTTGCCCAGCTCTAGTCAACAGAGGTCCTGTAATGAAGAGAAGCCCACCGACAAACAAACCCTGCAATAAATGATGCCATAGCCTTTTGTACAAATGGGTGGGAGATGGGATGTATGTGAATGTGGCCTCTGAAGGCAATTTATGCCCTAAACCATGATATTTGATTACCCTTATCATCATCTTAGTTTGCACAGCTACAAACATTTAGTGGTTATACAGTTATCCATTCCGTGTTCACACTTAGCATCCGAGCAATTTGCCTTAATGGCCTCCTGCTGCAGAGAATCACTCAGGATGATTACATATGCTAAAGAAACAAGATTCTTCTATTAGATCTAAACTTACAACCCATTCATTTCACCAAGTGGCCCCTTGTTCTTGCAGTACAGGACAGGATACAAAGATAGCACTGGTCAGTTTTCCCTGTGCTTTTCCACATTTTGAAATGTCTCAGGCTTTAACTTTTCTTCATTCCAGGCTAAATAATCCTTATCTCCAAAACAATCCTTCGATCCCGAAGACCCCACTACCACTTTATGGTACAAGTCTACGTCTTCTCCACCTTGGGCCTGCCTGCTTCTGTCCAATCTCACATCTCTGCCTACCCATCCAACATCTCATCCTGGAGGCCTCATTGCCAACTCTTCATGCTACTTCTCTCCCACACACCTCTACCAGTCATGGCATCACCACCATCCTCTCTGTCACACAGGTTCATAAACATGATGTAATCTTTTCCTCTGTTCTCTCCTTCATGTAAATCCACTCCTTGCTGTTTTCTCTCTATACCATTCTCAAAATCCATTTTTTCCTACCTGTTGCTATTCGTGTCCTTATTCAGGTAATTTCTCACTACTTTAGCCTCTCTCTCCCCAGCATTCGTACTCCTTAAACCTCTGCATTAGCTCCCTCCCCCTTTTCATCCTTCATCCCAAGCTCTCAGCCTTATCTATAAAGGTAAGGTGCTCAGGCCCACTTCATTGACCTCATCTCATTCTGCTCTCTTTGTTTCCAATTGCTTGAGCAGTTTTTAATTCATACTAGGACTTTGTCCTGCATCACATGGCTATTTATTTTCTGTAATAGATTAATAGATATTAAGGTCAGAAGGGACCATTAAGATCATCTAGTCTGACCTCCTGCACAATGCAGGCCACAGAATCTCACCCACCCACTCCTGCAATAAACCTCTCACCTATGTCTGAGCTATTGAAGTCCTCAAATCATGGTTTAAAGACTTCAAAGTGCAGAGAATCCTCCAGCAAGTGACCCGTGCCCCATGCTACAGAGGAAGGCGAAAAACCCCCAGGGCCTCTTCCAATTTGCCCTGGAGGAAAATTCCTTCCTGACCCCAGATATGGCGATCAGCTGAACCCTGAGTATGTGGGCAAGATTCACCAGCCAGATACCCAGGAAAGACGAGTTGCATCCGAGAGTGCTGAAGGAATTGGCGGCTGTGATTGCAGAGCCCTTGGCCATTATCTTTGAAAACTCGTGGCGAACAGGGGAAGTCCCGGATGACTGGAAAAAGGCTAATGTAGTGCCAATCTTTAAAAAAGGGAAGAAGGAGGATCCTGGGAACTACAGGCCAGTCAGCCTCACCTCAGTCCCTGGAAAAATCATGGAGCAGGTCCTCAAAGAATCAATCCTGAAGCACTTACATGAGAGGAAAGTGATCAGGAACAGTCAGCATGGATTCACCAAGGGAGGTCATGCCTGACTAATCTAATCGCCTTTTATGATGAGATTACTGGTTCTGTGGATGAAGGGAAAACAGTGGATGTATTGTTTCTTGACTTTAGCAAAGCTTTTGACACGGTCTCCCACAGTATTCTTGTCAGCAAGTTAAGGAAGTATGGGCTGGATGAATGCACTATAAGGTGGGTAGAAAGCTGGCTAGATTGTCGGGCTCAACGGGTAGTGATCAATGGCTCCATGTCTAGTTGGCAGCCGGTGTCAAGTGGAGTGCCCCAGGGGTCGGTCCTGGGGCCGGTTTTGTTCAATATCTTCATAAATGATCTGGAGGATGGTGTGGATTGCACTCTCAGCAAATTTGCAGATGATACTAAACTGGGAGGAGTGGTAGATACGCTGGAGGGGAGGGATAGGATACAGAAGGACCTAGACAGATTGGAGGATTGGGCCAAAAGAAATCTGATGAGGTTCAACAAGGATAAGTGCAGGGTCCTACACTTAGGACGGAAGAATCCAATGCACCGCTACAGACTAGGGACCGAATGGCTAGGCAGCAGTTCTGCGGAAAAAGACCTAGGGGTGACAGTGGACGAGAAGCTGGATATGAGTCAGCAGTGTGCCCTTGTTGCCAAGAAGGCCAATGGCATTTTGGGATGTATAAGTAGGGGCATAGTGAGCAGATCGAGGGACGTGATCGTTCCCCTCTATTCGACACTGGTGAGGCCTCATCTGGAGTACTGTGTCCAGTTTTGGGCCCCACACTACAAGAAGGATGTGGATAAATTGGAGAGAGTCCAGCGAAGGGCAACAAAAATGATTAGGGGTCTAGAGCACATGACTTATGAGGAGAGGCTGAGGGAGCTGGGATTGTTTAGTCTGCAGAAGAGAAGAATGAGGGGGGATTTGATAGCTGCTTTCAACTACCTGAAAGGGGGTTCCAAAGAGGATGGCTCTAGACTGTTCTCAATGGTAGCAGATGACAGAACGAGGAGTAATGGTCTCAAGTTGCAATGGGGGAGGTTTAGATTGGATATTAGGAAAAACTTTTTCACTAAGAGGGTGGTGAAACACTGGAATGCGTTACCTAGGGAGGTGGTAGAATCTCCTTCCTTAGAGGTTTTTAAGGTCAGGCTTGACAAAGCCCTGGCTGGGATGATTTAACTGGGAATTGGTCCTGCTTCGAGCAGGGGGTTGGACTAGATGACCTTCTGGGGTCCCTTCCAACCCTGATATTCTATGATTCTGTGATTCTATGAAAGAATTCTCTGTAGTAACTCAGATCCCACCCCATCTAACATCCCATCACAGGGCCATTGGGCCTATTTACCATGAATAGTTAAAGATCAATTAATTGCCAAAATCATGTTATCCCATCATACCATCTCCTCCATAAACTTATCAAGTTTCATCTTGAAGCCAGATAGGTCTTTTGCCCCCACTCCTTCCCTTGGAAGGCTGTTCCAGAACTTCACTCCTCTGATGGTTAGAAACCTTCGTCTAATTTCAAGTCTAAACTTCCCGATGGCCAGTTTATATCCATTTGTTCTTGTACCTGTTCCAGTTTGAATTCATCCTTCTTAAACATGGGAGACCAGAACTGCACAGAGTATTCCAGATGAGGTCTCACCAGTGCCTTGTATAACGGTACTAACACCTCCTTATCTCTACTGGAAATACCTCGCCTGATGCATCCCAAGGCCTCATTAGCTTTTTCATGGCCATATCACATTGGCGGCTCATAGTCATCCTATGGTCAACCAATACTCCAAGGACCTTCTCCTCCTCCGTTACTTCTAATTGATGCGTCCCCAGCTTATAACTAAAATTCTTGTTATTAATCCCTAAGTGCATAACCTTACACTTCTCACTATTAAATTTCATCCTATTACTATTCCTCCAGTTTACAAGGTCATCCAGATCCTCCTGTATGATATCCTGGTCCTTCTCTAAATTGGCAATACCTTCCAGCTTTGTATCATCCGCAAACTTTATTAGCACACTCCCACTTTTTGCCGAGGTCAATAATAAAAAGATTAAATAAGATTGTTCCCAAAACCGATCCCTGAGGAACTCCTCTGGTAACCTCCTTCATCCTGACAGTTCATCTTTCAGTGTGACCCGCTGTAGTCTCCCCTTTAACCAATTCCTTATCCACCTTTCAATTTTCATATTGATCCCCATCTTTTCCAATTTAACTAATAATTTCCCATGTGGCACCGTATCAAATGCCTTACTGAAATCTAGGTAAATTAGATCCACTGCATTTCCTTTGTCCCAAAAATCTGTTACTTTCTCAAAGAAGGAGATCAGGTTGGTTTGGCATGATCTACCTTTTGTAAAATCATGTTGTATTTTGTCCCATTTACCATTGACCTCAATGTCCTTAACTACTTTCTCCTTCAAAATTTTTTCCAAGACTGTGCATACTACAGAAGTTAAACTAACAGGCCTGTAGTTACCTGGATCGCTTTTTTTCCCTTTCTTAAAAATAGGAACTATGTTAGCAATTCTCCAGTCATACGGTACAACCCCTGAGTTTACAGATTCATTAAAAATTCTTGCTAATGGGCTTGCAATTTCATGTGCCAATTCCTTTAATATTCTTGGATGAAGATTATCTGGGCCCCCCGATTTAGTTCCATTAAGCTGTTCGAGTTTCGCTTTTACCTCAGATATGGTAATATCTACCTCCATATCCTCATTCCCATTTGTCATGCTACCATTATCCCTAAGATCCTCATTAGCCTCATTAAAGACTGAGGCAAAGTATTTGTTTAGATATTGGGCCATGCCTAGATTATCCTTAACCTCCACTCCATACTCAGTGTTTAGCGGTCCCTCTTCTTCTTTCTTTGTTTTCTTCTTATTTATATGGCTATAGGACCTTTTACTATTGGTTTTAATTCCCTTTGCAAGGTCCAGCTCTACTTGACTTTTAGCCTTTCTCACTTTATCCCCACATGTTCTGACCTCAATAAGGTAGCTTTCCTTGCTGATCCCTCCCATCTTCCATTCCCTGTATGCTTTCTGCTTTTTCTTAATCACCCCTCCGAGATGCTTGCTCATCTAGCGTGGTCTACAACTCCTGCCTATGATTTTTTTCCCCTTTCTTGGAATGCAGGCTTCTGATAGCTTGTGCAGCTTTGACTTGAAGTAATCCCAGGACTCCTCCACCTTTACATCCATAAGTTCTTCAGTCCAATCCACTTCCCTAACTAATTTCCTTAATTTTTGAAAGTCAGCCCTTTTGAAATAAAAAACCCTAGTCGCAGATTTATTTTTGTTTATCCTTCCGTTCAGTTTGAACTGAATTAGCTCATGATCACTTGAACCAAGGTTGTCCCCTACAACCATTTCTTCTATGAGGTCCTCACTACTCACCAAAACCAAATCTAAAATGGCATCCCTTCTTGTCGGTTCAGCAACTACTTGATGAAGAAATCCATCAGCTATCGCATCTAGGAAAATCTGAGCCCTAATATTATTACTAGCACTTGTCCTCCAGTCTATATCTGGGAAGTTAAAGTCTCCCATGATCACACAGTTTCCATTAGTATTTACTTCATTAAAAACATTAAAGAGGGCTCTATCCATATCCAAATTAGATCCCGGGAGTCTATAGCACACCCCAAGCACGATCACAGGGGAGGCTCTAGTAGTTTTCTTCCCCAATGTGATTTTTGCCCAGACGGACTCTGTCTTGTCCATTCCATTGCTTCTTATTTCTTTACATTCTACCTCATCATTGATATACAATGCTACTCCACCACCTTTACCTTTATTTCTGTCTTTCCTAAACAGCACATACCCTTCAATACTTGTAGTCCAGTCATGACTACTATTCCACCATGTTTCTGTTATCCCTATAATATCTGGTTTCACTTCCTGCACCAGTAGCTCTAGTTCCTCCATTTTGTTACCTAGGCTCCTCGCATTGGTGTACACACATCTTCATGAAGGTCCTTTTCAAAAGCTTTAGGACTATCCAAGGAATTTGTGCCAGCCAGGTCCTTGACCTTCCATTAACTTTTTCAAGAACCCAATAGTTTAGAGAGTTTCCCTTACCAAAGCCATGTTGATTTGACTTATATTGAACTTAGCTAATTACCCACCCATGCTGCCCATACTTATATCTCGATGATCACATTTTTCTCTCAGTTATGCCAATGTAAATCTGGAATATTTCAGGAAAGCCAATGGAGTTATTCCGGATTTTCACAGGTGTAACTAATAGCATAATTTTGCCCTCAAGCTGTTTCCCTAAGAACTAAGGTTAGATTCACTGGTGTCTAATTCTGGGGCTCTACCTGGGCTCCTTATGTAATTATAGGCATTACATTAATGACTAAACTTTTCAAGAACACTTGCAGCTTTACAAAGCATAGGGTAGGATTTTCAAAAGTTTCTCAGCATTGGTCTAATTCTGCTCCCATTGAAGTCACTGGCAGTTTTACCATTGACTTCACTGGGAGTAGAGTTAGGCTACTGTGTAGTGCTTTCAAAAATCAAACTTATATTGTACCACCTTGTCAATATCTCCATGATCTCTATGTCCTGGTGATTTACTAAACTTGAACTTCGTAAATGTCTCCTGACTTCCTTCTTAGGCATTTCAAGATTTGTTAAGGTCACACACTAATTTTCATGAAAAATGCCCTTGGAATAATAATTTTCCCATTGTCCTTTATGAAGAAAATAGATGTAAAAAAATTCATAGCTTTTCCAACTCACCATCTTCTTTAACTTCCCTCATCTCTTGATGCTCTAGGCCCAGGGCCCTCCCTTACAGTCACACATGAAAGAGAGACCATGATCAGCTGATGTCACTGCCTATAGAGCCCACAAGAAGAAAGATACACTTCATAATATAGCTCTCCATTACCTCTTGTGAGTGACACCTCATTTGGCATCAGATGCGTGGGGTTTGGGTATACCCCTCCCCACCTCCCTCTCCCTGTGGAGAGGGAAAAGGGTCGGACAGAGCCAAGAGGGAGTCAGGAATGAATGAGGTGGGTGTGGAAGAACCATGAAAAATGAAGGAACAGGGAGCAAAAGTGAGTGTGATGGAGTCAGGAGGATGCAGATCAGGGAAGAATGGGTGGGGTGACAAGAAGGTGGGGTACAGACAATGGGGAAGAGGAGAGAAAGAAGGTGAGAGGGCTGCCATGAAGTGAGAGAGGAGAAACAGAGACGCCATTGTTCATGCAAAATACCTAACTGCAAAAATATAAGAACATTTCCACTTTCTAGAGCCTATTAAGTACTTAAAATGCAAACGCGCTTCTAGGGGTTTTGCCCCCTGACTCCCTCTGGGGTACTTGGCCGTGTCTAGATCCCCAACCATGATGTGTCCCACAAGGTCTCTCTGAAAACTTCTAAGGTACATACGGTATTAGGTCAGAAACTTGGGTCACATCGCACAAATCTGCAGGGCTTCACTGGGGCCTGGTGACATCTTAAAAGCAGAACTGAAACTTGATTCATAGGTAAGAAAATAACCACATGTGATCATGTGACAAAAAGTGCAATCAGCTCCCTATACCATGTGTGCTGCTGTGGTGAAAGCCTTTCTTCCTATGAATGGCTCCTCAGAGGGAAACAAAGAGAACTTAAAAAGAAAAGGCTTGGGCTAATTACAGAGAATTCATCCTCAGACATGCTGAGCACTCGCTCTCTGGAAACCTGACCAAATTCAGAATATTTTAAGAGTGGCACCCGGGAACAGAGCAAATTTAAACGGAAAGAGTTTAAGATGACTTATGTGAAATTAATCTATAACATTTTCTCTCCATTCATTCCCAGCTTATCAGCAAATTACTCAAGTATTTCCCCTGCTATGCTAAATCTCTGTTGGATGGCCACAGTTCTTGTTAAAAACCATGCAAATAGAAAATATCCACTTAAAAATATCTGCCAATGTGCTACTCCCTTAGACATAACAAGGACAAGTATATTGTACAAAAGGCTGAGCAAAAATAATGTTAACATTCTTACAGCACACTGATGTACGGTATCTTTGCAATTAATGCCCTCTTATGACAGAGAATAATGGATGGAATGAAATGAAATTCAGTGCAAGAGAATAAATCCTTCAGGTCTTTCTGGTGACCTTATAAACAAGAGAGAAATTAATGTTATTCTTATTTCAACTAACCCACATCAATATTTTTTTTGCTTTGTGCATATTTTTTGCAGGCCTGACTTTAGTGGCCATGAAAATGAGGGACTAAAAAGCACTGATTAGATCCAAGAACAGTTTGGAAGGCGCTGCGCAGGCTTCTCCACATCGCTCTGCCAACACACTTCAAGCCAAACCTACAGGATCCTGACCTTCAGGGATGAGAGCTCTTTTATAAATGAAACTGCAAACACATTTCCCCTGGGGATATGCTGTATGCATAGCTTGTCTGCATGATAAGGAGGGGGAGGGGAAGGGATTTTCCATGTCTGTATATGTTTTCCATATATATCTGCCAATAGTCGCTAGACTATTCCCAGGGCCTAGCCTCAGTATTGGTATAACTACTCTGTTGTACACTATATTTTCATTATAGATATTGAGTAAAATGCACAGGTTATGGGCCAGTCTGGTCTCCAAGAAACTCCACTGACAGTAACTGAGTAGCTAACACCAGTTGAACAGCAGTGTAACTGAGCAGAATTTACCTCTCAAGTCCGCAACCTCTCTTGGGAAATAGGATTCAAAAGAAAATGTAAATATTAGAAGAGTAGATAACATAAAATGGTTTCGCAAAAAGAAAAGGAGTACTTGTGGCACCTTAGAGACTAACAAATTTATTTCAGCATAAGCTTTCGTGAGCTACAGCTCACTTCATCGGATGCATTCAGTGGAGAAATGGTTTGGGATTAGTTTCTTTAAACTGAGGTTAGTGGAAATTTTATTTATGTTAATGACTCAGTATTCCTAAGATCAATAATTTACAATAATAAAATATGAGATGTCAAGAGGTCGTTGTAGGGAAGAGACAAATGTATATAAAGTGAAGAATGTCACCAGTAACACTCCCTACCCCTCCACACACACATTTTCACTTACAGAAACAAAAGCTTAAAAAAAGAAATCTCCAGTACAACTAAACTAACAGCACTGTCTACTATACAAATGACAGAACCTCTATTTGTAAGCTGCCAAGCTACTAACTCAATCCCTTTTATTTCCTGCTTTGTCATTCTGTGGATAATTCTAAAAGCTTTCAGCGCATTTCCTCCCAGTTAAACTCAAATTAGTCCCCTCGACTGGACTCCTGCTGGGATGCCTTGGTACATCACAGAACCCTCACTGAGAAAATCTCTTTTCAGTCCAGCAAGTCACCTCAGTACCTGCTACTCTGACAAGGCCTGTGCCATTATTTATTACATAATAAGCTTTTGCTGTTGAGGGTCAATTATTCCATTGACTGGGCATTACAATAATTCTTAGTAATTAAAGGAGGTACTTATGTGAATCTGGATGCATATTGAAAGAAACATTAGTCCTTTTGTTATCTTGGCAAGTCCATTGTTCCTAGCCAGGCCCAACCAATTAGCATCTTTTGCCAATCCCTGTCAGCTGGGGTTTGGAAAGAGTGAAAAGAGGGTCACTCAGATGCTAATTTAGATACAATTGTGACAGCACAGTTTAGAGGGAGTTGCTCCAAAGGCGCCATCAGGGTTTAATGAAGCAAACAGCTTGGGTCCCAGTGACCCTGCAGGGGTAATTAAAAAAGACTGCTCTGTGTTGCTGTGCCAAATAAAAGAGTGGCATCATGAAGCCCTTCCACAAAAACATTTTTAAAGGACATATAATCATCCATTAAATCTGCTCATTAAACAAGTCTCTCATGCAGACTTAACATGAATTAGCACTTTCTAAACGGCAAAATTTGACATAAAGCAGACGGTTCAAATGATTCTAAAGGTCATGATTCAAATCGGTTTTCCATTATTATTATACGCTCAATTAATGCTAATGTTTTAATATTTGGGGATATCAACATTTATGGAAGTCCATCACTTTAGTACTGCTTTTATACAAAAATATGAACAGCCCGTTTTCAGAAGTGAAGTGTCTGTGCTATTGTCATCAGCGTCGTTAACACACTAGGGCCCCGACTCTGTAGAGACCCTTACTCATGCACAGTATGCACATCATCCCATTGACATCAATGGGCCACATTCTGACTGGTGTCTAGCATCTGCATTTCCCACGGGATTTCTGTGGGAACTGTGGGTGCTCAGCACCTTTCAGGATTTGTCCCAACGAGATGACTCTTATGAGCGTGTGCAGAATCAGTTTCTAAGGCTAAGTCCCTTCCAACCCTGATATTCTATGATTCTACACTAGCACTTTTGTCGGTAAAACTTTTGTCAGTCCAGGTTGTGAAAAAATACCCCCCTGACTGACCTAAGTTTCACGGACAGAAGCACTTGTATGGACTGCACTATGTTGGTGGGAGATGCTCTCCCGCCAATATAGATACCACCACTCATTGGGGGTGGTTTAATTATGCTGA
Source organism: Natator depressus (assembly GCF_965152275.1). Classification (NCBI taxonomy): domain Eukaryota; kingdom Metazoa; phylum Chordata; order Testudines; family Cheloniidae; genus Natator; species Natator depressus. The sequence goes on from NC_134234.1 coordinate 43,490,334, forward strand.
CAGGAGAGCTTTCCCCCATCGGCATAGTGTGGCTACATGGAGACCATAGAGTGGCGCAGCTGCAGCAGTACAGCTGTTCCTCTGTAAGGTCTGTAGTGTAGACATAGCCTAAAACTTAAGCAGTAATATAATTCTTCACATGGTATTTTATCTGTCTATACACAGACCCCCACCCCCTCAGCACCTTCCCTGCAGCTGCCCTGCAGGAGACCAGGTTTTAAGCAGCTGGAACCCCCTCCCTGCCACCATGTCCCCCCTCCTGGCACAGGCAGCAGCAAGGCACATCCCACTGCTTCACAAGAGAGCGACAGAAATTAAAACAATCCCTCCCCATCCAGCTCTGGGAACTGTCAAGAACAGACTGAAGTTAAAGAGGTATAGCCTATAGGGCACTGGACAGGGAGTCAGGAGACCAGAGTGCTATTCCTGATTGTGCCACTGCCATACTGTGTCACCTTGGACAAGTCACTTTACCTCTCTGGGCTTCTGTTTCCCCTTCCACAATTTGTCTGTCTTGTCTATTTAGACTATAAGCTGGGACTGTTTCTAACTATGTTTGAACAGTGCCTATCACAACAGGGCCTGATCTCACTTGGGACTTGTAGGCACTACTCTACTACAAATAAGCAAGAAGAATTAAAAAGAGGGGGAAGAAAAGGGAGTGAGGGAAGAAGAATGGGGGGCGGGGGGGGGGGGAGGGAGAGGGAAACGCCACCTGCTTTCCATCATTGCATTTCAATACTGAAAAGCTGACCTCCACCAGCTGCATCTTTTCCCAGAACTTTGTATAAAGAGTCCACAGACTGCAGCAATTATGCTGCTCCCTGGATATTTAGCACCCTGATACATTCCATGTAAAGCAGCCTCCCACAGCATCAGTCACCCTCCATCCCAGTGTACTAACAAGAAGAATGAGACATCAGAAATGTCATCTTGGACCCAGAAAGAAAATCACAAGATATCTACATCCACTCAGCACGCTCAGCCTATAACCTCCCTTCAAACAGCCCCTAACCTGATCCCAAACACCTGCTGTTCAATACTAGATCCCTGGTCCACAAGCAATTCATCATCTGCAACCTGAGGAGAAACCACAGGCCCATTGCTAGCCCACCTTTTCTTTCTAGGTATATTACATCCCCCCTCCCCCCGCAGAATGCACAAAACTGAGGATGGAGTAGCGATCTTACTCCCACCCAGCCAGACAAAGGAGAGGTTCCCTTGGAAGAGCAGAATCCTTCAAGTGTATCCATCTTATCTGCTAATTCCTGCTACTCAGCAGTCCTCCAGACAACAAATGCTTCCCAGAAGAGCTTATAGACATACTGACTGACATGGTGGTGGGTTCCCCAAAGTTTGAACTCTGACGAACTTCAACATCTATGCAGATAACACCGCCACTGACACCAAATCTCCTATCGACCATGGGTCCTGCAAAAGAGATCTGCAGGCCACCCTCTTAGCTGGTCACATCCTGACAGGATCCTTGGCATAGAAGTGGATGCTAGTCAGTTTACTACCTCCTTCACAAGGACACAGCTGAATTCCAGAGCAATGTAAATCTTAACCAACCCTCAGGCCAGGGAGAAGTAGTTGTGGTGAAACCTTACAACCACACATCTGGCCACTACTACTGACACTCTTGGTCCTAAATGTGCTCTTCCCTCCCCTCTCCATGCATCAGTTCCCTTCCCCCCCACCCCCCCGCTCCGCAAACAGATGAAGTGGGAAGAAAGGAAACTGGAGTATCATTGGCAGAAAATGCAAACAGATGCAGATAAACAAAGATTTCCTTAAATGTTACCCTGCAGCCACCGTTAGATGCTGAGAGATCCTCCTTCTCATTAGCTGTCAGAATAGTTAAACCCCATCCTACATAAGTTTTCTGGACTATATATTGATTCATTAACCCAAACTCCTCATCACTCCAGAAACCAGTTCTGTATCACATTAGGGAACAGGGAACATATTTCTTAGAGAAGATTATCCACACACGGGAAGTCTCCTCTGGACAGTAGCAGTTGACACTAAGCCCATGAAGGAATACACCTTCCCACCCCACAAATTTGGCATATGTGTGGTACAAGACACTCTGAAAGTTCTGAAAAACATTCAAGTCATCACCTGTGATTCAAACTCTTGTCCATTATGGCTGAAGAAAGATGCCTCAGAGCAACAAGCACCCCTGCTGACACAGATTGTCAACCTAACCTTTGTGAAGGGGAACCTGCTGTCTCTCTCTAAAGCACTATATAGTTCCACCAACAACCCACCTAGGGATCTAGTAGACCTTTCAAACAACTGCCTAGTATCAAACCTCCCTCTTTTGAGCAAGTTTCTCGAGAAGTTAATGAAGAACTGACCACACCTGACCACTGCCAATATCTGGAATCCCTCTCAGTTGGCTTTCAGGTCAGGTCAAGGAACAGACTCAGCATGGATAGAGGACTTTTTCTTGTCCATAAACATTTAGGACTTCTATATACATCCTCTGGGATCTATCAGGAGCATTTGATATGATAACCAGGGCAGGCATACTACTTTCTTGGCTCAATCCTTTCCTCATGAACAATGAAGCTGTTGACTTCAAGGGTGAAACTCTTAATAGGAGATGAGGCTTTCTTGTCCAATGGACCAAATCTTTGAAACTCATTGCTGGAGAAAATTAGAATGACCACAAATCTCACGTCTTTCAGAGTGAAGTGTAAAATTAACTTCTTCAGATTACAGTTTCCACACACACAATTAAAACAATGTAGAAAAACAAAAGGAAAAAGAAGCACATGCAAGGAGGGAAAGAGAGGGAAAACAGAAGGAACAGCAGGGCAAGAGAGAGGGAGAAGGAAGTAAATTATCATTAACATTAATTATATCCCTAAACTGCCTCGGGAGGAAAATTAGAGAATTAAACCACTGGTCTCCTGTGAGTTTGCTTATTATCTCTTGGGAGGTGCTCTGATATTATGGTGATAGTCAGCAGTATATGAACATATATATTCCTGTGTGTATAAATAAAGTTACACACAAACCCCCCCATATGTTTTATTATACTAATGAACAGTATCCCACGCAACTTGGCAGTAAATGGGGAGTACTTTATAAATAAAATTCTGATTCTTATTGTTCCTATTAAATTGTAGTTTGGTGCCACTATTTGGAAATACCTTATTTAGCCCTAATTTTTTCTAAGTATAGATTCCCACTATGCCCCCATCACCCAGTAAATTTCTTAGCACACTTGGGGCAGTAATTTACTAGCTGGGCTAGTTACAACTAAACCTTTAGCTCTATTTAAAACTGCAAAAACAATGTGCTCTTTCTCTTGGGAGGGCTACACTACCATTTGGTCATACAGCAACACATTTTGGACACACTTCTAAAGTAGCTGCCTGCATCATGAAGATTTATGATTGGAAGAGGGTTGGGGGTACAACTCCCTGAAAAACATGTCCATATGGGAAAAAAATTCACACGTTAACTTCCTAAACAACTCTATGGTTCAAGCACAGGGTGAGATTTTGTCATGTTACTTAGGTTTTTCTCAATTATAGTTATATGCTGCAAATGGCTCTGTAATTATAGTGTGATATACAATACTATTAGTGGTGTATACCTCCACTACCCCACCAGCATACGTGAGAAGTCATTCCAGACATTCCAACACTTTCTTTTTGTTTTTTGGGTAACGTTCAGAAGGCTTTTGTTTTGTCCCTAGAAAACTTTATTTAAAAAAAAATCCTATGGCCCTAGATGTATCAACAATACAAGAATTTCTATAAACAAATACAGTTGTATAATAAACAGGAAAAGATTACCATGAGAAAATGTTTTAATAGGTATCATTCTAGTTTCTAAAGTCATATGAGCCTAACTCTGAATTTTAATAGTGTTTTAGTACAAAATAAAGTGTACTTAATCTCCATTATACAATGAATAACTTTTAATCAGTGATCCATATTTCATTCAGAAATGAATTGTACTATTAAATATATGAATTACTAATATGAACACATGTTAACTTACTAAAAGTATTCTTTGGAAAAAACCCCATTAAGTACACTTTATTTTTTTATAATAATTAGAGAGTAGATTCAGGCTCATATGACTTTAATAAATATATTTGCAAATGTATCGATACGGTGTATATCTCAAAATGTTCCTAACAAATAATGAATATTCATGACATTTCTGTCCAATCAATTAAAGAGTTCTTTTGTTTAGTCGTTAAGGTGGTAAAAGGTCTAAAAAATTACTGGGTTCTTCATGTTTTCAAGCACATGATCTCACTAAAATGGTTAAATGAAATTTAAAAGCAAATTGAACAGGGATAAAACTAGTCTAAAAACTCACTCTCAGAATGTTTATTTCCCTTTAGCTAAACAACAGTGACAACTGGTATTTGAAATGTTTTCTTTATTTGGAGCTTGTAGCCTGAACAATAAGCCATGACAGCTCCAGCTCAGCCCTCTTGAGGCTTGTACCAAGTGAAGCCTAAACTCACCATTCAGCAACTGCATCAGCCATGGGATGTCTGGAATTTGTTGTGTGCACTCATCCTTAAAATGGAACAGCTGCTGTGAAAGGCCGTTACAAGACACCTATAGGGGCATAAGGCTCCAGTGACACCCTTATCTACAACTTGATATGAAGAGCATTTGCTGCAACACTGCTCCCATCCCCAGGTGTAAAGTTACAAGATACACAGTCCCAGAATACTTGGTTTAGTAAAGTGGAAATAAGTAAAGTTTCAGTGTTTCTTTTGGTGCCATTAACTTTGCAAGATTTCTGAATGGATTAAATTGTCTATAACAATTATTTAATGTAACATATCAGTAAACCCATTTTACAAACACACGCCTGTAAACGGCCTGCATTGTTCCTACACACCCTTTTAAATGCCACAGAACAGCCATGCTCTTTGGGCCAAGTCCTACTTGTCTTACTCACTGTCAGTCCTACTGACTACAATGGGACTGCTCCCATGAGTGAAGCTAGCAGGATTTGGCAGAAAACAATAGCAATATAGTAAATAGCTCACAGAGGAACATAATTTCCGGAAAATATATTTTTGTAAGAAACATATTTGTAGAATTCTTATTAGCTAAGCAAAAGAGGAGAACTGATCAGTGATATAAAGACTTGATGGCCTGAGCTTTTTCCCACTGGAGACAATGGCAGATTTCCTAGTGATTTTATTGGCTGCAGGATCAAGATCTAAAGTCAAAAACAGACAAATTGTCAGAAGAGGAGGATCCTGTTTGCAATCACACTGTGTATCTGCAAAATTTGCACCTACAATTGAATTGTGGGCATGAATAAGATTACGTATACCTCTAAATACCTGACAGTGGGTGCCTAACCTGGACTAAAATTAGAACCCTAAATGTCTGTTTGGCCCAACAAATCCTCTTTTTACCCTTTCTACAGTATAAATTTTAACTAAGTTTGTAACCAGTTAGTGACATGGTTGACGCTTAGCATTTTTTGTATCTCCCCAACACATTATTAATACTCAGTTAATAACCATGGTAGCTGATCACAGTACCACTTTGTCCAAAGACTTGGCCTGGCATTTAGGTGTCTTCTTTTAACCAAGTCAGAACACTGCTATTTTGATATGTGGATGAGACCCCCTAATCATGCCTGGGTAACTGGGGCGGTTGATTCTCTTTCCTCGGGTACAACATTCCCAGAGTGCACTGTCCCACATGTGGCTCCTGCTCTGTGTACATGTTCTCAGTGACCTTATCCCCAGTTGAGGCATTATACGATAGCTGCCCAAATTTTCCCAGAAGGCACAAATTTAACACACACATTCAGGAAGCATAGTAGGTTTGGATGCCGCACAAACATAGACAGCACATGGAAAATGCTGTTAAGTGGACATAAGTGGACAAAAGCATTTGTTGCAGCTGGGTCAGATGAGAGCATCACAACCAGGTTGCATAAACACAATTGTACATATAGCATACATAAGGCCCACCTCTTTGCTTTATTGTTATATAATCTTCAAACTTCTCCGAAGTGAGTTATTGCAGGGAGTAAGTAGGGAAATTCCCACTATAAACTATCTCTTCGTTGTCTCTTGTGGTTTATAAAGCCACGGCCACAGAAATCAGTTGGATGGGGCTCTACATCAGCTGCACCTTCTGGATTCATTCCAGTTGCTTCAATCCTGAGGGAGGCAGAATGTCTCCAGGAGTGTTGGGGGAGTGCAGAGGAGCAGCTTCTGCACCCTTTGAAAGGATGTAGCATGTGCTCTCCACTTCATTCCAGCAGCTGATATAGAAGAGGGACAGAGCCAAGTATTTACTCCAACCTATCTGGAAAGTCTAGTTATGCCTGCGTAGCTCTTACTCTCCCAGCCTCTTCTTTTGTGCTCTGGGTCGGCAAGGATGTGGACTGTGACTCTTCCTTGCATAGGTATGCAAGACTGTGGAAGGCTATTTGCATTCTCCCTCACCTTGCACACCTGTGCAAGGCCAGACACAACACAGTCCTTAATAACTTTGTATCTATCCAGGTAGTGTAATACCTGAGTGTCTCCAAGGTATTTACAAAGAGACATAAAAATAACACTCTCTCTAATGCACACTTTCTTCTTTCACAGATGTAGGAGATATAGCTTAGCTGGTTTACTTTTAGTTAGAGAGAATGCGTATGTATATATGTGAGAGAGAATGTGAGGGGTTGGCTATACTTCCAGCTGGAGGTGTAAATTCCAGGTCAAGGAGACATATGTGCATAAGCTCTAATCAAGCTAGTTTGTGCTAAAAGTAGTGCAGCTTTGGGGGTGTGATGTGTGAGCGGTGGGAGCAGCTAGTCGCCCTGAGCATGTACCTGCCCAAAATGCATTGTCCAGGGAAAGGAATATCTCACATCTTCCATATCTTGGTTCCTTCAGGATCCATGTAACAACTTAGTCATATCATTACTTTGAGAAAGTCTCTATTAGTATCCAGGCACTTCAGCCTCTAACTCTCAGAGGTCTCTTGAGGACTTCTCCATTGCTCACAGTTCCCTCAGTCACAAGCCTTTATGACTGCCTCAGCTCCATCCCCTTGTTAACAAAAATGGCTTACAAGTCCCCAGCTTCTCATTCAGCCCCAACATATTGAAAACAAAGGACTATACATCTCTCACGACACAGAATCCGAGAGACAACTCCCATTTTCAATCACTCACCACTTGCTACCCAGAATTTGTTGTTTCGGTAATCATATTGGAATGAGTCCCTGGGAACCCCACTGTTATCTTCTTTCATCCAGTTCTACAATCCAGCAATTCATTGTTCAACAATAACATTGCTTCCTTTGATTTGTATTGGATTTTATCCCTCTGTTGAGGTTTCCTGGTATTATTTATTTATTTTTACTGGGCTGATGGTTTCAAATGCATACAGTAACCTTCAATCTTATTCCTGGTCAGTGAACTTCATGACTGTTCCATTCATGTACTCTCCATTTTTTCATGGTTGCCACTAGACTTATTGTTTTACATCTGTTTGCATTAAAGTGCATTTTCGACTTAATAACCTAATCACTTAAAAAAACCCAAATCCCTCTGAATGTGACTGCATAAATTCTGAAGTATTTGCCATTCTGTACCTCCAGCCTTGGTATCATCAGCTAACAACGAACGTAATCTTACATCTGATATTCTCATCCAAATTATTTATGTATGTATTATTAAAATGTGTGTTCTCCTAGAGTATACCACTGGCAACCTATTTCCAGCAAAAGAAATGATCATTTGCAGACACTTGCTGCATCCCATTTTGAACTAGTTTTCAAGCCAACCAGCTTTTTTTGCTTTTTGTACCATGACTCTTTGGCTTACCAGCAAGCTCGGTTGTGAAATCTTAACAGTTGTTTACTGAAAATGCCAGTAATACACCCCCTAAAATCCCCTTGTCATCTGTGGCAGTACAAACAGTATCTACTTACTCCACAACAGAGAAAATAAAACACTAGCATAGTGCATCTGGAAATCCTGAATTCCGGTTGCAAAGGCTTAACATGCAAAATATATTTGTTTTCACAAATAGTCCTGATTTTCTATTAAAAAGTCTTTGTTCTTCTCCTCCTTGACTTAAACAGCAATAAAAAAATACTTAAAAGCAACCGCCATTCAAGGCTATTTTAAAAAATGATACAGACATTTAAATAATTAGTTCTTGTCCATTTTTGTCTCACTTGTCCTGCTTTTTGGTCCTTTGTCACTTTTTTCTTTCAGAGTCATCTCTGGTTGTTACGTCAGACAGTTGAGAGGTAGAAAGGGAAATGTTTTTAAAGATCAAAATTAAACAAACCTGACTGTGCACTTCAAATTTGCCACGGGACTCAATTATTTCTATTAGAAGCCCTTATTTTTCACAAGTAAGAAGTTATTTTCCTCAGCATCCCAACAATTATTTCTTATAATTTTGAAAATGTTGAGGCAGTTGTTTCCTGAGGGTTTACTAGTTAACTCTTTCACTGTCAGAAACAATGACACGGACACTCCAAGAATAGGATTCTAGGGAAATGGAGACCTGATGCTTTCCATTTTGCTTGGGGACAAACAAGACATAAAGGACTTTGAAATCCACAGCTGGAAAGCACTATAATTGTGCTAAGTATTGTTATTACAATCCATTCGTAATACTTCAGAATGGAATCACTTAAAGTGGACTCAATTCTCCCTCCCAGAACAAGTTTACTTATGAGTGAAATTCATCCAGTTGCAGAGGGCTCGCACAGAGATGTGCAGTGCCAATGTAACAGTTGTGCAGGTAGGGTCTCTGCACCCCTGTTTACACATCTCCGCAACAGCCCTACACAGGCCAGCGTGGAGGGTGACAATGGGGGTAAGCTGGGGTTAAAGCCACAGTTTCTCTGCCGAGATAAATCCAGGCCCCTAATACCATGAACCTGATCCAGGAAAGTGCTGCATGCTCTGAACTGCCATTGCACCACACAGGAGTTGCTCAGCACCTTTCAGAATTGGGCCAACCCTGCATAAATGGGGCCCGAGTCTTCAAGGTGCTGAGCCTCCTCAACGCCCACGGATTGCAGGATTGGGTCTATCATGTGCAGGAAGTCTGGCTGCCATTACAGACCAAAGGCTAAAAGCAGCGCCTAGGGAGCGGGGCAGGTGGGGTGGAGAGGAAGGCTGTACTTGAGCCCTAGTCACTTCAGACACAACAAGTCCTGCATCTTGGCAGGGGTTAGACTAGATGATCCTTGTGGTCCCTCCTAACCCTATGAATCATAGAAGATTAGGGTTGGGAAGAGACTTCAGGAGATCACCTAGTCCAACCCCCCGCTCAAAGCAGGACCAACCCCAAATATGATTCTACTGCAGCAGCGTCATGTAATTAGACAAGTCATGGGTTGAAGGGTAGATTTCACTTTCCCAGTCCACCCTCGCCTCACTTAGGTAAAGCCTGATTATTTGACCTTAATGCATAACAGGAGGTTTGTCATAACCGGAATTCCAATTAACACATTCATAAAATCATAGAAATGTAGGGCTCGAAGGGACCGCAAGAGGTCACCAAGTCCAGCGCTCCTTCCATGCTAATGTAAGAAGAGTTTCATTGTATCAAAGCTCGCTAGAAGCTGGTTTCATTTCACTTTCTATTTGCTAGATAAACTTTGTACCCTTTAACTTAAAATTCCCTTATTATGGATGATTCAGTAAAATACCTGTGCAGAAGCTTCCTTGCAGTGGTAGAGATTCTCAGCTATTCCCTGACCTTAATGCACTAGATCTTAATTTTTTTAGTGTGTGGGTTGTTTTGTTCTTTGTTTTGAGGTTTTTTTTTTCCATTTTGAAATGAGGTATGTATTAGACAATACAGAAGTTTCTGGAAAGTTAGATATTAGGACATGGTATGGAGCTGAATGGGTTAGCTGCTCAGCAATCAATAGGCCTATGTCCTTTTAAAATATACCAGTTAAATCATAGAATCATAGAATCATAAAATATCAGGGTTGGAAGGGACCTCAGGAGGTCATCTAGTCCAACCCCCTGCTCAAAGCAGGACCAATCCCCAATCAAACCATCCCAGCCAGGGCTTTGTCAAGCCTGACCTTAAAAACTTCTAAGGAAGGAGATTCTACCACCTCCCTAGGTAACGCATTCCAGTGTTTCACCACCCTCCTAGTGAAAAAGATTTTCCTAATATCCAACCTAAACCTCCCCCACTGCAACTTGAGACCATTACTCCTTGTCCTGTCCTCTGCTACCACTGAGAGTAGTCTAGAACCATCCTCTCTGGAACCACCTCTCAGGTAGTTGAAAGCAGCTATCAAATCCCCCCTCGTTCTTCTCTTCTGCAGACTAAACAATCCCAGTTCCCTCAGCCTCTCCTCATAAGTCATGTGTTCCAGACCCCTAATCATTTTTGTTGCCCTTCGCTGGACTCTCTCCAATTTATCCACATCCTTCTTGTAGTGTGGGGCCCAAAACTGGACACAGTACTCCAGATGAGGCCTCACCAATGTCGAATAGAGGGGAAGGATCACATCCCTCGATCTGCTCGCTATGCCCCTACTTATACATCCCAAAATGCCATTGGCCTTCTTGGCAACAAGGGCACACTGCTGACTCATATCCAGCTTCTCGTCCACTGTAACCCCTAGGTCCTTTTCCGCAGAACTGCTGCCTAGACATTCGGTCCCTAGTCTGTAGCTGTGCATTGGGTTCTTCCATCCTAAGTGCAGGACCCTGCACTTATCCTTGTTGAACCTCATCAGATTTCTTTTGGCCCAATCCTCCAATTTGTCTAGGTCCCTCTGTATCCTATCCCTGCCCTCCAGCATATCTACCACTCCTCCCAGTTTAGTATCATCCGCAAATTTGCTGAGAGTGCAATCCACACCATCCTCCAGATCATTTATGAAGATATTGAACAAAACCGGCCCCAGGACCAACCCCTGGGGCACTCCACTTGACGCCGGCTGCCAACTAGACATGGAGCCATTGATCACTACCTGTTGAGCCCGACAATCTAGCCAACTTTCTACCCACCTTATAGTGCATTCATCCAGCCCATACTTCTTTAACTTGCTGACAAGAATACTGTGGGAGACCGTGTCAAAAGCTTTGCTAAAGTCAAGAAACAATACATCCACTGCTTTCCCTTCATCCACAGAACCAGTAATCTCATCATAGAAGACGATTAGATTAGTCAGGCATGACCTACCCTTGGTGAATCCATGCTGACTGTTCCTGATCACTTTCCTCTCGTGTAAGTGCTTCAGGATTGATTCCTTGAGGACCTGCTCCATGATTTTTCCAGGGACTGAGGTGAGGCTGACTGGCCTGTAGTTCCCAGGATCCTCCTTCTTCCCTTTTTTAAAGATTGGCACTACATTAGCCTTTTTCCAGTCATCTGGGACTTCCCCCGTTCGCCACGAGTTTTCAAAGATAATGGCCAATGGCTCTGCAATCACATCCGCCAATTCCTTTAGCACTCTCGGATGCAACTCGTCCGGCCCCATGGACTTGTGCACGTCCAGCTTTTCTAAATAGTCCCTAACCACTTCTTTCTCCACAGAGGGCTGGCCATCTACTCCCCATGTTGTGATGCCCAGTGCAGCAGTCTGGGAGCTGTCCTTGTTAGTGAAGACAGAGGCAAAAAAAGCATTGAGCACATTAGCTTCTTCCACATCCTCTGTCACTAGGTTGCCTCCCTCATTCAGTAAGGGGCCCACACTTTCCTTGGCTTTCTTCTTGTTGCCAACATACCTGAAGAAACCCTTCTTGTTACTCTTGACATCTCTTGCTAGCTGCAGCTCCAGGTGCGATTTGGCCCTCCTGATTTCATTCCTACATGCCCGAGCAATATTTTTATACTCTTCCCTGGTCATATGTCCAACCTTCCACTTCTTGTAAGCTTCTTTTTTATGTTTAAGATCCGCTAGGATTTCACCGTTAAGCCAAGCTGGTCGCCTGCCATATTTACTATTCTTTCGACTCATCGGGATGGTTTGTCCCTGTAACCTCAACAGGGATTCCTTGAAATACAGCCAGCTCTCCTGGACTCCTTTCCCCTTTCATCCTTTCGTTGTCATTTGCATTTATCCAGAGGATAGTTATAACAAGAGTCTTCAAATGGCTTTAATTATATTTTGCCTGCAGTAGCATCAGGCAGAACTAAGGTTCTGGGATAATTTTTTTTAGTAGAAGTGTGATCATTTTCTAAGTACATTTGAAAATATTCTCAGCTTTTTCAAAGAAAAAATGATAAAACTAAGCAAATGATGTTTTTTCTGAGAAGATTCTTGTGGAAAAAGTAACACAAAACTAATGTAGAGTAGGGTATACTGATTTAAATCAAAGTGATTTGATCTTGTTTTGCCTTTGAACTTTTTAGTTATTTTCCTAAAGGAAGGTTGATTCTTATTATGAAAACATTTTGATTTGCAATTAAATATAGCCTTTACACTAAATGTGGTGTTTCTTCATGATAATCAGGAGGAGACACTATCGACACCCATTTATTTAAACACTTATATAGCTTAACAGATGTCTATTCATAATATTTACATTTTTATTATGTTTGAAAATGGTAAATGACGCATTTCTTATGTACTAAATGATTACTTTTTTACTTAGTGAAACAAGGTGGGCAAAGTAATATTTTTATTAGACCAACTTCTGTTCGTGAGAGAGACAGGGTTTTGAGCTACACAGAGCTCTTCCTCAGGTCTGGGAACGGTACTCACAGTGTCACAGCTAAATATAAGGTAAAACAGATAGTTCAGCATAAGTTGTTATGACACATTTTAAGGGACCATACAAGGTGAACTGACCCCTGTAGTCATAGGAAAGTGTTGGGCAGGCTTCCTTTGAGGATGAGGACTGATTGGTCAGAAACAGAGTGATCGCTTTGTGAAAAGTGTTCACCCACAAGTGATATGGTATTTTTATGTTTTATCATTTTCCTGAGTGAGTTCATTTAAGAGTGACTGTCTGGTTTCACCCACATAATTGTTACTGTGGCATTTAGAATACGTTACACAGCAACTAGACACCCGTGTCTGTGCCAGCCAACTCGGGCTTATAGGGCTAGGGCCGTGGGGCTATTTCATTGCTGTGTAGACTTCCGGCTTGGGCTGGAGCCCAGGCTCTAGGACCATGTGAGGTAGGTGTGTCCCAGAGCTCGGGTTGCAGCCCAAGCCCTTATGGGTTCCAGTATGGAGTGGTAGGTGACAAGTGTTAGGTGACAGCTAGGGATGTGCAGTCAGAGGGAGGGTTATTTCTATACTGAAAAGTTGTTCAAGCTGATTGTGGTGTCCAGGAAGTTGATGCTAGTGTCAGAGTGTTCCGGAGAGAATTGAATGGATGGGTGGTAGTTGTTGAAGTTGTGGTGGAAATCTATGAGGGAGTTTAAGGCCAGGTCTGCACTGTACACTTACATCAGTATAACTATGTCGCTCAGGGGAGTGAAAAACCCACACCCCTGAGCGATGCAGTTATACCAACCTAACTCCCAGTGTAGACAGTGCTATGTCAGCAGGAGGGCTTCTTCCATCAACATAGCTACCGCTTCTCGCAGAGGTGGATTAACTATGCTGATGGGAGAAGCTCTCCAGTCGGCATAATAGTGTCTTCACTGAAGTGCTACAGCAGCACAGTTGCACCGGTACAAGCGTGCTGCTGCAACGTTTTAAGTGTAGACCTGCCCTTGGTTGTCTGTCCAGAGGATTCAAATGTTACTGATGTATCTCAGGTATATCATTGGATTTATGGTGCACTTTGTGACACTACACCCTATATTTGTCATAGTAATATTATTATGATATGATTATGGCACAATTATGGTGCATTTTGTACAAGATGGGACATGTAAGGTGTCACTGGAAAAGTTATGATTTGCCAGATATGATTAGCCTATTTGTATGCATGTATCATTTTTGTATCTGAAGTTATACATATTGATTATGGAGCTGTATGTCAAATGCGCTTACTCTGGAAAACACCCACAGCCAGTCTTTCAGGTGCAACCATGAAGAAGCCAGACAGTGCTAATGGCTCATCAACAAAGACAATGGGCTGTGGAATAGCTTAACCTTCTTGTAAACGTTTCAGCCAGCCTGTAAGTAATGGCTGATATGACTCTGCAAGGGCATGTGACCAGACCACATGACTTTGGATTCCATTTTGGGTATCTGTATTTTACCACAAACTGGTCTGGGAACCAAGTTTGAAGCAAAGGGTTCCCGCCCTATGGAAAAAGCTATATAAGGCAGGGAGTGACATCATCTGTTGTTCTTCACTCCCCCACAGCTCAACACCTGAGAGAAGCTCTGAAGGAAAAGGACTTGGAACTGCAAAGCAAGTGCACCTTGTGCCTCGAGAATCTGCAAGCCTGCTTGTACCACCAGTCAGAGTTAGAAATTGCTAATTCATATCCAATCTTTCTAGTATTTTAGGCTTAGTTTTCAGTTTTGTTTATTTACTAGATAATCTGCTTTGAATCATCAAGAAAGGGATAGATAATAAGACAGAAAATATCATACTGCCTCTATATAAATCCATGGTACATCCACACCTTGAATATTGCATACAGATGTGGTCGCTCCATCTCAAAAAAGATATATTCGAAAAAGTTCAGAAAAGGGCAACAAAAATGATTAGGGGTATAAAATGGCTTCCGTTTGAGGAGAAATTAATAAGACTGGGACTTTTCAGCTTGGAAAAGAGGCAACTAAGAGGGAATATGATAGAGGTCTATAAAATCATATGTGGTATAAAGAAAGTAAATAAGGATGTGTTATTTACTCCTTCTCATAATATAAGAACAAGGGGCGACCAAATGAAATTAATAAGTAGCAGGTTTAAAACAAACACAAGAAAGTATTTTTTCACACAATGCACTGTCAACCTCTGGAACTCCTTGCCACAGGGTGTTGTGAAGGCCAATACTATAACGGGTTCAAAAGGGAGCTAGATAGATTCATGGAAGATAGGTCCATCAATAACTATTAGCCAGAATGGGCAGGAATGGTGTCCCTAGCCTCTGTTTGCCAGAAGCTGGGATTGGGTGACGGGGCATGGATCACTTGATGATAACCTGTCTGTTCATTCCCTTTGGGGCACCTGCCACTGGCCACTGTCAAAGGAGAGGGTACTGGGCTTGACGGACCTTTGGTCTGACCCCGTATGGCTGTTCTTATGTTCTTCTGATCAGTTTATTATCACTTATGATCACTTAAAATCTTTTTGTAGTTAATAAACTTATTTTTGCTGTATCTAAACCAGTGTGCCTTTGAGTGAAGTGTCTGGGGAAAAATCTCAGCTTGGTTAATACAAGCATATTGTGCATATCCTTCCCACACCGAGGTGAGGGCAAACTTTATGAGCTTACATGGGACAGATCCCTGTGCAGTGCAAGACGGAACAATTTTGGGTTTATACTCCAGCAAGGGTGCAGGGTGGAGGAGCTGGGAAAATGACTGTTGTCTCCTGCCTGTCTTTGAGTAAGGCACTCAAGTAGTTCAGTTTGGGTGTGTGGAGCCACCTGCTGTAGTGCTGGATGACCATAGGGCCTGAAGAGGCTGTGAGTCACCAACGGAGAAGTGTAGGAAAGGCTAGCCCAGCTGGGAGGTTAAAGGGGCAGAGCGGTTCCCACGGCTCCCAAAGGGGTGACAACCCAGCACACACTTGTCCAGAAATTCTTCTTCATGGTGGCCCATGAAGAGTTTGATGTATTGGGAAGCCATCCTAGTACCCATGGCTGTTCCCCTTGGTTGGACAATGTGTTTGTTATTGAATGTAAAATTGTTATGAGTGAGTATGAAAGGAGGAGTTTGGTGATGTGTTTGGAGTGGATATCTGAGGGTTGTCCATTGTCTTGTAAATATATGAGGCAGGCAGCTATGTTGTCATTGTGAGGGATGTTGGTGTACAGGAAGTGACATCCATGGTGGCAAGGATGGTGTTCTAAGGGAGGTTGTTAATATCATGGAGTTTGTGGAGGAAGTTGGTTGTGTTCTGGAGGAAGCCAGCCCTTTGGGTGGGGAGTGGTTTGATGATAGTATCAGGAGATTGGGTCGTAGGCCATCAGGGCTAGTGGTCAGAGCAGGAGTTAGGCCTAGTGGTTAGCGTCTGAATGCCAAAGCCAGGGGTCGAGACAAGCCCAGAACCAGGGCTGAAGGTCAGAACTGGAGTCAGAGTCCAAATGCCAGAGCCAAAGGTTGAAACAGAAATGGAGTCAGAAATCAGATCCAAGGCTGGGAACTGGATTATCAAGGCTGGTTCTGAGGCAGAAGCGCAGGAGCAGGGCTTGGTGAGAGATAAGCACAGGGAGACAGAGTCCGGAGGCAGGTGCATTGAGCAGCCAATGAGTTGCTGCTGCTGAACTTAAGGATGGGAACAAGGCTGGGTGCAGGGAGGATCAGGGCTAGAGCTGTGGAGGAGAAGAGCAGGAGCAGGGCTTGGTGAGAGATGAGCAGAAGGAGGCAGAGAGTATGTAGGCATGTGCGTTTGGCAGTCAACTAGCTGGTGCTGCTGCTGAGCTTAAGAACTGCCTGCTAAATTCCTCAGCTAGTCAGGCAGGGCTGACATCAGGCATCCTAGCTGGCTTGCTAGGGTGTCAGGAGTACTGAGCTGGTGCAGCTGCAGGGCCTTAATCCTGATTGTAACGGGGCAAGACTCACCCCTGAAGCACCTCCTGTCGGTCATCCTGGGAATTAGCTCTTTTAACCCAGAGCACCCTCTGCAGGCTGGTGCCTCACTGTTGCTGGCCCCTGTGTCCCTCCTGGACCTGATGCCCCTTGTCCTCGGGCGCTGCCCCCTGGCAGTACACCCGCTCTCTGGGTCTCCCCACCCAGGGGAACCCCCACCCACTATCCCCACCTCACCTCAGGGGCTACTGTCAGTTACCATCTACCCCCTTTCACTGAGGCCGACTACAGTCTGTATAAGCCAATCATCACAGGCTAGGGGGGTTTGGACCGGCTGCCTCTGCCTACCCTGGGCTGCACTCTAGTACCTTTCTGGTCTTTGACAAGGCCACAGCCTGGGGCTTTTCCGGGCGGGAGCGCCCCAGCTCCCTTGCCCTATTCCCTAGCCCTGCTCCCCTCAGGTACTCTATTCAGCTTCCCAGCAGCCAGGCCCTTCTCCCTCTAGAGACAGAAAGAGACTGTCTGCTCCTGGCCCACTATCCTCTTATCAGGGCCAGCTGGGCCCTGATTGGGGCGTGGCCACAGCTGAGGCTGCTTCTCCATTCAGCCTTCCCCAGCCACAGCCCTCCCCCGGGGCTGCTTTTAACTCCTCCGGGCAGGAGCGGGGTGACCACCCCACTGCACTGATACAGTTTTTATGTGTCCCATTATTCCTTCATTGAGAGTGCTGTGGCCAGATATGATGGGTCTGCCTGGGTTCCCTTGTTTGTATATCTTGGGAAGCATGTAGAAGCTCTTTGGGGTGGGCTCATGGGGGATGAGTTTGTAGAGTTTCTTTTAGAGCTGTTTGGGGAAGGATTTGATGATATCCTAAATTTCTGGGTAAATTGCAGCGTGGGGTCTTCTTTGAGTTCTTTATAGTAGGTGATGTTGGAGAGTTGGCAGTTGGTTTTGTTAACATAATCATCACAGTTGAGGACTATGATGGCACCCCCTTGTCTACGGGATTTATAGTTTATTACAATGGTCTGTAACCCACGGACCGTGCCTTTTTGTCCTATGACTACAGGGGTGTTAAAGGGTCCCTTAATCTGGAACGGTCCCTTGGAATATATGCCAACTATTTATTTGTTTGACCTTGTATTTAGCTGTGACACTCTGAGTACCTTTCCCAGATCTGAGGAAGAGCTCTGTATAGCTGGAAGACCTGTCTCTCTCACCAATAGAAGTTGGTTCAATAAAAGATATTACCTCATGTACCTTGCCTCTCTAATATCCTGGGACCGAAACAGCTACGACAACACTGCACACAGTTTTTTACTTGTGATTCGTGGTCAAGCGCTATTTGGCTAGAAATTCAAATTCAATTAAAAATGCACAAAGCCAGCATTTTAAAAAAATTAAACTTCCTTAAAAGTACTGGATACATAAGAAAAAAATTGATCAAAAAGTTTACGAAAACAATAAAACTAACTGGTTTATTAAAAAGGAAGTATTATGCGTAATTAATGAATTCAACTGATTGCTTCTGGTCATCATTTTCCTTCAAGATTTTAGAACTAGATCTCACCCTCTCATATCTAATTTTTATTCATAGACTGGAAGAAGAAAACAGGCTTTCTTGCTTTTTTCAACTCCCAATTGGTGTCTCAACTTTGAATGAACTAGTAATTGAACTGAACTAGTTGAATAAGCTGAAGTGAAGAAAATATTCTCTCTGCAACTGCACAAGAGGCTATTGCTGTCAGTAGCTGGTTTAGCACTTCAACAAATTCTGGTTCCAGGTGCTCAGCAGTGATTTCCACTAGTTCAAGGTTTGACTTTTTAAAAAACTTAGCAGCAAACATGAACTGCTTAATATTATTTTTGTATATAATTTAAATGATTTTAATGTATTATAATAAGTTTAGGCATGAGTGGTGGTTATCAATTTCAATTTTAAATAGGTATATAAGCCTATATTTAATTTAAATAAAGATCTAATTTAAATTTAAAAAAAATCAGATTTAAATTTTAAAAATCCATTTTTTTTATTTTTTAAAAGGAAGATCATTGATTTTTATCCACCCTGATGTAGATTATTTTCAGAGTTAAATGAAGCTGAAAAACATAGTTGCAGCCAGAGCAAAAGCTCTTGGACCAGGAAGATAAGATTACACCTGACAATTGTAGATGAAAAATATACATTAAATCATAACTACTTACAATATAAGAGTTAAAATTTTATGAGTAAAAACAAAAAATGAACAGAAGTAGCAAAATACAGTACCATCTTGCAACCATTATCTGACCGAAAGCACACTCTTAAAGGATTTGACGCCACACTCATTGAAATCAATTGCAAACCTCCACTCAACCGCACTGTATTTTCCACTGAATGCATCCGATGAAGTGAGCTGTAGCTCACGAAAGCTTATGCTCAAATAAATTGGTTAGTCTCTAAGGTGCCACAAGTCCTCCTTTTCTTTTTTCGACTTAAGTGGTTCAGGAAAGTGCCTCAAATGCAGCGTTGGTTGCAAATGTGAGTATGTACTTTGCCACTATTAGCACTGTAGTGCCAACACAGCTATTAGAGAGTAAGCTGGATTTTGTTCTAATGCGTGCTTCAACAGCAGGATTATTAGTTAAAGTCCTGTTGCAGAATCTGTATTTGGAGGTACAGAGAGGTGAACTGCTCAAATGCACTTTAACTACATCTATGATACACCTCAGTTGAGTGAGGGCTATTGGAGATGATGCGTGAGACAAAAAGAATCCAGTATGACTGAAGATCTGAGGCTGAAGTTGCGGAATGAGCAATTAGACAAAACATTTTTACTTGTAAATAGAGCACATTTGATATGGAATCACTGAGAAACAATAAACTAGGGGCCCCATGAAGCCATTTTTAAAGTCCTTATTCAGAGAATCTCTTTTAAATCAGCAGCAAGGTGATTATTCAAGGTAATGTACATATAACTTTAAAAAAAATATGCAAATTAATGGCCAGAGGCAGCTCCTTGCTGCATGGGTGTGCTAATGAGGAAGTGCAGGGCACCTCTTCCCCACAGCACACTACCCTGATTCCTAACGTAGCACCCAATAGGGTTCTCAGAGGGGGATCTGGCTATCTGGCCTGCTAATATGCCACAGTTCCAAGGGGACAAGGTCTGCCAGATAGTGAACACACGCTGGAATTTTCAAAAACACCTACACGATTTAGGAGCATGAGTTGCACTGAAAGTCAATAGAATGTGTGCTTCCAAATCACTTAGGCTCTATTGAAAATCAGAAATAAGGCTGGAACATTCAAAAGGAGTTGGGCCTAATTCCTTCAGGCACCTTTGAAAATCCCAGTCTCAACAGACAATGATAGCTATAGCAATAACAATACCTGCTGAAGTCAGCAGCACACTCTAGCTGGGGTGGAGACAGCTCATTTTCAGAGACGCAGTATTGTTTTCCTGGCAGATACCTGCCTACCCTGAGCCATCCTGTACTGTGCCAGCAAGGTGACTTTTGGACCATATGCATAGCTAGCACTCCTCTGCCCTCACACAGCTCCAGCCAACAAGGGCAGGAGTTTGTGCCAAAGCATTAACGCCAACAATTTTTACTCATACAGGATTGTACCTTTTAAGCCAGGGTCTGTGTACTGAGTGTTAGGGAGGCCAGGCTGCAGGGGGAGCCTGGCTGTCATGGGATTCTTCCTGAGGCTTCAGGTGAACATCTGCTGGAGTGGTAGCACTGATACCCTCTAAATGGGTGCAAAATGTGCACTCTTCTCATGGCTGCCTAACTCTGCTGGCCTCAGTGGGTGTGTTCCTGCCCTCACTTCCCCATTCAGGAAGCTGGTGTGGCTTGGAGCTATTGCACCCTATGTAGATTGTTTTTTGGCCTTACAGAGGGGCATCTGGGGGTAGGGAAAAGAGACAAAGGCTCCTTGCACTTGCTATCTTTCCTTGCTCATCCACCCAGGACCAGGCATGACAAAATGAAGAAGAGGTTTTAAAACTTGGAATAAAAAGACAAATTCTGCAATCTGTTGAGTGACAGAACAGATAGCATGTCATAGAATGCAAGGGTCTTTTCTCATTTCAAACCCCTATTTTCTAGAGTTCATACTTCTGCTGTATAACTTCCCTACAGGCTGTGACTTGGCAAATGAACTTTTAACCTGGGAGCAATTTTTTAAACCAATTTTCAAGCCATCCGCTGGGTAGGTTTCATATGACACAGAGTGCTGCGTCTTCCGTTTCCACAGAACCCAAAAATGTCTCTGTTCTTAAATGAAATCGTATAGGCCATTTGCCAGAAACATGGACTGCACTGTGCTAACATTTCAAATAATTAATGGGTGCTAGAGCAGTCTCAGTGTGTTACCTAACTTTTCCTCGCTTCAGATACAGGGCCAAGATAAGCTCTGACTTAACCACAGGCAATTCCCAAAGCAGTCAAAGAGCGGAGAATTCACTTACCCCTAAACTTGCAGCCTGTGTTCAAAACTGTTTAGTTTACAAGTCAATGTGAACTCCAATTGCGTCGCGCAGGTCCTGTGACCACATAGCAAAACTGACAGTGCCTGTTCAGAAGACGACAAAGACTGGATAACAATAGGGGTGCCACAAGGCAGGCCAGTGCTATACTGAGAGCTTCAGAGGGAAGCTTGCCTGGTGCCTGCATATGCAAAGTCTGGCAGCACATAGGGTAGATACATATTTACATGCCTTCATCAAAAATTCACATTTTAAAACAAGCTAATGGCTGTATTCAATTAAAAACAGGTCTGACTTTTGTTAATACGCGTGGTTTCCTTTTTCTTTTACTAAATCTCATGTCTAAGGACCAGACCCTCGGGTCTGGCCAAAATGTGCAGTATGCAAATCAGGGGGTGCCACAAAGGTGACTGAACATTCTGCTTTGCACTGTTCTGATTCTTGTGCTGTTTGATGTATGGCTGTACACTCCACCCCCCCCCCACCCGTGCACGCACGCACATGCACACCTGATGGCTGCTCCAATTTACTCTTGCCTTTAACCGCGACAGGGGCTGAGAATGCTTTTGAGGGTCAGCATGATATAGGGGCATCACGATCACACTCCCTTTTCTGCTCCCTCCTTGCCACTACACCAGCAGCAGGGAAGGTGTGTGAAGTAAGTGCCACATGAACTGTGTGTCAGTATAGGATCACCTTGATACTGAGGTGATCCTCCCTGGGTTGGTTAAACTTGGTTTACAGCCAAACTACACCAGTAGCATTTCACTGAGTTACCCCTGTACTGAGCCCAATAACTTCTATCTGGCTAAAGCACATCTTTCAGAAAGGCAACCAGTCTTGATTTAAAGACATCAAGAGAATTCACCACTTCCCCTGATAGTTTGCTAATAACCCTCACTGTTAAAGATTTGTGTCAAATTTCTAACTGAAATTCATCCGGCTTTAACTTTCAGCCATTGGTTCTTGTTATGCCTTTCTCTGCTAAAGAGCCCTTCAGAAGAATCTGTCCTATCTCGGGGCCTCTCCTTCTGCCCCTCCACCCCCACGAACATGATACAGTTCTGTGGTGACCTAGAATCCTATTTTCGACGACTCCGACTCAAGGAATATTTCCAACACACCTCTGAACAACATACTAACCCACAGAGACCTTCCTACCAAGACTACAAAAAGAAGGATTCTGGGTAGACTCCTCCTGAAGGTCGAAACAACAGACTGGACTTCTACATAGAGTGCTTCCGCCAACGTGCACGGGCTGAAATTGTGGAAAAGCAGCATCACTTGCCCCATAATCTCAGCCGTGCAGAAAACAATGCCATCCACAGCCTCAGAAACAACTCTGACATCATAATCAAAATGGCTGACAAAGGAGGTGCTGTCGTCATCATGAATAGGTTGGAATATGAACAAGAGGCTGCTAGGCAGCTCTCCAACACCACTTTCTACAAGCCATTACCCTCTGATCCCACTGAGGGTTACCAAAAGAAACTACACCATCTGCTCAAGAAACTCCCTGAAAAAGCACAAGAACAAATCCGCAAGGACACACCCCTAGAATCCCGACCAGGGGTATTCTTCTGCTACCCAAGATCCATAAACCTGGAAATCCTGGACGCCCCATCATCTCAGGCATTGGCATCCTGACAGCAGGATTGCCTGGCTCTGTAGACTCCCTCCTCAGGCCCTACGCTACCAGCACTCCCAGCTATCTTCGAGACACCACTGACTTCCTGAGGAAACTACAATCCATCGGTGATCTTCCTGAAAACACCATCCTAGCCACTATGGATGTAGAAGCCCTCTACACAAACATTCTACACAAAGATGGACTACAAGCCGTCAGGAACAGTATCCCCGATAATGTCACGGCAAACCTGGTGGCTGAACTTTGTGACTTTGTCCTCATCCATAACTATTTCACATTTGGGGACAATGTGTACCTTCAAATCAGCAGCACTGTTATGGGTACCTGCATGGCCCCACAGCATGCCAACATTTTTATGGCTGACTTAGAACAATGCTTCCTCAGCTCTCAACCCCTAATGCCCCTACTCTACTTGTGCTACATTGATGACATTTTCATCATCTGGACCCACGGAAAAGAAGCCCTTGAGGAATTCCACCATGATTTCAACAATTTCCATCCCACCATCAACCTCAGCCTGGACTAGTCCACACAAGAGATCCACTTCCTGGACACTACGGTGCTAATAAGCGATGGTCACATAAACACCACCCTGTACCGGAAACCTACTGACCACTATGCCTACCCACATGCCTCCAGCTTTCATCCAGACCACACCACACGATCCATTGTCTACAGTCAAGCTCTACGATAGAACCGCATTTGCTCCAACCCCTCAGACAGAGACAAACACCTACAAGATCTCTATCAAGCGTTCTTACAACTACAATACCCACCTGCTGAAGTGAAGAAACAGATTGACAGAGCCAAAAGAGTATCCAGAAGTTACCTACTACAGGACAGGCCCAACAAAGGAAATAAGAGAATGCCACTAGCCATCACCTTCAGCCCCCAATTAAAACCTCTCCAACGCATCATCAAGGATCTACAACCTATCCTGAAAGATGACCCATCACTCTCACAGATCTTGGGAGACAGGCCAGTCCTTGCTTACAGACAGACCCCCAACCTGAAGCAAATACTCACCAGCAACCACACACCACACAACAGAACCACTAACCCAGGAACCTATCCTTGCAACAAAGCCCGTTGCCAACTATGTCCACATATCTATTCAGGGGACACCATCATAGGGCCTAATCACATCAGCCACATTATCAGAGGCTCGTTCACCTGCATATTTACCAATGTGATATATGCCATCATGTGCCAGCAATGCCCCTCTGCCATGTACATTGGTCAAACTGGACAGTCTCTACGTAAAAGAATACATGGACACAAATCAGACGTCAAGAATTATAACATTCAAAAACCAGTCGGAGAACACTTCAATCTCTTTGGTCACTCGATTACAGACCTAAAAGTAGCAATTCTTCAACAAAAAATACTTCAAAAACAGACTCCAATGAGAGACTGCTGAATTGGAATTAATTTGCAAACTGGACACAATTAATTTAGGCTTGAATAAAGACTGGGAGTGGATGGGTCATTACAAAAAGTAAAACTATTTCCCCATGTTTATCCCCCCCCCACCCCCAACTGTTCCTCAGACATTCTTGTCAACTGCTGGAAATGGCCCACCTTGATTATCACTACAAAAGCTACCCCCCCTCCCCCGCTCTCCTGCTGGTAATAGCTCACCTTAAGTGATCACTCTCGTTACAGTGTGTATGGTAACACCCATTTTTTCATGTTCTCTGTGTATACAAATCTCCCCACTGTATTTTCCACTGATGCATCTGATGAAGTGAGCTGTAGCTCACAAAAGCTTATGCTCAAATAAATTTGTTAGTCTCTAAGGTGCCACAAGTACTCCTGTTCTTTTGGCAGATACAGACTAACACGGCTGCTACTCTGAAACCTGTCATAATACAATTAAATCACCTCCCTACTCCTGCTCAGTACTCCCATTTATACATCCAAGGATCATACTAGTCCTGTTTTTGCCACACCATCAGATTGGGCTCTTATGTTCAGTTGTTTACTTCCTAGGATATAGTCCCCCACTCTATTCAAATGGGCTGTATTCCTTTTTCCTAAATGTATGACATTGCACTTGTCTGAATTAAAATCCAGTTTGCATATCAGGCCTCAGTCAAACCAGTCACCCAGATCATTCTGGCTACCCCATCTTCATAATTTTTACCATTCTGCCAATTTTTGTTTCATCTGCAAATTTGAGCAATGATGTTATGTTTAGCACCATATCATTGATGAAAATATTGCATAGCATCGGCCTAGTACTGACCCCTGTGGAGCCCGACCAGAAACACCCTCATTCGCTGATAATTCCCCATTGAGAATTTTTAAGATCTCTTAGTCAGTTCTTAATCCGTTTAATACATGCTTTATGGATATCGTATAGTTCGTGGCTCACGAAGGCTTGTGCTCAAGTAGATTTGTTGGTCTCTGGGGTGCCACAGGTACTCCTTTTCTTTTTGCTGTAACAGTGAGTCACTTATGGTGACAGGTTTCAGTGTGGTAGCCGTGTTAGTCTGTATCATCAAAAAAAACGAGGAGTACTTGTGGCACCTTAGAGACTAGCAGGTTTGTTTGGGCATGGGCTTTCGTGGGCTAATAGCCCACCTTAATTGATTGGTCTCGTTACAGTTGGAATGGCAACACCCATTTTTTCATGTTCTCTGTGTATATAAATCTCCCTACTGTATTTTCCACTGCATGCATCCGATGAAGTGGGTTTTAGCCCATGAAAGCTTATGCTCAAATAAATTGGTTAGAAATATTATTAGGAGTCAATGGAAGAGATGGGGCTACAACTATCAGTGTTCTGGGCTGCAGCTCAGTACAATTTTGTTTATGCTACAGTGCAATGTGTGGGCTCTCTCTTTTCCCAAATCATGAGAAGGCAGGATTTTATTGCAATTTCGCAACAGCTTTTGCAGCAGAGGCCAAATTCCCATTTCTTTCAGTACATTTGTGAAAGTTAGGAACACCGAACCGGATGCAATGTGCAAGGAGAAGCTTGTGGAGGGATCTGAAAAGAGACGTTGTCTGATCGATCGGATGGGAAGATCATTTTAGCTGCTGCATCTTGGGAAGATTGAAGGAGAATGATTTGAGAATTACGGATATCAGAGAGGAGGAGGTTGGAGTAAGTGAGGGGGAGATGGTTAACACAGAATGAGCAGCAACTGCTGGGTCATATGAAAAATGTTTTTCCCTGACATAGTACTGCGGCCAGATTCCTAAAGGTATTTATGCCCCTAGTGGGATTTTAAAAAGTACCTAACAAGGTTAGACAGTTAACTCCCATTGAAAGTCACTGTAAATTAGTGGGATGGACTGTACCCCTGTATTCATCCCTTGCACAATATTGTAACAATCTTTGTTAAAATTATGCCTTGTGAAGTTTCATTTAAAAACTCATAATTTGCGGGTCAGTATTATCTAGGTAAAATGTGTGTGGCAACATTGTACGTAAAGTTATAAGATTCCACTGTATGATGTTACTAACACAAGTTCCAAGGCTGAGAAGTGGCCAAACCAGTTCCTCAGAGACAAAGCGCAAGCTGACACCTCAGCCAGGTGTAAACAAGGCCAATGGACCATTACCTGCTAAATGGCCATTCTTTGGCAGGAAAGGGGGCATGGGTGAAAAAATCTACATTTTAGCAAAGAA
The DNA here is from genome assembly GCF_965152275.1 of Natator depressus. Taxonomy (NCBI): domain Eukaryota; kingdom Metazoa; phylum Chordata; order Testudines; family Cheloniidae; genus Natator; species Natator depressus. The sequence continues at coordinate 43,516,716 of NC_134234.1, forward strand.
ACAGCATGGAGATTCCATCCACACAGCCTGCCTGTTGCCATGCTCCCAGCTGGAAATGCTTCTCAAAGGGGGGAGAGGACTGTAAAAAGGGAGACACACCAAGAGCATCCCTCTCTTTCTCTCTGCCCACCACATCCATGGCACCTGAAGGACAAAGGATGGGGAGGGGCCCAGAACTAAGAGTTCAGCCAGTAATCTGACAAAGCTTGTGGTAAGAAAACCTTGCTTTGAATTTAACATAGTTTAAATTAGGGACGAGTTAAGTCTTATCTTTATTTTACTTGTAACTATTTCTGACTTCCTCATTACTTGTATTCACTTAAAATCTCTCTCTCTCTCTGTAGTTAATAACCTTGTTTTATTGTTTGTTGTATCTAACCCAGTGTGTTTGAACTGAAGTGTCTGGGAAACTCCATTTGAGGTAACAGGACATGTGCATATCATTTCTATTAATTAAATGAGGGGCTTTATATAAGCTTCAGCTTGTATTGTCCAGGAGAAGGCTGGACAGTATGGGATATATGTTTCTCGGGGAAAATCCAGGTTTGGGGGTGTGTTGGGGTCACCTTGCAATATAAACGAGGCTGGTAATAGTTAATGTCTGTCTGTCTGTCTGCAGGTCACACACACACATAGCTGGGAGTGACTTACATGCTGGATGCCGTTTGTGAGCAATCCAGGATTGGAGGCTACAGCAGCAAAGCAGTGTAAAGGGCACCCCAGGTTAGAGGGCAAGTGGACACAGCTACTCACTAGTCTGGACTGTACTCTGGGTATGTCACAGAGTTAGGTGCCTAACTCACTTAAGTGCTTTTGCAAATCCAGTAGGGGCATCTCTGCATCTTTATGTGCCTAACTACCTTTGTACATCTAGCCCAATATTACCACAAATCATTGGGTCTAAGAGAGCGAGTTAAGATCAGTCCCTGCCTCTGACTCCACTTGCTTTTGTAGGCTTAAATCCTATTACTACCACTAAACGTGGACAATATGTTTGGCACCGTACAAGACAAATTACAGACAGTCCCTGCCCCAGAGAGTAAAAATCCAAACAATTACTATGACTGTAACGTAAGTGATACAAACACATTCTCGACTGCACACTTGTACGTTAGAAAGGTCCAGCAGGTGACAGCCAGCTTGATTTTAAAACTGTCCGGGGAGCAAGTGGGGGGCTAAGGAGGCTAAGCCCCGCCCCCAACGTCAGAACTGTGGTATGTGGCTGATGCACCGTAGGGTGCAGTGGCACAATTGCCACTGGGGGCCTCCTGGTGGGTATTATGAGGTTAAGGTCTGTAAAATCCCCTGAGATCCTTAGATAGAGGGGGCTATAGACGTGTAAGGTAACATTAATGTGTATATGCCCATTAACGTATTTCACATAAGCCACTGAATGGCTGCCAGACAGTAGTTGCTGTCCCCTGGCTCTGGATTTCAACATGTTACCCTAAAGCTGAAAGGCATATTAACCAATACCCCTTATTTTTCTTGCTTTTACTACCCACAGCAATGTCTTCCTCACCTTCCGGCTACAGGCATTCCTATGGGTGCACAAGGGGTACTGTTTGCTGCTTGTCCTGCTACAGTGCTGAACTTAACACCCTGTCTATAAAAAGGCATGATCTCAGACATGCAGTGGAGACATTACATGCAAACGGGTAGCCAATGAAATGGTACTAACAGGGATTAAAAATAAAATCCAAAAGAAGTGCTTAATCAGAGAAAAATGCTCTTCCCAAAAGGTATTTACTAGCTTCTGGACTGGAAGCTGATTCAGTACAAAAACCCTCAACAGTATCTTTTCTTTTTGACTTTTTTGCTTGTGTGGTTAATAATCATTTGGAAAACTTTCTGGGCATTCCTGAGTGGTTACAGATGCATAGGGATGCACACTGCAGGCCACTTCATCAAGAGGATGACATAATACTGCCAGTTTCAAAAGTAGTTAATTTAATACTGAACTTGCAGAGACGACTGTCTCAGTCCTACTGCGCACTTGTTTAAATTGATGGGATTAGAACAGCAGCTGGCAGCATTCGGTTCCAAGAAAGCTCACAGCATTATCCAGTCTTGATTTCCCCCTTCCTTTTTGTAAGCATTTGATCCATAATCTCTTTTATGGATTCTTAACCCTTTTGATGTACTTTCCACTCCACTATATATATATAAAATGTACTAAATAAATAAATAAAAGTTGATAATAAACGAGATGGATGAGATTGTTAAAAAGTGAGACACCTGGGGTCACATGCAGTTCCATGCCTATTTTATATATGTAACTGCAGTCAATGGAGTGTGCGAATCAAATATTTGCACCAAATATCCAACTAGGTATCATATGCAAATATGAAATTTTTATTTACATTTACTGTTAAAAATAAATTGAAAGTTTCACAGTTAAGCACTCAAATTCAAGAAATGACAAAGTTAAGGTTATGCATCTTAACTCTGGCCCCTTATGGATATGCATTATTGTTATTATAATTACAGTATTACAGAAGTGCCCACAATGTGCTATATGCTTTCCAAACAGAGTAAGACAGCTCCTGCCCCAAAATAGCTCATAATCTAAGAAGACAATCAACAGACAGGGAGGTAGTATTGTCTAGTGGACTGAGCACTGGACTGGGAATCAGAAGACCTCAGTTCTTTTTTCTGGTCTTCTACTGTCCTGCCTTGGGACTTTGGACAAATCATCTCAATTAGCTGTCACAGTTTTAGGATCACTGCACCTGTATTCCCCCGCTGTGGTCCCTTAAGAGCACCCACTTAAGGTTTTTAGATCCCAACTGTCACCTCTCTTGGGCAGAAATCCATGTCTCTCCCGCTCCTGCCTGGGGTTTTAAGTTTGCACAGCTCCCTGCCTTACACTGCGATATCCCCAGCAGGCCAATACTTATGCTTTGCTTTCTCTCTGAGGGCTGTGGACTGTGTATTACCAGCATCTACAAGTTATCACATAGCTCTTTCTACGCAAGTATGTTTATTCTTAAGGCAAAAGCATTTCAGAGAAAACATAAAAAAACCCCAATAAACAGATTCAAACAAAGTTTAAATACCAGGAGTCACTCATCAGTCTCATGGGGCACTAGTAAGCCAAAGTCTTTCCAACACTTCCACTAGGGTTGGGGGTCTCCTTGGACAGAAGGTCCTGTCTGTTTGCTGAATCAGAAAAAAAGGCCCTGAAACAGTTTAAATGCACTTTTCTGAAGCCACAAGCCCTTGCTTTGTTTTCCTAGTCTCTGAATATCAAGTTTGAACCAGGATATGCGAGCTTCCCCTGGGGGGGTACCTTTCTGGAGGTGTTTACAGTCAGTGATTCACCCTGGTCAACCTCCCGCTGTTTTAGTTCCCAAAGGAGCTGTGGTAACTCTCCCCCATGGAGTAGAACACAGTCATACATACAATACCTGGCCCACAGTGATACATACACTTCATACAGGATGTTTCCCCAAAGATACAACATGCTGTTATGATCTCTCTCATACTAGGTACTTCAGCATCTCTTTGTTTCTGTCTTGTCTAATCAGAATATAAGCTCTTCAAGGCAGGGAATATGTCTCACTGTATGTGCTGTCTCAGCTAGTATAATGGGGTCATGTGCTCAGCTGGGGCCCCCAGGACCTACTGTAATAAATAGTAAAGGTAACTGAGACTGGCATCCCTTGCAAAGCAGAAGGGGCATGGTATGAGACAAGAGAAGATAAGCAGAGAATGGCAGCGTTGTGAAGGGCCTTGAACTTGTTGCAGCTGAAAATTCAAGGGGGGGGAGGGGAGCGGTGGATTTAACAGCCACATTTGTAATGACTGGAAGGGGAGATGTGAGTATCATGACCACCAAGCAGGAGTGCTACCACATTCAAGGTGGAAGATAACAAAAGTTGTGGCTGTGTGTATGGGGAGAGGTCAGATTTTAGAAAAGTTTAGGAGGAAAAAATGGCAAGATTTTGACACAGTCACAGTGTACAGGGCAAAGGAAAGGAAAGAGTCAATGACAACCTCCTGGTTATGAGCCTGCGTGACCAGCAGAATAGTGGTGTTGCCAGTAGTGACATATGATAATGGGAGAGGAGACAGCTCAAGAGCAGAGGTTACGAGTTCAGTTTGGGCCATGTTGAGTTCAATCTGACAGCGATACATTCAGAAGGAAGCCTCAGAGAGATAGGCCAAGAGGTGGGATTCAGGAATGGAGACCAGTCAGGAATGGAGTGGTAGATTGGTGAGTCACTGGCAGAAAGATGGCAGTTGAAACCATGTGAGTGGATGAGATCATGCATGGAGATGGTGTGAAGAGTGAAGAGGAGGAGCCAAATATAGGGGTTTGAGAGCCCCTTATAGAGGAGTGGGACCCACCAAAAAGACACTGAAGGAGTGGTCAGAGAGACGACGAGACCAAGAGAGGAAGGAGAAACAAAAGCCAAGGTAGGGCATGATTTCAAGGAGGGTATGATTAACTGTATCAAAAATGGCACAGAAGTCAAGAAGGATGGAGTGGGGGCACTGAGATTTGGCCAGGAGGGGGTCTTTGGAGAGTAGGGAGAGAGCAGTGGAGTGGAGAGGATGGAATTAGATTGAAGTGATCCAGGATGGGGTTGGAAGAGAGAAACTTGTAAAAAAAAAAAAAAAAGGCTTTAAATGTTCCCTTAGAGATGAAGGGAAGAATGGAGATGGGACAGCAGTTTTAGAGGGAGGTAGGGCCAAGAATCCATTCCTGAAGATGGGGACACCAAAGCTTGCCTGTATCAGGAAAGGAAGGAGTCAGAGGAAACTGATAGGCTAAGAAGGAGAGCCAGGGAGTGGATGAGAGTGGAGGCAAGGAAGGTGAGGAGACAGTAAAGGCTTCTGGGACAAGTGGAAGGACTAGAGGAGAGTGGGTGAGAAACCTCAGTGTTGTTGACAGGAGAGAAGTAGTAGAAGGTGTTAAGAAGGGATGGAGGAAGCATCAAATCCTGTCACTCTTCTCATGAAAAGTTGGTAAGAACTTGCATTGCACTGTAACGGTGTGGGAGTCAACGGTGGCAGAGATGACTGAATTTGTGGATAGGGCAATCAAAGAGGATAGAAAAGTAGTGTTGGTTGTCCAAGAATATGTCAGAACTGGAGAGAGAGAATATGCTAGCTCTGATTTTGCAATGAGGTCCATGGAGAGCAGTGCAGGACCAGGCCCTGAATTTGTGATGGGGGAAGTCTGCTGCCAGTATTTCCACGCCGTCTTTTATTATGTGATCATACACCATTTCTCAGATGATACCCCACACCACGCAGTTTTCTACAACCTGAGATTCACGTGTAGACTCTTGTGACTTTTTTCATTCTTGTCTATTTACATTATTCTCATTGTCAGAATGGTCCAATATATCTTTATTGAGTTAGACTTCTTATATTAAATATTCTCTTCTCTCTAAGGTATGCATTTTAATAATTTAGGCAGCACATCTTTACTGCATAATTTCTTTACATTCATGGAATGATGCAGTCTACTACAAAGCTAATTCAACTGCAAGTTTAGGTGGCCTTAAAATGACAGCAAATTTTCACCATTGTCCTATATTGTAATATTTAATCTGTGGTATGTGGTATATTAATGTTACCATGTATTTTTCATCTACAAGATGTCAAGGCATTTCTTGTCTGGCATATAGTGCAGTAAATAGCACTATAAGATATTATGCTAAGGTATTACACTGCATCTAAGGTTGATTGTAGAAGAAATGGTATGACATTACAATTTATTGTTTGAGAGGTAGTATATGATCAAGTTACAGACTATATCATAAGGCATACACATAAAGGCAGAGTTAAGGTTGTGCATGCAAATTTATACCGGCCTGAGACCCAAATCGGTAATATTCAGTCTTGCACCCGGGACAGATTTAATACCTCCCCCGGTGCAGGATCGCATATTACTCATTTATGATCTCGTGACCAGGCAGAAGTAGAAACAGGAGACTTAAACCATTAGAGTGGGGAGAGTCCCATCCTTCCAACAGGAGACACACAGCTCTGAAAGGTTTCCAGACATTAGACCTTAAAATCAGGTCATTATTATGTGTGGAAAAGCTATTTTTGCTCATTTTTAGAGGTTTGTGAAACATATTAGTCACCTCCATCTCCCTCTGAGCCCTGCGCAGTTGGATTCCTGGTAACAAAGGAATCTGTCTTTACAGGCAGACAGATACAAAACCCATGCCTGACAAAAAATTTTCTTTAAAAATCTTCTAAAAACTTCAGCACCATATGTGGCTCATACAGAACATCTGATGATTTGGACTGGTTAAAGGTTGTATCAGCATAAGTGTGAGATCAGCTGCTGGGAATCTCCCTTTTCTCTCGTGCTATAAACCCTGTTTCTAGCTCTACAATCAAGAGATATCAGACCTCACACCTGTCACTGGCCCATGATTGAACAATGCCTCTTCTGGGACTCTGGCCAGTGTAACTTTGGGGAAGAAATTTCACATTTGGGGGCAATGCGGGGGCAGGAGAAGGAAATTCTTCTCCCGTAGGTTGATTCTACAAAAATGGCTTTTGGAAGCTGGTCCGGGATTTGGAATGTTACAATAAATCCTGGCAGGGATAAATTAAAAGGCAGAGGGCAAATCTTGATGGCTAAAGGTGTACGCTAAATGCAATTTATTAAATGGCTCTGCAAAGTCTTACATAATTATCATTGTAGCGTATCGATATAGATGCATATGTGGATTTTAAAATCACGTTGTTTTTTAATTTAAAAAACTAAACATATCTCAATGCTATATTTCCAAGCACTGGCAAAAAAGAATTGAAAGTTTAAAACTGTTTAATGGATTACACAAAAGGCCAACAGCAGTGAAACAGGAAAATATGGCTCTGGCTCAGTTCTGTAGTCTACTGTGATAAAATTCTTTTTAGGGCGGCCATGACTCTCGTCCTAGTTGAGTCCCTTTTGTATAAAATGGAAGGAATGGGGGAGCATAAGGCAAAGAACTGGCTGAAATCTACTGTTCAGGATGGTCACTGCAGTGATGGCTCTAGGTCAAAATTGTACCTGGGCTACAGTCACACTCCTTAGCTGCACAGGCACTCATTAATTAAGAGAACTTGGCAAAATGCCCTTTACTTGTCTGCCGTGGCTGCTGACCTGTTCACAGAATTTCAGGTTTTCTCCCCACAGTCCTGCTACTCTTTTGAAGCCCTGCTGGAAGGCGTGCTACACAGTCTGGAGCAAGGAGGCCGCTTTTTGTGGAAGGGACCAGATTGTTAAACTAACAGCTGGGGATTGCATAGAGAATAGGAAGGAAGGAGGGGTGTAACTACCACTCCTGCAGAGCTTGGGCGCCCTGCCGGGTGTTTTCACATGTTCGGCTGTGTGTGTGTACTCTCCCTGTGTGCTGTCCCAGCTCTGCCCAGACAGCCGGCACAGCAGACCTCGAGCAAACTGCCCAATGACCACAAGATCCGTTAAGGTATGAAGGCCCTAGGCTTGGTTTATTGTCAATGAAGCACGGTAATAGCACCTGGCAGACTCTATGAGGATGCTAAGACATACATGTCCGTGACAATGGACACAGCTCAGTGAATGGCATGACTTTCCATTCCCCCCTTGGCTGGACAAAGACACTCTCTCAGAGATCCTTCTTTATACCCTGATATAAACAAGTTATGGACTGCCCCTCTGACATAGTTAGCTACTGCCCCCTGACGTAGCTAGTTATCGCACATCTTGTACATGTTAGTTCGCTCAAAACATCTCTATTAATATCACTGTCATCCTGACCTTATCTTTTAGGAGGGGTCAGTGTGTTCCTGTTACCCTTGAGAAATGTTTTTGTACCATCCTTGATATCAGGATGTTCTGATACCACTCTTCTGGAATGTGTGTGTGTGTGAGTGCTCTGGGCCCAGCACATTTTAGGAATGCGTATGTCTCTGCAATACCCGCCCTGTGCTGGCCAGAATCTGTGAGCCTGCAAGCTGGCAGAGCCGGACGTTTGCTCACAGCCTGACTTTTGCTAACGTTATAGCAACAAAGTTTGCCCACGACTTTAGCCCAGGCCAGGCCTCTGATACAAGGGCTTATATCTCAGACTCTCTTCCTACTCCACCTAGGGTTGCCAACTTTCTAATTGCACAAAACCGAACACCCTTGCCCTTCCCCTGCCCCGCCCCTTCTCTAAGCCCCTGACCCACTCCCTCCCTCCATCGCTCACTCTCCCTCACCCTCACTCACTTTCACTGGGCTGAGGAAAGGGGTTGGGGTGCAGTAGGGAATGAGGGCTCCAGCTGGGGGGTGCACGCTCCGGGGTGGGGCCAGAAATGAAGGGTTCAGGGTGCAGGTGGGGGCTCCACACTAGGGCTGGGGATTGGGGTGTGGAACGGGGTTCTTGGGTGGGGCTGAGGGCTTTGGGGTGCAGGAGAGGGCTCTAGGCTGGGGCCAAGGGGTTTGGAGTGCGGGAGCAGGCTCAGGGTTGGGGCGGGGATTGGGGTGAGGGAGGGGGTGTGGGCTCCGTCTGGGGATGTAGGCTCTGGGGTGGGGCCAGGGATGAGGGGTTTGGGGTGTAGGACGGGGCTCCAGGCTGGGGCTGAGGGATTTGGAGTGTGGGAGGGAGCTCAGGGCTGAGGCAGGGGGTTGAGGGTGCAGGCTATGGGAGGGAGTTTGGGTGCAGGAGGGGGTTCCAACCTGGGGCAGGGATTGGGAGGCACCTGGGTATGTGGGATGCGGGGTCTGGGAAGGAGTTAGGGTGAGGGAGGGGGTTCTGACCTGGGGCAGGGGACTGGGGTGCAGGTTGGGGTCTGGGAAGAAGATAGGTGCAGGAGGGAGTTCTGACCTGGGGCAGGGGGTTCGGGTTGCGAACTCCAGCCAGGTGGCGCTTACCTCAGGCAGCTCCCAGTCAGCAGTGGAGCAGGGCTCAGGCAGACTCCCTGATTGCCTTGGCTCCACACTGCTCCGGGAAGTGGCCGGCTTGTCTAGCCCTTAGGTGGAGGCGCGGCCAGGCGACTCTGCGCAGTGTGTGCTGCCCCCGCAGCTCCCATTTGCTGTGGTTCCCAGCTAATGGGGGCTGCAGAGCCGGCATGGGCAGTGTGTGGAGCTTCCCTCACCTCCCCTGCATCTAAGAGTCACAGAGACATGCCGGCCACTTCCGGGAGCTGCGTGGAGCCAGAGCAGGTAGGGAGCCTGCCTTAGCCCTGCTGCACAGGTGACTGGACTTTTAACGGCCTGGTCAGCGGTGCTGACCGGAGCTGCCAGGGTCCCTTTTCGACCGGGCATTCTGCTCGAAAACCAGATGCCTGGCAACCCCAACTACACGAGGAAACTGTGCCAGAGGAAGGCGTCAAACTCAAGCCACACGAGTGGGCAGTGAGGGATGTGAGGGGGAAAGTGGGGTGATTCCACAATACGCTTGGGGCCCCAGTGGTGTGGGTATGGGTATGGGTGAGAGATAAAAAGAGGATGAAGAACCCCAAAGGCGTTTGTCAGACGAAGAAAAGAGAATAGTGAATGCCCAAGATCTGTGAGAGGAGGAAAGGGCTAGCCGTGAACACCTGATGAGTGAGGAGGAAAAGTGGGATTAACCCCCAAAGGTAGAGGTGGAGGGGTGTGTGGTGATTGTAGTATGGATTTTACAACTGGGCAATCTCTTTTCTGTGCGATGTACAGGAGGGAAACTAACATAAGGCAGAATGAAAATGATAACTAAATTTTATTGCAGACAAGGCTAATAGCAACCCTCAATGCTAGGATACTTGTATCTATTTGAGAAGTCTCATAGCACTGCTGCTCAGAGGAAGGAACTCTCTCACCAGTGAAGAACAGGGTAAAAAGAATTATTAAAATTCAAGTTCTCCTAGATTGGTAAAGCCAGCCAGAGGCTACTGACCCAGAGGCAGATATTGAAAGACAGCAGGAGTGCACAGACCCTGCAATTATTCTATTGCTAAATCTCCCATTAGGTGCTGTTAGTAGTGGGGAAGGGGAGCTGGGCTGAAAGGAGAAAAGAAACTGGATATAAACAAGAGCTTAAAAAAGGTGAGTGAGAAATGAAATTTCTAGGCAGCTTGTGCTGAATTTTGACCCACTCAGTCAGATCCCAGGAAAAAAAGAAGCATATGACAAGTTTGTCACTGAAGTTTCTCAAGGACTAGTAAATTCTCTGTTGTGTACTGTCCTGAGACATTCATGCCACTTTCAACTACGTTAATGTTCGTTTTGTATGTGCCTCAAAACATACCTATGTAACAGGATGGGCCTATTTTCTCAGCTCTCAGCTTTAGTAGCTTGTACCCCCATGCACTCATTGGTGCTCCAGTTTCAACTAAGCAAAATCCTGGCTCTGTTCATAAACCCAAGCCTCCTTTCTGACAGTGAGATGGAGAACATTGCTGATGATGTATAAGGTGGTAAGGTAAATAGCTTTACTGTTGCTGCGGTGATGTTTCTATGGGTATGTCTACACTACGGAATTAGGTCGAATTTATAGAAGTCGTTTTTTTAGAAATCGGTTTTATATATTCGAGTGTGTGTGTCCCCACAGAAAATGTTGTACGTGCATTAAGTGCATTAACTCAGCGGAGTGCTTCCACAGTACCGAGGCAAGCGTCGACTTCCGGAGTGTTGCACTGTGGGTGGCTATCCCACAGTTCCCGCAGTCTCCGCTGCCCATTGGAATTCTGGGTTGAGATCCCAATGCCTGATGGGGCTAAAACATTGTCGCGGGTGGTTCTGGGTACATATCGTCAGGCCCCCGTTCCCTCCCTCCCTCCCTCCGTGAAAGCAAGGGCAGACATCGTTTTGCGCCTTTTTTCCTGAGTTACCTGTGCAGACGCCATACCACGCCAAGCATGGAGCCCGCTCAGGTAACCGTCACCGTATGTCTCCTGGGTGCTGGCAGATGCAGTACTGCATTGCTACACAGTAGCAGCAACCCATTGCCTTCTGGCAGCAGATGGTACAGTACGACTGGTAGCCGTCATCGTCATGTCCGAGGTGCTCCTGGCCACGTCGGCCAGGAGCGCCTGGGCAGACATGGGCACAGGGACTAAATTTGGAGTGACTTGACCAGGTCATTCTCTTTAGTCCTGCAGTCAGTCCTATTGAACCGTCTTATAGTGAGCAGGCAGGCGATACGGATTGCTAGCAGTCGTACTGTACCATCTTCTGCCGGGCAGGCAAGAGATGAGGATGGCTAGCAGTCGTATTGCACCATCTTCTGCCGAGCAGCCATGAGATGTGGATGGCATGCAGTCCTTCTGCACCATCTGCTGCCAGGCAAAGATGTAAAAGTTAGATGGAGTGGATCAAAACAAGAAATAGACCAGATTTGTTTTGTACTCATTTGCTTCCCCCCCTCCCCTGTCTAGGGGACTCATTCCTCTAGGTCACACTGCAGTCACTCACAGAGAAGGTGCAGCGAGGTAAATCTAGCCATGTATCAATCAGAGGCCAGACTAACCTCCTTGTTCCAATAAGAACAATAACTTAGGTGCACCATTTCTTATTGGAACCCTCCGTGAAGTCCTGCCTGAAACACTCCTTGATGTAAAGCCACCCCCTTTGTTGATTTTAGCTCCCTGAAGCCAACCCTGTAAGCCGTGTCCTCAGTCACCCCTCCCTGCGTCAGAGCAACGGCAAACAATCGTGCATCTGAGTTGAGAGTGCTGTCCAGAGCAGTCACAATGGAGCACTCTGATGGGGCTAAAACATTGTCGTGGGTGGTTCTGGGTACATATCGTCAGGCCCTCGTTCCCTCCCTCCCTCCGTGAAAGCAAGGGCAGACAATCGTTTTGCGCCTTTTTTCCTGAGTTACCTGTGCAGACGCCATACCACGGCAAGCATGGAGCCTATGTCTCCTGGGTGCTGGCAGACGTGGTACTGCATTGCTACACAGCAGCATCAACCCCTTGCCTTGTGGCAGCAGACGGTACAGTACGACTGGTAGCCATCATCATCATGTCCGAGGTGCTCCTGGCCACGTCGGCCAGGAGCACCTGGGCAGACATGGGCGCAGGGACTAAATTTGGAGTGACTTGACCAGGTCATTCTCTTTAGTCCTGCAGTCAGTCCTATTGAACCGTCTTATGGTGAGCAGGCAGGCAATACGGATTGCTAGCAGTCCTACTGCATCATCTTCTGCCGGGCAGCCATGAGGTGTGGACGGCATGCAGTCCTTCTGCACTGTCTGCTGCCAGCCAAAGATGTAAAAGATAGATGGAGTGGATCAAAACAAGAAATAGACCAGATTTGTTTTGTACTCATTTGCTTCCCCCCCCCACCCCGTCTAGGGGACTCATTCCTCTAGGTCACACTGCAGTCACTCACAGAGAAGGTGCAGCGAGGTAAGTCTAGCCATGTATCAATCAGAAGCCAGACCAACCTGCTTGTTCCAATAAGAACAATTACTTACGTGCACCATTTCTTATTGGAACCCCCCGTGAAGTACTGCCTGAAATACTCCTTGATGTAAAGCCACCCCCTTTGTTGATTTTAGCTCCCTGAAGCCAAGCCTGTAAGCCGTGTCATCAGTCGCCCCTCCCTCCGTCAGAGCAACGGCAGACAATCGTTCCGCACCTTTTTTCTGTGCGGACGCCATACCAAGGGAAGGATGGAGGCTGCTCAGCTCACTTTGGCAATTAGGAGCACATTAAACACCACACACATTATCCAGCAGTATATGCAGCACCAGAACCTGGCAGAGCGATACCGGGCGAGGAGGCGACGTCAGCACGGTCACGTGAGTGATCAGGACATGGACACAGATTTCTCTGAAAGCATGGGCCCTGCCAATGCATGCATCATGGTGCTAATGGGGCAGGTTCATGCTGTGGAACGCCGATTCTGGGCTCGGGAAACAAGCACAGACTGGTGGGACCGCATAGTGTTGCAGGTCTGGGACGATTCCCAGTGGCTGCGAAACTTTCGCATGCGTAAGGACACTTTCATGGAACTTTGTGACTTGCTTTCCCCTGCCCTGAAGCGCATGAATACCAAGATGAGAGCAGCCCTCACAGTTGAGAAGCGAGTGGCGATAGCCCTGTGGAAGCTTGCAACGCCAGACAGCTACTGGTAAGTTGGGAATCAATTTGGAGTGGGCAAATCTACTGTTGGGGCTGCTGTGATGCAAGTAGCCCACGCAATCAAAGATCTGCTGATATCAAGGGTAGTGACCCTGGGAAATGTGCAGGTCATAGTGGATGGCTTTGCTGCAATGGGATTCCCTAACTGTGGTGGGGCCATAGACGGAACCCATATCCCTATCTTGGCACCGGAGCACCAAGCCGGCGAGTACATAAACCGCAAGGGGTACTTTTCAATAGTGCTGCAAGCTCTGGTGGATCACAAGGGACGTTTCACCAACATCAACGTGGGATGGCCGGGAAAGGTACATGATGCTCGCATCTTCAGGAACTCTGGTCTGTTTCAAAAGCTGCAGGAAGGGACTTTATTCCCAGATCAGAAAATAACTGTTGGGGATGTTGAAATGCCTATAGTTATCCTTGGGGACTTAGCCTACCCCTTAATGCCATGGCTCATGAAGCCATACACAGGCAGCCTGGACAGTAGTCAGGAGCTGTTCAACTACAGGCTGAGCAAGTGCAGAACAGTGGTAGAATGTGCATTTGGACGTTTAAAGGCGCGCTGGCGCAGTTTACTGACTCACTTAGACCTCAGCGAAACCAATATTCCCACTGTTATTACTGCTTGCTGTGTGCTCCACAATATCTGTGAGAGTAAGGGGGAGACGTTTATGGCGGGGTGGGAGGTTGAGGCAAATCGCCTGGCTGCTGGTTACGCGCAGCCAGATACCAGGGCGGTTAGAAGAGCACAGGAGGGCGCGGTACGCATCAAAGAAGCTTTGAAAACCAGTTTCATGACTGGCCAGGCTACGGTGTGAAAGTTCTCTTTGTTTCTCCTTAATGAAACCCCCCGCCTCTTGGTTCACTCTACTTCCCTGCAAGCTAACCACCCTCCCCTTCTCCCTTTAATCATTGCTTGCAGAGGCAATAAAGTCATTGTTGCTTCACATTCATGCATTCTTTATTCATTCATCACACAAATAGGGGGACGACTACCAAGGTAGCCCAGGAGGGGTGGTGGAGGAGGGAAGGAAAATGGCACACAGCACTTTAAAAGTTTACAACTTTAAAATTTAGTGAATGCCAGCCTTCTTTTTTTTGGGCAATCCTCTGTGGCGGAGTGGCTGGTTGGCCAGTGGCCCCCCCACCACGTTCTTGGGCGTTTGGGTGTGGAGGCTATGGAACTTGGGGAGGAGGGCGGCTGGTTACACAGGGGCTATAGTGGCAGTCTGTGCTCCAGCTGCCTTTGCTGCAGCTCAACCATACACTGGAGCATACTGGTTTGGTCCTCCAGCAGCCACAGCATTGAATCCTGCCTCCTCTCATCACGCTGCCGCTACATTTGAGCTTCAGCCCTGTCTTCAGCCGCCACTTACTCTCTTCAGCCCGCCACTTACTCTCTTCAGCCCACCACCTCTCCTCCCGGTCATTTTGTGCTTTCCTGCACTCTGACATTATTTGCCTCCATGCATTCGTCTGTGCTCTGTCAGTGTGGGAGGACAGCATGAGCTCAGAGAACATTTCATCACGAGTGCGTTTTTTTTTCTTTCTAATCTTCACTAGCCTCTGGGAAGGAGAAGATCCTGTGATCATTGAAACACATGCAGCTGGTGGAGAAAAAAAAAAAGGGACAGCGGTATTTAAACAGACACATTTTATAAAACAGTGGCTACACCCTTTCAGGGTAAACCTTGCTGTTAACATTACATACATAGCACATATGCTTTCGTTACAAGGTCGCATTTTGCCTCCCCCCACCGCGTGGCTACCCCCTCAACCCTCTCCCCTCCCCGTGGCTAACAGCGGGGAACATTTCTGTTCAGCCGCAGGCAAACAGCTCAGCAGGAACGGGCTCCTCTGAATGTCCCCTGAAGAAAAGCACCCTATTTCAACCAGGAGACCATGAATGATATCTCACTCTCCTGAGGATAACACAGAGAGATAAAGAACGGATGTTGTTTGAACGCCAGCAAACATACACGGCAATGCTTTGTTGTACAATGATTCCCGAGTACGTGTTACTGGCCTGGAGTGTTAAAGTGTCCTACCATGAAGGAGGCAATAAGGCTGCCCTCCCCAGAAACCTTTTGCAAAGGCTTTGGGAGTAAATCCAGGAGAGCCGCGAATGCCAGGGCAAGTTAATCCTTTCACATGCTTGCTTTTAAACCATGTATAGTATTTTAAAAGGTACACTCACCGGAGGTCCCTTCTCCGCCTGCCGGGTCCAGGAGGCAGCCTTGGGTGGGTTCGGGGGGTACTGGCTCCAGGTCCAGGGTGAGAAACAGTTCCTGGCTGTTGGGAAAACCGGTTTCTCCGCTTGCTTGCTGTGAGCTATCTACAACCTCATCATCATCATCATCTTCTTCGTCCCCAAAACCTGTTGCCTCCATCTCCATTGAAGGAGTCAAACAACACGGCTGGGGTAGTGGTGGCTGAACACCCTAAAATGGCATGCAGCTCATCATAGAAGCGGCATGTTTGGGGCTCTGACCCGGAGCGGCCATTCGCCCCTCTGGTTTTCTGGTAGGCTTGCCTCAGCTCCTTAAGTTTCACGTGGCACTGCTTCGGATCCCTGTTATGGCCTCTGTCCTTCATGCCCTGGGAGATTTTGACAAAGGTTTTGGCATTTCGAAAACTGGAACGGAGTTCTGATAGCACGGATTCCTCTCCCCATACAGCGATCAGATCCTGTACCTTCCGTTCGGTCCATACTGGAGCTCTTTTGCAATTCTGGGACTCCACCATGGTCACCTCTGCTGATGAGCTCTGCACGGTCACCTGCAGCTTGCCACGCTGGCCAAACAGCAAATGAGATTCAAAAGTTCGCAGTTCTTTTCCTGTCTACCTGGCCAGTGCATCTGAGTTGAGAGTGCTGTCCAGAGCGGTCAAAATGGAGCACTCTGGGATAGCTCCCGGAGGCCAATACCGTCGAATTGTGTCCACAGTACCCCAAATTCGACCCAGCAAGGCCGATTTAAGTGCTAATCCACTTGTCAGGGGTGGAGTATGGAATTCGATTTTAAGAGCCCTTTAAGTCGAAATAAAGGGCTTCATCGTGTGGACGGGTGCAGGTTTACATCGATTTAACGCTGCTAATTTCGACCTAAAGTCCTAGTGTAGACCAGGGCTATGAGAGAGTAGAAGTAAAATACAAGCCCTGAGGCCCTATGGAATTCACTGAGCTGCTGTTTATGACTTTACAGTCACCTGTTGTCCATAGGATCTTTGTATCATACCCAACAAGAAATGTTATTGAAAAGTTGTACTGCATGCACATTTCAAAATGTTACTTAGGAGGCCTACTTTAATTTTTAAAAGTGCCTCTCCTACACTATGGATGAATGCATTCTTATATTATATTATTGGTACCGTCTGGCACATTCCTTTAAAAATAAGTGGATAACACATGCACATACAGTATATGTTTTTATATATGTATAAAAAGAGAGACCACCAAGACACACATGTAGTAAACATCCAAGTAATAGTACATATTTATTAATACTAACAATCCATAAACTCATCTTATTTTATTTCTATTACTCTCCCTATCCAATTCTCCCTGTTTTGACTTCACTGTCATGCCACATATTTGTTTAGGCCCCATCCTGCAAATACCTACACACGTGCTTAACTTTAAGCATGTAAATATCCTCACTGAAGTCAATGGCACTACACCCATGCTTAAAGTTAAACAGTTGACTGTTTGCTGGATGGCAGCATAATGCTATAAGTTCTTCAAAGGAGGGACCTTGTCTTTTATATATTTGTAAAGCACCTACCGTGTTTCAGGTGCTATATAAATTATAAATAGAAACCAATGACTTATAACATCCCTTTTAAAAATGCACTCTTATTAGCTTTGAGTCTTAAAAAAGCAAGAGCATCAGAAATATTTTATTTATAGTTTCCATAGCTTAAAGCCAGCCAAAACAAAGGTTTGTTTTATTATTTTTTAAAACCTGGGTTGAGAACTTGTAGGCCAAGCTCAGGCCCAGAACAATTATGAACAAAAACACGTCGATAAAAAAAAATATACATACATGATCATGGAACAGAAAGTCACAGGGTACATCCCACTTGCTTTTTGTTGCAGCACAATTCCCCTTTCCTCATCTCTATTGTCCATTAGGCCTCTGTCCTGCAAAACCTGAGTTTGTGGACCCTGTGCCCATGCAAAGCAATTGAGGGCTCCCATGGGTGCAGGGGTTCCCCTGGCTGGATCCAATTTCAGGAACAGGGCCACTGATTGTAAATTCTTCAGTGCGGGGATATCGTTCTCTTGTTTATCTCTAAAACATCCTATTATTGTTGGTGCTATCTAAGTAATAAAATAATGATAACATTTTATAACCCTACAAAACAGAGACTTCTAGGAAAATACTGCCTGATAGTTAACTACAATGGCCCCGAATGGGTACTGCTATAATACATTGTTAAAAGATTATAGTTTGTGTACCATGTAGCCATTTGGAACTTGAACTATGCTTGTAATACAGGGGAAATCGGGTAAGCCCAGTGTTTTTCAATAATTTAGTTCTAGTCTATGCTCATTTTGCCTCCAGTTCTACATGTCTGGCACTCAGAACAATTTTCAAATCTGCTTAAAATGATTACATCTTTTCAGTAAATATCTCTGTGATTGTTTCTTCTCCCGGCTGCATAGTCGCCTGCCTGCAATTTCTCAAAGAAAGCCAGGTTTTCATGTCCATTGGTCCCAGCATTCCTGCCAAAGCCCTGCAGAAATGAGAGCTGCTGCAGCTGCCAGGGTTTATTTACACACATTCCTGCCTCAAATTGAATTAATGAGCATAATTTAACTCAGACAATGTCCTGCCAGGCTCTTGTTTCTCTTTGCACCATTTGACATTTCTTTCTCTCTCTCAACTGCTCGTGTAGTCTTAAGGAGGAGTCTAAAGTGACTCTGGTGTAACACATTGTAATTACAAATGCATTGCAGAGCCCACTTGAGTCACATAAAGTAAGTTCACGCAGCTCTGCTTAAGGCATGTTTTATGAAACATCTAGGAGTCCCTTAATGAATACCCACAGGGCTCACTAGAATTTACCTGCTCTATCTGATCAGTGTTTCTTGGTTTAATGATTAGCTTCCCATCAGACTAATCAATTAGATATAAAATATCAACTCCTGTCAACTTGGAAGGCAACCTGGTCCAGCACAACACACCTAACAAATATGCTTCTGGTGCGCTTGATAAATCCTCTCCATGTACATCTTTCAGTCCATTTCCAATCTCTAAACAAGCATTAGAAACCCTACATCCAGGATTCTGTGACTTAACTTTGCATGACCAACCCGAGTGGATTCAGCAAAGATTTGGTTCTATGCACAAGGTCTGTTTATTGCACTGAACAGACCAATGAGGAATTTCCTGCATGTGATGTCAAAGACAAAGTGCAAGACCATTTATCCGAATTCTTTACAATGAAATCAACAGATCTCCTGTGTATTATCACATTATATACCAGCTTGTTTGAAACCTTGGAACAAAGTCAGTGCGATTCTACCAAGGGAGGAAGGGAGAGGAAGAAAAGAAAGAAATTGTACTTATAAAGAGCAGTGTACTAGCTGATGTCAACATTTCACAGACAATACTCATCATGGACGAGACTGCTTCAGTAACACCCTTAAACCTTAGATCCAGAAAGAAACAGATCACATGGCAGCTGAGCCCCCCAAGAAGAGAATGCCAAATGGGTGCAATCATGCTGAATCATGTAGAAGCTTTTCCTTTTCCCAAACCATATTAGCTAAGACCATTAAATATATTTCACAGAGATCTCCATACAAACAAACACTGCGTTTAATGCACAAAAAACACTGTGGGGGCCTGAGGCTGCAACCCAAATTCACAACAAATATCACTTACCCACTCAAGTGGTCCCAATAAAGCCAATGGGACTGCTTGCATGAGAAATTGCTGCTCACCATAACTAGGGCGATATTCCCTGGGTTGCAGACTCTGGGCCACGTGAGCATATCTTCAGGACACTTTTGAAAGGCTCTGTTGGAAAACTTGGTTCCAGATGGAAATGAGAAGCAGTGTTTAAGCTGGACTACAGTGCACTTTTCCCACTTCAATGCACACAATGTATAATAGTGTTACCCCTTTTGAACTGAGTGGTTAGCCAAAATTTGGGGTCTTGCAGGTTGTTTCTGTTAGGAGGAGAAACTGATGAGAGAGTCACATATTTCTTTGATGCAATCCTGTTTATTTACATAAAGTTCTAGTTCCCTCAACACAGTAGGAACAAGGAACAGGAGACAGTTCCTTTATTCGCAGTTCCAAACCTCTTTCCAGGCAGCACTTTACCCAACAGCTCTGTCTTCTCAGCTTTTTCTCAGGGTCACACTACAAGTCCTTCACTGGCCACCCTTGGCTTTCTGCTGCCTTTTCTCTCTCTCTCTCTCTCTCTCTCTCTCTCTCACACACACACACACACACACACACACACACACACAGCTGCAATCCAATCAGTCCCCAGCCCCTTATGTGTTATCATCAGACCCTGGGGAATACCGTTCAGACTGCATGGCTCACCTCCTACTCCAGCCTTGCGTGTGGCCTGTGTTTTGGGTTGAGGCCCCTATTGTTCAGCTATCTATTCTAAAAAGCAGCTCAATTGTTGTTTTTACATTTACCCTGAATGAAGCGTAGTTGTTCAGCCACCAGCTTCAATGAGCTTTCGCCCAACCTCCCTCCCCCGCATCATAACAATAGCACTTCTCCCAAGTAGAAGAGGAACACAGCTTGACAGAACCATGCTTTAATTTTCTGTTATTTCACCAGCTATGACGTTGGTACATTTTTATCTATGTGGAGTTTTACTCAGTCACATTGAAAATCCATTACATATATATGGATTTTCAATGTGACTATATAAGATCAAATACAGCTGCCAGTATCTTAAAGAAATTCACCAGTGTTTCATCTAACATTTATATCACTATATGGTTAAAAAATCTGCCTTAAATTTGGACATATCTTTACTGAATGCAGCTTCTGTGCAAACAATGTTCCACATGGTTATTCCTCATGTTTCATTGAAATCATGTGTAATGCACAAACTGAAAAATATTTTTCTTAGTTCATCCCTTTATTACAAAACAATCTCAAACCACCAGAGCAATGATGTTTCCTTCTTGTAATAAAATGACATATGTTGGATACATCAGGCTGTTCCATTTTTATATACATCTCATCATAAAACAAACTAACAGCATCAACAAATGTATCGGCCACTAATGTTTATTTGTGCTACGCATTTAAGGGATTTTATTGTTTGTTTGTAAAAATGAATGCTTACTCACTCACTGGTAATGTATGTTTTTCCACTACAGCAAAATGGATGATGTATTTTTCAAGAGAAGCCCCTGCAAAGGTTACACTCACCTTTTGTACTACTAAGGGCTAGATTGTGGCTTTAAGCCACTGGCCACATTGGCTTCCTCTTTTCCAACAAATCAAACACAACCTTATTGTCCCTCTACACCCTGGCAGGCAAACTGCCAAATACCTATAATACACGGATTTGGAATGCGGACCTCCTTGAGCCCATCTACTGTACTCCATCCCCTCTTCCAACATTCCCATTCACTCTGCAGTCCAGCCACCAGATACAGGACAGAGAGTCATAGGTACCCCATGGACTATAGTAATATATAATACATAGCTCTTCTATAGTGCTTTTCATAAGTAGACCTCAAAGCACTTCACAAAGGGGATCCATATCATTATATTCCCATTTTACAGATGGGGAAACTGGCTGAGCTGGTAGCGCTGCCTATTAAGAGTACCCCAACATTTCCCTTTTTAAAGATCCTATTTTCAGTTGTTGGTAACTTTGCCAAACTTTAAAACGTTGGGCTGAGACTTTTTTTCCATGCCGGTGTCTGCGGTGGGCTGAATTTTTTTGGAATGTTTCAGCCAAAACAGTGCCATGGTTTCAGAAAGCACTGCTAGGGAAAAATACATTGTTTGACCACATCAAAAAAATTCTTGAGTCCTTTTCTTTGAAAAGGTCTAGTGCCTCCATGCTTTACAGAAGGGTCTTCAAATTTGGCACTGTGCTTTTTGCTGTCCCAATGAAGTTTCACCCAAATTTGGCCAACATATAACCCTCTGAAAAATCTCAGTTCACACATGCTCAGCAGAGACTTGGGAGTTTCTCAGCTAAATTCCCCAAAGATTCAATGCTCACTGAGCATGCTCCAGCCCACAGCTGCAGAAGCCAAGCAGAACTTTCCCTTAAATTGCAGATCCTAACTGCTGCAGGATGGGGTGGGGCCAGGCACTGGAACAGAGAGCAGGGAGACTTTCTCCTGTGTGCTCTCAATGACCCCATTGCTGGCGCCCTGGCAGTGTGGAGAAGGGACACCTGAATTAAATGTAGAAAGGACAAGTACTGGAGAGAGGGAGCCTGGGACTGGAGGCTGATGGGCCGGGGTGAGAGACTAGGAACCTGGGGGAGGGAGAGACTTCAACTGGCTGGGCAAGGAGACTAGCACTGGAAGCTGTGCAGGGGTGGGGAAATAGGGTTGCCAACTTTGTAATATTTAAAAACTGGACACTCCAGTGGGAGTACTGAAACCTTCCCCGGCCCGCCTCTTGCCCCGAGGCACCACCCCTGTCCAGCCTCTTCCCCTGACATCCCACCCCTTCCTCCAAGGTTCTGCCCCTTCCCCCAAGGCCCTGCCCCTCAGTCGCTCCTCTTCCCCCATCACTTGCTGCTCTTCCCCTCCCCATCCCACTGACCAGGTCAGGAGGCACTCACCTACAGAGCCTGGGAGCTGAAGCCAACTGATGCAGGTAGTAGGCGGCCCTGGCTAAGTAGGGACTGATACAGATGATGACCCGGCACCTCCCCACCTCCCCCACCTGCAGTAACAGGACTTTGGGTGTTCTGTCTGGTCAGTAGATCAGGCACCTGGCCACCCTATGGGGAAAACAACGGCATCCTTCACTACACAACCCTGATCCATTCCAGAGCAGAATCATTCTGTGCACTGAATGAAGCAGGAGTCCTCTGGAATAAAATAGTAATTAAAGGCTGCATCATAATGCATGTGCACAAGGGAGCCAAATTAAGGTTGCACTGGGAACCTTAATTCTGACATTTCCTAACTCCTGAGTGCTTGACTTTGCAACTTTAATGTTCCTTTAACACAGCACATACTTTGGTCACAGTTCTACAGGGTGTCTTGTACCCTCCAAATACAGGTCATTCTGCACATGCAATATGATGAAAAGCTGGATGGGGATGTTATCATACAACAAAAGTCCACGGTTACAACCTAGGCTGAGTGCCTCCTTGTGGATGGCCTCCAGGCTGCTGTATTAGATCCAAAGCTTGGATCTCATGTGCTTTTGCTTTTAAGCCTATTGAGTGGGAGCCTTGTTCAGATGCTATGTCTAAGTCAGGCTTTTCAGGCATACTCTCAGGGCACAGACTCCAGTGCTGGTACCTCCTTCTTGGGATGTTGAACCCTGCAATCCAGGTAGGCCCCCGGCCCTAAGATCAGTGCTGACCCCCCCAAATCTCCCAAGTAGCTTAAGTACACCCTCTCTAGAGCACCACCTGCATGGGCACTCCAGTTTACAGATTAACCCTTTGTGGACTTTGTGACAATTAAAGCAAGTAAAACAGACTTTGCAAAGGCATTTCTAAGCCACATGCTTTACTCAGACCACTCACAATAGCTATACAGATCTATTCAGAAAATAACTAATATCTGCATGCACAGCCCTCCCTCGGTTTCCTCACCCCTTCTGACAACCCTGTGCGTCTTCAACAGTGTCCATCAGAGAGTCCAGCATCCTTATGCACCCTCTCTCTTCCTGCCCAGCCTTCTCTTCTGGTTCTGGTCTGTCCTGCCCTTGCTAGAGTCAGTCTCCTTCAACAGCAGAGTCTAACATTGTCTCTTCCTGACCTTCCCCTGAGGTTTTTCCATTCTCCAGTCCTCTAGGGGCTGCACCCTCCAGTCCTCTGTGTTCCTTACAGAGGATAAAAGTCATTAACAAGTCAATAGTATTTGGCCAGTAGTCTCCATTTTCCTGTTAGGGTCCTGGCTCTGTCCTAAGTTGGACATGGATGTGCTCCCCTTGGACAGGGACAAAACAACAAGTCTTGACACCTGTATTGTTTGTTAAGTATCAATGACTGGGCTATCTAAACCACTGTCTGCCTTCCTGCAGCTGTATCCAACCCCCGTCCCCCAAGGTAACTCTTTGTACCCCTGTAACAGAGATCATGAAGTAATAGAAAGAGTACACAATATATTCATAAAAAATGATACAGATATCACCCACGTTCTTTACAACCACATTATTATCATGTGTGCACACAACATGGCAAACTGAAGGTTGTTTCAAGTGGGGCATGGTGGGGTATTGAAATGGAGAGTCAGTGAGGGGAAAAAAGACAGAGATGAAGTTGGTATTGGGAATTTAAAAGTGAATTTTCTGATTTTTGAGGGTTCAGTTCATTTGAGCTGTAACACTCTATTAATGTTACACATTAAAGATCAATGTGTTCTCAGTCTGAACTCTAGCTAAAGCTTTTGTCTGGGGCCCCAATGACGTTTTTGTCTTTTTGTCTTTTGTCTTTCTTGTATGGTGGGCAGCTGAAATGGGTGCACTTTACAAAGGTTTTAGATTTGGAAGAAAGCCCCCAAAACTCATGTATCTTATTGAAACTTTATCAGACATCTCTCAGAACTGTTTTTGCCATCCCTACCTTGCACCTCCTAAGGAGCTCTTTTCCCTCGAGGTTTCTTTAAGCTAAAAACAATTAATAACTTTTTTTAACGTTTTAGAGATTGTGTCCCTTGGCCCCTTATCCTCAGTCTGGTCTCCTGTTCTTGAAATAACAACTCAGACTCCTCTGATCAATAGGTTGAAAGTTATCTGGTATCAGTAATGTCTATTTTAGATGTTTGCAGACTCCTATGTTAAAGTTCTAACACTCAGTGAATTGGAGGAAGTATTCTATAACTTTCCATAGCAACAGTATGCCCGATGAACTATTGTTCATATCGCTCACCAGTGTTTCAAGAAAAACAGCATAACCAAACTACTATAAATCACAACTCTAGCCCTCTCTGTATTGACACTGCTATGGGCTACAGTGAGAGGCAACTTTCCCCCAGTCATACAGCAGGAAAAAGGGACAAAATAGAAACACTTTTCAGTTCTCAATGGACAAGTGCCCACATCCACCAATTATCCATGGCTCTAGATGGAAGGGGGCATCATACAGGAAAGAAAAGGGTTGAGAAGCATGCTTAGATCTTGAGCTCGTCAGGGATGCTCATGTTTGTTTGTACAGTATCTAGCACAATGGTGCCACTATCCTGATTGGGTTTTCTTGGCATTGCTGGAATATAAATGTCAAAACCAACAAAAATAGTCAAGCAAATCTGGGCATCTTACACTCACAGGCCAACTACACAAATACTGACCTCACACATGTGTGTAGACATGCTGTGCATACCCTGAGCTTAGGTTGTTCAGTGCACGGCATATTAAGATTACCTCCGTTCCCAACATACCCATCCTTATGGGGAAGATGGGAGGCATGAGACAAGCATCATCGCCACAGCCAACTGGGTTAATCAGGAATCAGTGGAGGGACAGATGGGGCTGGCTGACCTACAGCACCATGTGGGATACTCAGGAGGGCTTGCTCTGCTGCCAAGCTTGCTGCTTCTGAAGCCCTTGCACACATCTTAATGTCAGCCCATTATTATGGAGATTATTTCCACTCTTTGGGGCTTTGGGGTCAAATTTTGTCCTTCAAGTGCAGATTTTTAAAAGTAAAAAACATCATAATAAAGGGAATAAAGGCATGCTTTGAAATTAATTTGGAAAGATATTTTCCATCTAAGATGACTGGAGCTGCCTGCCCACAGAGATCCAAAACATAACATCAGGGAAGGAATGATTAAGCATGGTGAAAAGACAAGAAATCAGAAAAACAAATTTAATAAATTTAATAAATAAATAACCCCTCCCCCAACAAAACCGTAACACACTGTTCCCTCTCTCTCTCAGCTCCCGAGCAAAGGAATGAATAAGAAACGGCACCTAAACAAAAAATCAGCAGTATCTCCTATTAACCAGGATGGGCAGGGATGGTGTCCCTAGCCTCTGTTTGCTAGAAGCTGGGAATGGGCGATGGGATGGATCACTTGGTGATTACCTGTTCTGTTCATTCCCTCTGGGGCACTTGACCTTGGTCACTGTCGGAAGACAGGATACTGGGCTAGATGGACCTTTGGTCTGACCCAGTATGGACGCTCTTATGTTCTAACTACCCTCTCCTGTTCAGCCACAATACTGCACAGTCATAATCATAGGAGGACTCAAGTGTGACCTGGAAGAACCATTTAAATGCTGATTGCAAAAGTCACATCTGCCCTATTGTGTAATGCCCAGCCTCAGCTGTAAAAGTGTTTCCGGTTTCCAGAGTGGCCACAACCTTCCTGCTCTGGACCCCAGATGAACCTTTGTGATTTGCCCAACACCATCTCACCCTCTAAAATCATGGAACTATCATGACGTTTGCCCCCATCACACCGATCACTCTGTTACACCCCTTTTCCCTACCCTTTGTCTGTTTAGACAGGAACCTCTTCTGGGTAGGGATCATCTACTACTGTATGTTTGTGCAGTGCCTGATGGGGCCTGGTTCTCGGATACTTCACGAGCACCATCATAATAAACATAATATTGATGATGCTGTTATGGCAAATCAGTGGCAGTGCCAGGAACAGAATCTAAATCTTTTCCGACTGTTGATCCTCTACTGGGATGGTTCTCAACCTGGGGTCCATGGACCCCTGGGGGTCTGCAGATTATGTCTAAGGGTTCCGCAAAAGGTTGTCATTACCATAGTGGTTTTCAACCTGTGGTGTGCGGATTTCCAAAGGGGTCCACACCTCCATTCAAAATTTTTTAGGTGTCCACAAATGAAAAAAGGTTGAAAACCACTGCTCTAGTGCAGTCTTCTCACAACTAGCCAACAGCGGCTACCATTTATTTGTTTAGAATCCTTCTTACAAGTAAATTGATGAAAATAGATCATAATGCTCCTCAGGAGAAACTCTAAGAAACTGAAAAGTGGCAAATTCAACACTGATAAAAGAAAATACTTTTTTACACAATGCACAATTTTTCACAAACCACACATTAACCCATGGAATTTATTACCACAAGATGTCATTGAGCTTAGCAATATTCATAAAAAAATGGACAGCTGATACCTAGTGTTATACTATTAAATAGTAAACAAACAAACAAACAGACAAGAGTTTTGGAAAGGCTGTTTAAATCCTCATGCTTCAGGGCATAAACCATCCACTAATAATTGGGGGGTTAGGTGGAAATTTCCCTGGGGACAAGTTATTACTGAACTGCCAACTGCAGGGGTGTTTGCATTCTCTTCTGAAGCACTTGGATCTGGCCACTCTCTGACACAGGATACTAGACTAGATGGACCATTGCTGGGCAATTCTTGTGTTCCTAGGTTTCTTTCCTATCACTATAGCTCAAAATGCTGACAGTTTTTCATAGAATCATAGGACTGGAAGGGACCTTGAGAGGTCATCTAGTCCAATCCCCTGCACTCATGGCAGGACTAAGTATTATACAGACCGTCCCTGACAGGTGTTTTTTTTGTCTATCCTGCTCTTAAAAATCTTCAGTGATGGAGAATCCCAAACTCCCTGGCAATTTATTCCAGTGCTTAACTACTCTGACAGGAATTTTTTCCTAATGTCCAACCTAAACCACCCTTGCTGCAATTTAAGCCCATTGCTTCTTGTCCTATCCTTAGAGGTTAAGGAGAACAATTCTTCTCCCTCCTCCTTGTAACAACCTTTAATGTACTTGAAAACTGGAATCAAATCTCCTCTCAGTCTTCTTTTCTACAGACTAAACAAACCCAATTTTTTTCAATCTTCCCTCATAGGTCATTTTTTCTAGGCCTTTAATCATTTTTGTTGCTCTTCTCCAATTTGTCTACATCTTTCTGAAATGTTGCACCCAGAACTGGATACAATACTCAGTTGAAGCCTAATCAGCGCGGAGTAGAGTGGAAGAATTACTTCTCATGTCTTGCTTACAATACTCCTGCATATACATCCCAGAATGATGTTTGCTTTTTTTGCAACAGCTTTACACTGTTCACTCATATTTAGCTTGTGATTCACTATGATCCCCAGATCTCTTTCAGTAGTACTCCTTCCTAGGAAGTCATTTCCCATTTTGTATGTGTGCAACTGATTGTTCCTTCCTAAGTGGAGTACTTTGCATTTATCCTTATTGAATTTCATCTTATTTACTTCAGACCATTTCTCCGGTCCAGTTGGTCCAGATCATTTTGATCTTATCCTCCAAAGCACTTCCAACCCCTCCTAGCTTCGTATTGTCCACAAACTTTGAAGTGTACTCTCTATGCCATTATCTAAATCATTGATGAAGATATTGAACAAAACCGGACCCAGAACCAATCCCTGCAGGACCCCACTCGTTATGCCCTTTCAGCTTGACTGTGAACCATTAACTACTCTCTGAGAACGGTTTTCCAACCAGTTACATACCCATCTTATAGTAGTTCTATCGAGGTTGTATTTCCCTAATTTGCTTATTAGGAGGTTATGTGAGACAGTATCTAAAGCTTTACTAAAGTCAAGATATACCACATCTGTCACTTCCCCGCTATCCACAAAGCTTGTTACCCTGTCAAAGAAAGCTATTAGGATGGTTTGACTCAATTTGTTCTTGACAAATCCATGCAGACTGTTACTTATCACCTTATTATCTTCTAGGTGTTTGCAAATTAATTACTTAATTATTTGCTTCATTATCTTTCTGGGTACTGAAGTTAAACTGATTGGTCTGTAATTCCCCAGGGTTATCCTTATTTCCCTTTTTATAGATTGGCACTATATTTGCCCTCTTCCAGTCCTCTGGAATCTCTCCCATCTTCTATGACTTTTTGAAGATAATCGCTAATGGCGCAGATATCTCCTCAGTCAGCTCCTTGAGTATTCTAGGATGTATTTCTAATGTCAATGCACATTGTCTTCAGTACAGTACAATACAGTAGCTACTTCTCTAAGTTTAAAAAGTCAGTTGGTTTTAATTAAGAAAACACTTAATAGGACACCTTCAAACCAACTCTGCAAAAACATGCAAAAAGCTTTGCTGCCCACAAAGAGAAACTTCTAAATACAAGAACAAATGATTTGGAGAAATCTATAAAGGACCTTAAGCAACCTCATATTCCAAACTGTGAATAATAATATGATTTCTGAGCATAACCTATTACCACAGGACTATAATTTATGTCTGAGGGGAAAGGGCTGGTTTCTCTGTTTTCATGAACAGAACTATATACTATTTCCAAGGCAACAAATCTGGATATTCTGCCAATTATCTATAGGTGTAAAGGACCTTTACATATGCTGCTTTTCAAATTAAGTTACAGGTATCTGGTGTCTAACTATAATTTGACAAAACAGTGTGGACAGGGGCCAGTCCATATTG
Organism: Natator depressus; assembly: GCF_965152275.1. Lineage (NCBI taxonomy): Eukaryota > Metazoa > Chordata > Testudines > Cheloniidae > Natator > Natator depressus. Next base: position 43,545,338 of record NC_134234.1, read on the forward strand.
GAACAATGTTACAAACCATGGTTAAAGCCCCATGCACACTGCCTGCCAGACTCTGTTAGAAATTGATTTACCTGCAATCAAGTTACATTTTGTTAATTGCCTGTATGTATAATATGCTAATCCTGTAGCTAGAGTTCTTACAAATGAGATACAAAGTCCCAAAGTAAGGATACTCAATCAAGGAAGCTCCTTTTCTTCCATATAATTTTTCATAGTTGCAATTAGCCATTTCCATCAAATATTCTAATGACCTTAAACACATCAAAATAGGAGAAAGACTCTCTATATTCCTTGTATACTAGAAACTTATTGATTTACATAATTGGTCTGAAATCCTTCCTTCATGATCATTTTCTAAGGTCCCTCTTTGTCATGATACCAACATTTGCAACCTTACATTTATCAAAAAATAAAAATAAAAAAAACCACCCCAAAACCCAAACTTCTAACTTGGTGAACTTTTTCAAAAATTTTATTTTTAAGAAAAGTTGCTCCTAGTTGATCAAGTGAACCACATTTTCAGAAAGTGGCCTTTGATTTTGCATTTGAAAAACTGAGCAAGGAAAATTTGCACAAGCAAAATTCAAAGTTAGGTTAAGACTGGCTTAATATTTGGCAGTATATTGCCAATTCTGAATCCAAGGTGATTTTTTTATAGGCAAGGTTTAAACCTGTGAAAACGAGTTCATATGGGAAAAGCTGACACAACCTTAGGTACAGCTGCATGAATGTAACAGCTTTAAGATCTCCACAGGGATTAAAATCATATGAGCAACAAATTTATTATACAACTTTAAGACATTCCCAGGAGAGATTTGCTGATAAGTTGCCAGTAGGCAGAGAGGTGTTCTTGTTTATAGGAAGCCTCTTCATAGTGTGCATGTTTATTCAGATAATTTTACATTCACAATATGCCCTTTAAAAATATATTGCCATTTCATTTTATTCATCTATTTTTTTTTTTGTTTTTGGCACATCCTCCAGCATGACAACATCAGAGACCTACAATGGCAGATTTGCTTATGAAAGTCATTCATGGATCACAAAAATAACTAAACCATTTCCTAAACAGATGTGTAAAAGAGGTATGCATACTTCATTACCCTACTTTAATTTATCTGCTCAAAGCACAGGCCAAAGCTCCAGAAAAAGAAGAAGTTCCAAAACCACATTAAGTGCAGAGGAGACCCTTACACATAATTATAAAAACAAACAAGATCAGAAGGCATGAGGACTTCAATCTGCAGGCAGAAGTCTGATTTCTGACTAACATCTGAATGAAGAGTTTCCACAGACTGAAACACTGACACCACAATGTAATGTGTGAGTGATTGTAGACAAACAAACTACAGTCAGAACAACCAATTTTCTAACCAGCACCAAACTCTGTGGAAATGAGATGCCAAAACAACAGAAAACTCTGGAAAAAATTTTAAACTGAGAAGACGAAAGCAAAAAGACCCATGAAAATAGGAAAATATAATCTGAGCTGTAGATATTGTCAACAGTTGTGTAAAAAATGAAAAGAGTAGTAATGTGAAGCCTGTTTAACACAACCATGGAAATATTGCAGATTATGCTGCACTGAAAACAGGGCTGCTCTTTTGTGCAGGTTCCTCTTTTCACACTCCGTAACATAAATACAGACTCCCTCAAGTAGCCATGAGGTATACTTGGACTAGATTTTAGCCAGATGACTGGTCACATGACCAATGGGTTCTTCTAAAACTTTACAGTCCTGGCCAGCCAAACCATTTTGTTGGGGACAAAAGTTAAGAGGACTGACGAAAGAGCTGGGGGTAGGTACATCATGCTCAGAGAACATGAACAGGAAAGGCAAAGAAACTTCCTGGGGCCCTGGGCCAGAGCAAGTGGGGGACCCCTCCCTACTCCTCCTGCCTGTGGCCCCACCTCATTCCACACCCTTTGCCTGCGGCCCCGTCCACAGCCTCACCTCTTTCTGCCTTTCCCCAGGGCCCACCTCTGTTCCAACCAGGGTCTGCCCCTATTTTGCCCCCCCTGCAACCCTTTTTGCTCCTTTCTGCCCCCCCACTGTGTCCCCAAGACCAGAGAAGCTCTGTCCCCCAGCCACGGCCCTGGGGCGCAGTGGGGAGCAAGAGTTCCTTCAGTTCCAGGGCCACAGAGGGAGTCCGGGTGCTGGGGTTTCCCCCAACCCGTCTGCCTGGCACTTCTGCTGGAGAGTGGGGTTGGGGGCTTCCCCTGCTGCCCCACGGCTTCCGCTAGGGACGGAGTCAGGGGGCACTAGGGGGAAGGGCTTCTCCCATCCCATGGCTTCTGCCAGAGTCAGGGGCCATTGTGGGGGGAGAAGGAGGTTCCCCCATGCCACAGATTCTGCTGGGGATGGGGTCAGGGGATGCTGTGGCAGCGGGGAGGGTGCTTTCCCAATCCCAGAGCTTCTGCCGGGGATGGGGTTGGGGGCCGCTGGGGCTTCCCCCGCTTTGCCCGCCCACCTGGTGCTGCTGCTGGAGAGTGGGGTCAGGGTTTCCTGCCCGGCGGCTGGGTCTCTGGCCTTCCACTCCCCAATGGCGGATTTTTACTGGGGCCCCCCAGTTGGCTGGAATCCCTGGGCATGGGCCCCGTTGGTCCAGTGGTTAATCTGCCACTGCCTAGAAAGCCAGGAAGCTGGCAACAGACAGGGGCTGCTGCTGGAAAAGGGTAGTCACTCCCTGGGAAGAGGGTTTGGAGCTGGTACCCCTTAGAGGAGGGGGGTGAAGGTATCAGAAGAGTAGGAAGCAGTCCAGGGAAGGAGCAGTGAGGCTGGAAGAGTAAAGCCCAGAACTGCTGGGTTGAGGTTCTATGGACAGAACCCAGAGAAGAGGGCGGGCACCGGTTCTCCTACCAGCCACTGAGGGAGTGGAACCTGAGGCAGTGAACAGGAAGACTGTCTGGAAGGGGGAAATGCTAAGTGACCTGGCCAGAGGACTGAGTCATAAAGAGGAGGCTACAGTTCCTGGACTGAGGTGGGGCTACAGATTAGAGAGACAGACCGAGTGATGACATGCAACTGTGGGAAGGGGTGTTGACCTGATGAGCTAATCCCCAGAATGGCCAGGAGAAGGTGCCAGACCAGCGGTGAGTGGCGCACCCCGTGTCAGACACTATCCTTAAACTCTTTCTGAAAGCACTACATATGAGCCAAGAAGCTAACTGATAGACATTTTTGACGTAGGACTGTACTCAACTCAGCCCAAGAAGTGTCCCACTGAAAGCAAAGTAGACAACACCAGGAAAGAGAAACAAAGCTTCCCATTGGCTATAAGAGCTAGAAATCATCTCTCAAAATTCACGCATAAAGTTCACTGGACTGGCCCTGATCGTTTGCTGTTTCCATTAACCAAACGTAGGGCTGATGGTTACAAAAAGATATTTTGGTTAAGAGATCAGTGATTCTCATCTCGACAAAAGAAAAGATAAGAAGAAACTAAGAAGAGGCAAGAGAAGTATTAGAAGCTAGAAGCAGATTTATGCACAAAAAACTTGAAGGCACAGTGCCAACTCTGGCTCTTCCAACCATGGGGAGGGCAAAAAGCCTCAAATGTGGAAGACATTAGTAATGCTGATCTGTAATCAAAATATTGTGGTCAAAACAATACTTAAATCATAGGTCTGGAACATGACTGCATATAACATGTCACCCAGCAAAAAACCCAAAACAAAACCTCACCACCACTAAATGCCGAACACATCAGACTAACCACAGCACAGGAATTTTTTATTTTATTTTATTTTATTAAAGAAAAAACAAGACTAAAAATGGACAATGAAGTTTATGTATGACACAAATCACCTTTGAGCCTTTGGAAGAAAATTAATGAGGCAAAGACCAACAAAAGATGCTTATATAGAGAGGGGGAAAGACAGGAACTGTTAAATTGGAAGAGATCAGTGGTATCCTGTCTCTACCAATGGCTAATTCCAGATGCTCCAGAGAAAAGCATAAACCTTCCATAAAGCACATAACAATACATTATAACAACCTGGGAAGAGAGGGTAGGGGGGAATCTTCTTGAGCCCGGCTGGTATTCAGATTAAGACTCGAGGCTCAATATATTTTTATTTTAGTGAGTGCAACCACATATGTTATTCTTATTTACATAGGGCCAAAGCCTCCCTTGACTTTATGTCTGGCACTCAATGAGGAGAGAAGGACAAAAACTGTCTCACAGTCCCCCCACCCCAGAAACCCCATTTATGTGGCCCAGGTAAGGGACAGGCAGAATTGTAGCCCATCCCTATTCCTTTTACAGTACAATGCACCCCAAAAGGGATAGGAAATAGGCAAGGCTATGGCCCTACACCCTGATGTGGCCGGCTGGCCACACAGAGCTGGCTGGCCACACAGAGGGTAATTAGCTGCAGCTCAAAAAGGAGTTTAGTAGAAGACAAGCAGCATCTCCCTGGGGCAGCAGTAACAGACATTTCCTAATGGCACCATCTCGTCCATATTATGTACATTATAAGTACATATTTATATATTGATGTACAAAGCTACTGGTTTCAATAATATCTTGAGGCAATGAATTCCACATACTAACAGGGAGAAGGGATCAGACTGGTGCCCAGTGTGTGCAGTATTCTCTGTTTGTAGAAATTTTCATTCAAAACAGAGCTAGTCCAAACTGGCACATGTGCACAACTCAGACCATGAAGAGGCAAGGATTGTAGATCCCTTTCTTTCCTCAATACTACCTCCTGTGCAAAAACCAAACAAACAAAACACGCAAAGAGGCTCAAGAAAACAAGGGGACTAGGCTGAGGACACCCCTGTCATATACAATTTTAAAGCCTTCTGGAGGTGTAGACGTCAACTCCTATTTCTAGTACTGTTTAGGGAATGAATGCATGGGTTTAAAAAAGCTACCACCAAAAAGCTACCAAAGATTTTCTACTTAATTTCCAAAGTGTCAAATCTCTTTTATTATTGTAAAATTTCCATTAAGTTCCACTGGGATTTTATCACTGCTTTGTCTTATTAGCACTATGTTTCATTTATTGTATTATGAAATGCATTAAGTAAAACAAAATAAATATGTTGTCTCTGACAGTAGAGAATAACTCTTTAATTCAGTAGTTACTTCTCTTTGCCCTGAAGGAAAAACCTGCATTTTTTCCCCATGTGAGAATGCTCCAAACATAATGTACAAGAGAAAGAAATACTTACTCAATAGTTTAATAAACCCCAGCAGAAACAATACATCTTTTCAGATGCTTAAATATCTGAGATTCTCCATGCAGACATTTGGTGAATAAATGGAATAAAATGCTTTGCATGTCATATTTTTGACTCATGATGGGATGTATTGGTTGTTATAGACATTAACTAAGCATTATAGTCAAAAGGAACTAGGTTGCTTTTAAGTGCTATAGCATTTTGTGTAGTAGAAGTATTTAATACATGTTGAAAATTAATTTACTTAAACAATTAGAAACACTAATGAAAGAGAGATTTTAAAACAAACCGTAAACTCTTCACTGTCCCACTTTGCTTTTAAACACATCTTGATTACTTACAATTGCAAAAAGGAAAAGAGATGGAACAAAGGAATATTTAAAATAGCCTGGAAGAAGAGAAGCAATTCATTTTACAGACTGTAGCCTAGTATGGTGCCTGCTCATTTGACCATGGTTTGATATTGTGCAGCAAATTACTTCTTGAGAGACTCTGTGCGAGTTAATTCAAGTTCTACAGAAGCTTCCTCCATCTTAGGGATCTTCCATCATTTTCAAGAGGTAAAAAACCTCTCTTTTTTCACCTCTCCTCCCCTCAAAGCATACAAACTAGGGAGCAAAAATATAACACTACAACACAGTGGTACGGTTTAAACTAATTTTTATGCTGAAAACATATATTATATTACATATGACTCCCTGGTCCCCAAAGGCTCTTGTACTTTTGCTAAGATGATGAACAACTCCATAATGGCTTCGATAGTGATTACTGATCCAGGAACAGCTATGCAAGTATTGGACTACATTAATGATCTCACTCAATCACTCAGAATGTAAATGTTGTGCTCTCCACAAGAATAAGGATTGTTTTACCCTCAGCAAGATATTAATGTCATATCTCAAGACATCGTTTGTTCTGGAAAACCAAAGAGTATAAAATAACATGGCCTAAGTAGAAAAACATTTTCTAGAAAGTATTCAAGCAAAAATAAAATGCTATTTAACATCAGTTACTTTGCTCTGGGACCTGGGGGTTACATTGTGGTTAACATCCACTCCAGTCATGGTGCTTTTTTTTGGAGGGAGGGGGGTATTGCAATAAAAAAAAGTTCTAAAAACCACTGCATTCTGGAACTGAACTCTATAGTCTGAGCCTTCTAATATATGGGACTAGTTTACCTTGACACTTGTGCATTAAAAATGCTGACACATTAATAGCAACATTAAGAGTCTGCTGTTATAGATTGCAAAACCGACTCATGGCTAGGTATGAGACCTAATCAAGTTTCAGCCTAATTTATGGAAATGTGAATTAGAGTTGCTGATGCAAATGTGCACTGTGAAACACACTGAGGACATTATGAAATACTATCAAAGGAATTTGGTGTTTGTCTCTGTCAGTCATATGACGGCTGATCCCCATCCTGTCAGCTGTCATTCTCTCTCCTTGCTTTAGAAAGCTGTCCATGATAATCTACTAAAATCTCCATTATCCTCTGCATTGTACCACAAACTAATGAAATATTTATTAGACCAGAACCATGCTGAAGCAGAATGATGCCAGAATTACTACATCATAGGCTTCAATTCCCACCGTCTCTCACAGACGAAAGGATGCCAACAACTATATGAAATTATGTGATAAGTAACCTTCCAAATCATTAATTAAGTTCACGGGTGCTTTGCGTTTCTGATTTTCTGATGTGCAAAGATGACATTGTATAAAAATTAATTTGCTTAGGTCCACTATTCTAACCATTCTCATTTTGCCTTTTCCTCTTCTCTATAAACAAAGGCATCTTTAAAGGTAACTCCAAACTTGCTGTAAGAGCATCTTTTCCAGTAACTTACTCTGACGGCATTGGAGTTTGCTTGGAGTAGTATTTTATGGTATATTTGCTATCCCCTCATTTCCGAGGAGTCTCCTATTCTAAATACGCTCACTGAAGGAGTTTTGACAGGCTCATTATTCTCTCTGCTCACCACAGGTTGAAATTATGACAGGGTGAATTTCACCACCTGCAACTGACAATGAAGGAACAAATCCAGAACTCCACTAACATTGTCTGGGGACCTATAACATATAAGCTTCCCTTCTATTTCTGACCATCCCATAAGTTGTTTTCAGGTACATACTCTGTTTTCTTTTAACAAGTTAGGGGAAAGGAATAGTAGAAAACTGAGTATATGAACAGAGGAAATACACAATCCAAAGTTTTTAAAATATCAAATTTTTGTCTGGAATTTTGTCAAACCTTTGTTACCAAGAAAATCTCCCAAAGCCATTATTAGTGAAGAGCTTAGGTCCATTCCCACCCACATCAACTGGAAAACTCCAGAGACTATCTACAGCACATACAGTGACTTACATTGTGAATAGCTTTGAGAACCAAGCTCACTGGTTTTAATTACTGTTGTAAAACTAACACTTGCAGGGTGCAGGGATGTTTTAACTAAAGCTTAGGTGCACTCACTGAAGGCATTTCCTTTACAGGCATCATCCTGTTGCTGTATGAGCACTGCAGGTAATATTACTTTCCCCAGGCACTGAAGACAAAAGACTGCAGTTAGAAAGCACACTCACCAATCTTTCCCATATCCAAGCATGAAAACTAACCTGTCCAAGCATGTCTGGTGCAATGGGAATGGTGGGCCAGATGGCAGAGTAGACTCCGAAGAACACCAACCAGAGCAGCATGCTTCCCCAAACGGCCAGGTGGCTAAACTGTAGAGGTGACAAAAGAGAACACAGTACAGCTCTCTTTCCACTTAATAATGCCCACATTATTATTTTTCTCCTAGGAGTCTTTTTCTGTCCAGATCTCTGTCAGTCTCAACTTACAGCTGTCTACTGTACTTGGTTTTAGGCCAGTGGCACAGACTGGTTTAAACAGCACAGAACAGCTCCCCTCTTTAATCTTTTATCCACGACACAGACAGCCAGCCTTTTCAGCTAGTCTATCTTACTTGTAGCTTCAGAAACTCATCAGATTTTCCTCAGAACTCTGAGGTGCCCTCTGACTCCTGGTTCCCATTTTACTTATACTGAGTTATGTGATGCATCAACGTGGATGTTTTCAAAGGTATGAGTTAGAATTACACCCACAAAAGTCCTATTATGCCATTGCATGTATGCATATAAGCCACATGCACCACTAACATAGCCATTACTGGAAGAATCAAATAGTGTGTTATACACAATGACTACAAGAATAATCACTATTATGTACTGACTATTTTTTAAATATGTGCTAGGTGATTTATGGATATGCAAGACAATCCTTGCCCTGAAGAGTCTACAGTCTACACAACTAAACGGAATGGATGAGGGAAAAGGATGCCATAATACCAAAGTGACCAAGGAGATGTGCTGCAGAAGTTGAATACAAACAGTGTGACGTCATAAATGACTGTATACTGTATGTATACACTATTGACAAAGGAGGGTTTACAGACTTACGATGGAAAGCTGAGTTTACCTTTAATACTGAAGACATGAAAGCTATTTTATTTGGGCTCATACACACAGTGTTACTGTATTTCAAAAAAAGGAGAGAGTGTTGTTATCTAGCAGATAGAGCAGGGGGACTATAAGCCAGGACATGAAGATTCTGCTCCTGAAACTGTCACTGATTTTTCTAGGTGACAAATCACCTCAATTTCCAGTGCTGCAATTTACTCATCTGTCAAACAAGTAAAATAGTACCTGCTTTGCATGGGTATGGTAAGGGAAGCAGTGGGGAAAAAAAGACATATCTGGCTTCAAGACTAAGCTTGATAAGTTTATGGAAGGGATGATATGATGTCATAGCCTAATTTTGGCAATTAATTGATCTTTGACTATTAGTGGTAGATAGGCCTAATGGCCTGTGATGGGATGTTAGATGGGGTGAGATCTGAGTTACTACAGAGAATTCTTTCCTGAGTGTCTGGCTGGTGAGTCTTGCCCACATGCTCAGGGTTTAGCTAATCGCCATATTTGGGGTCGGGAATGAATTTTCCTCCAGGGCAGATTGGCAGAGGCCCTGAGGGTTTTTTGCCTTCCTCTGCAGCATGGGGCACGGGTCACTTGCTGGAGGATTCTCTCCACCTTGAAGTCTTGAAACCGTGAGTTGAGGACTTCAATAGCTCAGACATAGGTCAGGGGTTTGTTACAGGAGTGGGTGGGTGAGATTCTGTGGCCTGCATTGTGCAGGAGGTCAGACTAGATGATCATAATGGTCCCTTCTGACCTTAAAGTCTATAAGGCTTAATTAATGCTAGTAAAGTGCTTTGAGATCCTGGATGAAAAAGGCACGACAGATGCTGGGTATAGTTCTTAATAATAAATACATATTTTAAATGCTGATCACAGACATATATTGAACTTCCTGATTATGTGTTAAGAGAATCTTACTAATCCACGTTCTGAGATGTGAATGCTGATGACCTTTCTGGAGTAAAATATGATGGACCATCAGGGCATTTAACAAGGTCCTATTTTGCAATTTGCATTCTCATGCATATGTATTTTGACAGCTTGTAGGTGGTCAAAAAAAAATAAAAAAACAAGTAAAAATATTTAGAATACATACTGGACCAGAATTTTTAAACAAATAATTTTAATAGTATTTATATTACATTAACATTACATATTTAATAGCATTTACATAGCTAAGTGTGTTAAAGTTGCTTTATAAAATGAACTTATTAATCTTCAAAACAGCCTGATGGGGTGATTTGGAAATATTAGTGCCTTAATTTTATAGATGGCAAAATGTGAGGCAGAAAGCTGAAATGATTTATTTGCTTAGAGCATACTGTCTCCTGAAGAGGCAGCTTGTAAAAAACCAACTCATTTTATTTACTATTTTCAAAGTTTTTCTTACAGTTTTTAATGTTTATTTCATTTTAAATAAATGTAAATAATACAGGGGCAGCTTGTTTCTGTTGGAGCTGTGAGGAACCTGCCAACAGCTCACTATGGGCTCAATCTCACAAGATGTTAGTGTCATCATCTCCCACTGACTTTAGTTCTGATTGAGATAAGCACTTAAAACACATGCTTAGGTCCTTTCCTAAATAGGGATGGACTTAAGCACATACTTAAGTGCTCTCCTGAATTAGACACTTCCATAGTAGCTGAGGGCACTGAACATTTCCCAGCATTCGGCTCTTGTGGTGCTGCTGCAGGAATTCATATTTAAAGAAAAAATAGAATTATATGAGAAAAATACCCTTCAAAAAGTCATATTTTCAGAGCAGATTACTGCTCCCTCTGAGCTGCAGCAATTTCAAGCAATAAGCCAGCAGACTCAGCACTGTTCAGATTGAAGCTTCTGCTACAAGTTGCTAGAGTCACTAAGATTAGCAGAGACAAAAATAAGCAGAGGAAGATCTATAAGGACTTTTTTTTTTTTGCTTTTTAATAGGTGTATTTATGTAGAATGAGGGTGAAAGAGCATCTTCCTCTCCCCTTGCTCCAACCACATTGCCCCTCTCTGCAAACCCTTCACTAGATGCTTCTCTAATTCTACAACAGCTTTAAGCTCTTCAGCCTCACTTTCACCATGCTGTGATGCTGCCCCTACTTACATCTCTTCTCTCACGTCCTCCCCATCTTTCTTCTTATAGCCATGTTAATCGCTTCTCCCAACACTTCATACGTGTTGTTTTCCAGCTTTCAGCCATATGCCTTCTTTCATGATCCCTTTGCTTGGAACAGCCTCCTACTTCCTGTATGCCGTGTGCCCTCCCCCTCCTGCTTGCAATTCCTCCTTAAACACTTAATTTGGGTTGTCTCACATTGTTGATTTCACACTAAAATGAACTGGCTGATTAGTCTGATGTACATAGGTGTAAACCAGAAGTAACCGTTGAAGGTATAAAATCAATGTAAGTCAAAGGAAGATCACGCCCATAGTGTCTCCAGTTTTCTCTTGCTGGTCTGTGTATCCTATCTGTTTAAATTCATTTGTAAGCTCTTCTGAGGTAGGAAGGTGAGTTACTATAAATGTTAGTTGTGAAGAGCCTGTGGCCATGCTACATATAAACTATGTACAACAATAAGTCATTCTGAACGGTGCCACTCTGAAGTTTTAGCTGTACATCATGGAACGACCATTGGTTAGACCATTCCCTCCACCCGGCTTACCGGATAAGTCAGGATAAGAACTGCTATGCATCTGTGTCAGTTCTATATTTAGAGCTTTCAGTTATACCTATCACATTCTCTCATGTGGCCAAGTGTCTCTCTCACTCTTGAGAATAAACCTGCATGTAACCAATCCACTTGATGATGGAGAAGAGGCTTTCAGTCATACATTTAATACTCTTCAAGTACTACGAATGTTCTTCATGCATTGATTCCCTCACAGCTGAAACAATAAGTGTTACCAACACAAGGCCCCCAAGGAGAAGCAAATCACCACAGGGCCCAAGTCAGTGAGTGAGGAATTAGGAGGAACTTTTCTTTATATTATTTTTATATCAGAAAATCTCATGCGACTAATATATAAAAGAAAGGAGAAAAAAACCTTGTCCTGCTGACAGGGAAGATTTTTTGCACATGCTGACATTTTATTCATAAAATTCTAGTATCAATTAACATAGGGATTTATTGACCAGTATAAGTGCCTTTTTGGCTAAATTCAGAAAGCAGGAGGGTCAGTAATTGGTGTCTTTTCAGTCACATGGGGATAATTATTCAGGGAAGAGGGATAAGAAACATCAAATTATTCTGAATGTTACAGGATTTGAAGAGGCCCCATATGTCTAGGAAGCAGATTTGGATGCATCCACTTAGAGTGTGTGTGGGGTTCATTTGTTTTTAATGAATGTTTTTACATTTTAAAATGGCACTGAACTATACATCATAAAAAAAAACTATGAACAAACAGCGACAAAAATAGCACTTATGTTCTTTTATATTTTTCAGATGAGGGAATGAGGTACCACATTCAAAATAATAAAATCAAATAAAATGATCCACTTTTTCATCTTCAAAATGTAGACACATTAACTAACTAATCCTCACGACTCCTCTGTGAGGTATGTAAGTAAGTACTGTTACATTTTAAAGCTGGAGGGGCGGAGGCAGTGAGATTAAAGGAATTGGCAAAGTCCACTAAGGGAGTCAGTGGGGTCCTGATGGGATATGAACGCAAGAGCCCCTGGATCACATGCTTGTGCGCAGAACACAAGACCACTTCACTCCATTTATACTAGTAATCCCACTGGGTTAAACCTTTATTGTTACTATGCAAATAAGAATAAATGATTTGTGAGAAACTTCACAGACATAATAGCCCCTGTTCCAAAGAGTTTGGTATAGTTAACAGTTACAAAAAGAAAGTTATTTGCAGCTGAACCATATATAACCTGCAGAGTACTCTGTGGCCTACATTTTTTAGTTATTAGTGATTTTGGATGCCTTGATTCTTATGTGCCCCACTTAAGACACCTCAAACTCCTATAAGATGTCTCAAATTGGGTGTCTAAAAATTGAAGCACCCCAAAATCACTGGTCATTTTGGAAAATGTAGGTGTTAATATTTCTGAAAAAATTCTGTTAAGGAGGCATCAAGAGAGAAAATCATTGGATTTCTGGGATGCTATTACCCTAGATTCTGCCACCTATGGTATGCCTACCTATTGGACAGCAAGTAATAGCCAATCATTGCTGTGAATGACTCAGGAATCTGAGGTTCAGAGAATATGTACGGTTTTCAATTATCCCCACATCTAATCAATTCTGTGGTTCAGGAAACATAAAGAGAGCACTAGTATATAAAAAACTCCGTGGACTTGAAAAATAAAGAATTGCCAAAAAAAAAAAAAAAAAAAAAAAAAAGGTCTGGCACTGAAGTCAGTGATCAAGCCCTAATTGCCTATTGGTTGCTGGACACCTTTTGTTTGGTACTGCATGTATTCCTTCCAAAGTGGCTATGTAGTGGATCAGGTAATGGAAAAGAGATTACAGGCCAAATTCACTGACTTTAATGGAGTTACTCCAATAATGGCCATACCCAATAAATTAATTTAGAATCATAGAATATCAGGGTTGGAAAGGAACTCAGGAGGTCATCTAGTCCAACCCCCTGCTCAAAGCAGGACCTATCCCCAATTAAATCATCCCAGCCAGGGCTTTGTCAAGCCTGACCTTAAAAACTTCTAAGGAAGGAGATTCCACCACCTCCCTAGGTAATGCATTCCAGTGTTTCACCACCCTCCTAGGGAAAAAGTTTTTCCTAATATCCAACCTAAATCTCCCCCACTGCAATTTGAGACCCTCACTCCTTGTTCTGTCATCCGCCACCACTGAGAACAGTCTAGATCCATCCTCTTTGGAATCCCCTTTCAGATAGCTGAAAGCAGCTATCAAATCCCCCCTCATTCTTCTCTTCCGTAAACTAAACATCCCCAGTTCCCTCAGCCTCTCCTCATAACTCATGTGTTCCAGGCCCCTAATCATTTTTGTTGCCCTCTGCTGGACTCTCCAATTTTTCCACATCCTTCTTGTAGTGTAGGGCCCAAAATAGGACACAGTACCCCAGATGAGGCCTCACCAATGTCGAATAGAGGGGAACGATCACGTCCCTCGATCTGCTGGCAATGCCCCTACTTATACATCCCAAAAAACATTGGCCTTCTTGGCAACAAGCGTACACTGTTGACTCATATCCAGCTTCTCATCCACTATAACCCCTAGGTCCTTTTCTGCAGAACTGCTGCCTAGCCATTCGGTTCCTAGTCTGTAGCGGTGCATTGAATTCTTCCGTCCTAAGTGCAGGACGCTGCACTTGTCCTTGTTGAACCTCTGATTTCTTTTGGCCCAATCCTCCAATTTGTCTAGGTCCTTCTGTATCCTATCCCTACCCTCCAGCGGATCTACCACTCCTCCGAGTTTAGTGTCATCTGCAAACTGGCTGAGGGTGCAATCCACACCATCCTCCAGATCATTTATGAAGATATTGAACAAAACCGGCCCCAGGACCGACCCTTGGGGCACTCCACTTGATACCGGCTGCCAACTAGACATGGAGCCATTGATCACTACCCGTTGAGCCCGACAATCTAGCCAGCTTTCTATCCACCTTATAGTCCATTCATCCAGCCCATACTTCTTTAACTTGCTGGCAAGAATACTGTAGGAGACAGTGTCAAAAGCTTTGCTAAAGTCAAGGAATAACACGTCCACTGCTTTCCCTTCATCCACAGAACCAGTTATCTCGTCATAGAAGGCAATTAGATTAGTCAGGCATGACTTGCCCTTGGTGAATCCATGTTGACTGTTCCTGATCACTTTCCTCTCCTCTAAGTGCTTCAGAATTGATTCCTTGAGGACCTGCTCCATGATTTTTCCAGGGACTGAGGTGAGGCTGACTGGCCTGTAGTTCCCAGGATCCTCCTTCTTCCCTTTTTTAAAGATGGGCACTACATTAGCCTTTTTCCAGTCGTCCGGGACTTCCCCAGATTGCCATGAGTTTTCAAAGATAATGGACAATGGCTCAGCAATCACATCCGCCAACTCCTTTAGCACTCTCAGATGCAACGCATCCGGCCCCATGGACTTGTGCACGTCTAGCTTTTCTAAATAGTCCTGAACCACTTCTTTCTCCACAGAGGGCTGGTCACCTCCTCCCCATGCTGTGCTGCCCAGTGCAGTAGTCTGGGAGCTGACCTTGTTCGTGAAGACGGAGGCAAAAAAAGCATTGAGTACATAAGCTTTTTCCACATCCTTTGTCACTAGGTTGCCTCCCTCATTCAGTAAGGGGCCCACACTTTCCTTGACTTTCTTCTTGTTGCTACCATACCTGAAGAAACCCTTCTTGTTACTCTTAACATCTCTTGCTAGCTGCAACTCCAGGTGTGATTTGGCCTTCCTGATTTCACTCCTGCATGCCCGAGCAATATTTTTATACTCTTCCCTGGTCATTTGTCCAATCTTCCACTTCTTGTAAGCTTCTTTTTTGTGTTTAAGATCAGCAAGGATTTCACTGTTAAGCCAAGCTGGTCGCCTGCCATATTTACTATTCTTTCTACACATCGGGATGGTTTGTCCCTGTAACCTCAATAAGAATTCTTTAAAATACAGCCAGCTTTCCTGGACTCCTTTCCCCCTCATGTTATTCTCCCAGGGGATCTTGCCCATCAGTTCCCTGAGGGAGTCAAAGTCTGCTTTTCTGAAGTCCAGGGTCCGTATTCTGCTGCTTTCCTTTCTTCCTTGTGTCAGGATCCTGAACTCGACCATCTCATGGTCACTGCCTCCCAGGTTCCCATCCACTTTTGCTTCCCCTACTAATTCTTCCCGGTTTGTGAGCAGCATGTCAAGAAGAGCTCTGCCCCTAGTTGGTTCCTCCAGCGCTTGCACCAGGAAATCGTCCCCTACAGTTTCCAAAAATTTCCTGGATTGTCTGTGCACCGCTGTATTTCTCTCCCAGCAGATATCAGGGTGATTGAAGTCTCCCATGAGATCCAGGGCGTACGATCTATTAAATTCTGCAAGTTGCCAGTAGAAATACTCATCCACCTCATCCCCCTGGTCCGGTGGTCTATAGTAGACTCCCACCACGACATCATCCTTGCTGCTCACACTTCTTTAGAGTGTTTACAGGAGCCAGGCTAATAAAAAATGTTTCTCTTTCCCCACTTTCCCCTCTTTCTTTTCAAAGTTTTGATGCCATGTCCTTGTCATTACATTATGCTTAGCGCCCTACCAAATTCACTGTCTATTTTGGTCAATTTCATGGTAGGATTTTTAAAATAGTAAATATCATGATTTCAGCTATTTAAATCAGAAATTTCATAGTGTTGTAACTGTAGGGGTCCTGACCCAAGACGGAGTTATGGAGGGGTCACAAGGTTATTGTAGGGGGCAGGGGGTTGCGATACTGCTACCTTACTTCTGCGTTGCTGCTGGCGGGGCGCTGCCTTCAGAGCTGGATGCCCAGCCAACAGTCACCGCTCTCTGGCTGCTGAGCTCTGGAGGCAGCACAGATGTAAGGATGGCAATACCGCGACCCTCCTAAAATAACCTTGTGACCCCCCTGCAAATCCCCTTTGGGCAGGACCTCTAATTTGAGAAACGCTGGTCTCTCCTGTGAAATCTCTATAGTATAGGGTAAACACCTAAAAGACCAGATTTCATGGGGGGAGACCAGATTTCACGGTCTGTGATGCGTTTTTCACAGCCGTGAATTTGGTAATGTCACCTGCAGTTATCTCCTAATACAAACATGCTCTATGAAGTGAAAAGCAAGGAAAACAGTGATATAACTCCAGATGAGAGAGAATTGTAACCCAGATGAAAATACACCTACACTCTCTCCACTTCAAACCTGAATAAGAAAAATTGTAAATTTCGATATTAAAATATAACATACAATATGAAGAAAGATGTGGGCAAGAAAGATACCAAAAAAGATTGAGGACCACTTACTTTAGTCCATGCTGTAGTATCTAAACCAGCTTTCAAACAAACAGTAACCACAACATACTGTGGAAAGAAAGAAATGGAGGAAATATATTATATTCAGCATGTATATCCCACGCCTAGCTGTTTAACTTTTCCCCTTCTAAAAGTAACAATACTTTTATTTATATGCTGCCCATCCCCAAAGGCCTCTGGACACCTAACAGAACTAAAAGCACAATTTTTACACAATATTGTTCAGTAAATTTCTGAAGGAGGGAATGAAAAGGAAAAGACAAAACTTTTATACACACACACGGTCTAATTCTGATCTCACTCGTACACGTACCGATGTATACCAGTGTGACTGAAAGCAACTCTACTATTCAGCAAAATTGCTAAGATATAAATGCTAAGAACTTACTGTATAAACGATGTTTCCCACAAATAAATAGTCTGGTCCTTGGCCATTTGTGAACAATGCATCTGAAAGAGAGATAACAAAGCTTATCATATTTGATAATCAGTGTATCAACAGAATGGAATAAAGGGGATATTTTCAAAGGCAAAGATTTTCAATAACTTGCTTGAAAAAATCTCTCCCAAATTTGTCTTTGTAGAGTGCCTTTCATACCCTATGCTTCTCAAAGCACTTTAAAAAAAGCAGTATGTTAGAAATTGGTAATGCAGTGTTGTGTTTATATGCTCAGAAATAGCACTTTATATGCTCAGAAATAGCACAGTCACAACCTTAGTTGTTAAAAACTATTTTAGTGAGAGAATGAATGTTTGCCAGGCACTAACAAACAAATTGTCTAGAAGAGCTAATGCATTTTCTGTGTCACTCTGTGCTGCATATTGATACTGTTAATATTTTTTAAATTTTGATATTCCTTTGAAGTAAACAGTTTTTAAACACAAAGTGATTTGTAGCCAAATGAGGTTGGTTTAAAAAAAAAAAAAAGACGAGATTTGTAGTGGATACATGTGACGCCTAAAACATCTTAATGGGTATTAGTGTATCAACTGACTGGCATTCAGTCTCAGACACACCCTTTCTCCTGGCAGAAAGAGTGCAGAAGGGTGAGTACAGGTTGATTTATCACCTGAAAGTGCCAAGCTTGGCAATACTTCAAGTGTCCATTTAGTCATTCTTAGCGCTTGCCAACTTTAAATAGAAGCCTATGAAAGAACACATGACAGCCACATGAATGCCAAATGGACTCATAGTTACTGAAACCTTCAAGCATTACCCAAGCACGAGCACCATTTATGTTTTCATAAGTTTCAAGATGTCTGCTAGAGAAGTATACAAGTCTGGAGTTGGAACAGACCTATGATAAAACCTTGGGCCTGATCCTATAAACACTTATAGTGTTGGCATAGTGCTTATGACCTTGAGTGGTTTCACTTTTTGAATTTACATGCAGGACTGGACTTCATATTAGCAAACTGGGATCATTGACTGATATGACTTTAGTCTTACATTGATCATGGATCTTCATTCAAGCAGAAGCAGCAGCTCTTTTCAGCTTCCCAACAGCATTCTGCTGATGCAGCTCTGTCCTTCTCATCAATACTCTCAATTTTCAAACATTAACCCTTTCTTGCATAGGAGCTGTCAATCATGCCTACTTTAGTTATTCCAAATTGTAGTTAGGTGGAGAAAAGTCCACTAAAGGCCTGTTTTCACGTATGAACTAAACAGCATTTGAACTTAGATCTTTGTAGGTAAAAAGACATTTGCAATCACCTATTGTCCAATCAGTGTAGTTACACTGACCACCCAGTTTAGATTTGCTGCTCAGTCATTACATGGAAGTGGTACTGGACACTGCTGCAAAATTCTACCTCAATGCCTCAAAGTGGCACAGCTGCCTTGTCTGACAGCGAGGATAGTGGAGTGTATTCTTCAGTATGTTCAACCATGCTATTAAGGTGTCAGACTACCAGCCCAGGGAGAGGACAGTGTCCTCCTTCTTGAGGTGGTGTGCTAGCTAAGTTGAGGAGGTAAACATGCCACTGACAGCATAGCCAGTGGGTGGATGAAAAAATGGCTAAAACAACATGAATACATGGGCCCCAACTCCTCGTGTGCACCTCGATCCATTCTACGATGGTGGGGGGGAATTCAGTTGACGAGAGGCTGTTAAGAATCTCAGGGGCCAGAAAAAGGACTGCCCTCTCAGTGTGCACCTATAACTGCAGGACACTGATGAGAGGCAATTCGATCAAGCATCTAATGGAGGAGAAGGCAAGGACAGCCTGCGGCATCCTTGGTCTCTGCGAAATGCGACAAAGAAAGGAGATGAAAGTGAAGTGGAGAGACAAAAGTACCATCATGTTGGGAAAAGGAGAAGGCGTGAGAACCGTTGGAGGAACTGGCTTCATCACCAACAAGGAATGGTCTTCAAAAATAATCTCCTGCAAGTTCAAGCCATCGTGCATTGGAGTGCTACACCTCCAACTGAACAAGAACAGCACGCTGAAGGTTATTCAGATTTGTGCTCCCACAAGCACAAGCAAAGATGACGATGTGGAAGGATTCTATCAGGAGCTGGAGGAAACCCTCACTCAAAAATTCACATATATGATTGTGAAGGGAGATTTCAGTGCCAAAGTTGGAAGAGGGAAAGAAGGTGAAAAGTTCATTGGAAGGTATGGCACTGGTGAACAGAATCCATGAGAGCAACTGGCAACTCTGGTGGAGACAAAAGAAATGTTCATTGTTAACACCTGGTTTAAGAAGAAGGCCAAGAGGAGGTGAACATGGATTGCGCTCAATGTGAAGAAGAAGAAGACGATGACTGACTATATTCTGATCAATAAGTAGTGCATTGTACAAGACATCTCAGTAGTACCATCATTTATCACCGGTAGTGACAATCACTTGCTCAGAGCACAGCTCAACTTCAACGAAAAGGTGGAGAAGAAAGCACTACAGATGGCAAATCAGAGACAGGGGCCAAAAATATTTGACAAGGCAATCTTTAAAGCGAACATTTCCAACGAAGACTGGAGTTTTATAGATAACTGCAATGAGGCTTATAAAAACTTCACTGATAAGTTGAGGCAATGCGTGAAATTAGCCGAGAAAGAAAGACTGAAAAGAGCGAAGGGAAGAATCTCAGAGGAAATGCGGAACTTGCTAGAGAAACGAAGGAATATGAAGCGAAATGATGGTGATGGAAGATTTTATTGTGAAAAGACATGGCTACACATGGAGAAGGAAGGCCAGGATACGAGAAGAATGGAAGATGTGTTGTGACTGGTGCAATCTAACAAGGGCTGAAGGACCGATCGAGCAAGGTGATCAAGGTGAAGGTACTGGACAAATGATGGGGGTCAGAACTGTAACTTACTTTTCCCCCTCTGAATCCTTTAGCCTAGGTCTTGCCAGTTTGGCATCCCTGGCTACTGAGAGAGATAAAAGTTATTTACTGAAAGTGTTCTGTGATTTAAAACTGCTTCCTAGCCAGTATGGATAGGAGCTTGTTTGGTTTCTTGTCATAGGAATCTGTAATCACCTTATCTCTTCTTACTGAAGACAGTGGTCCTGATCTCCATTGGCTTTTGCCTTGTGTAGTCCTCGACACCAGTGTAAGCTGGGTGTAAAATGTTACCAAATCAGAATGGGAGGACTAACTACACTTTGTTCTACCTTTGCACTGGGGTTAAAAAAAACAAAGCTGAAGAGCAATGAAGAATCAGGCCTATTATCTCCAGTGCATCTTACCGATGCCAAGAGAGGCTTACTTTAGTGTCTGCTGTTTAGGTTTGTAGTGAAATTTGTCTTTGTGTGGCCATATTGATTGTCACAGATCGAATGTAATCTGGCCTAGTTACTCTGATTATATGCTACTTATCGTACAGTGTCATGGGAAACACTTAAATTCAGATTATCTATGTAATTTTCAATGTAATTACTAGATTTTTAAAAAAATATTCTAACATTATCCTGCATTTCATGACCTCACTCTTTGGGAACCCAGTGGCCCTACAAAGAAAGACCTTTCTGTTAATAAGAAAGAATCTGAAGATATGCAGAAAACATCTATCTTTAGGGCTATACAAGTGCCCATTCACTGAACATATGCAGTCTTTATCCTAAGGAACTCAAGTAGGTAAAGAACATGCCAGTGTGAATGAAACATTGTCTGAAGCTTTAAAAACACTTTTTACTCCAACATAAAGAAAGCTGAAAACTTTATATTCACCTCTCCTTGGAGAATAAAAGGAACTGTCTACACTCACAGTTAGCATAATTTTTCAGAAATGAAATTAATATTGGAGAAGGAGCATCCTAATCTATTTCATTTGTTGACACCTAAAAGGGCACTTTAAGATCATAGTTAGGGACAGATCAAGAAGTTAAGGAAAAAATATAAACAAACAAAAGTTTCTTAATTGTAACCTCTGGACAGATCAACCTAAAACAGAATTTAGAGAGGAGCTGTTTAATTTAACCCAATAATAACACTGGTTGTTATGCATGATAAGATATGAGTAATCCTATTTCTTGAGTCAGGTAGATAGACTGTAAGGGTTTGTCCTGTCCATGTATACTCCTGAGGGCATTCTGTGCCCCAAAATTAAAAATTTTGTGCACAATATTGCAAAATTCTCCAAAATTTATGGGTCATATAAATGTGGAGGCTCCAGCATGGCATTGGGGAGCACAGGCCACTGGCTGCACAGAGGTGGGAGATCACTGTGCAGCTCCCCCCAGGACACAGACTCAGCAGTAAGGTTGCACCCAACCCTAACAGTGCAAGGACCGGGCCTGCCCAAAAACACCCCAGGGGCCCTGCCCTCAGTGCCTGGTGCAGCAGTGTAGGCAGGCTCAGCAAGGCAGGATCCAAGTGTGGAGGGGCTTAGCATGGGGGGATCCAGGTGTGAGTTGAGAGGGCACTGTGTGAGGCAATCTGGGTGCAGGCAGCTGAGTAGGGGATCTGTGGGGGGTGGATCTGGATGCACAGGGGCTTGTTGCGGGGTTCTGGGTGCAATGGTAATGGGACTCTGAAGGGGGGGTCCAGTAAAGGTGGTTGGGGCTCAGTGGGGGGGGATCTGGGTGTGGGAGGGAGAGAGCTCAGCAGGGGAGTCTGGGTGTGGCATGCTCAGTGGGGGGGTTCCAGTTGCTGGGGGAGTGGAGTTCAGTGGGGTGGGGATCCATGTGCAGCTGGTTGGGGCTCAGTAGGGTGGCAATCTGGGTGTGGTTGGATTGTCGGGGTGGTCCAGGTGCAAGGTGAGTGGGGCTCGTCGGGAGAGTTCTGAGTGTGGGGGGGGGATAAGGCTTGGTGGGAGGGTCTGGGTATAAGGGGGTCTGGATGCATGTGGTTTGGGTGGATGGGGGAGCAACTCACTGTACAGTAATCCCTCCCCCTGCAGCTGAGGAGCTGATGGGTGCAGGAAGCATGGGGAGGGCGGGAGTTTGCAGAGCTTTCTACAGTGGGGGGAGAAATCTGGGGGTGGGTCTGACATGGCCCCGGATGCTGTGCAGGGGAAGAAGAAGTCCCATCCTCTGTTAGCTGAGCCCAGCACAGGGTACGAGCCACCAGCCAGGTCTTCTCCAGTCATGCCCCCTGCCCCACAGTGATTTACCTCTTTGCTGGCTGCCCTGGGCACCGGAAACATACTGCAGGGGAGGGTCGTCTGACCACTCTTGTGGCTTCTTTTTGCTTCCCCATCAGAAAGTCATTTTTCTGCAGAGAAGAAAAGAAATCTGCAGGGGACATAAATTCTGCACATGTGCAGTGGTGCAGAATTCCCCCAGGAGTAATGCTATGTACAAACTGGCTGGGTACATGGTGGGATTTCTTGTCTTTCTGTAAAGTACCAGGCAGTTGCCATTGGCAGCTGCAGGATACCAGACTTGAGGATGTCACCGTCTCATTTGATAAGGCAAATTCTGTTTCCCTAATTTTTCTAACTCTGAACCTGATCCAGCTTCCACTTAAGTGAACAGAAGCACTTTCAATTTACTTCAATGGGATTTGGTTGGGACACTCTGGAAATTACCCTGCATTTTGTAGGCAATTTGGGAAGAGTCTATTGTAGAATTTAAAAGGCCCAACAAATATAAAGCAAAAGGTTTCCCTATTGTAAGGATACAAAACTCACTATATGAACACTGTCCAAGTATGTGGCATGAGGAATGAAAATATTTGAAAAGGAAAGAAAACTGAAGATTTTGTGTGTGTGCCTGAACCCATGTTTTATTTCAGAACGTTCAGAAGACATAAGTGTGTGACTGAAAGAGGCTTACTAAAAATTAGGTATGGAAGTCACTATATGGGAGATATCCATGTCAAATGCAAGAATAGTGGCTTCCAAAGGTCAGCGCTGATAAATGGTCAAGGCTAGAAGCTATAACCGCTCCAACTGTCTATCATCATTAGTTTTCTTAGAACCAATTGTGACCTCCAGCTCTGCAAACACATTGGCACTGGGAAGACTGAATGCTACTTGCTGACATTTGAAATAATGAAGCAGTTACCATGTTCCAGCACTTTCAGTGGAAACCAGAAAAGAATGATGGAGTGGATCAAGGCGTTGATGCAGTGACCCCAGAAAACCTGAGGGAAAACAAACCAAGAAAGTCAGGAGTCCGCCAAAAAACTTGATCTCTCTCTAACTCCCAACAAATGCTTCATTGTGAAGTTTACTGGCAGACTGTAATATTTCTCCTAAGCTGCAATACTTGAAATTTTCTGAAATATATTTCCTTATCCACTTTTTACGTAATTTCTGTGCTACCACCAGACAACTCTGCTTCAGTTGAAGGATTTTTTAAATACAGTAGGTCAGATTATACTAGGGCAAACATATTACCCCCCAAAATCTTCATCAGAATATGAGCACGTGGATTCACCTTTGCTTAATCGCTCAAATTATCATGATGATAGACAGGACTATTAATACAATGAAACAGTTACTTTGTGTTCTTTTAATGAAGAAAAGTACTTTTTGTACCCCACAATGTCCCATTTAAAAGTCTTATGTTCTCAAATGTCAGAGGTTTGATATTCAGCAGTTTTATTCTTTGAAATCTTAGAATCCCTCTGACAAAACAAACCTAGGACCTTGCTTTGTTTCAAGAGTATATTTAATTACTCATTAAAAAAAACCCCAAAACCTCAAATGGTGAAATTTCTTAGCACAAAGAGGTCAGTAAATCAGTGAAACAGAAAGTGTAGGATATTCTCCAAAATACTAAAAGAAAATGCAAGAGTAACTTTATCTGCATAATTCTCAAACCTCAGCAATGACAGGAAGAATAAAATCATCCTAACTTAAGAAAAACTTTACAAAGATATTGAGCAAGGCTGGTAGGTAGGATTATGGCACCATTTCAATATGAAACTTAAAAAACAGGCACAGCTCATCCAGCTTCTCTGAAAGATGCAGACAGGCCATATATTGCGAGGTAGAATAAGCTATGAGTTGCAAAATTCATATTCAGATATGGGCCCTAATCTGAACTTCCCCAAAATGTGGATGGACTTCAGGACTACTATTCTAGTTCAGGCCTCTCTTCTAGTCAGTACTCAGAAACAGAAAATTACTTTCAAAAGAACACAACATTCTAGGAAGCAAGGACAACCCTGATTTCAAGGGAGTTATGCTGGCATAAAACTGAAGTAAAACTGAATGAGGCCTTTAAGATTGAAAAAAACAGGACTTGAAAATATGCTAGCATTTTTCTTTTAATTTTTTTTAAAAAATAAAAGATTTCCCATTACCCTTGTGTTGAACCCATCCGCATTTTGAGTAATTTTGTAGAGCTGGGGAAATCTAAGCATGCTGTCTTGAGTACATGATCGTTCAAAGATTCCCAGAGTGAAGGGTGGCAATGCTGTGAAAATCTACAAAGAAAACAAACACTAATTAAAAAAACACCTATTAACTTTATAAGTAGGTCCAAGATAACGTTTGAGATCTAGGGTGAAATCCTGGTGCCACTGAAGTCAATGGCAAAACTCCCACTGAGTTCAGTCGGGACTGAACCTCATCCCCAGAGTGTAATTTGACATCATTTTCAGTCAAACCGAAACCTGAAGTACAGTGATTCAAAACTCTTATTATTGATTGTACTTAACCTAAAGCACAAAAAGAAGCCAGAAAAGATAATTCTTACTCTTGCTGTTAACTAATAAGCTTAAGAGAAACAAGCTGAGCATCAGTATTTCATGTCATATTATTAGCCAACTAGTCTAGTTACATTAAAATGTATCTAAAGCCTGAAAAAGAAAGGCCGGCATGTACATTATGGAAAAGATTTGAGGTAAGTTGGTTTAAACATAGCTGCAACTGGAGCTGTAATAAAGTATTTCATTTGTTTTACGAAAGCAAAGATTATGAAGACATTAGTGCAAGTAAATGTGGAAATCAGACAAAAACTTCTAAAAAATAAAGAACATTCTGGATTCTGTTATTTCTGGCCTTCTGTGGTGTCTAAGCGAGGCATGAACCTTGATAGGAGTATGCCAACTCAGACTGAATCCAGACAAAAAAGAAGTGATATTGCTAGGTCAGAGGAACATCTAGAGAAAGAAACAGAGACCAGCATTTTGTTTCTATTTCTTTTCTGCTTTTCCCCCCATGAGTATTTGGAGGAAAGATCTACTTATGAGATATTTGGAGTTCAGAACTTTGTCTTATAATTACTGTTCCGCATGTATATACCTTTTTATAGTAGCTATAGAAAATGTTTACACTAAATGAAATAAATACAGACATTATATTTGTATTGCATTAAACACCCAAGGGCCCCAGTCAGGATCAGGATCCTGTTTGTGCTACGGAGGGCACAAACCCATAGGATCCACCACAGACATTTGTGTGTGATCTGGGGAAAGTCACTTAGGGTATGTCAACAGTGCAATTAAACATCTGTGGCTGGTCCATGCCAGCTGACTTGGGCTAATGGGGCTCAGGCTACGGGGCTGTTTAATTGCAGTGTAGACATTTTGGCTTGGGCTGGAGCCTGGGCTCTGAGATCCTAGGAGGTGGGAGGGCATCAGAGCCCGGGCTCCAGCCCAAACCACAACATCTACATCACAATTAAACTCTATGATTCTATGATCTAAAAGTGTGCATAGGCACTCAGTGCGGCTTTCAAAAATGCCTAGGTACTTAACTCCCCCTGGGAGTTAGGCACCTACTGGGATTTTTAATTCCCAAATTCCCGATAATGGGAGTTAGGTATCTAGGAGATTTTGAAACTCCACCACTGCATCTATCTGCATCTTTAGGCTCCTAAATACCTTTACCAATCTGGCCCTTCAGATTTCTGCGCCTCAGTTCTCCAACTCAAAAACAGGACAATTGTATGAGATGATGACTCATCCCTGAAAAAGAGCCTGATTAGGCCACATTAGAATGGCCACACTGAGACAGACCAATGGTCCATCTAGCCCAGGATCCTGTCTTCCAACAGTGGCCAGTGCCAAGTGCTTCAGAGGGCGTGAGCAGAACAAGATAATTTAACATGTGTTGTCCAGTCCCAGTTTCTGGCAGTCAGAGATTTGAGTCCCTGACCCTCTTGACTAATAGTTACTAATGAACCTATCTTCCATCTAATTCTTTTCTGAGCCCAGTTACACTCTTGGCCTTCACAATACCCCCTGGCAACAAGTTCCACCAGCTGAATGTGCGTTGTGTGAAGAAGTACTTCCTTATATTTGTTTTAAACCTGCTGCCTATTAATTTCATTGGGTGACCCCTGGTTCTTGTGTTATGTGGAGGGATAAATAATTCCTTACTCACTTTCTCCATACCATTCATGATTTTATGGGCTTCCATCATCTCCCCCAAGTCATTCCTTCAGCCAATCCACAAGCCAGGAGCTGGTCTGGTGATTCTCACGGCAGATATATAAGCCTCATGGGAGAAACAGCAGCTCAGTCTGCCCAACATCACTTCATGGCTTGGAACTGTCCCCGCCTGAAAGTGAGGACTGACTCCACATGCCTTAGCCTACTCCAGCCCTGCCCTTGCTCCAACCGCTACTTTTGCTTTGTTCTTAATCTGCTCTTGACTCCTGAGTCTGGCTCTGACCTATGGTTCCAGTTCCTGGCCCAGCTGACACTGCACCAACCACTAGGCCAGATTGCCTCTGCTCCAGCCACTAGGCCTGACCCTCCACATCTCAGTTTCTGAGTTTGGGCAAACTGTGCTATCAGGAACCAGTGGCCAAGATGGTTCTTCTATGCCTGCAAGTGCCCCTTTACAGTCAAAATGAAATCTCCAGGCACTCCTGCCATTGAGATGGCAGAGCTAGTTCAAACCACCAGAACCAAGTGGCCCAGCTATAATGGGAAAATGCCTTCCTGCACTCACATGTCCCAGCAGTCCTGGGCCCCGCTGCACCATTACCCACAATAGCCCAAGACCTAGGTCTGAAGATCCTACTAGCAGAGAGATCTGAATTCTGCTGGAACTTTCAGGAGTTTCTCAATCAATGTCACCTATTGTTCCTGTTGCATCCAGTGATGTACCTGAATGATGAAACCAAATGACCAACTGTGCTGGTGAGGAGGATGAAAGTCTCAGGGAAGGAGAACATCAAGCTGGAGCAGAGGAAAGAAATTCCTTAATTGGAACCCTCCTTCCAGATGATGTCACGGTATCCTATCACACTGAGGATACCTCTCTGGGGGAGTGGACCTCTGTTGTTAGTAAGAGACAGGTAATAGTAATGGGGGATTTGATTATTAGACATGTAGATAGTTGGTTTCTGATGACTGGAAGATCTGCATGGTGAATTGCCTGCCGGGTGTGAAGGTTGAAGACCTCTCAAGACACCAAGATAGACTTATATGCAGTGCTGGGGAGGAACCAGTGATCATGGTACATGTAGGTTCCAGTAACATAGGGAAAGGTAGGATAGGAGTCCTGGAGGTCATATGTAGGCTGCTAGGTAAGAAACTCAAGTCCAGGATGGGCTCCACCTAAACCAAAATGGAACCAGATTGCTGACATGTAAAATTAAAAAGATCATAGAGGAATTTTTCAACTAAGGACTGAGAGAAAGCTGACAGATGCAGAGGAACATACAGTTCAGACAGCTACATCCCTTAGGGGACGATTTATTAAAGGGGATACTCTATATCTTGGTAAAGAAGAGATGACAGAGGTTGATAAAGTACAGGTAGGAACTGAAGAGAAAACAGTCAAACAAAAAAGAGTCCCATTCAATTACATCATACAAAGGCAGACAACTAAATACTGACGAATTTTATAAGTGCTTGTCTACAAACACAAGAAGTCTAAATAGTAAGATGGGTGAACTTGAGTGCCTGGTATTAAGAGGATAATATCATTTTAGAGGTTCAAACTATACATATGCACACACACATATTTGACCAAAAAAAGTAAGATGACGAAAAAAATGCCACCTTGACTAAGCAGAATAAAAGAGGTGGTTAGAAACAAAAAGACATCTTTTGAAGTTAAATCCTAGTGAGGAAAATAGAAAGGAACAAACTCTGGTGAATCAAGTGTAAGAGTACAATTAGGCAGGCCAAAAAAGAATTTGAAAAGCAACTGGGAAAAGACACTAAAACTAACAGTAACATTTTTTTTAATTACATCAGAAGCAGGAAGCCTGCCAAACATTCAGTGTGGCCACTGGGTGACCGAGGTGCTAAAGGAGCACTCAGGGAAGACAAGGCTATTATGGAGAGGCTAAATTCATTCTCAGAACTCTCCCCTGTCTGATAGAATCATAGAATATCAGGGTTGGAAGGGACCTCAGGAGGTCATCTAGTCCAAACCCCTGCTCAAAGCAGGACCGATCCCCAGTTAAATCATCCCAGCCAGGGCTTTGTCAAGCCTGACCTTAAAAACTTCGAAGGAAGGAGATTCCACCACTTCCCTAGGTAATGCATTGCAGTGTTTCACCACCCTCCTAGTGAAAAAGTTTTTCCTGATATCCAACCTGAATCTCCCCCACTGCAACTTGAGACCCTTACTCCTTGTCCTGTCATCCGCTACCACTGAGAATAGTCTAAATCCATCCTCTTTGGAACCCCCTTTCAGGTAGTTGAAAGCAGCTATCAAATCCCCCCTCATTCTTCTCTTCCGCAGACTAAACAATCCCAGTTCCCTCAACCTCTCCTCATAAGTCATGTGTTCCAGTCCCCTAATCATTTTTGTTGCCCTCCGCTGGACTCTCTCCAATTTTTCCACATCCTTCTTGTAGTGTGGGGCCCAAAACTGGACACAGTATTCCAGACGAGGCCTCACCAATGTCGAATAGAGGGGAACGATCACGTCCCTCGATCTGCTCGCTATGCCCCTACTTATACATCCCAAAATGCCATTGGCCTTCTTGGCAACAAGGGCACACTGTTGACTCATATCTAGCTTCTCGTCCACTGCAACCCCTAGGTCCTTTTCTGCAGAACTGCTGCCTAGCCATTCGGTCCCTAATCTGTAGCGGTGCATTGGATTCTTCCGTCCTAAGTGCAGGACTCTGCACTTGTCCTTGTTGAAGCTCATCAGATTTCTTTTGGCCCAATCCTCCAATTTGTCTAGGTCCCTCTGTATCCTATCCCTACCCTCCAGTGGATCTACCTTTCCTCCTAGTTTAGTGTCGTCTGCAAACTTGCTGAGGGTGCAATCCACACCATCCTCCAGATCATTTATGAAGGTATTGAACAAAACCGTCCCCAGGACCGACCCTTGGGGCACTCCGCTTGATACTGGCTGCCAACTAGACATGGAGACATTGATCACTACCCGTTGAGCCTGACAATCTAGCCAACTTTCTACCCACCTTATAGTGCATTCATCCAGCCCATACTTCTTTAACTTGCTGGCAAGAATACTGTGGAAGACAGTGTCAAAAGCTTTGCTAAAGTCAAGGAACAACACGTCCACTGCTTTCCCTTCATCCACAGAACCAATTATCTCGTCATAGAAGGCAATTAGATTAGTCAGGCATGACTTGCCCTTGGTGAATCCATGTTGACTGTTCCTGATCACTTTTCTCTCCTCTAAGTGCTTCAGAATTGATTCCTTGAGGACCTGCTCCATGATTTTTCCAGGGATTGAGGTGAGGCTGACTGGCCTGTAGTTCCCAGGATCCTCCTTCTTCCCTTTTTTAAAGATGGGCACTACGTTAGCCTTTTTCCAGTCGTCCAGGACTTCCCCGGATCGCCATGAGTTTTCAAAGATAATGGACAATGGCTCCGCAATCACATCCGCCAACTCCTTTAGCACTCTTGGATGCAACGCATCCGGCCCCATGGACTTGTGCATGTCAAGCTTTTCTAAATAGTCCTGAACCACTTCTTTCTCCACAGAGGGCTGGTCACCTCCTCCCCATGCTGTGCTGCCCAGTGCAGTAGTCTGGGAGCTGACCTTGTTTGTGAAGACAGAGGCAAAAAAAGTATTGAGTACATTAGCTTTTTCCACATCTTCTGTCACTAGGTTGCCTCCCTCATTCAGTAAGGGGCCCACACTTTCCTTGACTTTCTTCTTGTTGCCAACATACCTGAAGAAACCCTTCTTGTTACTCTTAACATCTCTTGCTTGCTGCAACTCCAGATGTGATTTGGCCTTCCTGATTTCACTCCTGCATGCCTGAGCATTATTTTTATATTCATCCCTGGTCATTTGTCCAATCTTCCACTTCTTGTAAGCTTCTTTTTTGTGTTTAAGATCGGCAAGGATTTCACTGTTAAGCCAAGCTGGTCGCCTGCCATATTTACTATTCTTTCTACACATTGGGATGGTTTGTCCCTGTAACCTCAATAAGAATTCTTTAAAATACAGCCAGCTCTCCTGGACTCCTTTCCCCCTCATGTTATTCTCCCAGGGGATCTTGCCCATCAGTTCCCTGAGGGAGTCAAAGTCTGCTTTTCTGAAGTCCAGGGTCCGTATTCTGCTGCTTTCCTTTCTTCCTTGTGTCAGGATCCTGAACTCGACCATCTCATGGTCACTGCCTCCCAGGTTCCTATCCACTTTTGCTTCCCCTATTAATTCTTCCCGGTTTGTGAGCAGCAGGTCAAGAAGAGCTCTGCCCCTAGTTGGTTCCTCCAGCACTTGCACCAGGAAATTGTCCCCTACAGTTTCCAAAAACTTCCTGGATTGTCTGTGCACCGCTGTATTGCTCTCCCAGCAGATATCAGGGTGATTGAAGTCTTCCATGAGAACCAAGACATGCGATCTAGTAACTTCTGCGAGTTGCCGAAAGAAAGCCTCGTCCACCTCATCCCCCTGGTCCAATGGTCTATAGCAGACTCCCACCACGACATCACCCTTGGTGCTCACACTTCTAAACTTAATCCAGAAACTCTCAGGTTTTTCTGCAGTGTCATACCGGAGCTCTGAGCAGTCATACTGCTCTCTTACATATAGTGCAACTCCCGCACCTTTTCTGCCCTGCCTATCCTTCCTGAACAGCTTATATCCGTCCATGACAGTACTCCAGTCATGTGAGTTATCCCACCAAGTCTCTGTTATTCCAATCACATCATAATTCCTTGACTTTGCCAGGACTTCCAGTTCTCCCTGCTTGTTTCCCAGGCTTTGTGCATTTGTGTATAGGCACTTGAGATAACCCGCTGATCGCCCCTCTTTCTTAGTATGAGGCAGGAGCCCCCCCCCCACGCTCCTGCTTCCTCCTGGTATCCCACTTCCCCACTTACCTCAGGGCTTTGGTCTCCTTCCCCCGTGAACCTAGTTTAAAGCCCTCCTCACTAGGTTAGCCAACCTGCTCGTGAAGATGCTCTTCCCTCTCTTTATTAGGTGGAGCCCATCTCTGCCTAGCACTCCTCCTTCTTGGAACACCATCTCATGGTCAAAGAATCCAAAGCCTTCTCTCCGACACCACCTGCGTAGCCATTCGTTGACTTCCACGATTCGACGGTCTCTACCCTGGCCTTTTCCTTCCAGGGGGAGGATGGACGAGAACACCACTTGCGCCTCAAACTCCTTTATCCTTCTTCCCAGAGCCACGTAGTCTGCAGTGATCTGCTCAAGGTCATTCTTAGCAGTCTCATTGGTGCCCACGTGGAGAAGCAGGAAGGGGTAGCAATCCGAGGGCTTGATGAGTCTCGGCAGTCTCTCCGTCACATTGAGAATCTTAGCAGCAGACTTCTCTGTTTTCCCGGTCGGGGCGGCAGATAGATGACTCAGTCCTCTTGAGGAGAGAGTCCCCGACCACCACCACCCGCCTCCTTCTCTTGGGAGTGGTGGTCGTGGAACCCCCAACCCTAGGACAGTGCATCTCATGCCTTCCACCTGGCGGAGTCTCCTTCTGCTCCCTTCCCTCAGACGTATCATCTGGTCCACTCTCCGCTTTGGTACCTGTGGAGAGAACATGAAAACGGTTACTTACCTGCATCTGCGTTGCTGGTACATGGACGTTCCCCTTTCTTCTTCTGGAGGTCACATGATGCCAAATTTCTTCACCGGCCTCCTGTCCCCGCTGTGCAGCCTGCTCTGAATCTTCAGAACCTTGTGCCCGTAGAAGCATACCCTGACATCTGTCCAGGAAATCTTCAGTTTCTCTTATGCAAACTCCATCCACAAGCCTTACCTGGCTCCAGCCCTGCTCTTGCTCCAGCCTCGCACCCAACCCTACTCTTGCTTTGTTCCAAACCTGCTCCTGGGTCCAGGTCTGACCTCAGGCTTTGGATCCTGGCCCAGATGCCACCACACCAAGCACTACACCAGACTGCCACTGCTTCCACTGCTAGGTCCAACCCTCCACATCCCATTTTTGACAAATAGTACCTCACCAAGGTGTTGTGAGGAAAAATACATTCAAGATTGTGAAATGCTTGTACACTATGGTGCTGGGGAAGCATATAAATAGATAGATTAGATATGATCTCTTATGCACCAAAGGGTTTACAATCTAAATAAAGGCAATACTCAGGTGAGTGGAGGCAGGAATCAGGGAGGGAGCATGAACATAACATTAACATGGTCACTGTGGCAAAATACCTTGTTTGCCTCAGTCCTTTTTAGCCTTGGAGACTCAGGTTTGGGGCAAGGCAAATTCTTACAGGTGACACAGGGTCCTGCTACTCCTCTCCTCAGTCAGTCCCTTGTGCATGTTTTCCTTCCCTTCTGGGGAGTGAGTGCAGCCTCCCTATCGGGAAGGTCTGGTGTCTTGCTGCAAACAGCCTACTGGCAGCTTCCCTGCTCCTCTCACTCCCTCACTTTCCCCCTCCTACCACCCAGGGGAGGGTTTAAAAAGGTCCCAAGTAGTTGGAGTCAGCTGAACCTAATTGATTCCCTAGCAACCCCTTTTCCAGCTGAACCTTATTGCCCCATGGTTCTCTCTCCTCAGTGGATAGGGAGGGGCCTTTTAATCCCCTGGGACTAATTACTACCCCCCTTTTGTAGCTGTTTGTCCTGGGTTTACCACATCACACAGTTCCCCAGGTTAACAACGTGCATCGCCTGATTCTTCTGAAGCGTTTAAAGTATTGGGGTTTTTAAATTATCACTTCTAAAAATTCCCTATTAAGCCACAGCCCCTTGTGCAGCTCCCTTAATATTTGCTTTCACCACCACTCTGGCTGAAAAAGGTGACCCAGATTTTGCCTACTGTTTAATTTATTTATTTTTAAGGGCTTTACACAGTCTATCCCAACCACTCCTCTATCTAGCATTATTAGTGCCTTTTAAAAACTACAAACTCTCCCTACTCTCCTTAGGACAACAGACCCCCTCTCTTTACATTTTCATTTTTTTATTTCAATTTCTATAAATCATTAAAAAACCCTACATTAAAGCTGTAGGCACCTTTAACATACCATAGAAAAATCAAATATATCTGATGACATGTGGGGGGCTCAGAGACCACTAAGACCTCAAGGGTTATCCCACTCTCCCTGATGCATCCAGGGGAAGGAATGGCTCCATGCAGCAGTAAACTATAAGAAGTGAGAAAATCCTATTCCCTTGCTCAGTTAACTACCTACCCCCTAACCCACACCTCCCGCACCCAACAGCCAATCTCCCAACACCACGAAACAGCTCAGAGGCCAGAATTGCTGACATTATAGGGTTCCTGATACTGCTGGGAGGAGGGGTTTCTGGGGGGCATGTGCCCCTAAAGTTTTCACCCACCCCCAACACCTTGTGCTACTGACAGCAGTGGCTGTGGGCACTGCTGCCAGGCCTCTCCTTTTTGAAGGATGCTGTGGTCTTCTCAAAGGAACACTCAGCTCCAGAACTACTGTGGAGGGCTCAACCCCACACTGTGCTCCTGCGAAGGGAGAGGGATTGCTAGGGCCATGTACCTTCAGATCCTGGCCTGTGTCAGAGGGGAAGAAAGGGAAAGGGAGACTCTGACACACCTTGGGCAAGTCACTTTGGGCTTAATTCTGGCAAACCTTACTCACAATGAAAAGCACTCAGACATGTGAATAATTCCATTGAAGTCAAAAGGATTACTCCCATGAGTAACGGCTATTCAATGTGGGTAAGTGTTGCAGAATTGGGCCCTTAATCTCTCTTTGCCTCAGCCTTCTCCTCTGAACCATCGTGACAATCATACCTACTTTACAGTGGTCCTTGGAGGCTTAATTCATTTGCTAAGTGTGTTGAGAATCTTGGATGTAGCCTAAAACTATACTCTCCCTCCCTCATCTTCACCCATCTTCTAAACTGACAGTTTCATGCTGGGAAATTAATTTCTAATCCAATTTTCTACAGTTCAGCTAACAATCTCTGATTAGACGCAGCTTTATTTATTATCTTTACAAAATCTTTTGCTTGCATGCTGGATTGTGATTCCTGCCAGCAATGCATACTATGTCTGGAGGGTGCAGGTGACGATTCAGCTCCACATAGGGCTGGATATTAGTGGGGATCAGTAATTGCAAGCACATTTTCTACATGAATGATATAATCTTTTAAATTAGTCATAAAGCAACAGGCCAGGTGGCTGCAATGACAGCACTCTCATACGGGATATGAGAGCCAAAACTAAGGCCACTAGTCTAATGCGCTCCATGAAGATTCCATGCTATAGGATGGATTTAAGGTGTCTCGGGATTTTTGGTATTTCCCAAGGTTTCTGCAGTATTTACGTTTTCATTTTAAAAAGAGATCTTTTAGCCCATCTGGTTATGAAGGTAACCTTCCAAGGCGAACCTATGCAAGGCCAGAATTCTGGTTCTTCCAACCGTACCCACACTAAGTAACATTGTGATGGGACTACTTATATAGGTGCTGGAACTAGGGGCGCTTGGGGTGCTGCTGCACCCCCTGGCTTGAAGTGGTTTCCATTATATCCAGGGTTTACAGTTTGGTTTCATGGCTCTCAGCACCCCCACTATACAAATTGTTCCAGCAGCACCCCTGACAACTTATGAAGAAGTAAAGGATTATTCAGCATTGGTGAAAGTAGCAGAATAGGGCCACACAGTGATATCCTAACGCCTAATCCCTTTGAGTTATTGAGTGCCTCCAGAACTCTGCAGGATTCGGTCTTTAGTGACTCTGGACTATATAGACATAATGAAACAATAACTTTAGGATTAGACTGAACTGCCATTCATCTGAAGAGAACTAACCAAAATGTTAATTCTGAGACCTAATAACAGTAATTAAAGACAACATGGTTTACTACTTCTTCATTGCTTTCAACAGCAGTAGCCAGTTAAAGTGCTTTAATTCAAGGTAGCTAGATTCATCTGGAACTAAACCATGTTAAAAGATTTATAGATGCAAATATGTGGGGTGCTTTAGGAAAACTTCTAGATCTCTGGTGAGGGTGATGCAAAGAACTGAGAGAATGTAAAATCTCTGGCCTAAAATCTTTTCTCATTTGACATTGAGTTGTGTGAATTACAACTTTTAAATTTTAAAACAAGTCCTGGTAAAATAAAAAGTAAACTTTACTTAAAGCTATTCATTAATGATATAAACAGTTTATTTGGTGACTTTTGGTGTTTTCACATATTTGGAGTAAATTTGTTTTAAAAAATCCTAAAGATTCCCAAAATAACTCAACACACAATGGGGAAATTTCACACATGTTGGCAAAAGTTCCTGCAGTTTCCCAGTTGCCTTAGTCAAGGCTTGTGGATCCAGGCACCAGACTAGATGTAACTAATAATGTCACTAGTAGATGTCAGTGAACTGATAGACCTAGTTTCTATAAAACCAGGAAACAGAATAAATCTTTAGTATTGATTGTGGAAGATAAATGCCTAAAAATAGCCTCCCATGGATGAAAACGATAAGGGGCTTTAGAAGCTACCATAATGCAATAATAAATGAAGGACAAAAAGTCCAAAAACATGGTACAAGATAAATATATGGTTTCAGAGTAGCAGCCATGTTAGTCTGTATACACAAAAAGAAAAGGAGTACTTGTGGCACCTTAGAGACTAAAAAATTTATCTGAGCATAAGCTTTTGTGAGCTACAGCTTACTTCATCGGATGCATACAGTGGAAAATACAGTGGGGAGATTTTATATACAGAGAGAACATGAAATAATGGGTGTCACCATGCACACTGTAACGAGAGTGATCAGGTAAGGTGAGCTATTACCATCAGGAGAGCGGGGGGGCGGGGCGAAGGGAACCTTTTATAGTGATAATCAAGGTGGGCCATTTCCAGCAGTTGACAAGAACGTGTGAGGAACAGTAGGGGAGGGGGGAAATACACCAAGTGTAAATCTATTTCCCCATGTTTAATGACACATCCACTCCTAGTCTTTATTCAAGCCTAAGTTAATTGTATCCAATTTTCAAATTAATTCCAATTCAGCTGTCTCTCATTGGAGTCTGTTTTTGAAGTTTTTTTGTTGAAGAATTGCCACTTTTAGGTCTGTAATCGAGTGACCAAAGAGATTGAAGTGTTCTCCGACTGGTTTTTGAATGTTATAATTCTTGACATCTGATTTGTGTCCATGTATTCTTTTACGTAGAGACTGTCCAGTTTGGCCAATGTACATGGCAGAGGGGCATTGCTGGCACATGATGGCATATATCACATTGGTAGATATGCAGGTGAACGAGCCTCTGATAGTGTGGCTGATGTGATTAGGCCCTATGATGGTGTCCCCTGAATAGATATGTGGACACAGTTGGCAACGGGTTTTGTTGCAAGGATAGGTTCCTGGGTTAGTGGTTTTGTTGTGTGGTTGCTGGTGAGTATTTGCTTCAGGTTGGGGGCTGTCTGTAAGCAAGGACTGGCCTGTCTCCCAAGATCTGTGAGAGTGATGGGTCGTCCTTCAGGATAGCACAAGAACAAATCCGCACATACACACCCCTAGAATCCCGACCAGGAGTATTCTATCTGCTACCCAAGATCCATAAACCTGGAAATCCTGGACACCCCATCATCTCAGGCATTGGCACCCTGACAGCAGGATTGTCTGGCTATGTAGATTCCCTCCTCAGGCCCTACGCTACCAGCACTCCCAGCTGTCTTCGAGACACCACTGACTTCCTGAGGAAACTACAATCCATCGGTGATCTTCCTGAAAACACCATCCTAGCCACTATGGATGTAGAAGCCCTCTACACCAACATTCCACACAAAGATGAATTACAAGCCATCAGGAACAGTATCCCTGATAATGTCATGGCAAACCTGGTGGCTGAACTTTGTGACTTTGTCCTCACCCATAACTATTTCACATATGGGGACAATGTATACCTTCAAATCAGCGACACCGCTATGGGTACCCGCATGGCCCCACAGTATGCCAACATATTATGGCTGACTTAGAACAACACTTCCTCAGCTCTCGTCCCCTACTGCCCCTACTCTACTTGTGCTACATTGATGACATCTTCATCATCTGGACCCATGGAAAAGACAAACACCTACAAGATCTCTATCAAGCGTTCTTACAACTACAATACTCACCTGGTGAAGTGAAGAAACAGATTGACAGAGCCAGAAGAGTACCCAGAAGTTACCTATTACAGGACAGGCCCAACAAAGAAAATAACAGAATGTCACTAGCCATCACCTTCAGCCTCCAACTAAAACCTCTCCAACGCATCACCAAGGATCTACAACCTATCCTGAAGGACGACCCATCAAAAACAGACTCCAACGAGAGACTGCTGAATTGGAATTAATTTGCAAACTGGACACAATTAACTTAGGCTTGAATAAAGACTGGGAGTGGATGTATCATTACACCAAGTAAACCTATTTCCCCACGTTTATTCCCCCCCCACACAGACACTGTTCCTCACACGTTCTTGTCAACTGCTGGAAATGGCCCACCTTGATTATCACTACAAAAGGTTCCCTCCGCGCCCCCCCCCCCCCCCCGCTCTCCTGATGGTAATAGCTCACCTTACCTGATCACTCTTGTTATAGTGTGTGTGGTAACACCCATTATTTCATGTTCTCTCTGTATATAAAATCTCCCCACTGTATTTTCCAATGCATGCCTCCAATGAAGTGAGCTGTAGCTCATGAAAGCTTATGCTCAAATAAATTTGTTAGTCTCTAAGGTGCCACAAGTCCTCCTTTTCTTTTTTTTGAAGATAAATATATATTTATGTTGACTAGGAAAAAAGAAGAAAAATAAAAATGTTTAAATATAAAAAATAGTCTGAAATACTTTGAAGAATTTGAATTGCATAAACATACAGAGAACTAATGAAAGAATATTATTAAGATAAAAGTGCTAATATTTTCAAGGCACTATTCCAAATACATTGGCTGTGATTAAAAATAAACATCCAGGATCTTTTGCATCTATAGTCTAGGGCAGATCAACAAAGGCCCTAAAAATATGTTTGTACTTCATGATATGTATTCAGATGGTTGGCTGAGATAAACTGCACAGACATAAACAACAATGGAATGTCACTGAGGTTCTGCATATCATCAAGCCGAGATATGGAATACTTACCACATTATACAGGCCGATGCACCATCGCTCAAATAAAATCTGCCCAGAAAATCCATTAACAAATGCAAACCAAAGCTGAAACAGAAGAAAGTTACACAAAACTTTAGATCAATATTGCATTAACTGTTTCCACATATTAAAGAGGAGACAAGGGTGTGGAATGTGGACCACCATCTGAAGACAGCTGCTTAATGTGCTCTAAAATAATTATCAGCAGTGTCCCACAGTTGTTTCTTTTAAAGTCCTGCATTTTAAATAGTGCTACAGAACTGCTTATTTAAGTTAGATCACTAAGGTGATGGAGCAATTTGTAGTATTGGCATCATTGCACTAAAAAAAAAATCCCTAAAACTATTTATAGACTACCAACAACTTGTTCATGTACGCAAAGTTAGAAGCTATCCTGGTTTCCATCACATCTTGGCAAGTGTTAGAAATGTCATGGTAAACATTGACACTATCTGGATAAAAACAGCACCACTGTAATTCCTGGAAAGTCTTAGAAACTATTGCAACCAGAATGCTATGTTGCCTTGCAAGTTCTGCTTGAAAATGGTGAGAAGCCAGCTTCCTTGACCTTACTTCTCACATTGCTCAACCAGTGTCTTGACATGTTTAAGTACATATGCCAGGTGCAATGCACAGAGCAGGTGAGGGGGGAGAAAAAAAAAAGAGTGATGAAGAAGCATTCAAATTCCCTAATTTCCATAAGCAACACCTCCATTCCATCAGGGCTTCCACTAGCCAATACAAATACAAAACAAATACAGCTAATTTTCTGAAACATATTCCCAGATATTTGGCAATGGGGATCCAGGTTTCTTTTCTACAGTTCACTGTAGCTACGAATGAAGATGCTTATCTCAGAAACAATGAGTTCAGAATACAGCAGTCCATCTGTCTACTCAGCAACATAGGCATCCCAGTGCTCTGCTCAGTTCTCTGGAACCCCAATGAACAGAGTCAACTTCAAGGCTTTGGTAACAAGACTCTTTCTGACTCTTTCAAACATCTTCCCCTTGAAAAGTTTGTCTCCGACTTTGCTATACAAATAACATTTGTAGCATTTTATTAAGTTTCTCAGACTAAATGTTATCAGTTACAGGCGCTAGAAATTTTAAAGGAAAAATCAAAATCTTCTGAAACCTCATCCGACCCTAAAAAGTATCTTTTATTGAAATAATCATATGTTGGATAATCAAATGCACTTGTTTCAAGGGAAATACTAATTAGATGGGCAAGAATGAACAAAAACACAGATTTTAAAAGAATATTTTGGTACTTTAAAATCCAAACTTGACAGTTTTCCTTTTAGCAGCCTCCATACAGGTAAAACGGAAGCAAAATGAGAACACGCTGTATTTTCAATGCTTACACAAACTTACTTGCATTATCCTCTTTTTAAACATGAGATGGAGTTGTATGGTTATGACACACTATAAAATAACGGCTATGCTTGTCTTTGCAGGGTTTCACACTAGCAAATGTCAATCAACACAACAAAGAATCCATGGTCTATTTCCTTAATATTTTAATGTCAAGGAACACAAATCATGGAGTCTCAGTGTAAAATAATATACAAATATATTTATTATGAAGCGGACATAAGCCATAAATTGACATGTGTAGTTTGTTAAATACTATTTGTTTTTACAGACTATGTATTACTTTTTGAGGTTATGGAAAAAAATCCTGTGTCTTAATGTTCTTGTTAACAAGAAATACTAAATACAATTGAATCTGTGCAAGCCACAGCTACCCATGCTTGACTCAGACTTGGTGAGTCGCTCAGAAAACTTGCCAAGTCTGCCTGGCTTGCCAAGCTCCTGGGGTTTGTAGTGCTTGAATATAGTCTTGCTAGGCACAAATGGACCGAATGTTATTAAATGGCTTTTCTGGAAAAGAAACATTCTTTTCAATTTAACTATTGCCTGACTGCCAAAACAGTTGGAACACTTTATTTAAAATTCAGTTATAAAAAAAATATGTCCAGGGAACATAAAACGTCTGACTTTAATGCAAGGAAATTCATGACTGAAAACTAAGACTGAAAATCCAGGATGACACACTATTATTACCTTACTTTATTATGGCTAATATTGCAGAGATCTGAGGTCTCTAGCTAATGTTATATATTATCTTCCGCAGTATCCAAAAATGGAGCACGTTAAATACAGAGACACAGTCCATAGTTTCGGCCTTAAACTAGTTGTTGCATTGTTTATATGTAATGACTCTCATTTTTGAAAAACTCAGTGCCAACTGTATATGGGCACTTGCACACTACGAAATCAGATCACCACCTCATTGTAGAGGTCACTGAATAGCCGACAGATGGTAACAACTTTGCCAATACTGATTTGAGCTGGATGCAAGCTGGTGACCTAAAGGGGAAAAGCTCAATATTCCATTACCAATATCCTGAGCCACACAGTCCATCCACCTGGCTTTAGAATGATTTTAAGAAAAGAGCAAGTGACATTTTCAGAAAATGTTCCCACTCCAGTAAGTTTGAAGGCAATTTTAATTGCATTTTTATTGCCTTATGCATAATTATTACTTCAACATTAATGCTTGAAACAGTAGGAACTAATTTATTTAAGCGCTCTAAGGCAATCGGATAGCAAATCATCTATTCTAAATGCGTATATTTATGATGTCTTGATAATAGACAACTTAACCAGTACTAGAAATGTTTTCCCAATCCTGCTAAAGGGCACAGAAAGCTAATATAATCAGGGTATCAACAATTGCCACAGGCACCAATTACAGCCAGATGCCTTTACTATATAGAGATGAGTTAAATTCTCAAAATATCCTCTCTTAACACACACATTTTGCATGCTCTTACCAAATAAGCTCATTTACAGTTTGCCTAATAAAGCAGGTTTATGTATCTCATATGCAATTCATTAATAATGTATCCTGATTAAAATCCTCTTTGTTTCAGATGTATCTCTTAGTGCAAGACTCTAATTCCTGCTCAAGTGCACACAGCCCTAATATAATCCCTTCATTAAAGTATACATGGCACCAATTTTATAATATAGCTAAAGAATCTCTTTAATAAGATTTGAGAGAGTAGGCCTGGCTTCCTGAAATACACTTGACTTACCAAGGAATGTTTTTTTGCTATTTTTCTTTGCTTATTAACTGTTAAAAGGAGAAAGAAAATTGTTTTCCTTTCAGTAGTAGAAAAACAATTTTTTTCTAACCCAACCCACCCTAAGCAGATATAATTTAAAATTAAAGGAATCTTTAACCTTTCCTGCCAATTTCCCAATTATTCCAAGTTTTAATCTGATTTTTTCTTTTAAATTACTAAGACTTATATAGCAAGAGTTGGTCAGATAAATAGCTTATAAGGATATAGAAGCAGTCCAACAGTAGATGTTTCCTAAATTTTAACGCTAATACATTTTAAAAATCCTGAACAGATGTTATTCCTTCTATTGCTGTCTTAATTTGAAGACTATAGTTGATATTTTAGTATACTGGAATTACAAAAATGTACCATTTTGGTTTTTCATTCCTCTCTAATTACACAGAGACACCTAGAAATTTATTTTTTCCCTCGAACATATTGCTTCTATGCCTTCTCTTCTAAACATGAGCACTGAACACTGTAAAGATCTTGGGCCCTATCATCGTGGAAGATGTGCAGTCACCCCCAAAACCCCATAGACGTCAATGGGAGTTATATGGCTGCATCCAACATCTGACATAGGGAAGGGTAGGAGAGACGTCCTGGAGGCCAAATTTAGGCTGCTAGGAAAGAGACTGAAATCCAGGACCTCTATGGTGGCATTCTCAGAAATGTCTCCAGTTCCATGTGCAGGGCCAGGTAGGCAGGCAGAGCTTCAGAATCTCAAGCATGGATGAGACAATGGCGTAGAGAGGAGAGGTTTAGATTTATTAGGAACTGGGGAAACTTTTGGGATGGGGGAGCCTGTACATGAAGGGAATGGGCTCCATCTAAACCAAAGTGGATCCAGACTGCTGGCACTTAACATTAAAAAGGCTGCAGAGCAGTTTTTAAATGAAGAGATGGGAGAAAGCTGATTGCTGCAGAGGCGCACATGGATTGGACAGAGACTTCTCTTACAGGAGAGTCTATTGATAGAGATTCACTAGGTTTTAGTCAGGAGGAGAGGATGGAAGAGGGTAAAGTACGGGCCAGATCAGATGAGGAACATTCACATAAAGAATCTGACACATCAGAAAAGGGCAGAAAAATAAACAGTGACAAGTTTTTAAAGTGTGTGTACACAAATGCTAGAAGTCTAAATAATAAGATGGGTGAACCAGAGTGCCTCATGTTAAAGGAGGATATTGATATAAGAGACATCACAGAAACCTGGTGGAGTGAGGACAATCAATGGGAGACAATCATTCCGGGTACAAAATATATCGGAAGGACAGAACAGGTCATGCGGGGGGGGGGGGGGGGGAGGAGGGGGGGAGGGGCACTATATGTGAAAGAAAATGTAGAATCAAATGAAATAAAAATCTTAAATGAATCCATATGTTCCATAGAATCTCTATGGATAGTAATTCCATGCTCTAATAAGAACATAACAGTAGGGATCTATTATCGACCACCTGACCAGGACAGTGATAGTGACAATGAAATGCTAAGAGAGATTAGAGAGGCTATCAAAATAAAGAACTCAGTAATAGTGGGGGATTTCAATTATCCCCATATTGACTGGGTACGTCACCTCAGGACGAAATGCAGAGACAAAATTTCTCGATACTTTAAATGACTGTGGCTCATAGTAATGCTGAGTCGGGTACTGGGAAATGTGTGGTTTGTGCTGGGGCTGCGGACTAAATTTCCTCTTTTGTCCTGGCATGTAGATGCCCAGTAAGTGGAGAGTGAGCCTAGAATCCTTCAGGGTGTGAAGAGAGGCATCCATCTTCTCTGCAAAGAGCTTAGTGCCTTCAAAGGAAAGTTCTTCAACACTCTTTTGGGAAACTTGACAGATGTAGTCACAACGCATAATCACCACTGCGGAGATGGACCTGGCTGTTTTGTTGGCTGCATCGAGGGCAGACTGTAGCACTGGCTTGGCCACTAGTTGTCCTGTCCCTCCTGAATAATGGCTTTAAATTGGCCATGGTGTGACTCAGGCAGCTGTTTAATAAAACTGTTCCCTTTTTAATAGTTTATGTAGTTGTATTTCACCATTAGGGCTTGGTAATTGGTGATTCAAAACTGTAGCATGGCCGAGGTGTATGCTTTCCTCCCAAAAAGGTCCAGCTGCTGCCAGTCCTCATCCTGTGTTGATGGCCATGAGAATTAACAGCATCCACCATGATGGAGTTGGATGGAGGGTGGAAGAAAAGGAATTCTGCCTCACTTGCTGGGACATAACAATTTTTGTCCACATGCTTGCAAGTAGGTGCCACTGATGCTGGGGTCTGCCATACGGCTTTTGCGGGGTCCAGCATAGCCTCATTAATAGGGTGAGCAATTTTTGAGGACAAGGAGTATGTCAAGGAGTTTGTGGTGGGTGTCCTTGACTTCTTCTAGTGGTATCTGAGGAGTGTCCACCACTCTCTTCGCTAGGTCTTGAAAGAGGCAAAAGTTATCAGCCAGAGATGGTGGGGGAAGACATAAAGGCCTCATCTGGGGAGGAGGAGGAGGAGGATATGCGCCTCATGGTCACCTCCTCCTCAACACTGCCCTTCCCATTCCTCCATGATTTCTT
Source organism: Natator depressus (assembly GCF_965152275.1). Classification (NCBI taxonomy): domain Eukaryota; kingdom Metazoa; phylum Chordata; order Testudines; family Cheloniidae; genus Natator; species Natator depressus. The sequence continues at coordinate 43,589,495 of NC_134234.1, forward strand.
CTGGAGGTTCTGAAGCTCTGGACGCTGCAGCTGCGGGGGAGGGGTGTGTGTGTGTGTGTCTAGAAGGTTCTTGGGTGGGGCTAGAAGCCTGAGAGGCATGGGGACGATATGCAGCCCAAGGGTCCCACTGGGGCGGTGGTGGCATAGAGCCCAGTGGTGGTGCCCATGGTTGACCGTACCAAGTTGTTGTTGGTGGGCCCATCTGAGGGTATGCTCAGGAGCCCTGTTGGTACTGGACACCACAGGGAGCCTAGGAGGAATATTGCAATACTGCCTCCTTTGCAAGGGTGAAAGGAACTGAGGCCACTTACCAGTACGGGACGGGGAGGCTCCGGCCCCCAGAAGGGGCAGGGCCTCGGGTGGAAGGGGCGGGGCTGGAGGGGGCCAGCATCCCCCAGCCAGCCCTTCCAGTCCAGCTGGCCCGCGCCGCCCAGGGCTCCTGTGTTGATTTAAAGGGCCCGGGGCTCCGGACACAGCTGCTCCCTTTCCCCCCGGGGCCCGTCAGTAGCCGGGGGGGGGGCCAAAAGGGGCAGGAACGTTAAAGCGCTGCAGGCTCCTTTGCTGCGGCTCCGCCGACGGGGGGGGGGGGCAGCAACATTAAAGCACGGCGGCAGCAAAGGACCATCCTTAAAGCGCTGGTGCGGCAGCGCTTTCATGTCCCGGCCCCTTTTGCCTCCCCTGTCGGCGGCCCTGCTGGGACGGACCCGACCGGCAGGGCCGCCGGCAGGGGGAAGGGGCAGTGACGTTAAAGCACTGCCGCAGCAGTGCTTTAAGAACGGTCCTTTGCCGCGGAGAGCGCTTTAACGTTGCTGCCCCTTCCCCCCCCCCCCGTCGGTGGCCCTGCCGGTACGGACCCTACCAGCAGGGCCGCTGACAGGGGAGGCAAAAGGGGCAGGGACATTAAAAGCGCTGCCACGGCAACGCTTTAAAGTGGGCTGGGTATGGGCCGGTGCGGGTTCTTACTGGTACGCAGGACTGACCCGTACCAGCTCACTTTCACCCCTGCTCCTTTGGTTTGCTGTCCAAGTCCACACTAGAAAGCATGGTAGTGTGGTAGGGCAGTGGGGAAGACTCCTGTTTCAGACAAAGACTCTGTGCAGAGGTCCTGGTACCGAGAAGAGGAGACTCCAGTACGTAGGATACACAGAGGTCCCTTGAGTGCCAGTTGTGACACGTTGGCACCCCAATATTCATCACTGTCATGTAATTAGGATATGTTTTGGAAAGACATGCTCTTAATCGGCTACGGCAGTATTAACACTGGTTCACCATATAAAATGCTCACATAATTCCCGCACAGAGAATCCGTTTGCTCGACTCTTTTTGCTAACAACTATTGCCTACCAGAGTGCTACTGTGGTCCTCAAAAGAGTAGAAAATTACTTTCTCTGTTAACAGCTTGCTATATGTTCATGGGAATCTATTGTATCTCCACACTGTATAATCACTCCAGACTGTGATTTTATGATACATCATACTCTGCTGTCTAATTGATCAGCATCTCACATAAAAAAAAGACAAAGATATGCTTGAGTGTGGTTTTAAATGATCTGCTGGTCCTTTTAAAGGTAAGCAATATTTTTAGTGACATTTCCTAAGCAATGAAATGTTTCGCACAGATATGCTCTCTTGTGAAATAAAGGACAATAGCGCATTAAGCATTTATTAAACAGTTGAATTTAACAGTTTTTATATGAACTGTGTAGTGTTTTATCATCTAGGTTTGTATTTGGTACCTGATAAGTTTTTAGCTAAGTACATAATATGAGATCATTTGAAAATGTGGATTTCTCACATCCCTAGTCACAGCAAGAGTAGTGATGTCTATAGTAGAGACCAAAGGAGTTATTTGAAAACAAGGCCCTTATCATTAATCTAACAGCAGCTGCTGCGTGGGAAGGGGAATGTAGGAATTGCCATGCCAGAGCAGACCAATGGGCCATCAAGTCTAGCATTCTGCCGCTGGTAAAGTCTAATACTGGATGTATCAGAGAAAACAAAAACACATTTGATAGCTAGCTAGTACAGCTGTATATCTGGGGTCTACAGGAACCTGAATAAAGTGGAACAGCTCATTGTTCTGATAAACCCAAATATCTCATCTTATCCAGTAATACCAGCAGATTTAGTGTTACTGTGGTACCAGAAATTGCTCCTTAAAGGCATAAAACAGGAGCTTATGAGAAACCAAAAACAATTAAATAAACTTCAATACTATGACCTTACTGTGAAAAATTATAGTACAGAGGAAATTCTTCCAAAATCCTGATCGTATACGGCAATCATCTTACACCCTGAAGCACAGCAGAACAGCACTTCTATCACCCCAATCTGTACACACTGCTGCCCCAAGTAGTGAGACGGCACCTATGTTAACTTTCTAAATTAGTTTCCTTTTCTCTCTTTCATCACAGTTTGTTGAAAAAAAAAAAACCAGCTAACTGTCCAATATGTTTTTATATTCCACTGCAAGAGCTCTGAAGCATATAATAAAAGCTTCTTTGAATCCAGCAACAAGCACCCTTTAGTGAGACCAGGGGTCAGATCTGGAGGTAATGTGCTGACAATGGCAAAAGGAAAGTTTAAAAGGGCAGGTATGTCAGGTAGTAGCTTTTACTGGACCAACTTCTGCTGGTGTGAGAGACAAGCTTTCAAGCTACACAGAGCTCTTCCTCCGGTTTAGTATAGACAGCAGGAATTTGGGTGCCACAACGAAGCCCACAAGGATCAAAATATCCCATCTTCCACCATTCTGCGCATCCTAATGTCTCAACTTGTGAGGCGCTGCATATCTTCAACTTCCATTGATTTAATGGAAGTTGAGGTTTCTGAGCAATTCACAGGATCAAGTTCCAAGCGAGCAAGATAAAAATAGCACAATTTTTGCTTCTTTGTTCTATGTCCAGATGTCAGACGTCTGGTCCAGTAGCTGTAACACTGATAAAGTAACAATGATATTTGGGATATGTACTGCTAGAGAATGTTTTTCTGTGGTGATATCAGCTTAGGAATCATGTGCTGTTGCACTGCTAAGTGGAGTAAGAAAGTAACAGTATGGGAAATCTGATACAGATCTACATCTGTGTTCCTCTAACTAAGAAACAGTTACTTATTGTGACTGTGGTTCTTCGAGATGTGATGCAGACATGCATTCTACTTAGGTGTGTGTGCACCCAGCGGACCGGAGCTGGATAATTTTGTCTAGCACTACCCATAGAGGAGTGGCACTTGCGCCTCATGGCCACAGCCCCTTCTCTAACTATGTGAAGCCCTGATCCCCTTCAGTTCCTTCACACCAAATTCCCAGAGACTGGACTCTGATGCAGAGAGGACGGAGGGTGGGTCATGGAATACACGTCTGCATTACATCTCAAAGAACAACAGTTACAGTAAGTATCCGCTTCTTCTTCTTTGAGTAGATGCAGCTGTGTATTCCACTTAAGTGACTCACAAAAGCAGTACCCCCTCGGAGTCTATTTAAACAAAGACTGCAGGACCACCTTCCCAAAGTTCGCATCTTGCTCTGGATGCCACAGTAAGGGCATCATGTTTGTAAATGTATGCATTGATGACCATGTGGGAGCCCTGCAAACATCCAACACTGAGATGTCACTTAACAACAAGATTGATGTTGTTTGTGCTCTTATAGAATGAGCTCACACCTGTAGAGAAAGTGAAGCTGAAGCCATTTCATATGCAGTCTGGATGCAGGGAGTTATCCACTTAGAGATCGTCTGTGAGGAGACTGCCTGTCCCTACATACAGTCTACACCAAGAGATGAGGTGAAGCTGACAGGGTTTAGTCCTCTCCAAGTAAAAGCCCAGACATTTTCTGGCATCCAATGTGTGAAGATGCTGCTCCTCTGGCAATGAATGCAGCTTAGTAAAAACACAAGTAAATATACCACCTAGCTTAAATGAAACAGAGACCACTTTAGACACAAATTTTGGGTGTAGCTGCAGCATGACGAGGAATGCAGTTTTTTTACATAAGAAAGGAAAGGGGCAAGATGCCAGAGTTTTGAATGGAGGTCCCATGAGAGCTGCTAAGATCGTGTTAAGGTCCACAAGGGAACTGGTTTCCACCCCAGCAGACGGAGAAGAAGATTCCTTTGAAGAATCTCGCCACCATAGCATTGGAAAAGACACATCCAAACTGTCGGGGAAGGTTGAGACTGCAGACCAAAACAAAGGTGGTGAATTGTCTGGAAATGGTTGACCCGCAGGAATGCTCTAAAATTCAGAGCCTATTAGGGCCCCAGTGAACTCTATTTTCTGAGTGGGGACCAGCATTGACTTTTCTGTGTTTAGAATGAGACCCAGGGGGGCCAGTAAGCACAGTGTAATGTGTATGTGAGAAAGGATCGCCCCCCAACCCAATGGACAATGTTTAACCCCCAGTTAGGGCCTCACGGGGGAATACTTAACTAAATACAACTAACACTCATCTAACTAGCACTAAGGGTACTACTAACTATATACATCTATAAAAAATGCTTAACTAGTGAGAGAATGTGAGTCTAAGACCACACAGAGCTCTGATTCCAGCTACGAGCAGTGAGAAGGAACTGAGGGGGCTCAGGCTGGCACTGCCTAATATAGCCAGGGGAGGGGCTGTGGCAGCAAAGCACGAGCACTGCCCCTCGATGGGTACTGCTCAGCAAAATTCTCCAGCTCTGGTGTGCTGGGCACGCGCACACACACACACACACACACACACACACACACACACACTCTGAAGTGGAATACATGGCTACATCTACTCCAAGAAGAGCTATTAGTGATCAGAGGCAGCATTTAGTGGATGAGGAAGACAAAACAAATACAAATATTTTAAAAAGCCACTTTTCTACAAAAACACTCTGCATGTCCAAATCCAGAGGAGGGCTGATTCAGGCCTTCATCCTTCTGCACCAGGTAAGCGGAATTCTGCAGCGTTTACTGCATGTGTTCTAACATGCCAGATAAGACATTAAAAACGAGGTCCTTTGTGCTCTGAATGGCTGTTAAAGACCCTAAGATGTGCTTTGTAAAAGGATGGATTTGGTCCAGTGTCCTTGGGCAAAATTTTCCCTTTCCTGCACTTTTGGAAGTGTGCCAGTTGGTGGCTGCCAGCCAGCGTAGATGTAGCTGCAATTAGAGAGGGGCCAATAATTGATTTTTTAGTTTGCCAGCAGTTCTGAAAATAATGTAAAGAACTTGGTTCAAGTGGAACGGAATCCAGAAATCAGTTTCAGGTTGAACAAATCGATCAGAAAACAGATTTTTCTGGGAGGCACTGGACTCCCTTACAATTTTCAGCCCAGTGCGTAGGGCACTCACTTGGAATGCAGGAGTACTGGTTTCAATCCCCCGCCACTGATGTGGAAAAGGGATTTGAACTTGGGAGTCCTACATGGCAGGACCGTACCCTAGCCACTGGGCTATAGGCTATTCTAATAAAGGCTGCTCTTATTTTCCCATGGAAGCTTTATCACTGCCTAAATAAGTAAATAGTCACAGCAGAAACTTGAACGTGGGTCTCCTATAGAAAGGAGGTCTAAGTGGCCCTAGCCACCAAATCATTCTGACATGCTTTCGTTAGCCCAATAACTCTTGATTGGCATTCATAGTGGCAATATGTAGTCATTCATATTTGTAGTCAAAGTCTCAGTGTCAAATTCACAAATAGCTTCAGGTTGACCAAACTGCGTTTTTTGGTGAATAAACTATTCAGCTGAAAAATTTCACTCTCTTCTAGCTGAAATTAGGTGGTGAGAGAATTACTTTTCATATGTATGCAAGCATGTAATTGTATATAGCTGTACATGTCCTAAAATGCTTTGGGATCTTTTGGGATGAAAAGTGATATATAAGTACAAGATTGATATTAATTTAATACGCCCAGACAAAAAAATCAATGAAGATGATAAACAATTGTATTTTTTGCATAACTTTAAACCTAGGCAATACATTATATTAATGGAGACTGATATTTAGTTTTTAACTTTATAAATAGATGCAAGTTACTGGCATCATTTCCCACAACTCACTAAGGAATCTGATGGCAAGTGAGTCCTTGACTGCTGCAATCCAGCCACCCATTTCATCTAAACAGAACATCTTCAACCATTTCTCTCCCTAGCTTTATTTGCAGAAGTCCCTCATGTTACTATTATAAACCCAAGTTCACAGCATTCACTTTTCTCTTGTCATCACATAAAGGAATCCTTCAGTGGCGCTGCTGAATTAAGTCTATAGGAGCAGTTCTGTAGCAAGGTCATTTTAGTTCTGGAACAGCTGTCCCCTCAGGATTCCAAAGTGAACTGCCAGTTCCCCCTTGAAAGTCTCAGGGTTTTGTTTTGTTTTTTAAATAAAGTAAAATTCAATTTGTGTAAGACCTTGGATTTAGGAGCTTTTACAGAAAGTTTATATAAAGTTTTTTGACAGCTTGGAACCAGTGAAAATAGCAAAATTAGTAACAGATAAGCCAAACCACTAAAGTGAACCACATCTAGGCTCTTCTGTCACATTTGACAATAATAAACCCTTACAGTGGTAATCTCAAGAACAGCCTATAATTCTCATTACCCACAGCTTTATTAACATCACAACACTGAAAGTGAACAGTCTGGTTTGAAACCACAAGGATACACAGTCTGATTTAAAGGATCATTAGGAACTCTTATCTATGTACTGTAATTTTGTTTATGAATACAGTACAACAATTTTCTTGGTAGTGGGACTGTAGTGCAATATAGGCAAGTCTCTCTTTTATAACAGTTGTTTAAGAACTGGCAATTTCCTCCCTACCACCACCAAAGCTCATTAATGAAATGCTCCTCTCTTCTGCTTTCCCCACCACTCCTCCCCTGAAAAATATTCCAATGCAATGCTGGTAAAATACATTTATATGTATTTCTATATACACTGGCAAAACCTAAAAGGATAGAACCCAAACAAATCTTTTGCCAACATACACAGTGCACTGAAAGCCCACATAGTCATTTCACTGGCAAAATATTTATTAATGTACTTTTCACTATAAAAAATTATCTGTTTGGACTTGTTTTTGGAAAATGATTAGCTTTCTTTTGCTGCAACATGTAAAAGGAAATTCTTAGTGGCCTGCACATTCCTTTTTATGTGTGTGGTGTTTTCCAAAGGAGTTGAGTTAAAAAAACAACAACAGAAATTCGACAAAATGCCTCAGACAAATAAAAGAAGAAAGTTAGAAGTTCAGATACTCGATAAACACCTTTACACACTTCCTGAACTCTTGCAGCAAATCTGCCAGGTTTTGATATGTGGCTTTGGGAGCAGAATATTCAGGATAGTATGCTCTAAGCAAAGAAAATAGGATAGGTGCTGTTTGAAACTACAAAATGAATAAATTCCATCAAAAAGTCCAGGCTAATTATTAACTAATTGCAAAATGACATAACATTAATTTCCTATAGCCAATTGTCTTAGTCTCATGGCATATTTCAGGTAAGTTTTTACTATATTTAGTTTATGTATGCAACAGCCTCTGCATATCTGCTGTGTGCAGAATCTGTCACTCTCTCCAGAGGGAGAAATACCTCACAGTAAATGACCAGCAAATTGCCTTAGATCTTAGGTCAGGAATATGCCCTCTGGTTTCCATAGCTTTTCACCAGGTTCTGTAGGAATACATTAGACTGAGTGATTATTCATCATGAAAATCTGAGATGGCATCTCAGTATATTTACAAGGAATGGACTATTCCAGGGGTTCTCAAACTGGGGACCCCTCAGGGGGTCCAAAAGTTACTACATGGGAGGTTGCGAGCTGTCAACCTCCACCCCAAACTCCGCTTTGCCTCCAGTATTTATAATGGTGTTAAATATATATTAAAAAGTATTTTTAATTTATTAGGGGGGTTGCACTCAGATGCTTGCTATGTGAAAGGGGTCACCAGTACAAAAGTTTGAGAACCACTGCGCTATACAAAGAATGGTATTACATCTAATCTCAAGTCTCAGTAATTACTGTAACTGAGAATAAAGATGCGTTTAATGTTGGGTTTTTTAGGTGATACCACATGATATAAACAAAACTATAAAGCAAAAGTCAGCCAAGAGATGCGTACTTTTGATTTGATTTTTAATTTTGGCACGTGCACCTAGAACTAGATAGATGGATGTGTAACTATTTAACACCCAAGAGCTATATTAAACAAGTAAACTCATATAGGACTTGTGAGCACTGGTGAATTTATGTACTGGATAGTGTTTTACATACAGATTGTAACATGCACAAAGGGCTAGATTCGAATAAGCAGCCTTACACCTATCCTCTGCCTTTGTGTATAAATTTCCCCAGAATTGCACCCCTGAGGCCAAGGAAGATCAGAGCTGATTCAGAGATGGCCTCCACGGAAAGAACAGTCCCCCCTAAGGAGGCAAGGATGGGTAGGTAACTGTAGCTCACTTTTCCTACCTGCTAGCCAGCTGAGCTGACTGGCCGTGCTGGAGAGCCAGGAGGATATGGGAAATATGCTACGCCTCTTTAAAGGTACTGGAGATTGTATTCACCTTGAATATGGGGGAGCTCTATGAGACACTCTGCTTCTCTAAAAAAGTGCTCTGTATAGTGTAGTGTGCTCCCATGGCACTCCCAATGCAAGGCTGTACCTTAAAAGCATTATCTATCCCAAAAATGTTCCCACAAATTTTAGCCCTTATTGGTGAAAGAAATACCATATCCTTTTTTATTTTAGTGTTAGGGAATAGTCAGATATTCATGTTACATTATCATCATGTTTCCAGCTGGAGTGTGCAGGTGAGTTCTGCCACTTAACTATTACTAGAAATAATCACAATAAATTAGTTTTCATTGATGCTTCAATTCAAAGAGAGTGAAAATCAGATTTACACAATGTTTCTACATCTGTACTATTTTACCAGCACTCTGTAGTTCTGCCTACTTTGGAATCCAATTACAAAACCTTATGTGCTACTGACATGTAAGCATACTTTGATCTCTTAGAAAATGTCCTGTCTGAGTGGAAAGAATCATAGTATCTACCCCAATAACACTAATTATTATTATGTTTATCCAGAAAAAAAAGACGCACATTTCCCTTTGGTGATGTTACCCACACTGTTATAACTTCTGTAAGTACTAGGCAATTAATAATGCACTTGTAAGGACTCAATAAGCCCCTCCTGAACTTAAAATCAAAAGCCATTTTAATTTAAAATAAAATAATTACAGCTAAATTACAATTACATACCTTTACAATCAAACTTTATTTCCAGATGAATACTCAAATTCATCATTAATAATGTAAATATAACCATTGTAACATGAATAAATAATGTCTGACATTATTTTGAAGTGCAATTTGATATTTTGCTGTAATTGATTGTACTCAGGCTTTCTTAAATTAAAATGTCCAATTTGTTAAGAAAACTGATCTAATTAAAATTGTATGCAATGTAGTTGCAGCCTTATTAGTGCCACGATATTAGAGAGACAAGGTGGGTGAGGTAATATCTTTCATTGAACCAACATCTGTTGGTGTGACAGAGAAGCTTTCGAGCCACACAGAGCTCTTAATGAAGAAGAGCTCTCTGTGGCTTGAAATCTTGTTGCTGTCTCACCAACAGAGATTGTTCCAATAAAAAGTATTACCTCACCTGCCTTGTCTAATTAAAATTGTGTACTTATACACAATATAAATGATGTCTACAAACTGACATACATTGCATTATTGAGGCTGAAGATACTCCTTGAAAGCCAGTATTGGCACTCTGGATTTTGGAGGTCGGATCTAAGCCAACCTCAGTCACATCTTTAAACAAAGCAGTAATATAAGAAATTTTTTCTTTGTACTATGTTTATGCTTACTAGCAAGATTTATTACTTATAGACTGACATCTGAATTTGGCCCTAAATCAGTCCAGTGATATTTTAGTTGGTTTAACTTTCACCTTCTTGTACCCCACCCCACCCCTTCAATGAGTATTTCACACCAATGTAGACTCCTTTTGACTTATATACACTTGGGGATTAATTATGCCCTCAGAGATGCACAAACATTGCCAATTAGTTTCAACCAGAGTTATGCAGGTTTATGTGGGAGGAGGGGCTTGATTGGGGAGAGGAAGAGATTCAGCTCTAAATTCTCAAATCATCATACCAATGTGAAATTTATTATTTAAATATTTATATTACAGTAGCATCCTGAGATCCCAATCAGGTTCAGGATGACAACACAAACTCTGCACCACAAAATGCATAATCTAAGTGTTTACAACCTAAGGATTTACGGCCTTTACTCATTTGTACATCACTTCTGAACTTGGTTCACCTCGTCTAACTCAGCAACCAGAAGAAAGGAGTGTACTACGCAAAAGCAATTAACTGCACCACCTTACACATCACCTTTTAACTTAGCTTATACTCTATAGTTACATCCTTGTGTTGTTCTTATTAAGGCACCAAGAGGTTGTATTTCACACTTATATTTTGTATATGTGACATAACACAGCAACGTGTGCTTGCAGTAAACTGCAGCCAGCATTGTCTGCACTCCCACCAGCAGGCCAGAGCCCCGCTTTCCAAAATGGCAGATGACTTTTGGTCTCTGCAGGCACCTCCCACATCCTTACATGACAGTGACAGCTGCACCATACAATCATGACACCCCATATATTTTAGAATGTGGAAATCCAGATGAGATTAGAATTTACATCAAAAAAATAATGACTACTAAAAAACAACAACCCATTTTGAATGGGAAATGGTGGCAACTTCCAAGATAACTGCATTATTGTCTTGACTGAAGCTGAAGTGCTGAACAAAACAGAACATGCTTTTACATAGCATCTTTCATACTCAAGGTATCACAAAATGTATTACAACAATCAATAAGAAAACGATAGCAGATGAAAGGCCCTACCTCAAGTCTGAAAAAACAATGTAAATTATAGGGTTTACAAAAATGGATTCCATCCCTGTACATTATTTGCTAGCAGACTGGTGAGGTAACTGACTTTTGCCTGAATTCCTCTTTGTGCAGACTGGATTGATCTGGTTTTTGTTGATCAATGCTAATAAATAATAGTGCTACAAGGCAATCATTTATATAATGTCATAGGCTTGCACAGTGCTTCATACACATAGAGATGTGCTGCCTTGAAATGAAGAAAGTACAGGCTACCAGTCAGAAGCCAAACCATAGATAGCCATGCAATGCTGAGATGCCTTGAGACCAGCATTGAACAAAAGACAAAGAAAAGTTCACACAAAGCAAGACACAGAGGAGGCAGAATCCAAAACATGGGTGAACCTCAAGTCCAGGGAAAGACTCCAGACTATGCTATTCCTGTGATAGAATCAGAAAAGGTGTTGCAGTCCAGGAAATCAATTCACTTACAGATTGCTTCTGAAACCTGTGAATACACACTCAGAATATCACTTCTCTAGGAGGAAGAGCAACAGCAGTAACTCAGAGAGATATTATGGACCCAATTCTGCCTTTCCTGTGGCTGAGCCATGTTTGGAATAGGGAAGGGGTGCACTGCTGGAGAACATGTGCTTGGAGGCGTTCTACTGTGAAAGCCTGTTGTGGGTGCCAGGAAGAGGGAAGTTATAGATGCCTCTTGCTACACTTTTAAAGAGGTGTAACAAGTGCTCCCCACAGCAGACCAGAAGAGTGAGGCCATGGTTCCACCTGAGTCTCATCCAGAAACATTCCCTCTGAGGCTCGTCAGCACTACAGGAATGTGTCCTGTAGGAATAGCGTAGCCCCAACTTTTCTAAAGACTAAAATTCTGTTGACCCAAAACAGTTCAGGGAAATAATTTAATGCTAGAGCCAAAAAAACTACAACAACAAAAACCCAAGGCCTTTACTAACAAACAGAGGGGCAATGTACCATTTAGCAGGAACAGAAGCAACTTAGCCAGACACTTGGGAAAACACAAGGAGGAGAAAGAAAGTTAAGTCTACCAGCTGAATCTGGAAAAACAACAAGGAGTCTAGTGGCACGTTAAAGACTAACAGATTTATTTGGGCATAAGCTTTCGTGGGTAAAAAACCCACTTCTTCAGGAGGGAAAATTACAGATGTAGGCATTATTATACTGACACATGAAGAGAAGGGAGTTACCTTACAAGTGGAGAACCAGTGTTGACAGGGCCAATTCAATCAGGGTGGATGTGGTCCACTCCCAATAATTGATGGGACGGTGTCAATACTAAGAGAGGGAAAGTTGCTTTTGTAGTGAGCCAGCCACTCCCAGTCCCTATTCAAGCCCAAATTAAAGGTGTTAAATTTGCAAATGAATTTTAGTTCTGCAGTTTCTTTTTGAAGTCTGTTTTTGAAGTTTTTTGTTCAAGTATAGCTACTTTTAAATCTGTTATAGAATGTCCAAGGAGATTGAAGTGTTCTCCTACTTGCTTTTGCATGTTATCATTCCTGATGTCTGATTTGTGTCCATTTATTCTTTTACGTAGAGACTGTCCGGTTTGGTCAATTGACATGGCAGAGGGGCATTGCTGGCACATGATGGCATATATCACATTTAGTAGAAGTGCAGGTGAATGAGTCCCTGATGGTGTGGTTCATGTGGTTGGGTCCTCTGATGGTGTCGCCAGAGTAGATATGGGGACAGAGGAGGCAATGAGGCTTGTTACAGGGATTGGTTCCTGGGTCAGTGTTTCTGTGGTATGGTGTGTAGTTCCTGGTGAGTATTTGCTTCAGGTTGGGGGGCTGTCTGTAAGCAAGGACTGGCCTGCCTCCCAAGGTCTGTGAGAGTGAGCGATCATTTTCCAGGATAGGTTGTAGGTCGTTCATGATGTGCTGGAGAGGTTTTAGCTGGGGGCTGTACGTGATGGCCAGTGGTGTTCTGTTACTTTTCTTGTTGGGCCTGTCCTGTAGTAGGTGACTTCTGGGTACCTGTCTCACTCTGTCAATCTGTTTCCTCACTTCCCCAGGTGGGTATTGTTGTTTTAAGAATGCTTGATAAAGATCTTGTAGGTGTTTGTCTCCTCATTGTTTTTGTGGATACAGACTAACACGGCTACCCCCTGATTGCTGAATTTGAGTAAGTGAAAAAACAACCATCCAAGAGAGAAAGGAACTAAGAACATAAGAAAGGCCATACTGGGTCAGACCAAAGGTCCATCCAGCCCAGTATCCTGTCTGCCAACAGTGACCAATGCCAGGTGCCCCAGAGGAGTGAACCTAACAGGTAATGATCAAGTGATCTCTCTCCTGCCATCCATCTCCACCCTCTGACAAACAGAGGCTAGGGACACCAGTCCTTACCCATCCTGGCTAATAGCCATTAATGGACTTAACCTCCATGAATTTATCTAGTTCTCTTTTAAACCCTGTTATAGTCCTAGCCTTCACAACCTCCTCAGGCAAGGAGTTCCACAGGTTGACTATGCACTGTGTGAAGAAGAACTTCCTTTTATTCACACAGCACACAGTCAACCTGTGGAACTCCTTGCCTGAGGAGGTTGTGAAGGCTAGGACTATCACAGGGTTTAAAAGAGAGGTATGAGAATACATCAGATGGAACTAAACTACTGTGTCCTACAGCAGTGGTAGCTGAAGAAGTAGTTGAAGAAGCCCAGCAAAATTCTAGTTACATAATCAAGAGAGGAACCATAAATGCTACTCCTAGTTCAGGTAGGATTGCTTTTACTAAACCAGCTTTTACACAGTGTAGAAAAATACTCTGATCGTGCACAAACAGCCTTGGACTTTGGAGTTTATTTTGTTCCTGTGGTCAAATCCTCATTCCAGTCTTTCATTACCTGGATTGGCAGAAGTAAGGAAAGCTGTGAACAAACAGAACCTAATGAATCACTAGGGAGAGGCTCAGGGACTACCTTACATCCCATTGCAGTGACCCCTCTAGGATGATTAACGAGCAGTGGCATGGGATTGCAAAAGGAGTTCCATTAGCTGAATTTGGATCAGAATGTTGATGGTGCAACAAATGTAAGAGACAGTCAAGGTGGCATTACATATCATAGAATCACAGAATATCAGGGTTGGAAGGGACCTCAGGAGGTCATCTAGTTCAACCCCCTGCTCAAAGCAGGACCAATCCCCAACTAAATCATCCCAGCCAGGGCTTTGTCAAGCCTGACCTTAAAAACTTCGAAGGAAGGAGATTCCACCACCTCCCTAGGTAACACATTCCAGTGTTTCACCACCCTCCTAGTGACAAAGTTTTTCCTAATATCCAACCTAAACCTCCCCCACTGCAACTTGACACCATTACTCCTCGTTCTGTCATCTGCTACCCCAGAGACCAGTCTAGATCCATCCTCTTTGGAACCCCCTTTCAGGTAGTTGAAAGCAGCTATCAAATCCCCCCTCATTCTTCTCTTCCGCAGATTAAACAATCCCAGTTCCCTCAGCCTCTCCTCATAACTCATGTGTTCCAGTCCCCTAATCATTTTTATTGTCCTCCACTGGATGTTTACCAATTTTTCCACATCCTTCTTGGGGCCCAAAACCGGACACAGTACTCCAGATGAAGCCTCACCAATGTCAAATAGAGGGGAACGATCACGTCCCTCGATCTGCTGGCAATGCCCCTACTTATACATCCCAAAATGCCATTGGCCTTCTTGGCAACAACGGCATGCTGTTGACTCAGATCCAGCTTCTCATCCACTGTAACCCCTAGGTCCTTTTCTGCAGAACTGCTGCCTAACCATTCGGTCCCTACTCTGTAGCGGAGCATGGGATTCTTCCATCCTAAGTGCAGGACTCTGCACTTGTCCTTGTTGAAGCTCATCAGATTTCTTTTGGCCCAATCCTCCAATTTGTCTAGGTCCCTCTGTATCCTATCCCTACCCTCCAGCGTATCTACCTCTTCTCCCAGTTTAGTGTCATCTGCAAACTTGCTGAGGGTGCAATCCACACCATCCTCCAGATCATTAATGAAGATATTGAACAAAACCGGCCCCAGAACTGACCCTTGGGGCACTCCACTTGATACCGGCTGCCAACTACACATGGAGCCATTGACTACTCGTTGACCCCGATAATCTAGCCAGCTTTCTATCCACCTTATAGTGCATTCATCCAGCCCATACTTCTTTAACTTGCTGGCAAGAATACTGTGGGAGACCATGTCAAAAGGTTTGCTAAAGTCAAGGAACAACACATCCACTGCTTTCCCCTCATCCACAGAGCCAGTTATCTCGCCATAGAATGCAATTAGATTAGTCAGGCATGACTTGCCCTTGGTGAATCCATGCTGACTGTTCCTGATCATTTTTCTCTCCTCTAAGTGCTTCAGAATTGATTCCTTGAGGACCTGCTCCATGATTTTTCCAGGGACTGAGGTGAGGTTGACTGGCCTGTAGTTCCCCGGATCCTCCTTCTTCCCTTTTTTAAAGATGGGCACTACATTAGCCTTTTTCCAGTCACCCGGGACCTCCCCCAATCGCCATGAGTTTTCAAAGATAATGGCCAATGGCTCTGCAATCAATCCACCAACTCCTTTAGCACTCTCGGATGCAGCGCATCCAGTCCCATGGACTTGTGCTCATCCAGCTTTTCTAAATAGTCCTGAACCACTTCTTTCTCCACAGAGGGCTGGTCACCTCCTCCCCATGCTGTGCTGCCCAGTGCAGTAGTCTGGGAGCTGACCTTGTTCGTGAAGACAGAGGCAAAAAAAGCATTGAGTACATTAGCTTTTTCCACATCCTCTGTCACTAGGTTGCCTCCCTCATTCAGTAAGGGGCCCACACTTTCCTTGACTTTCTTCTTGTTGCTACCATACCTGAAGAAACCCTTCTTGTTACTCTTAACATCTCTTGCTAGCTGCAACTCCAGATGTGATTTGGCCTTCCTGATTTCACTCCTGCATGCCCGAGCAATATTTTTATACTCTTCCCTGGTCATTTGTCCAATCTTCCACTTCTTGTAAGCTTCTTTTTTGTATTTAAGACCAGCAAGGATTTCACTGTTAAGCCAAGCTGGTCGCCTGCCATATTTACTATTCTTTCTTCACAACGGGATGGTTTGTCCCTGTAACCTCAATAAGGATTCTTTAAAATACAGCCAGCTCTCCTGGACTCCTTTCCCCCTCATGTTATTCTCCCAGGGGATCCTGCCCATCAGTTTCCTGCGGTTGTCAAAGTCTGTTTTTCTGAAGTCCAGGGTCTGTATTCTGCTACTCTCCTTTCTTCCTTGTGTCAGGATCCTGAACTTGACCATCTCATGGTCACTGCCTCCCAGGTTCTCATCCACTTTTGCTTCTCCTACTAATTCTTCCCGGTTTGTGAGCAGCAGGTCAAGAAGAGCTCTGCCCCTAGTTGGTTCCTCCAGCACTTGCACCAGGAAATTGTCCCCTACTTTCCAAAAACTTCTTGGATTGTCTGTGCACCACTGTATTGCTCTCCCAGCAGATATCAGGGTGATTGAAGTCTCCCATGAGAACCAGGGCCTGCGATCTAGTAACTTCTGTTAGTTGCCAGAAGAAAGTCTCGTCCACCTCATCCCCCTGGTCCGGTGGTCTATAGTAGACTCCCACCACGCCATCACCCTGGTTGCTCACACTTCTAAACTTAATGATATGATAGCCTACAAATATCTGACAGGAACCAACAGCAAGGAGGGAGAAGAATTATATAGAGTGGTACAAAAGATATAACTAGGAGATATTAGGTGGAGTTAAAAAAGATAATTTTGGCTAAACGTCAGGAAAATTTCTCTGACAGGAGCATTCAGGCTATGAAGTATCTCTCAAGGGAAGCAATGGAAGCCTGGGGACAATTGAAGCTAGGACATAAAACTGCATAGGTTGGGAGGATGGATTGAATAAGCTAACTAACAGATATTCTCTATCTCTTATAAGAAAAGGAGTACTTGTGGCACCTTAGAGATTAACAAATTTATTTGAGCATAAGCTTTCGGTAGCTCACGAAAGCTTATGCTCAAATAAATTTGTTAGTCTCTCAGGTGCCACAAGTACTCCTTTTCTTTTTGCGGATACAGACTAACACAGCTGCTACTCTGAAATCTATCGCTTATGACATCTATGACTCACTGACCCTTATGGATGGGGATATAAAAAAAGAGAAAACTGGGGCATTGTAAAAGACTTATAAATGAGATGTGGAGGATCAACTGGGACTTAAAAAAAAGTAAATAAAGGACCTCTTTACTGCAAGATGGACAATTAGCCAACACATAGGGGCTTTTCTGCAATCATTTCAAATAGTGGCAAGGAATCATTAAATTTCCAGATAGAACTGGTTTAATTTTTTATCTGATAAATGATGCCTTTAATACTGCAGCATAAATCCTGGATTTTAAACTAATTTAGTGAAGCCAGTGGGAAAGGCTATATGGACTATTATTTCACTATTAAACAGGCTTATTTTCAACCAAAATAGAGTGTTCACAGAGCCTTTTGAACCAGTTTCACTAAATCGGTTTAAAATTCTATCTTAAGTTAAATCACTGCAACTTTCCCATGTAAACAAGCACCCAGTATGGTAGGCAAGTGAACATCTGTTCACATTTGTTCTGGACCAATACAGAAGGCAAAAAGAGGTCAGAAGGTGCCTTTGCTTTGCTGCTTGGGGATTTCAGACTAGAGTATATTTTTAATTATATACTCCGTTTAAAATATTAGAAAGCATTTAAATCCTCTTTACCCTAGTCTCTGCTCCAGCCACTCAATACAAACAAACAACAGACTACACTGAACACGGAGGTTCCAATAATACCTTGGGGACAAATACAACTTGGTTTCCATGAAACTGAATCCAGTACTCACATGTGGGTTATTTCACCCTTTGTAATTTCCATCCAAACATTTGTGGAAAATTAAACTATCAAATACAATTAACACTTTTAATCTCTCTCATTTTTTGCTCCAGTCTAGCCAAATTTCTTCTAATCCCTACAGGCACTATCCAATTCACTTTTGCTGTCACTGTATTAACTACTCAGATAATTTAAAAAAGATGTCAAGTGCTTGTTTGCATTAGTCATCTTGTCAGTCAGATGTTTTTCTTTCAGCCACTGATGTAAATAACATGCACAGCATGACCTCTAGCCTTTGAGTTGCCATATATATGGTATAGTTAATCTCAGGACTTCAGTAGGCTGAAAGTTCAGTGCAAGAAACTGACCCTAGAGAGCTGAATTCTTAAATCCTTCAGTTCATTCCCATGGAGCTATTCTCTACCTTAGTTGTCTTATTAATGACAGGCTCTAAAATTCCACAAGTTCCTTTTGTTCAGATACTACAATGTCCTATTTGAGGGCTACTGAACATTTTTATAGGAGGAAAGAATGATATAGATCACCCCTCTTCTGACAATTTAAGAAATATTTTTTAGAATGAAAGTTATAGTAGCTGTATTGGAATTGTTTCATTGACAGCAAAGGTATTTGTATATTTATGTTCAGCTCTCCATTGTGGTCAAAATATTTTGCATCTTGTCCGTGCAAACAGCATGCATCTTTTAAAGCTACGTTTAAAATACTCCTGTCCATAGGAACAAACGTGCAAACATTTTACATGTTTCCAGACTTGGATACGTAAGACGTAGTCTAATGCTTAAAAATATATAGGAACCTTATTACATTCTGTAAAATTTTCAGTCCTTTGTGTTATTAGTAAATTGCAATGGATGTTGACACCTAAAGAAACTGAGGTGTTTCCAAAACTACTCTTGGGTGACCTTTTTTGTAAAACAGGACACCTCCCTATCTAATCTATCTATCTTTTGTTTACCCTATGCTAAGTATCTTTAGAACAGACTAACTGCATGGAAAATAAGAGAGACAAATGAATTTCATTCAGGAAGCTCATTTTTCACTACATATCTTAATTTTATTAAACCTTATATCAGCTAGTGAGTAGTCTCATGGGCAAATCTATATAGTTTGAGTAGGTCAAATTGAGAACAAACTGTCATGCCAAAAACACTATATTATGTTTGCCCCAAAATTATTGGAAGAACATGAAAAATTGTATTTTATTAGTTGTAGTTTTAATCTGCATATTAAAGAGAAGGTCAGTTGTTCTTTGAACATAGAACATGAAGCCTACGAACAAGTTTCCTTTATCTCACTGTGACCATTCAGACATTTTAACGCAAAATTTAAAAAAAAAATTTTTAAAGGTCATTTCCACTGTAGCATGATTGCTTCTGCACTGAGTGCTAAATGAAGAGCAGCTACAAATAATTTCACTTGTTTTACAAAGATTAATTGTATATCTTTGAGCAAAGCTGGACTCTGTAAAATTACTAATGTCTTGGGTCATTTAAAACCAGAAGTATGTCAACCAGAAGAGAGCTTGCTGCAAGCTATTTCTGTGTGACTGACAATGTTCTTGTCATACCTTCCTGCCAGTGGCCATTACAGAAAAATTCCTTATTTAGATTGCTGTATGCCTTGCAATCAGCTTGTCAGAACCACAAATACTACAGTCAAGCCAGCTACATCCCAACATTCCAAGAAGCCACAAAAAGCAATTGCCAAACTGGAGCAAGAAATTCTTCTTTTCATGACAAGGCCCAGGACTCACTAATGGCTTCTACTGAATTATTATGGGACTTCGAGCAAGTCACCTAACTTCTCTGTGTCTCCATTTTTCCATATGTAAAATGGGAGATAATCATTCTTAACTCACTGTGATGGGGCGCCTGCCCCACACTGGGCTCTCACGGGTTAACAGAGCCCTAGGGAGGCTGTGCAGGAGGCAGCCAATCACAGAAGGGCTTATAGGAGCAGCCAATCAGGGCTGGGCAGGCCCACATAAGAAGAGCTGCAGTGCAGAGCAGCTTCAGTCACTCCCTGGAGCTTGAGGAGGTAGGAGCACTGGCTGCCTTGCAGACGGAGGGCAGCAAGCACTCTGGACATAGCAGTGTTGCAGGCAGAGACCCAGGGAGCTAAAGGCAGCTCCTGGCAAGCTGCAGGGAGTTGCAGGTTAAGGCCGTGAGGCAAGGGCAAAGAGGGTGCTGGGGCCGCAGGGAAGTGGCCAGGGAGATCTACAGGGGAGTCAGAGGGGGCAAAGCAAGTGGCGGCCATCTACAGGGTCCCTGGGCTGGGACCTGGAGTAGTGGGTGGGCCTGGGTCCCCCCTGCCCCTACTTGCCACTGAGGAAGTGGCTGAACTGAGGGACTGTGATACTGTCCCCCAGAGGGGGGGAACATGGAGTGTGGCATAACTGGAGGGCTGTGTCATGAAGAGGACGCTGCAGTCCTGGGAATGATATTGGTCCCTGGAGCAGAAGTGATGGTGGTGAGATATCATCAGAAAAGGGCATTGGCATACAGAGCTAATTCCCATCACAGCCCTCAGAAGGCGCCGCACTAATGAGTTGAACCCCGTCACACTCACCTTTATAAAGTATTTTGAGATCTATTAATGAAACTTCTATAAAGTGCTAAGTATTACTATTAACTTTGCAAAGAGGTACAGTTTTCTAAATCAGTTAATTATATTATTGTATTAACTACATGCGTCATAGGTTATCACCGGAAAACTGAACAGAGGACCAGATGTCTGGTTTAATACCATTTCTGTTCCCTGAATTTTCAAAACATTGCATGGGGTTTCAGCTGCATGACTCCAATTGACTTTAATGGGAGTCATGCAGCTATATCTGTCGGTGCCACTTTGAAAATATAGAAGTACTGTATTTGTTTTTGTTTTACTGACGCTCTTCATGGAGTGAGTTAAAGCCGCTTTTTCCTCTGTCTTTTCTCTAAATAACTATACTTCAAACTATAGCCATGTTTGCCATAGAAAAATAGCTGAAGGAATTTCAGTGGTTTTCAGTCCAGTCAGTTATATGTCCAAATGCCCTTGAGCATTCAACAAACTTTTTGTGATGCCATAATTTTTTTAAAATTAGCAGAACTGAAATAAACAAACAGTCATTTACATTTTTAGTAATGGGCGCATACGTGCTCAATTTTACCGTCTGAAGAACAGTACTAGATGGCTGGAACAGGTTTCTCCAAATCAGATTACCAAAGTATTGTGCACGTTTATCTGGATTACAATGCTAAATCAGCGTATCATACTCATTATGACTGACTACCTCTTACTGTAAACTATTTTAATACCCAGATGTGATTACAAGGAGGATAGGTGATTCACATGTGAATCAAAACTTCAGTATGTATAGTAAAGTATATACCACACAGACAAAAGCTGTTTAGGAAAGCAATGCGACAGCTTCTGTAATTTGAGCAGGGGGCACATAACACACACAAGGAAATATATATACTTCTGCCACATGCAACAGACAATTAGTTCGGACTCTATTTAAAGACCTATTTAGCAGTTCCCGTATTGAAGTAACTACAGAAAAGTTTAAGAATACATTTTTAGCTTTCTCTCATCTTTAAAGGAAGGTGTTTAAAAGCTTTCTTCTCATTCTCTTAAAAAGGGAGGAGTAATCTTTCCCTTTTAAAATAGCTCCCATAGTCAGATGGTGATTAGCAACACTACCTTCAGCTCCAAGCAACAGCTCAGAGTTTTAAAGAAAGAGCTTGGACTTGAATTTAGTCCTGGAATACTACAATAATTCTATGTAGACAGCCAAAGAACCATTAGGTCTGAAAAGGAATAAAGGGATAGAAAGTTCTTAGATATTACACTTATCTACTCTTAGTGCTACATGCTGTGATATAAGTGCTATAGCAAAAACTTAAAATGTCTCAGACGGAGAGAAGAAAGTGGGTGCTGCACAGATCCAGGAGCCATTCATACAAGGTAACGGCAACAAAATTCCCTTCCATGCCAGGTTGCTATGAGTGAGTTTAATAAAAATTTTAAAAAATCCCCACAGAGGGGTCCTTACTTTAGCAGAAGAGCAGGATGGGTAGAGAATTATTTTGAATGGATGTGCACTGCTGCTGCTACCTATACAGCTCATAATTATTATACAGTGATAATTAATGGATCATAAGCCACAAGTTTTATTAAAATGCCCTGCTGCAGTTTCTAAAGGCTCTCATGATTCTGAGAGTAAGTAAAGCAATACGAGTTTGCCACTATCACGAATGAGATAATATGCTGCATCCCTGTAGGGTTTAGCCATCACGTCAGTTTCATCTCACATTTCCTGCATTTCTTAAGAACTCTGGGCTCAAAAGGGACTCAATTCTAACTAAAAATACACACACGACACATCCTGTGTCACTCTGCTGACAATCTGTCATCCTGAAGGCACTCCCCAGCTGTCAGTTTTGAATGGTATTGGAAAGGAACTGGCTAAATGCGCTGCATGGGCACATACAGCAAGATAAGATCTTCTCACATGCAAATACATTAGGTTTTGCACTCTTTGTTGTTAAAGAAAAGTTTCTTTAAAGTCAAATATTTTAAAATCAGGTAGAAACAGAAAAGTGCTCTACATTTTCTGGAGACTGTAAGCTTTATAAGGCATTAACCATCTCTTACAGTGTGTGAACTGTATCTAGCACATTGCAGGTGCTAGTGCAAAACAAACAAAGTAATAAAAACACTTTCTCCCAGCATGGGCTTGCACTGCCTTCCAGTAGAGATTGTTCAGCAACATTTCCAGAATTGTTCTGCAGCTGTTTATTTTATGTCTAGAATAGAAATGGGCTTGAAAAAGAAGCACATTTCTGAGCACTCTGGAAATTGGGAATTGCAACATTGGACTTTGTACTATCTTTACAGTGGGGCCAAATCAGAACTAGGGCCAAGATTTTCAAAAGTGACTAGTAATTTTGTATGCTTCAATTTGAGTCACCAACTTAAGACACCTTATAGGGGCCCGATTTTCAGAGGGAGGATGCTCTGTGTTTTCTGAAAATCAAGTCCCTTGAAGGCTCTCAAGTTGAAAACTCGAAAATGGAGTCATGTAAAGTCTCTAGTTACCTTTGAAAATCTGGACTTAAGTACCTAAACATTCCTTACCATGGAGAAAGTGTGTCTGAGTCTGAATTTCATGGCTCAGACCTATCTCTCTCTCACCTGAAAGGAATCCCTCTATTTCTTCAAGGTATAAACCATATATTAAAATGATCTAATGTAACTATCCAGTCACTTATACAATGCTCATGACACATCTAAGCAGTTATATTTGTGTAATGTACACAGAACAGACTAGTAAATATCAGGGGCTGCATTTTGGAGCGGAGTGGTCATCCTTTCAGTATTGCATGGTGTGAATGGTGGACATAGCCTGAGCATCCTATGCTGTGCCACCTGTCATGAGCAGAATGCTGTCAATTTTCAACATGCTGAAGATTCCTGGGTTGAGTACAAAGTCTAGGTCTCTAATGCTTTCAGCAGGAAGTATTAAACAGAACTGTCAAGGAATCCGCTCGTGGCCATCTCATATTAACAGCTGGGCTTCTTCAAGGGTGACAGTAGCATTAGCAGCACTTGCTTATAACTTATGCCTCCAAGTTATAGAGAGTTACTCCTCTCAGTAACTTTATCTTGGCTGCCACAGATATGTCAGTGAGTGACACAGTGATGGCACTGGCTATTGTTTTCAACATAAACTGATGGATCAGGAACACAGCTCTCACAGACAGGGCCCCAGTAAAGAGGTTGACTTATTTCTGATCTCCATCGCTAGTTGTAAGAATGAAGACGAACACAAATAAATTCCCAATACATGGGTAAACTAGCATTAGATGGCAAACTAAGAGTTTTGTTAATTGTGGACTCTAGTCTCTGAAGCAACACTTGACCAGATGATGCTCTCCTGGTTCCTATAGTAGCAGGGTATGAATCCCTGTTCGTATGCATTGCACTGACTACTGAACACCTTTCACAATATCAGCTGCGGGCATTGTTAGGTCATTTAAATTTACCCACAGTATCTCCTGGACAGCCATTTGCAGATGGTTGGCAGGGGACCATTGCTAAGGTTAACAAGCCACATCGTTCTGTAATTCTGCCATTTCAGCTCAAGGAAGGCCTCAGGGTATGGAAGTGATTCCTGGATCATAATAATGGGGTATGATTACAGCATCCTGACTGTGCACAGCCTTTTGATTTGTAACTTTTTTCTGCTAATGTGTGTGGATGATTTTGTTATTTATTTTGAAGGCTCTTGATATCTAGCCGATTGGTCTGTCAGGGGTACAAATGGGTAGAATTTTGAAAATTGGGGTTGTTTTTTTTTGTTTTTAGAATTTATCACTTCATAGCAATTTCAGTTTGAGGGCATTAGCTAGTAAATAAACAGATTGTTTTACTCAAGCAAACAAACATAACTAAGTTCACAGAGTCTCTAGTCACAAATGGAAGACTGCAGCATGCATTCAGGATATACAATGGATATACATATATGAGGCATACGTGTATTTATTTCAAAAGATCCATATGACCTACTATAGTTACATAAGACTACTACAGAATTTTCTGTTTCATTATTTAAACAAAGAGTACATTCCAGGGTCACTCTCTCCTTGTTCAGGAGCTGCTATATGTGTGTGCAAGATTTAGAGAAGCCCTAGAGGAAGCAATCGCTGAGAGAAAAGAGCTTTCTATATGTTAAGATTATAGGCTGGCACAGCAAAAATGTCTTTTAAGGCATTTTATTTGTTTGAAGGTTACAATCTGTTATTACCTATAAGCCCTGTTACTGAAGTTAAAGCAATAACCTGTTTGTAATAAAACTGGAGTTGCAGTCAATTAACAGGTATCTTAATCTGCCTCATTTCGTCTTATATAAACTAGACAGAAGCCTGATTGGCTACGATCAGTCAACGTGAGCCAATTAGACTTGGTAAAAAGACTACTTGCAAATATGTGGGAACACAGAGGCATTAGTCAACAAACAAAACTGAAGGTCTACAAAGCCATCCTGTTGCCAACTCTGATGTATGAATGAAAAACCTGGATGCTGTAAGACGCTATGCTGTGAAGCTGAATCACTTTCACATGGACTGTCTGAGGAAGAAGATGAGGATAAGATGGCTAGACAAGGTTCCAGATACGGAGGTTCTCAGAGGGGCAGGTATTTGAAATCAGAGAATGGGCAGGTCATGTCACCAGAATGTCAGATAAGCGACTGCCAAAGAAGATCTTTTATGGTGAGCTAAAGGAGGGAAAGCGCTCTCAGGGGGGCCAGAAGAAATGTTTCAAGGACTTCCTCAGCTTATCCTGGAGACATTTCAACATTGTCCCAGAGTTTGGGGAAGATCTCGCTCCTGATCCTTCTACCTGGCAAAGCCTCATCCATACTGGAGCTAGTCTATGAGCAGAGGAGAACTGCTGAGGTAGAGCAGAAGCACCAGCAGCTGCTGTTAATCAACCCATAACAGCATTGCTTGTTCAGTGTGCCAGAGACAGTTCAAAGCTCAAATTGGCCTGATCAGCCACTTGTGTTCACAGAAACTAAACCATGGCCTGCCCATCTCATCAGGGACGTCATGGTCATCTTTGAACAGCATCTTAATCTGCCTCATTTTGTCTTATATAAACCACTAGACAGAAGCCTGATTGGCTATATCAATGTGAGCTGATTAGACTTGATAAAAAGCACACCGAACTTAATCAAGCTCACTAAAAGTTGCCTATCGTCGCACAGATTCCTGCCAAGCACGTTCTACACACAGTCTCTCAGGCTCACATTTTCAAAGGCATCCAGGCGTTGCTGCAACAGCTAACTGATTTAGGGACCTAAATATCATTTTCAGATGTCCTCAACAGGCAATGGGGTTTTGGCTCCCTAGTTAGGCCTGGGCCTAAGTGACTGTTTCAGGATGGAGTTTAAGGCTCTAGAACTGCAGTTGTAATGTGTGATACCATTTCCCTGAATGTAAACTGAGTTATTTTATCGGTCACTGCTGTGAAGACTACTGTGAAAATAATGCTTGGCTAAGTTACTAACACTCTTCTGAGGCAAGGGAAATGAACGACCACAAAGGGCCAAATTCTGTTTTCAGTTACACCACCCACTTCAAGGGAGTTACTCCAGAAATAAATGGTGTAATTGCAAGTAGAATTTGGCTCTAAGAATGGTTGAGTGAAGAAGAATTTGGAAGGTGACTGGAGGCCACCTAACGTATCAGCTACGGCTGGTCATTTTATTGTGAATGGTAAAGTGCACTGAGCCAAACGACAAGCTGAGGAACCCCACGACTAGCCAGCTCTAGGCTGCCTTTTTAAGGGCTGTTCTGTGAAGTTTAAGTGTGGTTACAGTAAGGGCTGGCACTTGGGGCAATTATCTCTTGTATACATACAGGTAAGGCCTTGCTCGATGCCACCCAATACTATTTTGATGTCATTTTTCATATCTTTCTTTAAGAAAGGAGTATGATGCATCACTCTTGCTCTTTGTGTTTCATTACAGCTTTAAGTGGTAACAGTATGTACCAAAAGCTACAGAAACTTACTAACTGTGTTGTGCCAGAGATTAGGCTTCCCACTCCCCTTATCATGGAGAAATCTCCACTGTCCTTACACAGTGGATGGTATAGTAAGATAATGTTATTCAAGAGCTGATAGGAGATATGTTTCCATTACCACTGACAAATACAAAGTCTTCAACACACTAACAAGGTAACGACAAAAAGCCAGGTTTGGTACAAGACTTAACATTGGCCAATACAAATCTTTGAAAATTAATGTCAAAGTAAAATATTAGTACCATTATGTATTGGGGAAGTGGCTAAAAATGGGTTTGCTGGAGCAAAGGAATGTCATTCCAGAAAAAAAGGAACAAAGCAAGATGGTTAATCTTGATTCTTTATTTACATTGTGTGCCATTTATTTTCTTACACGTAGCTGCAAAGCCAGCTGAGCTGTAACCCTATGAACAGATTCTTAGAAATTCCTCTATCACAAAAGCCTAGAATTAGCTGTAAGATTAGATCCTGCCTTTTGTTTATGGAAAATAACGATCACAAACCCAAATACTGAGCACGTTAACTGTTTCCCCAATCATATCCTTTTAAACTTTTTTTAATAACGGTAAACTCTAACTTATTTTAAGACGAGAGATACATTACTGTAGCTGGTAAACCCAAGTATGTAGCCTCTGCATTGTATACAAAAATACAAACAATACAAATCTCAAAATAATTTTGGAAACGGCTTAGCCAAGAGTATCACTCACACTGAAACACTTCCTGTGTGCAGAAATGGATCAAGGACGCAGATGGATGAAAGGATATGAATGAATCAGCACGAAATTCTGCACAGGAAATACCTAAGCTCTTAAATGTTTTGGATAAAATTAATTCCCACTGACCATTGCTAGATATGTAATATGAGAATTAATAGCTTAACATAACTGCCCTAAAGTTGGAACTGTTTGGAATACTGCTGAGAAACTTATAAATCTCATTGCATTTTGGTGCTGGTACTATTTTTGTCCACTCTCACCCCTACAAACCAGACAGAACTTTTTAAGAGAACTATAACTGGTAGAATGTTTACCACCTACTTGGAAACCGACTTCTATCCTTAGTGTACAGTAGGCAGTTGCTTTACTGATGCCTGAAAATGTTAACAAAATATCTTAAATGAGGCAAATTCCAACTTATGTACGCAGTGTTGTAGCCATGTCAGAACCAGGATATGAGAGACACAAGGTGGGTGAAGTAACATATGTCACTGGACCAACTTCTGTTGGTGAGAGAGAGACAAGCTTTCGAGCTTACGTAAAGCTCTTCTTCAGTCTGGGAAACTTACTCATATTCAAAAACTTACACATTTGATCTAATATGGAACCTTGTCTGGCTTACTGAAAAACACCACAGAAGCCATACAAAATTCCTAATTTCTAGGACAATGGATTAGCCTAACTATATCTAAACCAGATATTACAGTGATGGGCACTTTAGCAATGCTTAGATACTAGACAGACCGACCAATTTCTTGGGGTATGTCTGCACAACAATGTAAGGCCAGGCTTGAGCCTGGACTCAGGCCTAACTCCCACTTGTGTCCACACACCAATTGCATTAACCTAGGGCTTGAACATATGTCCCATAACCCAGCAGGGCTGGAGGGTCCAAGCCAATATTAAGCTGGGACCTAGGCTCCGAGCCCTATTGCTCTCCTGTGTGCACGTGGCCCTGGCTTGACTTGGGTCCCAGAAGTTCTCCATATGTATCCCAGAGCTCCTTGGGGCAACTTCCTTAGTTCTCTCTATCCCAACAATCTGTGGTGCAGTCTATTGCAAATGGAACCCACACCTCTCTTTGCAAAGGGCAGCTGCTTAGATCAGCATTAACCCATTGTCTGCTGAACACTGGTCTGCAAGTGCACTATCAGACAGCCTGCAGGGTTTTCAATGCAGACTGATCAGAAGAAGCTTTTTGCAAAGACAGCTGCTTCCTGGTCACAAGAGCACAGCCAGATTTTGGTGCACACACTGCCCAGGCACCCCTGCACACGCAGCCCCAGGAACAAGGACCTGAGAGGGGAGTGGGGATTAAGTGACTGCCTTACAGGGAGGAGGAGTGGCAGAGCTCCTTGCTCAGCACAGTCAGTGGAGGATGACCCCCAACACCCTGGCCACTCCCCCTCCCTATGTGGCAGCTGCTTGGTCTCCAGCCCCCCTGCCCTCCCTGGAGCTGTGTGTGCAAGGGTGCCTGGGCAGTGTACACGGTCAGGGCAATGAGAGGCAGCCAGCCCCAAAACCTCCCTGCAGTCTCCAGCTCTCTTTGCTGCTGTGCAGAGCTTGCCCAGAGCAGGGACCAAAGCTAACAGGCAGGATGCTGAGCTGGGAGCTCTGCGCTCCCCCTCCCTATAGGGCAGCCGCTTAGTCCCACTCCGCTCTCAGGCCCTTGCTCCTCCCCACAGGGCTGTGTGTGCATAGATGCCCAGGCAGCATGCATTGTGAGGGCGGTGAGTGGGAGCCAGCTCCAAAACTTCCCCCAAGCCTCTCAGTGATCCCTTATCTCTGCCTCCCAGGGTATGGCAGAAGTAGGGATCAGAGATCCCTGCGGGATGCTGGAGCACACTGCACCCCAAGCCATGGGGATGCACTTCACTGCTCCACAGCCAGCGGCAGCCAGGCTGGGAGGTGGCGGCGGGGAGGTTCCTCTGAAACCTACCTTTTACGTGAAACCTCAAAACACTCAAAAATAAATAAAAAACAAACCAAACAAAAACAGCTTTAAAAATTAAGAATTGCAAAGTTTCGCTGTAAAAGTTAGACAGCCCTTGAGACTGATGTCCTAATTATCCTCAGAACAGGTGCACATGGGCATTTTCCTGCCAGTGTGACTCAGCCTACTGGTGGAGAGCCCAATTTTCAGGTTAAATAGTAATTCAGTATAAAGCCTTCTCACACTGCACTCATTCTGCTGAGACAGCCACCAAAGGAGCTAACTATGCAGTTTAGGTACTGAAATCCATTTGGGGCTGGGATAAATAACTATATCAGAAATTGCCTGGGAACATCCCAAATGAACTGTGTTCATTTGTGCCAGGCAGGTAAAACTTTGCTTTGGTCTGTTCGCCAGAATTATTTAATAATTGCTTCTTTTCAACCTGTGACAGTCACAGCATAGATATATGCTGCTCTGCAGATTTCTGCCTACTACAGTGGCTTCTAGCTATTTCTCAGGATGGTGGCGTATAGTAACTATTTAAAGTTACAGCTATCATAATTATTTTAATGTGACAGCAGTAGGTGGCCAGGAGATGCTGTTTTTGTATTATTAAAGCTACAATGGAACATATTTGCTTGGAAAAGGGAAATCTAATCAAATATCTGATCACAGACTCAAGATTAATTAATGTTATTTACTGTATAACAGTGATATATTTATTGTTGATGTGCTGCTATATTAGAAAGCTGCAAATGCTCTTCTTCACAGAGAAAAAGAGACAGCACTAAACTATGTCCCTAATAGACTGTAAATAGTCTAGTTGGAAAAAAAAAATTTAATCCTTTGCTGGCAGACCAGGTTTTTACTTTGGCTACTCTCAGAAAAAATAAGTGCCATCCAAACAAATATTAGGCAACATCACATTGTTCTTACTAAGGCTAAACTCCCATTAACTTTAGTGAGAGTTATGAGTAAGGCTACGATTAGGTCACGGAGGTCATGGAATCAGTGACTTCCATTAACCTCTAGTCTGACATTTTTGCCCCACAGCTCCCAGCCCCCGCCCTGGTGGGGGGACCCCACACCATCCAGCTGCAGCAGGGGTCTGGCAGTCCCCGCAGCCGTCCAGCCGCGGAGGGACCCCCGGCAGCTGTCCAGCCGCGGAGGGCAGCGGGGGGACTCTGCAGCTACCTGGGGGCGAGAGGACGCACTGCAGCGGTGGGGGACCCGGGAGCCCCAGCAGCAGTGGGTGCTAAACCCACATACCCCTTTTGTCAGGGATATTTTTAGTGAAAGTCAGGAACAGGTCACAGGCTTCTGTGAATTTTTGTTTATTGCCCAAAAAAGCAATGGGGAGTCCGGTGGCACCTTAAAGACTAACAGATTTATTTGGGCATAAGCTTTCGTGGGTAAAAAACCCATGATGCATCTGAAGAAAAAGCTTATGCCCAAATAAATCTGTTAGTCTTTAAGGTGCCACCGGACTCCTCGTTGTTTTTGTGGATACAGATTAACACGGCTACCCCTCTGATGTTTATTGCCCATGACCTGTCCATGACTTTTACTAAAAATATCCGTGACAAAAACTTAGCCTTAGTTATGAGTAATGATTATAGGCTTTGACCCACATTTCTGAAAAACAGTGCTCTTAGGAGAAAATCACACCCTGCCCCTAAAACCTGCTTTAGGGAGACAAAAATTGTCATAAAGCAAGAGAAATCTTACAGCATTTAGGTCAAAGCAAAATCAAACTGTCAGGACAGGAATACCTTCATATTTTTGTGTGGTTTTCCCACTCAGCATGAATGTGCTTCTGAAAGTAAGTGGTAGAAAACTAAATCATGGGACTGAACAACAATGCCATGAACTAAAGAGAGATTCCTGGGACCAGAACTTTTTGAGCCAGCTAGAGTTTCCAGCTGGTAGGAGCAGAAGCAGCCAAAGTGGGAACCTCTGGACATTCAAAGAACTTCCTAGAGTTTTCAGAGGACTTTATTTGTCCTGTGCTGATTGGCTGTTTGCTCCAACAATTTGCCCCAGCCTCAGCAGATTCACTCCAGACCTGCCTCTCTTGCCCTCTTTTCCCTCTCCACCCTCTACCCCATCGTTTTCACCTCCCCTTTCCTTTTCTTTCCATTTAGCTATCCCTGCCAAAAAGAAACTTCACACACACACACACACACACACACAGAAATGGAACTAACCTGATGTTTGTTGCCATCACATTGTTTATTCTGTTTGTGTGTTATACCCTCATGTGTTATATACACATCATGTGTCTGTCTTGTCTATTTAGATTGTAAACTTGTCAGAGTAGGGATCATCTATGTGTCTGTTTGCACAGTGCCTAGCACAATGGGGCCCAAATCTTGGCTGGTCCTTGGATGCTACCCTAATAAACATCACTAATGAACTAGAGATGGTTCTGGTCCCAGGAATCTATTTAAGTTTCAGAAACTGGGACTTAAAGTTCCCTTAAGGTGAATATTTGGGCAGTTTCTACATAATACACAGATGGGTAACAGAGAAAATATATTTTAGTACAGTTCCGCAACTGAACCCCTGTGGCATTACTCGGGCTGTGAAAAAACAAATGCCAATTCACCCCATTTCTTCTCCTTCCAGACTCTTGGCCATTTCTGCAGATATGTGGGCAAAAGTCCACTCTAATAGTACAGTACTTGTCATACTGTACACAGTTTGGGGATTTGCCTTCATTTGGAACAGACCTCACATACAGATTTTACAAAATTCACACGTGCACAAAAAAAGCAATTGCTTTCACAACCACAGCGTGGCTGCATTCCTCCTAGATACTCTTATGTTACTATATAGGCTTCCTGTATTCAAATGTAGCTTAATTATGGTTGCCGTGGGAACCACACCTTTCTGTTTTCTGATTTAGTGGATTTAAATGTTCAGTCATAACACTGCAGAAAAAATAAAGAAAAAGACAGCAGAGCGCAAAAGGAAGACATTGATTAATCAGGTGCCTATCCTATCCATGGACCCACAGGTACTAACAGGCACACAAAGGTTTCTCAGTGGTAAGACCATATGTAGTTTTTGACTTTTTTTTTAAATTAATGCCAGCTGAAGTAAAGCAGAGACTGTCCACCATGCTGACTAGTCAGACTAGACACCTGTCATTCTTTGGCAACTAAAGGCTGGTGACGTCATGACACTTAACAAAGTCCATCTCCTCTTTGAGTTTACTATCAAGACTGATCCCAAAAGGAATTGTCATCTCCAATAACAATAACAAATGACCCTCTCAGCATTAATGACTTGTACTTTCTACTACACTGACTGTTTGTTCTGGTATTACTGACTTGGACTGTACTTGTCTGACTTGTTAACACTGACCCGCTGGCTGAGAAGTAGAGTCTCAGGTTTCTGGATGAGTAGATATGGTACCAGAATAAACAAAACAAACATAAACTAAACTGGTGCAGCTCCCCCAAACGGCAGGAACCCAATGTCATTACTATGACAGACAAAATTAACACCAATTCACCTCTACTCCTGTTCTTCCAGACTGTTGACAGTTTCTACTGGTATGTGGGAAAAAAATCAATGGGAATATACAGTTCAGTACACCCTCTGTGTAATGCCCTTCATAATACCGAACCTTTGGTTATAATGAACCCAGTCCCTGGATCCAACCTCCAGCTCTGTCACTGCGGCGGGGGATGGAGGAGCTATCAGCTGCCTACCCCCCAGGAGGTGGGGCTTTCGCTATAAGGAACCCCTGGCTATAACAAACAAATGGATTGGATCTTGACAGGGTGTACTGTATTGGAATAAAGAAGACAGAGTAAATTTTCGCCATCACCTTTCTGTTAGGGCCAGATCCAGCTCCTAATGATGTCAATGGCAAAGCTCCCATTGAGTTTGATGTGCAGGACAGGTTTTTAAGTCAATGGACACTAAAAAATAGGTCAAAACCACAAATCTGGATCTGAAACCAGATCCAAACTTTTCCAAAGTATAAATATGTATAAATCTGGGGTTTTGGCACAGGCATATTTTTGGGGACTTTGTGGAAGTTACCGGTACTGTATTTATACAATACAAAGGCTTCATCTAACTTACATTTAGCCTGATTCTCCTCTCACTTACACTGATTTTATACTGGTAGAATTTCACTAAATTGTAGATTCTTGATCCTGAAATCTGAAGTGTTACTTCACAGTCAATGAGTCCTTGATTGTAGTGAAGTCACTCCTTATTTTCACTGGTGTGAGAGAAGAATCAGGCTCATAATATGTAAAGTAAATGATAAAGTGAAGATTATAATCAAATATATCAATTACACTGATGAAAACAGAGCCATGAGTATAAGAGGGCTATCAGAATTCCTAATATTTGGGGGAAGAGCTGGAGTGGTATCCTGGTTTATTGGCAATGTCTATTTTATAAATGTGTGTTGTGTGGTATTGTTTCCATATACTGTCCCTACATTTTGTAATTTGCTACTTGTATTTGCATTTAATATTATCTTAAAATCTTTAATAAAGACGGGTTTGTTGCTTTTAAAGATAATTAGATAACATGTTTATAGGCCCTGATGCTGCAAGGGGCTGAGCTCCACATGGGAGGTGCTGGACATCCTCAGCACACACTGAATGCAATGAGTGCTCAATGCCTCACAAGATTAAGTGACCTGTCTTGTTCCAGAAGCTCCTACAGTAGAACCTCAGAGTTACGAACCGCAGCTATGAACTGACCAGTCAACCACACTCCTCATTTGGAACCGGAAGTACACAATCAGGGTGTAGCGGAGACAAAAAAAAAAAAAAAAAAAAGCAAATACCTATGTTAAATGTAAACCACTAAAAAAATAAAGGGAAAGCAGCATTTTTCTTCTATATAGTAAAGTTTCAAAACTGTATTAAGTCAATGTTCAATTGTAAACTTTTGAAAGAACCACCATAACATTTTGTTCAGTTACGAACACTTCAGAGTTACAAACAACCTCCATTCCTGAGGGGTGCGTAATTCTGAGGTTCTTCAGAATGAATGGAGATTTGGGGCCTGATCCTTGGTCTCACTACAACTACTTTGCACTGTTCTGGCAATAAAAAGCATTCATAATGCCAGTTTAACTGGCCAGTGAAGGATTTCCCCAGATTGGAAACATCCCTTCAAGATACAGAGTTGTCATTGCTCCCTACTCCCCTGCCCAACTTCAGTTCCTTGCATAGGTGTCCCTATGCTCCAGAACTCCCTGGCTTCTGAAGTAGCTGCTTAGGGCAACAGGCTGCCAGTTTAAAGCAATACTAAGGCTGCTCTGACTTACATTGGGGATCTGCCTGGTCCCAATTTCAAAAGAGGAGGATTATACCACCACCCCACTCTTGTAAGCCACACCGAACACAGCTCAGCCCAAGGAACTAACAAGAAAACAGTACACTGAATCTCAGACCCCAAATTCTGCCCTCTGTACATATATTATGTATTTTGTTCTAAATTCTGTACATGCAAGTAGAAACTGGGTTACAGATTCCTATTATAAATCTCCATATAAAATAAATCTCTCTGGTGGTTAATTAGTGAGACTGGGTAGAAGTGTTTTATTGTTGGTGTTCATTCAAGTGAATTGGAAAAACTGTTTTTCAGTAGTACAGAAAAACTAGCAGAGCCTGTATTTGCTCAGCAGATTAATTCACTGTCCTACTGACTTTGTGTCATGCTCCTGACAAGGTCTCACAAACTAAGCTGGGCCCACTAAATTCACTACTTGGATGGGAGGTATACAAAGAAATCCTAGATGCAGTAAGTCTTGTTGGCAAGATAAAGAGCTAGGTCTTTTGCCTCTGAGTCCTGATCACATCATTAAAAATCTATTGGCACTTTCTTTCTATTACAGACTTTAAGGTGTGGATGTGCCAGCTACATTCCAACATTGGCAACTACAATTTGCTTTCCAACATTTCCTCTATGGTTTTTGAGTTGTTTTCCATCAACTTATGTTCCAACATTCTTGAGCCTGGGCCAGTATCTGTCTATAAAATGTGCATAATACCTCTTTATTGTACTTTGCAGAGGTGTTGTGAGAATGTCGGTAAAGCACTTGGAGAACTGTCAATGAAAGGTACAATGCTCTAGGTGAGGAGTTCCAAGTTTATTATTAAATTATCAATATTCAAGTAGCATCAAAAGGCCTGATCCTGCAATATCTTATTACAGAGCATGCCGCTTCCAACCAGGAATAGTCCCATTGACTTCAGTTCAGACACCAATGAAATGCAACCACAGGTAGGCTGAAATACCACATAGCACTACTATATCACACACCCTTTTAGGGAATAAGTTAAGACTATTTTGTCAAAAGAAGCTGCAAAGTGAAGCAGAGTAGAGTTACTTAGTTTGCCGTATTCATTGGCTTCAATGAGGCCTCTCATGGCAGCAAGCACTAAACCCATGGGTGAATATGTTTCGAGGACTGGATTCCAAGACACAATTCAGAATGTTGATTGGATTATATCAAATTAAAGAAAGGTAGGAATACTTCATGAATAGTCACCTGCAACTAGGGACCTATATTGGTTCCGCACCAGCATAAGCAGCTAAAAAGACACAGAAGATGCATTTTAGTCAGGAAAGAAAATTGGGGCAACCCTTATTGACCTGACAATAGCCTGTGACACCATGTGGCATGCCAACCTGCTGCAAGTTATGCCTTGTAGACTGATCGTGCAGTCCATCCAAGAAATTATTCATAACCGAAGCTTCATCCTTCAAGGCAGGGAGAAAAATGAGTTGCCTTAAACAGTGCCCAACGGGCCTTCCACAAGGACCAGCCAAGAAGCATGTGTATGCTGATGGCATCTGTATTGCTGTCATGACAACTTCCACAGAACTGAAGGGAATCTCAGCTAAGACATGGATACTTTGACCACTTACTTCCAGCAATGATGACTAATTCTCGATACCAGTACAGAGGCAACTATTTTCCATCTAAATAACCATCTTGCCAATCAACCCATCCGTGTCTAAGAAAGGCCACTGCCATTCCATCCAGTTGTCACCTACTTGGGCGTAAAACTCGACTGTAACCTGACATCCAGGTCAGGCAGGTAACACGTGACAATGAAGAGGTCTTCCTGTACCACCTTGATACAAAACTATTGGAGACCTCCTGGGAAGCAGTCGTTCGTACATCTATACTGGTGCCCTGATGTTTGCTCCAGCTGAATACCTCTCTGGTCTAGGGGTGCAGCCACCACACTCCTCTTGTCAATACTGAGCTGAATTCAGCCACTTTTATTATAAGTGGCTGTTTTTACTATATACCAACTTCCAGTCTATATGTTTGCGTACGTATAGCTCTGCCAGATCTTCAACAATATACCACTACAGTTAAGTCTGCTAAGAGAACTGCAAACAGATGAAACCAACCTATTACATCTCTGGATGACTGATGGCCCCCTTCTCAGACAGGGAACAAACACTTCACCAACTCAAAGGTCTGCTCCTACTCCAGGGACTCCTGTGGATGCGGAGTGGGGTGATACCATGGCTGATCTCTCAACACCTCTTTGTGACAGCAGCTCATACACTCTTGGAAAAGCGTGCTACTGGCCCTTTACCATGCACAGATGATCAGTGCCTCCAGGGAGCCGAATATTATGTCCTTACACAGTGGAAGCATCAGTGGAGAAAGAATGTCTAACATGCTAAGTAAATTCAGGAATCCATCACTACACCTGCCTTCTTGTCCTGGACAAGACTCTACAGGCTACTCCATGATTTGACCAGAGTTGCCACAACCATGCGCCGGTTTGGCCTAGGTTCCTCCCCATGCTGGCTTACCAGTTTCCCCGAGTGTGATGGGGTGTCCACGCCCCACAAGACCCCAAAGTGTTAGGGTGGCAAGGTGGGCCAGTTTACTGCATAATCTGCACCTGGAGGAGGAGCCAGAAAGCAATGAGGATTAATTAAAGAGGAAGCTCAGCTGGACAGGAGCAGGAGGGGCCCGTATAAAGCCCAGTAGCTGAGAGCAGAAAGAGGCTGCAGAGAGAGAGGGGGGGGGGGGGGAGGAAGGCTGGCTGGCTGGCTGGCTGGCTGCAGTCACTGTTGGGCTAAGAGGAGGCAAGGTAGGAAGTAGCCCAGGGATACAGCAGTAAGGTTTAGGATCATGCAGACTTTGACTACTAGTAGAGGGTGGGCCTGGGTTCCCCTACCAGCCACTGTGGAAGTGGCACAGTTAAGAGGCAGTGAAAGGGAAGGCTGCCTGGGACAGTAAGTCCCCAGAGATCTGGATACATACCCACCCCCTGGGGAAAGGGAGAACTACAGTGACCTGGCCAGAGGGCTAAGCCACAAAATGGGAGCAGGAGAGTCCTGAGAGAGCGAGACTGAGACAGTGATGAAGTGCAACTGCAGGAAGGGGCATCGACCTGGCAGAGCTAATCCCCAGATGTGGCCAGAAGGAGGCATTCCAGAGATGAGTGAAGAGCAACCTGTGATGCTGGGTCTCTCCCCTCAGATCTTCCCCTGTACTCTGTAGCCACCAAGTGCTACCCCACCCTCTTAATTGGCAAAATGGGAGTACTTGTTCTGGCACAGGGGAGCTGGACCTATTTCATTTACTGGGGCCAGCCACCCTGAGACAGAGACTAATTGTAAGAAAGCTATTTAAAATC
The DNA here is from genome assembly GCF_965152275.1 of Natator depressus. Taxonomy (NCBI): domain Eukaryota; kingdom Metazoa; phylum Chordata; order Testudines; family Cheloniidae; genus Natator; species Natator depressus. The sequence continues at coordinate 43,627,161 of NC_134234.1, forward strand.
CAGCACTGTGTGTGGAAAGAGGATTATTTGTAATAGGCTCTTTGGCCCAAATATTGGTTTCACTTACACCAGGTTTATGCTGATGTAATTACTTTGACTGTAGTAGAGTTATTCCTGATTTACACTGGAGTAACAGAGCAGAAGCAGGTCCTGTATGGCTCTTGTTCATGAGGAAGTGTGTTTACATCAGTATTTTTTCTCCTTACCATAGGTTGAAACTATGAGATTGGCATGGGGGGGGGAGGGGGTCTTTTCATCCTGTGATTCATTAGTTAGAATAGCTATTTTTAAAATGTATTTGTAAAGTAACTTCCTTCCTTTTGAAAGTTGTAATATAAACCACTGTAAATGAAATTACTGTCTGACAGAGTATTTGGTGATAGACTCCTGCCAAAAAGACTCACTGGCATAGTGGATACATTAGTGTGTGATTCTACTTAGGTTTAGAAGCTCTTTGTTGAATCCAAGATATTAGAAACTGCCATGCAAGCATATGTGTTTTAAAATTGGAAGATTTTATTCCTTTAGTGTGAAACAAAGACTAGTTATTTTCATGCCATTCATTAGCTGAATGAGTTGCATCAGCTGCCATTTACATGGAGTGGGGAAGTTAAACATACAGGAGCACAAGTAATATTTAAATACAAAACTAAGGTTAAACATGGGTTTTGAAGCACTTTTCTATGTTTGACTTTTTAATAAAGTGTTTTTTTTTTACTAGAATGGTGATAAGATGGTCTCTTGTATGTAGACATCAGAACTCAATGTCCAGGCTCCATAACTGGAGGATGGCCTCTGAGGAGGCTAAGCATTGTAGACAGCCCTCCAGATGCCAGCTTGGGCACTCTTCTACCACATGAGTTATTGTCTATGATGCTGCCTTGGCTTACCGGGTCTGGGTCTGTCAGGAGAAGAGGCAGCAGCTGGGAGATTGATTGTGGTTCTTGGGAGAAGGCTGAAGACAGAGCAGCAAGACGGATTTGTTGGCTGGCGTCCCCAAGCCAGAGAGTCACGGCCAGAGGGCTGAAGGCCAAGGAGCAGCAGAGGCAGTTGCCTGCTGGCTCTAAACTAGACAGTTGGAGCCAAGGGATGGAGAGCGGAAGGCGGGGAACAATGGAGGAGCTTGTCAGGGCTAGAGGGCGGAACCCAGATGAATAGTGAAAGGGCTGCTAGGGGGAGTGAGAGCTTATGTCCCGGTGGGGACAATCTCCTAGCAGAGAGGCTATGGGGGTTCCCATTTGGAAGGGCTGGAGTGGCTGTCCTGGCAGAGGGACAGAAGAGGACCAACAAGGAGGCTAGGTGGGGTGGAAGACACCAGAGTGTGGTACAGGAGGACTCCCAGTAGAGAGGCTGGTGGGGGTGCCTGCCGGGAAGAGCAGGGTATCAACGACTATATTCAGTGGGTGTGGGAAATAGACTACGTTTGTGACTTTTGTTAGAGACTATTTGAACTATGTTTTGGTAATAAACTCTGTTGATGGACTAGAGGATAAGCTTACATGCAGTGACTGGGGACTCTGAAAAGGGAAACTGAGGCAGGTGTGCCTGTCGTGCCACGACCTGCCACAGGAGGGCACTCCAGGCAGGGCCATCCTATGACAGTCCCTTTGGTGCAGTAGGATGTATGTACTTAAATTCAACATGAACTCCTTGAATACAGGTTATTCCCTGATCAGGCTTATTGACACGTTCTAATGTTGATATGAATTTACAGTTTGCAACTGATTCTCATCTGAAACTGTTATATTTCCACTATGTCACTGAATTGACACCAGTGTAAGGGAAAGTAGACTCTCCCATCTCCTGCTCTGTTTTTACTGAAACAAGAAGACAAGCAAAAATTACTGAATTGTTTAAAAAGAATTCTAAAGAATAAAATAGCTTCAAATTAACTATAACTTGTCATGTCCGGAAACAAAACAGGGTTGGAGTCAGTTATAATATGACCTGAAATTTAAAAAAAAATACTTTTGCTGCACACACAAGGCCAGATTCTGATCTCCTGTTCACACATATCAGAACATTGTAATTTCAAATATAATTTTTTAACAAAAGAAAAACACCATTTCTACAACACTGGGCTTCACTTAATCTCTCCAGGATGATTCTTCATGATCAGAGCTTTGCTAGCCTCCATAATATATTATGCCCTTCCAACACTAAAATGCATTTCCATTGGTGACAAGGATTAATAAGAGACTGGAGGTGGGTATTTATTTACTATATAGAATTCCTGCTTTGATAAAGCCAAAATTGAAGAAATTGATTACCAATATATTTCATACACAAGAAAAACACCAATTTAACAGGACAGCATCAACATTTTTCTCTTCTTATTAGCCCCCATGTGGGAATCGGAGCATTTCATACAGAACAGAACAAAAACTTCACACACAGAGACCCACTCTTCGTATTTGTCATATTCACCATGTCCTACTAAAGGTATAAAAATCTAAGGGATCTTTTAGCTCCGGGCATAATACCTCCCACAAATAAAATCAAAAAAGATCCTTTCCTACACCAGAGTCTTTTGCAATACGCGCTGCTACTTGCAGATGTTGCACTAGGGAGGTACTCAGAGATTTTGGGACCTAGCCATGGAGCTTAATTTGTCATTCATAATAATGGTACTTTGTTGAAAAATTAACAACTATGCTATCTTTAGGATGTATTCCAGAGTATGTTTAGAAGAAACAAACAAGCAAGTAAGCAAAAAAGGTCTGTGTTTGATCATTTGTGGTTGAACATTTGAAAAATGTTAAATCTAGCACTTGAGGCAAACCCTTTTAATAAAGATGGATTCTCCGCTAATGATTCATGTGCAGCATACATTACTGCAAGGAAAGGAAAAATAGTATGGATTTATCTTTGTGACTGACTCCTTCCAAACTCGTGGGATTAACATATTAAATTAGGAATCCAAAAACAAGAAATCAATCATGGATTACAGTTGAAGAAGGGACTAACCTCAGAGCAATTCAAACAATTTCTTTACACAACGGGGGGTTGCAACAGAGAATAAACTGTCAGCAGCAGTAATAGAAACTAGCATTTGTACACTGGTTCAAGAGGAATTTGGATACATTTCAAAGAAAGAAAAAAATCAAAGGGTATAGTCACTTCCTAGTCATTTTTGGATTAGGGTGATGAGATATGCATAAACCATATCTTGTTTTATTTGAAACAACAATTTGGAAGGCCATTTTAAGGATCTGCTTTACGGCCTCCATAATAATTAACAATAGTTTTACTGAATTGGAGTATATACAATGCATATTTTCTGGTTATTTGTTTGGCTGTATTTTATGCTGACCTAGATCTACCAGCAAAAATTTTCTGTTACTCCTGGGGATGAAGCTGATAAAAAGAAATTCCATACAGAAAAGGACAACTCTGAAATAAGGACTTTTTTAAAAAAAGTATAAAAATACAATGCTGAATTTTATCTACTTAGGTTCTCATACTGCACCCATCACCATGGTATCTGAACTTTTTGTGAGGATATAATGCTCTAGTTAAAGTCTGATTCATATTATTTGGATGTTTACTAATATAGCCATGACACGGAGTTGTTCAGTGAAACTATCCATTGAGAATAACTTCTTTTCTACAGATGGACATTTACCTATATGAAGACATTTAAAGGCCAGATTTTCAAAAGCCCAAAAACGTATGCAAAAATGTATGTGTGTAAGATTTATGCCTAACTAGTAGGCACAACTGCTGCTACAAGTATACATGAAGACTGAGTATTTGCACATACAAACTTAAGTTTCCTAACTGGCTATTTGTGTGGGTAAATAACAAATGTGTATGACTAATCATGATAAGGAACTCAATTGTCTGCATATCTTGTGTGTAGCTCTAGGTTTTTAAGCAATTTTGAAAGTTTGGCCCTATAATTGCATAGCCTGAACATATCTGTATTTTGAATATCTGATAAAATGATGAATTATTTAGAAACATTTGTTACAAAACAACTTCCTATAACTTCAATTACGACACCTACCACTTGAAAAGTATCAGACTTGGGTATTGTGTAGTGTCTTAGGGGATACGCTGAATCCCTTCCGCCATTTTATATTTCAAGGATGAAATCCTTATGGCTACTTGTGATAAAAATGAAGATTTTAAAGTGTTTTTAAATCAAAAACAGCATTTTAAAAACAAAATGGAGCTTTAACTATTTCAAATGTGGTTTCAGGCTACATGTTCTATTGGACAAGTCCAAAATGGTGGTCACAAGGAGGACTTCACATGTTATTCATAACCCAGTCTTGTGGGACTCCTGAATCTAACACATTTTTAAAAGTATGCTTATCTAAGCAGTAATAAGTTTACTTAGACCTTTTTTGAGTGTTTAATTGAGTTCCAAATGGGAAAACCATGAGGCTAATGGCTTAGTGCCTTATTCTCCTCTAGCACCTTTGTTCGCTTTCTCCCTTGCTGCCCTTACATATAGGAAAAAACCTCTATTAAAACCTATAAAGCCATCACCGTCAAATCTTACCTTAAGATTTAGATCTGTCATGATGACTAGAAAACCTGGCCATCTGACAAGGGCTAGGCAGATGGTGAGCTGAGAAAAGTGCTATTTATAACTCATTCCTCTTACTGACACCTCATCCTCCCATCAGTACCCCCTTCTCAGTTTCTTCCACCTGTTGAGTCTTGTCACAGTCCTAGATTGTGAGACCTCTGATGCAAGCACTATCATTTTTATTTGTTGTACAGTACCTAGTACAAGGGGGCCTTGATCCTTAATTGGAGCCAGTAGGCTTTATTGTACTAATTTAACTAATTTGTTCCAATGAAGGAACCAGCACTCCTTTCCTGTGTAATAAACCTGGACACTGCCTTCCATATACTGATCAAGGCATCACTCCCAAATGGTTTGAACTTTTCCCTGGCATTTCTGGTATCTTCTTTGATGTTGCCATGTTTCGACTTCTAAGCATGACATGAAAGAGGTTTTGGTGTCCTTTTACATTTGAAATCATCTCTCTCTCTCTCTCTCTCTCTCATAGCTCTGATATCATCAGAGACTTGATATCATCTGTAGTGAAATATCTGTTTCTCATCTGTTGGATAGATCTCTTATTTCACCAGCTGGTATAAAGCCAGGTAAATAACTAACTGAATGGGATGGAGACTTGTAATGATGCCCAGCTATTTGTCTGTGGAGTCTGTTTGCTGACTTAGTGTTTCAGGGGTGATTCTGGGACAGCATAGAAGTACAGTGTGAAGATTTAAGTAATCTTCTCCTGCAGACAGACAACAGGAGTCTAGGAGTGAACCGGGCAAAAAGGCATTTTATTTGGGTTCTGCTCCTCTTACCATCTTGGTCACTTTACAAACAGAATTACCCTCTCACAGTTCAGTGCCTGGCAGAATAGGGAAACTTCACTGCTGATTTTGCTGAACCTGCTCTTGGATAAAGGGCCTGATTCTCATTTCCAGAAGGGTCTCTTTGCACTGCACTGGCAGCATAACTGGGCCTTAAGTGAGTGAAAATTACATTTACATCTTCTTTAAGGTACCCTCATAGTGCCAGAATGGCACATAGGGGCCTTGGGGCAAAGGAGAATCAGGCCCAAAAGACTTTAATTTCCCGGGCTGTCATTCTTAGAAGTTTCATAAGCATTAAAGTTCACTTCATTTAAAAACAAAAAGCACAAATATTAAATGGGCTCCAATCCAAATCTGCAGAGTACGAGAACTTAGTTTTTTCCTGATGATTTCCTGCATTCTCTTTTATCTAAGGGCTCTGTTCTGCTCCGAGATTTTAGTCCTCTTGTCACAGGAGACAGTTTTAATATGGGCATACATTCCAGCAGCAATGAATGCAGCTAAACAGCAAGCTCATGTATTTAGATAACTTAATACAGCCCCGCCCCCATTCACAAAAATACCATCACACGCCCACTGAACAAAAATGTGACCAGTGTCAGCGCAGCAGACTCTAGTACAAGTAACACCTACAGCACAAAAATGGTGAGTGCTCTGGATATCTAGACCCAGAATTTTGTTTTTTGAATACCTTTCCAAGCAGTTGGAGGAAAATCAATCACAAAAGCATGGAAAGTCAGTGTGTGAGAGGATTTCTCCTGGTGCTCTCACTAGGTACATTTCTGGGACCAATGTTTAAATCTGCTACTGGTTTTGAGCTATGTGATGATCCATGCACCCAGAGATGTTGGAGAAAGGGGGCAGAGGACAACAACAAAGTTCTTCAGACATTTCTTCATTGTTAGTTTAACCCATATTTACTTCTCTCCTAACTGAAGCTCTCTGTGACTTTCATGCCTGACTGTACTCAGGCTTCCTCATTGAGAACCACCTCTTATTTCTACTCTGTGGCTTGTACGAGAGGAGGCAGGAACAAAAAGAATTACAATGACACTCAGCATTGCAGACCTGTGAAATTCAGTTACATAAAGCTGACTTCAGGTGTTAAACCTCCAGTGAAATAAAACACATAACGGTAGAAAAACCATAACTAACAGCCCTGTCACTCTAACAGACATGCTCTTCAGTTCAACTCTACAAATACTTAGTCTTTTGAAAATTAGCTTGGAATGTAATTCAGGTAGAAACTCTGGTTTCACTGTGATGTCAAAGAAAAAAATATCTCTGCACATGGCAAGTCAAAACAGACAGTGGGAGGTAAAGCCCAAGCTTGTTCAGAGTGTCAGGGAACAAACAGTAATACTGCAGCAGCTACTCAAGGGCGTGCACCACTGTGGAGGGAGGTGGGAATCTCACGAGCTGTGGGTTGTGTGTCACGGTGGAGCTTCTTTTTTCCATGATCACCACACCACACAAAGAGTGAATGGCACTCAAAGGCCTCAAGCTAGAAATGTAAAATGGCACAATCTTCCTTGTGTAAAGCAAAAAGTTTAATTGTGGTCTGGAAAGTGACTCCAGGGATAGTAGCCTGGGGTTCCATATTTCTTGTATCTCAACAGTTTCCAGGTCAATTTTGCGAAGTTTATAAATACAATTTTTTTCCAAAGTGCCAGTGCTGAAAACTCAGCATGGCAGCTGAAAATCAAAAATGAGTGCTTTCAAGCGTGGGTATCATCACTAGTATCAGTGCTGTAGGTCAGTTCCTGCCCTCAGTTACACAGGTGCAACCCCATGGGCTTCAAATTCTGCTTCCACCTATACCCCATTGCCAGCAGCAACTGCCCTGTGAGTGAATCTTACAGATATGTAATGCAGATGTACAGGTGTAACTGGGGGCATAATTTGGCCATGCAACAGAAACTACTGTCATTAACAATTCTGTTATGCAGATGCATTAGCCAGAATGGAATCCAGCTCATTCTTAGCTGTATTGGCTCTGCAGTGCCAACAGAACTAAAAAGGAGTAAAAGTTAATTTGTCAGTGAAGCAAGCAGACAGGACTCTGAATACCCAAAGGAAGCAGAGGAGGCTAGAAAGAAGAGGCCATCTTTACACAGAGTACTTTCAGAGTACACATGCATTTTAAACATCTCAGGACATCTTATGGTTAAGGCTGCGAGTCTGTCATGGAGGTCACAGAAATCATGGATTCTGGGGCCTCAGTGACTTCTGTAGCAGCCAGTGTGGCTGAACCCAGGGCTGCCCGAGCAGCCCCAACCTCCCCCCACCCTGGAGCACCAACGGCGCCCCATGGGCCATCACCCCCCAGAGCACCAGCAGTGCCCCATGCCCGCCCCTGAGCACCAGCGATGCCTGGAGCCCTCCGGCCCGGAACACCAGCAGCACCCCCGAAGTCCCCCAGAGCACCTAAGATTTAGTCAGGGGTATTTATAGTAGAAGTCAAGAACAGGTCAGGGGTCATGAATATTTTTTTACTGCCCGGTGACCTGTCCATGCCTTTTACTAAAAATACACATGACTAGATCTTAGCTTTACTTATGGTTAGGAAGATCCCTCCCCACAACAAGATGATTTAACAGAAACACCTAAGGCTTGAGATCACACAGTTCTTCACCAATCTTTAGCCCTTCCATGAGTGGCTTTTTCAGCCTTTTCACATGTGGGGAATTATAATTTAGCCCTATAGTATTATTATACAATATTTTTATTAGCTGTAACAAGTAATTATTGAAGCAGAGCCATGTTACACAATAATCTATAAGAAACAGTTGTTTTTTTAAAAAAGTCCATGAAATGGAAATAGAACTCCTAGAGAAAGAAAAGTAATTGTGAAGCTGCTAAGGGTATTCCAAACAAAGAAAGAGGGGAAAAAATGCCTATTTTAAAAAAAAATTGGCAATGCTCCATTAATAATTCATATTTTGCTTCAGCACTAATGAATATAATTATTCTCATCTCCAGCAACACTTAGATCCTCTTATTGAAAACGGTTTTGTAATTATGAGCCAAAAAACTGGCTAGAAAAATATTCAATGAGTGAGATCCGGTCATGCCAGAACCCTCCCATCTCCTAAATGCCTTGTCTGAAAATTTTACGAAAATTTCTACATTATGATAAGACCATGTCTGTGAAATATCAGGTACATGGATTTAAGTTTTGGCAAAGACAAAGGACAATCAGAATCTATCTCTTATAATGAAGGAGAATTTATAACCTTAACCCAAATAAATTTGTTAGTCTCTAAGGTGCCACAAGGACTCCTTGTTGTTTTAGGAGAAACTAGTGTCTCTCCATACTATTCTGCAAAACTGAAATTGCTGTATATCACTCTTAGCTATGCTACATTCACACACCAAAAGAGAGTACTGTGGTGTTGGTGGGCTTAATGCACTACTGACATAGAAGCAGTTGGAAATGACAGTTTGACTCTTCAATACTATATGGTAGCTGTCCACATGTAGTAAACAGACTTTGAACTGTACTGGAAATGATAAACTCTGAAAAGTAGAGGTCATTCAGATACATTTAAGAAAAAATGGAACATGTTAGCTGAGAACTCCTGTTCTCCATGAGAATAACACATGCATAAATGATGATCAGACCCTGAGGGAGTCAGATATGTACACCGACCAAGGTATGATTTATTGAACAGTAAAACATTTCTGACTTACTGTCTCCTGTAATCTACTCTAAGTGTCTGGCTAATTATAAGGTTCTCATTTTGTTGTTTATTATCCCTCCCTCTTAGCATCTATTTATTGGAAAGAATGAAGAAAAACCTTCAACTATTTTTTTAAAATAGATTTTAAGCACTGGTTCAGCAACATAGAATTTCCCATATCAGATCAGATGATTGATCCATCAAATCTGGTATACTCATGATATACACGGCCAAATGTACAATAATGTGCATTCCTGACCATTGCTACAATCAGTTTACACCCTGAAACAGGATATTTGACTTCTCCCATCATCTTAACAGGCATAACTACACATAGTATTAAAGGTCATAAATGTATCCAACCTCTTTTAAAATCCAGCTTCACTATGTGACATCTTCTGGCAGTGAACTCCACAAAATGAATACATGTCATGTGAAGAGATCATTTCTTTTTGTTTCAAAATTAAATGTTAATAATTTAATTTTAATTTACTAATTGCAACTGTTACTGTTTGCCAAACCAATTTACCCACTGCCAAAGCCCATTCTCTTGACTGTTCTTACCTCAATAATATACAAGACCACATTCTTGTAGAAGCAATACAAAATGCATTTGGTCACTCGATTGTAACTCCAGGCTCCATGGACTAATAATAGTTTCTCCAAGTAAGAAAACTAGAAAAAGAAAAATGGACACAAGTAAAATAGCCTCACATTTTACAACTCTATACAAAGTAAATGAAATTTAGATCAGCTATTAAATCCATTCCAAGAACTTCCTTTCTATGAGAGTAATTTTGACAGATTACCCACAAACAAAACATTTTAAAAAATCACAGCAAAACATTCCTTTTTTGGAATAAATCTTTTAAACATGATTCCATAAATTTGGTCCTCATTTGCTTTAAACAGGAAGAAGCCTTCAATTATTACTACTATCCTGATAGCAAAATGAGGCAAGGTTAACATGATAGGGCCTACTGGATTAAATATAAATGTGAACTCTTATTTCATGGCAAGAGAAGATGACTGTGTTTGAGGGTTTAATAATAAGTGTGTGGTACAAGGCTCTTCTCTGTGTTTTAAAAGGAGCAATGTGGTAATTAGAAATGTTCTGGGCTAAAATGGAGACTGAAAAGGCAAGAGTTCTCAAAAGAAAAAAAAACAACACTAGCAGCTTTTGAAAGAAGATGGGAAGAAATACATTTTTATTAACATTTACAGTTCACTCGATAATAATAAATATGGTCACAATACGAACATCTAAAACAAGTTGTATATTCCTTTTTTCCCCTTAAATAAACCCAATTAGTAAATGAATCTAATGTTTATGGAAATTGCTGCCTAATAATACTAGTTTGAACCACAAAGATGACTCAGTTCTACTTCTATTTAATTCAGTGGGATTTCTCACATTGCCTTCAATGAGAGCGAGATCAAGCCCACAGTGTGGGCAGGAAATGTGTGAGCTCTGTCAAGGAACACACTTGTGACTTGCTACATTCCTTTTAGTTCAGCCTCAGGTCCCCCATGAGAAGAGACTGAATTTCACCGTTTTGTGTGGTGGTTTTTGGGAACCAAAAGGATGCCAAACTACTCATTTCCACTTCTGGGCTAGTGATATGCCACCTCAAAAGGTTTGGAGTTCAAGTTTCAAATTCTGGTTCAAATTTATTATTCATCCAAAGCCCATTTGAAACTCTGGGATTTCCAAACACGAGCTAGAAATTTCATGATATATAGCCTTTCTCCCAAGATCTCCAGCACTTAATGCATTTGCTGCAAATACCACAAGAACAGGCTCTCTGGTGGTATTTCAGCAAAATAATAGAAAACAAAGCAAACCACATTATAATTCAGTTTGGATTCAGTCTCTATCCAGCCTGCATCAGGATTGCAAAGTAGATAATCAAAAGTGAATGGCTAATAAACGTACTAACCCATTAACTACCTACCAACGTACCCTCTCTTTTCAGTCCTGCCACAACTTTAATGCTTCCCAAGATTCATCCTTTGACAGTGAGGCATATAGTGTAAACTCCAGCAAGGCTGGCATGTATTCCATTGATATACTGTAGAATAACCCAAAGAGGAAAAACTGCACAAATGGTGTGCCATAACTCATACGATTTTAACAATAATTTAGTTACTATAATGCTACTCACTGGGTTTGTAATTTCTCAAGAAAATGCAAAAGTGCTACCTAAAAGAGCTGAGGAAATGATGCAACCCAGAAAGAATAAGGTTCTGATACTTTAAATACACGTGAGTTGTCCCACTGAGCAGTGACAAGGAATTAAATGAAACAGAGCCATGTTTTATTTTAACAGAGCTCAGTGGAGCTACTGACATGCATTGAGTTACTTACATGAGTAAGTGTTTGCAGGAAGAGGGGGTCTAATAATAAGTGACATACAGAGCATACGTAGGTGCCAGGAGATTTATAAATTGTAAGGCCAAAAGGGATCCTGATGGGCAGGATCCCCTGGGAGAATAACATGAGGGGGAAAGGAGTCCAGGAGAGCTGGCTGTATTTTAAAGAATCCTTATTGTGGTTACAGGGACAAACCATCCCAATGTGTAGAAAGAATAGTAAATATGGCAGGCGACCAGCTGGGCTTAACAGTGAAATCCTTGCTGATCTTAAACACAAAAAAGAGGCTTACAAGAAGTGGAAGATTGGACAAATGACCAGGGATGAGTATAAAAATATTGCTCTGACATGTAGGAATGAAATCAGGAAGGCTAAATCACACCTGGAGTTGCAGCTAGCGAGAGATGTTAAGAGTGACAAGAAGGGTTTCTTCAGGTATGTTGGCAACAAGAAGAAAGTCAAGGAAAGTGTGGGCCCCTTACTGAATGAGGGAGGCAACCTAGTGACAGAGGATGTGGAAAAAGCTAATGTACTCAATGGTTTTTTTGCCTCTGTCTTCACGAACAAGGTCAGCTCCCAGACTACTGCACTGGGCAGCACAGCATGGGGAGGAGGTGGCCAGCCCTCTGTGAAGAAAGAAGTGGTTCGGGACTATTTAGAAAAGCTGGATGTGCACAAGTCCATGGGGCCGGATGCGTTGCATCCGAGAGTGCTAAAGGAATTGGCGGATGTGATTGCAGAGCCATTGGCCATTATCTTTGAAAACTCATGGCGATCGGGGGAAGTCCCGGAAGTCTGGAAAAAGGCTAATGTAGTGCCAATCTTTAAAAAAGGGAAGGAGGAGGATCCTGGGAACTACAGGCCAGTCAGCCTCTCCTCAGTCCCTGGAAAAATCATGGAGCAGGTCCTCAAGGAATCAATTCTGAAGCACTTAGACAAGAGGAAAGTGATCAGGAACAGTCAACATGGATTCACCAAGGGAAAGTCATGCCTGACTAATCTAATTGCCTTCTGTGATGAGATAACTGGTCCTGTGGATGAAGAGAAAGCAGTGGACGTGTTATTCCTTGACTTTAGCAAAGCTTTTGACATGGTCTCCCACAGTATTCTTGTCAGCAAGTTAAAGAAGTATGGGCTGGATGGATGCACTACAAGGTGGGTAGAAAGTTGGCTAGATTGTCGGGCTCAACGGGTAGTGATCAATGGCTCCATGTCTGGCTGGCAGCCGGTATCTAGCGGAGTGTCCCAAGGGTCGGTCCTGGGGCTGGTTTTGTTCAATATCTTCATAAATGATCTGGAGGATGGTGTGGATTGCACCCTCAGCAAGTTTGCGGATGACACTAAACTGGGAGGAGTGGTAGATACGCTGGAGGGTAGGGATAGGATACAGAGGGCCCTAGACAAATTGGAGGATTGGGCCAAAAGAAATCTGATGAGGTTCAACAAGGACAAGTGCAGAGTCCTGCACTTAGGACGGAAGAATCCAATGCACCGCTACAGACTAGGGACTGAATGGCTAGGCAGCAGTTCTGCAGAGAAGGACCTAGGGGTGACAGTGGACAAGAAGCTGGATATGAGTCAACAGTGTGCCCTTGTTGCCAAGAAGGCCAATGGCATTTTGGGGTGTATAAGTAGGGGCACTGCCAGCAGATCGAGGGACGTGATCCTTCCCCTCTATTCGACATTGGTGAGGCCTCGTCTGGACTACTATGTCCAGTTTTCGCCCCCACAGTACAAGAAGGATGTGGAGAAATTGGAGAGAGTCCAGCGAAGGGCAACAAAAATGATTAGGGGTCTGGAACACATGACTTATGAGGAGAGGCTGAGGGAACTGGGATTGTTTAGTCTACGGAAGAGAATAATGAGGGGAGATTTGATAGCTGCTTTTAACTACCTGAAAGGTGGATCCAAAGAGGATGGATCTAGACTATTCTCAGTGATAGCAGATGACAGGACAAGGAGTAATGGTCTCAAGTTGCAGTGGGGGAGATTTAGGTTGGATATTAGGAAAAACTTTTTCACTAGGAGGGTGGTGAAACACTGGAATGCGTTACCTAGGGAGGATGATGGAATCCCCTTCCTTAGAAGTTTTTAAGGTCAGGCTTGACAAAGCCCTGGCTGGGATGATTTAGTTGGGGATTGGTCCTGCTCTGGGCAGGGGGTTGGACTAGATGACCTCCTGAGGTCCCTTCCAACCCTGATATTCTATGATTCTATGACCATTATGATTATCTACTTTGACCTCCTGCATAAAAAACAGGCCATAGAACTTCTCCCAGCAATTTGTGCATCATACCATAGCTTCTGTTTGAGCTATAACATATCTTCTAGAAAGATATCCAGTCTTGATCTAAAAATGAGAGATGCACTACCAAATAAAAAGGTGTTTTTAGAGTACCAGTACTCATTATTTAATACAACTGATGAAATTTAGGAAAAAGAAAACATCTAGAATACAACCCAGGCTGCCCCAGGAACAAAACTGAACCATGAACCCAACATTTATTTTAAAGGAAGAATTTCCCCGAGCAATTTTCCCCTTTAAAGGATTCAAAAAAGCTATGGTCCCTAGACACTCCAGATTCCGCCTCTGGATAAAAAGTATCTTTTCTCAATAAAAAGCTTTATTAAGTTTTAGAACCATGTAAAGAACTTCAGTATTTTGGTTTAGGAATACTTTGAAAATGAATCGTGGAGACAATAACATTTAAAAAAAAGATGATGCAAACACTCTCTGTATGAATGGAAGTTATTCTTTGGGAAACTGGGTCAGAGGCAAACTTCCTTTTTATTTGTTTGGTTCATTATATGATTCCTTGTGGAATCGTTAGTGAGTCTTTATATAGAGCTTTATTTTTCCATGTCTGCCCACTTCTGGAATCACCAGATTGGAAGTATCATTTGGGTATAAGATACTACATTACAGTGGCCTACTTAAATTACTCCGAAGAACATTCTCCATTCAATGCATGCATATAATTTCCACTAAAGTTGTTACCATATATGTCTGCACTGAGGAAGAATATACCATATGAAGCCCAAGTTTTCCTTTTGAAAACTATTTAGTGTTATTTTAGCCTCGTATTTCTCCTATTGCAAATAAGTCCATCTTATTTTACTAATCAGCACACAACACAAATTTGATTCACCATAACCCAGCAATATACTGTAATCTTTCAGGTTAATAAAAACACACTTCTCCCCTCTAAAATGAACAGTTTCATGTTATTTTAAATTTTGTTTCCAAAATTAAAACTGCATGTTATTGGTGCCAGCAACTTAAATAAAAGCATTAACTATAACTAGGACTGTCAATTAATCACAGTTAACTCACGCAATTAAGTCACAAAAATGAATCGCACTTATAACAATAGAATACCAATTGAAATTTATTAAATATTTTTGGATTTTTTCCTACATTTTCAATATTATTTCAGTTACAACACAGAATACAAAGTGCACAGTGCTCACTTTATATTATTATTTTTGATTAAATACATGTTCTGTAAAAATGATAAAAAAAATAGTATGTTTCAATTCACCTCATACAAGTACTGAAGTGCAATCTCTTTATCCTGAAAGTGTAACTTACAAATGCAGATTTTTTTTTGGTTACATAACTGCATTCAAAAACAAAACAGTGTAAAACTTTAGAGCCTACAAGTCCACTCAGTCCTATTTCTTATTCTGCTAATCGCTAAGACAAACAAGTTTGTTTACATTGATGGGAGATAGACTCATAGACCATTAGAGTTTGAAGGGACCTCAGGAGATCATCTAGTCCAACCCCCTGTTCAAAGCAGGCACAATCCCCATTTTTTTTTTGCCCCAGATCCCTAAATGGCTCCCTCAAGGATTGAACTCACAACCCTGGGTTTAGCAGGCCAATGCTCAAACCACTGAGCTATCTCTCCCCCCCCTGAGCTATCCCTCCCCGGGCAGATACTGCTGCCTGCTTCTTATTTACAAAGTCACTTGAAAGTGAGAACAGGCATTCACATGGCACTGTTGTAGCCAGTGTTGCAAGGTATTTAAATGCCAGATATGCTAAATATTCGTATGCCCCTTCATGCTTCAGCCACCATTCCAGAGGACATGCTTCCATGCTTATGATGCTTGTTAAAAAAATAATACGTCAATTAAACTTGTAACTGTACTCCCTGGGGAGAGAATTGTATGTCTCCTGCTCTGTTTTACCCATATTCTGCATATATTTCATGTTATAGCAGTCTCAGATGATGACCCAGAACCTGTTTTGTTTTAAGAACACTTTCACAGCAGATTTGACAAAACGCAAAGAAGGTACCACGGTGAGATTTCTAAAAATAGCTACGGCACTCGACTCAAGGTTTAAGAATCTGAAGTGCCTTCCAAATTCTGAAAGGGATGAGGTGTGGAGCATGCTTTCAGAAGTCTTAAAAGAGGAACACTCTGCTGTGGAAACTTCAGAACCCAAACCACCCTTAAAAGAAAATCAACCTTCTGCTGGTGGCATCTGACTCAGAAGATGAAAATGAACATGCATCAGACCTCACTGCTTTGGATAGTTATCAAGCAGAACCCATCATCAGCATGGAAGCATGTCCCCTTGAATGGTGGTTGAAAAATGAAGGGACATATGAATATTTAGCGCATCTGGCACATAAATATTTTGCAACGCCAAAATATGCCAAAAGTGCCCTGCGAACGCCTGTGCTCACCTTCAGGTGATATTGTAAACAAGAAGCAGGCAGCATTATCTCCTGCAAATTGTAACCAACCTTGTTTGTCTGAGTGATTGGCTGACCGAGAAGTAGGACTGAGTGGAATTGTAGGCTCTAAAGTTTCACATTGTTTTATTTTTGAAAGCAATTTTTTTGTACATAATTCTACATTGTAAGTTCAATTTTCATGATAAAGAGATTGCACTACAGTACTTGGATGAGGTGCACTGAAACATACAATTTTTGTTTTTTTTACAGTGCAAATATTTGTAATAAAAATAAATATAAAGTGAGCATTGTACATTTTGCATTCTGTGTTGTAATTGAAATCAATATATTGGAAAATGTAGTAAACACCCAAAAATATTTAAAATAAATGACAGGTTTCAGAGTGGTAGCCGTGTTAGTCTGTAGAATGAGGAGTACTTGTGGCACTTTAGAGACTAACAAATTTATTTGAGCATAAGCTTTCATGGGCTAAAGCCCACTTCATTAGATGCATGCAGTGGAAAATACACTAGGAAGATATATATATCTATATAGATATATAGAGCGATAGATAGATCGATATATATACACCCACACACAGAACATGAAAAAATGGAGGTTGCCATACCGATTCTTAACAGACCTATCGATTAAGGTGGGCTATTAGCAGGAGAAAAAAAACTTTTGTAGTGATGATCAGGATGGCCCGTTTCAAACAGTTGACAAGAAAGTGTGAGTAACAGTAGGGGGGAAATTAGCATGGGGAAATAGTTTTAGTTTGTGTAATGACTCATCCACTCCCAGTCTTTATTCAAGCCTAATTTAATGGTGTCCAGTTTGCAGATTAATTCCAGTTCTGCTGTTTCTTGTTGGAGTCTATTTTTGAAGTTTTGTTGTTGAATAATTGCGACTTTGGTCTGTAAAGTCACCTACTACAGGACAGGCCCAACAAAGAAAGTAACAGAACGCCACTAGCCGTCACCTTCAGCCCCCAGCTAAAACCTCTCCAGCGCATCAAGGATCTACAACCTATCCTGAAGGACAATCCCTCACTCTCACAGATCTTCGGAGACAGGCCAGTCCTTGCTTACAGACAGCCCCCCAACCTGAAGCAAATACTCACCAGCAACCATACACCACACAACAAAAACACTAACCCAGGAACCTATCCTTGCAACAAAGTCCGTTGCCAACTCTGTCCACATATCTATTCAAGGGACAGCATCATAGGACCTAATCACATCAGCCACACTATCAGAGGCTCGTTCACTTGCACATCTACCAATGTGATATATGCCATCATGTGCCAGCAATGTCCCTCTGCCATGTACATTGGCCAAACTGGACAGTCTCTATGCAAAAGAATAAATGGACACAAATCAGACATCAAGAATTATAACATTCAAAAACGAGTAGGAGAACACTTCAACCTCCCTGGACACTCAATTACAAACTTAAAAGTCACAATTATTCAACAAAAAAACTTCAAAAACAGACTCCAATGAGAAATAGCAGAACTGGAATTAATCTGAAAACTGGACACCATTAACTTAGGCTTGAATAAAGGCTGGGAGTGGATGAGTCATTACACTAACTAAAAACTATTTCCCCATGCTAATTTCCCCCTACTGTTACTCACACCTTCTTGTCAACTGTTTGAAATGGGCCATCCTGATCATCACTACAAAAGTTTTTTTTCTCCTGCTAATAGCCCACCTTAATCGATAGGTCTGTTAAGAGTTGGTATGGCAACCCCCATTTTTTCATGTTGTCTGTATATAATTATATCTATATATCTTCCTACTGTATTTTCCACTGCATGCATCTGATGAAGTGGGCTTTAGCCCATGAAAGCTTATGCTCAAATAAATTTGTTAGTCTTTAAGGTGCCACAAGTACTCCTCATTCTTTCTTAAAATAAATGGTATTCAATCGTTGTTTAATCGCGTGATTAGTCGTGATTAATTTTTTTAATCACTTGACAGCCCTAACTATAACATTATCTCTATTGCTATTGTCAATAATCCTCAAACCACAGTTAAACTGAGCACAACCCATTTTCACCATTCTTAGATTAACCCGAAAGCCACTTGAAAGTGACACATGAATATCAAACAACTTCATCAGGTTTAAACTAATTAGATTAAATGTCAAAGGCATTAATAAAATGTGATAGGCCATCTATGGACAAAACTCTGACTACCTATTTATTCTTTTACACTGTCATTTTAATAAATAAATTGAATCTTACAAAGTCTCTGTAAATACGGATTTTTTAAATGAATTGTGCCTCAAAAGTATTATATGGTAGAGGGTATGAAGATTAGTAATGTAGAGACCACTGCTGGACAGTGTAACCGTTGTGATCAAGGCAGTTGAAGGTTGTCCTGGTGTATTACTTTTTTGGTGTCATACTGTATAAGTGTACTTGCAGTATACTACTGTCTATTACCGAACTAATATTGGATAAGGTTTTTAACCAGAAATTTTAAAAGTGCAATTAGTGCTTGTGAAAATTCTCAGATGACCACCACTGAATATGGAGGCCCTCTGCCTGACCACGGCACACATACACCATGGCAGCAGCAGTACATGGTTCCTTGATTGCTCTGTCAATGGGTCAACCTGTTCAGGAACAACTACCTCGAGGAGCAATAGGGGAGTTTGCCTTTCTGCCCTTCCAATCCTTCAGCTATCTGCTGAAATTTCCAACAAGGGTGCCAATTAGTATAAATTGTAAAGGAAGATTTCATAGTGAGTTCATCTGACAGCTGCCTACATGCATGTGGCATGAAATCCCAACCCATTTCTCACAGGCTACCAAAGAGCCAGCAGACTGTAATGACTTTTGGTCATTACCTTGTTCTAGATTTGAATCTAACGTTCTTGTACTATTACCAAATATTAAAGATTTTCTTATCACAAGTGATAGTGAACATGATACCTTAACCATAAACAAACAACATTCACAGTACATTTACATCAGCAAAAGTCTCTTTTCTTTTGTTGCTTTTAATATGTTTATATTTTGATTTGTTCAATTAAACAAAGAGCTGGCGCAATCTGCATGGCTTCTTCCCACTACCGCCTACAGATAAAGTAATCAGTGCTGAATTTGATGGGATGAGTTAGGAGCATGTACCCTAGTCACTGTCACTGCCTGAATTATCTCAAAATATTGACCAGCTTTTTAGTATTTGAATAACTGATTCTTTAGTAGTTTAAGAAAAACGGGGTAAAGAGACTTCGAAATAAAAGAAATGTCCCATCATCATCTACCTCTTCTGGACATTAATATAGTTCACCAACAGGTGTCAGTGACAAGAGCACACTGAGGAAGATAAATTATAATTAGAAGGGCATTAAATGTAACTGTCATGAATGGCGCCTTTCCCTGATTACTGAACAGTTTGAATGTTCCACAGCTGGCAAGAAGAAACCTAAGCCTTTAGGAAAGGGTTGATCACTGCCCCAAAGGGCACAACAAGATCAAAACTAAAATGATCCCTAATACATCCGAGGTATCAGTTTTAGATGGCTGTCTCAAGGAGGATATGAACAAAGATTCTCTCGGCTTGAAAGCCAGCAATGAAGCGCTTATGCTGACACACAGCTGATACCTCTGTCAGCAGAACATGGCAGCTGCTTTTTAGTGCCTCTGACCTGTGCTATGGAGTAATCAGAAGAATTGGTTGCCTGCATGCCCTCATTCCCACTGATCCCGACTCCCACATGCGCGGTTTGGATCATTCCCACGTCATTGGCACCGTCTCCGATGGCTAATGTGATGGCATTTACATGTTTCTTTACCATGTCTACTATTTCAGACTTCTGCAGAGGAGACACTCTGAAAAGGAGAAGAGAAAATGTCAGTCAGTTTCCCACATGCTGAGTTATGTATGCCTTTCCAAAAAGACAGCTGTAATCTAGATTTAGATGTGCTGGAAGGGAGTTACTGGAAAGTTGCCTAATTCAACACTCAGAGTTTAGAACATATGCCAAATGTTTTCAGAAAGAGAAAGAAGCATTTTCCATTTTTATAAGCTAAAATGAATGAATAAATAGAGATCATAAACAAAAACATCAAATTGATTTTTTTGTGTGTGAGAATTTAATGCTCATGAGAGATGCCAGATTTAAAGGCTTGGAGACTGAAGTCTTTTCTTTATCTGCTACATCGTATGCATCAGCTGTGCAAGCTGCCCCAACTGGATAGGCCACCTTTAGGTCAGGAGGATAAGTCAGTCTCTAAGGTGCTTTCAATACTCAGCCTCTTTGCAGAGACTTCTACCAAGGGGGTCAATTGGTACAAACGGTGGTGGTGGTTTTTGAGGTTGAAGGACAGGATTGTAGGAGGACAAGCAACTACCAGGAAAAAATAAGGTGGTATAGGAAAAGCCCCTTCTTCCCACTTATTTTATACTTGCTTACTCCCTGCTGTGGGTTGCTTTTCCTCTGTTACAACCCCATCTATTCATCTCTTTAGTTGGTAAGTTACACCACCTTAATGCTATCTTATGTTGGTTATCTGCATGTAATGTACATCAACATTGAGATCACCTCATAACTTGTCCGAATAGGTTACTCTTGGAACCTGACAGCTCATAGTTAACTGCTGTACCAATATGCTGCAAGTTAGGCCACTAAATGAAATACGAGTCTTCTCTGTGCAGGATGAAGACCCCAAAGCTGCAACTGCTCTCCTGTAAAACAGCCATAGACACCAATGGGATTTCTGCATGTGGGCCAGATCCTTTAGCTCTGGCCATTTCAAAGTGTTGAATAAGGGCTTCACTCCAATGTCACTTACTTCACTTTGACAGTTGTATACCTCCATTGACTTCAGTGGAGTTACGCTGCTTTCTACATCAGTATAACTGAGAGCAGAATGTGGCCCTATGATTCCATAACGTATTTATCCTCATGTACACTCATATCTATCTTATACGTAGATATTTTGAACCTGACTCTTCTCATGTACGTCAGTTTCAACTTGACATGCCTCCACAAAATTCAATGGAGATACTCCTGATTTACATCAGTGTAAGTCAGAGAAGACTCAGAACCTTTATGTAATGCATTGAATCATCACACACTCAAATCAACTTTTATTCAGGTACAATACCCAGATTATTGAAGGGTATTTTGGCAATATCCACAAATAGCCAGTCTGAGTATTTTAATTCTAGGCCCATCTGTACAAACAACCTTAATTCCTTTCCACATCACTTTTAGTCAAATGAAGTCTCAAAACTGCTCTACACACCCTTCCATAAAGCTTTAGACAAAGCTGTTTCCCAGCTGAAGCAGACCCATGCACTCACAAACAAAATATAACTGATACCCAAAGGCTTCACTATTAACGTAAGTATTTTTATACACTATTTTTTCAGACTGCTGCACTCTGTCACTCTGAGTGACACATTTATCCCTTTTATACATCTGGCTGGATTATAGCTGATCAGGAAAAAGAGCATATGGCTTTTGGTAGGCCTTTCACTTTAAGGGCTTGATCCTGCCTCGTGTTGAGCACCTTTTAGGATCAGGCCTGATGACTAGTTTGAAAGTTTTTTGTTTTTGTTTTTTAAAGTTACTGTGGTTGATCTTCATATGTTAACAAAAACATTTAGAAGAGCTAGCAGCTGTCGAGTTTCAAAAAACTGAAAGCAAAGGAAAGTTGACTGGGCCATAAAAACCACTTAATCCCAATGACTTTGTGCATGAAATTCTCATTGGACAGATTTATTAAACCCTCAGTTGTACAGTAATGTAAAATAGTACTTTAGCACTCCAGGGACTCAACTGTACTGGAAACAGAAAATACAGACCATATTACTAATCTATCTTGTAAATTAGATGTAGAGTATAATTATAAGGCATCTCTGAACTTAATTTGAGTCAAATTCTAACTTTTATATACGTTAATGGTGTAATATACTAATGAGAATATGCTCTATGTTCTCTCTTACAGGAGTGTGTCTGTGTGTATGCGCAGAACATCATTTACATGCCTCTGGTGCATTGGAGGCAAGATGCAAAGCCAGAGACATTTAGCCACATGAGAAGTGTAATTTCTCCATAACTGCACACCCTGCTGTAGCTCTTTTTGCTTACTTATAAAATGACTTTGGTTTGTTAAATATTTTTAAAACGGATGTTAATTTTTCTCCTTACCAATTTATCTGAATTGCCTCAGTGTAAAAAATAGCTAAAAAGATGACTCTATTACATATACTGTGTTTAAAAGTACTTAGGCCTGCTCTACACTGGGGGGGATCGATCTAAGTTACGCAACTTCAGCTATGTGAATAACGTAGCTGAAGTCAACACACTTAGATCTACTTACCGTGGTGTCTTCTCTGTGGTAGGTCGACTGCTGATGCTCCCCCGTCGACTCCACCTACGCTTCTCGCCAGGGCCGGCCCACAACATTCTGCACCTGAGATGGGGAGCTCAAATGGCGCCCCCATACCCCCTCACTTGGGCCAAAACTTTGAAAGATCTCAATTCTGCCTTCTTCCTGTTCTACTCCTCTCATGATACTGCTCTGCTGCCTACCCCAATAAAGGAGAACAACTTAAAATGTCTTGTTCAAAAATTTTAAGTAACGTTTAACTTTCAAACACCTGAACAGCAAATGTAACTTTTCTTGTCTGCATAATAAACACTGGCATTTATATTTGTTTGAATAATAAAAGTGGTGCTTTCCGTGCCTTCTTGGTTGCAAAGATTTGAACTGCTTTCTGCTGAAGGTCCACAGTCTGGGCCAGCTCACACTCTATTGAGATGGTTGCAAGGCAGACCAGCCTCTCCTGTGTCATTGTGGAGCGTAAATGTGTTTTTATTAACTTCAGTTTGGAGAAGCTGCGTTCTCCACTGGCAACTGTTACAGGAAGTGTTAGAAGAATGAGCAGAGCAACAAAAGCATTTGGAAAGAAGGTGGTCATCTTATTTGTGCACATATATTCCAGAACAGCCTTTGGAGTTGATACTGCTGAAATGTGTCTTGAAAGGGCTTTCAGTTCATCACCTAAATCACTGGCATCAATATGGCGCATGTCATCATGTGTCAACACTGTCTCTAATGCCCTGCATTGCTGGTGTAGGTCTTCAGGTATAGTGAGGAGTTTTGGAATATCCTACAACATCCCAAATAAACTGCTGTGTTCCTTGAGCTGCTTGAAACGTTCTTCAACTGACTGTATTGCACAATCAGGCACCTGGTTAAAGAATTCAACTTTGAATTGTTGTTTGGGGTCTCTTATGGGATTATCCCATGCCTCGTAATCAAAATGTCTTCTTCTTTGGTGACTCTTGTATTCTTGAATGGGTGGGAAAATAGCTTCAGTGTGAAGTTTCTCTGCCAACTTCTGTGCACTCTTCAGAACATTTTGAAATCCCTCATCTGACCGGTAAGACTGTAGGTATGACTTTGCTTTGTCCAGTTGTTCCATTGCTCCAGATATATCAAGGTCGACACCTTGGAGTCTCTTGCTTACAACATTTATTTCAAACAGTCTGTCATGCCACAACACTAAGCCACACAGCAATTTGAAGTTACGTACGTTTCTGGTGATTCCATTTCCCTCTGCCACTGTTCTCCCACGAATAGTTCCTGTCATAGCATTATCCTCCATAATGGCAACTATGGCATCATCTATCTTCCCAATTTGGTCTTTGACAGGCTTTATCGCCTCCACTCGACTTTCCCATTGTGTGGCACTCAGTGGTTTCAGTGTCAGAGAGGATGTTCCCAGATGTTGCTTCAAAATTTGACATCGATGAGTTGATGCAGCGAAAAATACACAGATGCTTTGAATTACATTAAAAAATTCAGCAGCCTCACTAGAAGCTGATGCTGCATCACTGACCACCAAGTTCAATGAATGAGAACTGCATGGGACAAAAAAAGCTCGAGGGTTTAACTCTTGGATCTGTGTCTGCACTCCTCTGTTCTTTCCTCTCATGTTGGCACCATTATCGTAGCCCTGACCTCTCATGTCCACTATCGCAATTCCCATATCTTCCAGCTTTTTAAGAAGCACATTTGTCATACCAGCTCCTGTAGTATCAATGTCAATAAATTCTAGAAAATGCTCTGACAGTCACCATTGCAGGGACATTTTCACCAGGTTCTGTTGTTACAAAACGCACCATTAAAGTCATTTGTTCCGTATGGCTGATGTCAGGTGTGCAGTCCAGAATAACAGAGTAATATCTTGCTGACCTCAGATCTGCCACAGTCTTCTGTTTGGCATTTGTTCCCAGTAACTGTATGATCTCATTTTGAATGGTTTTTCCAAGGTAGTGGTGTGTGTACATTTCTTGGGTGGTGACTCTTCTTAGATGCTCCTGGAGTACAGCATCAAACTCAGCCATTAGCTCCACAATTTTAAGGAAGTTTCCATTGTTTGGCACATAGAGCCGATCTGAAGTGCCACACAGTGCTAGGTTTTGGGTAGCAAGCATTCTCATAATGGCAATGAGCCTTTTCAGAACATTTTGCCAGTAAAGAGATTCTGATGCAATCTTCTCTTGATGCTGATCATCTATGGGGGCCTTTAACCTTAGTCTCATCTCAAGCTCTTTCCATCTATGGAATGCTCTCTGGTGATTCGCTGCCTTCTCATTGCATGCCAGATTTCTAGCCAGATTTTTCCAGTCCTTTTTTTCCTGTAGAACCCAATGTGGCTGCAGCATTAGACTGGAAGAGTCTGCAACAAAAACAGTATGCAGCGTTCTGGGTTTTTGAGTACATAAAGCCATGGCCTCTCCACTTTGTCACCATTGGGGATTTCACGCCAGTAATGTGTTGAATGGAAACTTCTATTTTCATGGTCTTTGGGGAACATGAAGTTTTTCACTTGCTGTGGCCCATGCAGTATAAGGAAGTCCGTCAGGCTACTGCTCAAGTGGGTCCAGAGTCCTGGATCATCTAGACTTAAGGAACTAAACTCAGCAGCAGCTGTTTCTTGTGCCTCCACCACACTCTTCTTTGATCTACACTTTTCTTCAGGAATGTGCATGGTTACGTCCATTTGAGATGGAGATATGGATGCTGCAGTAGCTGCCAGGTCACCTGCACTCCGACTAACTGGAAGATCAGGCATCTCCTCACCACCCACATCCTCACTGGGGCCGGAAGGCTCACCCTGAACATTTGTGTCTATGTATCTCAGGAGAGCTCCTTCCTGCTTAGATAGAAAAGCTGCCTTTGCTTTCTTTCTTTTTCTGAATGCTGCCCCAGAGGGGCGTTTTCTTCTTTCACTGATGACTGCTGTTCTGTGCCAGTTATAGTGGCTCTCAACACTCAGTTGAAGGGGACAAATAAGGAGGCTGGTAGCAGGGCCTGAGTGAGGGAAGATATCCGCATCTTAAGGGCCTAACTGGCTCCTACTACTTCAGTTGACTGCCTGTTCTCCTCAAGTGGGTTCAGGGAAGCAGCAGGAAACAGGAAGCTCCCGAAGAAGCTGGTGTTAATCAGTCCAGGCTCCTGCGGGTGCTGGAGAGGTACATAAGAGGCTCCTCCTCCTCCTCTCTCTCCCTGCAGCTCCTGCTGCTTTCTGTTATTCCCTCTCACCTTTTCTCCTGCCTGCCTGTTATGTCTCTCATGCCCTCCTTCCTCCAGCACAGCACTCCACCATCTCTGTGCATCTAGAGCAGAAAGAATACATATGCACCAGTAGCAGACTCAATTTTCTACACTCTGGGTCCTAGTGGCGCCCCCCCACACACAGTCTGGCACCTGAGGTGGCCGCCTCAGTTCACCCACGGTAAGTACTGGAGTCGATGGGAGAGCACTCGGCGGTCAATTTATCGTGTCTTCACTAGATGCGATAAATCGACCCCCTCTGGATCTATCACTCTGGAGGTAAGTGTAGACATTCCCTTAGAAAAAAAATGTTTTCACATATGTAGACCCTATTGTGTATTGGAATCTGCTAGAGCAGAGCCCTGTGTCCATACAAGGGGTCTTGCTAACATCAGTGGGACTCCAAACAGATGCAGAGATCGATGTTTGAGAATCCTGATAGAAGATCAGGGCTATTAATGCATTCTTCTAAAGACTCAAGACACCAGCTACAACAAAGATTCTCTCAGGGCTTCCCTGGCAACCCCATTTGAGGTGTTTACAACTTGCTAGTGGGTAATTTCACTCATGGGCTCAGAATTGGTATCTAAGTTTTTCTTTCAAAATTTCATCACTGTCACAGTCAGAGCAGGGCAATAAAAGAAGCCAAATCATATGACAACTAATTTGAAAAATATGACTGAGGTTGTATTCTTTGACAAGTAATATACACAAATGCAAAATCAATATTAATTCAGGTTTCTCAGTTTCCTGACTTTTGAGAGGTTAAGACCAATTTTTTTCTAGATTGAACACATGGGCCCAGATTATCTGGTCAAACCAGACAGCACAGGATAAGGGCTGGGGTTCAATTGATACCAGATAGCTGAGGGTAGGGCCAGCTTCATCATAAATTAGAGCAATCTGAAGGCTGCTATAACTCATACTTGGTCACCCATGGCCTGAAGGTGCTGTTTTCACATTTTCACTGGTGATGCCTTCTATTCCTTCCACCACATTCCCGGGTTGAGAGGAGGAACAAGTCCCATAATCTTAACCCCTTATAACTATGAAATAGGACTGTGTTTTTAATTGAAGTTAATGGGGCTACTCAGAAAAGTAAAGTTAAGTACATGAATAAATACTTGCAGGATTGGGGTTAAGCTTCCACAAATGTTGATTTTGCATTTAATTATACGTTATTTGTCAGTCAATAAAATATCATAATACAAACTGGATTTTTTTATTAAACCCTACATACTGTACACATATTCCATGTACCAATGCTGTACTATTCAGTTAAGGTTGTCAATGAATAACTAATACCCAAAGGTGGAACAATTTTTTCTTATTATCTTATTAGCACTTATTACCTCCCAATTCCAGAAAAGTGTTTCAATCACATTCCTAGTAAGATATATCTGTGGTAGATACAGATAGACTATACCCACAGCTAACATATTAAACTGTACTGCACTATAGTTTAACATCCAAATAAGGCTCTCTTTATTGTAAGATAGATGTATTCAATTTCAAACTAAGGCCTATAATAAATGTATGCTTTTATAACATGCATATTTTCCCCCCTGAAAAATACATTTCCCGGCTCCAGAGAATATTTTTTGATGCATACAGTATCTTAGCTGCAGAAGTTACAACTTGAGATGGTCACTGATTTCTTGAGGGATTTTGTATTTCTTTTTAAACTTTGTTTTCTTCTCAGCTTCCAAACTGTCTCTTGTTTCTTTTAATCTACCTTGACCGATTGTGTGGTGCTAGATAGCATTAATTCTCTTCGATCATCAGAGCTGTGATTCATTTCTGCACTTTTGATAAGCTATCTACATGAATAATTAGAAGATTACAGCACAGACTACTCACCTAACCTGAAGTTCAGGTGGTATCTTGATAGTTTCCCCCCCTTTTCCAGTTCACAAAACTTCCTGGATAAATGAGTAGCTCAAAGTGTACTGGAAACAAACTGACTGCTTTGGAACAACATGTCATTGCAGAATTTAACAATCCATAACTGCCATTTGGCAAAATGTGTCTGCTTTCACTACTTGTCTTACCCTAAAAATAAAACTAGGAAGGAAACTATGCCCCGAGATACATCCATGCACAAGGAGATAAAGAGAAGTAGTAGTATACAGAATGGCATGTTCAACAAAACCCACCTCCTCCAGTGTTCTGAGACTGGCAAAATTGGAGTGCATCTATGAAGGTTCTCAGTGTGCCTGTCTGGAAGACTATACCCCAAAATGGGACCGACCAAAAATGAAATATTTTGCACTGGTTATTTATTAATAATAGGCTCCTACATGACCTCTGTGAATTTGTTTGGATGTAAGAGAAAGCAGAATTTGGAATAAAACTCTTATGTTAAAGGTACATCTCTGGGCAAGGGAAGGAGAGTTATGATTCCATTACACTTATCGGGCCAAAACTTCAAGTATCTGTTTATGCCCAAATGGTCCTGTCTGCTTCCATAAGTAAACACAGGCATATGGATTTAGCCTTTGGGGCCAGGACTGGGTCTTCTGTCTTTACAAAGCTTCTAGCACACTTTTAGTGCTAATGCAATATACATACTATAAATAATGACTATCCAAGTGTGTGTGTTTGCAGAAAGGTAAGCGCTAGCCCTGGGAGAAGTTGAAACAGGGTACCTGGGAAAGAAGTGGTAGCAGGAGTGCAGCTGTTCTGAGTCAGGCATCCTCAATGAAGCCAGATGGCTGATTCATAGAATCATAGAATATCAGGGTTGGAAGGGACCTCAGGAGGTCATCTAGTCCAACCCCCTGCTCAAAGCAGGACCAATCCCCAATTAAATCATCCCAGCCAGGGCTTTGTCAAGCCTGACCTTAAAAACTTCTAAGGAAGGAGATTCTACCACCTCCCTAGGTAACGCATTCCAGTGTTTCACCACCCTCCTAGTGAAAAAGTTTTTCCTAATATCCAACCTAAACCTCCCCCACTGCAACTTGAGACCATTACTCCTTGTCCTGTCATCTTCTACCACTGAGAATAGTCTAGAACCATCCTCTTTGGAACCACCTCTCAGGTAGTTGAAAGCAGCTATCAAATCCCCCCTCATTCTTCTCTTCTGCAGACTAAACAATCCCAGTTCCCTCAGCCTCTCCTCATAAGTCATGTGTTCCAGACCCCTAATCATTTTTGTTGCCCTTCGCTGGACTCTCTCCAATTTCTCCACATCCTTCTTGTACTGTGGGGCCCAAAACTGGACACAGTACTCCAGATGAGGCCTCACCAATGTCGAATAGAGGGGAACGATCACGTCCCTCGATCTGCTCGCTATGCCCCTACTTATACATCCCAAAATGCCATTGGCCTTCTTGGCAACAAGGGCACACTGCTGACTCATATCCAGCTTCTCGTCCACTGTAACCCCTAGGTCCTTTTCCGCAGAACTGCTGCCTAGCCATTCGGTCCCTCGTCTGTAGCTGTGCATTGGGTTCTTCCGTCCTAAGTGCAGGACCCTGCACTTATCCTTATTGAACCTCATCAGGTTTCTTTTGGCCCAATCCTCCAATTTGTCTAGGTCCCTCTGTATCCTATCTCTGCCCTCCAACGTATCTACCACTCCTCCCAGTTTAGTATCATCCGCAAATTTGCTAAGAGTGCAATCCACACCATCCTCCAGATCATTTATGAAGATATTGAACAAAACCGGCCCCAGGACCGACCCCTGGGGCACTCCACTTGACACCGGCTGCCAACTAGACATGGAGCCATTGATCACTACCCGTTGAGCCCAACAATCTAGCCAACTTTCTACCCACCTTATAGTACATTCATCCAGCCCATACTTCTTTAACTTGCTGACAAGAATACTGTGGGAGACCGTGTCAAAAGCTTTGCTAAAGTCAAGAAACAATACATCCACTGCTTTCCCTTCATCCACAGAATCAGTAATCTCATCATAGAAGGCGATTAGATTAGTCAGGCATGACCTACCCTTGGTGAATCCATGCTGACTGTTCCTGATCACTTTCCTCTCGTGTAAGTGCTTCAGGATTGATTCCTTGAGGACCTGCTCCATGAGGATTATTCAAACCTCACTTATCTTAAACCCAACAGGGGACAGGACCCTTTGGCATAGAGGGGACTGGGGATAAGTGAGGTTCAGATGTTTTATTATATGCATATTATCACCATCTTGTGAATTTTCCACTTAGTATGAAAATTATAGGAAAATTGCACAGGGCACACTGAGGGGTTACATGACTTGTTCATACCAAGCACTTAAAATAGATTTCCATTGACTTCTATTGCTCAGCACCTGCAACTGTCATAAAAGTCAATTGGAACTGTGAGTGATCTGCACCTTTCAGAATCAGGCCCTTAACTGATAATGAACTTGATAGTCATATCTCTTGACTAGAAACTTCCTTAATTAAAACTATATTTTGCCTTTCCAGGAAAAAGTTGTAGGATTTATTTAAAAAAACCTGAACCTTGGGGTAGTTCTGCAGAGGTTCAGCTAACCTTTCAGCTACAATTAACATCTAGGGCAATAGCAGCTGCTCTTTTAAGCACTTTTAACTGTCCTAGAAGTCAATGGGAATTGTGGATGCTCAGCATTTTCAGGTTCCAGTCCCAAGACTGCAATTACAGAGTAATTATGGCTGCACTGTGAGAGACATCCAGTGTCTGAAAGTCAAACATAGAAATGCAATTACATAATGGAAGACTAATTTTTTTTGTTTGTATTACATTATAGCCTAGAGTCCCAACTAAGACTACGGCCCCATTAGACAAGGCACTTTAAGACAGTCCCTGCCTCAAAGAGTTAAATACACAAGACAAAGAGCAAGATAAATTAAGTATTATTAGACCCATTTTACAGATAGGCAAGCAAAACAGAGAGATTACGTGACTTGCCCAAGTTTATGCAAGAAGTCTGGGACAGAGTCGGAAACTGAACACACATCTCCAGGTTCTAAAGCCACTAACTGAACCACAAGGCTATCCTTTCTAACTAGAGTTCAATAAACAGACCACAGTCACACAAAGCCTTACACATTGAAGGCTTTGCTGGTTCTGGTTCTAGCTGTGCACTCCTTTCATTTCTTCATAAGAAGTATGTAAGAAAACAATAGAAGGAAATGTGACTCACCCTCCGAGATGCGTGCTCCACTTCTGGTGCACGCGAGCCTCTCAAGCCCTTGATCAGAGATTTCTATCAAGCAGTGCCTTTTCAACCAGTGCCCTTTGCCTCCTTGTGGCAGACACCAAGGATATATAGGGATATGCAGCCAAACTGCACTCAATTCCTTCTTTACTCAGTCATTCCCTAGGAACAACCGAAGCAGGGGGGAAGAAGGGCAGGTAGTGGACTACCCATAAGAAAACATATCAAAGAACAACAGTTACTGCACAGGGTGAGTAACATTTCCTTCTTCTTCGAGTAGTGTCCCTATGGCATCCCTAGAAGGAGGAGGGAGCTTGAGAACAGGATCCAGGACCAAAGACAGTACCAATGGCATGGAACAGGGCACAATGCTTTGAAAATATATGGATTGAAGACCACATAGCAGCTCTATGTATCTTAGACACTGGAACATTCTTCAAAAATGCAGTGTATGGCACTTGCAATCTGGTTGAATGCACTCTTCCCCCGCTCCCCCCTGGGGTACAGATACAACCAGATATCCATTTCAAAAGTCTGTCAGCAGAAATGGGAGCCCCAAGATCTATCTGCGAAGGATATGTAGAGTCTAGGTGATCCTCTAAAGAGCTTAGTTTTATCCAGGTAGAAGGCTAAGGCTATGCTAATATCCAAGGTATGGAAATAGGATTCCTGCTGGGAACTGTGAGGTTTCAGAAAAGAATAGTGGTAGACAGACTTGTTGGTTAACATAAAATCCGAAGTAACCTTGGGTAGGAACCTTGGATGTGGATGTAAAGAGAACTTACTGCAAAAAAACGTCGGGTGGGGGCAGGGGTAACTGGGGTGGGGGGAGATTTGCCAGGAAGGCTCCAATCTTCACAACCTTACAGGCAAACATGATGGCAACTAGGAAGACCATCTTCACAGATAAATGAAGCAGGGAGTAAGTAGCCACTGGTTCAAATGGAGGTCTCATGAGCTGCTTGAGAACCAGATTGAGGTGCCAGGATGGAGTGGGAGGTCTAATATGGGGGGAAAAGATTACTCAGACCCTTAATAAATCTGGACGATACTGGGTGAGCAAAAATGGAGAATTGCTCAATTGGAGATGAAAGGCTGACACAGCAGCCCAGTGTACCTTGACCAAACTGATGGATAACCCAGAAGTCTTTGGATCCAGCAAGCAATCTAGGATGAGGGAAAGGGAACCAACTCAGGCCAGAGGAAGTGAAAACCACACAATGGGCAAATCTTTTCCATTTCTACAAGTAAGTAATGGGGGCTGATGTTTTAACACACGCTACACCTCTGTAGAGCAGGAAACTTCTGTTCCGGAGAACCAACCAGGAGCCAGGCTCTGAGATGTAGAACTGCCAGGTTGGGGTGAAGCATGCCAGCTGCACCCAGAGACAGGAGATGAGCAATGGTGAGGATCTTGATTAGCAGATGGACACAGAACTGAAGTACGTAAGGGTACCAAGCTTGTCTTGGCCAGGTAGCTAAGGGTCCATGGACTAGAATCTGGGTCTGCAGAGCCTGGACAGCTGATGTTCCCCACAGTGCCACCAGGAGGCCATGCAGAGCTGTAGCCAGGGAGCACTGTGGAGAGTAAGTGCTGCAGGAAGTACCACCCAAGGGAGCAGAGGTGCTGACTTTGTGATTTTCCTGGGGATGCTGGACCCCTGCTCTGCCCCAGGCCATGCCCCACACCAGGCCCTGCCTCTTCCCACCCCCACTCCACAGGGAAAAACTAGTGGGTGCTCAGCACCCACCAGCAGCCAAGCTCCCCGCCCCCCCGCCTCACCTCCGCCTCCTCCCAGTGCGCCGCATCTCTGCTCCTTCGTCCCTCCCAGCACTTGCTGCTGCCAACCAGCTGTAGCAAGACCTGGCAGAAAGGGGGGAGGAGCGGGAATGTGGTACGCTCAGGGGAAGAGGCAGGGCTGGGGCAGGGATTTGGGGAAGGGGTTGGAATGGGGGCAGGAGGCGGCCTGAACATGCACCGGCATCAGAAGCAGTCGGCACCTATGGTTCTGCCTCTTCCCCGCCTCTTCGTGCCCCCACACCTCCCCCTCCCCCCCAGTGCCTCCTGCACACTGCTGAACAGCTGATCACAGCAGGCAGGAGGGGCTGGGAGGGAGGGGGAGGAGCTGATCAGCGAGGCTGCCCATGGGTGCTGAGCATCCACTTTCCCGCCCCATGGGAGCACCCACAGAGTTGGCGCCTATGCAAGGGAGCCAGCGCAACAGTACCCTGTAGCCCTATAAATTGGCCAAGCACCCTATTTAACTCCAGGGGTTGCCCCAGAAAGCTGTCTGGGCAAACACAGACTTCGGCCTGCTGTGACTCCAGATTTCACCTTGTCTCCTGATCTCCAGTCTCTGATCTCAGCCTGACTCTTGTGTCCTGACTCTGGCCTGCTACTGTTTTGTTACAGGCACCTTAGCAAAGCCATGCTTACTCCCCTTGGAGCTCTGGGGCTTCACAAGCCTGCTGGTACTGGAGGAAGAATCCCTGGCCTCAACAGTACCCACTGAGATAGAGTACCTGGACACGGACCTGGTTTTTTTTGGATCTGGCTCTTTAGATATCTAGAGTCCATACTCCTTTTCTTGGCAGCCTTCCCAGTGTGCTCCAAAGGCTTCCCTTTCTTAGGAGAAGCTGCTCTGAGGTGACAGGGCACTGGATCTGTCCAGGAACAGATGTGTGTGTGGAGGAGGAGAGGCAGTGTCTCCTGACGTGGCTGAGAGGGTGGTTGCAGGGAACATTCCACTGCCAACAGCCTGAGCTTTCTCCCCCTATTCTTCCCAGCCCTGGACTTAAGGGCTAAACAAAAGGAGCACTTCTGGGAGATGTGGGACTCCTCCAGGCAATGGACACACTTGGAGTGTCTGTTGCTCATCAGTATAGCCTCCCAGCAAGAGAGAAGCAGCATTTGAAGCCTGGTGAACCAGGCAAACCCCATCAGGAGAAGACAAAGCTCCTGACAGTCCCCTCATCTAAAACCAACTATACTAACACTAACTCCCCCTCTAAGCTAACTAACTTTGATAGAAAAAAGGTAAAGAGAAAAGGCCACGCATGCTCTAGGGGGCAGACATGCTAATGTTCCATCTGGGGCCAAGGCAGTAGAAGAGGTGCAAGGCACATGCGTGGGTCGAATGGCCAGTGCTAGCTAGAAATCTTTGATCAGGGACTTGAGAGGTGCATGTGTACCTGAAGTGGAGCACCAGAGAGAGAGACAGCTTCAAGAAGAAAGAAGTATTTCTGTTTTGATTTATGCAGTTTCCCTCTTCATTGAAATCTACTTATTTTAGTATATTTTCACTCATGCTGTGTAGTCTTTAAAAGTTCTCTGTGAAAAGAAGAAAGCAAGAGCAGAAGCTGTGTTTTAAATAAGTGATATTATATCCTTATTTCCACGCTTCAACAGGGATTGAAATAACACATTTAAATACCTTAATGTCTTTAACACGAAATACGCTAATTTGATACTCTGCTTT
Organism: Natator depressus; assembly: GCF_965152275.1. NCBI lineage: Eukaryota > Metazoa > Chordata > Testudines > Cheloniidae > Natator > Natator depressus. The sequence continues at coordinate 43,661,463 of NC_134234.1, forward strand.
CTTGAAATGCTTTGTTAATGCATGCAAGAGCCCCTTAGAAGCCTAACTTTCTTGAAATCAACATAGATTTACCCTATTCTACCACAAAGTACACTGGTATTTCAAAATGCCATGCCTGAACTCATCTGCAGAAAAGGTAGGATGGGAAACAGCCCAGAAAGAAAGCTGAGACATATTAAGGTTACTGACATTTAAGAGCATGCAATGGCCCCTAGAGAACCATACAACTAATATGTCACTGAAATTAATGTTCAAAAACTTGTCAAGTGGTGCTACCAAAACATCATACTTAACAGCTTCTTAATTTGAGTTAGGCCTCCCTTGATGCATGCCCTGGAAATCAAAGCAACTAGCCCTCTGACTACCAGTTCCAAATAAGAGCCAGACTGTTATTACACTCAGTAATACACTGAATGCATCCGATGAAGTGAGCTGTAGCTCAGGAAAGCTTATGCTCAAATAAATTTGCTAGTCTCTAAGGTGCCACAAGTACTCCTTTTCTTTTTGCGAATACAGACTAACATGGCTGCTACTCTGAAACCAGTAATACAAAGGCTGCTCTAAGAGACATCTTATCACAGATCTACAGCCAAACAAAGGCCTCCACAGCAGACTAACTGACATGAATAATTGGATAAAATATGGATGTGTCTTGTTGAACCAAAGTATGCATTGTGTCCAATGTATTTTACAGAGTAAATCTCTTAATATTTAATCTGATGACAACAACTACCACCACTACTAAATACATACTGGGCTCTGATGCAGTACTTTAAAAACTTTGCAAGCAGCATTGTATCACCTGTTGATGATCTATATAATATCTGCAATGGGTGCTGTGTTCTTTTAACAAATAAAGAAACAGCCCCTCACATTTCCAGAGCAGAAAAAGACAAAGCAGAGAATAAGAATACTGTTTCCTTCTTATAAATTTTTGTTTATTAATAATGATTTGCCAAGCTGTGGTGGAATAAGTCTACCTCTTCCTCTCTTCTCTGATGGATGGTGCTGAGTGAACTCTTCTCCAGTCCCGCCCTTCAGGACAATGCTACTAATTATGTCTAGACTACATGTCCAAATCATACACAATTCTTGCTGCATCTTTCTCCATAACATTTTCAAGAGCCAGCCTCTTCTCTACACCCACACAGGCAAAACTGTTACCCAGGCCTTCACCATCTCCCATCCTGAGTACTGTATCCTCCTCTTCTCCGGCCAGTCCAACAGCTACGCCCAGTCTTAACATCCATCTTTGTCCACATCTTTCTGGCCATCACTCAGACCATAACGCCCCTCGACGACTCCCTCCACTAGGTCACACCTTTATTCACCACATAAAATACAAGTTTCTAGTCTTCATCTATGGCAGATTTTTTTTAAAGTAGTTCAGTGTCTCAGCCATTGTAGACTCACCATTAATTTCATCTCCTTTGTCATTTTATTAGTGGCCTCAATTTACATCCCTGGCATAAATGTGAAGACCTCTCTTAACCCCTTTAAACTCTCTGACTAGCTGGTAACCTGTTCTGCTTCTCTGTATGATTTCTCTGCAAGCTTCAGCTCACCAGGTATAGTCTAGTTGGATGCGCCTACACCATTGACTGGGTTATCTTTATAATGGGAAACAAATAAATACAATAAAGTTGTTAATTACTTTCTGCCTCCTCCATTTCCAGTGCATGACAATACAAGTTTCTACTTCAACATCCCCTAACAAGAACTGCCAATTATGAACCCATACGACTGTACACACTCTTCTGGGCTGGAAACCATATATTGCAATCCGTCATTTTTCATCACACAAATCAATGCAATTCTCTGTGAATTCAACACCTTCTTCTGTACACCATTGGAGCACCCATCCTTTGGCTCTAGTATCAGACAATCACTTCTCATCACTCTAGTTGGCACAGGAAGGATCTTCACAGGGTGTGAACTATGAGGAATCTGTGCCCTGGGCTCAGTGCAGTAGGCAGATTGGTCAAGGTGCAGGAGCACAACCTGTTTCTGGGTGAACAAAAGGGTTAATTTGAAATCAGCTCTCTCTCCCCCTCCTGCAAAGGTGAAGAGCTGAGGAGTATTTGCTTAGAATCCCCACCTTCAGCTCAAGCCTCCCCAAAATGGTTTTTTGGGCAGAGAGCAAGCATTAAAAACTAAATCTGAAAGGTGAATCTTGAAAAGCAATGAGCGTGTATAAATAGGGTGCTATACTGGAGGATATTTTGCATACTTATTGATAATGGTTGCTAGTGGCAACTGCTAGAATACTTTTTTAAAAGTGAAATTAATGTATCGAGTTAATTTTGATCTTTCCTCACCTCAAGCTAATTAATGCACATTTGCTTCCATGCTAATCAGCCTGAGTGGTTTGCATGCAATACAGATGTCTGTCACTTTCAAGGACAGAGTAAAAATGTTTACACTATCTGCACAATGTACAAATTAGTATCTTTATAGTATGAAACACGGTATAGCATATATGTAATTGTTTTATATAGCAAAGTTGCTTACAGAATTTTGAAGACTATGGTAAAATTAAGCGACAACTGAAATTGTGTTCATTAACAAGTATTTTAACCCACTTAGAGTGGTTCTGCCCTGGGGTGAAGCTGATGGCTAAAATAGGATAGCCATGATAAATACCTGCCTCTGGACTCTGAACAACAATACTGTCACAGTTTCTATCACCTCATCTGAGTTGTGTTACCACATAGCAAGCATTCTGTTCCTCCACACCAAAACACTTTCCAAAAATACACTATACTGTAACATGTTAAGATTTTGCTGCTATTCCATGGAACATTCCTATTCAGCTCAAACCACCCAACAACAAAAACAAAAATAGTGGGGGAGATATGCTTTTAATGTAATTAATAGATCTGAGATTTTATTTTCGCAAAGCAACTATCTTGTCATTCCAGCAGTACTGTTATTTCTCTGTTCCACCTGAGCTCGAACACTACAGTAACATTTTCTGTCTTTCTGAAAAAAGGCCTCTTGTAGTTTAAATGAAGAAAACAAATGAATGAGCAACCTTTGATTACATTCTGCTGTTAGAAAATGTAAATATTTGAGTATTTGGTGGGACAGTACATTGAGAGATATACCTTAGCAGGAAAGTTAAGCATAAACCATAACTGCCATCAGAGGGCTGTACTATCTGCCAACATATCATATTGACTATTCATGACACAAATTGACAGGAATGCCTGATTTAGAAGAAATGAAATTTTAAAGTTTTGGAGTAAATTAAACAGTACAGCTTAATATAGGCTGATGTAGTGTCATTGAGATAAAATGATATTAAAATCTATTGCGTTTTAGAACTGATTTGAGGTAGAACAGTTCTAAAAAAAATAAAATAAAAATCAGAAGTCTCCAAAGACAATTTTTTTTTAAAATGGGGGCCTAAAGTTAGGACCCTAACAGGAAGTGGTCTGAACTTCAACATTTGAAGCATGCAACAGTTTCCATAAGTCAAGGGGTGCTGCCACTTATTTAGATGCCTTGAGCGTCTGATCTTGGGCAGACATTTTAAAAAATGTTGGCCAAACTGTTTAACTTGTGCCCAACTGAGAACTGGCAGATTATTAATTCTATTATTAATACATATTCTATCAGCACCTACAGCATGCTGTGAATTTTACACAACAAATGGTAGAAGGAGGATACCCCGGAAGCGTTTGCACTCTAAACTTTACGTATGATACAGGAAGCAAGTGTAACACAGTAGGGAGGGGATGGAGAGGAAAGGCAGAGGTCTAGTAACAATATCACAATAACTCAGTTTAGGTACATAAATATCTAGAATCATTAACATAAAATTGTTTTGAGGTATGTTTTTGTTACATTCAATTATCACTTTTCCTGTGAGTCATTATAAAAGAGGTAATATATCTCAGACAGGATAACTTGTAAGGTACCTTTGTGATTTTAGTGCAACATTTACAGCCCACATGGGAGTATTAAAATTCATTACCTGATCATATGCTTTGAAAAAAACCTTGAGGCTGATCTATTGAATAGCCATAGCCTAGAAACATAACTTTAGTTAATTTGAAACTATTTTCCTTACTTAATCCATGGAATGCTATACCCAATTCGGTTTAGGCTTTGTCTACACACAAAAATTGTACAGCTTTAATCCCCAATCCCAGTTGTGGACAGTTACATCAGCATAAAAGGAGTAAACTAGAGCAGCATAAGCTCGGAGTTCATTCCTGAACAGGAAGAGAAATAAGCACTTTAATACCAGTATAACTGCATCCATACTAGGGGTTGCATCAGTATAACCATGGCAGGAGGGGGAGAAAAAAAAAAGTCACACTCCTAACTGAAATAGTTATACTGGTACAAAATCTGTAAGTAGACAAGGCCTAAGTTTGAACAAAAGCAGCTCCTGGAAGAAATGAAACGGTTACTCCCTTTACCAAAAGGTAGTGATCGCTGAGCTATATTTTATGTGGCAGAAACACTATCACTATAGTTAATAATAGTATTTAACAGTTCAAGAAAAATAAATAGCTAACAATTCAATCCTGCAACTTGTTCTGCATGGCAGCTGGGACCCTCAACCTGTGTGAAGTCCCAGTGACTTGGATTTAGGAATTTGGGGCCATATTTTTAAAGGTATTTAGATGCCTAAGTGCAGATAGGTACCTAGTAAGATTTTTTTAAAGTGCCTAAGAAGATTAGGCACCTAATCCCTGCACTCCTACTTCACTTAGGTATTTTTGAAAATTTTACCCATAAATCTAGTTTGCCCTTTCCTATGTTTATTCTTTATCTCCAGCATCCATCTTCCCTTTGTACAAATACTTCTATCATTTCAAGTTGCTTAGTCACACCCATATTTTTGTTTGTAGTAGCTTTATGTTACTGACTCTTGATCACGCAAAACTCCCATTAACTTCATGTGGAGCTTGAGGGTGTCCTTGGTGTGTTAGTAGAATAAAAATTGTAATGCTATGTTTATAAGAAACTCATCAGTGAAAAATATATTGTTTTAGAAATCCCTAAGATGCTTTCAGATTTTTATAAAATGTTCCAATTTTATGTGATTTACCAAACCCTATCAAGCTGCTAACATCAGATAAAAGGCACATCCCTGTTTAGAGTTAACGCCATTGAAAGTATTTGAAAGAGAGCTTTTAAGCAGGAGAGTTGAAAAATAAAAATATTTTGCTAAAAAGCCAACCCATCATTATCCTTCCTAAATAGGGATCATTAGGATGTACACACATACACAACATACCTTCAGGTATGTTGGCAACAAGAAGAAAGCCAAGGAAAGTGTGGGCCCCTTACTGAATGAGGGAGGCAACCTAGTGACAGAGGATGTGGAAAAAGCTAATGTACTCAATGCTTTTTTTGCCTCTGTTTTCACTAACAAGGTCAGCTCCCAGACTGCTGCGCTGGGCATCACAGAATGGGGAAGAGATGGCCAGCCCTCTGTGGAGATAGAGGTGGCTAGGGACTATTTAGAAAAGCTGGACGTGCACAAGTCCATGGGGCCGGACGAGTTACATCCGAGAGTGCTGAAGGAATTGGCGGCTGTGATTGCAGAGCCCTTGGCCATTATCTTTGAAAACTCGTGGCGAACGGGGGAAGTCCCGGATGACTGGAAAAAGGCTAATGTAGTGCCAATCTTTAAAAAAGGGAAGAAGGAGGATCCTGGGAACTACAGGCCGGTCAGCCTCACCTCAGTCCCTGGAAAAATCATGGAGCAGGTCCTCAAAGAATCAATCCTGAAGCACTTACATGAGAGGAAAGTGATCAGGAACAGTCAGCATGGATTCACCAAGGGAAGGTCATGCCTGACTAATCTAATCGCCTTTTATGATGAGATTACTGGTTCTGTGGATGAAGGGAAAGCAGTGGATGTATTGTTTCTTGACTTTAGCAAAGCTTTTGACACGGTCTCCCACAGTATTCTTGTCAGCAAGTTAAGGAAGTATGGGCTAGATGAATGCACTATAAGGTGGGTAGAAAGCTGGCTAGATTGTCGGGCTCAACGGGTAGTGATAAATGGCTCCATGTCTAGTTGGCAGCCGGTGTCAAGTGGAGTGCCCCAGGGGTCGGTCCTGGGGCCGGTTTTGTTCAATATCTTCATAAATGATCTGGAGGATGGTGTGGATTGCACTCTCAGCAAATTTGCAGATGATACTAAACTGGGAGGAGTGGTAGATACGCTGGAGGGGAGGGATAGGATACAGAAGGACCTAGACAAATTGGAGGATTGGGCCAAAAGAAATCTGATGAGGTTCAATAAGGATAAGTGCAGGGTCCTGCACTTAGGATGGAAGAATCCAATGCACCGCTACAGACTAGGGACCGAATGGCTAGGCAGCAGTTCTGCGGAAAAGGACCTAGGGGTGACAGTGGACGAGAAGCTGGATATGAGTCAACAGTGTGCCCTTGTTGCCAAGAAGGCCAATGGCATTTTGGGATGTATAAGTAGGGGCATAGCGAGCAGATCGAGGGATGTGATCGTTCCCCTCTATTCGACACTGGTGAGGCCTCATCTGGAGTACTGTGTCCAGTTTTGGGCCCCACACTACAAGAAGGATGTGGATAAATTGGAGAGAGTCCAGCGAAGGGCAACAAAAATGATTAGGGGTCTAGAGCACATGACTTATGAAGAGAGGCTGAGGGAGCTGGGATTGTTTAGTCTGCAGAAGAGAAGAATGAGGGGGGATTTGATAGCTGCTTTCAACTACCTGAAAGGGGGTTCCAAAGAGGATGGCTCTAGACTGTTCTCAATGGTAGCAGATGACAGAACGAGGAGTAATGGTCTCAAGTTGCAATGGGGGAGGTTTAGATTGGATATTAGGAAAAACTTTTTCACTAAGAGGGTGGTGAAACACTGGAATGCGTTACCTAGGGAGGTGGTAGAATCTCCTTCCTTAGAGGTTTTTAAGGTCAGGCTTGACAAAGCCCTGGCTGGGATGATTTAACTGGGAATTGGTCCTGCTTCGAGCAGGGGGTTGGACTAGATGACCTTCTGGGGTCCCTTCCAACCCTGATATTCTATGATTCTATGATCTAGGAGCTGATTCCTCACTCTCTCGCCCTTTGTGTAGTAGTTTACATTTGTACAAAGAGGCTGTAAAATGTTGCAGTTTTGATTTGGTAACTTTTCACAGATGTAAATAATTGTGCATAGTGCCAAGCAATGAAGAATCAGGCCACATAGTTGTCACCATTATTAAAAGAATGTTTTTTAAAGTGAAGATAAAACAGGATCTTGCAGACTCTGAGAATTTTGCTGCAGCCCAATTAAGTCATATCAGTACTAATGCCGTTACATATTGGGATTTTCAGGAACAAAAGTTGGTTGGGTATTTTTTAAAAAGTTAACCTTTTCCTAAAGGCAGACAGAAGGATATTGCCTGAAGGACCCCATGTCCTGGAGAGAAACTGGCTTTGAAAAGTTTCAGCAGGCAGCATGGTAATGAGCCCATTTCTATTGACTTGTTATCTTCAAAGGTGAACTCTTGGGCAGCAAAGAGGCAGCATTCAGCACCAGACTGTTACTGTGAAAAAAGCCCTCCTTATCCATTTTCATACCAGGGTGATTTATACTATCAGACAGTCAAGCCTATTACTGCCACAGTGATTTAAAACACCAGACAGTACAGACTGCTAGCACCAAAGTGATTTAAAATTTCAAATAGTCCAGATTATTAGCACAAGGGTAATTTAAAATACTAGCCATCCCACCTTGTTGATGCCAAGGTAATTTAAAATACCTCTCAGCCTAAGCTACTGGCACACAGAGGTGAAAGAGCTAGACTGTATAAAGCAGCTTTTTATAGGCACCATGGAAAATGAAAAAAAGGATTGCCAAAAGTTTTACTGCATTCATTAATACTCTTCATGACTCAGGCAAGATTATAGGTAACAACCCTGTGAGGAAATGGATGACTTGCCCATTGCTGAAATATTCATTGACTTAGTGGGGGATCAAGGTTTGGGCTTTCGGGGATTTTTAGACAAGGTACCTTAGTCATGTGCCAGGGCATGACCAAATAGATTGTTGTTGGGGGGTTTTGTATCCAGTTACGAAAAACAAAGTCAGCTCACAGGATTCCATCTATATAACATACATACTCTTCCCAGGTTATTAAATGGCTATTGTAGCAACATGTAGATTTCTATAATCCAGCATACTGAATGTTACTAAGAACTCAGGTTTGCTTTAAATGAACAGCTGAATTTTGTCAACATGAAATAACTAATAAGCCAACATTTACAAAAGAACGTGTGCAGAGAAAAATCGGTGTGCATTCAGCCCAAGCTATCCCCAAAAGGATGGATCATTAGTGAGGTATAAATATATGAGCCCCACATTCAAATACCACCATCTCTTTGCCTTCCTGGCATACCACAAACTCCTTGGGATGATGTGTTGCAAAACATGCTCTGGAAAACTCCTTGGAATGATGCGTTTCAATGTTCAAAATGCTAAGTGACATGGACAGTACTTCTCTTGAGGGGCTGTAAAAATTCATTTACAAGGCAAAACAAAAGCAAAGTACCTAGAACAGAGCTCAGCAACAAGGAGGAGCAGCTGTCTCAGACTACAATTACTAGAATTGTACACCCACAAGCCAGACTGGTCAGGCCCTGATTAATTCTGTCACATCTGCTGAATAAATGGTTTCTCAGCGAGGTCTCTAAACTGACACAGCTCATTCACTGTGGGAGATTCTCTTTTTGCCCAGAGATGTGGGCACTCTGCAATACTGTCAATCTGGCATCTTTAAAGATCACTGAATCTCTTAAAAATAAGAAATTAAAGTAAATGCTTTACTTTACCTAATCTCATACAGTCTCCTACAATCCGACTGGCAGCATTTTATTATTTCTCCAAACAGGATTAATAAAGAAGGCTCAAATATGCTATAAGTTGCACTGGCAGTGACGTGGAAAGTAATGGGTTTACAACTGCAGAGTTCCACTAGGGTTAGGAACTTTAACATAAAAAGTTGTCAAAACACTGAATTCACAAAGACAGGGAACTAATTGAGCAGCCCTTCCCCAAGTGCACTGGAAAACAACAAGATTACAGTCTACAAATAGCAGCTTTACACTTAGATTTTTGTTAATCAAATGCAAGCGAAAAACATTGCAGTCTCAAACATTCAGTGAAAGATGGGCTGAAGACATCCAAAAAAGTTAATTACCACATCTTGTATTTAACAAGATTCTAAACAAATGTACAATATAGGATACTAATATCTGTTTTCTCAAAATGCTCTTGGGTTATAACATTGGTGCTTCGTGGGATGGTCTTTTTTTCCCTCAAGACTATGGATCTGATTCTCATTTGCACCCTTTTCACTGCCACAGTTTCCATGACACCATATGACAAGTTTACATGCCACTGCAGTGTGACACAGTCTTAGTGTGCATAAGAATCAGGCCCTAGACACTTATTTTTGGAGTCATGTAAACTCCTAATTTCTTTTAAATGCATTTTGCACAAAATTCTTGCCAATTTTGGGTGAGAAGTCTACAGGTTAAAAAAAAGTACAGGGCGTTATCTCCCCTTGAAGGGGCTGATCTAGACTGTGGAAGGGTGGCCATGTCAAGACATAGCTATGCCGGCCAAGCCCCCTAGTGCAGATGCAGTGTAAACTGGCAGGAGTTCTTCTCCCAGTGTATCTATCCCATTCCCCCATCATCATTAACTATGCTGACAGAAACAGTGTTTGCCAGCACAACTGTATCTACTCTGTGGATTTGGCCAGCATAGCTATGTAGGCTAAGGGTGTTATTCTTTCCACACTCCTAGATGACATAGTTATGGTGGCAAAACTGTGTAGTGTAAACTAGGCCTCACCAAGCAATGGAACTATCTTGGGTCATAACTTTGCAAGGTCGCGGCTGGATTGGATGGAGACTGGCTCCACTCTAAGGAAGGGGCATACTCCACATATAGTGAGGCAGACCATGATCGGTCTGCTGTAGGAGAGAGGGTATGGTATAGATCCTTCCATCCCCCTCACCCTGTGCGTGGGTGATATCTATGCTTCGGACAGTGTAGCCACTGGACTCCATGGCTTCTCTGCAGATGGGGTGAGGAGATTCCTTCTTCCAGTCTTGTCCTGCTAGCCAACTCCTCATGCATGATCCCTGCTCAGTGTCAAAACTGCTTAACCTTCACTTGTCATCATGTCCTTAGTGTGTAATGGTTGTTTTTACTGTAGTGATGTATGTAATGACAGATCTTGATTGGAATTGCACTTGGTAACCTTAATGAGAAGTTAAAAATGTGCTTGTGTGGGAATAATTATAAAAATTCCTCACTATTTTGCTTTTTCAAACAGTTGTAGGATAAAAATAAGTATGATTTGTACCCAATCCATTATAACTGTACCTCACTTGGCTAAGTACACCACCTGAGAGCAATATAAAGCCAATGTAGACTCAACGGAAAGAGAATGGTCTGATCCTGCAGTCCATACACAGGCTAAACTCCCTCTGTAGGCAATACTTTTGCCTATAAAGAGAATGAAAGATTAGCCCTATGTGTACATTTCTAATCTATTTTTTAAAAAGCACTTTCAATTATCACAGAACATTTCAAATCTATCAAAATTGCATATTTTAGCACTGTCACTAGTACATAAAGTCTGAACATATCTCTTCTTAATTCAAGGGGAAATCAAAATGTGTTGATCCTGTTAACACATTTTTAGCTTCCTTCCCTCAGCTCTGTTGGAGAATGGGAAATTGAGAGCTAAACCTACTTCTCCTAATTAAGGAAAATCAATCAGGAACAGCAAAAAACAGTTTCAGGAAATTGACCATTAGTCTCATTTCTATATCACAGCTGCTGAGAGATACAAATAGGAAAGTGGAATCTTTTAAAACTTAATTTCATGATCTGACTTTCTTAAAATGCCCAAAACAAGATCTGATCAAAATAAGAAGATGAGGCACTAATAATAAATAAAAGTAAACACAGTTTTAGGCATGTGTGATCATAAATATGATTCATTTAACTGAATTTTATAGCAGGAATTCTCAGAATTCCATAATGTGAACCACAGCTTGATATGCAATGGCTTCACGAACACCTCTCCTCATATTCATGACCTTACAACATCCCTATGGCATCTACAGTAATGGCTTATATGGCAAAGTGATATTAGAAAAGTATTAGATATCTTGAATGCAATTTAGCAGCTGAAAAACAAAAAGCTACCAGCACATGCCTGACCCAAAGCCCACTGATATCAGTGAGAGCACACTAACTTTAATGGGCTTGAATCAGGCCAATGTGACCAGCCAATACAGACTATAGTTTGAGAACCCCTGTATAGATATATTATGTGTAAGAATCAGTTTTCAAGGCAAGTCATTTCTGAAGGTCATATGAGCACACTTTGCACACTTGCAATTAGCAACATAAAACTTTCTCATTACATTACTATTCCCAGCACACGATGTGGCAGCTGAGAAAGAAATCAGCTCAATTATGTGTGTTGGACAATGAATGAACCGAGTCTATAGTAGCCTTTTTATAACAAAAAAGCCTGAGTAATGAGATACTTGCCTGAACTATCAATGAAAAAGGTAAAAGGGGAAATGGTCTTCTGTTTCTTAAGCAACCTTCTAAGTGCTGCTCGCTCAAGAGAAATCTGTAATGAACTCTTAATTTTTTTTAATCTTTAGCTTTCAGTGTCACATAAAAGGGCACAGGCACATCACATTTTGCCCAAAATGTAAGCTTTGTAACAAACAGTTTACCAGGATATTGCCAAAGCCTACAACTACAGGAATGTTTCCATAATTTTTCTATTATTTTAGTATCTAATACAGTTTCTTTAATCAAACAAACCTCCTCTGCAGCATTTGCAGCCAAAACGTTGCTCCTTTGTGTTAGAGCATGAGACTCGAAGTGAAATTGACTAGAAAAAAAATCTAATCTTGACCAATTTTGAGAGAAATGAAAAACTAGTAGCTCTGGCCCCAGCATACCCCACTCAATCCCTGCCTAACTAGAGTACTTGTATCCGGAATAGACTTCCAGAGAGGCTAAAATTGACTCATCCAAAAGTCACAGAGGAAGTCTGTGACAGGCACTTGAACTCAGGTCTTTCACGTTTTAGGCTAATACCCTAACCCAGGGGTGTCCAACCTCTGGCTCCGGAGCCACATGCAGCTCTTCAGAAGTTAATATGCAGCTCCTTGTATAGGCACCAACTCTGGGACTGAAGCTACAGGAGCCAACTTTCCAGTGTGCCGGCGGGTACTCACTGCTCAAGCCCTGGCTCTGCCACAGGCCCTGCCCCCACTCCACCACTTCCTGCCCCCTCCCCTGAGCCTGCCGTGAATCATAGAATCATAGAATATCAGAGTTGGAAGGGACCTCAGGAGGTCATCTAGTCCAACCCCCTGCCCAGAGCAGGACCAATCCCCAACTAAATCATCCCAGCCAGGGCTTTGTCAAGCCTGACCTTAAAAACTTCTAAGGAAGGGGAGTCCACCACCTCCCTAAGTAACGCATTCCAGTGTTTCACCACCCTCCTAGTGAAAAAGTTTTTCCTAATATCCAACCGAAATCTCCCCCACTGCAATTTGAGACCATTACTCCTTGTCCTGTCGTCTGCTATCACTGAGAATAGTCTAGATCCATCCTCTTTGGATCCACCTTTCAGGTAGTTAAAAGCAGCTATCAAATCCCCCCTCATTCTTCTCTTCCGTAGACTAAACAATCCCAGTTCCCTCAGCCTCTCCTCATAAGTCATGTATTCCAGACCCCTAATCATTTTTGTTGCCCTTCGCTGGACTCTCTCCAGTTTCTCCACATCCTTCTTGTAGTGTGAAGCCCAAAACTGGACACAGTACTACAGACGAGGCCTCACCAATGTCGAATAGAGGGGAACGATCACATCCCTCGATCTGCTGGCAATGCCCCTACTTATACACCCCAAAATGCCATTGGCCTTCGTGGCAACAAGGGCACACTGTTGACTCATATCCAGCTTCTCGTCCACTGTCACCCCTAGGTCCTTCTCTGCAGAACTGCTGCCTAGCCATTCGGTCCCTAGTCTGTAGCGGTGCATTGGATTCTTCCGTCCTAAGTGCAGGACTCTGCACTTGTCCTTGTTGAACCTCATCAGATTTCTTTTGGCCCAATCCTCTAATTTGTCTAGGTCCCTCTGTATCCTATCCCTACCCTCCAGCGTATCTACCACTCCTCCCAGTTTAGTGTCATCTGCAAACTTGCTGAGGGTGCAATCCACACCATCCTCCAGATCATTAATGAAGATATTGAACAAAACCAGCCCCAGGACCGACCCCTGGGGCACTCCGCTAGATACCAGCTGCCAACTAGACATGGAGCCATTGATCACTACCCGTTGAGCCCGACAATCTAGCCAACTTTCTACCCACCTTGTAGTGCATCCATCCAGCCCATACTTCTTTAACTTGCTGACAAGAATACTGTGGGAGACCGTGTCAAAAGCTTTGCTAAAGTCAAGGAATAACACGTCCACTGCTTTCCCCTCATCCACAGAACCAGTTATCTCATCATAGAAGGCAATTAGATTAGTCAGGCATGACTTTCCCTTGGTGAATCCATGCTGACTGTTCCTGATCACTTTCCTCTCCTCTAAGTGCTTTAGAATTGATTCCTTGAGGACCTGCTCCATGATTTTTCCAGGGACTGAGGAGAGGCTGACTGGCCTGTAGTTCCCAGGGTCCTCCTCCTCCCCTTTTTTAAAGATTAGCACTACATTAGCCTTTTTCTAGTCTTCCGGGACTTCCCCTGATCGCCATGAGTTTTCAGAGATAATGGCCAATGGCTCTGCAATCACATCCGCCAACTCCTTTAGCACTCTTGGATGCAACACATCCGGCCCCATGGACTTGTGCACGTCCAGCTTTTCTAAATAGTCCCGAACCATTTCTTTCTTCACAGAGGGCTGGCCACCTCCTCCCCATGCTGTGCTGCCCAGTGCAGTAGTCTGGGAGCTGACCTTGTTCGTGAAGACAGAGGCAAAAAAAGCATTGAGTACATTAGCTTTTTCCACTTCCTCTGTCACTAAGTTGCCTCCCTCATTCAGTAAGGGGCCCACACTTTCCTTGGCTTTCTTCTATTTGCCAACATACCTGAAGAAACCCTTCTTGTTACTCTTAACATCTCTCGCTAGCTGCAACTCCAGGTGTGATTTAGCCTTCCTGATTTCAATCCTACATGCCCGAGCAATATTTTTATACTCATCCCTGGTCATTTGTCCAATCTTCCACTCTTTGTAAGCCTCTTTTTTGTGTTTAAGATCAGCAAGGATTTCACTGTTAAGCCAAGCTGGTCACCTGCCATATTTACTATTCTTTCTACACATCGGGATGGTTTGTCCCTGTAACCACAATAAGGATTCTTTAAAATACAGCCAGCTCTCCTGGACTCTTTTCCCCCTCATCTTATTCTCCCAGGGGATCCTGCCCATCAGTTCCCAGAGGGAGTCAAAGTCTGCTTTTCTGAAGTCCAGGGTCCGTATTCTGCTGCTTTCCTTTCTTCCTTGTGTCAGCATCCTGAACTCGACCATCTCATGGTCACTGCCTCCCACGTTCCCATCCACTTTAGCTTCCCCTACTAATTCTTCCCGGTTTGTGAGCAGCAGGTCAAGAAGAGCTCCGCCCCTAGTTGGTTCCTCCAGCACTTGCACCAGGAAATTGTCCCCTACATTTTCCAAAAAGTTCCTGGATTGTCTGTGCACCGCTGTATTGCTCTCCCAGCAGATATCAGGATGATTGAAGTCGCCCATGAGAACCAGGGCGTGCGATCTCGTAGCTTCTGCGAGTTGCCGAAAGAAAGCCTCGTGCCCTCACTCCTCCCCCCAAGAGCCTCCTGCATGCCAGGAAACAGCTGATTGGGAGGTGCGGGGAGTGACACGGAGGCACTGATCGGTGGGGCTGCCGGTGGGTGGCAGGTGCTGGGAGCGGGGAGGGGGGAGGGGAAGGGGAGGGATGGGGAGCTGATGGGGGGCTGCTGACGTATTACTGTGGCTCTTTGGCAATGTACGTTGGTAAATTCTGGCAGCTTCTCAGTCTCAGGTTGGCCACCCTGCCCTAACCACTGGAACATCCTCTTCCTTTTTCCTGAAGACTTCCTACCAGGGACCTTCTGGCTACAGCTTGCTCCAAGTGAGGATCTCCATGGATAAAATAATACAGCCCTAGGATGTGCATCACCCCTGTTCTGCCTACTCCTTCCCCTGGTCTGTCCAGTCACCAACCCTTAACTTAAAGCAAATTCCAGACACTGAGCGCCTTCTGGAGGGACTGAAAGAGCGAGAGGGACAGTTCCACAGGAGAAATTTAGCCCAGCCTCTCATAGAAGGGGGAAATCTGAGCACACATAGATCTTAGGTGGGATGGGGAAGCAACCTGAGCTTGTGGTGTTTAGAGGTTGAGAGCTAAAAACTGAAGTAACCTATGATCAGCAATGTGTGTACTTGAGAGGACTTATAATGCAAATGAGCTTCATTACTCATGAGCTAACAGTCATGAGTTCCTTGACAGCCAGTTTTAGGACCTTTCCAAAAAAGAAATTTTAATTGGCTTTCTAGATAGAGAGCAGTGCATTTTTTTTTTATAAATACTGTGGTCTGGCAGAGTCCATTCTCAAACCACACCTTGACCTCCTAAATGGAGCTATAGGTAATTTCCAGTGGCAGGAATGAAACACATTAACGCAGGAAGCAATTACATTCTTTGCTGATTGTGGCAGTGGAGGATCACCAGCTAACTACAGCACTTTTTAAAGGAAAAAGTCAATTTCCATCTTTTAGTTTTCCTTGTAATCAGCCATCACCATGAAAGCTACTAACATTTCTCTCTCACCATCAATACTGCTCTCTTGGTTGCTGAAGATACTAAAAAGACACAGGAGTAAAATAAAAAGGGGAGAAGAAAAAGACTTTCAGAACCATATAATCTAAATTAGAATAATTGCTAACACAAACAGGCTCACTGCCAAATGTACGTGGGTCAGAAGTAACAGTCCACCACAAAGCAGCTGCAGCCATACTACTTACTCTCTTTTTTTTTTTTTTTTTGGCTTAAAAGCCTTTTCCTCTGAGCAGATCCTGAAGCAGAAACATCTAAATATATGCTAATGCCCAGCAGAGCAATAGCTTCTTTTGATTGATTCAACAGTACTGAAAGATCAAACCACTTATTATACAAACAACCCAAGTCTTCATTTTGGTACATGTCTACATGAAAGCTGGAAGGAAGTGAACAAGCTAGCTACTAATGGCTTACATGGATCTGAAAGTGACAACATTTTTAAATGCTTAGAGATAAAAGTGCATTTTTCTTAAATTGTCACATCAAGCCATAAAGTTCTGGAAAATATGTCATTCTACTGTTAAAGGAAAGAACTTGTAAGATTTATGAAGGGAAAGCACTTCTAGGAACTTCAGGAAAACCATGAGAGTTTAAAATAAACACAGGATAATTAGGTAATTTTCCAGTCAGTTACTCTCATGAAATAGGGTTAAATCCATAATGTAATGTTACATAAATTCATAAGAAGTTAATGAGTGTCTGCTGCTGGAGCTCAGTGACTAACTCCCTTAGCTGGCAGACAAATAAGCCTCTTATATGGACTTGTCACTACAGATTCACACTGGAGTCATGTGGGCTATATATGGAAACATCCTACTAAAATGACAATACCGAATATCCTAATAAGGAAAGGCTAAAATGCGGTTCTCGTATTTATCCTCTAGAATTCAGTAGAATCTATAGCTGTCTTCACAGTGGCACTGCAGGATCATGGAACATTGTGCAGCCAAGTGCTATGTAAGTGTCCTCCTAAATCTTTGCAAATGAATCTAAATCCTGACAGCAGTATTCTTGCTGTTCTACTCATGGGTCTCTCCTGGGCACAGACTGTCAATTGTCCTGAATTATGACACTTTATGATGCGGAGAAAGTCCACCAAAGAATGAATGAAACCAAACAAACACATTTTCATTTATGTTCTAATTATTTGAAACCTGATTTCAGGTGGCAAATAGCGATTGTGTGTTTAATGCAATCACCCATATCCACTACTTTTTTTAAAAAAATGCATGCTGGAATATTTTATTTTTCATTTGTTTGCTTTAAAACTGTGCAATAAGTGGGATAGATCATATTGGATTATCTTCATGATCGTACATTCTTAGCTCACAGGTTTCACTACTTTCAACTCCCTCCAGGAGGTTCTTTTTTGGGTTTATCCCTATGAGGCAGCCCCTCAAAGTAAACTATCATGTGCTTATGGCTACATTCAAAGGCTCACTTCTGTTCCTATCCTTCCTGATTTATCAGCTGCATATAACAATGCAAATGTAACTTCAACTTTGGCATATACTGCCATGTTTTTCCATCTCATTTCTTTTGTGATTCTCTTCCTACCTCTGATAGAAATAATCAGCCCAAGAAAATCACTCTCACAAGAAAAGGATAATAGAAAGAGAAGGATATGAGAGAGAGAGAGAGAGAGAGAGAGAGAGTTCTCCAGAGCTCTGTTCTAGATCCCCTATTTCCTCCCACCCCTTTATATTTGCCTTCTTGTGATATGTTTGATCAGTTTATAATGCCATATGTACACACAACGACACCAGGCATATTTCTGCTTTTCGGTCATCTCCTTGCACATTCTTGACTCTGTCTTCTTTGATGAGAGCCAGCGATCTTAAATAAAAGATGGTCAAGATAACATTTTTTCTTCTATCACAATTGAAGATATTAACATTAGAGACTGGCAAAATAAAAATATCTTAGGTATTACCTTTGGTCAGAGATTCTTTGTGCCACCCACATGTTCCAACGTGCTAAATCCTGTTCATATCACCTCTTGAACATCTTTCCCATCACTACATTTTATTCTTGATGCAGATACTACTAGAAATGTAATCCTATGCTGGCCTTCTTGAACCTATCCTTTGGCAGCTCCCATCTGCTAAAAAGCAATGGTATCAGTTTTGAGTTTTGCTCTGCAACTCTCACATCTTTCCCTCCCTCAAATGACTTCTTGATTAGCTGCATTGACATTTTAAAACTCTAATCCTTACAATGCTATTGCATTGCACAGGCCCTTCATTCTTCTTATTTAGCCAATGCTTACTCTATGTACTCTCTCTCCCCCAGCTTCAACTCTTGAAGACTCCCTCTACCTCTTTTTCCCTAAGTGACAAATCATTAATTGTGAAAAGGATTGTAATGTATAAGCGAATGTGTTTGTAAGCAGCATACGTGCAGGGAAGTTGTCTAAATAGCATTGCACTCTGTGGATAAAATGCAAGTAGTGTGGCTTAAGCAGAAGCAGCACAGAATTAAGGAAAATACTGGTAGTCAGAGAGTAGCCAGGAAAGAAGGGGGAAGAAAGGCTTCTGGATACTGGGTCCAGTTCTAGTATCCACACTTCCAGGAGGATGCTGAAAAATTGGAGAGAGTTCAGCGAAGAGCCATGAGAATGATTAAAGAACTGAAAAACCAGGTCCTATAGCAACTGAGCTGGAGTCTATTTTGCTTATCATAGAAGGTTATGGGGTGTCTTGACCGCAGCCTATAAGCACCTACATAAGGAACAGAAATCTGATAATACTGTGCTCTTTAGGGATTATAAAGGGATAACAAGATCCCATGGCTGAAAGGTGAAACTAAAAAAATTGCACCTTGCGCCTACATTTTTCACCAATGATTAACCACTAGAACAATTTACCAAGGATTGTGGTGGATTCTGCACCACTGGAAATCTTTAAATCAAAAGCTGATGTTTTTCTAAAAGACATGCTGTAGCTCAGCCATACCTGTTGGAGTTGAAGCAGGAATGAACTGATGGAAGGCGTTATGCAATAGTTCAGATATATTATCAGTGGTCTCTTCTGGCCATAAAAATATATGAATACATTGCACTGTTGTTCTGGAAACAACATGGAAATACTGATGTACCAACCTGTTGAAACTGATGTAAGGAGTGTTGACATTAATTTGAAGTGTGATGCTAGGTATCCCTGTATTCACACCCTATACACTACTGCAATAATATTTATACAAAATACACCTTCTGAGGTATCATATAAAAGCTAACACCACACTGGTTATTAGCAGCATTGTAAAATTCATGTGTTCACACTATATATGAAATTATAAATTTCCTCTGTATAATGTTACAACAACAAGTTTAAGACCAGACAGCCTCGCCTAGATAAAGATGATAAACAGGTCAATCCTAGACAAAGGCATGTGGGTTTAGGTCAATGTACATAGTAGCTGTAAACAAAGCTATCAAGCTAAACCAGCAGGGGTTATCCTGAGCCTGAACTCAAGAGACAAAATTAACATAGCTCCTCCACCTGAGAGAGACACAAAGGAGACTGAATCCCCAGGAGGCCTTCCTGACTTGTAAGACAAAGACATCCCTTTGGGAACATAAAGAACGGAGAGACACTCTCTTTATCCTTCATCTTAAGGACACAAAGAAACCAAGTGAATTGATCTCTGTGATGGGTTCCAGTCAGTAAGAAGCTGGAAAGGAGACAGAGTGAGAGAAACCATCTTGAAATGCTAGATTATGTTTTAGACTTTTAGATGTGTTTTCACTTTTATTGCCTTGTAACTGTCATTTACTTCTGTACTGGATATGGACTGGTCACAGCTTGCTTATATACACCAGATGCGTTCATTGGAAGATCCTTTAATGCTCTGCCAGGTATGGCTGAGGTTAGCTCAAATAAAGGTATTTTATATCTAGTGCCATCTAATGGTTCAACAATCTAATACCGCTTAGCGTTCCATTACAGTAACCATCACTATCTAAGTCTCTTTTACTTGGTCTCACTTAATCCATGTTCTTTTGTTAATAAAGTTGTACTTTTACTACAAACCAATTCAATGATGTTTTTGAGGGGAAGGATATATTTTCCTCAGTTAAATTAAAAAGATGTGATGTACTGATTCTAATAGAGCAGCGCACTTAATATAATCTGTGAATGCACAGTGGTAAGAGCTGTGCAGAAACATCTCTGAGGAGCTCAGGAGTTCACTGACTGTTACCTGGTAGGTAAGGTCCAAGCCTTGAAGAGTTTGAAGATGAGGAAGACGGACTGGAATAGCAGGGAGCTGACCGAGTCTAACTGCCAGCAAAACTCACTGTGACAGAGAGGTACAGGGCTGAAAGCTCTGGGTAACCCCAGCAGCCTGTTACACTAAGTGCAAGACATGGGAGGCTGTCCGGAAGCAGATCTGGTTGCTCCTGAAGTCATAGGGGTCTATATTACTTGAGGTCTAGAACTACATTCACCACACACCTATTTGCTCTCAGAATCCATCACCTACACCAGGGGTTCTCAAACTGGGGGTCATGACCCCTTGGGGAGGTTGCAAGGTTATTACGTGGGAGGTCCACGTAATGCCTCCAGCATTTATAATAGTGTTAAATATTTTAAAAATGTGTTTTTAATTTGAGGGATAGGGGTGTCACACTCTGCTTGCTGTGTGAAAGGGATCACCAATACAAGAGTTTCAGAACCACTGGCTTACACATGGAATCAGATCCATGGGGATGATCTGTGCAGTGAATTTGTGATTCTTCTGTTCCTCGCCATGCTTTTACTATAGGGATGATCAGCCACCCCCCATTTCCTCTGTGCAGAAGGGTAAACTTCATTCTCACAATGGCATAACACCTTGGGATGACCTCCGTGTCTTCAGACTTGGAGTTTTCTCAGTACCTTATTACTGACCACAGTTTTTTCATTTGCAGGGAATTAAATGGTGTTTTTATTTATTTTAAATATCAGATCTAATTCTCCCTCTCTTCTTTCCCCGAATGGCTATCCATTGTAAACCACTAATTCTTCTTATCTCCATTTTGTAATCCAGCACTGCATCTGTAGTTCAGCTACCAGCTGTTAGCCTGGTCCAGCTTTTCAGTTTAAAGTACTTGGTACGTTTGCCATGTTTGCTATATTTCCTTTGTCATCACTGCCTAAGCTTTGCTATTAAAAGGTACATTATCAATAGAAAGTGTTTAAGTGTCTTCTATTGTAACTAATGGCCACTGAAATGCCCCTCATAAGGTATTAAGAGCTGTATTCTGTCTTTTGCTGCACAAGTTTTCTAGTTGGGCAGAGAGATTATAGGAAGTCTCTTTCTCTCTCAGTGCAGCGATGTGGAAGCCAGGTGGAATGCTGACCTGGTACTTCCTGATCAACACACCTGCTGATGCTCCATAGCTCCAAGGGTCAATGGCGTGACCAGGCTCCCTACAGCTCAAGCATATGTGCTGGCACCCCAAGCATACGTGAAAACACAAACTGCTTGCTCCTATCCCTAGGTATTTGGCTGAGCATGCTCCCACCAAGACACCGTAAGCCGTTCTGCCTCTGTATTCTGTGCTCAGGTAAATGTTATGGGGTCTACCATAGCTCTACCCCTGCTCTGTATGCTGAAGGTAACACAAGCTCTCTCCCTTTTCTCTTGAGTTTAACATGTATATAAGGTACAGATCCCTATGGATTTAATATTTTAGAAGAAAAATGTACAGTGAAATGCTCTTATAGAATCAGTTTGTGCAAATCCTCATTTAATCATTATTCTTGATTAATCACTATGTAGTTAGCAAGCATCCTAAATCAAATGTGCACAGAAACCAAATCTCCATCTCAGAAGGACTCACCTCCTGCACATTGCAGGGCACAGAATCTCACCCACCCACTCCTGTAATAGATCCATAACAATACAAGTTCCACATTACATTTAATGCCAAGGTGAATCAGCCCAATTATACTTGGCTCTCATTTGCCAAACCATGGGCCAATACAATGTGCTGTCCCTCGATAACTCTCAATCAACTCTCGATAAGGATTGTTCCTGCCTTTGAAAACAAAGAAAAATGATAAAAATAAAAGTTTTCCAGAGCAGCACAAGTAAGGTGAAATCACACAAGCACACATGGAGATGGATATTTGGAAAGTAAGATTTGATCCATATAGATGAAGAATAGCAAACGGCCATTAGTTATCAGCAGAGTTTTTGTGGGAGTTTGGGGGAAGGATTTTTCCCCCCTTCTCTCTAGGTACAGGGTCTAAGTAGAGAAGACAATGATGGTACTGAGGCACCACTAAAAGAGACCAGAGGTGGAGAGGAGAGAAAGAAGATAGATTCAGAAGCTGCAGGGTATACATTGTCCTTGAGGGGGCATCTGATGGAAGCTACTTACTTATGAAATGTCACCTGGCAGAGAAGATTCAAGGATTAGAGATGCAGCTGGAGACAATGACTGAATTTAGACAAGGATTTGAAGGTACAATGCAGGAGGAGAGGTGGTGCAGACAAGCTAAGATTTGAGGACACCTGCTGAACAAAAGGACCTGGAGAGCAGAGTACCAGAAGAAGAAACTGACCCGTGGAAAAACATGGCCACAAGGACAAGGCAGAGGAAGGGACCAGCTAGTGGTAGTGAAATCAAGTTGAGTAACAGGTTTGCTGCACTGGGGAATGAGCAGGAGAAACAGGCAGAAGATGAGGTGGTGAGGAAGAAAAGAAGGGAAGGCAGTCCTTGCAGAAGAGAGGAAGAAATGATGTAGATAGCCAACGACAAGAACCTAAGAAAAATGGGGATGTTGTACAAGGGACTGTGAGAGAACATAAAACAGAGTCATACTAATGCTACCAGGAAGAGACAGATCTATGTGATTGGGACTCCATGCTCAGAAGAGTCTACAGGCCTGTCACCAGACCAGATCCAGAGAACAGAAGAGTGTGCAGTCTGCCAGGAGCAAAGATACAAGATGTGGACATGAGACCAAAGAGGATCCTGATGGAAGCAGGGAAAAATTCACTGATTGTGCGGCATATCTGGACAAAAGACACCGCTAGATTCCCACTGGTATGGATCAAGGACAACTATGCTTGACTGGGTAAGACGCTTAAAGAAGTGGAAGCTTAGGTGATTTTCAGCAGGATACTTCCAGTCCCTAGAGGAGGAGGGTGAAAGCATGACAAGATAAATGAAGATCAACACAAGACTCAAGGATTGGTGTGAGGAAGATTTTAGATGATCAACCACTAGGAGGAATTCATAGAAAGATGACTCTTCTCGACTGATGGACTCCACTTGAGTACTTGAGGCATTAAAGCTTTTCTTATCAATTGTGTCACGGGTAAATTAGGAGATGATGGAAGGAGGATGGAAGAAACTTGTGAAATCTCCACACCTGGTTTCAATACACAGGAGCAGGAAAAATCAGCTAAAAGTATGATACAGTAAGGGGATAACTGAACCCCACAAGCTAGAAAACTGGGTGAGGTTCAAGGGAAACAACTGAAATGCTTGTACACAAATGCAAGGAGTCTGGATAAAATGAAGGAACTGGAACTACTGATGCAGGAGATTAAACCACCTATTAAAGGGGTTACTGAGGGATGGCGGGAAAAAACATATGACTAGAATATAGGTATTGAAGGGTATGTGCTGTTTAGGAAAGACAGGAATAAATGTAAAGGTCATGGGGTAGTGTTGTATATCAAAAAAGCAGTAAACTCAATACAAAGTGATAGTATGAACTACACAGAATCTGTCTGGGTCAAAATCACTTTGAGGAAGGATTGTAAAAGAGGGTCTGTTGGGATGGTGTTACAGGTCTGCTATATATTCCTGAGGTCAGATTCAGACCTGGATACTGATCCCTAGTATTATTAGGGAGAAATACTTTTGGGAATTGTGTCATAATGAGAGACTGACTTCCCAGATATAGATTGGAGAATAAATGCTAATAATACTGGTAAGGCCCAGTTATTCCTGGGTGTGATAGATGAAAAAGTTTTCTTCATCAGATCATCACTATACCAACAAGAGGTGATGCAGTTTTAGACTTGGTTTTAGTAAGTAGGGAGGACATCATGGAAGAGCCGGTCACAGGAAATAATCTTGGATCCCATGTTCATGAATGGACTCAGATTAAATTAAATGGAAGGATAATAAAAACCAGGTAGTTATGATTTTTGGGAAATTAAGGGAATTAGTTAAAGTCAGCTAGACGGAAGTGCCCAAGCACTTAAATAAAAAAGGAGGCCTGGAATTTCTTCAGTTCAACTATACAGAACCATCTAAAATTTGCATCCTAAGTAAGGGGAAGAAAATGGCAGAGAAAAGATCCAGACCCATCTGGGTGAATATCCACCTCAAAAGGTTGTTAGGGGTACGCAGAGAGCTGATAGGGAATGGGAAAAGGGGTTGATCAGCAAAGAAAGCTACATTGTGGAGGTTAGAAAACGTAGGAATAAATTTGCTAAAAGTCAAGCTGAATTAGCTCTTGCCAAGGAAATTTTTAAAATGAGGGTTTTTATTTATATAAATAAAAAGAGGATAAAGGAGGAGGAGATTGGGACACTATGCAATGTGCATGGGAAGGAGACTAAAGATTATCTAGATGATAATTAAACTAAATGAAAATTTTGCCTTGGTTTTCATTTACAATGGTAAAATGGAACATGTGACTAAAGGCAGTTTGGCTGGTGGAAATAAGTGTCTAGAAATGGAAGTTACCAAATCTGAGGTGGAAGAAAAAGTTTAAGAGCTTAATATGCTCAAATCAGGGGAACCGGATAACTTCCACCCCAGATTACTGACAGAACTGGCCTGAGAGATTTGTTAAAAAGCTTAGCTACTGGACTACCAATCTATCTATTCAGAAGTACTACCATATGACTTCAGAATAGCTAATGTTGTACCTATATTTAAGAGCGGGAATAAAATACAGACTTGTGAATCTTACCTTATTAGTATGTAAGGTTTTAGAACAAATTGGGAAGGAAAGAATAATTAATGGGGATAGAATTCAACATGGATCTACCAAAAAGCAAATCATTTCCTTTTTTGAGAAAATAAATGATTTTTTAGATAAAGTGCAATAGATACTTGGACTTCAGTAAAGCATTTGACACAGCACCACAACATGGGAAATTAATTTAGGGAAGATGGGGGTTAATGCAAGGACTGTAAGTCGGATAAGGAATTGGCTAGAGGGGAGAAAGCAATGGGTTGTGCAGAAAACTGAATTATTAGCTAGAGGGCGGTTACTAGTAGAGTTTCTCAAGGATCAAGTCATCAAGTCTTGGGAAAATCTGATTCAATATTTTTATTAACGACTTTGGCACAAAAAAGTATGTGCACTAATGAAACTTGCTGATGCTACTAAGTTGGGAGGCAACATTATACAGGAAGATCTGAATGACCTTGAAGACAGGAGTGACAGAAATGGAATAGAATTCAATAGCACAAAGTGCAAGGTCATGCACTTAGCACCTAATAAAAATTTCAGCTGGGGGCTCAATCGGAAGTGACAGAAGAGAGAGACCTGGGTGTGCGGGTTAATCAGAGGATGATTATGAACCACGATGTGATGTGGCTGTGAAAAAGGCAAACATGTTCCTAGAATGTATTAGGCGAGGCATTTCTAGTAGAGATAGAGAAGTATTAATGCCATTGTACAAGGCATCAGTAAGACCTCATTTGGAATACTGTGTACAATTCTGGTCACCCATGTTCAAGGAAGATAATTTAAACTGGAACAGGTGCAGAGGAGGGCTACTAGGTAATCAGGGGGATGGAGGGCGTATCTTATGAAAGGATACTGGATGAGCTTGGCCCATTTACTACAGCAAAAAGGTGGCTGGGGGAGGATATGGTTGCGCTCTATAAATAGGTTGGGGGGGTGTTAAATACCAGGGAGAGTGAAAACCTGTTTAAGCTAAAAGACAATGTTGGCAAAAGAACAAATGGATATGAAGTGGCCATGAACAAATTCAGGCTGGAAATTAGAAAGTTTCAAACCATCAGAGGGGGGAGGTTTCAGAACAGTCTCCCAAAAGGAGTTATGGGGCAAACAACAATCAGTTTTAAGAGAGAGCTGGACAACTTTATAAGTGCAATTGTATGACGGGGGTTGTTTGGGATGGTAGCGGGTGCCAGCAGATATGCCTGTGCTGGAGGGAGCCTGATCACGCCATTGACCATGTCCCCTTGGAGCTATGGAACATCAGCAGGTGTGTTGACCAGGAAGTACTAGGTCAGGAAGGGATTCCCCCCTGCCAATGTATTCTGGGAGGGGATCTTTTTTAATCTTCTTCCTCTGAAGCATCAGAAGATGGCCCCAGCTGGAGGGGCCATGGCTCTGAAGCGGCACCGAGCAATCTTTCTCTGATGCTTGTCTGGCTGGTTCTTGCTCAAGTCCTGAGGGTCTAACTGTCATTCATGGGACTGGGAAGGAATTTCCCCCAGGCCAGATTGGCAGTAACTGTGAGGGGTCTTCACCTTCCTCTGGAACATGTGGGTGTGGGTCACTTGCCAGGATTATCTGTATATATCTCCATCATTTCCTGCCATTGTGCCATTTGACAGAACGAGGAGCAATGGTCTCAAGTTGAAGTGGGGGATGTTTAGGTTGGATATTAGGAAAAACTTTTTCACTAGGAGGGTGGTGAAACACTGGGACGCGTTACCTAGAGAGGTGGTGGAATCTCCTTCCTTAGAAGTTTTTAAGGTCAGGCTTGACAAAGCCCTTGCTGGGATGATTTAGTTGGGGATTGGTCCTGCTTTGAGCAGGGGCTTGGACTAGATGACCTCCTGAGGTCCCTTCCAACCCTGATATTCTATGATTCTATGATTGTGGGGGCCTCAGGCACTGGGGCATCTCAGTCCCTCCTATTCTCAGCCTGCAGCACATAACAGTCTAGGTTCCTGTTGGCTGTAATACTTTGGTCTCATTTTGGTTGTTGAGTTTAATGTGTGGACGCTGGGTGGAAGAGGTGGCCTGTGATATACAGGAGATCAGACTAGATGATCTAGTGATCCCTTCTGGCCTAAGAGTCATAGGGTTTAAGAAGAAGTGATTATTCCACTACATGCTATTTAACACCAGATTTCTTTGTAGCTTATGATAGTTAATGTAGTCATAGTGTCATTTTAATTCATCCATATAAATAAGTGTTGAAGTTTGGATTACGTGTAATTGAGATTCATCAAGAATTAAACAGTGTTTTACAACGGGTCACTGAGAAAGAATGTGAAGTCTTCTCCACCAAACAGTGGAATCTCACAAAGCTGCAGGGTTCGGTGAGAATGACCTACACTGCAAGCACGTTAATACACAGTTAACTTCCTTCTCAGCATCCTGTCAAATACCACAAGGGTCTGATCTTATTTCATTTGCATATGCCATAAAAATCTTTCCCAAAGAAGAATGTTGCATTACTGTATGCAGATTTTCAAACAGGAAACTGAACTTGAGGACAGCACTCAGGAGAATCAGCTCTAAGAAAACAAATCTTGTAGGCAAGAAAAAAGAAACAAGACGCAGTTAAGCTGGCATTAATTCTTCTACAGAATTTTTACTTGTTTGTTCATAAAGAACCAGCGAATATCTGCACTGAGGGGAAAAAAACCACGGAGAAATCCAGGACTGGCTTCTTTTTAGTTAGGTAAATGAATAAGCACAGTTAACACTAAAAGAAAAGGAGTACTTGTGGCACCTTAGAGACTAACCAAACTAAATTAAAGTTCTTCACTGAATCATAGTCTTGTCATGCAGATAGCAGTCCTGCCGGTAATCTCACCTCTGAATGGATATGAAAGTTAAGCCCGATATCCTAGCTACTTCAGTCCTGGGATCCTGCCGAATGGAGCCTGCCAATTATGCTAAATTTTGCAATATTATATGCAGTGCTCCCCTTATGTGTCCCCTCAGCTAAGACTAATAGCTCTCTGATACTTCTTGTTTGTCAGAACTCCAAATGAAACAATTGAAAAATCAAGACAGCAAGTAAGTGTCCCTCTATCCCTTCTGGAATAGATTCAACACTACTGAATCGAAATATGTGTTTCCCATTTCCTAATGTGCAATATCTTTGGACACCCAAACTTCAATTTTGGACAGCAGGATTAGCCTCCCATACACTTCTACCACTCAACTCAGTCTTCTGGAACAGTGACTTTTACAGCAAGTGTCAGGAAGTTCATTATCCCAACAGACAGAGCAGAGAGAGTTAAGCTTAATAGAGGCCTGCCCTCAGGCTTGAGTGGATGCAAGAAAGAAGTTAAACAGAGATGGAAAATAAAACATGGCATGAAAGGGGAAGGGGAAAGGCCAAAGAGATAGAAGCCCATGCAAATACATATAAAGCAGAAACAGACATCTACAGCTCCAGTATTTTTAAACAGGAATGAGACACTTCGGGGCCTATACGAAAAGAAAAGTAACAAGATACTAAAAGGTCATGCCATGAGGCACTGCAATGTTTAAACACAGACCAAAGCTATTTCCCATTTTAAAATGAAGATAAAGTATCAAATAGGAGCAAGATGACTGATTTATGGTAACATATATAATCAAATTCTGTTTTTATGAGTTGAAATGCTGGGGTTGTTCCAGCATTTGTTATGCTATTTTCCAGGATTTCACTGGTGTTAGTGTTTTAATAGTTTATTTACATATCTAGACTCAGGTGCCAGTCTTGCTCCCCCAAATATAAATGCAAGCTCCACATTTGCTCTGGTGTAATTGAAATTCTACTCTGCTGCTTTGAGAACTCTTAAACTTGCCAGTCTCCACCAGTTAATTTCCAGAATTTTGATAAGGCCACAAGGGGGTGCTGCATCAGAAAGGAAGGTATGTCTGTGGCCACTAGGAGACAGAATCAAGATTAGAAGATTAGGGATGGAAGAGACCTCAGGACGTCATCTAGTCCAACCCCCTGCTCAAAGCAGGACCAACCCCAATTAAATCATCCCAACTCCAAATTGATTATATTGGACCACTGCCTAAAATGGCCTGAGGAAATCTATATGCTTTAGTCATTGTGGATGTTTTCCCAAAGTGGTATAAACAATCCCTATGAGACACAATAAGGCAGCTGCTGCAACTTAGGTTTTACTTGAGCAGACCTTTACCAGATGGAGACTTCCACAGGTAACTGACTCAGACCAGAGGATACATTTTACTGGTGATGTAATGTGTAACACCATGCTAATGCTGGGAATATAGCAGAAACACATAGCCTATCATCCACAATCATCAGGACTGGTAGAAAGAAGTAATCAAAACTTAAAGGTGATATTACTAAAAATACCTTAAAGAAAACAAGAGAGATTAGAATATCAAATTACTCTTAATAAGGATGGCACTTTGAGCTACTCAGGCAGAATGATGATGCAAAATAGTGTTGCGTGAACACCTGCTTGGTAATGTGCCTGGCTTGGTACAACACTGTTGTAAATAATCAGTTAAAGGAAGAGCTGAGAGAAGTTAACTGGAGGGCAGCCAAAACTATAAGTATGAGACAAAGAGACTGCTGATACTTAGATGCCACAACAAAATTGCAAAAGTGGCAGATAAGAGATGGAGTAATGATAAAAACCTACAGCAAGAAAGGAAATCCTTGAGAGCCTGGTTGGGATGGGCCCTACTGCATCATAGAAAAAGCAAGTCCCAGTGTTTATTTGATGCAAATTGATAAGGGCAAGTGAAAATGGGACAAATGATTTCATATTAATCAGATGAAATTTTTTAAAGGGGAAACCTGACTGCTTTATTTTGTCATTTATGCTAACTTACTCTATTATTTGGATATGTGCTGTTTAATGAACTATGGACTTGAACTTATCCTATGTATATGGAAACTGAACCAACTGAAATGCATAATCCATGTGCCTTGACTTACCTATGATTGGTCAGTAGGACAATGCAGAGGACAACAGGAATTTCAGCATGTGCCATATATCAGCTGGATAATTGGAGATTAGATGTGGTCCAAAGGTTGTACAGTAGAGATTCAAAATTATGCTAGAAATAGTGGAAGATTGGAAGGGAGAGTATTTTCCTCCAAATGTGAAAATGGGGTTGTAAAGTGTTATCTGTTAGGTTTGTGTGCGCGCACACTCCCCCACCCCCACCCCATTCTCTCTGAATGCTGTAGAATAAGACTAAAATTTTTTGACCAACTATAAGATCTAATACTGAGTAATTCCATGATAGGGATCCAACAGTCAAATGTAAGAGTCTCCTATTTAAATATAACACATGAAGGCAAGCAACTGAATACTGACAACATGTACAAGCTCTAGCATACATATGCTAGAATTCTAAATCCTAACATGCGTGAACTTGAGTGCCTGGCATTAAATGGATGATATTGATACAATAGGCATTGCAGAAACTTGGAGAAATGATGAGGATAATGAGTGGGACATGGCAATACCAGGGTACAAAATATATAAGAATGCACTGTTGGGAGTGGTGCTATGTGAAAGAAAGAATCAAATAAAGTAAAAATCTGAAATGAATCAAGCTGTACCACAGAATCTCTATGGGTTAGAAATTCAACAATAAGAACAATATGACTATAGCAGTAAGAATATACTACCGACCAACTGACCAGGATGGTAACAGTGACTGAAATGCTCAGGGAGATTAGAGAGGCTACAAAGGTGGAAATGTAATAATAGAAGATTTCACCTATCTCCATATTGACTATGTGTGTATATATGTATGTATATGTGTCACCTCAGGAAGGGATGCAGAAATAAAATTTCTGGATAGATGATTGCTTTTTGGTGTAGCTTCTTCTAGAACTCAAAAGGAAGAGGCAATTCTTGATTTAGTCCTAAGTGGAACACAGGATCTAGTCCAAGAGGTGAATACAATTGAACCACTCGGTAATAGTAACCATAATTTAACACACTTCTAAAGGGAAAAATGCCAAAGAAACCCACCACAGTAACATTTAACTTCAAATGGGGAACCACACAAAAATGAAGCTAGTTAAACAAAAATTAAAAGGAACAATCACTCGAGTGAAATGCCTACAAACCGCATGGAGTCAAATTGAAAACACCAAAATAGAGGCTCAAACAAAATGCATACCCCAATATATACATATTAAAACGTGCCCACACACCAAAAGCAGCAAGAGGACAAAAAAATGCCACCATGGCTAAACAGTATAGTGAAAGAGGCAGAGGCAAAAAGGCATCCTTTAAAAACTGGAAATCAGATCCCACTGAGGAAAATAGAAAGCAGCATAAACTCTGGCAAGTCACATGTAAAGATATAATTAGGCAGGCCAAAAAAATAATTTGAAGAGCAACTGGCAACAGCAATTAAAAAAAACAAACAAAAAAACATCAGAAGCAGGAAGCCTGCCAGAAACAGTCAGTGGGCCCACTGGATGACCAAGGTGCTAAAGGAGCAAACAAAAACAAGGCTATTGCTAAATTAATTCTTTACATAGGTCTACACTGCAGAGGATGTGAGGAAGATTTCCACACCTGAGCCATTCTTTTTAAGTGAAAAATCTGAGGAATTGTCCCAGATTGAGGTATCAAAAGACGAGGTTCTGGAACAAACTGATAAATTTAACAAGAAGTCACCAGGACCAGAGAGCTCACCCAAGAGCTCTGAAGGAACTCAAATTGCAGAACTTCTAACTGAGGTACATAACCTATAGCTCAAATCAGCCTCTGAACTAGATGACTAGAGGACAACTAATGTGACACGGATTTTTAAAAGAGGCTCTGGAGGCAATTACTTGCCACTAAGGCCAACTTCAGTACCAGGCAAACTGGTTGAAACTACAGTAAAGAACAGAATTATCACACGCAGATGAACACAATAGCGGGGGAAGAGTCAACAGGTCTTTTGTAAAGGGAAAGTATGCCTCACCGATCTATTAGAATTCTTTGAGGATGTCAAACCTGTGGACAAGTGAGATCCAGTAGATATAGTATACTGGACTTTCAGAAAGCCTTCAACAGGTCCTACACCAAAGACCTTTAAGCAGGGCCAGTGCAACCACTAGGCGAACTAGGTGGTTGCCCAGGGCGCCAAGTGGTTGGGGGTACCAAAAAGCGGTGCCCTGGCTCGGCAGGGAGAAGCCACCTTCTGGAGGCACTGAAGAGCTAGCACATTGGCTTGCGGGGGTGGTGAGCCCCAGCTATGGAGGAGCAGGAGTGGCGCAGGGGGGCAGCAGCCCTGCAAAGGCACGGCACCGCTAGCAGGGCGCAGCTGCGCCCCCCCACCCCTCCTGCCCAGGCTGCAGCCTGGCGCCCCCGCCCCAGGGGTTCCTGCAGGCTGCAGCAGATGCATGCGGGCGCTGGCCTCCCGTGCGCCACCTGGCTCCCCCGTCACTGCACTCGGGGTCTGCGGCTCCTGGGAGTGTGAGCTGCCGCCGCCCCTCCCACTACCTCAGCACTCTGTGAGGGAGGGGCTGTGCGCACGGCAGCGTGTTTTGCCTCCATGTGGAGCCAGCATGGCATGGTAAGGGGAGTCCTGGCCGGGGGGGCAGTCAGGGAGCAGGGGTGTGGAGAGGGGTCAGAGCAGGGGGGGTTGGATGGGTCAGGGCTTCGGGGGGGGCTGTCAGGGGCGGGGGTGTGGAGAGGGGTCAGGAGTTCTGGGGGTCCTGTCAGGGGGCGGGGAGCGGTTGGATGGGGCATGGGAGTACCGGAGGTGTGTCTGGGGTATGGATAAGGGTTTGGGCAGTCAGGGGACAAGGAACAGGGAGGCTTAGGTAGGGGGTGGAGTTCTGGGGGGGCAGTTAGGGGCAGGGGTCCCAGGAGGGGGCAGTCAGGGGACAAGGAGTGGGGGGGGGTTGGGAGTTCTGAGGGGGGCAATCAGGGGGTGGGAAGTGGGAGGGAGTGGATGAGGGCAGGGCTCCCCCCCATCCTCTTTTGATTGTTGAAATATGGTAACCCTAGGTGAGATGGGACCCAGGGGGGCGCATGGGGGCTGGCGCCCGCATGCATCCACTGCAGCCTGCAGGAGCCCCCAGGGCGAGGGAGGAGTTTGCCGGGCTTCAGCCTGGGCAGAAGGGGCGGGGGGGGCGTGGCTGCTCCCCGCTAGCGGCGCCGCCGCCTGTGCAGGGCTGCTGCCCCCCTGCACCGTGCTGGCTCCTCCATGGCTGGGGCTCGCTGCCACCGCAAACGGGACACTCTGGCTCTCCAGTGCCTCCGGAAGGCGGCTCCTCCCTGCCGAGCTGCTGCAGCGGCCCAAGCCTGGCAAAGCCAGTGAGTGGACTCGGGGTGAGGGCTGCGCACCCTCCAGGAGAGTTGAGGGGGTGGGGAGGGGGGAACCTGGTCTGGGGAGCAGCCCCTGGGCATAGCTGGCCCCTGGGCAGGCTGGCCCTGGGGTCTATAAAGGCGTGTTGGGATTTGCCCCTCAATGAACAAACGTGGGGCGGGGGGGGGGGGAGAGGCGCAAGGTGGAAGTTTCACCTAGGGTGCAAAGTATCCTTGCACTGGCCCTGCTTTTAAGCAAAGTAAGGAGTCATGGGCTAAGAGGGAAGGTCCTCTCATGGATCAGTAACTGATTAAAAGATAGGGAACAAAGGGTAGAAATAAAACATTTTTCACAGTGGAGAGAGGTAAGTACCAGGGTTTCCTGAAAGATCTGTACTGGGACCTGTGCTGTTCAGCCTATTTATAAAAGATCTGGAAAGAGGGGTGAACAGGGAGGCGGCAAAATTTGCAGATGATACAAAATTACTCAAAATAGTTAAATCCAAAGATGACTGTGAAGAGTTACAAAGGGATCTCATTATACTTGCTGACTAGGTAACAAAATGGCAGATAAAATTCGAAGTGCAAAGTAATGCGCATCAGAAAAAATAATCCCAGCTATACATACAATATTGGGTCTAAATTGACTGTTACCACTTAGGAAAGATCTGGGAGTCTTTGTGGATAGTTCTCTGAAAACCTCTGCTCAACATGCAGGGGAAGTCAAAGAAGTAAAAAGGATGCTGGGAACCATTAGGAAAAGGACAGACAATAGAATAGAAAATAGCATAATGATGCTATATAAATCCAAGGAAAACCATTACCAGTTCAGGGTGCCCCACCTCAAAAAAAAAAAAAAAAGATTAGAATTGGAAAAGGTGCAGAGAAGGGAAACAAAATGATTAAAGGTATGGAACAGCTTCCATATGAGGAGAGAGTAATAAGACTGGGACTGTTCAGCTTAGACGAGAGATGGCTGAGCGGGGTGAATCTGAGAGAAGTCTATAAAATCATGAACGGTGTGGAGTAAGTGAATAGGGTAGCGTTATTTACTCCTTCACGTAACACAAGAACCAGGGGTCACCTGATGAAATTGATAGCTGGCAGGTTTAAAACAAACAAAAGAAAATACTTCTTCAAAACGATGTACAGTCAACCTGTGAACTTGTTGCCATGGGATGGTGTAAAGGCCAAAAGGTTTAACCAGGTTCAAAAAAGAATTAGATAAGTCCCTGGAAAATAGGTCCATCAACGGCTGTTAGCCAAGATGGTCAGGAATGCAACCCCAGGCTCCAGCAGTCCCTAAACCTCTAACTGCCAGAAGCTGGGACTGGATGACGGGATGGATCACTTGAAATTGCCTTGTTCTCTTCATTCTTTCTGAAGCATCTGGCACTGGCTACGGTCAGAGACAGCACATTGGGCTAGATGGACCATTGGCCTGACCCAGTGGGATCAATCTCATGTTCTTATTAAAAGGGGACAATACCAATAACACAAGCATTAAAAATGTGTAAGGAGAAACTGGAGAATACATACATTATGAAGGGATATTGAGAAAAAGTGTAGAAGAGATTAACCAATACTTATGATAGTACCTATGACAGTCTAATCACTCAAACAATATAGTTTTAGAATCTGAAGGGCACAATATAACTCTGCACTCTATTTTAAAAGGAAAAGGCAAAATCTGAGGTCACTCCTTGTAACATGGAAATTCATTTCAAATGGTGTTAACATTCATGTATTCAGGAGGGAAAAAGTATGGGCCATGCTCTAATGAAGAGAGAATGTGTTTATGGAAAAGGTCATGAACACAGCAGAGAACAATTCGTAAACAAGGATGTAACAGGGAGGTGTTTCTATGGTAATTCAAGATGTTCAGATCATTGATACTGGAACATATCAATGTACGGTAAGAGAAAACTTCCAGAAATGGGAAAACTAGAGGTAGAATTATTAGTTACAGACCAACAAACTAAACCAACTATTGCCCCCATTATCACAAGCACAAAAACAAATCTGAACTCAACATCTGAAGTTTCCCCCCCATGTTCAGTAGTAATACTAGGACCAGAAAATGAATTAAGACTTTCCCTTATTAGAAGCAAAACCAATACCTTATATAATAAGGTATGCTGGTTCCTTCAATTATTCTGAATATCACTCAGTGGGATTTCACCAATAATGAAGTTTGTCAAGGTAGTCTTGTAGGGGGATTATACAGAGAAATTTATGAAACAATTTTGGGATAACCTGAGAAGCAAAGGAACAGATATTAGAAGGAAGAGAGATAGTAGGAGCCATTAGTGGGTTGTTCAGGACAGGGATGTCCATAGTAACTCAAGGAGATATAGATGCACTGCAAAAGCAGTTGAACAAATTAAAACAAAGTATGAGAAATAAAATACTCCATCCCCTTGCTAACATAGAGGGTGGATTAAGTGAGGCAGAATTACTTACAATAATAAATGTGCATGATGTTGCCCAGGCAGTAAGGGAAACCCAGGAAAGGGCTAATCAGTTAATTAACCACAATAATGATGAAGCTAGAAATCATACTACAGGTAAAGAAATAATATGCAGTGCAATGGGTACATATATATTCATAAACATTTGAGAAGCTTTACATCATTATCAACGGATATTTTCTGGATTAGTACAGCAATGAAACAACTAGTCACAGAGGTTGATATCCTCCAGAATCTAGCTATGGGAACAACATTACCTCTTGATTACAGTTAATTTACAAAAGACGTGCAAGTCTATTTTTCACTTTCCCCACCAATACTTGAAAAGAAGGATGTTTATGAGACAATAGTACATGTTAATTAAGTAGGGGGACCTTGAAGACTCCATTTTTAAGGAATGTGTCCAGGTCCCTCAGATACTGGTAAGACACTCATATGGATGGTGGCAGGTACCCCTTCTGGGCTGCTGCACAGAGGTGCAAGCCAGATGGATCTGCCAGTGTGAGGCCACAAGGGTAACCCATCTGTGGCATAGAGAGATGGGAACCCAAGAAAGGACTATGACCCTAACAACTCCCCAATGACAGATAGCAAAAGGCTCCCTGTTATGTAACAGTAAATCCCAGCAGGCCAGCTCACTACACCTCACAAACTGTTGTCAGGGTACTTATTCAATAGCTGTCTGTAACATATAATTTGGAAACTGGTTAGACATTGGCCATAACACCACTGAAGTCCGGTGGTGCCAGCCAACTCAGTGCCATTGGTGGTACCAAGGGCGTTGGAGATCTTGCTGGCACTCATCGCTCCGGTGCTGGATGGGGCATCAATGACGGTGCCAGTGATACAGTGCGTACTGGCAGCGTCTTCTTAGTGGTATGCTGGCTCCAGTTTTTGTCCTTCAGTACCGCTGACTCTGTGCCTATACTCATCGGGTCCTTAGGTGCATCAATGGCACCTGCCAATCCAGATTTTCTTGAGCTCTGGGTACCAGGCTGGGACCGTCTCGGTACCAATAGTACCAAGGATACCAAGCATGCTGGAGATCTTTTACAGCTGGCTCGGGACTCACTCAGGGGACTTCCAGTTCTCTTTTTTTGATGACTTACAAGAGGGGTCTGTGGCTGATTTCTTCGACCCACAGACCTTGAATGGTGAAGGCTGTGGGGAAGACTCATGTTTGCCAAGAGACTCTCAGTTCAGTTCTGGGGAGGGTTGGAGGGCTGCCTCCATGAAGATGATCTTCTGGCTTAACTCCCTGTCTTTTCAGGGCATGGGTCTGAGTTGCTGGCAGAGACAACACATTTGCGGGATGTGGCTTTCCCTGAGGCTGTGTATACAGCAAGTAAACTTGTCTGCCACAGGGATGGCCCCTTCGCAAGAGAGGCACTTCTTGAAGCCTGGTGAACCTGGCATATCAAATTGGGGAAAGGGTCCCCGACAAAAAATGGGGCGTGGGGGAAATAAAGTCTTTGTTTGGGCAGAACATAAAAGAAGAAGAAAACTACCACTAAGGCTGGGGTGACTAACTATTGAAATGTTAATGAAGATAATAGTCGCAAACGGACTGCTAATAGCTCCATCTCTAGCCAGCAGCAGTTGAGAAGGGGTTTAGCCCACATGCTGGCTAGCCTTGTGGCGAGGCACTAGGAGAGACAGCATATGCGCAGGCCTAAAGGACACTGCTACCAAAGTTCTCCAATCAGTGACAGTGGAGCACCCATAGAGACACTACTCACAGAAGAAAATGATGTTATTGCTCACACAAATAAGGTAAAATGTTATGCTGGAAGATTTTACATAAAAAGTACACAAGCCTGTCATGAGAAGGAGCCCCTTTACTGGGAAAACCCAAGAGCAAGGTGACACAAACAAAATGAAACAGCAAGAAATATGTAAACTGAAGCTTGTCCATGCACATTGTATGGGTTATCTAAAACAAATGCTTAATGTGCTCAATGCTGATTGGAGAAAGGTTAAAAAAATATGTAATAAGGAAATGCATAAAGAGACCCAAGTGGACAAGGCCCAAATTGGAGAAACACCAGACCAAAAACTGAAAGAACAGGACAGAAGGACCAGACCAGAGGTGGTGATAATCATCATGAAGTACAGGAGAACTTCCCGGTGTCCTGGAATACGATAACTTGGGCCCCCTACATATTCCATCTTATCTGTTAGTGGTCTGTCATAAATAGCTGTTCAGACACTTTAAATGAAAATAATTCTGTCTGAAATTGTATAAATAAAAGGCAAAAATTGATTAAGCCTAAAAATTGGGTGGACTTGTGATTCAGTTTCCTACCTTACATTCACAGCTCTGCAAGGCAACTATACTTCCATTTATATTGTCAAAGTTATCTTTGCAAGCAGAAGCGGGGGGGGGGGGGGGGGGAATCTTTATTTTTTTTAAATGAAAGCTTAGATTCTGGAGAATTCAACAAAATCCATCTGCATACCCTAATTCCATGAGTCTATCCATGTTTCCATGAACACAGAGAATCTGTGTTGCTGATTATCATGTACATTTTTTATCAGTATTCTAGGCAAGAATATTAAGTATCGCTTTAAAAAAAATTCTAGACTCCATTCAGTTGAAGATGTTATTCATGTTTAAGGAAGGCAACTGTATAAAATATTGCAGCTCATGTCTGAACTGTACAATAGGTAGATTGGCTTAAAGATCTCAATATAAAGTAAGCGCAAGTTCAAATACTGTATGACAACTAGATTTGCAGAACAGTATTGGATGCCTCCACAGCTCACAAGTGTAACTGGGAAGGTCCCTGTCCTGATCATAGTTATCTAGTTATGTCTAATTATCGTAGCACAGAGCAAAACACCAATGGTTTGTTTGTCCCTCTCCCCGCCACCAACCCAAGAAAAATATGCAAAGTTATTCCAAAGATGTTGAGCACTATGGGGGAAAATAACTATTTGTAAAAAAAACTAGAGTAAAATTTGCAGAAGTAAAGTAGTTTTTAATTTGGTAGTGTAAATACCAGGAGAATCAATGGAGCAATTAACTTACTGCCACTAAGGACAGGTCTACACTACCGCTTAAGTTGATCTAACTTATGTTGCTCAGGGGTGTAAAAAGCCCCCCCAAGCAATGTAACTTTCGTGCTGTCCACACTGGCACTATGTCGGTGGAAGATGCTATCCCGCCAACATAGCTCCCACTTCTCAACGAGGTGGAGTAATTATGCCAACAGGAGAGCACTCTCCCCTTGGCACAGCGCATCTTCACCAGAATCATCAGTACATCAGTACAGCTGGCCAATGTAGCACTGTAGTGTAGACTTGCCCTAAGCTTTTCATAGAATCCATTAGAACTAGGCTAGCTACTGCCCTAGCAAACAAACATAAATCTGGAAGAGACCATTTTACACCTACTTTCCTTGCATTATGTTGACCTAAATGTTGAAAACCAAAAAACCCCACATTGTGATCCACATTTGTCACTAGCCACTATTATGCCATAATATTCCCCTTGCTAAATCCCACAGAACCTTGCTGTGTGTCTCAATGTGTTTGAAGATAATTGTCTTAGACAGATGTCGGTTCTCACATTTCTCAAAATTTGCAGCTGGCACTGAGCACCTCTCCCCCCTCTCTGCTGTGTTTCTCCTCACCAATGGCTGACTGAAAAAAGCCTAGACAGAACCTCCCATGTCTGAGAATGTGAATGTCAGAACCAGGGCAGAAGTCAGACTTTAGGTTTCTTTGTGGCAAATTGATCAAATTAGTAAGTAAAAAATTTCTGCTGGGGGTTGTTTCCCTAAAGGTAACAGCACAACTTCCACATTCCAAAAATAGTTTTAATCTCTCTTGACCACATCTAAAACAGACAGATACAGTTCCATTGTTATAAACTCAGACTGGAATGTTTGTTTTCTTGGATTAAAAGAGAAGAACTGTCTAGTATTTCAGATTCTGGTGTACACTTCGAATTGTAACTAAAAAAGAAAAGTATTCCCTCCCATCGAAGTCACTACTGCAAGAAAATTCAAGTGAGAGCTCTACATTTCATTAGAGAGTTCAGCATTCAGCTGTCCCTACTGCATATAAATGGAATTCAATGTCTTCCTTCCCACAGAATCCAGACACGTTTTAAGAATGACAGATATTCTCAGTATACAGTGGAAGAAGAGCTCTGTGTAAGCTCAAAAGCTTATCTCCCTCACCAACAGAAGTTGGTCCAATAAAAGATATTATATCACCCACCTTGTTTCTCAGATATTCTTAAGTGCTAACTGAAATATTACTACAACAGACCTACAATATGTGAATTTTCTGAAGAGCCCTGATCTTTTTCTTTATATAGAGAAGATGGCATACATTTGCTCTGTTCTTAAGAGAGAGGTGGGCTCTCCAGGCAGGGATTCATTTATAGTATATTATAAAACACTGCAAAAACTCTTGTAATTTGATGCAATACAATTTAGCCAATGCCAGCAATGAATAAATCAACTATTAAAAATGAAGTCTGAATCCCACAGTACCACACTCCACCTCATTAGTTAATACAGGTTTTCATAACTAGTTAACATCGTTATTGGTAAAAAAGTCAAGCAACAGGTGAAACTGATCAATCCATTATTGAAAACTGCAGAGCAAAATCATTCTGAGTGGGCCTGTGATTGTTCTCAAGTTACTTATGCACAACATTTCTCTCATCACCTCAGTCAAGCCAAGCATATTCTGTGCTACAATTTATGAACATTTACGAAAAGTGATGAAAAGCATAAGTACTAGAGGCCATTTACAAAAAACCCACCATTAATTAGATCTGTTTGCTTCAATTTGTAGGTATTACTTCACCATTATAATAGTAAATCTGGGGAATTAACTGATGCAAACAATTTTGGGATGAAAAACAATTGTGGTATATAATGGGGAATATTTCCTATCATGCATGTTTTTACAGTGGTGACCACAATGGAGCTCTGGAGCGCTTGCCTCTAGCTGCTAAGACAATTTAAATGTTAAATAAATAAATAATGAAGCGTTTGCAGTGTGTTGAAAGTAGAGGAAAGTGTAGTCCTGCTGTGACTGTAAATTCAACTTTTATATCAAACTTTACCCAGAAATTTTCTATATCCCAGAGACTGAAACTAACCTATTTTCAATTATCCCACACAGAACCTTTTCCCAACCAAGTTAGACTGCTGGATCTCTTCATTTAAAAATAACTGTGTAAGATTGTTTCTGACTGGGACAATTTCTTTGATGTGACTTTAGAATTGTAACCATTGACACAACATATACTTCCTCATTGTCTGTCAATCCCGTCATGTTCATTTCCAAAATACACTCCTCTATTTTCTTTATTTTTTATGTATAAATTCCATTTAAAAGCAGTCAGACATTCAAAGCAGCATCTCTCATGGAGGTTGCTACACTTGGGTGGTTGCAGTTACTTGGCCTTTGGCCTATCTCTTATAATACCACCTGGGGCATGCTATAATTGTGCAGAAATGCTATGCCTATCACACTTGTATATTTACTTACGCAGGAAGTAAAAAAAAATCCCTGTACTTTTATTGATGGGTTGCTTTCAGTTAGGCTGAAGCACACAAGAAGCCTGTTCTTTAGGCCAATTAAAATGAAGATATTCAACAATGGCAAAGTGAGGAACGATCACTCCATTTTTCAGACAAAATGACTACAGCTATACCAACCCTTTGATTGAGAAACAACGGGTCCAATCCTGCAAGGTGCAAAGCAGCCTCACCTCCCACTGAGGTCAGTGGATATTGAGCATGCTCCAGTCTTTTCAAAGGGTACTCAGCACCAGGCCTGATCAGGCCCAATATCACTAGACTAGAATGCTGTCATACATAGCAGCAATCTCTCAGGCATTTTCTAAATACACATCTGGGATTTCTTTCAATATTGTGCTTTTGATACAAACCTTTGCTTTTCTCAGACTTATCAAGAAGACCATTATTTTGAGACTGTCCATTTGCTCTTATTTTAAAATCATACTATAAACCAACTCTCTCAGCCAATCAGATTACTCACGACTATTCTGATTTCCTGATAATTTAATTACATCTTAACTTGTGAACATATTATGTGGCTTCATACAATTAGGGCCAGATTCTGATCTCACTTTCACCAACATAACTCCAAAGAAATTACTCCCGAATTACATCAGTATAAGTGGAATCAAATCAGACCCTTATCTGATATCTGTATAACACTTTGAAAAATGTAGAGCACTGTATAGGTGCTAACTTATTAATTGCTAGTGCTACTAATGGTGGCATCACAGCAACCTAAAAATTCACGTATGTAAATTTCACTTAAGAGCCTAATCTCAGAAGCTGCTAAGCATTTGGCATCTAGTAGCAGCCACCCCAGCACCCTGCAGAATCAGGCCATACACAAATTAAACTGCTTAAAAAAATCCTCCTATTTGTTAAACCACACATATAGCCCAACTGTGCTCTCAAGTTGTGTATGGGTAAATCATATTGACCTCAACAAGAGCAGCAGCACCACAGTGTCGGAAGGCACAACTTGGCTCTTAACATTTGGTTTCTTGCTGTTAACGTGGTTAAATCAAACAACTGGAACCCATGGAACAGTGCCAGCCAACCAAACTTTTATTATAGGATTGATGCTCTTTTCAGTAATTTACAATAGTTTCCAAATGTCTCCTTTCCCCGGTTTCTAATCACACCTCAAATATAATAGGGGCAGGCAATGGAAAGGATGTGTTCTATATCTCAGCACCAGTCCAGTTCCCTTGCTGGGATTAAGTACTAAGGCTTTGTCCCAACACTTTATCCACTTGGGGACTAGATTAGACACATTGTTTGGGGAAATCTAATTACATAGGCTTAAATCGTGCTATTTGCATGCGCCCCAGTGGGAGCACCAGAAGCCTCAGAGATGTAGCACTTGGAGCAATAAGTAATTTGCAAAACCCCTTTACGGGGTACAACATACTTCTTGTCTGTGCAGCCATCCACCTCTGCTTGCTAGGATGGGGTGGGGGAAAGCTGAAGCAACAGCTCTGCCTACTCTTCATTCTTCCATGCCTTATCGGTCTCAGTGGGGGAGCATCTGGTGCAAGGCCCACGTGCTCCCCTGAGCTCCTGGAATTGTGGTAGGAGCAGCCATGTATGCAGGACATCATCCCTTCCCTCTCCTACATACTTTCAAGGAGGCATAGAAGCTAGGCGCAGTCCAGCCCTTAATAAGAGCTGTGTCAACTGCCCACTACCCATGGTAAATATTTAAAAGCATGTATGCATCCAAATAAACAAAATGCTCGCATCTTAATGTAGCAAATAGCTCCCTTGGGGACCTTTCAAATCACTGATGTAAACTACGGAATTTTGATATGCAGCCTCTTGGGAAAGTACTGAAGTTTAGTTTTATGAAACTCTACTAAGATAAATCAGAAAATTATATTGGTTCAGAAGCACATCAGCGATTGTCCAAACATGTCCAGAAAACAGAGTTTGATCGCCATTGTTAGCAGCCATTCCAGTTACACACCAATATTTTTGTTTAAGTTATTGTTCATTAGGGATCACTTCAAAGTGGCCATGTATTAGGATACATTCTTTAGAGGAAACGTACCAGGTTAATATACTGAAGGATACAGTGCCTACAAATCTGTAGGGTTTTAGTTCATATTGCAGAGACACTGATCACCATGAACATAAGCCACAGTACAGAAAAACTGCTCCTTATTTGTAAATTTCTTTTATGTGAAACTGGATAGCTGGCAATTCTGTACAAATTCATAGGTTGTCATCGTCAGGGGAATTGGAAGCAGTTGCAGCCGACTTCCAGAAAGAGGCACTAGAACTTGACACCCACCCTACAACTACTCTGAATGGCTTACACTAAAAGCTGTAAAAACAGAAGAACTGGCTAATAGCTAGATACTGAGGTATGTCTGTGACACACTATACCACAAAGTGGCACCCTGCAACCCCCATATTCATCATTCATATATGGTTGTGATATTTCATACAAAGTATGTAAGATATCATAGGAAAGGCAGAGTGGGTAATAAACTTACTCCGGTCAGGCTTGTGACCAGGGCAAGATGGCATATTCCTGGGGTGCAAGACTAGAAGCTTGGGAGATTTGCTGGTACCTCTCTCTCCTGTTTGATTCGTGAGTGACTCAGGGAGCATTCATGCAATCTAGCTGGGCGTGGGGTTCCACATGCTGTTGTACTGAGTGATTACAGCGCCTGGAGGGGCTTGCTGCTTGTCACTACCAAAGCATTGTGAGAGCCCAGGCTGGAGAGTTAAGGGGGACAGTGGTACCCCAGTTCCAGATTGTCTATACAGGGATAAAAGCCCCCCGCTCCCCACACCCAATCTGGCCCTGGTTGGCCTGGGTCAGATGACTCAGGTTTCTCGGGGCTCAGGCTCGGGGCTGAACAATTTCTGTGTTGATGTTCTGCCTCGGGCTGGGACCCTCCACCCAGCGCTTGGACTCCAGCCTGAACCCAAATGTCTACACAGCAATTTTTCAGCCCCAGATCCCAAGTCCCATGAGCCTGAATCAGCCAAACCAGGCAAGCCGCAGGTTTTTTATCCCCGTATAAACATACCCCAAGAGCCCTTAAAATGCTTTCAAACTTAACCATATCCATTCCCTTTTCAGATCCATTATTCTAAAACCTGAATTCCAGGGTGAGGCAAGACTGCCAAACACACTGCTTCAGAGAAAGGAAACTTATGTATAGCAGTAGTAAGAAACAAATTTTCCTCTAGTAAAATTATGTCTGACAACTCTATATATGTGCAACTTAACTAACAGTGAGTTCAGGAAGAAGGGGAGAAATCAAACATTTTAATTTTTTTAATGAAACTTTTAACTATCACAAACTGTAAAATTCTTCTAATAAAAGTTTTAGCTGTAGAGTTTATGTAGAACTTATAATGTCTGGAAAACACTTGGCACAAGCAATATTTACTTTGTTCTCCTTCTCCACAGGTGCTTCTTCCATATGTGCACATTGTCATACATCAAGATTGTAATTTCTTTGGGAGCAGGGCTTGTCTTTTTATACAAGTACTTCATGCCTGTCCTGCACCTAACACAATGTGGCACTAATCCTTCATCATACTGTAGTGCAAATAAAAATAGATAATCAGTATTTTTGCTTTTATATTATGGGAGTAAACTAGAGTGCCTGACTGACTCCTATGTCATTTTATACACAACTGACATGTTCTCTACTATTAGTTTTCTTTCTAAATTAAATAGTCCAAATCT
Organism: Natator depressus; assembly: GCF_965152275.1. Taxonomy (NCBI): domain Eukaryota; kingdom Metazoa; phylum Chordata; order Testudines; family Cheloniidae; genus Natator; species Natator depressus. The sequence continues at coordinate 43,706,262 of NC_134234.1, forward strand.
AATATTTTTTCTTTATTTTCATATTGAAGATTGTCTTGCCTCTAATAATTTTTGGATGTCCACCTGTGCACTGAAATAGAAAAGATCCTGAGAAGGATATGTCCTAAAGCCACCTCGGAAAGTCAACCTTTTGACCCTGAAAAGGGAGAAGTGCGAGAGACTCCATGGAGCTCTTTATGGACTTTGCTGCTGCTATTTATGTTATGTGGAACACGCTCAAATATTACAGAAAAGGATAGCAGTACAAAACCCTAAAATAGCATAGAACAGAATAATAGTCCTAACAGAAAAGATGCGCCCATGTATATAGGAATGCCAGAAATGTTTTCAAAAGTAATGGATATTCCATGTTGTAAAAATGTAGACAAGTGTTCATTCATTATAATGTATGTGTGCAGTGCATAATTAACACTGCAGTGTATGTGTGCAGTGTATAATTAATTATAATGTATAATTAACTGAACATAAATCCCAAAGCAAGGCTGGGAACAAGAGGGCTAATATGATGTATAAACAGGGGACTACGCAGTATGAGTAGAGAAATGGTATTATTTCTGTAAACTGCATTGGTGAGACAGTTACTGGAATACTGTTCCAATTTTGTTGTTCATAAATTTAAAAAAGATCTTGAAAAATTGGAGAAGGTTAAGAAAACAGCTATAGGAATAACCTGAGGTCTGAAAAACCTGCCTTACAGTCAGAAACTTAGCAACCTCAGTCACCTCAGAGAGAAGGTTATATATATGATCAAGTCATAGTCGAAGTACCTTCATGGGAAAAACATTTCTAACAGAAGAGGGCTTTTTAATCTAGCAAAGGCATAACAAGATCCAATGGCTGGAAGCTGACGCTAGATACATTCATACTAGGACTAAGGCACTTTAACAGTGAGGATAATTAATCACTGAAACAACTTACCAAAGGATAAGGTGGTTTCCCGGTAACTTGGGGACTTTAAATCCCTTTAAAAGATATACTGCAGCTCAGCCAGAGTTATAAGCTTGATGTAGGAATTACTGGATGAAATTCTTCAGCCTGTTATGCAGATCAGACTAGACGACGATAATAGTCCCTTCTATCCATGAAATCTATGGGTGAAATTCTGGCCCTACTTTTATCAAGGTCAACAAGGGTTTTGCCATTTATTTCAGTAGGGCCAACATTTTATCCCATGACTGAATGAGGCCACACTAACTTTTGTCCTTAGGATTAGGGGCAGAAACTACATCTAATACAAAGTTTATGCCTGTATGCTCTTGCTGTTGGCTCCTGGAATAGCACTTCCTAGGAACAGTGGCATGGTATATTCATCAGAGGTCCCTAGCTTGTGGAAACTGCTGCCTCTGAGGACTTGCCAGTGCCTGAAGAATTGCAGATTCTGGCTATGGTGGAAAACTCATCTCTTTACTCTGGCTCTAAAAAAAACCCCACTATAACAAGGTATGGGTTACACACGGTATTGTGTAGCCCCATTTGGGAAATTCATATCTATTGATTGTAAATGATTAAAGCAGGAAGGTAAGAGGTTCTTGCAATACTGAGCTTTTTCTAAAACTGGACGTTAGACACTAAGTGAACCACGGAAACAAGGAGCAAGTGAAAGAAGATCCTGTCCTGCTACCAATCAGGACCAGAGATAAAAGGGAGCGCCCACTCTGATGTTTGAGGGTATTGTTTCTTCAGATAAAGGAATCAAGCGGAGTTGCTCAGCAATTAATTACGTTTATTCAAAAAGATCCAATTCTCTGTAACTTAAAGCTCTACAATCCCTCACAGAATCAAACTTTTCAAGCAAATGCAGACAACGATTAAGAGGACACAGATAAAGACAGTGAGCTGAAGGCTCAGATAGAATTAATTTTGAAAAGGCAAGATATTAGAGTCATGACAGTCACAGGTGAGAAGGATACAAAGCCAAATAAGTTTTTCTTGTGGGGTAATTGAGGGAGCGTCTTGTGTGTCTGGCACCTGTGCAAACTTTGGTGAATTTATAAAAATTCGGGTGACTAAAGTTAGACACTTAAATTCATGGCCTGATTTTCAGAAGTGCTGGGAATCCACAACTCCCACTAAGGGTCAGTAAGCTCTTCAAAGCAGGAACTGATCCTTTTTTAGGTGTGTTCACTGTGGGTTTGGGCCTCTAGGCAGTACTATAATACAAATAAATAATAAAACGAATCTGTCTGTTAACCGAAACAGACCTCTTAATCTTAAAGATTCTGTTTGGCCCCCGAACACACATGGAAGACACCATTTTGTAGAACAAAGCAGCATCCGCTGAACCATGTAACCTCACTCACCGGACATGCGAGGTCATGCCACATGGAGGATGACATTTTCTGGAACAATCGATAAAAAGGCATGCAAGTCTAGAACTGAATACACAAGGTCTGAATGGGGACTTGACATTCTGTAATTATAGAAGGGAACATCTCTTTGCACGACTCAGTGATTCAATAATTGTTAACCAGACATCATGCCTTTGTACATTTCTGGCAGATGATTACATTAAGTGCATTACAGGAGTTTAACATCTTTGAGGTTTGCATTTGGATACCAAAACTTTAGCATATAAAGTCAGATTATAGCTATGGGGAAACAAGGAGTTCTTGAGGTGAATCAGTTTAGTGCATTTCTGCACAAAGGACTAAAAAGGCATTCAAGCATAGAACTGAATAGTTCATGACAGAGCAGAGCTAGCAGCGCAAACGCTTCATCAAGATGGTAATTTAGTGCAAAATTGATTCATTAATTCATTTAGTGAAAGAATATATATTTGGTGTATTAATTCCTACGTGCATGTAGGATAAAAAGTTTTTTTTTAAATGTCAACTTGAAAGTTGTTGTGTGCCTTAGGCTTTGTCTACACCACAGTTTTGTTGACAAAAGTCAGCTTTCATCGACAAAACAGTGGATGTGTACATACTACAATGTGACTTTTGCCTACAAAACTCCCCGGTTTTGCCAAAAAAATAAAACCACTTCGATGAGAGATGCAGACCTTTTTGCTGCAAAGTTAGATCGACAAAGCGTCAGTGTAGACACTGCGCCTGGTTTTGTTGCTGTAAATGTCCTCCACGAGGTGTCCCACAATGCCCATATTGACTGCTCTGGTCAGCAGTTCAAAGTCTGCTGCCCTGCACCCTTTAGAGGCACATAGGAATCTGCCCCTCCCCTTTAAAGGGCCAGGAATTTTTGAAATTCCAATTCCTGCTGCTCAATGTGCAGAGCTCATATCGCTTCTTCCCTGTTGACTATGCCAGCTCCATGCAGCGAACGCTCTCCCACTTGGAGCACACCTGCGTTGTTGAATCTGCTGAGTATTGGGGAGAGGAGGCTGTCCAGTCCCAGCTGTGGTCCAGCCCCAGGAACTTTGATACCTGCGGGCAGATTTCTTGTGGCTTGTGTGATAAAGGCTATGAATGGGACACAGTGCAGTGCCAAGTGAAGATAAAGGAGCTGAGGCAGGCATAACAGAAGGCAAGGGAGGCAAACCATCGCTATGGTGCTGCACCAAAAACCTGCTATTTCTATAAGGAGCTGGACGCCATCCTTGGTGGCAACCCCACCGCCACTGCTAAGAGCCCCATGGATACTTCAGCAGGGCTGGAGGCAGCGGACAGTGGACCTAACCCCAAGGATGAAGTCGTGGACAAGAAGGTCAAGTTGGAGGATGATGTGGAGAACACAGCAGGGTCATCCGGTGGCACACCAAGTCAGGACCACTTTTCCACTCTGGAGGGATCTAGCCAGTCCCAGCAGTCTGTCTCTGGCATGCATGATGCAGCAGAGGAGAGCCCTGGTAAGTGATCTTTTTTAGTTGATGCTGCTCAGTTATGAGGTACAGCTTTCCTTTGCTCTGAATATTGTAGAAGTAGGTAAAGGGATAGAAATATGCAGGCTGTGTTTGAGTGTACTCCACATTCCCTGGTGCACCTAAGCAGTGTGGCAGAACAGTGTGTTAATGCACACCGAGATTTCACAGCAATCCTCCAGAGAGATTGCTAGAAAGCTTTCCTGGAGGTACTCGCCAATCCTCTGCCAAAAATTCCTTGGCAGAGCTGCTTTGTTCCTTCCCCGATTGTAGGAAACTTTCCTGTGGCATCCGGCAATCACTTGTGCAGGGACCAAAGCGGCACACATGTGAGCAGCATAGGGACCAATTCTGCAATCTCACCCATGCAATAGATGCACCCTTGCATCCCCCCAGGAGTGAGATACCAGATTCAATGACCTCCGCCTGTGGAAAATGGTGGCAGAATTTACATTATTGTCCCTAGTCGCCTTCACGGATCCCCTGAAAACATCACCTACACTCTTTGCCCCATCTTGAATGCCCACTTCCCACCTGGGCTGAATTCACCATGCTTTGGGTGTTCACCAAGATGTGTGCTTGCCAAGGGTCAGTGAGAAAGTGATTAATATGGTACAAGAGGTATATTTTACCGTAATGATTGAATACTGTCTGTGAACTAACAATCATGCTTTTGTGTATTGTCTCTCGTGCTTCCACAGATGTGGCCTTTGGGAGAACCCCCTACATGCTGGCAGAGTGCCTTCGCCAGATAAGGAAGCAATCAAGAAGAAGCACATGTTCCGAGAGGTGCTCCAATCCTCATAGGCAGAAAAAAGAGAATGCAGGGAAAGGAGAGAAAGGGAAAGGAAGGACAGAAAGGAGAGTAAGGAGTGCATTCTAAAGGGCCATGAGCAGCTGATAAAAGTGATGGAGGAAACAGAGATGTTGAAGTCCCTAATCACTCTACAGTCGGAATAGATGCATGCTCACCCCCGCCCCCCAAACCTGACACAGAACTGTTTTCCATGTCCTCCCCAAACTCCTCAAACACATTCCTTGCAACTTCCTGGCACTTCTTGCTACCCCGTTCACTCCACCCCTTAAGTCCAGCTACCATTTTGAAAGCTGTCCATACACAGCTCTGAGAACTTACGCTGCCCTTCACTGATATCTCCCTTCCCACTGAGGAAGTAGAGGAAAAGATGAAGGGAAATTGAACGCAGATATCTTAAGTTTTAGGAATAGAACAAGAGTCAGGCTAACACTAGCTCTGATAACGCGAGACTTTAAAGCGGGGCCTGAAAAGCAAGTGGGAAAGAACTTTAAGAGATACTGTTAGCCTTTTGTGTGTGTTAATTGGTGTTCAATATAAACAAACTGTCTGAAATAGAACCCATCTTTATTTGTGTCCTACACATAGTGATTGCTGCTGGTAGTAATGCGCAGATGCAGTTTAATCATTTGCTTAGTACAAATCCCGCTCGGAAAGCATTACAATTTTTAATCAAAACAAGGTAACTGAAGTTAATGAAGCATGTGAGATTGCTGTATAGAAGTACACACAACTGGTGCTCATTATCAAAAGGTTGCTTCAAAGCCTCCCTGATTCCAATAGCCACCCATTGTGCCCCTCTAATAGTCCTGGTATCTGGCTGCTTAAAATCAGCAGCCAGGCGATCTACCTCAGCTCTTCATCCCACGGGAAACTTTTCATCATTAGTCTCACAAATATTATGCAGCACACAACAGGCTGCTATGACCATGGGAATATTTTCCTCATTTAGGTCTAACCTGCCATAAAGGCAGCGCCAGCATGCCTTTAAACTGCCAAAAGCACATTCCACAGTCATTCTGCACCTGCTCAGCCTATTGAGGAAGTGCTCCTTGCTGCTGTCCAGATTTCCCACATAAGGCTTCATGAGCTATGGGAGTAAGGGGTACGCTGAGTCTCCCAGAATTTATATGGGTGTTTCAACATCTCCCACAGGAATCTTCTGGTCTAGAAAAAAAAAAGTCCCTGCTTGCACCTTCCTGGACCACCCCATGTTGATATCAGTGAAATGCCTACTGTGATCCACAAGCACCTGCAAGTACCCCTTTCTATTGATTTATTCTGTCACAAGATGGTCCAGGGCCAAAACTGGAATGTGTGTGTCAGAGAGAGAGAGAGAGAGACTGCACTCCATATTCTTCATATATTATGATACGATTATGACAGTTATAATGTATTTTATGCAAGATAAGTCATGTGAGGTGTCATTTGAAAGGTTATTATTTAATGAATAGGATTATTCTATTTGTATGCATGTATCATTTTGGTATCTGAAGTTAGAAATATTGACTATGTATCTGTATTACAAATGTGTTTACACCTGGGGTACACACACTAGACAAGATGCTTTCATTCTGAAAAGCAGGTGGGGAAGGGCCATTAGAAAAAACAACAGGCCTTTGAAGCGGCTTCTCCCCCACCTGGGGGCCTTCCCGAGGACACTACAGACAGCTTCTGAGTAATAGCTGCAGTGACACTACAGACACATGTGACCAGGTCACCTGGTACTGGTCTCCATCTTGGGATATCAGTACTTTTCCACCGGCTGGCCTGGGAATCAAGCTTTGAAACAAAGGGTTCCTGCCATATGCAAAAGCTTTATAAGGCAGGGGAGTGACATCATAGTGGTTCTTCACTTACTCCCCACCCAAAGAAACTCCTGGAAACACCTAAGGAACAAAGACTGAATTGGGGGAAATGCTGGACCCAGGCTAAAGGGATTTTTAGCCTGTGAATGGAACACCTGGGGATGCCAAGCTGTAAGCAAGTGCAGCTTGCCCCTTAAGAATTTGCAGCTGTTTGTATGATCACTTTGGATATGAATAGCAGATCCTCAACCTATTTAGTGTAAAAAGAAAAAGGAGTACTTGTGGCACCTTAGAGACTAACCAATTTATTTGAGCATAAGCTTTTGTGCTTATGCGCAAATAAATTGGTTAGTCTCTAAGATGCCACAAGTACTCCTTTTCTTTTTGCAAATACAGACTAACACGGCTGCTACTCTGAAACCTATTTAGTGTATTAAGCTTAGTTTGCATTTTAGTTTATTTGCTAGGTAATCTGCTTTCATCTGTTTGCTATCCCTTATAATCACTTAAAATCTCTTTAATACATACCTTGTTTTTGCTTTGTTTAAAGCCAGTATGGGAGTCATAACTTGGGGAAGAAAGCTGTTGTGTATTCCTCTCCACGTTGATGGAGGGGGCGAATTTCGTGAGCTTACAACACAAGATGGTATAATTTTGGGTTTACACTCTAGTGGGGGTGCATGGCTGAATAGCTGGGAAGTTCCTTAGCTGGAGCCTTCCCATGCAGGGCTGGTCACAGCTAGGTGTCTCCCTACCTGTATGTGGGCTGGGCAGCTTGTCACAGCAGTACAATGTAAAGGGAGCCCAGGTTGGTGGAGCACTAGTGCTCACTGATACCCCAGTTCCAAGTGGCACCCTGGGGGGAACCCGGGACAGCATACCATCTATCACCCCTCCACAATTAGGGAATCCCATTACCACAAAGCCATTCACTATTTCTTGCACATTTCCAAGAAACAGTCCTTCGTAGCAGGATGAGATCTATGGCCCCACACACTTGCATTAATACAGCCCCAATAATTGACTTCCTTACTCCAAACTGATGCGCGCCTGACTGGTAGCAATCTGTAGTCACCAGCTTCCATACAGCCAAACGCTCTCATTTTGGTGTCCTTGTTCCGCAGTGCTGGGGCGAGATCCGCACACAGTTCCAGGAAAGTGGCTTTCTGCATCTGAAAGTTCTGCAGCCACTCATCATCATCATCCCAGACCTGCATAATGATGTGATCCCACCACTAGGTTCTTGTTTCCCAGGCCCCAAAGTGACGGTCCACCATGTGCAGCTGCTCCGTGAATGCCAAAAGTAATCTGGTGTTGTTTCTTGCCATGGCACACAGCAGGTCAGGCAACCTGGATTCCTGTTCAAATTGGGAGCTCATGATATACTGCAAGACTATTCAAAATGTGTTCAAAACAGTGACCACAACAGTATAAAGCAGTGTGCGATCCATCCTTTCAGAGAGAGATGGCAGGTGCATAGTAAACAGGGGCCGTTGAAAAATGCCATGAAATGCAGTCGGAAGCCCATGGAATGCTGGGACTGAAAGAACTGCATCATAGATTATCAGGGTTGGAAGGGACCTCAGGAGGTCATCTAGTCCAATCCCCTGCCCAGAGCAGGACCAATCCCCAACTAAATCATCCCAGCCAGGGCTCTGTCAAGCCTGACCTTAAAAACTTCTAAGGAAGGGGATTCCACTACCTTCCTAGGTAACGCATTCCAGTGTTTCACCACCCTCCTAGTGAAAAAAGTTTTTCCTAATATCCAACCTAAATCTCCCCCACTGCAACTTGAGACCATTACTCCTTGTTCTGTCATCAGCTACCACTGAGAATAGTCTAGATCCATCCTCTTTGGAACCCCCTTTCAGGTAGTTGAAAGCAGCTATCAAATCCCCCCTCATTCTTCTCTTCCACAGACTAAACAATCCCAGTTCTCTCAGCCTCTCCTCATAAGTCATATGTTCCAGTCCCCTAATCATTTTTGTTGCCCTCCGCTGGACTCTCTCCAATTTTTCCACATCCTTCTTGTAGTGTGGGGCCCAAAACTGGACACAGTACTCCAGATGAGGCCTCACCAATGTTGAATAGAGGGGAACGATCATGTCCCTCGATCTGCTGGCAATGCCCCTACCTATACATTCCAAAATGCCATTGGCCTTCTTGGCAACAAGGGCACACTATTGACTCATATCCAGCTTCTCATCCACTGTAACCTCTAGGTCCTTTTCTGCAGAACTGCTGCCGAGCCATTCGGTCCCTACTCTGTAGCGGTGCATGGGATTCTTCTGTCCTAAGTGCAGGACTCTGCACTTGTCCTTGTTGAACCTCAGATTTCTTTTGGCCCAATCCTCTAATTTGTCTAGGGCCCTCTGTATCCTATCCCTACCCTCCAGCATATCTACCACTCCTCCCAGTTTAGTGTCATCTGCAAACTTGCTGAGGGTGCAATCCACACCATCCTCCAGATCATTTATGAAGATATTGAACAAAACCCGCCCCAGGACCGACCCTTGGGGCACTGCACTTGATACTGGCTGCCAACTAGACATGGAGCCATTAATCACTACCTGTTGAGCCCGACAATCTAGCCAGCTTTCCATCCACCTCATCGTCCATTCATCCAGCCTATACGTCTTTAACTTGCTGGCAAGAATACTGTGGGAGACTGTGTCAAAAGCTTTGCTAAAGTCAAGGAACAACATGTCCACCGCTTTCCCCTCATCCACAGAGCCAGTTATCTCGTCATAGAAGGCAATTAGATTAGTCAGGCATGACTTGCCCTTGGTGAATCCATGCTGACTGTTCCTGATCACTTTCCTCTCCTCCAAGTGCTTCAGAATTGATTCCTTGAGGACCTGCTCCATGATTTTTCCAGGGACTGAGGTGAGGCTGACTGGCCTGTAGTTCCCAGGATCCTCCTTCTTCCCTTTTTTAAAGATGGGCACTACATTAGCCTTTTTCCAGTCGTCCGGGACTTCATTATCTTTGAAAACTCATGGCGATCCGGAGGACAATGGCTCTGCAATCATATCCGCCAACTCCTTTAGCACTCTCGGATGCAGCGCATCCGGCTCCATGGACTTGTGCTCGTCCAGCTTTTCTAAACAGTCCCAAACCACTTCTTTCTCCACAGAGGGCTGGTCACCTCCTCCCCAAGCTGTGCTGCCCAGTGCAGCAGTCCGGGAGCTGACCTTGTTCGTAAAGACAGAGGCAAAAAAAGCATTGAGTACATTAGCTTTTTCCACATCCTTTGTCACTAGGTTGCCTCCCTCATTCAGTAAGGGGCCCACACTTACCTTGACTTTCTTCTTGTTGCTAACGTACCTGAAGAAACCCTTCTTGTTACTCTTAAGATCTCTTGCTAGCTGGAACTCCAGGTATTATTTGGTCTTCCTGATTTCACTCCTGCATCCCCGAGCAATATTTTTATACTCTTCCCTGGTCATTTGTCCAATCTTCCACTTCTTGTAAGCTTCTTTTCTGTTCATCATGGGACACTGAACCCACACCCATGATGCATTGTGATACACTGCCTTCCCACAACTCCTAACTGCCCAAGGTGGTGATAGCTACACACAGTGCACTGCTCTCACTGTTAATGATAGAGCACCAAGTGTGGATGTGCTCTCCTGACAGAGGAAGAGTAGTGTAAACATGCACTAGTGACGTAATTATATCGCTTTTTGATCATCAGCATTACAGCGTTTTGTCAACAAGTTATGTAGACAAGGCCTTATTAAAGATGTCACTGCATGACACTGCTCTACTGCCTCCCCCTACTCCACTGCATCAAACACAAACTTCTTCTTCACTTAAGGCCCTTCGTGGCCTATCCCCTTGCTACTTCTCACCCATTTTCAAGACACCTGCCAATGATGCCAACCTTTTTCTCCCATATCACTTTCTACATGTAAGTGGGGTCTGAATGAGCCTTCCCCATGAACTGAGGGGAAAGACTTCAGGAGCAGACTGTATTTGCATGGAGACACCTACTGTGCCTACGTGTTCAGCTGGTTTGCCAAAGTGATCCATTTGGGCTGCTTTTGGGTTACAATTCTTTTTGTATTGAATGTGGGTCACACTACTTAACCTCACTTGCTATGCAGGGACTAGGGATGCTAAATCCCAGTAAAAGAGAGGGGGTGGGGACTGATGTACCTACCTGGAGGTGTGGACTCTGCTTAACAAGAATCCTAGACACCATTTGACCCTCTCCTCTCCAGTGTTTAAAGACAGCTGATCAGACTTAATGGAGTGTCCTTGTTTCTGTTCAGTGATAATTAGAGCCAAAATAACGGATAAGCAGGCCTAGGGGTTAAGCCTTAGACATGCTGTGAGGATAGTGTTGCAGTGAAAGACAATGCAGAGACTGCACTAGCAGCAAGGTTCCCTGCTACCCAGTGAAGTCACTAAGAGCTGTGTGAAGTGGCAGAACCTCAGAACGCTGCAATGCAGAAGTGGCAGTGAGCTGTGGCAGAGGTGGCAGACTGTGGCAGCAGAGATAGCAGCCTCAACAAGTGGCCAGCAGTGGCAGAATAGCATGGCAGAGGCACCAAGGACAGCCAACTGTGAGCTGGGTGCAGCAGCGGGACAGGGCGTGGCATGCTAAAACATTCATTCATTGGACTTTCACACCGCAAGGTGGGAAACTGAGGCAAAGGACGCTGCCCAGCATGCTGCAGAGTGGGTGTTTGCTCATGGTTACATGCTTTTGAATCCTGCTTGTGGTGTTTTCCCAAGTTAATGCTGGTTCCCTCTCAATAGAAGTTATATTTTGCTATGCAGACTCACTGCTTGCAAGTGGGGAAGAACTGCCTCTTAGAGGTGTCCAGGGGTGGTACTTTATTTTCCCAGATTACCAGGTGGGGGCTCAAGCCAGTTCTGTTTTATATTGTTAGAGGAACCCCTAGATATTGAACCCAGCCCTTGCTGCTGCGGACACCACCTAGCGGAAGGGTTACATACACATGGAAGGAGTTCTCCGTAAACACCCACAAAGCCATTCCGTTGTCTCTTAAAACTTAGGTCTGCTATGATACCTACTGCCATAAATATAAAGGGAAGGGTAAACACCTTTAAATCCCTCCTGGCCAGAGGAAAAACCCTTTCACCTGTAAAGGGTTAAGAAGCTAAGATAACCTCGCTGGCACCTGACCAAAATGACCAATGAGAAGACAAGATACTTTCAAAGCTGGGGGGGTGGGGAACAAAGGGTTCTCTCTGTCTGTGTGATGCTTTTGCCGGGACCAGAGCAGGAGTGCACGTCAGAACTCCTGTAAAGGGCTAATAAGCAATTAGATTCTGTTTTGTTTAAATGGCTGATAAAATAAGTTGTGCTGAATGGAATGTATATTCCTGCTTTTGTGTCTTTTTGTAACTTAAGGTTTTGCCTAGAGGGATTCTCGATGTTTTGAATCTGATTACCCTGTAAGGTATTTACCATCCTGATTTTACAGAGGTGATTCTTTTACTTCTTCTTCAATTAAAATTCTTCTTTTAAGAACCTGATTGCTTTTTCCTTGTTCTTAAGATCCAAGGGTTTGGGTCTGTTTTCACCTATGCAAATTGGTGAGGATTTTTATCAAGCCTTCCCCAGGAAAGGGGGTGTGGGGCTTGGGGGAATTTTGGGAGGGGAAAGACGTTTCCAAGTTGGCTCTTTCCCGGTTATATTTGTTAGATGCTTGGTGGTGGCAGCAATAAAGTCCAAGGGCAAAAGGTAAAATAGTTTGTACCTTGGGGAAGTTTTAACCTAAGCTGGTAAAAATAAGCTTAGGGGGTTTTTCATGCAGGTCCCCACATCTGTATCCTAGAGCTCAGAATGGGGAAAGAATCTTGACACCTACAAAAATCTTGACAATGGTTATGCAGCTGGTGTACTGACACCACTGCTTATAATAATGTTCATAATAATCTTATTGCTACCTTGTGCTTCCCATAGCTGTTCATTGTATCCAACAGCTTTGTCTCTTCTTATAACTAGATAATGAGCTATTTGGATCAGACTGTCTTTTTGTTATAGGACTGTACAATGTCTATCATAAGGGGTCCCAATATGGAACCCCTTGGCACTATCTTCAATTCATTTAATAAGTATTTGAACAACTCTCACATTTTCTCCATTTGCAAAATTAGAGCAATATTTCCCTTTCTAAAGGGAGTTGTAATGGGGCACACTCACCTCTCATGGGTGCCCCCCCCCTTGGTTGAGTGCTCACAGCTGTACTCTCACTCTTTGATTGTCCCTCCTCTGGGATAGAGCAGCACCCCAGGGCTTCCTCCTTGGAGACAATGTATTCACCCTCTTGGGGCTTCCTGACTACAGTAGTCCAGCTGGGCCACTATAGTTCTGTTCCCCCTCTGGGGTGCATCAGTGTCCAGGCCACTTCCTCCAGTGGCTAAAGGGAGGGGACAACCCAAGCCCACCCACTACTCCAGGTCTCAACCATGGGGCCCTGTAGCTCAGAGCCATCTGCTGTGTCCCTTTAACTATGTCACACAGCTTCTCTAATTCCCTGGGTCACTTCCCCACAGCTCCATGCCATCTTCACCCTTACCTCAGAGCCTTGTCCTAATGGAGTCTCAGCAACCAGCTTAGGGCTCCTTTTCCCTCTCCCCACCTTCACTCTCTCACTGCCCCCATCTGGCATTCTGTAGCTCTATCAGCCATCCACACTCCTACAGCTCCATCAGGGAACTGAACTCTCTCTGACCCTGCAGCTCTTCTTATACTAGACTGCTGGGCCCTGATTGGTTGTGTCCCATACAGCCACTCTAGGCAGCTTGGAGGACCCTCTCCACTGCCCTTTATTTTTGGGTCGGGGTGTGGCAGGGCCATGAGGCCTTCAGGAGGGGGCCTCAGAGGGTCTGGTATACCCCATCACAGGAGCGTTGTGAAGATTAGATAGTTTGTGAAGTGTTAATATTTATGTATTATTAGTTGATAGACATTCTACGTGAAAATGCTAAAGACACTTGTATCAGAAACACAGGGGTTAAGAACTACCTCAAATAAGATATGTATTTTAAAAACGTTTGACAGGAATGCAAAGTACAGTAAACACATTAGCTTAGTTACTTGACATGACAGTTGGAAGGTTTGAAAAATTCCTTAAAAGCATCTTTCAAGGAAGAAAGAAATGGAAAAGTTTGTGCATCTCTGCTACACACGGCATTAAAAAAAAAAAGAAAGGCAACATTAAAGTTCAGGCCAAAAACATCAATGGGGAATTTGGATAAAACTTGGTGTCTGAGATTTTCCATTAGAAAACTTCAGAGTAATCGGTTTTCTTTACAATGCACGCAACTGATATTTAACATTTCTTAAAGTAAGAACCCTTCATAGTTACATATGTTATTAATATAATTTGTAAAACAATATGTTTTCCCCAAATTGTAATAATATCAAGCACTAGTTACAGCAATATCTAGTAAAACCGTTTTTGGCAGTGCTTTTGAATATAGCACTTTCAGACCCAGAATTGCTCTGCTCCCTGCAAGCTAATGAAGTTTTGAATATAATATATCTATTCAAAGAATATCATAGCAGTGAGCTTTACTCAAAGCAGGGGTATAGCAGAAAGGATGTTGATGTCAGCTACTTCTTGTCTACACAACTTAAAAAAGATGTTTTAATATAAAAATACACTGGCAGTCATTCACTTGCTTCTCCCCAAAATAAATCATGGGCAGCAGCAAGTCTGGGCAGAAGTTGAGGGGATACAGCTGAAGTCTCAATCTCTCCCAGTGAGTGTTCTATATACTGAGTTGGAGAAGCTTTTCTCATTGACAGAGTTACTATTGAACATTTTGAGAGACAGTACTTTGTATACACACCATTTAACAATAGTTAGTGCTATAGTATAGCTCGGGGCATTTAAGCTGTGTGGTAGTTGTATGTCTTTACTGTGAGAACTTTTTAAAAACAGTTGGTTTGATCTTCTGAAGTGCTGTGTGCCCTCATTTCTCATATGCCCTGGGAGTTGAGACCCCTCAGTAGCTAACAGAATCGGACACATTATTTGTGGGGCAGGAGGGATACAGTTTTAAAATTGCATGGGAAAGAAGTCCTCTTATTTGTTTCTGGACTTGCCATGCACTCATCTGAATACTTACCCTGGCTCTTTATTAAGAATAAAAATCCAGCAGTAACTCTGGCTCCAAAAACATGCCCACTAATATTACACAGTACCACGCAGGCAATGCAGTCAGTGAAGGGAGCCACCATCCCCATTTGCAGACTATGTCTGTCAGACATCGTTGCTGCAAAATATTTTTTAATACTTAAATATATTTTTGCTCAGCTTAGTCCCATTACTTCTCCTTAAGCCCTTTTTTGGATCACCCTAAACAATTCTTCTCTCTTGAACCTTATTTTGATATTTCCTCCTTATACCTTTAACCTCTTTGAATGATTTCACTCTTCAGTTGCATTTGCAGCACCTCTCAATTTAGAATTATTTGTAAATTTAATTGACGGCCATTTTCCTCCTCTTTCAGATAATTTACCATAGAATTGTAGAACTAGAAGGGACATCGAGAGGTCTTCTAGTCCAGTCCCCTGCACTCAAGGCAGGACTAAGCATTATCTAGTGACGACAGGTATAGTGAAGATGTGCAATAGAACCAGACCTAACACTTAACTGTTTCTTCCCCACTGCAGTCGCAATTCAAAACACTATCATTTACCATTACTTCAGCACATTTTCATCCCACGTGACATCTAAGCCAATACAAATTGATTTTTCAAGTAAAATTTCATGGGCCACTTTTTGGAATAGCTCTCTAAAGTCCAACTGTTGTGTATTTACAGTATTCCCTTCATCTACTCATACTGTAAATTGATTACGAAAAAGGAAATAGTTGTTTTCGCTGATTTATTCTTTACAAATCCATGTTTACTACTTATGGTTCCATTATCTTCCAGACAATTACCAGTGTTTCTTCGACCCTTCGTGACATTATTTTATAGAAGACTGAGGTTAGAATGGCTGTTCATTAACTTCCATGCCTACCCTTTTCCAGCCACTGGCACCACAGTTTTAATTCCTGACCTTTGCTAGCTACCCAGTTCTCCATGACTTTTCAAAAATTGGTA
This sequence comes from Natator depressus, assembly GCF_965152275.1. NCBI lineage: Eukaryota > Metazoa > Chordata > Testudines > Cheloniidae > Natator > Natator depressus. The sequence continues at coordinate 43,721,795 of NC_134234.1, forward strand.
GTAGCTTTGTAAATTCACAGGTTAATCCTTTTAGGATGCCAGGATATAAATGGTCTTCAGTTTTATAAAAATATTTACTGTTACACACGTTGTAGAGTAAATGATTCCCAACCCCAGCTTGTGTGCAGAGCCACCTCACTGTGAATGAGAAAATCTAAATGTTGATGTGGCCCCTCTCAACGTAGTATCCGAATGTCTCACAAACACTAATGTCTCACAAACTAATGTCTCACAAACACTAATGTCTCACAAACACTATTCTCATAGCTCCCCTGTGTATTATCCCCATTTTACAGATGGAGAACTGAGGTACAGAGAGATCAAGTGGCCCAAGGTTACAAAGGAAATCTATATCCAGTGCATAATTTGTGCCAGGGCCTGCCAGGGCTGAGCACCTCTGGGCTTGATGTGTCAGTTATGAAAGTAAAAAAATTGCTCGAGTCCCGGCACCTAATTGCTTGACACCCAATACCTCTTTCATTACAAATTACACTGTCTATATCAGAGTCAGGAAACAAACCCAGATTTCCTGAGTATCCATCTAGTGCCTGACACACAAGATACTTCTTTCCTTCTTTTAAATGTTCCTCAGAAAAATCTCCTGCAATGTGTGAAAGTCCTGTGGCCCAAAAATGTTCTCAGAACGGGTTCCCTTGCAGGATAACAGCTTTCATTACCTTTAGCCTGGACGTCTGTGGCAATACAACTTCCTAGATTTCAAATTTGTGTGTCTAACTTAAATGTGCACATGTCATGGTCCAAATGTAATTCTCATGTACATAAAGAATAACTCCATTGATTTCAACAAATTTACTTTAGACTAATGTAACTGAGGGCAATATGTGGCCCCCATTTGGGTACACCCATTAGCAATCAGAAATACACATTCCTGTTTTAAGTGTCTATATGCAGAGTTAAGTGCCAGTATAAAAGATTTAAAGGCCTAATTTAAGAAGGCTAGTTTGAAAACTGGAGTCTCCTGATTAAATTCCTGATGGGAACTCATACTGACCACATTTAAAGCAGTATACTGAGAATCAGTGTTTAACGCACTATACAGAGTCTGCTATAGCTACTAGCTATTGGAGACACCCCTGAAGCTCAAGTGCTATAGGCCCCTACTGAGTAAAGAACATTCAGGGTTCAAACCCCACTGAATACTTGAGTCCAGGGCTGTTATAAATGCACTAAAATATGAGGCCTTTCATCTAGATTTCTGATCTCAATTAAATCAGCATCGATACAGAGTAATTCCATTTCCTTCCAGGGTATTACACTACATTTATGCCTGTGTAACTGAGATCAAACTCTAGCCATCAGTAAGATGAATCACGTTGTTTGTAACCTCCTTTTACTTGAATATTCTTCACCTTTTGTTTGTTTTTATGGCTCAGGGGAGAGTATAATTACCCATTAGTAAACAAAGCCTAGATTTTATTCTTGGATTCACACTAGGATATCAAGATGGATCCAGGGGATCTAAATCTTAACTAAGCGTGTAGTTAAAGAGGACTCGGAGAAATTGATCCTTATGTGATGCTATCTAAGCTGTAATTCAAAGCGACTGAGAAAGACTGAAGTCTCATTTACGTTAACCACTAAAATGTACAGTAACTGAAGTCCTCTTTTGTTGTGCAGCTTTCCATTCAATAAGATTCCCCATTTGTCTCCCCTCTCCTCACTCCCACCCCGGACTCCTTTCCCCTTGCTAATCAGTGGCAGCCACCAATTAGGACTGAGAATAGAAGAAAATCTTATGATCTTTAGTCATCACAATATAAAACAAAGACAACACAGTTCTTCCCAGTCATGTTTTTAATGGCACCTTAAAATAATTTGCTGGTGTTTTCATCTTATTGTTGGGCCCCAAAAAATTCTTTACCATTTCGCCCATTCTGGGCTCAGTCTGTGAATGCTGAGCATGTACATTTGTCTAGCTGGCTGCAGCCTCTGCTAAATTGCTGCCGCCGCTGCTATTCCTCTTCTCTACTACCTGGTAAAATATTGATTTCTACAGCGCACATTAGAAAAAAAAAAATCAATATTTCCCTAGGCACAGCATATTGGCAACAACATAAGAGATCAGCCTGGTGTGCAAGACTAGCATCCAAAAATGAAGTGAAGCAGCAAAAGGGGGGGAGGGGATAATGTGGGGAGAGAGGCCATGGGTGATGGAAACAAGGAGTAAAACAGGGATTGTGAAAGGGAGCCTGCATTCAGGGTTTGTTGTGCTTTTTAAAATCGTTGTTACGGAGCTTCTTATTGCACCTCCATAAGCCATCAGCATTTCCCTACAATAGTCAACTGTCAAGTCTATATAATTCAGCCACACAAGTCTGCTGTGAGCACACAAGGCCTCTGCCCTGTGTATTTTTTTTTCTTCAAAATGCTGATCTATATGTCTTTCACTTGTATTGGTGAAAAGGAAAAAAAGAAAGCAAACTTCAGAGGTTTGGATCCATTTTACTTTCAGAAATTCCTTTGACTGAAAAAACCTGAAGTATGGCAAGAAATGAGTGTGTAATGGAGTATGTGTATAAAATGGCAGGAGGATTGCAGTATGTGGCAATGTGTATCAGCTACTCAAAGATTCCTACCAGAAATCCATAAAATGCAGACTACGGTTCAAAAAACATTTGTCTACAAGCACGTGCTGTGAGACAGATTGGCTTAAAAACCACTGCCATGTGAAGGAGGGATGCTGAGATGCCCAATGCTAGAAACAGTGGCTTGAAGCATTAGTTGTGTGAAAGACACGAGTCTACAATGGAGCAGCAACTGTCCAGGGGTCCAGATCTAAAGCATCCAAGGATGCTGAGGGAATTGGCTGAAGTGATTGCAGAGCCACTGGCCATTATCTCTGAAAACTCATGGTAATCAGGGGAGGTCGCGGACAATTGGAAAAAGGCAAATGTAGTCCCCATCTTTAAAAGAGGGAAGAAGGAGAACCCAGGGAACGACAGACCTGTCAGCCTCACCTCACTCCCTGGAAAAATCATGGAGCAGGTCCTCAAGGACACGATTTTGAAGCACTTAGAGAAGAGGAAGGTGATCAGGAACAGTCAACATGGATTCACCAAGGGCTAGTCATGCCTGACCAACCTGATTGCCTTCTATGATGGCTCCGTGGATATGGGGTAAGCAGTGGACATGATATATCTTGACTTTGGCAAAGCTTTTGATACAGTCTCCCACAGGATTCTTGGAGCAAGTTTAAAAAGTATGGATTAGATGAATGGACTATAAGGTGGATAGAAAGCTGGCTAAATTGTTGGGCTCAATGGGTAGTGATCAATGGCTTGATGTCTAGTTGGCAGCCGGTAATGGGATGGATTGCACCCTCAGCAACTTCGCAGATGACACTAAGCTGTGGGGGGGGGTGGGGGAGAGGTAGATATGCTGGAGGGTAGGGATAGGGTCCAGAGTGACCTAGACAAATTGGAGGATTGGGCCAAAAGAAATCTGATGAGGTTCAACAAGGACAAGTGCAGAGTCCTGCACTTAGGAAGTAAGAACTGCATATACCGCTACAGGCTGGGGACTGAGTGCCTAAGCAGCAGTTCTGCAGAAAAGGACCTGGGGATTACAGTGGATGAGAAGCTGGATATGAGTCAGCAGTTTGCCCTTGTTGCCAAGAAGGCTAACGGCATATTGAGCTGCATTAGTAAGAGCATTGCCAGCAGATTGAGGGAAGTGATTATTCCCCTCTATTCGCCACTGGTGAGGCCACATCTGTAGCACTGCATTCAGTTTTGGGTCCCCCACTACAGAAAGGATGTGGACAAATTGGAGAGAGTCCAGTGGAGGCCAACGAAAATGATCAGGGGGCTGGGGCACATGACTTACGAGGAGAGGCTGAGAGAACTGGTCTTGTTTAGTCTGCAGAAGAGAAGAGAAGAGAAGAGAAGAGAGAGGGGGGATTTGATAGCAGCCTTCAACTATCTGAAGGGGGGTTCCAAAGACGATGGAGCTCGGCTGTTCTCAGGGGTGGCAGATGACAGAACAAGGAGCAATGGTTTCAAGTTGCAGTGGGGGAAGTCTAGGTTGGATATTAGGAAACACCATTTCATTAGGAGGGTGGTGAAGCACTGGAATGGGTCACCTAGGGAGGTGGTGGAATCTCCATCCATAGAGGTTTTTAAGACCCGGCTTGACAAAGCCCTGGCTGGGATGATTTAGCTGGGGTTGGTCCTGCTGCTTTAAGTAGGGGGTTGGACTAGATGACCTCCTGAGGTCTCTTCCAACCCTAATCTTCTACGATTTTATGATTATATACCCTTTAAAACAGTGGTCCCCACACTGTGGGTGCATCCCCTAGGAAGGCACGAAGGAACATTTAGGGGGGCTCAGTAGGGCCCAGGCCAACCCACACGGGAAGTGGAGAGGGAGCACTACCCAGCGCCGCTCTTCCCACAGCTTTTCTCCAGCCCCTCCCCAAGCTGCAGCCCTGGCTCCTAGCCATGGATCCGCTTCCGCAGCCAGCCTCAGCTGCGGTCCTGGCCTTGGCCCCTGGCTCCCAGACTAGCCGTGGCTCCGCACCGAACCGTGGCCCTGGCTGCCGGCCCCGATCATGGGTGTGCTCCTGGCCCCAGCCCCAGCAACAGCCCCAGCCTCGGACCCCAGCCCAGAATGCAGCCCCGCTCCTAGCTGCAGCCCCAGCCGTGACCATGGTCCCGCTCCCAACCGCGGCCCCAGCCCTGACCATGATCTAATTCCCAGCCTCCAACCATGGCTTGTGGAGTGTGGGGGGCTAAGAGGGGGACTACTGTTTTAAAAGGTGCTTTGCTTTTCCTAGACTGCCAGCCATCGAAGAGGAGGCAAGGCCCTTGCCTCTGTCCCAATTGGGATGTCTAGGATTACTAATCCCCTTGAACTGTGGAAGTGCAGAATATTATTATTGCTTGCTTCCTACAAAAGGGCATGCGGCAGGAATAGCTTCCTGAATGCTCTTCCCTTTGCACACCCAGGAACCAACAGCCAGAATCTGACCCTTTGATGGTCACACGTCAGCTAGCATGAATGTGTGTTAATTTGGTTCCAAACCAGTGGGCCTTTTCACAGATTGTAACTGGCCCCAACCGTATAAAAATATAGCGTACTACTGAGCTCAGTAGTACTGAGGATATCCAAAGGATATGGTACCGGGTCCAGAATACATATTTTTAAAAGGCCCCTAAATACACATTCATATAATAAACCACAGGTGCTCCAAAAAGCTGTTACCATCTGCTCTGCTGACTTTCAGACACTTCCGTAAGACTCTACCCCTCACCCATATCCACTTTCTTTTCCTCTTTTTCCTAAAATACTGTTATACAAGGGAAGGAGAGAGGAAAAGAAAAGGAAATGAAAATGCAAGAGCTGAGTCCTTAAACCACAGCACTGCGCCTGGGTATTGTAGGGACTTCTAAAGAGTGAGTAACCTTTTGTGTCATAAGTCCAGCAATAAAAACGTGGGTTGTGGACAGAGTTTCATCCTTAACTCAAAAAGAAAAAGAGGACTTGTGGCACCTTAGAGACTAACCAATTTATTTGAGCATGAGCTTTCGTGAGCTACAGATGCATCCGATGAAGTGAGCTGTAGCTCACGAAAGCTCATGCTCAAATAAATTGGTTAGTCTCTAAGGTGCCACAAGTCCTCCTTTTCTTTTTGCGAATACAGACTAACACGGCTGTTACTCTGAATCCTTAACTCAGAATTTCCTTGCTTTTCCCATATAAGTCAGACCCATAACTTTTTTTGGTATGCAGTTATTTTGTGGTTTAATCTACATTCATTTATTACTTCTAATTTGAAACAGACTTTATATTCCCTTGTTTTAAAACTAAGGTTTTTTTTAAAAAAGTTTGTCTGGCTAAATTTTCATTTAAACTTTTCCTCAGCTCTTCAATTAACAGACACAGCAATGGTATACAGTGACCCTGCTCACCCTGTTCCCCCCCATCACCACCCCAGATCCTAAAACATCACAATGTCACATATGATTCCAAACTCAGGTTTAAATAATTTCTATTCTGTACTAGCAGGAAAAAGGACACAAAGTGCAGCTTAATATAATTGACAGTAACTGTGAGAATACATTATTAGAATGAAATAGTTTTCAAGCAGCTTCCCTGAACTCCAGAAAACATTTGGATTCACTCTTTAATACTAAAACCTGAAAGCAAAGAGTGTGTGTGTGGGGGGACCAGGTGAGATTGTTTCAACTTTTCACCCTCTCTGAAGAAATTGAGATGTTAAGTGGATGCTTTACAAGCTCAATTCTGACGTACTCACTCAATGTTTATTCAGAGCCAGACTGTGGCTGGCCCTTATGTAGCCGCACTCTGGGTGAGGAGGGAGGAAGAAGCCTTTCTTTCTTCCTCCCATAGGGTTTGCTTAATGGCCATCTGAGTTCAACAAATACAGAGACTACTAGTAAACTGCAATTTCATGCATATCCTCAAAACGACATGCTCAAAAGGGGGCAGAGAGAGGCAGAGTGATGGCTCTTCTTCTATGCACAGAGCTGGGCAGTTGTGTATGGGGGAGCATATTACAACCTTTAAGAATATGGTACCTCTTGATGTTCCGGGGGTGGAAAAGCTCCACACTGCCTCTAACTATAGGCTGTGGCTAAAAATGCCAAATCTAGCCCTCAGTGCTTACACAGGCAAACTCCTGTATAAGTTAAATAGAGTTTGTCTGAGTAAACACTGAGTGATTTTCAGAACAGGTTTAAATCTTAGATTGGGCAGTCACCATGGACAGGGCCAAACGATATTTAAAGTGAACTTGGAACTGTTCTAACCTATGTCTTAAATTAGGCCATTAAATCTAGTTCCTGGCCCATTGCAGATGGGATCTGAGTCAATCAAATCAAGATGCACAACCCAACCTATATAACATTTTTTCTTTTCTGTGGCTTTATATTCCAGGAGACAAGTGGCTAAACCAGAATTTTGAGTCAGTCTCTGTTCAGTTCTTTTGACTGGGACAACATATATTTGAAAGTAGGGGACTGGCTGATGGAAACTTGAGGAGCCAGGAGCTGCCGTCTAATGTGCTATGGCCCAGTAAAACTACTGTATTTTCTTGGAGTAAGAAATAATGAGAGAAACCAACAAACTCTGAATTGTGCTCACCAACTTTGAAAAAAAGGCACAACACAAGATTCCTGAGTGTAATTTTAAACAAACAGAAAGGGTATCAGTTTTTAACAGGGGAAAGGAGGAGACCCACATTCAGAATATGTAGATATTTTGATACTTACATTACATTTAGGGATAACTTTTGAAAAAGCTACGTGAGCAAAATGTACAAATAATTGTGCACAAAGTTAACCTGAACATGCATACAAATCAGGTAACTGTATGCAAATGAATATAATTAGCCCACAGTTTGCAGTTACACAAAGTAGGCATGTAATTTTGGTGGACAAATATATCCCTATTTTTTTTAAATTGCCATTAAATGTAGTAAGATCAAGTATAAAAATGTTCACCCTAAAATGCATGGGAAGCTTTCAGCCCAACTCTGCAAATGTGTGTGCAATTACACACCAAAGCTTCTTGAAAATCGGACCCTTACTGTGCTGCAGTTTCAGCCTGGATAGCAGCTCCTCTGAAAATAAACTTTACCATGTCTGTAGTATACAGTATCTGCAACAATATGGTGCTGCTCATTATCCTTCCAAGTACTGAACCAGGATTTAGTGGTGGTACTTCCGGAAAAGACATTAGCAGGTTGCCAGGCAAGCAGGCACTCTTCAGAGGCCTGTGGTTAGATGTGGATATTGACTAATCTAATAGCTACCTCTGCCATTTATAAACACGGCTTTTTGACTTCTAGCAAAATAATTAAATAGGATGCTAACTAAAGAAGGGTGACAGCCAGGCTTCTAAAGATGTTTTTGCCTTCTTAAACTGATACATCATTAAGTGGGCTAACGCATCGTCTAATTTTCCTTTTATCATCCCGTTCTACTCCAATATCCCTACCCATCTATCTGACCAGAAAGAAACCTGACAGGTTTGGAGGATATGTTAAGATCCGCAAGGATATTGATTGTTGTCAAAATGTTAACTGAATTCTTACACTTAGCCAGGATAAAATTAAGTTCTCCGTCTCCTTTTTAAGGAGAAGGACTCTTCCCTTTCTCCTTCAAACACACAATAGTCCAGCCATCACTGAAGAAACTCACCCAGGACATCAGTTCTAGCCAACCACAGCCAAGTGTCAAATTTCCCATACCTGAACAATCTCACACAGAGAAGCTACAAACATCTAATTTAAGCTAATTATTTTAGACCTGGCACAATCTGGATTCAGGCCAGATCATGAAACTGAAACTACTTTTCTGACACTGATAGATGATCTCCTGCTGTCACTAGATAGAGGACAGACATCCATTCTCATTCTTCTGGACCTCTCTGCAGCATTCACTACTGTTAGCCATGAGATATTTCTGTCCTGCCTCAGAGTCATGGCAGGGGTCCCTGGGAATAAGCTAATATGGTTTGAATCTTTATCCTAGAGGGACACACTCAACAAGTAGTGATGGGAAACTGCATCTTGGACTATTAAACTCCTGACTTGTGGAGTCCCACAAGAATCAATTCTCTCTCCAGTGCTATTGAACATATACATGCAAGCATGCGGTAAATGGATCAGACAACACAGACTAAAGTGTAAACTACATGCAAACAATTCACAGCTCTGCCTATCCACCAATGTATACGATTGTACCATTACCACCAACGTGGCCCTGTGCTCGGATGAGATCAGCTCATGAATGAATAGCTGGTTGAAGCTGATCCTGAGCAAGATGGAGATTATGCTGGTGGGGAGTGGTGTGGTGGTGGGCATTGTGACGAGTTTACCATCAAACAAAGGAGACAGCACAGTGACTGCAAACACTCACAACTGGTCAGTTCAGGCTGTAATTTAGGAGTGTTCCTGGATTCCTTGCTGAGTCTAAGCTCTCACATAGCAGCATCCACAAGTAACACTTTCCATCATTTCCACTTGACTAGGAGACTCTGTCCCATCCTGGTGAACAGTGACCCCAGGCTTCAGTTATTCATTCCTTTGTCACCTCTCAGTTGGGCTAGAGCAATGCAATATGCCTGAGCACAAAACCTTCAGCACTTAAGAAACTCCGATGAGTAAAGAATGCTGCAGCTTTTCCTTTCAGCAATGCAGACCACCACCAAGACATCATAGCTGCTTTCCATTCCTTACGCTGGTTTCCCATAGAATACTAAATCAAGTTCAAGGTCTCAGTCCTTATCTTCAGGGTACTCAATGGTCTGGGCCCCCAAGTTGTTTAAAAGACATGAATGCCGGCTTCACTCCTCTGGCACAATGGAACTCTCTACAATAAGGGTAAAGTTCATAGTACGGGGGAGATAGCTTCCTCTGGGCCAGCCCCAGACCATGGAATGAGCTCCTAAAGGAACTAAGGACCATCACAAACCTCACCTCTGCTCCAAGTGAATTTCTTTGACCTTGCCTTCTTCTCTAACACATAAAACTACCTATATTACATTAAACCTACCAACACAATACACTCCACTGCACACGCTTCTCCCCCATAGAGAGAGGATGAGAGAACTAACAACGTATGATAGATGTTAGTCACATCACTTAGGGCTTGGCTAGACTCGCACTTTACAGCACTGCAACTTTCTCGCTCAGGGATGTGAAAAAACACCCCCCAGAGCACAGCAAGATGCAGCGCTGTAAAGCGCCAGTGTAAACAGTGCCCCAGCACTGAGAGCCATGCTCTCAGCGCCGGTAGCTATGCCTCTCGTGGAGATGGGTTTTCTCTTCTGCCGCAACCACACAAGCCATGTTAAAGCGCTGCCGTGGCAGTGCTGCCACAGCAGCGCTTTAGCATTGCCAGTGTAGACTAGCCCTTAATGAACTACCGGAAGGTGCTCAGTAGGGAGAGGAGCATGTTATAGGAACCTACCTTGAATTGAATTGCACTCTTCCCTCAGGGCTGAGGCTATAGCACTCAACCAGTATGCACAGCATTCAGGACAGGTGGTGCCTTACTGCAGTCCAAACTCAGTTTGCAGCTCTCTCTCACAAGTTCATACAGGTGGTTAGCTGTCTAAATTCTATTTAGCCCTTTTTTAAAATTTGTATCCATAGTTGATTGTTCTCGCAAAACTGTATATACAGGGAAACAATTGCTGGTGAAATTTTAGTGCTGTTTAAAGGAGATTTTTGAAAACTTCCCAGTAGGGACTTTCGCTCTGTATATGTTGTATGTAAATGAATATACAGCACATTAGAAATATATGCGTACACACACGTACTGTATTTTATAATGTGAGTCACCTCTCAGGAGACCTGTGAGATGGAAGTGCCTGCAATCTTAAATGTTGGATATGGCACAATGAGAGTGAGAAAGAAACACTAGGGAAGGGAAGGAAAGCATGGAAAGACAAGGGCTGCAGCATTACAATCGCATAGTTATTCAGTACAGTCATGTACAAGTAGGTAGAGCATCAGGTTTTATCAGAAAAATACACATCTGAATTAGTGACCACATTGAATCATTTAATGTGGGCATCACAGGAGAAGTGAGTTTCCAGGAGGGCTTTAAATTAGAGGATAGTGACTTACATGAGCTCTCTTTGCTTAATAACTTTAAATATTCTAATCACGTTCATTATAATTTTTAGCACTCAAGAAAATCTATTATTCTCATAATGAAAAGTAGAAAAAAAACCTAAGGCATGCAGGCAGTGAAAAGTTACAATATAAGATCAGCTTCTCTGGGCCATGCCATAGCTGGGGGTGTGTGTGTGCTAAAATTGAATTTTAAGACAAGGCATCAGAAAGGCCTAAGGCTAACACTGAAACTAACTAGCTGCTACCAATTCATAAATTCTTACTGGTTTTACCCTAATGGTTTTTTGACAGTTATTTCCTTAGAAAGCTGCCCTGCCTTCAGCTGAATGATAGCTTGATTTAGAATGCACAGTGCACACCGTAACTCTTCTGATATATCCCAGAATGCACCTCTGCAGGAGAGATTTCAAAAAACACTTGTTGCCATATGTGTCTCCCGGAGAAGGAAGAGTGGTATGTTTTTGTGGGCAGAAGTGCCTCAGTATCACCAGCAAAAGGGTGTTTTTCAGTGGAGGGCCTGAGTGTTACTTTTCATGAACATGGGATTAGGCACTGCCTATTGAGCGCCGTCAGCTGTTGCCAGACTTTGGATAATCCAGAACCCTGCTGGCACATGAAGAATGTCACACTCTCACTCCCTTAGCAAGTACGGGACAGCCAAGAAAAGGAATCAACTTTCTAACAAAGTTACCACCAGTGGTGCAAGTAGAATTCATTTCTTACTGGTACGCTGCACCAGCTAAAGGGGGAGGGGGCATGTGACCTCCCCACATGACTCCTCACGTGACCTCCGCCCAGGGCCCCATGCTGTCCCCCACCCCTCCCCATGATCCATCCCAGGAATACCTGGGGGTGGGGGTGTCTGTTCTCCTCCACTGCACCAGAGCCTTCTGAACCGCAGGGCTCTTCGGAACCACAGCGGCGAAAGGAACAGAATGTGGGGCCACCTGACAGCTCAGATCTCAGTGCTCCCAGTGGATGGACATGGCACAGCTGCTGTGTGGGCTGCTCAGAGGAGGACTTGCTCTCTGGAACAATAGCCAGTTCATTGTCACACCTGCTTTGGGAATTGCTAGCAGAAGAGCTTCAAACCAGCTCCCTCTGAGAGCAGAGAAGTTTTTTTTCAGACACGCTGACAACCGAGCCCCATGCCAGCAGCTCCTCTGGCGTGGCTATGCTGCCCCCAACTCTGCCCCCAGCCCTTCCACGCAGCTGCATCTCCTGAGTCCTGTCCAAGGTCTGTACAGCAGCCCTGCCAGAGAACAGGGCCGGGGGAGCGAGGCTGGGGGTGATACAGCTGCGCCGGAGAAGCTGCTGGTGTGAGAGTCTGCTCCTTTCGCCACTGCGGTTCCTGGGAGAGCCCTGACCCGTAGGGCTTTCCCAGGAACCGCAGCAGCGAAAGGAGCAGAACGTGGGACCACTGGGTGGCCCCACACCAGCAGCTCCTCTGGCACGGTTGTACCGCCCCCAGCCCTGTCCTCCGGCGGGGCTGTACAGACCCCGGAGAGTAGACGCAAGCACGCAGCTGCGTGGAAGGGCTGGAGGCAGTACAGCCATGCCAGAGGAGCTGCCGGCGGTCCCACGTTCTGCTCTTCCTGTGTCTTTCCGGTATAGTGTACCGGATACAAATATCTTATTGGTACGGCTACCGGACCGGACCACCCTACTTGTACCACTGGTTACCACATAGCAGATGCTGACTTCACACAATCAAATAAGGAATGATAATGATTGGTGAGTGCACAATAACCCTAACCCAAATTGCCCCTCAGAATTAGCGTGGTGGGGTACAATGGTGTGTCATGTATTAGCTGTCAAAAGAGCTACATTTAACAAAAGGAAAGCAAATCACCACATCTCACCACACTCCAGGCATATGGGAAATCTGCCAATCACATCACAACAGCATACCACTGTGGTCAGAACACTGTTGATCATGAGATTCTGCTGTCTCACCTCAGAAAAGTGGCAGGAGTCCAGGGGAATGTGCTAAAATGGTTTGAGAGTCCTTCCTTCCAAAAAAGTAGTGATGGAAAACAGTTCCTCCACCTCTAGACCTCTCACTTGCGGAGCTCCACAAGGATCAATTCTCTTTCCTGTCCTTTTCAACATCTACATGCACCTGTAGGTGAACTGGTCAGCCAACACGGACTCAAGTGCCAGCAATAAGCAGATGATACACAGCTGTACCTACCCTTTACCACCTATGACCACACCATTCCCACCAAGACAGCCTAGTGCTTGGATGAGATCAGGTCTTGGATGAACAGCAGATAGCTGAAGCTGAACCCAAGCAAGACAGAGGAGATGCTTGTTGGCAGAGGAAATTATTTTGAAGAGCTTGCAGCCACAGTGCAGCTTCTGTTGGTTCAAGATACACACCCAGAGCTGGTTAATTCACTCCTTAGTCCAGGAATACTCTTGGATTCTTTGATGACGCTGAGCTCCCACACAGCAGAATCTATAAGTAACATTTTCTACCATCTCCACTTGACTAGGAAACTCCATCCCATTCTGGCATACTAAGTATTGAGTAGATTAATGCTTTGATGAATGGAATTCCATGTGGTTTGCTGCAGAACTAAAACAGAACTCAAAACATAATGCCAGCTCTGTGTTTAAGTAAGTATATCTATAATCCCCAAATAAAACTTCTCATTTGAAAAAACAGTTTACTTTTGTAGACTTAGAACTATTCGTCTATAAATGTTTACATTTAATAATTGGGCCACACTATTTGCAGAGCATAAACCCAACTTCATCCCTTTTCCTGTTTTGTTTTTTTGTAAACTTTCAAATCCTTCCTTGTGTTCCGAAACGTATTTGGATACAGATTTTTGTTTTCTTCCGATTTTAGTGTCTCATATCTTTAAACTGTTATCTGTTAATAGCTTGAAATATGTACATGATGGGTGTGAGATTCATCAGTGTGTTCAGATGCACATGCAGTGCCTGTTTATTGTGTGCATCTTCTAAACTAATACATAGCCTCCAAGAGGCAGCTTTGCATATATACAAAGAGTAATATATTATCATAAGACATATATCTTATGCAATGTATTGTACTTTCCTAACAAAACAAGCTATTTTTTATATATTCTAATGATACAAAAGTAGGGTGAAAGTGTGATGGTGTCCCCCATAGGGCTTTGTGGAAATATGCTTATGAATGGATATATGACACAGCTGGAATATGCTTTATGCTACATATGCCATGTACCATATCTCTGTAAAGGGTATGATCTACTGAGTCTATTCATCCTATTTGTATGCATGTGTCTTATTGTATTTGAAGTTATGAATATTGGCTGTATACTTGTTTGATTTTAAATAACCTGAGTAAGGCATTTGGTCAGCTTCTTTAAAAAGGAATTTGCAAGTTAAGTGCCCAATCAAAGAAGCGCTTAACACACAATGGCTCTTGGAAGGCTCCAATCCACATAAGAAGTCTACATGAGGACATTCAAGGTAGCATGTGAACAATGGCTGCTGCCTGTAAAAAATGAGTCATGCATGGATATGTGACTTGCCCAGGTGACTCCAAAACTCCATCTTGGAGCTGGACTTTGCATAGGAGAGAGGAGGGGGTCTCCACCCACAAGAGAAAGTCTATTTAAGCCCGAGGGAGACCCCTCCATTTTGTCTTCAGCTGGCTCAGGAGATAGCCTCTCCATCCCCAAGGATACCTGAAAGAAACTGGAACAAAGGACAGTAACTACACAGGGTAAGAGTGATTGCTGGACCCAGACTAGAAGGAGACTAGTCTGTAAAAGGAAGCTTACTGGAATTCCTTTGAGAGTGAGGTTTTATCTGTATTCAGTTTTCTTAGACTCGGACTTGCGTGTTCTATTTTATTTTGCTTGGTAATTCACTTTGTTCTGTCTGCTATTACTTGGAACCACTTAAATCCTACTTTCTGAATTTAATAAAAACACTTTTTACTTATTAATTAACCCAGAGTATGTATTAATACCTGGGTAGGCAAACAGCTGCGCATATCTCTCTATCAGTGTTACAGAGGGCGAACAATTTATGAGTTTACCCTGTATACGCTTTATACAGGGTAAAATGGATTTATTTGGGGTTTGGACCCTATTGGGAGTTGAGCATCTGAGTGTCAAAGACAGCAACACTTCTTAAGCTGCTTTCAGTTTAAGCTTACAGCTGTTAGGGGATGTGGTTCAGACCTGGGACTGGGTTTGCAGTAGGCTAGTTGGTCTGGCTCAAACCAGGCAAGGCACTGAAGTCCCAAGCTCCTAGGGCAGAAAAGCAGCGGTAGAAGTAGTCTTGGCAATCAGCTGGCAGTTCCCAAGGGGGTTTCTGTGATCCAACCAGTCACAGAAAGAATAACACTTTTTGTAAAACCTGGGATTTTTTCAGTAAAAACAGGTTTAAACTGAAAATGAAGGGACTTACACACACAGAATATTTATATCAGACTCACCACACACGCAGGAGAAGCTGGTCACTAAAACAGAACAAACTACCTTACACTTATACTTCCACAAATACCCTAGTAACCATCCACATAATCTCTTTCTCTACACAGGGTCCCTATTCCCACCCTCAGACATTGATTTATGCTGAAACCACAAATTAATGAGAAATTTCTCCATCTGTTTTCCCTCCCTGTGGTATATTAGTGTCCTAACTTCCTAGAATATTAAGTTATCTAGTTAAGAAGACATTATTAAATACATAGATTTTTAAAATCGATGGCACCATCATAAGCATCCATTTTAATGCAGGCTATAGAATTTCACCCAGTGATGCCTGCAGGTAGCACAGTGACTTGTGGTTCAACTGCAGAAAATTACTTATAGGTAGGTGTTCTGATTTTTGGTAGTAACCAATAATCACTCCCCCTATGGAAGTTATTTATCCAGTAAACAAACACCAGAATGATTACTTAGATATAAGGGCTTGTTTACAGGGAGCAGTCATGTGGATTACAGGGGGTGTGATTGCTAAAAAAACATTAAAGTGTAGAGTACTAATTGGTCTGTGTAGACCAGGCTGGTGCACACTAGAGATTCCCTAATGCACTTCAAATAACACTAAGTTAAAACAGAACTATGTGAAAGGGCATTCAGGAACATTACAAAGAGATTACTCACTATAATATATACTACTGTAATGATTATATATAACATATATTACACATTACAGTATATGCGAATAGAAAGCTGCAGGAAATTTCATTTTGGATATCTACACAAAAAACTCTAAAAATTGCTAAAAATTAACCCCCCCCAAAATTAAATTAATAAACCTGGAAAACCAGAAACCCTACCTCTAGATTGCTTTTGTGTAAACCTAGGAGCTTCTGCTAACATTTTATATTTGAGCTTTTCATTTCACCCATCACTTCTGATAAACACACAGTGAGTCTTGTTTTGGCACAGCTCTTAGCACAATGGTGCCTTAACCCTGGTTTGATTTACTATAATAAAATATTAACACTTCTATAGTATCTTCCATTGGAAGATCTCAAAGCACTTTTATAAATACAATAAATTAAGCCTCACAATACCCCTTTGAGGCTCTCTCCTTCTGTAAACAAAAACAAAGAGAATTTAAGTGTCTTGCCCAAGGTCACACAGCAAGCCTAAAGCAGAATCAAGAATAAACCTTAGATATCTTATTTTCATGCCTGTGACTTAATTGTTAGATATTATTTTTATTTCTAGATGTTCTGTAGTTTCCTAGTAAAAAGTACTAAAATGCTAAAAGGAAATTTGAAAAAAAAAAGGAACATTTGAGCTGAATACATCTAATTATTAGTTGGTCTGCTTTAGCAAATACAGAATGTGCAAAAGAATGAAAAAACAATATATAACTTTTCCATGAGCCACGAGGTTGTAGAAGCAGAAAGGAGGCTTTACACAATTATTTGATTTACATTTAGATTGTTTGCATTTGACATCTGCTTGCCTATTTACATTGTAAGTCTTTGAAGCCATTATCTGGCCAGGTACTTAAAGTGTTTGACACACAAACCATATAAAAATGTAGTTGAAGTTATATTCAGGCAATTTACAGACCCACACTAGCATATGGAAAATAAGATTCTCAGTTTCAAGGCACAAAAGATTCTATAGCTGTTGTAGCAACCAGGCAAGGTACTAACAAACTTCAACAGGACTTTATTTTTAAAGTGGAAACCTCTTTACCAAGCTGCTGCTGCACCCTCAGTAGCTCTCACTCCACCTCCTCAACTCCCCCCGCCTTCCTGGTTCCTGTCCTTTCAGACTCCCAACAGCCAATGCTCCCAGTTCTAATAATTACAAGCAGCATCTAAACACCACATTCCCTCCTCTCTTAAGAAACTCTCCTTATTAAAATAAACGTTGTTGTTCTAACCACAGGAACAAATATGAAACAAGACACATACTGTTGACAGAAATATTACACTAAAAACACTATAGATACTACATAACATAGTCTCTAGTCCAGACAGGTGGTCGTCTGGGTCTGACAGGCCGTCTCTCAAGCCCCAGTTCCAGTGCAATGTCTTGTTGTGTTGATATTATGGTGAAGTCATCCAATGCAGACTGGGTGTTGGCATAATCTGGGTGTTGGTCCATAGGCAGGTGCAAGATAAGAAGCATTCCATACCCACCCATCAGAAAGTTGATAGGTGTAAGGTCCCTTCTTCTCTATGATTTTAAGAGGAGCTGTGAATTTATGGTCCCCTTTGCGTAAAATTCCACGTTTTCATATTCTAATGAAGGAACCACACTGAAACTTTGGTTCCTTAGCACCCCGCCGCTTGTCTGTGAAAGCCTTATACTTTGCTTGGTTCTGTTCAACTGCTTTTCTCACATCTTCCTCGGTTGGGACATCAGGTTGTGCCTTTAACAATCCAGCAATGTTCAGTTTAGTATTCATCTGTTTCCCATGTAGTAACTCTGCGGGTGATCTTTGTGTTGTGGCATGTCGTGTAGCCCGGTATGCTTGCAAGAAATCAGTAGTGAAGGTTATCCACAATCGCCCTTCCAGTTTAGTCATTTGCAAACTCTCTTCAAACTTCTGTTAAACCGTTCAATTTCCCCATTGGCTTGAGGGTAATATACGGATGACCTTCTGTGTAAAATGTTCTTCTCTGCTAGAAAACTTTCAAACTCCAGGGAAGTAAATTGACTACCATTATCTGAAACCAGTTCTTTGGGGTTACCTTCCCTGCTAAAAACTGAAGAGAGGAACTTAATTACTGTAGCAGAAGAGATTTTCAATGTAAACGCTACCTCAGGCCATTTACCGAAATAGTCTATTAAAGTGATGGCATAACGGCAGTCACTTGGAGCAGTATCAAAGGGTCCTACAATGTCAATCGCCACTTTTTCCCCATGCAGATTCAGGAAGAGGAACAGGCTGTAATGGAGGGGTACATGTCACTGCTGTCTTATCATGCATTTGGCAAGTGACACAGGATTTTATGAGTGCTTCAGTTTGAGTGTCCATCCCTGGCCACCAATACAGATCCCGTAGTCATTGTTTGGTTCTGACAATTCCTTGGTGAGTATCGTGTGCCAGCTGTATGAGTTTTGACTGTAATTCTTCTGGCACAAGTAGCCGGTGTACAGCCATCAAGCAAAGAAAGTTCATCCCGAACTCTAAAATAAGGCAGCAAAACTGGGTCAAGTTTTTAGGGTTACTGGGTCATCTCTTTGTCAGAAATTCCCACAGTTTTTGTTGAATTGGACACTCTGAACAAGCACCTTGAAATTGTTCTTTTGTAACTGCAGTAGGAGTGCTTGTAATAAGGGCAACCACTACATCCTCATCCTCCGGTGGACCATCTGGTGAAGGCAAAAGCAGGCGAGAAAGGCAATCAGCTACCACATTTTGGTTTCCAGGCTTATATTCCAGTTCATAATTGAAAGAGAGTAGTCTTGCAGACCATCTAGCAATACGATATCCTGCTCTTCCCAGTCCTTTCGTGGTGACCAACGTCATCAAAGGGCTGTGGTCTGTGCACAACTTGAACATGAGGCCCCACAGGTAGGTTCTCCATTTTTCAGTAGCCCAGACACAAGCAAGTGCTTCTTTTTCGACTATAGAATATTTCCTCTCAGCACTACTTAGTGTCCTTGAATCAAATGCAACAGTCCTCTCTGTGTTGTCCTCATGCAGTTGTGTGAGAACAGCCCCAAGTCCATAATCAGAAGCATCAGTAGTTAAAATTGTGGGCAACGCAGGAGTGAATAGTGCAAGTACTATTCTACTAAACTAAACTAGGAGGAGTGGTAGATACGCTGGAGGGCAGGGATAGGATACAGAGGGACCTAGACAAATTGGAGGATTGGGCCAAAAGAAATCTGATGAGGTTCAACAAGGATAAGTGCAGGGTCCTGCACTTAGGACAGGAAGAACCCAATGCACCGCTACAGACTAGGGACCGAATGGCTAGGCAGCAGTTCTGCGGAAAAGGACCTAGGGGTGACAGTGGACGAGAAGCTGGATATGAGTCAACAGTGTGCCCTTGTTGCCAAGAAGGCCAATGGCATTTTGGGATGTATAAGTAGGGGCATAGCCAGCAGATCGAGGGACGTGATCGTTCCCCTCTATTCGACATTGGTGAGGCCTCACCTGGAGTACTGTGTCCAGTTTTGGGCGCCGCACTACAAGAAGGATGTGGATAAATTGGAGAGAGTCCAGCGAAGGGCAACAAAAATGATTAGGGGTCTGGAACACATGACTTATGAGGAGAGGCTGAGGGAACTGGGATTGTTTAGTCTGCAGAAGAGAAAAATGAGGGGGGATTTGATAGCTGCTTTCAACTACCTGAGAGGTGGTTCCAAAGAGGATGGTTCTAGACTATTCTCAGTGGTAGAAGAGGACAGGACAAGGAGTAATGGTCTCAAGTTGCAGTGGGGGAGGTTTAGGTTGGATATTAGGGAAAAACTTTGTCACTAGGAGGGTGGTGAAACACTGGAATGTGTTACCTAGGGAGGTGGTAGAATCTCCTTCCTTAGAAGTTTTTAAGGTCAGGCTTGACAAAGCCCTGGCTGGGATGATTTAATTGGGGATTGGTCCTGCTTTGAGCAGGGGGTTGGACTAGATGACCTCCTGAGGTCCCTTCCAACCCTGATATTCTATGATTCTAAGTACTGGACTATGTACAATCAAGTCTTTCACAGTTTTGAAACTAGCTTGTGCATCCGTTGTCCACACTAAGGTTGAACTTCTCCATAGTAATTCTCATAACGGTTCAATGACAGAAGCATAATTGGGAATGAATTTTGCGTAGTAGGAGGTAAGACCCAAGAAGGAACGTAAGGTTTGCAAATCTGTTGGAGGAGGAGCATTTGAAATTGCCAGGATATGATCTGGATCAGGTTTTAGTCCAACCTGTGAAATTGTATGCCCCAGAAAGGAGGAGAGTTCAGTTTGTCTAAATTTGCATTTGGACCTATTGAGCTCGAGGCCTGCTTTGCTGATGCAGTTTAATACAGACTGCAGGTTATTGTCATGCTCCTCAGAATTATTTCCAAACACGATAATATCATCTAGATAGCACTGAACTCCCTGTTGATTCTTCAGAATCAATGAAATCATTTTTTGGAAGGCACTTAGGGCAGATACAAGACCATATGGAACACGTTTAAAACAAAATAGTCCCTCAAGTATAATAAATGCTGTGAGGTCTCTGCTATCTTCATGCAACATAACCTGGTGGTATGTGCTCTGCAAACCAAGAGTAGAAAACATCTTTGCTCCATGGAGTTCTGCAAATACTTCTTCTCTGTGAGGAAGAGGATGGCTGTCAATCACAACAGCTTTATTTGGCTCCCTTAAGTCCACACAAAGGCGAATGCCTCCACCCTTCTTCTGCGTCACTACTACAGGTGAAATCCATTCCGAGGAGTCAACCTCTTCAATAATGTCCTTTTGAACAAGTTTTCTAAGATTCTCTGAAACAGCTTCCCTGACTGAAAATGGTAAGCGCCGTAACTTCTGTCATACAGACATCACATTATTCCACATTTTAACTTTATGCAGAAACCCATAAGCACAGCCGAGTTTCTCCACAACCTGGTGTTGGGTCCCAGCTGAAACTGGTGTATGTACCGCACGAGTGCTTTGCTGAGGAAGATCAATTTGTCCATTAACTACCCTGAGATTTAAAGCAGCCAATAAATCTCTGCCAAGGATAGGAGTGCCTTTGTGGACAATGTAGAACTCTGCAGTTACACAGCAATCACCAAAAGTAACTATTGTTGGAAGGCAGCCATGTACTGGAATATGGTTTTTCAAAATAGCACACCAAGTGAAGTTTGGGTTCAGTAAGAAGCACATCTATAAAGTAATGCAAATAGATGGAATCAGGTAGTATAGATACTGCTGAGACAGTGTCCAACATTAGCTGAATAGAGTGTGATTTGCCTGAGGGTATGGCAGAAACGTTTACAGTGCACTTTATTTGTTCTGGAATATGTGCGGTAGTGATTTTGTCCATGCTCAGCACAGTAACATCTGGTATTGTAACTGCATGCACCTGTTGATTGAACTGGCTGCTGTGACATACTTTAGCAAAATGCCAATCTTTTTGCAATGATTGCACTGAGCTACTTTTGCCAGACATCCTGAGTAGCTTGCAAGGTGTTGTGGGGATCCACAGCGAAGGCATGCTTTTACTGTATTTTGAATTTGCTGATTCGGTGGTTTTTCATTAGTTTTCCTCTTGTAATTGTTTGTCTGCAGCAATAGTGAACTTTTCTGCAAAGCAGTCACAGCCTGGACTGTGCCTCCTGTATCCAGGCTCATTATTTTGGCTTCAGCTGTAGCTGACTCAATCTGACTAGCAATGGTTATTGCTTTTTCTAGTGTAAGTTGTGGTTCTAGAAGTAAACGTTCTCTTACACGAACCATGATTGTATTCTCAATGAACTGGTCTCTAATCATCTCATCTGCCATATTCCCAAAGTCACAAGTTACAGTCAGACTCCTTAGGGAAGCAATATACTGCATTATAGTCTCCCGTGGTTTCTGCTCACGCTGGTGAAATCTGTAGCGATTAGCTACTACATTCACTTTTGGCACAAAAAAGTTCTTTAATGCAGTGAGTGCAGTCTCATATTTATCATCTGCAAGGGGAAATGTGTAAAATATACGCTGCCCTTCTGCTCCAACGCAGTGGATTAGCAGAGCAAACTTTCTTACTTCAGAAATCTCTGTAGCACTGACTGCAAGCAGGTAAGTCTCAAACATATGGATCCAGGCAGTAAAAGCAATTGGAGGCTCACCTGGGCTTTGCAGAAAGGGTGCAGGTGGGTTCAGAGGCAGAAGATCCCATCCTCCTGGCCAAAATGTTGTAGCAACCAGGCAAGATACTAACATACTTCAACAGGACTTTATTTTTAAAGTGGAAACCTCTTTACCAAGCTGCTGCTGCACCCTCGGTAGCTCTCACTCCCCCCTCAACTTCCCCCCCCCTTCCTGTTTCCTGTCCTTTCAGACTCCCAACAGCCAGTGCTCCCAGTTCTAATAATTACAAGCAGTATCTAAACACCACAATAGCTGAGACAACAAACTGCATCACTGTTCAAGCCTGAATCATGCAAGGAGGATCCCCTCCACTGACAACCAAGAAGAGTTCAGTAAGTTCTTTTAACTTGCCCTGAAGTATTACAAAGCCAGATATAAGTGATTTTGTTTGAGGGACCTCTAGGCAGCAGGGGACATGGAGAGAACATCAATTGCTGCTTCAAAACACGTGAAAAGGAGTGGCACCTGACACATTTAAGTGGACAAGGGAAACCAGAGTATAATAGCCAGAAGCAGAATACGTTATCTCATATATTACCCTCAAAGCATACAGGACACAGAGACAGAAAACCAGTAAATGAATGGTGTTTGAGAGTAACTCTAAATCACAGTTACCTTAGGAGCAAGCCAGATGAAAATAATCTTTTGCCCCTATATAGCACTTTATATTATCAGAGTACTGCAAACAGTCCAGTTGAAATAACATTCACTGTAACTGCATGCAAGCATACAAATACCATACAACATACATTTGCAGGCAAAACTCATAACATCTGCCTACCACATACATAAGTTAAAGAAATAAAAAAGTTAAGATAAAGTGAAAGACCTTTTTTATTATATCAGGGGGAAATGGTTACTCACACTGATGTGTTGTATCAGATAAAAATCCACTGGATTTTAAGAAACGTATTTCAGGTTAGAGTAACTTCCTTATAACTTAATTATCATCAGGTTTTCTGTCTGTTACTCAGCCAGACAGAGAATAAATAACTCTCAGCTATCAGTGCTTCACCTCCATTTTTCTGCCCTCCTCCTGTCATCCCACACACAAACTCAAAGTCTTGTTCAGTATCAGGGCAGAATATTGCTCAGATACGAGTCAAGTGTAGTTCACTAGCTTCTTTCAGGCACTGTATTTTTTTAAATGACCATGATTTGAAGAAGATAAAGAGTAGGAAAAACATTTAAACAACCAGCTTGTAGGGTTTTCCACTACGTGCATCCGACAAAGTGGGTACTTACCCACGAAAGGCTTATGCTTCAGTATGTCTGTTAGTCTATAAGGTGACACAGGACTCTGCCACTTTTACAGATCCAGACTAACATGGCTACCCCTCCGTCAAGGTTCCCTCCCCACTCTGAACTCTAGGGTACAGATGTGGGGACCTGTATGAAAATTTCCTAAGCTTACTTTTACCAGCTCAGGTTAAAACTTCCCCAAGGTACAAACTATTTTACCCTTTGCCCTTGGACTTTCGCTGCCACCACCAAACGTTTAACCAGGTTACAGGGAAAGAGTTGTTTGGAAACGTCTTTCCCCCCAAAATCGTCCCAACCCTTGCACCCCACTTCCTGGGGAAGGTTTGGTAAAAATCCTCACCAATTTTGCATAGGTGACCACAGACCCAAACCCTTGGATCTTAACAACAATGAAAAAGCATTCAGTTTCTGAAAAGAAGAATTTTAATAGAAGTAAAAAGAATCACCTCTGTAAAATCAGGATGGTAAATACCTTACAGGGTAATTAGATTCAAAACATCGAGAATCCCTCTAGGCAAAACCTTAAGTTACAAAAAGACACAAAGACAGGAATATCCATTCATTTCAGCACAGCTTAATTCCTCAGCCATTTAAAAAAATCATAATCTAAGGCATATCTAGCTAGATTACTTACTAAGTTCTAAGACTCCATTCCTGTTCTGTCCCCAGCAAAAGCATCACACAGACAGACCCTTTGTTTTTCCCCCCTCCAGCTTGGAAAGTATCTTGTCTCCTCATTGGTCATTGTGGTCAGGTGCCAGCGAGGTTATCCTAGCTTCTTAACCCTTTACAGGTGAAAGGGTTTTTCCTCTGGCCAGGAGGGATTTTAAAGGTGTTTACCCTTCCCTTTATATTTATGACAGCCTCTGAAGCATGTAGGGTGGGATTTTTAAAAATGCTAAATGTGGGCCTGTGTTTCCATTGAAGTCAAAGGTAGAGCTCCCATTGGCTTCAATGTTAGAGTTCCCATACCTGTGGTTTCCCCAGACACAGCCGCTTTTTTGAGCCTCTTTTCTCTGTCCGGTGGGATTTTTCAAATAACAGGAAATGTCTTGGGTTTTTGCAGAGCAGACAAGCTGCAGCTCAGAATTGATTGATGCCTTGATTGGTCCGCTTCCCAATTGGACCCTCCCCTGCATCTGCAGCTGATTGGTGCATTCCCCTGCAAACTACAGCTGCCGAATCCCAAACACCCAGGCCCCAGCTCCCAGCCCTGAGGAGAGGGTCTCACAGGGAGACACCGACTGACGGCTGTCACTGCATCCTGGGCACTGTCCTCTTCAATGTAAGCAGAGTTAGGCCACAGAACCAACTCTTCAGTCTAATGCCTTACATACTATTATTATTAAGGTTAAGATTTTGTCACGGTTATTTTTAATAAAAGCCATGGACAGGTCACGGGCAATAAACAAAAATTCACAGAAACCCACAACCTGTCCATGGGGTATGTGTGGGAACTGACAGCCCGGAGTCCCACCATGTGGCTAAGCTGAAGAAGACACAGAGGTCCGCTAAAGTCACAGAATCCGTGATGAAATTTTATCCTTAATTATTATTAGTTAGCTGTATTGCACTAGTGCCCAGAGGCCCCATCGGGATCAGGGACCAGGAGTCATGCTAACACATGGGATTACAGTTGCCCCTGCCCCAAGGAGTTTACTCTCCAGGCTTCTGGATTTAAGTACAGTAGTGAGAAATACAATACTTTAAAGCTGGCAATGTGAGACAGTGCAGGATTTGCTGGGTCCTGCCAAAGAAACGAAATCTCAGCTGTTTTGAATGTACTAGTTCTGAATGAAACTCAGCAGCCACTGTTAAACCTTTAAACGCCCTTTTTCTCTACAATGGCATATTGGAACATAGGTAATTTTAAAATATGATTTTTGAAAGCAAAAGCAAATCTTGAAATCTGAAAAGAGAGTTATGGGTGTTATCTTAGTTGGATTCACACCTTCCAAGGAAAGTTTTAAAAGTCTTCTTAAGAGCTTTCTTGTCAGAAGAGGCAAATTCAAAATAGTAGCTGCAAGCTGGGCTGCAAAGATTTTCTACTTTCTTTACACCTCATAACATTAATCAGAACTCACAGAATCATAGAAGAATCATGGAAGATTAGGGTTGGAAGAGACCTCAGGAGGTCATCTAGTCCAATCCCCTGCTCAAAGGAGGACCAACACCAACTAAATCATCCAAGCCAGGACTTTGTCAAGCCTCTAAGGATGGAGATTCCACCACCTCCCTTGGTAACCCATTCCAGTGAAATAGTGTTTCCTAATATCCAACCTAGACCTCCCCCACTGCAGCTTGAGACCCTTGCTCCTTTGTTCTGTCATCTGCCACCCCTGAGAACAGCCAAGCTCCATCCTCTTTGGAACCCCCCTTCAGGTAGTTGAAGGCTGCTATCAAATGCCCCCTCACTCTTCTTCTCCTCATCAGTCATGTGCCCCAGCCCCCTGATCATTTTCGTTGGCCTCCACTGGACTCTCTCCAATTTGTCCACATCTTTTCTGTAGTGGGGGGTCCAAAACTGGATGCAACGCTACAGATGTGGCCTCACCAGTGCCAAATAGAGAGGAATAATCACTTCCCTCGATCTGCTGGCAATTCTCCTACTAATGCAGCCCAATATGCCGTTAGCCTTCTTGGCAACAAGGGCACACTGCTGACTCATATCCAGCTTCTCATCCACTGTAATCCCCAGGCCCTTTTCTGCAGAACTGCTGCTTAGCCAGTCAGTCCCCAGCCTGTAGCGGTGCATGGGATTCTTCCTTCCTAAGTGCAGGACTGCACTTGTTCTTGTTGAACCTCCTCATATTTCTTTTGGCCCAATCCTCCAAATTGTCCAGGTCACTCTGGACTTTATCTCTACCCTCCAACATATCTAGCTCTCCCCCCAGCTTTGGGTCATCTGTGAACTTGCTGAGGGTGCAATCCATACCATCGTCCAGATAATTAATAAAGATATTGAGCAAAACTGGCGTGAGGACCAACCCCTGGGGCACTCCGCTTAATACCGGCTGCCAACTAGACATCGAGCCGTTGATCACTACCCGTTGAGCCCGACAATCTAGCCAGCTTTCTATCCACCTTATAGTCCATTCATCCAAACCATACTTTTTTAACTTGCTGGCAAGAATACTGTGGGAGCTTTGCTAAAGTCGAGCTATATCACGTCCACAGCTTTCCTCATATCCACAGAGCCAGTTATCTTATCATAGAAGGTAATCAGGTTGGTCAGGCATGACTTGCCCTTGGTGAATCCATGTTGACAGTTCCTGATCACCTTCCTCTCCTCCAAGTGCTTCAAAATAGTTTCCTTGAGGACCTGCTCCATGATTTTTCCAGGGACTGAGGTGAGGCTGACCGGTCTGTTCTTCCCCGGGTTCTCCTTCTTCCCTCTTTTAAAGATGGGCACTATATTTTCCTTTTTCCAATCGTCCAGGACCTCCCCCAATTGCCACAAATTTTCAAAGAAAATGGCCAATGGCTCTGCAATCACATCAGCCAACTCCCTCAGTACCAGAGGTGAAAGTAAGCCAGTATGCCCCAGTACAGCATACTGGCAAGAGCCGGTACGCTGTACTGGACCGGCTTCCTCAGGTGGCAATTTAAAGGGCCTGGGGCTCCCAGCAGCAGCTGGAGCCCCTGTCTCTTTAAATTGCTGCCAAAGCCCCGCTGATGGATCCCCCAGGTAGCGGAAGTGGCCGGGATCTCCAGGGCTCTGGTGGTGATTTAAAGGGCCTGAGGCTCCGCTGCGATAGCGGCGGCTTGGAGCCCCTGGCCCTTAAAATCACTGCCAGAGCCCCACCGCCACTACCCCAGGGCTCCGGCAGCAGGGCTCAGGCAGCAATTTAAAGGGCCAGTGGCTCCAACTGCCACTACCACCTCTGCAGCTGGTAGCTCCGGCAGTGATTTAAAGGGCCCGGGACTCCCAGCCACCACTACCGCAGCCAGTGCCCGGGGCCCTTTAAATCTCAATTTAAAGGGCATGGGGCTCTAAAGGCCCTGCCTCTTCCGGTTGAGGCCATGCCCCTTCCAGTTGAGGCCCCACACCCTGCTCAGGACTCCGGAGTAACGGTAAGTCCTTTAAGTTACTTTCACCCCTGCTCAGCACCCTCAGAGGCATTAGATTTGGACCCATGGACATGTGCATGTCCAGCTTTTCTGGACTCAAAGAAGAGGGAAAGAACATAGGGATGAATGTTGGTGAGCAGATGATTAAAATCCTTCTCTGTGTAGTGAGAAGCCCATATAGCCAGTAACAGTAGAAAGTAGGAGTCACTCTATACTTGGACTCACTCCAGCCTAAGTGAACAACAGGGGGTTCAATGAGGGAAATGCTGAAGAATCCAGCTGGCAGCCTACACTTGTTTCTAAAGCTTGTGGGGAGTTTGGATGGGATATAAACAAACAGCAGGGAAGAAGCCAAAGGGAGATAGGAATAGCAGGCTGGAGGAAGGCACTTGTGTATTAAGGGTCTGGTTGTACTGTCACTGAAGAGAATGTTAATACTCTCATTAACTTCAACATTGCAGCATCAGGCCCTAAAACTGTTTGGCTGAGAAATGCTTCATCTTTACTTTGACACTTGGCTGAGACAAAAGACAGAGTGCGCTTCTTTAATGCTTAAACTACAGTGAAAAATCAATATATATTATTACAGCACAACCTTATACCCACCCACACAGGGCTGAAGTAGAACTCCCAGCTTACCTGATTTATCTGGCATGTTTGGAAATACTGTAGTGTGATTGTACCAGACACTGATATATAGTATGTACATGAGGTGATGCTCTCATTTTTTTTCTGTCAGTGATTACATCATGTTAAATATATATAGCATAATTCATAAAGGAACTCAAAGCACTGTATTGATATACAAGGTACATCATGTCACAGTTTAGGGGTAACTTCACCTGTATTTCTCCCTCCCTGTGCACTCACAGGCACTCTCTTAAAGGCTTCCAGCTCCCAACCATTACCTCTGTTGGGCAGAGATATGAATCTCACTCACTCCTGATAAGAGGGGTTTAAGGCCGCACAGCTCCCTGGATTACAATGAGATATCCCCAGCAACCCAGACTGCCTAAAAAGGTCAGTGCCTCTACTTTGCTTTCTCTCTAAGGGTTATGACCAGCTTAATTAGCAGCAGTTACAAGGTATCAAACAGCCCTTGTAAGCAAGCATTTATTCTTCAGGTAAAAGCATTACAGAGAAAACAAACACTGTGTTCCTATGCACATGCTAACAGCTTACTAGAAGTCACCCATCAGTCTTCTGGGGCCACAATAGGCCAGATTCTTTTATCCCTTTCACAAGGGGCGGGGTACCCTTGGACTACAGGTTCTGTCCCTTGCTGGATTAGACAGAAGGCTCTTAGACAGCTTAAACTCAGGTTATTTATCCAAATGTCCCTTCTTTGTCTGTTGGTCTCTGGAGAATCCAGTTTAAACTAGTATATGTGAGCTTCTCTAGGTGGTGGTACTTCTCAGGAGGTCACCACCTGAGTTAACTCCCACCCCCCCCCCCACCACCACATTCCTGGGAGCTATGCTTACCCTCATCCATAGAATTACATACAATCCCTGCCCCACAATGATACATAAACCTAATACAGCAAATTCTCCCACAGATACAGCAGGAAATTGCCAGATCAGTCACACACTATTTAGAGAAGTTAATTCATCCATCTCATTCATGAGCTGGAGAAGACTCATGTAAACCCCTTGATAACAGATCTGACCTTTGTACATGAAAGGAGTAATTTTCATTTAAAATATAAACTATGTTTCCACCCTTTTTACTTGCAACAATAACCTTGAAAACATAAAGCTGAAAGGAACAAGCGGCTGGGTTTCACTTCTGCAGCCGGGTGCGTGTATGTGCCATACCTAAACATCCACATCCAAACGCACTGTTTGGGTAAAAGGAGTCAGTCAAGCTGTTGCTGTCCCAAACAACCATCTGATAACCCTACCCAAATCCTTACCCAGGCCTGTTTACTGTGATGTGAGAACAATGAACAAGAAATGAATATGCCAAAAAACCAGCACTGGAGGAGAAGGGTTCAGAGATTGTGATAGGGCATGCCTACAACACACCATGCTTCTTCCACAAACAGACTGCTCTGAGACCTGCTGTTAAGGACCAGGCTGTGGATTTTCTTGCCTAATGGTCAGTGCAGGAGGCTTGCCTAGTGCTTGGAGCAGAGGTGACCAGGCCTAGCAGCTAGAGCCCTAATCAGGAGCTAAGTTACCAAGTCCAGGGAGTGAGCCAGCATCAGGAATCAGGAGCCAAGGCTCAGCGTCATAGTCCGAAGCTGAATACCAAATCCAAGGAGCAATCCAGAACCAATGGCCACAAGTCAGAGGTCAGAGCCAGAAACAGGAATGAGACCAGAAACAGCAATAAGCGTGGAATGCTATTGAGGAGCCAGAGATGCAGGCCTGCCACAGGTTTTCAGAATGTGCCTGTTGGAAGCTTTAGCCAACACGGGGGCCAGGTTCATTAGATGAATAAGGCCTGTGGGTAATGAGCCGTATCTGGGTTCACCTGTGGTGGGTCCCTGACACCTTGCTTCTAAACAGCAGCATGTACTTTATTTACAATGTCTCAACCTCTCCACCACTACTTATCAGTGCAGTTTTCAGTCATCAGAGAGGGTTTCAAACCACCATTTTATATCTCTTCTGAAATATAGCACATCCAACAGCACAGGATGCCTAACATCATATTTGAGAAGACAATAAGTGTTACTTTAGATACAACCTGGGAAATATAATCCTTAAGGCAGATATTCAGTGCAAGGTAAAGCACTGATGCTGAAAAACAGGTAAGGGTGATTGAGGACAACAAATTTGATATGAAATCATGATGCTATGAAATATGAAGAATAAAAAATGAACATTTTAAACTGCACATGCAGAGGTAGCACATATGCCAAAGGAGGTGACAGACCCATTATATAAAGCACTAATGTGAACATACCTAAAATACTGCTCATGATTTTGAGCACCTCTGTACCAGAAAGATGATGACAAATTGAAGGGAGTTCAAAGGCGAGCAACAAAATAACTAAGTGGCTGAATGAAGTGATATAAAGAAAGCTTTTAAAAAATAGCATAGGTTGCTTAGATTATACATAAGGGAGAATGTGATAACTGTCTACTGATATTTGAAGCATTTACCTTCAACATTTTTCCTATGAACACTGCTTCAAATTAAAAAAAGATTAATATGCTTTGGCTATGTTGGCACCACTTTTCCAAAAATATTCGAGTTACTGGCAAGAATGTTCACAGAAACAGGGAATTTTAAATGAATATTGCAGAATATTTGAGAAAAGTAAGTGTTTAATTCACAACCACACATATTTGCATGAAAAATCAGGTTCTAAGAGCTAGCTCATCCAGTAAGGAAACAATGCTATGCATTCTGTGTGTCCAATCAAGACTGAACAACACACTGTGAATTTCAAATGTGTGCAGTAAACTACCTCTGTCCAAACTACAGATTTATTAATTTATTCAAGAATTATTCATTAAAAAGTACATAGTGAATAATTTCAAAAAGCATATAAATTCTGCAAATTGTAACAAGTTTTGTGACCATGAAAAGTGGCTGAATTCATCATAAAAATTGTTACAAATTATTCACTCGGCTTTCAGGTAAACAGCAAGGAAGGGGAGGAATTATTAAAAGTATATGTAGGGCTATAATAATGGGATGAAATTAAGCAAAGGAAACATTCAACCAAATATCAGGAAATATTTCCTGTATGTGTGGTTTATAAGGCTGTCTACACTACTACTTAAAGTCGACAAAACGTATGTCGCTTAGGGGGCTGAATATTCCACCTCCCTGAGAGACTGTTTGGGGAGTGGATTAATGATGTAGGCAGGAAAGCTCTCTCCCATCTGCATCGAGCGGCTACATTAGAGATCTTACAGCGGCGCAGCTGCATCAGTACAGCTGCACTGCTGTAAGCTCTCTAGTGTAGACGTAGCCTTAGACTGTAGAATAGTTATCCAAGGGAAGTAGTGAAAGCCTCTTCACTTGAGTAATGAAAAAACTAAACTAGACAAATCACTTGAGAATATGCTGTACTGAACAATTACTTCACAGAGAGATGGACAATATCACCAAATAGGTATTTTCTCTAATTTCTTTTAACTCCTAGGAATGTGTGGATCTGGTGTGTGCCATATTGAATATACAGCCTGATTACTGATCTATTGTTTTGGTTACATAGTACTGTTCTCAAGTTAATATGGATAAGACACTCTGAGGTCAGACAAGGACTTTGAGAATATTTACTTCTTGTAATATGTAAGAGATAATGAATTAACACTATTTAACTCTTCTATATTTTCAAAGACTTTATGGGTCCTAACCTTACTTTTATAGACATCTCAGACTCTTCCATTTAAATATAAGAACTGTTCAGCTCCATTTACTAACGTAGTCAAGGTGTATGTCCCAGATTTAAGAGAAGAGAATAAAGGTGTCATTCCCATTAATTTTAATAAGAGATGCACGAGCACACTTAGGAGTGAGTGCTACTATTATTTGATGGAAAGATAGCAGTTGTAAAATACATTATTTAAAAATATTGCAGTACTCAGTTGTGTAAGAATTGTGTGTAAATGCCCTTTAGTGTTTTTAAACAATGTTTTTTTTTCAGTAAAACTAAAAATAAGTGCTAGAAAAGTGAACAAATGGTTCACAGATGTTTTTGACTCGATAAGCATGGATTTCTTTATAAGAGGATTATTTTAAAACCGGGATGTTTACCTTGGCCTTCAGTGGTTAACATATCCAAATGATACAGCAACATCATTGAGAACCATTAATACCACATACTATGAGAATAAATGTTCACGCACTGGGTTCTCAGATGACTTGCACAGGTGACTGGAATTAATGGTAATTTTTTTCTTTAAACACTAGCTATTGTGGTAGAATGAGCTAAACCACCTGAGACATTGAGGCTCTGGAACTCTGTCATAGCTCAGGAAGCTGATTAACAAGAATGAACACAAGCCAGATCATTCAGCAGAAACTCACTCTTTCTGCTGACCTTACAAAGCTTTGCAGATGACAAGGATAATAAAGCTTAGAAATCACCAATCATAAAACTCAAACACAAATCCAGCTTTTTCCTAAAGATTAGCTATTTGGGATTCAAACAGAATATTATCTGTTTTGCAGTTTTACCTATACCTCTGAAAAGCAATCAATAGAGCTTCTAAAAACTCGACTGTAAAATATAAATTGCTGGAACGGTCACACACACACACTCTCTCTCTTTCTCTCATATACACTCATTTTGGACAGATCTGTTTGGATGGCTTTTTCCAATGGTGTGTGTATGCATGCATGCATGCAAGCATGAGTACACAGATGTGCCAAGTCTGACTGCAACTCCAAACCTTCCTCCCACTTCAATTATCTGCAAACATTAAAGCTGCCAGAATGATTCTTCCCTTATGGTTTTCAAAGTCATGAGATGAGTGCTGAGCTGTCATGAGTTGTCAGAGGTAGAACAAGAAAATATGCATTGATAATTCAGTAGGTGATAGATGAGGGAAAATGTCAGATGTGTATACAGGAAAATGGAGCACATACATAATTTTCTTTGGGACCAATTAATGTTAGAACTGGTTTGCATAATCTTAATAAAAAATCTGTTGTAATTTTCTTGTCATGGGAATGGGGATCTTTTCTAATGAAAGTCAACAAGACACTTTTTTGTTTTAATAAATAAATACATTCTGAACTACACCGCAGTATAATCACTTTGTCAAGTACTAACACCAGCAACAATATGGGACTTAAAGGCATAAATATTTAAGATCTATTCCAGATGTTCATTTTGTGCACTGTATTATTGATGTCAAGTATCAGGGGGTATTATTGATGTTTCTTCTGTGTGGTGACGCAAGACTAGAAGCATCAAACTGTGGTCCAGTACTTTGGCACCCTGGGCTACTTCCCCCCCCACACACACACATCTACATTTCCATTATTTAGCTGAAAAATCATGCCACAGATTAGCCAGCAGAAGGCAGGAAGTGGGGGAAGGGCAGAAAAAAAGCTATTTCTGCAGAGTGGTGATGCTAAAACTCTCCTCTCGAGACTGCAACACACCAAGCTGAGTACCTGTCCGTATTACAACATTCAATACCTGTTTTCTAGGAATGGTCTCAATACAGTTTAGGCATTTTTATCACCCTACCATCAATACCTCACTTGAAATTGACAGGTTTCAGAGTGATAACCATGTTAGTCTACATCAACAAAAACAATGAGGAGTCCTTGTGGCACCTTAGAGACTAACGCATTTATTTGGGCATAAGCTTTCATGGGCTGAAACCCACTTTATCAGATGCATGGAGTGGAAAATACAGTAGGGAGATATAAATACACAGCATATGAAAAGATGGGAGTTGCCTTACCAAGTGGGGGGTCAGTGTTAACAAGCCAATTCAATTAAGGTGGAAATGGGCTATTCTCAACAGTTGACAAGTAGGGGTGGAAATCACTTTTGTAGTGCTAATGAGGCCAATGTAATCAAGGTGGCCCATTTCAAACAGTTGACAAGAAGGTGTGAGTATCAGCAGGGGGAAATTAGTTTTTGTAGCGACCTATCCACTCCCAGTCTTTATTCAGGCCCAATTTGATGTTGCCCAGTTTGCAAATTAATTCCAGTTCTGCAGTTTTAAGTTTGCCACTTTTAAGTCTGTTATAGAGTGTCCAGGGAGATTGAAGTGTTCTCCTACTGGTTTTTGAATGTTACAATTCTTGATGTCAGATTTGTGTCCATTTATTCTTTTGTGTAGAGACTGTCCAGTTTGGCCAATGTACATGGCAGAGGGGCATTGCTGGCACATGATAGATGTGCAGGTGAACGAGCCCCTGATGATGTGGCTGATGTGGATCAGCTCATCTAGATATTTGCTTAGTTTTACAACAGGCTACATAAAAAGCATTAGCAAAGTCAGTACAACTTAAAATTTCATACAATGATTTGTTTATACTGTGTGACAAAGTTCCTGCTCCACCTTGGTGGGTCTTGCGCTTATTGGCGGATTTGCTCGCCTTGGAGCTTCACGGCAGCCCTCAGCTTGGCCGTTTTCGTGAACCCACAGTCCAGGTCAACTCCTCCTGTGTCTGACCGGGACTTGGGAGGTTTGGGGGGAACCCAGGCCTGCCCTCTACTCCGGGTTCCAGCCCAGGGCCCTGTGAAATGCAGCTGTCTAGAGTGCCTCCTGGAACAGCTGTGCGACAGCTACAACTCCCTGGGCTACTTCCCCTTGGCCTCCTCCCAACACCTTCTTTATCCTCACCATAGGACCTTCCTCCTGGTCCTATGGTGGTCTGATAATGCTTGTACACCTCAGTCCTCCAACAGTCCACGTTCTCACTCTCAGCTCCTAGTGCCTTTTGCTCCCAGCTCCTCACACGCACACCACAAACTGAAGTCAGCTCCTTTTTAAAACCCAGGTGCCCTGATTAGCCTGCCTTAATTCATTCTAGCAGCTTCTTGATTGGCTGCAGGTGTTCTAATCAGCCTGTCTTAATTGTCTCCAGAAGGTTCCTGATTGTTCTGGAACCCTCCCTGTTACCTTACCCAGGGAAAAAGGAC
Organism: Natator depressus; assembly: GCF_965152275.1. Lineage (NCBI taxonomy): Eukaryota > Metazoa > Chordata > Testudines > Cheloniidae > Natator > Natator depressus. The sequence continues at coordinate 43,756,600 of NC_134234.1, forward strand.
CTACTTAGCCTGGGGCTAATATATCTGCCTTCTATTACTCTCCTATAGCCATCTGGCCCGACCCTGTCACAACTGCTGTCTATACTATACACTGAAATGTAAGTACAATATTTATATTCCAGTCTATTTATTTTATAATTATATGGTAAAAATGAGAAAGTAGGCAATTTTTCAGTAATAGAGTGCTGTGATACCTTTGTATTTTATGTCTGATTTTGTAAGCAAGTAGCTTATAAGTGAGGTGTAACTTGGGGGTACACAAGACAAATCAGACTCCTGAAAGAGGTACAGTAGTCTGGAAAGGTTGAGATCCACTGCACACAGGTGTTTGTTTTTTTGTAAACAGCCCAGAAACTAGGATGGCACTAATACAACAAAATAAAAATAAAATAAAGAAATTGGTTGCAATAGAGATGTTCTAAGAATTTAAAAACAAAAGATTATGGGGCAGATCTTCTGTGGGTATAAATCACCATAGCTCCATTTACTCTAAGAGCATGTCTACATTATGGGCGCGACAGTCAGAGAGCTACGGCACTCTAGTTGTGCTGCTGTAGCGCTGTAGTAGAGACACTTCCTACATCGCTGGAATGCGATTTTTGGTCAGTGTAGCTAACCCACCTCCACCTTCCATGGACCTAGCTCTGTGTACACTGGGGATTAGGTTGTCTTAACTCTGTCACTCAGGTAGGTCTATCTAAATTTGAAGTGTAGAACAGACCTAATAAATTTATACTTATTTACACCAGGTGAGGATCTGACACTGTATCTAAAGTTCAGAATAAGCAGCAGGAACTGATAAATTCTTAAGTAACAAAAATATTGTTCTCACAGATAAGAATGGCCATATTGGATCAGACCAATGGGTCCACCTAGCCAGGTGTTCTATCCTCCAACAGTGATTGGTGCCCAATGCTTCAGAGGGAATGAACAGAACAGGGCAATTTATCAAGTGATCCATCCCTGTAGCCCAGTTCCAGCTTCTGGCAGTCAGTGGTTTATGGACATCCAGAGCACGGGCTTGTGTCCCTGACCATCTTGACTAATAGCAATTCATGGACCCATTCTCCATGAACTTATCTTTTTTGAACCAAGTTGTAATTCTGGCCTTCACAACATCTCCTCGCACCAGTTTCCACAGGTGGACTGTGTTTTGTGAGAAGAAGTACTTCTTTATGTTTCTTTTATAACTATTCCCTATTAATTCCACTGGGTGATCCCCAATTCTTGTGTTATGTGAAGCTGTAAATAACACTTCCTTATTCACTTTCTCCACACCGTTCCTGATGTTACAGACTCCCCCTTAGTCATCTCTTTTCTAAGATGCACAGTCCCAGTCTTTTTAATCTCTCCTTGTATGGAAGCTGTTCCAGACCCCTCATCATTTTTGTTGCCCTTCTCTGGACTTTCTCCAATTCTAATATTTTTTTTTTTTTAGATATGGGGCAACCACAACTGGACGCAGTATTCAAGGTATGGGCATACCATGGATTTATATAGTAGCATTATGATACTTACTATCTTATTATCTATCCTTTTCCTAACGCTGCCTAACATTCTGTTTGTTTTTTTGACTATAATTGCACATTGAGGGATGTTTTCAGAGAACTATCTACAATAACTGCAAGATCTCTTTCTTGAATGGTAAAAGTTGATTTAGACCCATCATTTTGTATGTATAGTTGGGTTATGTTTTCCAGTGTGCATTACTTTGCACTGATCAGTATTGAATTTCATCTGTCATTTTCTTGCCTAGTCATCCAGTTTTGTGGGATCCCTTTGTAACTCTTTTCAGAGTAACAGCCGTGTTAGTTTTTATTCGCAAAAAGAAAAGGAGTACTTGTGGCACCTTAGAGACTAACCAATTTATTTGAGCATGAGCTTTCGTGAGGTACAGCTCACTTCATCTGATGCATACTGTGGAAACTGCAGAAGACATTATATACACACAGACACCATGAAAAAATACCTCCTCCCACCCCACTCTCCTGCTGATAATAGCTTATCTAAAGTGATCATCAAGTTGGGCCATTTCCAGCACAAATCCAGGTTCTCTCACCCTCCGCCCCCCCACACACAAACTCACTCTCCTGCTGGTAATAGCCCATCCAAAGTGACCACTCTCTTCACAATGTGTATGATAATCAAGGTGGGCCATTTCCTGCACAAATCCAGGTTCTCTCACCCCCTCACCCCCTCCAAAAACCACACACACAAACTCACTCTCCTGCTGGTAATAGCCTATCCAAAGTGACCACTCTCCTTACAACGTGCATGAAAATCAAGGTGGGCTATTTCCAGCACAAATACAGGTTTTCTCATCCCCCCCCTTTCCCAAAAAACACACACACAAACTCACTCTCCTGCTGGCAATAGCTCATCCAAAGTGACCACTCTCCCCCAATGTGCATGACAATCAAGGTGGGCCATTTCCAGCATAAATCCAAGTTTAACCAGAACGTCTGGGGGGGGGGGTAGGAAAAAACAAGGGGAAATAGGCTACCTTGCATAATGACTTAGCCACTCCCAGTCTCTATTTAAGCCTAAATTAATAGTATCCAATTTGCAAATGAATTCCAATTCAGCAGTTTCTTGCTGGAGTCTGGATTTGAAGTTTTTTTGTTGTAAGATAGCGACCTTCATATCTGTGATTGCGTGACCAGAGAGATTGAAGTGTTCTCCGACTGGTTGTAACTCTTGGCAGCCAGCTTTGGACTTAACTGTCTTGAGTAATTTTATATAGTATAGTGTACAAACCTTGCCACCTCACTATTTTACCATTTTTGCAGATCATTTATGAATATGTTGGACAGCACTGGTCCCAGTCCAGACCCCAGGAAAAAGGGGTAAAGAGTGAGGTGGCAAAATTTGCAGATGATACAAAATTACTCAAGATAGTTAAGTCCAAAGCAGACTGCGAAGAGTTGGGATCTCACAAAACTGGGTGACTGGGAAACAAAATGGCAGATGAAATTCAATGTTAATAAATGCAAAGTAACGCACATTGGAAAACATAATCCCAGCTATACATATAAAATGATGGGTTCTAAATTAGCTGTTACCACTCAAGAGATCTTGGACTAACTGCGGATAGTTCTCTGAAAACATCCACTCAATGTGCAGCGGTAGTCAAAAAAGCTGACAGAATGTTGGGAATCATTAGGAAAGGGATAAATACTAAGACATAAAATATCATATTGCCTCTATATAAATCTATGGTACACCCACATCTTGAATACTGCATGCAGATCTAGTTGTCCCATCTCAAAAAAAAAAGATATATTGGAATTGGAAAAGGTACAGAAAAGGGCAACAAAAATTATTAGTGTTCCCATTTTCAAGTTTAAGAGGATTGTGGTTCCACCCTCAAAATGTACTGGGCTCCAATATGTCTTTGCAGAGCCAGAGCCTTCCTGGCTAGAGGAAGGAGGTACACTGCCCAATGTTCCTAGCACCGCTGTCTCCTATTATGCTATAAGAATGCACTGGACAGGGATGCTTTCTACATCTGTACAACAAGCATAGTCAGCACTCCGCCCAGAAGGCATTGATGTGGGGCGGGTGGCTCATGGCCCCCACCCTCAACATGCCAAGTCATGCCCCTCCAGAGACACTTGTGCTGCCAGCACCTGTAGCCAAATTACACATTTACCAAACAGAGTTACATGGGAAGGTTCACAGGAAGGGCTCATTGGGTTCTCCAATATCCCCCTCTCCCAGGCTCCTATGGTAGAGCACCAAGAAGTTACTCAGAAAATGATTTTTAAAAATGCTACAGAAGCTGCTTTCTATATATGAGCTCCTCTCTACCCTGCATGCTGCTAGGTTGGCTCCAGCTCAAAGACCAGTGGAAGCAGCTTCAGTGTAAACCTGAATAGAAGTTCTGCTAAACAGACAACAACCAAGAACCTCTCTCACTGCACAGGCCTGATTTCAACCTATGAAATATGATGCCTGTGCATCGTGATGTCTTTGTATACAAATATCTTTGTACTTGTTAGCACTGCAGTGTGTTTAATGGCTTTCACCAAGTACTTTACAGCATTCCGTTTGCAATTTTCATATTCAAAGCATGCCACACGTTCATCTTTCTCGCAGATTAGTTTGTAATCGTAGATATAACAGGAGACCGGTGAGCCAAACCTTACAGTACAAACCCTGACAAAAAATGTGTCTGTCAGAGGAACCACTTCTAAAAACTCGCTTCTTCTGCCAAACCCATGATAATAGTTAATACTGTCACTTACTCACCCTCCCTCCACCTAAAAATACAATGTTCTTCTGGCAAAATGTGTCCCATAGTTAAAAATAACGAAGTAAAATAAATCATAGAATCATAGAATATCAGGGTTGGAAGGGACCTCAGGAGGTCATCTAGTCCAACCCCCTGCTCAAAGCAGGACCAATCCCCAATTAAATCATCCCAGCCAGGGCTTTGTCAAGCCTGACCTTAAAAACTTCTAAGGAAGGAGATTCTACCACCTCCCTAGGTAACGCATTCCAGTGTTTCACCACCCTCCTAGTGAAAAAGTTTTTCCTAATATCCAACCTAAACCTCCCCCACTGCAACTTGAGACCATTACTCCTTGTCCTGTCCTCTTCTACCACTGAGAATAGTCTAGAACCATCCTCTTTGGAACCACCTCTCAGGTAGTTGAAAGCAGCTATCAAATCCCCCCTCATTCTTCTCTTCTGCAGACTAAACAATCCCAGTTCCCTCAGCCTCTCCTCATAAGTCACGTGTTCCAGACCCCTAATCATTTTTGTTGCCCTTCGCTGGACTCTCTCCAATTTATCCACATCCTTCTTGTAGTGCGGCGCCCAAAACTGGACACAGTACTCCAGATGAGGCCTCACCAATGTCAAATAGAGGGGAACGATCACGTCCCTCGATCTGCTGGCTATGCCCCTACTTATACATCCCAAAATGCCATTGGCCTTCTTGGCAACAAGGGCACACTGTTGACTCATATCCAGCTTCTCGTCCACTGTAACCCCTAGGTCCTTTTCCGCAGAACTGCTGCCTAGCCATTCGGTCCCTCGTCTGTAGCTGTGCATTGGGTTCTTCCGTCCTAAGTGCAGGACCCTGCACTTATCCTTGTTGAACCTCAGATTTCTTTTGGCCCAATCCTCCAATTTGTCTAGGGCCCTCTGTATCCTATCCCTGCCCTCCAGCGTATCTACCTCTCCTCCTAGTTTAGTATCATCCGCAAATTTTCTGAGAGTGCAAACCACACCATCCTCCAGATCATTTATGAAGATATTGAACAAAACCGGCCCCAGGACCGACCCTTGGGGCACTCCACTTGATACCAGCTGCCAACTAGACATGGAGCCATTGATCACTACCCGTTGAGCCCGACAATCTAGCCAACTTTCTATCCACCTTATAGTCCATTCATCCAGCTCATACTTCTTTAACTTGCTGACAAGAATACTGTGGGAGACCGTGTCAAAAGCTTTGCTAAAGTCAAGAAACAATACATCCACTGCCTTCCCTTCATCCACAGAACCAGTTATCTCGTCATAGAAGGCAATTAGATTAGTCAGGCATGACCTTCCCTTGGTGAATCCATGCTGACTGTTCCTGATCACTTTCCTCTCGTGTAAGTGCTTCAGGATTGATTCCTTGAGGACCTGCTCCATGATTTTTCTGGGGACTGAGGTGAGGCTGACTGGCCTGTAGTTCCCAGGATCCTCCTTCTTCCCTTTTTTAAAGATGGGCACTACATTAGCCTTTTTCCAGTCATCCGGGACTTCCCCCGTATAATAAAAATCTTAGAAATATAGTCCACTCAGTGGTGAATCTCTGTTGGATATCTCTCCAACTCATTTCTGAACAACTCTTACCCCACTGAATAGCACTTTACTCCATGAGTAACCCCATTATTTCAATGGACGACTTGTAGAGCAACATGCTACAAGTCTGCAGAATGCTATTTCTTACCAAGCCTATTCTTTAAGCTTAGATTTGCTAATTCTCTGGTTTTGCAAGCTTACCGGGTCTGGAGGGGTGTATTTTACAACTAATCCTCTTTTTAGAAACACCGATAGTGCAAATTTAGCTAGTCAGACGATACCATCTTCCTCTTTCTTACTACAAAATGGGGGCAAATTTACTGTCGTTTCATTTTAAAAGATTACTCCTGAGAGCCAAGTTCAACTACAGTTTATGTCTAAAGCCTAGCAAGTGATTATACAGTATATCTTAAATATGTTTAAAAAAATGTCATTGAATGGGAAATGCATCTGAAATGCCCCAGTGGGGATGAAAAGCTTGTACTGAATTTATGTTATAATAAGTCCCATGAATTTATGCTATGTTAAGTTGAGAACAGCAATGTAGCTCCTTCTAGAGTGTACCATCAAGTTAAAAAAAACCACACACCCAAAAAACCAGATCCCCTCCCAATTAATGTTTTTGTTTGAAGGCTGTAACTCTATTTAATTTGAAATTTCCTCTTGCTGTGCCAATTACATTTTAAACTTCTTCCTGTGAAGTTTTAAAGTGCACTGTCTTATTTGACACACAGAGTACTATTAAAACGACCCAGAGTGGGATAAAAATGTTTTTCTTTCTTTAGTATCAAGCACCTGGCAAGTAAATGGAACGTTTCTGTAAAGCCTTAAAGGCTATTAAAGGCATTCCTCTTTTTCCCTGGGGATTCAAAACCCACTTATTTTTATTTCCTGTTTTAAACCTATGAAATTACATCACTTTTTTCCTTTGATTTAACATTTTGCAGTATTTTTCCACATTGTTCCTTAGTTTTTTAACCCACTAATAATTAAAACTGCTGTTCTGGTAGACCACCAGAGATAGTGGGAGAGGAGATGACTAATATTAAATTAGTCTTGGCAATGGGGGAAGGGCATTGACTATTTGCAGTAAGTCATATGACTTATGGTAATTTAAATTAAGGTTTTGCTGATGTGAATTGCTTTGGCTATATAGGCCTTTGGTCTAGCCCTCTCAAACCCTGGTGGAGGGGGAGTGGAGCAATCAGGGCTGGATTCTGGGTTTATAGGATCCATGTATTCAAAATATTGTGGCAAGTATCTAAAACTAATAACTTTATTGAAATAAATTATAATGTGGGAACCCGACAAAGGGGTTAACAGCTACTATACATATACTTAATTCTGAAGTTAGATGAGTATTTAGGGGGAATAACATATGTCATCAAAATGGATGGGTTGTAAACACCCAGCGGACACATGAGACCTTGGGTCAAATTCGTCCCTGGCGTAACTCCACTGGCTGAAGTTGAATCCATTGTGTTTAGGAGGCAGGATCATTGCATTTGAGTGGTTTTCCTATTGTGTTGCAAAACACCTACAAAGAGGACAACCCACTTCCCCGGCACCCAGAACCATATGGCCAAAGCATGCTCAGCATTTAGAAGAACTAGAGAAAACATCATATGATGCAGGAGGGATGGTTTAAGATTGAAAGCTTCTACAACTGAGAACCATTTGGAATAGAGTTTGGGAGAAGCACAAAGAGAATACAGTCTGGCTGGAAAACTGGGAAAGTTCTGATGTCTGCAGTATTGAGAGTAGCTGTACTTGGAATAAGAATCAAATCACAAATTACAGGTCCATCTCGCTCCAATCCAGGACTGCTATTGCTTTTGCCATCTAATATCGCTACACAGGTGTGTACGTATTGGTCGATAAATTAGACTAAACTATATTATTCTGGTGTTTGGGAGCATTCATGTCTCTTACCAAGCAAATCTCACTCCCGGAGTCCAAATACATTTTCTTGTCCACTCAGAAACCGTCACAATACCTATTGCACCCTCACTTCCCCCACAGGCCAAACTACGCCAACAAACAAACAAACAAAAACAAACAAACAAGTGCCCTTGAGGCTACACAATCTTTTTGAAAGTCTAAGAACGATGCAGCCTTACTGCTGTGCAAAGCAAACCTGGCTGGTCTTTATATTTTACTTTACTGGGGCTCCTATTTCCTTCCTTCCTGAGAAATCATGACATGGGGACATGTTTGTAAGGCTAGATACACACATGGACCACATTCTGCTGTGAAGTAATGAGATAAAGAGCGGTGTAAGTTATATATCTGATGGGATAATCACAAAATGGGTACAAGTAATAAAGTAGTATGATTTGTGCTGATTTGGTTGTAGAGGTGCAAAAGAGGAGGTTACTGTAACTGGAAGTTCTTCGAGACGTGTGGTCCCTATGTGTATTCCAAACACGTGTGTGCATGTGTGCCATGCACCAGAGCCGAAAGATCTCTGTAGCAGTATCTGTCATATCGCATGTGCACCGCACATAGCATCATGTTGCAGGTGAGGTTATATGAGGTTGTGCAGTATGACGCCCCCTCTTTCATCCTCTTACCACCAAGCAGTGTGGACTACAGCAGAGGAGATGGAGTAGTGGGCGGTGAGGGTATGCACGGAACATCATGTGGCTGCCCAGAAGATGTCATACCAGTATACGTCCACAAGGGAGACTGAGATGGCCATCTGCACCCATGTTGAGTGTGCCATAATCTGGCCAGGAGGCAGGATGTTAGCATGTAGCACTCTTAGATGCAGGCAGAGACCCATTTTGAGATACACTGGGAGAAAAGGGCTTGAACCCAGGATCTGTCTGCAATGGCCACGAAGTGGCATGGAGAGGCACGAAAGGCATGGGTTCTGTCGCGGTAGAACGCAAGTGCAAGGCAGACATCAAGTGAGAGCAGGGTTCTATCCACAGGAGCGGCATGTGGCTTAGGATGGAAGATCAGGAGATGAATAGACTGGTTGAGGTGGAAGTCTGAGACCACCTTTGGGAGAAATTTGGGATGAAGGCATAAGGAAACCTTGTCCTTATGGAAGACCGTATAAGGGGCATTGGCCATCATGGCGGCCACTTCACTGACCCGCCGAACAGAAGTGATAGCCACAAGGAAAATGACCTTCATGGAGAGGTGGGCGAGGGAGCACATGGACAAGGCCTCAAAGGGGGCTCTGGTGAGAGCGGAGAGCATAAGATTGAGGTTCCAGGAGGGTATGGGCACAAGCATTGGTGGGAAGGTTTTCAGCAGCCCCTTCAGGAAGCAGGTCGTGGTGGGACGAGGCAGGTGGTGATAGTGAAAGGTGATGATGCCAAGCCCTGGAGGTGAAATGCATCCATTTTTCTGTGTACCATGCTCTGGTGGAGGCCCATCTACTGTGTGTAAGGATGAGTCCCACCAGTGTCAAAAAGGCGTTGTCTGTACGCAAGCTCCGTCCAAAAACCAGACCGTGAGGCGAAGGGGGCTGGGATTGAGGTGGTGGATTCTGCCCCGGTCCTGGGTGAGAAGATCCAGGAGCAGGCAAAGGTGGAGTGGGGGGGGGGAGGTGGAGAGATGGAGGAGGACTGGAGTGTGGCCCTTGAGTCCTTCAGGCAGTGAAGCCTCGTGCTTGTCTGCTCCGAGAACAGTGAGGAGCCTTCAAAAGGGAAGTCCTGGATAGATTTCTGGACCTTGTGAGGAAGTCCCGAAGACTGGAGCCAAGAGCAATGCCTCACGGTGACAGCTGAGGCCATTGTCCTGGCTGCCATGTTGGCTGCATCCAGAGCCGCCTGGATATTGGTCCTGACCACATTCTTACCCTCCTCCAAAAGGGCAGTGAATTCCTGCCTTGAATCTTGAGGCAGAGAGTCTTTAAACTTGGCCAGGGAGTCCCACCAATTGTAATCGTATCTCCCCAGAAAAGCTTGCTGGTTAGAGATACGCAGTTGAAGGCTACCCGTTCAATAAACCTTTCTCCCAAAGAGATCCAGTTTGTTTGCGTCTCTTTGTTGAGGGATAGCACTTGTCTGGCCCTGCCTGGCCCTCTTGTTGGCTGCCAACACAACCAGGGAACCCGGGTGTGTGCACAAGTACAGGTACTCAAACCCGCTTGCTGCCACATAATATTTCTTCTCTGTCCTCTTTGAGGGGGGAGAGCAGAGAAGAAGGAGTTTGCCAGAGGGCCTTGACCAGACCCACTAATGGTAAGGCCACTGTGGAGGGAGCTGCCACAGCCAGAATGTCAATAAGGCTGTGGGATATTTCCTTAAGTTCCTCAATCTCCAGCCCCAGGTTAGGTGCTATCCTCTTCAAAAGGTCCTATTGGGCCCTGAAGTCAACCTGTGGAAGCGAGCTACTGGACCCTGAGACAGCCTTGTCTTTTCACACAATACACAGTCAACTTTTGGAACTCCTTGTCAGAGGATGTTGTGAAGGCCAAGACTATAACAGGGTTCAAAAAAGAACTAGATAAATTCATGGAGGATATGTCCATCAGTGGCTATGAGACAGGATGGGCAGGGATGGTGTCCCTAGCCTCTGTTTGCCAGACATTGGGAGAGGCGACAGGGGATGGATCACTTGATGATTACCTGTTCTGTTCATTCCCTCTGGGGCACCTGGCATTGGCAGGATACTGGGCTAGATGGACCTTTGGTCTGACCCCGTATGGCCGTCCTTATGTTCCTATGAGGAGGAGGAGGGGCTCCTTCCTCTTTCTCCGCCTCAATGATATCCATGGGAGCCATTTCTTGGATGTTGGTACTGGGGTCAGTACCAGAGTCGGGGTCCAGTGCCGAGTGGGAAGGGATGGTAGCCCACTTCTTTGAAACCACCGAGTATGATCAATGGGAGGGAGGACCTGGTACTGTGGGAAACCCCCAAGGGTTCCACTATGGCCACTGTATAGGCCACTGAGCCATTGGCCAGGTGCCGGCTGAGGTCTGGTGGCGCATAGGCTGGGTACCACTAGTGAGTCTTAGGCTGCACGTAGGTTTCCCCTTTGGACTCTGATGAAGAGTCCTCCCTCAGTGACCACATTGGAGTGATGCCCCACTCTGCCTCCATACAGTGCTCAGAGTCTGGGCACTGGCGGTGGACTGGAGATGGCCGTGATGACAGGATTAGGCCCAGTTTGCCCCTAGAGGGTGCCGGGAGTGCCCGGTGCCAGAAAGGAGTTTAATGCTCTCTGATCCTTCCTGCTCCCAGTCATTGGAGCCAATAGCTGTCCCATTGGAGTCAGGGAGACCGGGAATGATAGTAAATCCCTGGCCACTGCAAAGGCCTCCAGAGTCGATGGAATAGTCAGACCGCTGGTACCACCACGGTGGCTTCTGGGTATTGGCGGTGGGTCCTGCCTCACTCTGGGAAGAGTTGATAGTGCCACCATGGGACCGGGGGTGCAGGAGTGGCCCAGCATAGGTTGCACTGTGCTGCTTTCCCCAGGCTTGTCCTTTTTCTGCACCATCGAGCGCCCTCTGTCAGTGCGCTGCTTTTTGTGCTTCTCCTTGACACTGGAGATGGTGAACAGTGCCAGGAAGAGCATGGTGCCGGAGGAGGGCTTTGTATCAAAGCCAAAGTGCTTGGTGCAGAATTGGAGCAACTTGGCTCTGAGGTTGGTCTGAGGGCGGCTTCCATTAGGACAGCCTTCAGCCTTATTTCTCTGTCCTTTTTGGTGTGGGGTTGAAAGTCCCAACAAATCTGGCCCTTGTTCCTCACATGAGTTTCTCCCAAGCACTTCAAGCAGCTGGAGTGCAGGTCACTGATGGGCATACATTTTCCACAGGAGGCACAAGGTTTGAAGCCAGGGACTGGGGCATGCCCGCCTTCTCGAGTGAGGGGAGTTCCTTGATGATAGCAATTATCTATCTACAATAACTATTTACACTAACACTAATTACAAAATCTATGTATACTAAAAACTATGTATAAGGGGAGTAATATCGCTCTACTGCTCATAGGAGTGTTCTGAAGATAAAATATTACAGTGATGAGCAACATAAAATATCTGTGGCAAATTGCTGGTACAATTATCATGGGTCCCGCACTTCCTCTTCTTGGGGGGTGGGGTTCAGGGAGCAGTTTCCTGCCCCTGAACTAGGGTATCTACTGTCCCACTAGTAACCCAGAGAAGGGTAGTGGAGAGGGAGGGACCTGGGCCCCCCTCTACTCCAGGTCCCAGCCCAGGGGCCCTAGGGATAGTGGTAAACCACTTGAACTAGTGCTTCCTTCCCCTGGGCTACTTCCCTCTCCTGCTCTTCAGCTTGTGGGGCTTCCTGCCCTCTCTCTCTCTCTCTCTGCACAAGCCGGGTGTCTCTTTACCTAGGGTCTTGGTCTTCTAGCCAGCCACGGCACTTCTCCAAACTCTCCTCTGCTCCAACTCCTTCAAACTGCTCTCTACTCCAACTCCTTTCCCTGACTGATTGAAGCAGGGGTTTTTTTATCAGGTGACTAGCTTCAGGTGCTCTAATTAGCTTCAGGTGCTTTTAATTAATCTACAGAAACCTTTCTTCCCTCTACAGGGAATAAGGCTTCTCCTCATCCTGGGACTTACATATCTCTCCTATATCACTCTCCTGCTGCCTTCTGGCCATGCTGTATCCCATATCCCATGAGGAACCTGATTTCTGTGTTCCGTGCAAGGTTTGGATGGTGTGCAGTAAATAAGGCTTAAGGCTAGACACTGAATGATGAGCATAGAAAGAAATATTGAATAATGACCCTTTCAGTGAGGAACATCCAACCTGTGCACTGAATGAGGGGTTCTGTGATAGCATGTAATCATGTAATTAAAAACTACATCATATAATGCATACACACAAGAGGGGTGTGATGAGGTCCCCAGAGTGCAACCTAGACTGTAGAACTACTGAGCCCTCCAAAACCAACCAGCCTGGGTATCCCTCACACTGCTACACTGATGTCAAACTACAAACCTCTGATAGGCAATGCACTTACACAGACGTCCACAGGCAGGGACATTCCCAACCGTGTTACATGAATGATCTCCCAGCCACTCATGAACCATCAATTGGGAGGCTTCAGCCAATTCCTCCCAGCTTTCCAGCCTGGCAACCCAGAACTGTCCTGTCTTGCATGAGTCGGAAGTCTGGCCAGTGTCAGTTCATTACATAGTTCGCCACTCAAGCAAAAGGGTAGTGGACATGCAACAGCCCTTCTTAACCTGAGCTGAGATTTCCCAAGCTCTTCAAACAAAACACACTGTTTTAGGTAAAATATAAAACAGATGTATTAACTACAGAAAGACACGTTAAGTGATTATAAGCAGTAGACATAAAGATCAGAGATAGTTACCTTAAGAAAATAAAAAGTAAAGATGCATTCTAAATCCTAAACTTTTAGTCTAAGCAAGAGTTGAATCACACAGCTTTTCTCACCCTGACAGATGGTAGAACCAGGGTACAGTTCCTCAGTACACAGACTGGACCCTTTTCCAGCCTGGGACCAAACTCCCTCAGTTCAAAGTCTTTGTCCTCCAGGTGTTGAGTTGGACGGGGGGAGGGGAGGAGAGGCCAAGTGATGATGTCATTTCCCCTCTTTTATACTTTCTTCCAGCTTGCTGGAAAGATCTTTGCTGTGATGTGGGGATCAGGCCGTCCCCACTGGTCTGATCCTTCCTTGGATCTTTCCTTTCCCCACTGCCTCCCCTCTGCCAGAGCCTTTCACTGCTCCATGGACTGCCCCCACCCTGAGCGCCAGCTCCACAGCTCCCATTGGCCGCAAATAGCAGTGCGCAGAGCCCCCTGGCCACCCCTGTGCCTAGGAGCCGCAGGAACAGGCCAGCCACTTCCGGGAGCCGCCTGAGGTAAGCACTGGCCGGCTGGAGCCCACACCCCAACCCCCTGCCCCAGGTCGGAACCCCCTCCCGCTCCATAACTCCCTCCCAGAGCCCACACCCCACACTCCAACCCCTGCCTGAGCCCTGAGCCCCCTCCTGCACCCCAAACCCCTCATCCCTGGCCCCACCGCCAGCCTGCACCCCCCAGCCAGAGCCCGCACTCCCTCTCACACCCCAACCCTCTGCCCCAGTCCTGATTCCCCTCCCACACCCCAAACCCCTCAGCTCCAGACCAGAGCCACCTCATGGCCCCCAAACTCCTCATCCCCAGCCCCACCCCAGAACCCACACCCCCAGTCAGAGCCCACACCAGCTCCAGCACCTCAACCCCCTGCCCCAGCCCGGAGCCCCCTCCTGCACACTGAACCCCTCATTTCTGGCGCCAACCCAGAGCTGGCACCTCCAGCCAGAGCCTCACCCCCCTACTGCATCCTAACCCCCTTCCCAGCCCGGTGAAAATGAATGAGGGTGGGAGAGAGCAAGCAACGGGGGGATGGATGGATTGTGGGGGGGCCTCACAGAAGGGGCAGGGAGTGAGGCAAGGATGTTTGATTTTGTGCGATTAGAAAGTTGGCAACCCTACCTTGAACCCAGGTCTCTCATGTGAGTAGCCTAACCACTGGGCTATTCTGGAGCAGGTTGCTCTCAATGTCTCTTGTTGAAGCTGTTCCACTTTGTATAAAAACACTTACATAGGCACTGGGCCAGAGATACAATGACTAGTCTATAGTTTACTGGCTCGCACGCTCTCCTGGGAGACCTAGGTTCCAGCTCCTGCTTCAATTAATATTTAAGTGTTTTGTACAAAGTGGAACAGTTTCAGCAGGAGAGACAGGGCCCCACTTGAGAATATTCATAGCCCAGCAGTCAGGACATCTCACCTGTGAGGTACGAGACCTGGGTTCAAGTCCCTGCTCCAAGTCAGTCAGAGTAGGGATTGCAGGTGAGTGCTCTAACCCCTAGGCTAGCAATTGGGTAGAAGGGAAGCATAGGCACCTCTCTCCACTCAACCTATGTAGGGCCTGGTCTGGTAATTATACTCTAAGAGGGCCTCTGAAAATGCCATTAGATTGGGCACTGCAGGCGAGATAGGTGGGAGAATGCCCAGGTTGAGGATCACACTGACTTAGCCATAAGGTAGGTGCTACACAGCTGAATGGCCTCAGGACTTGCGGGGGGGGGGGGTATGTATGAGCACCAGCAGAAATTCAGGTGCCTAGGGGACTTTACCAGTAGAAACAGGTGCCGACAGGGTTAGGCAAAAACTAAGCAGGGGTTCTGAGGATCTAAATTTTGAACTTAGGTCCTTAAATCCCTTTGTGGAGCTAGCCCTGTGTGTCTGAGGTTAGCCACTCAGAAACCAAAGCACCCCAAATTAGAGGCCACTTCTGAAAATACAGGTCTTAATTTTGCTGTTTCTTTCTTTCTCCATCTATAAAATGGGGAAATATTTTCCTAATTACCAACAGTATTGTGAGAATTAATTAGCTAATATTTGTAGTTGCTTTGAATACATGTGAAAAACTTTGCACAACAACTACCACCATGCAATCAGACTCTGCCCCCCACTTTCAATGAAAATATTATCAAATATTACCATTACTACTTCTACAAGGTATTAATTGAAGTCTTCTGCATATTAACCTTCAAAACAATAAGGAGGGAAATTTCTTTCATTACTCAGTCTTCTGAGTGCCCCTTTTCTTCCAAAAAAAAGACCCAATAAAAACAGCCTAGTAGTACAAACACTCATCTCCATCTATAAAATGGGGAAATATTTTCCTAATTACCAACAGTATTGTGAGAATTAATTAGCTAATATTTGTAGTTGCTTTGAATACATGTGAAAAACTTTGCACAACAACTACCACCATGCAATCAGACTCTGCCCCCCACTTTCAATGAAAATATTATCAAATATTACCATTACTACTTCTACAAGGTATTAATTGAAGTCTTCTGCATATTAACCTTCAAAACAATAAGGAGGGAAATTTCTTTCATTAATCAGTCTTCTGAGTGCCCCTTTTCTTCCAAAAAAAAGACCCAATAAAAACAGCCTAGTAATACAAACACTCATCTCCTCAACTCGTCTGTTTTCATCAAAAGGTTTAAACTCAGCAATGGAATTTTCACAGTGTTCTTTGATTACAACACAGAAAAATGCTGAACACTAAACCCTGTCAGAGCTCAAAGCCATCGAAGGAGACTACTCAGCAGCAGAACATCATAGATGGCTACCCTCTAGGGAAGGCCACGCAAATGAATTACAATCTAATAACTTGTACTATTGGGGTTTCTGTACATGCTAAGATATTTAATATTGTTTGCTTGCCTCTCTGTGCAGCTCTGCTTAATGAAGAGCTGCCATACCAAGTGGAGGCAACCTCTGGCTATTTAATTCCCCCTGCTTAAGCATGATCACAGGTATAACATCACAGCTCCTATTCTTCAACGTCTCCTATAATCAAGGGGTCAGGGAGGCCTGTTTCCTCATTATCTCCTATCACTTTATAAAAAGCTATCAGGCTCAATTTGGAGGAAAATCTGCATAATTAAAAAGCATTTCTATTTTTAAATAGGGGAGAATCCTGCCTGTTCATCTGAAGCCATGACATTTTCTATCTATCTTTTAAATACCATGCTCATCACGATAGTACAGTTTTTGAGAACCAAGATAGTTCCATTGCTGAGGGGCATTCAAGACACGGAGAGTCCATGAAAAGGGTATGCATCCCTGGGGCACTGAACAGGGGGTCTTTCTGTCTTCTGACCGCAGGGTTTTGGGTTAGTAGAGGGGAGAAGTAAAATCCAAGACTACACTGATCTGCCAGTCACTCGCACACGCCTGCAGAGTGCGGGAGGAGGGGGGCATAGCTATGGTAGCTACAGCAGTTGCAGCAACCACAGAGAAGCCATTAGAGGGGAAATATTCCTTGCACACAGCCCTTGTGGGATAGTCCCAGTATGCAGCCCTGCTTCCCAATAATTGTTCATAACAGGTAGCTCACAACTGTGTTTGAATAAACAAGCGACTTACAGCAGACAGCTCATCTCCTCTTAAATATTAACCTGTAAGTTTCCTTCTTTTACATTTCCCGCATGTGCTGTAAACCTGAAGGGGATAAATGGCAGGTGAAGAGGAAGAGTTACACCAGCTCCACACCAGTTTCTCACTGGAGAAAATCCCGACATTTCTTACCTGCAACAGATGACTGCCTTGCAGGACAGTGCTAGGTCCAGGAAGCACTGCCGCACTTCAAACGAGAGAGCATACTTCAGAGTCTGGCCATCAATAATGAGAGCTATATCATTTTCTTTGCCCAGTGAATCTCCCAGGTTTGTACAGTGATGGGTCAGGGTTGCTCTTGTTGCCTAAAGTACAAACACACACAAAAAGGAAAAAAATGTTTCTTTCCCTGTACTCCAACTGTCTCTCTAAACCAGCATTAGCATCCTTGACACATTCTCAGACTTAAAGGTGGGTTAGAATAAATGGGGCCTGGTTCTTCCATGGCTTTTGCCACTGCTTCCCCCTCAAAATATTATGGATTTTTTAAACTTCCCTCCCAGTGCCTACTCCAGAAAAACTTACATTTGGAAAATGCTTTCAGATCTACTGTTGAAAAGGGATACATGTCATTATTGTTTTACCATCTTCCCAAATGACTCAATCTTCAGCTCTCAACCTTTTCCTCAGACTGTTAAGGTAGGAATCGCAGAAGTGCTTACACTGGTCTCTCTTCCCGTTAAAGGCAGAGTTTTACCACTGACTTCAATGGAAGCAGAGTTAAGCCAGTTCTGAACATTTTTGAACATGTTAGTTTCTCAGGACCAAATTTTCCAACATGTGCATGTAAATTGTGTGTATTGTTTTGTGTGCGCAGAACTGCACACATAGTTTTAAAAATGTAGCCCTCACTGTTTCACTCCTGGTTCAGGCTCTCTCAGGCCACCAGACTTGGATAACAAAGACTTTAATTAACCCCTACTCAAGCACGGTACTTTGATAAAGAAGATGCTCAGTAACTGACCACTTATTAATCTACTACCAGATTCACAGTTCTCTTCCGTTTTTTTGAAAATCAGTGGTTATGAATTGAAATTCACAGCATGTTGTTTCACCAGATTTACTCTAACAAAACAGCTCTCCAAAAGTGTGTCTACGTTATCTACTGGTTTGTTCAAGTTTTGGGGGAGTGGCTTTTCGGACATATTTGTAAAGTAAAGGGACAAAAATTGCCCATGGATCCTGGCAATCTGTGGGGAAAGGACTCTTCAGAGGCTGGGGCAGTCCACTGAAATGGTGCTTGCCTGCACACTTCTCCACTAGGCTCTCCTTTAGAAGCAAAGCTGATTTACCCCCTGTTTCCTGGTAGAATGGCTCAGCGTATACTTGGTCTATCCAGCTTCCCAGCTGAGAACACAGACGGCAAAGCTGAGTGCCTGACTACGCAGCATGGACTACATTGTTATTGCTTTTTTTGAAGATCGGATGGGGCTTCCCTCACAGACTGTGGCCTAGAAGGAAGGACTTAGAGTTGCCAACTCTCATGATTTTCTCATGCATCTCATGATAATTATTCTTTTCCTTAAAGCCCCAGCTCCTGGAGTCAAGTGGATATGTGATGATTTCAGTCTTCACTGTTAAAGAAAAAGTAAGTTCCTGGTCTTTGTGTCTGTGAAGAAAGCTTCCAAATGTGATCCTGGTGCACCCTAAAGGCTCAAAAAACATAAGGCAAACCAAAAGAACACCAAATCTATTATCTGTACACAATCACATGAGTTGAAAGCCAATCTCATTATTTCTGGGGAGCCGGATTCATGATTTTTGAACATTTGGGGTTGGCAGTATCGATGGTTTGATGCCTCCATTGCCTCGAGGGGGATTTCTAGCACCAACTGCATCTGACATTTTCTATAAGCAATGTCCATTCTGGTATGATCTCCAACACACAGTGTTGCAAAACAAAGTATCCTTTTTTGCTCATCCCAGAGCTATGAAAATTTAAAAACTGGTGCCAACTTAACTGTCAAATATGTGTCTCAGTGTATTCATGCTCAGCTGTGCTTCCTTTCTTTGTACGCTGGTCTACAGGAAAAGGTACCATTTCTCTCTATCTGATATGAACAATACTGGAGCAGGGTTATATCAGCCAAATGAAAATACTATATTTATGCCTCATTGTAATCCATTCATTGTTTTATGAAACCACATTTCTCCAGGGAGAGCTACAAATCCACAAGCAGTTGCTGAGTGCTGCATTTTCAATTTGCATCTCTGATTTAACAGACAGATGTAAAAAAATAAATGTAGCCAAACTGCTCCCTACAGACTACACATCTGCTGGTACTGAAGAACACAAATTACTCCAGTTAAGTTCAGCATTAACATACAGTCAGGATTTCCCCTACACATTCACCTTATGGGATAATATGGCTTTGTGGTTGGGGTTAATCAAAAAACATATGGAGACCAGAACATCCACACCTTTTGGAAGATGGAGACATACCAGCGGACCAATTTTCTACAATAGGAGGTAAAATCAGTAAGACTCCATCTACGCTACAAATTCAACTGAGGGTATGTCTACACTGCAATCAGATGTGTGACTGTAGCACATGTAGACATATACAAGCTAGCTTTGGTCCAGCTACCTCAAATAACAATAGTAGAGAATCCACAGCAGAACTGGCATGAGAATTGGCTGGACACTTGAGTACACACCCAGGTTCCTGGGCTGGCTTGCATAAACACAGCTTCACTGTTGTTATTATTCAAGCTAGCTAGATTGAAGCAGCTCAGGTATGTCTACATGTGCTAGAATTACACCTCTGATTGTAGTGTAAACATACTCTGAGTTAGGGGCCCAGGTACACCACAGAACACCATTGAAATCAATGACTGCTTACGTGTAAATGAGGGTAGAAATGTCTTCTATCCCTATTATATATGCTGAAATGTTTTCTCATGCATCTTGCCACCAAATAAATAAAAAAACAATGACACAAGTATAAGGGGTTTTTTTATGTATTACGGATTCTTCACTTCCTGTCCTAAACTGTTGCTAAGCTTCTGTGCACTGTGAAAACAGTTGACAAGCTTCACCCTAGAGGCTGGTGTGTTTTAGAGATGAATGAAGTGATTCATGTGTATAATTTATACATCAATTTGTTGTAGAATGCTGAGAGATCCTCTTGGATGCAAGGTGAAGAATACATGTAAGACAGTCATAATTACATGCATACAGTATACACATACTGGCAACCACTATGATTTTCTGTGGGATTGCTGAGATCTTCAAGTTCCCAGCTAGACAAATAGATCGCAAATGTAAGTTTCTTCAATATTCTGAAATATCACATAAATCACTTTCTATTGGGATTTCACTTTCCAACTGAAAGCCATTCTATATATATGTAAACACAACCATTCCCACACAGTTTGCCAGACTGCTAACAATCCTGCTGAAGAGGGAAATGCCTGCATTGCACTTTAGAATAGTTTGATGTGAAATGGGGATGTCTTCTATTTCACGGATCTTTCCATAGAGTCAAATATGCTTGTAATATAGGGTTTTTTTCTTTTGCTTAACTGAGATGCTTAACTGAACAGAACAAAAGTTATTTCCACAGCAATCTAAAACAGAAACAGCCATGCTACCATTACTAGTGAAAATCTATTCCGGGGTTTTGTTTTTTAGTTTGGTCGCAACAAATATCATGTTGCAACACTAATTTTCAGGACTTTGGCTTTGGCACAATTTATGGCTAAAGCCTGAACCATTTTTCAGGTATGTCTACTAGAATTACACCTCTGATCGTTGGAGCCCTAGGTGCATAAGGACCCCAGTAATGAGCGAGTGTTGAGAGAATATGGAATCAGTCAATGCTACGCTCAGCTGATGCGGCAACTCATGGTGTCAGACACCATCACGTGATCGAGGGACATCTACCTAGAACACATCACTGGGCATCAGCAATAGCAGGAGGGATGAGCTGGAGTGCCGATGAGAAGCGCAGTTGGGAAAGTAACTGAAATACTTCCCTGATGGATTGTATTTTCTAATTGGACAACCTACCCTAAATTCTCAATTACCGAGGGACAATCTTCACTCATTGGCAGCATTGTGCTTTCCACAACCAACTCTCAGTATAACTTTTCATGAGTGATGTACCCAAATACTTGGATGCTAATATCTAAACCGTATTGTTAAATTTATTCAAATTTGGATTACTGGTGATTATGCACTATATGTATCTTATGACTTTTAAAACAAACCTTTTATTTGTGAATAATCTAAGCACGATACCCAGATGTACAGACACTCTTTTCTTAACCTATGTATAGTATAATTTTTTAACATTAGCTTTAATAAAATATTTACACTAAAAAGATTAAATGTAATAGCAATGGGAAAAGTGAGCATTTTGTTTATTTACCTGTGGATCTCTCTACTATTTACAATGTGTTATTTTGAGTTAAAAATGTTTACAAATTATTAATAGTTTCCATTACAGCACCTTTTGTTCAAAGGTTTCTAAGTGCTTGTAAGAATGCATCTGTGACTTCAGAACAGAAAAACATGCTGTTCATTCTATCTTAAATAAGGTTGGCCTTCTTTAGACAGAAGAAAATACACCAAGGTTTCAAGTTATGTACTTTCATCAACTGATTATTTTCATTCACAACACTGAGTGACCTTGATATGACCTTCCATGGAGCCAGATAGCAAATACACTATACTTAGTAGCAAGAGAGACATGGATGCTACATACTGTTGCTTGTCGGATGAGTAATGAGAACTGCCTGAAAATTAAGGCAGTATTTTGAGCCATCTCAAGTTCACAAACTGCCTGCTTAGTTAGCTCCTAAATGTCAGTGATTCGGTCAACAATTAATACAAATAAAAATGACCTGAAGCGTAAACATTTCCAGAAGTCTAGCCAAACTTTACCAGCCAATTTGCTGAGGTAATACTACCAAGGGACAGAGACATCTGTCTCAAATGATTTCTGAAACTTAACTTAAAGCAGTCTGAACCCTAATAAAAATTGCAGAGTCAGTAATTGCAGTATTAGCACATTTATATTTCTTTTTATGTACACCTTTAATCGAGTCTGAAAAGTGATGGAGAACAGCATTTCACAGTTCAAGGGCCAAATACATCCCTGCTGTAATGCCACTGAAGTCAGTAAGGGTGAATTTGTCTTGAATGAACTTCTTGGAGGTTGTTAAGACAGATAGATAAAAACAGTCTGTGACTGCATGTAACTTACAGGTAAGATTCAGGCATCCTTACTCACACTGAATAGCGCCAGACTCTATAAGCAGCCCCACTGACGTAAGTAGCACTAATTGCAAGGTGAACTACTGCTTAACATGAGTAAGTGTGGAACAATCTGGGCCTAATTCAGCAGTCTTTCTGCAGCTTGGGAAAGTAAGCAGTAGTGAGGAGGGCAGACGGACCTGCTTGGAGGTTGGAAGTAGCAGGGGCTACTCAGTGCCAATACCTGAAGTCTAGAAGGCCTGCAGGGACAGTCAAGGGGAGTGAATTTATGCTCCTTATTCACTTCTATGCCCCTCCATGGCAGCATAAACTAGGTCACAAACTGGCCCTATAGTACCCTGGGGAAGGCCATGATCTGATTTCAAAACAGGGGGATATAAAAGAAAGATGAAACACTGAGTAAAACATTTCTCTGGGAGAATTAACTCTCTTGCTCCTGATTTAACAATAGGAATTGGGGAAGGGGGTGGGTCAGAAGGTAAAAGCAGCTGGGATGTGCAAGTTGACAGAAAGGGTGGATGTGGTGCTCCTAAGTAGTGAGGCTGAATGTAGAGCAAGAGAGGGGAGAGTAATGGCACGAGAGATGTCCAGTGAGGAGGAAATTGGAGGGCATGGCAGAGCAGAGAATGAGTAATGACACTGTTGGAAGAAGCAGGAGAAGAAAGGAGGGAGGACAGGTGGAAGGTGGCGGGGGGAGCAAAATGGTGGGCAAAATGCTGACTGTCTGAAAGAGCCTGCAATGCCATGCCAGCCAGCTGGGAGGAGTGAAGAGCTACTTAAAATGTGGCAAGAAGAGAGGAGCTGCTTTACAGCTAGCTTTCTATAATCCAAGGGGTCCAGCACTCCTAGGGAACTAATATGGCAAATCAGAACTAAGGAACCAATACCAAACTGGAACCAAAATCACAGGTTATACTGTGTTTAATTTTAATGTGTTGTGCTATTTGTACTGTATGGAGTAATTGCTAGCATGAGGGATATGGATTACTGTGTTCTATGCCTTCTTCATTTCTGTTACTGAATAAACAACTTCCTCCATCAAACTGTAAGGAATTAGCTTTCAGACCTCATGGGAGGATGTGCTTATACACTACCAGTGTACTCAAACTACAACAAACTCAGTCCAGGAAAAATGAAGGCATGTTTTGGGGAAGGATTAGCAATTTTGTCTACTATAAAAATTGTAGTATGCAATTATAACAATCTACAGTAATTCAGTGCACAGAGCATGGGTCTATTTTTGATGACGGCTTCACATCATATATGCAATAGCTAGAACAGAAATTCATGTTAACCCTAAGAACACCTATCGTTAGTATTCTAAGGATTCAGTAGCAGTTGAGAAAGATCATTCCTAAACATTTGCTTTTTCCATTCTTGGAACGCATCAGAACATTCAGATCCTGAGCTTATAAACAGACATCTGAGAAGAGTGAAACTACCTCAGATCTCAGAGGATAATGGGGCAGCTCTTGATAAGTAAATTGCTGCACAGGTAGTTGAAGTTGTAATTAACTGTTTAAAATCCAGTAAAGCCCCAGGTCCCAACGGGTTTTCTGAGGAGTATTCCAGAGCTCTAAAGCAAATGTTGGCCCCTATTTTATTTAATGGTATGTTACAGGGGAATGAGATTCCAGATTCATGGAAAAAGGCAAAAATTGTGATCATTCCTGAAGAAGGGAAAGATCTTACCAACTGTGCATCATACAGACTTATTTCTTTAATTAATGTGGGTGCTAAAATTTATGCCAAGGTGCTAGCAAACAGACTGTCACTCTTGTTCACTCTGACCAGCCTGGGTTTGTTGCTGGTAGACATCAATCTAATAATATTGGAAGAACTCTGAATTTAATCTATATTGTTAATTTTAGCTACTCTTCCTGTGCACTGCTTTCTTTGGATACTTAGATAGCCTTTGACCGGTTGGTGTGGGAATACCTTAGACAGATTTTGGTAAGGTTTGGTTTGGGTAATCAGTCTTCTGTGGGCATATTGACTATGTATACTCATCCTCATGTGTCTGCTTTGGTTGATAGTCATTAATCCCTTCCTTTTAAGTTATCTAAGGATATGAGACGGGGTTGCCCTTTATGCCTTCTGTTTGCCCTGACAATGGGGCCATCTGCAATAAATGTGAGAAACAGCCCCTTAGAAAAGGGCATCAAAATGTCTTCTGGGTTAACTCAAAATAGCTTTGCATGCTGACAACATCCTGTTATATCTGCATGATCCAGAAGTCCCATTAAAATTATAGTACAATTGGCTTTGACATTTGGGCAGGTATCAGGCTTCAAAATAAATTGCAGTAAATCTAACATTTTAGGAATTAATATTCCTGAAAGGGTCAAAACAAACTGCTATCAGCTACATAAGTTTAAATGGGTAAAGAAATCTTAAAATATTTAGGAATAATATTTGTTTGTGAAGAAACAAATATCTTTTTAAGGCAAACTGCCCTTCACTATGGAATAAAATAATAAGGCTTGGAGGAATGGAACAAATATGAAATTTCTTGGTTAGGTACGGTAGCTCTGGTAAAGATGAATGTCCTCCCAACGTTGTTATTTTTCTTTCAATGCATCCTTGTTGGTATCCCTGACATGACATTAAAACTTGGCAGGATACACTATTAACATTCATATGGAACCATAAAAGACAAAGGATGAGTTCTAAATTCTGTTTAATCCTACCGTATACAATGGACTGGCGTCCCCTACTTTAGTTTATTATCATTATTATGCACCACAACTAAAAGATGTGAACAACTCAGTTAACAATAGACCATCCAAACACTTGGTAAAACTCAAACAGCACTGGAGCCCAAATACAGCTATTTATAGTAATCGTTACATTAAAAAGAAATTTAGGTCATCAAAAAATAAATCACCCATTCATCCAGACCACTTTAGCAGTTCTGGACACATTTTTCAAATTTCCCGCTGCTTAGCCCTTCTCCCTTAGTCACTTTCTTTAATAATCAGGAATTTATCTCTAGAAATACCAACATGACTATTCGTTGTGAGTAAGAGCTGTGATTACTCGGTTTGGACAGCTATTCCTGGGTCCTCATTTGAAATTATATCGAGAGATATGTAATAATGTAAATAATTTAAAGCTCCCATATTTTCAATATTTGCAAGTCAAACATTTTATGGTGAAATCTGGATCTCCTATGTAGACCTTTAGACATGTTTGAGGAGTTGACCCAGGAGCAAACTGGATCAAAGGGTTTAAGTTCTAAAACATATGCAATTTTGACTGAAAAGATGTTGATAAGAAAACTCAGCTGAAAAGATGGAAGAGAGATTTGGATAAAGAAACTGATCGGGAACAGCGGATCTCTATCTGGGAAAGGGGATAAACATCTTTAATTTGTGTGGCTCATGAAGAATATTCTTATAAGTTACTGTATAGACAGCATAGGATACCAGTAAATATCCATCATATTTTTGCTACTAGAGAGGTGCTCTGTTGGAGGGTTTCTGGGGGAAAAGGAACATACTTGCACATGTGGTGGTTGTAACCAGGAATTAGACAGCTTGAGGAAGAAATTATCAAAGCAATTCATCTTATAACAAAATGCCGGCTTCCTAGAGATACCCTGACCTGCTTACTTAATGCTCCAGTAAAAGATCTACATTTTAAACAGAATGACAAATTGATTTCTTTTTACTGTGAGGAACAAGATTTTGTATTGCACATAATTGGAAAAATGTGACTCTTCCTCCTTGGAATTGTGGTATAGGAAAATATGCACTGCCCTTGTAACAGAAAAGCTTTCATACTAAGTATGTACACAAGAGAAGTGCCAAAATAAGAATGAAATTCAGAAATTTGGTCACCCTTTTTAGTGCAATCAGAGGAGAAGGGCTCCCCAGCCAGCAAGCCATTATCTTTAGTCAGAATATTCTTTGAATATTAACCTGATCCTGAATAAGTAATAAGAAACGTATGATAAGGACATAACATAAGAACATGATGCAGTATGTTACAGTTTTATTGTAACTTTGACTTAATAAAAAGTAAAATACAAGAAAAGAAAGATAATTCCTCCTCTCTCTCCTCCCATCCCCTCTCTTGCCCCACCTCCCCCTAAGCTTTCTCTTGCTCCCAAATACAGAATATGACCTCTTTCACCCACTTGACCCACCTAAAGGGTTGAAACTGATTTCTACTCCCCTAAATGGATGGAGACAACCTCCTGTCCCTGCCCATTGCCTAGTTCTCAGCCAAGAAGTACTCTCCTCCTGCCCTCTGCTGTCTCTTGATGCCACCTGTACCATAGGTGCCGACTTCGTGGGTGCTCCAGGGCTGACTGCAGGACAGATGCTGTGACTCCTTCTCTGTCTCCCTTTCCTCTGCTAGCTGGTCAGTGCTCCCTCCCATTTGCTCTTTTCTTCCTCTCCCCTTCTGTGTCTCTTGTTAGGAAAGGAGGACCAGAGTACATGGTGGGTATTAACTGTCTAGTAAGTGAAGATGAGGAGAGAGACTCAGCCACTAACCTTAGTCAAACATGGAGAAATCAACAGGGAGTCCAGGGAGCCAAATAAGATGCCTGAAAAGTGGAGCCTCATGTCAAAAGCAACAAATCAGCCAGGCCTAGTAACAGCCATCAAGAGACAGCACCTAGGAGTCCTACCCAACATTTCAATCTCTGGCCACAGAGCCTCTTTCCTCTCTTTGTGCAGCAATCCCTGGGACAAATGTTCAATGAGCCAGTGTTCTATATCACAAGAGGTCATAAATCAGAGATATCTTCTCACCTAAGAATGTTTCGGGAAACATTTTATGTGGCACACTCTCCAACATCTAATGATAATCCGTAACCCAGCAATTTACACAGCAAAGTGGCACTAATTCTCACAGCAGATAAACACACACCCTGGAAAGTGGTATACTCCTTTGTACAAAATTTGTCACTGATGTTAAAAAAAGTACAGGTGATTCTGCTCACATATCCTGCTTTTATTCTACACTCACCAACCGGGGACCAGTCGTCTATTTTTCTTAATGCTTTAAAAGGGCCAATTTTACAAAGCTGAAAACAAGTATGAGTCAAATCAGTTGGGAAGAAGAATTTAAACAGCAAAACATAAATGATAATTGGGAATTGTTTAAGTACATTTTACTGGATGCCCAAAATTCTACAATCCTACTACTGAGAAAGAAGGCTGTGCGGTTTAAAAAAACAACTTGGCTTTGAGGGGAAGTAACTGCAGGTATAAAAAAAAGATAATGAATGGAACAAGGTGTGAAGTTCATAGTAAACAATATAAATCAGAAGCTAGGAATTGTAGAAATTCTATAAGGGAAGCTAAAAGATACACAGAAAATCTATGGCCAGCAGAGTTAAGGGAAACAAGAAGGAGGGGTTTTTTAAGCATAAGAAACAAAAAGCAGCTTACCAATGGTATTGGTCCATTACTAGTGGAAATGGTAGAATTATCAATAATAATGCAGAAAAGGCAGAAGTGTTCAATAAATATTTCTGTTCTGCCTGAAAAAATGAACCTGCACATCCTGAAAGATTTTAGTTCTATCTTTACAGTTCATCCACAAATAGGGACTGGGGGTAAGGGTGGATCTCAAGAGGGAATATATTCAGAGCTCTCCAGTTATCAGTCACTAACCTAGTTTTTCTCCTTCATGAAATTGCCTGCACAGATCCCCACTCTTAGAGATTACCCATCACTCTATCCTAGGAAGAGAACTGAAGGTGGGATGCTATAATAAAACATCCCTGAAATGGGCATCAGACCTAACATTCAAATTACGACCTTGATCCACAAAAGAATTTGTGCATTCTAAGGGCTGGTCTACACTAACGCTGTAAGTTGACCTAAGTTACGCTACTTCAGTTACATAAGTGACATAACTAAAGTCGATGTAATTTAGGTCCACTTACAGCGGTGTCTACACCATGCTATGTTGACAGGAGACGCTCTCCTGCCAACTTACCTTCCGCCTCTTGGGGAGGTAGAGTACAGACCTCGGGAGAGCGCTCTGCCATCGACTTAGCTTGTCTTCACCAGACCTGCTAAATCAACACAGCTGCATCAATCAGAGCAGTGCTGATTTAGCCAGAAGTATAGACAAGCCCATAGACTCCTACTGAAGTCAATGGGACAGCACACAAAAGTAAGGGTACCCTCCCCACACAAGGTCCTGATTCAGCAAAGCACTTAAGCACCTGATTTCAATGGGACATAAGGAAATACTTAAGTGTTTTGTTAAATCAGGGCTAAAGTTTCATCAGTGTTTTGTTAAATCAGGGCTAAAGTTTCATTGTTTTAAATGCAAGCATAAGAATCCATTCATGCAGATCCCTTTGCAGGATCAGGGCCTGAGAGTGTAAAATTAATAAAGATGTATCTTAAGCTACAAGGAGTACATCTGCAAGTCTCACACATAGATAAGTTATACATATATGGCTGCGGAAGCTAACTGTGGTGGCATGATCTTTTTTTTCATTATTTACTGTTTATTCTGCTTTCTATTGGTGCTATGCACATAGAAAAGAAGATTTAAAAATCTAAATGAATCAGACAGAAACAATACATAAGTTTCAGGTTTTAGTTTCACTCCTGGGAGTCTACGTATGTGGTTTCAATAATTTCTCCTGTGGACGATTCCTTTCCAAAACAAGTCTACCCTGCAGACATTTTTCCACCGTTTTAATTTTCCTACTGCTATTCCCCATTTTAACAAGTGACTTGCTCAAACTCTTGGTAGACCATTTAGTTGCAATATTGCTCTTAACATTTTATTTACCAAGAAGAAACTTCCTGAGGTTTGTACACTGTGTAAATGTAGTTTCATTCTGCAGATCACCATATGTTGAGGAACTAGGGCACTGTTATAAATCTTAGCAGCAGAGTACAATTTGTTGACAGGCAGAGAATTAGAATATCCTGAAGCAGAGTTCATGTGTGGTCTTCACTCTAGACCACATCCTGCCGTTCTGTATGAAACCTTGTAATGGCTTCTTTGTATTTTGTCTCTTTCTAAAGCCTCATAGAAGGACCCTGCCTTACCAGGTCACTCAGTATCTGAAGGATAAAGCAGACACATTAACAACCCAAAGGGTTCTACACAGATTATTAAAAAGAAAATGGCATTCCATTTTGGAATTTAGCACCAGAAGAAATGCTATATAAAATTTCACACACAACTCTTCCATGGACCAAATTCAGACTTGATATAAGTGGGTACAACTCCATTGATTTCAATGGAGTTATACATTCTTACACCAAATTTCAGCTTGGCTCATTACCTGTGATTTTAAAAAGCCAAATAATAAAAAAGTTAGAAAAACTAATAAAAGTTTAAAAAAGGAAATGATATGGACTTTGTGGCTTGGGAATTTTTAGCAGCTGCATTTTGCGTAGCACGAATGACAGTAGAAAAACCTGGCCCTATCTTCACAGAGACTATATTCACATTTCACATGCAGTTTAAGGCTCAGTGTAGTGGAGAATAGGGATTAAAAGCAGCCAAGCTAGGCTGATTGGGAAAGCAGCCACAGCTGTGGCCAGCTCAATTAGGGCCCAGCTGGCCCTTATAAGAGGTCTGGGTGGGCAGGAGCTGGAGGAGTCTCTCTCTCTCTCTCTCTCGAGGTCCTTTTCGAGAGAGAGAGAGAGAGAGAGAGAGAAAAGGACCTGGCTGCCTGGGAGAAAAAGGTACCTGGAGTGGAGCAGGGCTGGGGAAAGGCTAGAAGAGCTGGGGAGTTCCAGCCTGGCAACTCCCCAAGCTTAGGCCTTGGTAAAGGCCTATGCAGGTACTGGGGCTGGAAGGTACAGCCCAGAGATAGGCAGAGGCAGTTGGTCCAACCTCCTTGCCAATGATGAGTGGCCAGGACAGACTGCAGTTTGCCCCAGTAAGTGGGGGCTAGATGATGACTGGCAGTAGCCACTGAGGCAAGGTGGGTTTAGAGGGTTGGGGGTTCCCCTGGGAGGGGAGACCCAGATTGTGGGTTACTGCTGAGGGCAGAACCCCAAGGTAAAGGGGCACCTGGGCCCAGGAGGGACACAGGGGCCTGAGGCAGGTGAGCCACCGGCCAGCAGAGGGCGCTCCGAGCTGGAATCGAGCTGATAACCAGCAGGAGGTGGCACACCGGTGAGTCTTCGATTTGCTACACTCAGCATTGCCCCAGGTGAAGCAAAAGCTCTGGAGAAGAAAACCAGTATTGAAATAGACTGGTTATGGTGGGTATCAGACAACAAATATTCTTTTTCTAGTTAAGATGGACAAAGAAAACACTGACTGTTGGGACCTGTGGCCTCCATTAAGCACATTGCTTACTAAAGATGAGAGCAACTATAGGCTGCATTTTGGCCACTCCTGCTTTAATATTTTGGATACCATTATCACATGTTCCTTTTTTTATCTTAATAGAGTTAATGTAAGAGTGATCTTCCAGGATGAACCTCTATAACAGCTATTAAACTTGAGTTCCTAAAGTAAACCATTCATATTGGTACCTGTTTACATACCATATCTATTATAAATCTTGGAAGTGTTGTTCAATTGCTGTAGTAAGAAGATTAAATGGCTTCTAAATTCTAATGAATTTTTCTTTCACCAGATAATTCAGCCCCAGAACTACTGTCATATTTTGTGTGATCATATAAATCACACAGAATCTGTAGCTCATTGTTCCGAAGGACACTAAACTGCCAACTGGACATATTTTACCAATATGAGGGATTTATTTTTTACTGCATTTGCTGTTTCCTGCCTACATCTGGATAGTGTGAACAGTTAAATGTGATACAATTGTTTGAATTTATTGGAAAAGTAAAGTTTTTTGGGTTTTTTTTTTGTTAAAGTGAAATGAGTCTTCCACAGAGTGCTGTGAAGAACAGAGGACTTAACTGCAGAACCATATTCAGGGAGACACTTTGCGGCCAGGTTTGAAACACTTTCCACTGTACCTTAACCATGGTTTAAAGGGTTCACCATCTGTTTGGTGAAGAGCATTTCACTTGAAGCTGTCTAGTTCCTGAGCCCATGGGACCTATGGACATCTGGCATAACGCAGTGTACAGTAGAGAAGGGATAATGAAAATAACAAAGGAAAGACTAAATAATGTTTAAACCAAAGCTAGCTGAAACAGAATATAAGTATTCAGGGCAGCACCTGTTGAACTGAGGATGCAGAGGAAATATTTTTTACAATAAACAGCACATGTTCCAATATCAGCCCAGAAATAACACCTCCACAAAACTGAAGTACAGTTAATTGCAGGCACAAATGACCCTACCTGATTTGCAAGACTAATCAAACCGTCAGATGTCTAAATTCTATAATTCTTGCCTGGCATCTAGAAGTTGTTTGTGAAAGCAAAATTTCAAATTCAAAATTGCAGGCAAATTTCAAAAGTGTAGTCTTAAATTTTGATAAATAAAGGGTGAAATTCACATTGCTGCAAAGCCTGAATAATTGCAGGGATTGCAAAGAATAGACCTCTCCCTCATACCTGAACACATGCCATAAGGTCCATTGACCATGCTCTTCTGCTCCCCTTCCAAAGTGCCTTATTACAACCTTCTTATGATCTCTCACAGAGTGAGCTACCTCAGAGCTTGATTCTCCAAGTGATGGTTCTTGTGCATTTTAGTCTTTCTGTTAAACTCAGATTCCCTAAAGTCTGTGAGACCTTGTGTAATATATATGTAACATGTTCTTCTGCACCAGTCTTATGTAAGTATTCCTGTTATCTTTCTACTGGATCTGTAAGGTAAGGAAATCCTGTGGCCTTTTTTTAACGTTAGAAGTCTGGCTGGACCTGTAAATGAGTTTAAAAACTCTGGTGCATGAACATAAAATTATTACCCAACAAACAATACTATATTTTAAAATATGCAATTAATTCTGTTACGTAACATTGAACTTAAAGTTGTGGTTTGCGTCACACTAAATGCAAGCTCTCAATAAATAGTGTGACAACCCTAGATGATCATAATGGTCCCTTCTGACCTAAATATCTATGAATCTATGACAAAGTTCCTCCTCTGCCTTGGTGGGTCTTGCACTTATTGGCAGATTTGCTCGCCTTGCAGCTTCATGGTAGCCCTCAGTTTGGCCGTTTTCGTGAACCCACAGTCCAGGTCAACTCTTCCTGTGTCTGACCAGGACTTGGGAGGTTTGGGGGGAACCCGGGCCTGCCCTCTACTCCGGGTTCCAGCCCAGGGCCCTGCAGAATGCAGCTGTCTAGAGTGCCTCCTGGAACAGCTGTGTGACAGCTACAACTCCCTGGGCTACTTCCCCATGGCCTCCTCCCAACACCTTCTTTATCCTCACCACAGGATCTTCCTCCCGGTGTCTGATAATGCTTGTACTCCTCAGTCCTCCAACAGTATGCGTTCTCACTCTCAGCTCCTAGCGCCTCTTGCTCCCAGCTCCTTACACACGCACCACAAACTGAAGTGAGCTCCTTTTTAAACCCAGGTGCCCTGATTAGCCTGCCTTAATTGATTCTAGCAGCTTCTTGATTGGCTGCAGGTGTTCTAATCAGCCTGTCTATCTTAATTGTCTCCAGAAGGTTCCTGATTGTTCTGGAATCTTCCCTGTTACCTTACCCAGGGAAAAGGGACCTACTTAACCTGGGGCTAATATATCTGCCTTCTATTACTCTCCTATTACCCTCCACCCCAGGTCTGCCGGACCTTTTCTTTGGCCCCACCCCCACCCCTTCACCGTGAGCCGGCTGCACAAGCTGCAGCCGGGCTGCTTCCAGACCGCGCCAAGGAAACATCTATACACGCTCGCGCTCCACACCCTTCACGCCCTCAACCCTCGTGTCCTGCCCCGATACAAAATGACGGGACCTCCTGCCACCTTTGGAGGGTGAGGAGCCCAGGTGGGCCAGCCGATATTCCACCTTGGTTCCGAGGCCCGCCGGGGATATCAGTTGGCGGCTCCTTCATGGAACCATGAGCACGGGCATGTACTTGGTGCGGTTCACCCCTATCCCAGACACCTGCCCCTTTTGTGGCGTGAGGGAAACCCTGGCACACATATATTTGGAGTATGCCAGGCTGCAGCCCCAATTCTGGCTCCTCACAAATATTTTATTATGTTTTTGGTTGCACTTTTCCCCTGACCTTCTTATTTATGCACTCCCTATCCGCAGCCCCACAAAGTCATGGGATCTCCTGGTCAACCTCCTCCTGGCCCTAGCTAAAATGGCTATCTATAAAACCAGAGTGAGGAGGTTGGCCGATGGAGTCTCCTGTGACCCTGGGGCCTATTTCCGATCCTCCGTCCGTTCACGTATCCGGGCAGAGTTCCTCTGGGTGGGGTCCACTGACTCCCTTGATGCCTTTGAGGAGCAGTGGGCGCTGTCCGGGGTTCTCTGCTCGGTGTCCCCATCCGGTTCCCTTCGTTTGACCCTTTGACCACACTCCTGTCCCTGTTATTTCATTAGCTGTCCCCCGGATTTATTTGGTGTCCAGGTTCTGTGGATCCCCCTCTTAGGCTGGGGGGGATCCTTTAGCAGTGGGCGGGCGAAGTAATCCAATAGGATTACTCTCCTGTAGCCATCCGGCCCGACCCTGTCACAATAGCAAATATATTAGTAGAATTTTCTAGATACTGGGAATGGTGAATCTACCTTTTATTCTATGTGCATCACTACGGTACCCAAGTTACCACCCCCATCTCCCTTTCACCTCAAGGCTCATTTACACACTGTTCACAATCACTCTCTGAAGTTCCTCTCTCCAGTTCCATCCGTTCCTTTCCCCTCTGGCTTCCATACCTTGCACTCCCCTGAAACCACTCTTGCCAAAATCTTTAATGGCCTCTTCCTAGCCAAAGCTAAGAATCAGTGATCCATTCTCATTCTGTCAGCCACCTTCCACACAGTTGGCCATGCTCTTCTTGAAATCTCCTCCCTTGGCTTCCGTGACTCTGTCCCCTCCTAGTTCTCCTCCTACCTCTCTAATTGTTCCATCACTATATCTTTCGGGGGCTCCTCCTGATCTCCTCCTCAGCTTTCTGTGGTGGCCCCTTAGAGCTCTGTCTTCAGTCCCCTTCTCTTCTCCCTCTGCACCTTACCTCTGGGTCATCTCATCCACAAACATTAATTCAACGACCACCTCTATACGAATGATTCACAGATCTACTTCTACACTCCAGACCCATCTTCTTCTGTCCAAACTAGAATCCTGGCCTGTCTCTGACAACTTCTCAGATGTCAAACTCAACACGGCTAAATAAAGCTCTCAGTCTTCCCCCACAAACCTTCCCCACTACCTCTTTTATCACATTGGAAAATTCCACCATCTCAGGCCAATAACGAGGTGCCACTTTCATCTCCGACTTCTCTCTAGGTCCTCATATCCAGACTATGTCTAAATCTTGCTGATTCTTTCAGCCTAACATCTCTGAATATTGCCTTTACCATCTGTCCAAACAGCAAAAACTCTCTTTCAGGCTCTCAGTATCGTGTGTCTTGATTATTGCAACATCCTTTTCTCCGGTCTTGCAATCATTTCCATTCAGAATGCTGTTATAAAGATCATTTTCCTAGTCCATCTCTTTCCTTCCCTCCACTTCTCTGTCACATCAAACATAAGCTACTTGTCTTCACTTTCAAGACCCTTTGCAGCCAATCTCTCACTATTAAGATGTTAACCTCTGCCTCCAGTCTGTCCATGAGGCCAGCCTCCATTGTACATTCGTTAAATTTTCAAACAAGCATCTTCATGCTTTCTTTCATGCTGCCGCTCATGCTTAGGAAGAGCTCCCCTAATCATCCGCAAAGCTACCTCATTATCTTCCTTCAAAACCATTCTTAAAATTCTCCTTTTAATTGATGCCTGTGAAAAACCTGCCAATGGTAAGACTGCTGCTGTGCCAAGACCACTCCCTATCATGCTGCCCAGTACTCATTGTTTCTTTGTAATCAGTTCTCAGCCCATCTGTGTCCATCTGTTCTCTCTTTTTTTAATATATACTTAGATTGTGAGCTCTCTGGGGCAGGAACTGTCTTTTTGTTCCGTGTCTATACAGCACCTAACACATTGGGGTCCTGGTCCATGACGAGGGCTCCTAGGTGCTACAGTAATACAAATAAAATAAGTAGTATCTGAATGCCAGTTTAAATACTAACATACACAAAGGATCTCTACTTCTTTCCCCCTCCATCCTCAAGTTAGCTGGAATTTTCCCAACCATATAAAAGATACACACTAATTATCAGTAATAATTTACAGTGATGATTGTATTACATTAGCATCGAGAAGCACCAATCAGGATCAGAGCCCCCATTATGATGGGTTTCAGAGTGGTAGCCGTGTTAGTCTGTATCAGCAAAAAGAACAAGTAGTACTTGTGGCACCTTAGAGACTAACAAATTTATCTGAGCATAAGCTTTCATGGGCTAAAGCCCACTTCATCGATATATATAATCTTCCTACTGTATTTTCCACTGCATGCATCTGATGAAGTGGGCTTTAGCCCACGAAAGCTTATACTCAAATAAATGTTAGTCTCTAAGGTGCCGTAAGTACTCCTTGTTCCCATTGTGATGGACTCTGTACAAACATGGAACAAAAGACAGTCCTTGCCCCGAAGAGATTAAAATGGAAAACTTCCATCCTGGAAAGATTTATGCTGACTAGAGAGAAGTCAGAGATGAATAACCCATCGATTTTAGTGTTCACGTGAGATCCTTAAAGAGAAAAAGGTTCCAGTTTTCAGATTTTTCTTTCACAAGCAGGACTTTCAAACTTGTGACAATTTAAATGGGTGAGTGAGAAGAATTTGGAGTCAGATTTTAAATGTCTCAGTGAAACACTGCAAAACCCTTTAGCACGAGAGAGACAGAGAGAATGGAAAATTTCTAACGGATAATTTCCTTTCTGCTAGCAGTATCTCCTACAATTCTTGACATCTGGGCTGTTCGTCTCACTCTTCAGCTTCACGGAGGCAGATAGCGTTTTTGCGTATCGCTTTGGCAGGAACAAAGTAGCTTCTCTTTGCCCTCTTAGGTGTGGGGGTGCATAAGGCAGTGGTGTGCCAGACCACTCTGGCTGTCTCCATGGTGTCCTCGTTAACCTCAGACAAGTAGTCTGCAGAGAAGGGGCTACTAGGATGATCCGAGGAATGGAAATCCTGCTTTATGAGTGGAGACTCAAAGAACTTGACTTGTTTAGCCTAACCAAAAAAAGGCTGAGGGGAGACATAATTGCTCTGTATAACTATATCAGAGGGATAAATACCAGGGTGCGAGAGGAGTTATTTAAGTTAAGTGCCAATGTGGACACAAGAA
Organism: Natator depressus; assembly: GCF_965152275.1. Classification (NCBI taxonomy): domain Eukaryota; kingdom Metazoa; phylum Chordata; order Testudines; family Cheloniidae; genus Natator; species Natator depressus. The sequence continues at coordinate 43,792,821 of NC_134234.1, forward strand.
CAAATGGATATAAACTGGCCATCAACAAGTTTGGGCTCGAAATTAGGTGAAGGTTTCTAACCATCAGAAGAGTGAAGTTCTGGAACACCCTTCCAAGGGGAGCAGTGGGCCAAAAAGCCTAACTGGCTTCAAGACTGAGCTTGATAACTTTATGGAGGGGATGGAATGATGGGACTGCCTATGATGGCATGTGGCCCACGGGCGACTGCCTTTGGCAAAAAAACCCAGCAGCTGGAGATGGGACCTAGATGGGGAGGCTCTGAGTTACTACAGAGAATTGTTTCCAAGGTATCTGCCTGGTGGGTCTTACCCACATGTTCAGGGTCTAACTAATTGCCATATTTGGGGTTGGGAAGGAATTTCCCCCCAGGTCAGATTAGCAGAGACCCTGGGGGGTTTTGTCTTCCTCTGCAGCATGAGGCATGGGTCACTTGTAGGTTTAACCTAGTGTAAATGGTGAATTCTCTGTAATTAGAAGCTTTAAACCATGATTTGTGGACTTCAGTAACTCAGTTAGAGGTTAGCGGTCTATTTCAAGAGTGGGTGGGTGAGGTTCTGTGGCCTGCAATGTGCAGGAGGTGAGACTCCATGATCACGATGGTTCCTTCTGATCTTAAAGTCTATGAGACTATCCAGGAGCCAATGCTCGGACCTCCTCCCCTGGTATTGGAGGTCATTGGCAATTCTCTGAAGCAGCTCCTGGTACTCTCTCTAGTCGTTTGGTGGAGATGGTGAGGATGGAGTGTCTGCTTCATCCAGATGCAAGGATGAGATACCTATCGGTAAATGTGGATACAGGCCATGTACTCCTCCTCGTACTCTGTTGGATCTGGTGGGTGCTGAGTAGAAGAGGTGTGGTAAGATTCATGGATGGATCGGGGGCATCTCCCATAGGGGTAACAGGGACTGCAATAAGGCCAAAAGCAGGGACTGACCAGATAATGACAGTAATCTGGAGAATGAAATGAACTACTGCGCATACGTGGGCCAATGATCACTGCTTGTTAGAATTTCACAGCTCAAGCGCATGGCACGCATGGACACGTGAAATACACATAGAGCACTCAAAGAGGAACCTGCGATGGCATGGTCTGATTGGCATGTGGAGGTATCCATCTGCCAGATCCACTGAAATCAGAAAGTACCCTTGGGACAGGGATGAAACCGTGGAGATTATTTGATCCGGAACATTGTTTTCTTCATCTACTTGTTGAGCCTTTTGAGATCTAGAAACGCTCAGACTCCCACTCTACACTTCTGAATGATAAAGAAGATGGAGCAGAACCCTAAAAATCTTTCTTCTGAGAGAACACTTTCTATTATTCCCATATCCTGGTGCTGAGAAATATTAGACTGCGCACAACGAAGCTGTTCGAGATAGGGGACTGGATGAAAAAATGGATGGCAAGGGAGTATCCCTGATTCACTATCTCCCTGGCCCATTAATCTGTGGTCAAAGCAACCCATTCCTCCAGGAAATGGGAAATTCTACCCCCAAGCTCCCGCTCCAAGTGGAGATCTATATAGTCTTTGTCATAAATAGGGCTTGGGAGTGGCAGAGTTCTCTCAGGACTTTCCTTCCCAGCCGTGGTTCCATGGCATTCCTCTGGAGCAGAGGTTCTCAACCTTTTTCTTTCTGAGGCCCTCCCCCCAACATGCTATAAAAACTCCACAGCCCACCTGTGCCACAACAAGTGTTTTTCTGCACATAAAAACCAGGGCCAGCATTAGGGAGTAGCAAGCAGGGCAATTGCCCAGGGCCCCGCACCACAGGGGTCCCCATGAAGCTAAGTTGCTCAGGGTTCACCTTCAGCCCTGAGTAGCAGGGCTTAGGGCAGTGGGGCTTCGGCTTTCTGCCCTGGGTCCCAGTGAGTCTAACATTAGCCCTGCTTGAGGGACCCCCTGAAACCTGCTTGTGGCCCCCCAGGGGGCTGCAGACCCGATTGAGAACTGCTGCTCTGAAGAACCTGTTGTCACTTGGCTGGTATTTCTGCAAGGATGAGGGCCGAAAGGAACATCTTTGTCTAAAGACCAGCCTGTACTCTCTCTTAAAGGCATGGTGTGCCGTTGGAAGGGACTGTTTAGATTTTGCAGTACCCTAAACCACTACCACTACTTAGCTTCTCTCCAAAAAGCTGGACTCCTGTGAATTTGGCATAGTAAAGCACCTGCTTTGAGTGGCTATCCATCTTCCAGGGACAGACTCATAGGTGGTGCCTGGTCACTAAGGGGGAGGCCATGGCTTTGGCTGAGAACCTTACCAAATTCACGGCCATGAAAAACGCATCACAGACAGTGAAATCTAGTCTCCCCTGTGCAATCTGGTCTTTTGTGTGCTTTTACCCTATACAATACAGATTTCACAGGAGAGACAAGCGTTTCTCAAACTGGGGGTCCCAACCCAAAAGAGGGCTGGCAGGGGGGGAACACAGGGTTATTGTAGGGGGGTCATGGTATTGCCACCCTTACTTCTGCGCTGCTTTCAGAGCTGGCTCACCGGAGAGCAGAGGCTGCTACCTGAGGGCCCAGCTCTGAAGGCAGCAGCACAGAAGTAAGGGTGGTAACACTGCAACCCCCTTACAATAACCTTGCAATCCCCCCACAACCTCCTTTTGGGTCAGGACCCCTACAGTTACAACACTGTGAAATTTCAGATTTAAATATGTGAAATCATGAAATGTATTACATTAAATCCTATGACCGTGAAATTGACCAAAATGGACCGTGAATTTGGTAGAGCCCTACTTATCGCATCCACTGAGGTATCAGCAATGAACACTGCTGCCAGGAAAATTTTCTTTAAATTAGATCCAAAGTCAAGATAATCTCTATTCTTGAGGGCTCTGAGATCTTCAAGCAAGCAGTTCTGAGGGCCACCCTGAGAGAGGCTGCAGAGACCTCAATGTCTTTTTTGAGAGTGGCCTCCATTTTTCTATTTGTGGGGTCCTTAGGATAGAACTCTCCTTTCTCAGAGGATAACCACATCTTTAGCCAGGGGCACTACAGCAATATCAACCTTTGGTATCTCCGTAATCAGAACCTTTGGTTCCTGTATCCTGTAGAACCTGAGATCATTTCTGTTAATGTGCTTGCCCCTTGTCTGGCTGGTTCATCCCTGGTTATGTCTTTGAAGGAGGAGTATGGGGGAATCACAGCATCAGGGGAGGATTTTGAGGGAAGATATTTGCTCAGAGGCTAACTCTCAGTGTTCTGTTTGGGTGCAATCTGAATAGGGGATACAACCTTGTTGCTCATGGTCTTAAATTTCTCAGCTCTTTGCTGAGTCTTTCCCTGCACCTGATTGGAGTCAGAGCCCAACAATTCACCATCCTCTGTGGAACAGGAAGAGAAGTTAGAGCAGGGAGTACTCAGAGGTGTTCCAGGGAGTACATGAACTCATTTAGGTTTCTCAACCTGGGGGTTGCAGCCCCCAGGAGGGTCATGGGATGGGTTTAGGGGGGATGCAAGTGAAGGGCCAGCATTATGGGGTGGCAAGCAGGGCAACTGTGTGGGGCCCAACAAAGCTAAGTTACAAGCTTCAGCCCCAGGCGGTGGGGCTTTGGCTTCAGACAAGGCTCATAAGTGAAAAACAGGGTCAAGTATCAGACTGAAATGTAAACATACTATTTATATTCCAGTCTATTTATTTTATAATTGTATGGTAAAAATGAGAAAGTAAGCACTTTTTCAGTAATAGAGTGCTGTGACACTTTTGTATTTTTGTTTGATTCTGTAAGCAAGTAGTTTTTAAGTGAGGTGAAACTTGGGGTACACAAGACAAATCAGACTCCTGAAATGGCACAGCAGTCTGGAAAGGTTGGGAACCACTGAGTTAGAGGACTCAGACCACGTACACTTTTTTTTTTTTTGCATTTTCTTCCCCTTTTTTGCTTTCTTTGATTTTTGAGGGGTTTTTTTGCTTGGAGAGTGTACGAACTCCATCATGGCTCTGGTGAGGGCTTTTGCAGCTAGCTTTGCTGAGCGCCTGAAATCCTCTTATAAGATCTCTTTCTGAGTCCTTGCCGGCTGGGTTCCATTTCTCCATGGACTGGTGGAGGGTGGGGAGAAATGCTTTCAGGGCCCTCCTGGTCAAATTGGGAAGGAGGGGGGGGTGTTTATGAACTCTGTTTCTTTTCCCAAGGTGCTCAGGACCCATTTTAGCACTTAAAAGGGATTTGTGACCCCGCCAGTCTGCCCCGTTTTCCAGGGGCCCCCTTAGGATTTACTCAACTGATCGGCATTTTCCTGGTCCTTGGAGCCTCTCTCTACTCCACCCATAGACTCCTGGGTCATTGTTCCCACGTCGGAGTCATGGCTGCTCGGGTGGGTAGAGGATCCCACATGCTGTCTGGCTTATGGCCCTGGGACCTAACAGAGTGAGGGATGAAGGCTAGGTGAAGGCTGGGCACAACTCACTGTCCGCTGACCCTGGGAGGTAGTGTCATAAATGGATCACCATTTGGATTTCACTTGCTCAGGGTTTTTTAGACTGCTCTGCCATACCTGGAAGATGCAGAGGTATAAATGGGGAGGTACGGCAGCTGAGGCTCCGGGGATTCCAACAACCAGCTAAAACTAGCACGGGGGGAGGAGGGGCTGGGAGGGAGATGACTGCTTACCACTTGCCCAAATTTGAACAAAAAACCCCAAACAAGCCTTAGGCAGATGAAGGCAGGAGCCTTCATACCACTGTCCTCAGCTGACATGCAGGTAGACAAAACTGGCTGCAAGCAGGAGAGAGGGGGTGTGGCCAGAGTGGAAGCCCCAAAACACTAATCTGCCTCAGTGAAGCCACAGAGTGAGGAGAGCAGCCCAGACCTCAAGAATTGTAGGAGACACTGGGCTGCAGAAAGAGAGAGAGAAAGCAACTTTAGCAATGTCTTAAAATTAATCCTAAATGAGCAAGTTTCATATTCAATACATGGAACTCAGCAGATCTGAGATAGGGATAAATATTTTTTTAATTCTCCTTTTCAGCTGAAAACATTTTCCAAAATAGTTTAATGTTCAATTGCTCTTCTAATGGCTTTATTCATACAGCTCTTCCTATTAAACTATCCAAGGTGTCTTACAATAAAATAGAAAGTAAATGAATACAAAGGTGCAAGAACAAAACAATTAATCACAGGCCACAAATGAAGTTCAAAGTGCTGTGAAAAGGCCTTGGGAAATAAAATGGTTTTGAAACTGATTTTAAAAAAGATTAGTACTGTTGTCATCCTTAAGCTAAATAAATAAATAAAAACAGGACATTCCCCAGCTCCAACACTACAGCAATGGTACAAGGAGCTCCCTTGCCTCTGAAAGCTGCAAACAAACTCTTTGGGCTTGAGAGAACTCCCATAGATGGTACACAGAGAGAAGCTCAGAAAGGCATTCAGAACTCTGTCTCTTAAGGGCTTTATAAGATAAAAATCAATATGTTATATTCACGCCATATGCACAAAGGCAGGCAGGGAAGGGAACTTCCTACAGTAGTAGGAAGGTACTGCCGCTTTGTCCATCCTCAACAGTATTCAAGCCGTGACATTCTGTACTAGCTGCAGGCAGTGATCAGCCTTTTGGGTAGCCCCATGGTAGACAGCATTACAATAGTCAACTTGTGTGTCACATCTTGTCAGATGAGCATGTGAGCAACACGGGAGCACTCTGGAGACATGTTTAAGATGATAAAAACCAGCCCTGACCACTCCTGATACTTGATCATCAGCCCCAATCAAGAGCTACTCCTAAACTCTAGCCTGTTGAAGTGATTCACCATCGAAGGGTGGAAGGCCTATCAAAATGTCTCCTTCTCTCCTTAATGCAATCAGCAAGATTTTAGTCTCAGTTCAATCTTGTCCAGTTTTCAGCCATCCAGTCTCAGATTTCTATGACAGCACTGCCAAGACAATTTAATGTCTTCGGAACATGATGAGATCATAAATCTGTACATCTGATAGCTGGGGATAACCTAACCCAAATCTTTTACAAAGCTCTCCTAGAGGTAACATATAAGAATTTTAGAACATCTGATCCAACACTGGCCAATGCAAAACACTTCACATAGTCCCATCAAGACCCAATGAGAATTCATCCAGTGATACAAGCTTAATTAATAGATTTTGAGGCCAGAATTATGTTCATCTAGTCTGATCTCCTGCATAATGCACCTTCCAATAGTGTCTGCATTTGCATCAGGTAAGAATGACACAAATTCAAATATTCCCAGTCTCACACAACCAACCCAATAAATCATCCAGTGGTCCAAACTAACTCAGTTACAAGGGCAGTCTCACTATTATGTTCACCTGAAACAGCACTGATTATCCATTTCAGTCTATGTAAGTGTTACCATAGCTGTATTGCTAGGACCTTCTCCAGAGCTTTAGCTAAAAATGGCAGGCTAGAAATCAGTAAGTAATTCCTAAACACATATGCATTGAGCAAAGAGGACTTTGTGACGGAGGCTTCACTGCCAGCTTTTCAAAATGATATGAATATGTATATCTAATAACATTTCAATTATGCTTGAAAAGACAGGCATCCAGCTTCCCAGCCCTCCAAGACGGACATTATGATATAAGGACATACGGATATTAGATGGGCTTACTCACACTATTTTCACAGCTTTGAATCTGAAACTATCCTGAAATTCCTTCCCAGAAAGACAAGTAATCTGAGACCTCAAGATGTAGCCTGAGACATGCTATGCAGATTATCACATATGGACTAAATCTTGCTTTCAAAAAATTAGATAAATATATCATATTTTTATCCTGATATTGTCTGCGGTGGCTGCTGAAAGTCCAGATGAATCAGACCATCAAAAAACATAACGAGAGCTGTGGACAATTATTCAAGGATGCTTTATCAGTCCTGAAACAGAAACTCATTATGCAGAGGTCATAGTATCCTGCTGATAGGAAAAATATATCCTCAAGGCAACTCTGCCCTGTATGCAATGTATTTATCTGCACCTAATCCAGTTCAGGCTAAAATAAACGATAGAAAAATACACCTACAGTAAAATTACCTAAAAACCTATGGAAAACATGTATTTTCTTTTATTACAGTATTTGAAATATAATCTGAAAAAATACCAGTCAAGATACCCACACTGATCTCTGGCAGATAGTTTGTAAAGTCATAAAGATCACTATAAAGAACTGTTTTTGATACCTGAAATTTCAACCAAAAAAGAGAAGATTACTTACCTGTAAATGGAAGTTCTTCAAGATGTATGTCCCTATCTGTATTCCACTGTTGTTATGCATGTGCACCATGCACCTGGAATCGAACAATTTGAAAATAGTGTCTGTTGGTCTGTGCATTCACCCTGACTCGCCTAGTGCTTCCATCTGAGGCGATAAAGGATGGGGCAGACCGAATTCACCTCCAGTTCCTTCTCAAATCCGTAGCAGAGGGGAATGAGGGCAGGTAGTGGAATACACATAGGGACCATATGTCTCAAAGAACCTTCAGTTACAGGTCAGTAATCTCCTCTTCTTCTTCGAGTCATGGTCCCTGTTGTATTCCAGTGTGGGTGATTGGCAAGCAGTACCTCAGTAGGAGGAGGTGAGGATGAGGATGGAAGGGTTTTGCAGAGAATCGCCGCGCCAAAGGAGGCACCCACTGTCAAGTCCTGCGCCAGGGCATAGTGTGTTGCAAATGTGTGGACAGAACTCCACACACCTGCTCTACATATGTCTAGAAGACGCACGTCTTGAAGATATACTGTGGTCACTGCTTGAACTCTATTGGAGTGAGCCCGCATCCCACTGCCGGGAGGTAGGTTTGACAGTAGGTAGTAGAGTTTAATGCAGCCAGAAATCCATCTGAAATTCTCCAGGTGGAGATTGCATGTCCTCTGATTCTCTCCGCTACAACAATAAACAGTCCAGGAGACTTCCTGATTGTTTTGGTTCTCCGTAGGTAAAAGGCCAAGGTTCGTTGAACATCGAGGAAATAGAGGGAATAAATGTCCTATACAGCTGAGGAATGTGCCCATTGTAAGCTTGATGCCCATCCAAATACCATAGTTTGAGGTGGAGCAGTCCTGGATTGGGATGTTTGATTCTGCCATTGCACTGGGTCAGAAGACCGGGGAAGTTCGGGATGGTAAATCGGTGGACGGGATGACATGTGCAGTAGGTTGGGGAACCAGAACTGTCTAGGACAGAAGGAGGTGATCAGGATGACCATCACTTTGTCTCATTGGATCTTGTGTAGCTCTCGAGGTGGGCGCAGTAGTGGGGGTGGGGAAGGCACAGTTAAGCTGATCTGACCAGGAGAGAAGGAGACCACTGCCCTGAGAGCAGTAACTGAGGGCTCCCCGGAGCAATATCCATTTGTTGTTGGCCTGAGAAGTGAATGGGTCTCTGGTTGGGGTTCCCCACTGCATGAAGAGGTCCTGTAGTACTCCGTCATGAAGCTCCCCACTCACAGTCAATTGCAAAGTCCCTGCTGAGTGAGTCTGCGAGCACAATCTGAGTCCTGAGAAGGTAGGCTGTGGCTAGCAGCTGATTGCTGATGCACCTGTTCTCAAGACTGACCACTAATGTGCCTGGGGCAGTGTGTTCGCTGCCCTGCATTTGTTGATGTAGAAAACAGTGGTCATGTTGTCTGACATAACTAGGCCATGATGGGAGCAAATGAGTAGAAAAAAGAACTCGCATGCCTTCCTTACTGCTCCAAGTTCCAGAATATTGATGTGCATCCTGGATTATTCAGGTGTCCATGTCCCTTGTGTTGTGCAGTTGTCCACAGTGCTTCCACCTGAGGCAAGTCAGAGCACACGTGTGGACCAACAGACGCTATTTTCAAAATGTCCGACTCTACCAGGAGCATGGTGCACATGTATAACCACAGTGGAATACAATGGGACCATCACTCGAAGAAGAATGTACATGTTTAAGGGCTTGTTTAAAACTGATAGCATGAGTCACGGTTATTTTGGGAAAATTTAATATGTCTGGCACATAATTTTAAAGGGCCCAATGCTGCACTTCTTTCACACCCAAAATTCCCACTGAAGTTGTCAGCTGGCTTTTTGGGAGCATAAAAAATGTAGGATTGCCTCTGAAGCAAGGGGTTCTTTTTTCCTCCTTCAATTCTTCTAGAAATGCTAATTTGTCCAATTTTTCATTAACCAATCCTCATTCCATTTAGCAATACTGAACCCAATGGTGATGTAATTGCCAGAAACTGTTCACTCATTATAAAGCTATTTAGGGTACAGTATGTGAAGTATAGATACAAAATTAGTTTGACAGTACCTCTGTTTTACAAGAATTAAAGAAAACAAATTAAAAGAGTTAATAGAGTCCACCACTCAATTTAAAGGGGCCACTCTCCATTGTGAAAACTCAACTGTAATGCTTCAGATTGGGGCAAACCTCAGGGCTTACTGCTCCAGACTACCAAACTAAATCTGGCAACTTTGAATGCACATTAGAAGTTTGACCACAGAACAGTTTATGATGCACACTGTGGAATATTTTACAGTATATACCAAGGAATGAGCATTAAAAAACACTTGTTCTGGAAGCATTAACATGTCTATGTAATTATAGAAAGCAATAGTACTGCAGCCAAGCGGAAATGGTCCACATTAGTTTTGCTAATGAGCTGGAATGCCTCAACATATTTAGATTTGATTATATAAATAAAATGGGTTTGGGTTTGGTTTTTACTTCTCCCTGCTTTTGTCAAAAACAAAAATTCAAAATGCGGTTCACTTCTTTCCAATTCTGTAGTTTGACTTCATTCAACACTGTATTATTGACATGGCATACCAGCCTGCCAGCAGTGGAAGCAAATCATTGCTTAGAGCTCCATGGTGATTTTACATCTCTGCCAATTAATTTCCTCAACTAAAGATAAAAATAACATTTCAGCCATCTAACTGGAATGTTGGCAGAGTATCCTCTGTGTGAGGCCAGGAATAACATCAGGGCTCCTTACTACTCTAGCTCATGGAGATTTAGGTTCCTACTCATCAATATTTTATTTACTCATAGGTATCTTTCTAGTTAAGAAATTTAGCACATCCAGATGGCCATGTAATCTGGATGATAGGAAAAAGGAAATTCTGCATGTGGTTACACACTGGCTTATTCGGATCCTAAATTCTCTGAAGCAGGAATTATCTCTTATTATGTATTTATATGGTGCTTTTGGGATCCTGATCTTGGTTAGGGCCCCCATAATAGAAGTAATTGCCCAGATTCAGGAAAACACTTAAATACATGCTTTATTTTAAGCATATGCTTTAATCTCATTGACTTCCATTCAAGTTAATCACATGTTTAAGTGTTTTACTAGAGAGGAATCAATAACAGAAACAGCCAATAACAACATAGGCAATTGCATATTTGCAGGAGTTCATCAATACTGACAGGTAAACACATTTCCTTGGTTTAATAAAATAGCTGCATAAGAAGTGAACACGAACCACTGTGATTAGTGCAGTATAAATTAGTCAGAACATCATTTCTCAGAACAAAAGAACTGCGCATGGGAAACATGTACAGCTTAGTTCAATGCCAGAGAGCAACAGGCCTGCCTCAGCATGGCTTCCTCACGCAGCGGTGCTCTACTGCTACAGCGACGAGCACTTCAGAAATGCAAAACCGAGACCGTTGTTCGAAAAAAGAAGCTAAGGTTGCCAAGTGAAAACAGTGTAATCACCTAATTGCACCATTTGTAAAGTGTAGGCACTCAAAAGCAAGGAAAGGGATAGTTGGGGACACTGTAATGGGATTTATAAACCCCCATACTGAGCACAGGCAGAAGAGGGAGGAGAGTCTTCCCTGTTTACAGGCAATGAAGCTGACCAAGCTCCAGCATAACCACCAGAACTGCCAATCATGGAGACACACCGACAGCTGAGACCAATAAGGAAAACAAGCCCAACTTGTTCCCCAAAGGAAGGAGAACAGTGAGAGAAGGAGGTACAAAGCCTGGGGACAGCAAAGGGGTAACAGCCCTGCACCAGATTGCCTCTAAGACACTGACAGGGAGACAAAGGCAGACTGCAAGCCCTGGAGTTTAAGGGCTGTGTGATGAAGTACAGCAGCAGCCAGCAAACACATCAGGGGTTAAAGAGAGAATCTGGGCCCAGCTAGCCCTGCCCTGTTATACCTGCAGCCAATGCCATGCCTGGAGGGAGCAGAAAAGGAAAGAGCCTGGCTCAGTTTGGGGCTGACTGATGAAGGGGCAGGAGCTAGCTGCCTCTCTAACAGGGGGAGGAACACTAAACTGCCGACCAAGGCAGCCACCTGGGAGTGTGGGCGGAGACCTAGGAGCCTCCAGCTCCAGAGGCAATTGAGTGGGTGAAGCCCAGGGACACTGTGGGGCTTAGCCCCCACAATTTGCAGCTGCCACCCAAAGGAGCCTGGGACCATGATGAGGCGCTACTCAAGACCCATGAGAAGGACCCTAAGGGAAGCTGCTCAGGGTTCACAAACACAGGGCCCTGCGCTGGGACGCAATGGAAAGTCCCATTTCCTGGGTCCCCCTACCTCCTCCCCAGACTTAAAGACATAGGCCCCGCAACCAAGCAGGAGGCTGGGAGCCACGCACTCTAACCACAAGGCTGTCCGGCCCTCTAAGTGGCCCATTACAGGCTGATTGACTCATTTTAGGTCAAGTTAATGGACTGGGCTAACTGGAAAGGAATAAAGGGAGATCTGTTAGGAGAAAGCTGGGATCTCTAGAGAGACCGCCCCAAGAACAGTTGACAGACACCATAACTCTTAGTGTGCCCACATGATGAATGCACTAATTTTATCTTTATATATTCTTAAAAATATTAAAGGTTAAGGGTTGAAGTTAAGGTTGGATAAACAGGATTTTCCCCTTTATGAACATATATGTTTTGAATGGATACATACAGGTCAACTTTGGTGCAAAAACAATAAAAATTATTCACTTTATATTTTTTCATAACTTTCATGAAGAATCATTTTGCCCAGAACAATAAACACTCTGCTGCTAGTGTTTGCTACTCAAAAATTGTGGCAAGCAGGCTCATGTAACAAAGTGGAGTGACGCGAACAGGCATTTAAGTCGTCAGCAAGGAATTAAACCCAGGATCTTCATAGCAAAATAGACTGATTCCACTACTTGAGAAAAAGAAACTGCTTTTAGTAATGAGCTAACAGCAGGCTAAATTCCCACTGGGGCAAGTCACTAGTGGGAGACACAATCGCTTGCACTAAGCCAGTGTTTTGTTCTAGTACATGAGAATCTGAGAGTGAAACTAACAAGGCTTACCTGAGAATTGTAGAGAGCAGCTGAGTAGTGAAAAGTAAATTATATTTTCAAATGATTTCAACATTCATATTAGAAGGTGTTATTAACGCCCTCCTGTATTTAAGGAAAGTGGCTTTTTAAAGTGTGTGATTTTTGATTAGTCAGTTTTGCTTAAAAAATCTGGCTCTAGATGCATAACATAGCTACTGTAGAACAACATTGAACAGCCAGCAGTTCCTGGAATTCTCCTTGAGATTTTTTTTTTTTAAAGCAAGATATAAACACCAAGAGCTACTCTTGCTCCTTAGACTATATACTTTTTTACCCACTGCAGAATGAAATGCTAAAGTGAGATGCTAAAGTATGTTTTCTGGAGGATTTTATGTCGGAGTCGTTTTTGCATAATCTTATCTCCATTTTCGAATGGCATCGTGAGAATACAGGTGATGTACTTGCCAACTGTCCTGGTCCAGCTAGGACTGTTCTCCGTGTTTATCCTGCCTCCCTGGAGCTCACAGACTCAGCTACAATCCCAGGCAGCTGACTAGCTCATTTAAAAAAAAAGGCTTCTTCTAGCACTAGTAGCTTCTACAGAGAAGAACAAGATGCCAGAAGCTACCCAAACTGTTTTCTACCCACCTCATCGACATCTCTGCACTCCGCCGAGCCCCTTGGCTGAATGATGAGAAAGGGTGGCTCAATTCTTATGCCACTTTTTTTTTATGATCCAGTATCAGAGTAATGTAACTGGGGACAGTAATGTGTAATTACTAAATGTGTAAGCTAACTGGGGACACTAAGGAAGACACAAAGCACTTTGGAGGACATGGGTGGAGAGAATGTGGGGCGTGCACACACACTAAGAGACAGACGTGGACATACATGAGGGTGGAACACTTCCAGACACTGAGGGATAATGAGGGACACAGAGAGAAGGAACATGAGGGAACACACAGTGCGTGCAGGGGAAACTGGGGGATTAGAAAAATCCCATATCTTCCCAATTACCAGAAATGATCATGAAAGCTATAGGTATCGATGACAAAAAATCAATGGCCACTAAAGGACAACAAAGAACAAATGTCTTCAATACATCAGGAATAAAAAGAATCCTAGCCATGGCCCATTAATAGATGGAGATGGTAAAATGGTCAATAATGATGCAGAAAGGGTAGAAGAGTTCAATAAATATTTCTGTTCCCTCTATTTAGAAAAACTGGACAATGTATTCACATTCTTACAGTTATAACGAAATATTTTATATTCCACCAGTAACTAGGGAGGTATTAAGCAGTGTTCATCTAAAATTGGAGATTTTTAAATCTGCAGGACAGATAACTTGCATTCAAAAATTTCAAAAGACTTGGAAGAGGAGCTCTATGAACTACTGCTGTTGATTATTAATAAATCTTGTAATAATGGGGAAGTTCCAGAGGCCCAGGGAATAAAGCTAATATTGTGTAAATGTAAAGCGAGTAAATGGGGTATCTAGTCCAATTAGCCTGACAATGATCCTGGGCAAAATTACTTATGGGGGATTCAATCAATAAAGAATTAAAGGATGACAGCATAATCAATGCCAATCAACATGGTTTTTATGGAAAATAGATCTGTCAAATGAACTTGATATAATTTTCTGATGAGATAACAAGTTTGGTCAATAAAGGTAACCGTGTTAACATAATATACTTAGACTTCTGTAGGGCATTTGACTTTGAACAATATGAAATTCTGGTTTAAAAATTAGCACTACGCAAAATTAATGTAGATGGATTAAAAACTGTCTAATTGATCTCAAAATGCAATTGTTAATGAAAAGTCATTATCAAAATGTGATGTTTCTAGTGCAATGCCATAGGGATCTGTTCTGGACCCAGAGTTATTCAATAGCTTTACAAATTATCTGGAAGAAAATATAAAATCATTGCTGGTAGTTTGCAAATGTTGGAAAGATTGGTTAATAATGATAAGGACAAGTCAATTTTCAGAGTGATCTGGATTGCTAGGTAAACTGGGCTCATTCAAACAATATGCATATTAATACAACCAAATGCAAAATCATTCATCTAGAAGCGAAGAATGTAGGTCACATTTACAGGAAATGGGCCTGTATCCTGAAGAGAAGTGACTCTGAAAAGGACTTAGAGGTCACGGTGGATAACCAGCTAAACAAAGTCCTACTGAGATGCTGTGATTAGGAGAGCTAAAGCAATCCTGGGCTGTATAAACAGAGGACAATCCAATCCAGTATGTGTCAGGACGGGGTATTACCTTTGTATTCAGAATTGGTTAGACCATTACTGCAATGCTGTATCTGGTGTCCAGGTTTTAAAAAATATGTTAGAAATTTTAAAGCAGTTTAGAAAAAAAGAGACAAGAATGACTCAAGGTCTAGAAACTCATCTGATGAAGTGAGCTGTAGCTCACGAAAGCTTATGCTCAAATAAATTGGTTAGTCTCTAAGGTGCCACAAGTACTCCTTTTCTTTTTGCGAATACAGACTAACACGGCTGTTACTCTGAAATCTGTCAATCTATTTAGTTTATCAAAAAGAAGGTTAAGAGGCGAGTTGATCGTGGGCTATTAGACAAGAAGAAGGTTTTTTGATAGGAGAGAGCTCTGCAGTCTAACAGACAAAGGCATTACAAGATCCAATGGCTGAAAGTTGACGTTAGATAAAGTCAAACTGGAAATAAGGCACAAATTTTTAACAGTTAAGTTAATTAACCACCGGAGCAACTTACCTAGGTATGTGGTGGATTTTCCATCACTTAAACTCTTTAAATGTCCTGCCAAGGAAGGACTAGATATGCTCTAGTTCAATCAAAAGTTACAAGTTAGATGCAGACATTATTGGGTGAAGACCTATGACCTGTGTTATGCAGATGGCCAGACTAGATTATCATAATGGTCCCTACTAGCCTTAAAATCTATGGTGTGGGGGAAACCAGATGGGAAACACGGAGATCCATCATCCTCCAGCGGAGAATGAGAACACAATGGCCCCTGAATCTGTCTGAGGAGGAAGCGGGTCTACTGTTCTTTCCAAGCAGATGTGAAAAGCAGCATTTCAAGTCATTGGGCCCGCTTCCCCCATGAAGGAAATTACACGATCTTGATGAGGGAGACTTTGGGGACAGAGGATCAAAGAGACCCTATAGGTTCAGATCAATATATGGATTTCTGGATGCTGATATGAGCCATTAATAATTATAAGACAGCTGTATTAAAAATCATGTAAATCCCATGATAGCCCTCAACTTTATAGAGAATAGTTCCTGGACAATTTTTTTTTAAAGTGTTGGCAACTGTGTGCTCAAACTTCTGCTGTTGTCTGCTTTCTGAGATACTACCATTGCACACACTTATACCTCCACGTATATAACCAGGCACTAAGGGCTTGTCTACTCTTCTGGCTAAATCAGCACTGCTGCAATCGATGCAGAGGTGTTGATTTAGCAGGTCTGGTGAAGACAAGCTAAGTCGATGGCAGAGTGCTCTCCCATCGACATCTGTCCTCCATCCCCCTGAGAAGCAGAAGGTAAGTTGGTGGGAGACAGTAAACACCGTTTTAAGTCGACCTAAGTTACATTGACTTCAGTTATGTAACTGACTTCAGTTATGTAAGGTTGATTTACAGAGTTTGCATAGACCAGCCCTAAGACACACAAACTGAACACATACAACAGTTCAGTTTTCTGGTATCTGTTTGGAAAACTTCAGTGCTTGCTACAGAAGACATGCTGATTAAACATACTGCACAGCCCTCAAGACATATGTACTGCCCATCCAGGGGACCACATGTCCACAAGACACAAACAGACCTGTTATCTTTGCTTAAACTGGGTTCTACTCAGCAGACATCAAAATTGTTGCTGCTCTGCTTCGTGCTATTGGAAAAGATAATTTGCCAGTGTGCGCATACAGTTTGCAATTTAAATGTAAAGTTGACCTTCTTCAATTATCAAAACACCCAACAAGTCTTAAAGTTCTCCAAAAACTAAGTTTGGACTACCGAGGTGACGAGTGTTGTGCCAGTTTGCAAGGGGAACAGAGAGATTGCGCTTCCTGTGCTCTCTCCTCTTTGTACAGGCAATCACAAGTACAAAGATAGTGCCAATCCAGCATCACCTGCAGCTATGGCCATGCCTCCTCGCCATTGCTCAACAGAGCCAAGCCAGCAGGGGTGTGGGTGGGGTGCTCACTGTATCCTTTCAAAGGGTTTAATCAGGTGCTGAGCTGGCCCACACTCCCAGAGAAGACATGTCAGGCACAGTGCCTCTAAGGAGCTCCTGCTAGGGCAATGAACCACTGCACCTACTCTACCTTTGGGCAGTGGCCAAAGTGCCACAATTTAGCCTTATGTGGCATAATAATATACAATACGTACGAGAACAGGGGAGGCGGGGAGGTGAAGGAGGAAACAAATCTTTCAGCCTGTGGCTTATGCAGGAGTGGGCACTCAGCTGGGAGCAGAATGAACTGGTACCTATTTGTACACTATACCGGCACCATTCACTGCCCATCTGCCCACACATTCACACTCCCCAGCTGGATGCAGAGATGTGAACGTGACACAGAAGTCCATTGGTGCCAATGGGCAACTTTGTGTCAGCAACTCCTGATAGGCCTGACAAACTCACTAAACCCAACACATTGCTTTTTCATAATATGTATCCAAGAGGGTCAAGCTTATGTCATATTGATTTTCATAACTGTTGTGAGATGTATGTACAGATGATATTTAAGGAGTTGTGTATATGTACTGAAAATACATTTTTAAAGTCTGCAACAAGGCAGACTTTCCTGCCAGACCAGAGATGTTTATCCATCTCTCTGTCAAATGTAAATTAAGCATTTTAAGCCAGCACAATGGAAGCTCCATCTTCATACCAAGTCAGAGACATGTGAAGTCAACAGGGAAGGAGCACACAGGAAAAACAAGCAACAGGGGCAAAATGTCTTATCCAGAGTGGGGGCATATCAAAGATTTACTGGACTGTAACTGCGGGACAAGTAAGGCACCCTGTAATCCATTAACTGAGGAAACCTCTTGAAGAGTGGGGGGTGTTCACGAATGTTTAGATCCTGATTTGACTGAAAACAAGCTAGCTCTGCAAAAGACTGATTCCTTGGGGGAGGGAAGAGAAATCTACTGTATTAAATAGGAAAGGTAACCACTGAAAAGTGTAGACCCAGGTTTGAATTTGCATTTTATGTTTTTGTTTTATATGTAACCATTCTGTTTCCATTATCCTTGTTAAAGACCAGCCTTTGATAACAAACTTATGATTATTTTCATTATAAATGTATCTTAGTGCTGCAGTGATATATTGGAGCTCAGCCAAACAAGCTGAGATGAACAAGCACTGTTCCTTTGGGGACAGCTTACCTAGTAACTTCTGTGTCCAGTAATTTAGGGCTAGACAATGCAAGGAGTTCTCTGAGGACTCAGATGCTAGTGTGTGCCTATCACTAGCCTGTACAGACAGAGCAAGGCCTGCGGAGACCTGAAAAGCAGTACTTTTTGGCCAGACGCTGTTGGTTTCAGGGAGCTGAGCTTCAGAACGCACTGATAAAACTGCTTCATGCTAAGGGCAGGTAGTAGTGAGGTACCTAACAACCCTGCATACCTCTGGGGAATGTCAGAGTGAAAGAAACTAACAGCCCTGAAGCACCTTAGCGCTACCACTTCAGAGGTAGTTTAATGACTCACTTGCTTGCTCTACTCCTCCCCATTCCACAGCTCCCTTCTGCTGAGGGGCATGGGAGAAACAGAGCAGGTGGAAAAAGGGGCAGGGAGCGAAGCACTACTGCTACCACCCCTCACTGCCGTTGCTTATCTTCATTTAACACACGAGCATTCAAATCCCACTAGGTTGTGGAACAACGGGAGCCACAGAGAGACAGGGGCAGCAGCACGAGCTGACAAGAGAAGGCACAAGAAAGCAATCAGGTGGAAGATGCGGAGCAACAACAAAAGTAGACAAGTAAGAAATACAGAATAAAGACAAAGATAGAGGGCAGACAGCTATGGTAGAGAAGAAGGACCAAGTGTGCATCACGGGGAATAGGAGGAAGAGTGGCATCAGCAAGGGGGTTAAAGTGACAAAAGAAAACTATATTTTCCCTATAATAATGATCTTAGTTATACATTTTAAATGATCTGACATTGAACCATATTTGTAATAAACATAAATAACCTCAAAAATTCAACACTTTATAAATGAAAAAATTACAATATCCTCCTGCTGAAGTCAACAACAGCTTTGTCACAGACTTCAATGGTAGTCTTAAATATGAAACAATTATGTCTGAATATTAAATGTGTAATGGTGAATTTTGTAGCTGTGTATGTGGTGCATTGAGAATTTTGTAATTGTGGGGTGCCTGACTGTAATATCACCTATCCCTAGCTGTACTAAGTATCTCTTATTGTTTAATCATCTGCCCATTCTACTGGAAGATTATCAACTACTTAAAAATCTTAAGAATCCAGAGTTTTAAAAAGCAGCACCCTAAAGATTTGCAGAGCTTCTCTCATCAGTGTTGAGTAATACACAATTAAGGAAAGCCACGCATCACAAGTCCAGGAATAAATTATTCATCGTTAAATCATATAGGCTGCCTGTTCTTACCATGTGAACTGAAATCCCATCAGCTGGGAGTTAGGGATTCAACCATGCACTGAACATAGAAATTAGCTATTGCAGAACATTGACTTTGAGAAGTTCCTGACCTGGCACGGCTGAGTAGCAGAGCTCCTGGCCTTACATGAAATGTAACAGTCATATAATCAGTGACTTGACCAGTGGTCCTCATTTCTGCAGTGACTGCATCTGTACTTTGCTGCCCTGAGCCTCCTTCAGGCCCTAGTTAACCTTTGCTCATAAAGCATCATGTGTTCCAGAACAGTTTAATGGGAAAGAATCTTGTAGCCAGTACTTGGTACATGGGGACCCAAACTGCAGGTTACTGAATTTACTGGGCAGCAGATAGCTTAAAACCACACTGTCAGCTTTTCAGCAACTGTTTTTGTTTCCCCACTTTTAAGACACTTGATACTATAGCTAAACTATATTTTAGTTTATTTCCTTTTAACTTTGGCCTTCTGAAATGCAAGTTTGTGTGTCAAACTTCCCACTAATTTAACCTGCTATAGTAATACAAGTAGGGACATAAGTTATTATTTATTACTAATATTAGAGTAGCATTCATATGCCCAATTAGGATTAGGCGCCTCTGTGCTAGGCACTGTACAAACTGAGAGATAGACAGTCCCTTATAAGTCCATTGGTTAGCTAAAAATCAGGAACTAATTATGTCATTGCATTATTGTTTATACAAATGTCACAGCAGAATATTTATCATCCCTTACACTTCAATATTAAGGTATGTAGGATCCTTCTGAAATAAAATTTTAATTCCAGTTTCAGCTGCATTGTGAAATAACTAGAATGATGACACAGAGAGCTCTATGGAACTTAATAATAAAGAAACATCTTCTGCATGATGCAGCCTTTGCTCCTGGTGAGCCCATCTCACTCTGACACGGCACTGGTTACAGCAACAGCAACTCTACTTGAACTCCTTGAGCTCAGCTCTCTCATGACACAATACAAAATAACTGCTACTGACTTAAAGTCAAATTACTCATATTCTTGGAAGACAAGGTCTCCTTATGTTTTCCCCAGGATTAGCCCTCAGTTTTGCAGGCTCGTTTGCATTTTCATGATCTCTCTTTTTGGCCCAATGATTCTTTTATTATTTTATCCACAGTGGAACAGCTTCAACATGAGAGTCTGAGATAGCCCCACATCAGAAGGTGTTATAGTCTAGTGGTTTTGGCACTCACCTCAGAGGTGGTACAGCCCTGTACAAAATCCTTCTCCCCTCAGGCGGAGGGGGGGAATTGAACTTGTGGGAGGAGTCTCCTACATCCCAGGTGAGTTCACTAACCATTGGACTAAAATAGATGAGACAGTGTCTTCTTCATCTTGCTTCCCTTGCTAGCCATTTTGTGTAAGCTCATCAATAGCGGCCTGATCTGGTAGGTGAGCTCTGAGTATGGCTACTGGATTAGGCCCCACAGGAAGGAATGGGAAGGAATTCCTATTCTTCCCTGGTTTATGAAGGGGACTTAAGTCTTCCAGACACCTGGCATGGGGCAGCAGTGCACATGCTCAGAGGCAGAAGCATAGTCATCTTGCAACTTTTACTGCAAAAACTTATGCACTGAGCGAGTTTAGGCACCCACAGGGTTGGGTGGCAGCTGAGCAGGGGTTTCTTGAATTCCAGTTGCCTAAAGGGGCAGTTAGGCATCTAAATCCCTTTGTGAATCTAACCCATTGGCTCTTCCTCTTCTCCATTCTCACATGTCCCCCACAAGTCTCTGTCTCCTCCTCCATACATTCTACTCCCCCAAGACTCTAGGTCTTTAACCTTCCATCCCCTCCCCCTGCAATAGATTTCTTCACCCCATCCTTCCTGGACACAGGCTTGATACAAACAAAAGTACAAGGATTAACAATATATTACAATAAATATCCCAACTGTTTAGAGCCACTCATTGATGACCTGCCAATAACGACAAGCCAGTTTGTATAATACCAACAATGATATAATGGAGGAAGTAATTAACAGTTATTGTTCTTTAGTTAGGATTGATTATTTCACATTAAAAGGATTACAAGTGAGTTTACAAAGATGGAGTTGGAATGTTGCAGGAGCTGGGATAAAGCAGCATGAGGCCTCTTGTTTATGCTAAGCCTAACAATGCAGGGCACGTCTTCACTGGCAACGTTAAAGCGCTGCCATGGCAGCACTTTAATGTGGCTTGTGTAGTCACAGCATAGCGCTGGGAGAGAGCTCTCAGCACTCTAAAAAACCCACCTCCATGAAGGGCGTAGCTCCCAGTGCTGGTGCACTGTCTACACTGGCATGTTACAGCGCTGAAACTTGCAGCGCTCGGGAGTGTGTTTTTTCATACCCCTGAGCGAGAAAGTTGCAGCTCTGTAAAGTGCCAGTGTAGACAAGCCCTTAGAATGGTTTTCATGTGCTAGCAGGTAGCATATACAAGCTGGCATTTAAGCCTAACACCCTTCAGGGACTAGGGAAGCAGTGTTGAAACTTTGGAGTGATAGCTCTGTACTGTAGGTTTATTTGTTTGTTGAATGTGTTTACCTCTGTTAACGTCTTTTTAGTAGAACCCTTCAGACAACTTTAGACGATAAAACCATTTAGACAACTATTCTGGATTTTCAGAAAGAATTAACTGGGATTTTACAACATTTTCATAGCAGAAACACTGAGTATCCATGATAACACGAGGAGATGGACTCATTTGCTCCTCTTCCATCCTTACAATTTCCTGTATTTCTGGCCAAGAATTATGGAGTATTTATGTTAGCTTTTGAAACAGTACATCCTGAAAACCTAACTTCACTTTTCCAGTCAAGTAAGTGCATTACTTGATAAGGTCCCTAGCTTTTAGAAAGTCTTTTATTGTAGAAGAAAACAGAAACATTCAGTTTCATATCAATTTACTTAAATGTGCCCATCTTTCTAGAATGTTTTTATTAAAGTTTATCTAATAAATATGATACCCACATCAATTACTGACAAATAATTTTAATAAGAAAAAACAAAACCATCAAGATCAAATTTAATTTTAAAATTGAACTACTGAAGTCATTTCCCTAAAGACCACAGCTTTACAATAGCTTTCTTTTATTAATATTTACTAAACCTATTAACTCCATCCACTGAACTGTGAAGTACTATAATTTCACCATCAATAGCATGACCACATAACTCCTTGGAACTTGATAATATTACAGTTCTTGGATGAAGTAAATCTAATAGACCTGGCAATTAAATACTAATAACTTTAAAAGCTCAGTGAAAGTTTTCCAAAACCAACCTCTTATACCTTTGACCCAAGTCTCCCTTCCTTATTATATTAATGGATATTTCCCAATTTATCTGTGAAATAATCATTGCATCATAATATTTTTCATTATAGTACAAACCTGATTTACTAAAAAACCCACTTAACCAATTTCTTTTATCCACCCAAGTTGCACTGGAGAGACCTTTGCTCCTACAAAGCTACTAAGCTCCACAGGAGAAATTGAATGCCCTAATGACCCCCTCTTCCACTGTGACAGGTGGATTGTTGAAGTTCAACAATTTTGGTCACAATTAGCTAGTAATATGAATGGCCAATAGTTTGGGTTTCTACAAAAGGTGAAGTTTTATAACTCCACACTTCAACTATGAGACCCTAATTAACAACAAGGGCCAAATTCTGCCATCCTGAATCCTATAAAATTCCCTCTGACTCAAATGGGAGTTCTGCTTAATTATAGACCACAGAAATGACCTGTGTATTTACTTCAGTCAGATAAGTACACATCACAACAACAGAAGCCTTCCAGTATTTGCAGGTATTGACATTGGTTTTCCAATTAATTTCTCATTATCACCTCTTCTGAAAGCAAAACATGGATTATAAAAGAAACTTATTGACATAGAATCATGAAAATGTCAGGCTGGAAGGGTTCTTAAGGGATCATCAAGTGCAGCCCCCTGGGCTGAGGCAGGACCAAGTAAACCTAAACCTTCCCTGACAGATGGTTGTTCAACCTATTCTTAAAAACCTCCAGGGCTGGGGATTACACAATCTCCCTTGGAAGCCTATTCCATTACTTACCTGGCCTTCTAGTTAGAAAGTTTTTCCTAACATCTAACCTAATTCTTCATTGCTGCCAATGAAACCTATCACTTCTTGTCCTACCTTCAGTGGGCCTGGAGCACAACTGATCACTGTCCTCGTTATAACAACCCTTAACATATTAGAAGATCGTTATCAGGTTTCTCCCCACCCCATCTTCTTTTCTGAAGTCTAAGCATGTCTAGTTTTTTAACCTTTCTTCATAGGTTAGGAACCTTTTTTCATTTTACTGCTCTTCTCTGGACTCTCATCAATTTATCCAAATCTTTCCCTAAGTTTGGAGCCAGAACTGGCACAGTACTCCAGCTGCGGCCTGACCAGTGCCAAGTAGAACAGGACAGTGTCTTACATTTGACACTCCTGTTAATACACCTTAGAATGATATTAGGCTTTTTCCCCAACTGCAGCACATTGTTAAATCATTCAGTTTGTGATCCATTATAACCCCCTCAGTCCCTTTCAGCAGTACTATCACCTAGGCCATTTTATAGTTGTGCATTTGATTTTTTCCTTCCTAATTGAAGTACTTCAGATTTGTCTTTATTAAATTTCATTTTGTAGATTTCAGACCAATTCTCTAATCTGTCATGGTTGTTTTGAACTCTAATCCTGTCCTCCAAAGTGCTTGCAACCCCTACCAACTTGGCGTCATCCACAAATTTTATCAGCATACTTTCTGCTCCATTATGCAAGTCATTAATGAAAACATTGACTCGTACCAGATGCAGAACTGACCCTCATGGGATCCCATTAGATATGCCCTCCTAGTTTGACATTGATAACTCTCCAAGTATACTCTTTCAACCAGTTGTGCACCCGCCTTATATTAATTTTATCTGCACCACATTTCCCTGGTGGAAATGATTTCATCCTGCCCCTGACAATATCACCAAAATCCACTAAAACACATTTTATAATTACAGCACATCTTGAAAGTTCTATTAAACTATACATTGTACACCAGTAACACAATGTATCTATCATTTTCTACCTACTTTATGCACTTATGTGGCCCCCATTAACATAGTAACCAAGTACTTCACAATCTTTAACATATTTACCCTCTCAACACTCCAGTACAGTAGGGAAGTGCTATTATCCTCCCAATCTTATAGATGGAAACTGTGGCACAGAAAGGTTAATTAATGCCCAGGTCACACAGGAAGTTTGTGGCAGAGTAGTATGAGCAGCGAGTGTCATAGGCAGGTGGAGGCTGTGCCGCCACAAACAGCCTGGCATGGCCCCGCCCACGCTCCACTGCCAGGTCCCCTCCTGTAGTTCCCAGAGCTCTTCCGTGACCCAAGCTGGTTGGGGCGGGCCAGCCTGCCACCGGGACTTGGGGTGGCTTATGCTGGAGCTTGGGCCGCGCTGCCTGCCTGGCGCTCGGACTGCACCACCCGGCGGCCTGGCACTTCAGGGTTGGGTGGCTAGGACCGGGCCACCTGGCCATCCGGCGCTTGGGGCTGGGGATACTGCTGCTGCTGCGCCACCTGGTGCTCTGGGGCTGGGGGCACTTGGGCAGCCCGGGGCTGGGGCCAGGGGCCGCGATAGGGGTTCTCTGGGCTCCTGTAGGGGTGGGGGGCAGAAGGGGAGGTGGAGGGGTGGGGCCTTGGGGAGAAGGGGAGGGGCCAGGACTAGCCTCCCCCAACAGCCCGTTGATCAGCTACCCATGCAGAGAAGGGAATTGATCCCAGGTTTCCTGCATCCCCAGCTTCTGCTCCATCCCCGGACCATCTTTCCTCTCTTATTTTACTCCTCTCTCTTCACTACTGATATGATCCTGAGCAGAAAACATTGCTAAGCTTGTATATTTGATAAAAATTTGCTTTCTCCTGGGAGTCACTTTGGATCACAACTGATTGCTGGCTATACCTTGGAAACGTCAAAGGACGCTGACACCCTCTACTTCTGTCAGAGTAACAGCTAAGTTAAAAATGTACATCCTATTTATATCTGCATGAGCTTAAATTTCTTACCCTACAACAATTGTCATTTATTAGTATTACAGTGGTAGCTCTGGTCCTGATTGGGGCCTCACTTTGCTGAGTGTTCTACAAAAACATAGCTCTTGTCTCAAAGAACTTTGTCTAATTTAGGACATCCTCATTCCAGTGTTCGTAGCACTCCGCTCTAAAGCAAAGGGAAGCTGAAATAACGCTTGTGTCCTGAACTTTTCTTATTTCACCTCATAGAAAAAAAACAACCCAAAGCTATGTTCTCTCCAACAGTAGGCTGGAAAACTGACATCCTGAACAGTAGTATTTGACACTATATCAGAATTTGGACTGAGAGCTTCATTGAACTGGATCAACTGGATTTTTATATCAAATGCTAAAACAGTAAATAAGTACCACCAGCACTCTTCTGAGAGCAGGTTAATTTGATAATGGCTAGAATCATCCAGCTTTAATTTAAATGCAGTATTTTCATAAACTGCCCAGAAAATGCATAACTGAAAAGAAACCCTCCCTCTCTCACATACACATAGACTCTAAATTTTCAGTTCACTCTGTCCCTATTTACATTATTTTTCCAAAGAATAAAATTTGTTGTATATGGTTACTGTTATGCTAGTTCCACCCATTTATTGTTCTTCTGCAACAGACACTATTAAATGAATGGCACACGACAGTTATGGGGTGGATACATTCTGCTCTCCACCCTAGAAAACAAATGCCAAATATTCGTAACAGACATCATATGTAATGCTGAATCACTTTACTCAACAGAATACACATATGCCGTACACTGAAATGTATTCTACAACAATACATTTTGTTTAACAATAACACTAGTTAAATTTTCAATGACAAAATTGTTTCAATATTTGTTGGATCACACAGGTTTGGAACAACTGCCAGTCTCTGTTCAATGTAGCCTAGTATACGAATAACAGACTATATTGGAGATCAGGAATGAGAAATCTAGACAGAATGTTAGCTTCTATATCTCCTGGCCTATTTTAGCTCAATGGTTCTTTGTGCTGCAGTAGTAGGGGCTAATCACAATTTAAGGGAAATCATATTTTCAGAGTTAAGTATTCCATGTCTCCCTTTTCTCAAAAGCACAGCAGTTGATTCATATATGAATGAATTTGGGGGAATCCATTGAGCAAGCCTGGCAGATTAACCAAGATCTGTCTATCTTCAAGTTTTCTACACCATATATCACCATAGAACCTAAGGTGATGGTGGGAAGTTAAATCTGCTTGTCAAGGTCCCTCGTGGACATGAAGGAGTTTTCTGTTCTTCGCAGCTCCTTGGTTAAAAGATGCTCTGCTTAGGGAATCAGTCTCTTGGTCAATGTCTATAGGCTTTGGAAAAGCTTAACTGGGTCATGACTAGGTGGTTGACCTGTAGTATTGTTGTGTAGGTAAAGGCTAGTGGTTTAAAAAACAAAAAACCTTTACTTGGTTGAACTGAAGGGTAGAATTGCTAGTCAGACATGAACAAGAAAAAGGCTATGAACAGTCCAAAGATTTAACCAAAAAGAAAACTGACTGGGGAAGGGGGAAATTCCCCTCCCCAAACACATGCGTAACAGTTTTTTGGGGAAAGAGGATTCTTTTTTTCTTATTTATCTTTCATTACTCCCAGCTAAGCCCTCCCCTCTCCCTTTTGTGCAACCACACAGGGCTAATCATAATCTCGTCCTGAGGGTGATGGGATGAAATTAAAGATAAAATTTAGAAGGAATATGAGAAAAACTTCCTGAGAATGAGATGTACTTGGCTGTGAAATAGTCCCTTCAGAGAAGTGGAGAAAGCCCCACGGTTTGTGATATTTGAAACCAAAGCCCAGAAAAAAATCACTAGAAAATGTATTGTTGGGAACAACCCTTTTTCCCACCTTTAATTTCTGTATTGACATAACAGAGCATTTTAAAGGATTTCCTGTAGAACTTTTCCGCAAGGAAATATTATGTGAGACACTTTCCCTTAATACCAGATCAGCACCTAGAGATGCTTTGCAAACTACACTTTTAAACATTAAATGTAATCGGCTCTAACTAAGCTAATTTCATCAAGGATGTGAATGCTAAAGCTAGTAAAATAAACATTAAGGTGGGGAGAAACTGGCAAAGAAAACTTGTTACTAAGCAATGTGTCACAGGTAAGATGGTTCCTTGATGACATCTGCAGTTGCATGAGAGAGACTGATTTCCCGAAGTCTTTTCATTCCTTCAGTCAGATGACTCTATACAAGAAACCCAAGGATCACCATAGTTACCTCCACAGACCCAGAAACCACCCCAGACACACCAAAAAACCTGTTGTCTAGAGTCAGGCACTCAGGTACCACAGAATTTGCTTCGAAGAGAAAGTCCTGGATACACACTAGGAAAAAACCCAACTGATTGCACATCCCTACCTGTCACCTACCACTCCACACTGGATCTCATATGGGATATCAAACAGCTACAACCCACATCTGCTAGGGACCACATCCTGAAAGAAATATTTCCCAACCCCCCTATCTTTTGCCCTCTCAAACAACCCCTCACCCTTTCCAAGCTCAACATTAGAAACAAGCTTCCTGCAGACTGAACACAAAGCAGCACTAGACCCTGCCAGAACAACAGACGCAAAATCTGCAGACATACCCAGGAAAGAATTTTGTGTAGTATCTGGCTGGTGAATCTTGCCCATATGCTCAGGGTTTAGCTGATCGCCATATTTGGGGTCGGGAAGGAATTTTCCTCCAGGGCAGATGGGAAGAGGCCCTGGAGGTTTTTCAACTTCCTCTGTAGCATGGGGCACGGGTCACTTGCTGGAGGATTCTCTGCTCCTTGAAGTCTTTAAACCACGATTTGAGGACTTCAATAGCTCAGACATAGGTGAGGTTTTTCGCAGGAGTGGGTGGGTGAGATTCTGTGACCTGCGTTGTGCAGGAGGTCAGACTAGATGATCATAATGGTCCCTTCTGACCTTAGTATCTATGAATCTATGAATCTCCACTGCTCCAGTGAACAATACCTAGCACAACACACTGTCACGACCCACAGGCCTCAAACCCAGGCTCACAGGAATTACAAGAGTAGCCATTCTGTAACCCTCCACCTGGCAGCCTGCTGACAACAGCTGATCCAGGAGCGATGAAACCCAGCCCCAGTTTGAGGCTCCATCCCTGACATCCCATTGGCAGAGTCCCAAAGCAGCCGATTGGCCCACTGGCCCTACTTAGGCCAGCAACAGGAACAGAAAGCTGTCTGAACAACTGGAATCATAGAAGCATTGGACTGGAAGAGACCTCAAGAGGTCTTCTAGTCCTGACAACTGCACTCAGGGCAGGACTAAGTATTATCCAGAAATACAATATGGGAAATGACTCCCTAGAAAGGAGCCTGCAGAAAGGGATCTGGGGCTCATAGTTGATCACAAGCTAAATATGAATCAACAGTGTAACTCGTTGCAAAAAAAGCGAACATCATTCTGGGATGTATTAGCAGGAGTGTTGTAAGCAAGACACGAGAAGTAATTCTTCCACTCTACTCCGCGCTGATTAGGCCTTAGCTGGAGTATTGTGTCCAGTTCTGGGAGCCACATTTCAGGAAAGGTGTGGACAAATTGGAGAAAGTCCACAGAAGAGCAACAAAAATGATTAAAGGTCTAGAAAACATGTCCTATGAGGGAAGATAGAAGAAATTGGGTTTGTTTAGTCTGGAGAAGACAAGACAGAGAGGGGACATGATTCCAGTTTTCAAGTACATAGAAGGTTGTTACAAGGAAGAGGGAAAAGGGTTGTTTTTCTTAACCTCTGAGGATAGGACAAGAACCAATGGGCTTAAATTACAGCAAGGGAGGTTTAGTTTGGACATTAGGAAAAACTCCCTAACTCTCATGATGGTTAAGCACTGGAATAAATTGCCCAGGGAGATTCCACAACCTCCGTCATTGGAGATTTTTAAGAGCAGGTTAGACATACACCTGTCAGGGATGGTCTATATAATACTTAGCCCTTCCTTGAGTGCAGGGGATGGGACTAGATAACCTCTCGGGATTCCTTCCAGTCCTACTATTCCATGATTCTATTTGTCAAAATCAAATCTACAACAGCTTCTTCCTTAGAGGCTTTCTCCACTTTCTGAAATAAAAAATTGTCTCCAATATATTCCAAGAAGTTGCTGGATAATCTGTGCACTGCTGTGTTATTTTCCCAACAGATATCTGGGTCGCTGAAGTCCCACATCACCACCAAGTCTTGTGCTTTGGACGATTTTGTTCGTTGTTTACAAAAAGCCTCATCCACCTCCTCTTCCATGACATCACCCTTGTTTTTTACCCCTTTTATCCTTACCCAGAGATGTTCCACAAGTCTGTCTCCTATTTCCATGTCAACCTCAGTCCAAGCGTATACATTCTGATATATAAGGCAACACCTCCTTCCTTTTTTCCCTGCTCCATCCTGCCCTGGACTGTGTACCTTATGGCTCCTACTCCTCCAGCCTGACTTCCCGGTAACCTGACCTGGCTTGGCTCCAGACCTTTGGCTTGTGGTTCTTATCTCTGGTTTGTCTCCTGCCTCTGACCTCCTAGTATCCTGACCTAGCGTGACTCTGGTTACCGACTTGTGGTTCTGATCTACCATTTGTCTCCTGCTTTTGACATCCCAGTATCCCGATCCAACTGACTCCTGACTGAGGACTCCAGCTCTGACCACTAGGTCTGCCTGCCCCCAACACAGCCCTGACAGCTTGTTCAGACCCAATAACCCTATGAGACAGCCCAGTGCAAGAAGGATGGACCGAGCCACACTGCCACCTCCACCGCAAGAATTGCATTCCCCTGATTGGGCCCTCTGCCTGCAGGTGGATAATCAAGCTCTGCAGGCCCAAGTTATGCAGCTGACTGGGGAAAGCAAGTGAGGCAGCTCATTGCTGAGAATGCCGTACCTGAGCACTGCTTGCAGTGCCTTTCCCTGAACAGGGTCCTGCAATACCCATGCCTGAAAGGTTCAATGGGAGCTACTGGTGGTTCTGGGGCTTCATGAACCAATGCAGGCTTCTGTTTCTGATGCACCCCCAGAATGTATGTCTCTGATCAGTCCAAGGTGGCTTTGGTAATCAGCCTGCTGACAGGAGATGCGTTAGACTGGGCCTCCCCCTGCTGGAAGGCCATAGTCCAGTGCTGTCAAACTGGGAGGCCTTCCTCTGGTCGATATCAACCATCTTTGATGACCCGCACCAAGGTTGAACAGCCGATGCTATCATGAGGAGACTCAGACAGGGGTCAGGCACGGTGGACTCCTGTGCAGCCAAGTTCCACGGCTTCATAGCAGATACTGAGTAGAATGAAGCAGCACAACTAGACCAGTTCCAGTGGGGCATGCAGGAAGAGATCAAAGATGAACTGGACCATGCAGGGATGCCTATGGGCCTAGATGCCCTTGTGGACCTTGCCATCTGCATCAATGATCGGCTACAAGAACGAAGAGAGGAGAAAAGAGTTTCCCTGCAGTCCTGTTACCCATCTACTGGAACCTCACTTCCTGCATCACCCACCAAACCCACACAAGCCAAACTGACTCATTAGTGGCTCACCCCTGAAGAAAAATAATGGCACTGTCAGCTCCACCAATGCTTCTACTGTGGCCAACCTGGCCGTGCCATCTCGAACATCGAGGAGCTTGGGGAACCAAGCCGGTTCAAACATGGTGGGGGGAACCAACCTGGTCCTTGAGGAAAATGAGTTTCCTTATACTCCAGTCCTCACTGAGATACACCCTGAGCCCCATCTGGGGGCTTTCCATTTACTGGTGCCTATCCAGCTGCACATCCCAGGGAGCCCCAGTAGATCCCCCTCCAACAGGCCCTCATTGATTCGGGAACAGCGGATAATTTTATGGATACCACTATCAGTCGGGCCCTACAGATTCCCCTGCAACACAAGGCCACACCAGAAATGATTAAAACTACTGATGGCTCTCCACTATCTTCAGGTGCAGTTGTGGAGGGGACTGTGCCCCTGGAGGTCATTATTCAGGGACACAGAGAGATAATTCAGTTTGGTGTGATCCATTCCTTACATTTTTCCCCTGATCCTTGACAACTCCTGATTAGCCTTTCACAACCCCATCATTCAGTGGCGAGAACAGAAGATCACTTTCCCACTGGAATTCTGCCAATGGCATGACCAGGGACCAGTGAAGGTTGCACTGAGGCCCAAGAAGGGCCAAGTAGGTCTAGTCAGCCACATCAAAACCCCTACCAAGGGGACTATCAAACGCCCTCTTCCCCCCCGCCCCCCTGCCACAAGTGCTGCGACTATGTGGACATCTTAGAAAAGAAGATCAGGACTATGACTGTCCCTTAAAACTCCAACCAGAGGTTAAGATACTGTTTGGGCAGATCTATGTAATTTCAGAGCCTGAACTGGCAGCGTTGCAGGAATAACTTCAGGAGAACCTGGTCCAGAAGTTCATCCACAGGTTCACCTCACCAGCCGGTGCCCCAGCCCTTTTCACAAAAATGAAAACCTTCATCTCTGTGTCGATTACCGAGCCGTAAACCAGGTAACAATCCACAACCATTGCCCACTACCACTAATCCCCAAGTTGTTGGACAACAGAGGGGCCACCCACAAATTCATTAAACTGGACCTCTGGGGAGCTTACAATCTCATCCGTATCCGAGAAGGGGATGAGGGCAAAGCTGCCTTCCGAACCCGCTATGCCATTTTGAATATTTAGTCATGCCATTTGGATTGACCAATGCCCCAGCAACATTCCCGCACTTCACTAACAACATGTTATGAGACCAAATGCAACAGTTTGTAGTGATATACTTGGATGATATATTGATTTTCTCGGATGACCTGGACCAACACACCATATACGTTTGCACAGTTCTGGAGAGACTATGGCAACCTGGTCTCTATGCTAAACTGGAAAAGTGCACATTTGATCAGACCTCAACTGAGTTCCTGGGTTTCATCCTCTCCACGGAAGGAATCAAGATGGACCCGTGCAAGATCCAGGCTGTCCGTGAGCAGGCAGCTCCTCACAATTAGTGGAACCTACAAAGTTTTCTAGGCTTTGCAAATTTTTAATCGGAGGTTCATCTCAAATTTTTCAAAACAAACAGAGCCACTCATTGCCCTGCTCCGGAAGAACGCCCAATTCCACTGGTCGCCCGAAGCCCGGCACACATTCAAACAGCTAAAACTTGCCTTCACCACTGCTCCAGTATTGGCCCACATGGGCGGTGAGTATCACAGACCAGGGGACTGAGGCTCCCCAAACTGCCTGGCATGGCCCCGCCCATGCTGTGCCCCCAGGACACTTCCTACCTGCTTCCACTTCCCACTCTTCTGCTGGGGCTCAGGCTGGGGTCGACTGGTCTGCAGCCGGGATTTGGGGTAGTTGGGGCCACACCGCCCACCCAGTGCTCTGGGGCTGGAGGCATTCCTCTCCCAGAGTAGCAGATCCAAGCAAGTACTACACCCCATTGTCTACAACTTGAGAAAGCTTACCCCTGCTGATGAAAACTATGAAATCCTGGGCAAAGAGCTCTTAACAATCAAGACTTTCTTTGAAGAATGGCAACACTACTTGGAAGGGGCCCATCAACCAGTCCAAATGTTTACTGATCACAAGAATCTGGAGTTGCTGTGCCAGGCCAAGGCCCTAAACCAACGACAGCTTCAGTGGGCCCTGTTCTTCTGGTTTCACTTTACCTTGACCTACCATCCTGCAAATACAAATGGCAAGGCGCTGCATTGTCCTGAAGGTATAGCCCGATCTACAAGGCCCCAGTCTGGGACCAGCCCACATTCTCAAGTCCCATAACTTTCTCAATGCGACCCACCACCACGACCTGCTCCTACTCATCTGCTCTGCCTCTGTCATTCCACCCGACAAGATGGCCATGATCAACCAAGAAACACATGATACTCGGGAGGGGATCATGTTCATAGGGGACTGTCATAAATATAAAGGGAAGGGTAAACCCCTTTAAAATCCCTCCTGGCCAGAGGAAAAATCCTCTCACCTGTAAAGGGTTAAGAAGCTAAAGGTAACCTCGCTGGCACCTGACCAAAATGACCAATGAGGAGACAAGATACTTTCAAAAGCTAGGAGGAGGGATAGAAACAAAGGGTCTGTGTCTGTCGATACACTGCTTTTGCCGGGGATAGACCAGGAATGGAGTCTTAGAACTTTTAGTAAGTAATCTAGCTAGGTATGTGTTAGATTATGATTTCTTTAAATGGCTGAGAAAAGAATTGTGCTGAATAGAATGACTATTTCTGTCTGTGTGTCTGGAAAGAATCAACCAGATCCTAGAGCAATACCTATGATTCTACACCAGCCGTCACCAGGATGAATGGTCTGCACTATTACCATATGTTGAGGTCTCCTATAATAATGCAGACGATCCGTCCAAGTGTCACTGCCCTTTCTTTGTTAACTATGGGTACCACCCGCAATTTCACTCACAATTACCAAAATCCTCCCCAACCCATTGACCTTGGACCTAGAACAGCACATCCATCACACCCAAGAAGAAGTGAAGGAACACCTGGAGAAGGCAAGGGAGGATTACAAAAAGCATGCAGACAAATGTAAGCAACGAGGCCCAGCCTACTCTGTGGGACGAAGGGCATCGCTCTCTAAAGAACTCCTCCGCACAGACAGACTCTCTCGGAAAGTATACCACTGGTTCTTTGGCCCATATTGGATTAACAGATCAACCCAGTCACCTTTGAGCTCCACCTCCTTTGATCATTTATAGAGTCCATCCTGTATTCCATGTCTCACTCCTAAAACCCTGTACTGAGAACACATTTCCCCATAGAGCCCAATCTTCACCTCCACAGTGCAAGTACAAGGTCAGGAAAAATACATTGTCCACAAAGTCTTTGATTCCAAGGTCAGGGGAAGTACCTTGTGGTACCTGATTAACTGACTGGGAAGGTTATGGCCCAGAGGAATGCATCTGAGAGCCAGCAGAAAAATGTTCAAGCTCCCACTTTGATTTGGGCCTTCCATAGGCACTACCCCAAGAAACCTGGACCCCTGTCACCCAGAGGGCGCCCCTAGGGGAGGGGGTAGTGTCATGACCCACAGGCCTGGAAGCCTTTTGACAACAGCTGACCCAGAATCCATGAAGCTCAGCCCCAGTTTGAGTATCCGTCCCCAACATCCCATTGGCAGAGTCCCAGAGCAGCTGATGGGCCTGCTGGCCCTATCTAAACCAACAAGAGGAACAGGAAGCTGTCCACCCTGCTCTGGACTGTGTACCTTGTGCCTCCCCTCATACTCTCCTGGCCTGACTTCCCGGCAGCCTGACCTGGCTTGGCTCCAGACCTCTAACTTGTGGTTCTGATCTCTGGTTTGTCTCCTGCCTCTGACCTCCTGGTATCCTGACACGGCCTGACACTGGTTACCGACTTGTGGTTCTGATCTCCAGTTTGTCTCTTGCTTTTAACTTCCCAGTATATCAACCCAGCTGACTCCTGACTGAGGACTCCAGCTCTGACCGCTAGGTCTGGCTGCCCACAGTCTGGTCCTGATACACATCTTTCAAGGTCCATGAGTCCTATACATGCTTATCACAGCATGTGGGGTACCTCAGCCAGTGTATCAAATGCCTCAAAAACAACTACGTAGCAGAGTCGAATCACTGCACTTTCAAATGAACTCACACAGGAAAATGATAAAAGTCAAAAACACTCCATCATCTGTGGGTGAACACTTTTCACAAAGCGATCGTTCCATATCTGACTTCTCAGTTCTCATCCTCAAAGGAAACCTCACAACACCTTCAAAAGACAATCCTAGGAACTTCAATTTATAACTCTGCTGGACTAAAAATCATGGATTTAAACAAGGATACTGATTTTATGGCTCATTACAACAATTTGTAATACACCCTACTGCCTGCTAACCCTTAACTGCCCACTTCAGTTTAAGTGGTCTCCTACAGTGTGGGTGAACCCCTTATGCTCAACAATCTATCCCACCTTGTATTTAGCTTGGACACACTGGTTACCTTCCCCAGACCTGAGGAAGAGCTATGTGAAGTTTGAAAGCTCATCCCTTCCGCTAACAGAAACTGGCCTAACAAAAGGTATTACCTCATCTACCTTGTCTCTCTATTGACATTCACAAGGCAGCATTATGTGTGTACATAATGCTGAAGTTTTAAGTGAGAAATTGCCAGAAGTCCAATAAGGGGCCTGGATGAATCGTCTTCTGGCACATTTCACCTCTAGCTGTAAATATTTCTTCTGAGAAATTAACAAAAATGCCTGTGTTCCATTAGCACTAATTGTATGTGTCTGAGAAGCTACCAGCAGCGTCCAATCAGTAGACGTATTGGCATTCTGCTATCCTCCAAAAGGTCCATTTTGGCATGGCCTGCATATACTGTACAGTTGTTTGCATGAAAAAGGGGGGGTAGTTTAAAAATGTAAAGTTTTAGCCCTATACCCCAATTATTTCCCTAATCCTCTCTGAAACTAGAACATCTGGGTCACATTCCAAGAGCTTGTACTTACTCAAACAAACAACTTACAGGAGCAGCCTCCAAAATATATTCAATAGGTAACAGTCTACCTACATGTATCAGAGGGGTAGCCATGTTATTCTGTATCCACAAAAACAACGAGGAGTACGGTGGCACCTTAAAGACTAACAGATGTATTTGGGCATAAGCTTTCGTGGGTAAAAAACAACTTCTTCAGATGCATGGAGTGAAAATTACAGATACAAGCATAAATATACTGGCACATGAAGAGAAAGGAGTTACCTTACAAGTAGAGAACCAGTGATGACAAGGCAAATTCAGTCAGGGTAGATGTGGTCCACTCCCAATAACTGATGATGAGGTGTCAATACTTAGGGAGGGAAAATTGCTTTTGTAGTGAGCCAGCAACTCCTAGTCCCTATTCAAGCCCAAATTAATGGTGTTAAGTTTGCAAATGAATCGTAGTTCTGCAGTTTCTCTTTGAAGTCTGTTTTTGAAGTTTTTTTTGTTGAAGAATGGCTACTTTTAAACCTGTTATTGAATGTCCAGGGAAATTGAAGTGTTCTCCTACTGGCTTTTGTATGTTACCATTCCTGATGTCTGATTTTTGTCCATTTATTCTTTTACATAGAGACTGTCCAGTCTGGCCAATGTACATGGCAGAGGGGCCATGTACATTACTATTACTACATGTACTATTAGTAGATGTAGTAGTCTGCCTATGTGTGATTTTTACCCTTCCTTCAAAAAAGTCAGAGGTGAAAATGCAAAATCCAGAACTCCCAGACATTACATGGATTTGTGTTATTTTTGGAGTACCACAAATTCATAAAATAATGAATGGATTACACTTTTCCACACAGGTAGTCTTCCACCTGAGAAATATAACATGAAGAATAGTTTTTATTTATAACAAGTAACCCCAAGATAATTCATCACAAGTTGCCAAAATACATTAGCACAGTTCTTCATTTTATTTAACTGTTTCACAACACCATGATTGGGAAAACACAAATAAATGAAAATCAACCATACAAAATGTGGGGTAGAGGCTGACCCATTTGGAACACAGTGCATGTCTCATGGCAAAGTGAAAAGCCTGAAACATGACACGCTGGCTTTGCAACTGTAGTATGCTGCCCAGGCTGTAGTGTGTCAGGTTCAAAAATCCATTTTATAATGTGCCTTTCACTTCACTGCGAGGGATGTCACGAAATGCTGATGCCCTCACAGCAATATATCTGCAGTACACATTAGTGAGGTATATAGCATTGCTTGATTATAAGAGCTTACAGTATATTCTTCCCTCATGAAAAAATGCAGGAAAGGAAAAAGTAGTCAGGAACATTCCAGGGAATTTGAGCCACAGAAATCCTGGCAGATTCTCTCTTCTGGGAGGAGAGGTTAGCAACAGCACAGTGGGGATAAGGACGTGGCTCTCTAATTTCGCACTCTTCTCAACATATTACACCAGGCCCATAGCTCTGGTGGGGAAAACTGTCTGTTTTAAGCTTAGGCAGATGGTGCTCCCTCACTACTTCACTGAGGTAGCGTGGAGCCCCCCAAAAGGGGAAGGAAGGACAGAGAGCAGGTGGCTTCACCCCAATAAGTTGGCAAGCAAAGCTGGCTGGCTGCACAGAGAAGAGTATTTGACAAAAAGTCCAGCAGCACACATATTTATTTCCCCTGTACTGTGGGGAAGCTTTAGAAGGCCTTCAGTCTCCCTGACTTCCCTTGTGACACTCCTGAGGCAGGTTGTGGTTAAAATGCACAACTGAGGACTTATGTAGGTCTGCAAAATATGCCCTCTTTTTACAAGGCTGAAGTATTCTTTAATCATATTTTATGGCAACATCAACTCCAACAGGCTAAGAAGCCTCTTGAAACCTGATGGGACACTTTTGTGGTTTCTGAGCAGGATTAAAATGCCAGTTTGTTCTTCTAAATTCCCGTGTGTGAAGAAAATAAATTCCTTCCCTGGCTGGTGGACAAGGAAGCTTGAAGCTGTAATCAGCTTTTAGCTAAGGCAGAAAGGTGATCCCACTCTAAGATTTGAGAAATTCCTCCTCAAAGAGGAAAATACAGGGCCGATCTGCCAGAAAGAGAGAGCACACTTAGAAATGCAGATCTCTATTTTTGTCCTTCTGAAGGTCCAGTCACGCTCAAATCCTGCAAGACCTTGTGGCTCCAAATCATATGCCAAATCCCAAAAGATCTCAAGCCTACCCCCGAAGTACTGTGAGAGCGGGATATCTTGCAGGACCTGGCCCATCCTGTCCTTTTTGCTCTCTCCGATCGCAGGAGCCACCTCAATTCTTACAAAATTGCACCATTTTTTGGCTGATTAAAGCACTCTACCCTACCAGAGAAAATGAATCATAGTAGCTTAGCTTCTGATTGGCCTGTCTAGGCCTGAAGCTAGGGAACATTGTGAAATTCAAGCCAGCACCTCCAGCAAACCTCAATTCTCAAACAGGCTTTTGTAGAATTTATAGAAAAAACCCTAATGAATGCAAAGGAATCAGGTATCAGAATAAAGCTATCCTGATATAATGAAAAGTCATTAGTCAGTGTGTTTTGTGGTTTCGTCCCTTCCCTGTAGAACAAATATTTGAGTTGTTACATATCAGCTGTAAAAACAATTAAGCTACAACCAAAAGGCACTGTACCCAAAATTCATTAGGTACTCTGATCGTAGAGGCAAACAGTTTTTCTTTTCCAAAAACAACAACATTTAAGAGCATGCATTTCTGGGGTGCCATTCTTCCTGAAGAAGAACCTACTTTATCTTAGTTACATGTCCCACGTATCTTTTCCATGTGCCTATTGCGATTCTTTGTGACACTGAAACGAATACATTGCTTGTCACCTAGTAGCAGTGCAAAAAGGCACCTTCTTCTTTGTCCTATTAGAGACCTTTTTGTTTTTGTTTGTTATGCAAAGTAAAACAAACCTGTACCAAACCCAAGGTGATCTATTAAAGGTAGGCATTCATGTATGTAAGTGTTGCTTGCATGTCTTATAGGAAAACAGAAACAATTTTTGTTTGTTTTCTCAAAAGTATCAATGAATTATTCTACTTTTGCATATCAGATTTCTTACAAAACCACAGTAGATTTCAAATGGAATTTAAACAATGCAAACCCTTCATTTTTATTTCCTTGATATGATTAATTCAGTCATACAAATTGGTGAAAGATGAAAATGGGGTTCATCCTGTTGATGTTTTAGTCAAATGAGATAGAAATGTATGGCATAAACCTGAAAAAAATCTTTCAGTCAATGGGTGGCCTTTTCCTAAATTTGATCACTGACATTAAAGCTAAAGCAATAAAGGCAACTCATAATAATGTCTTTGAATCCATGTGTATGTTACTATTTTTATTTTGCTGTACTCTCCTGCGATAGAACTCTAAATTCTTTTCAGACATAATTTTTGAATTGCTTTCAGAAGCCCATTGGCCCCTTCTCTACCCAAACAAATGTTGAAATCTATATTGCCATCTTGCAATAAAAGTACAGTAGCTAGAGAACACTGAGGTACAAAAGCACGAATGAGATAAAAAAACAAAAAAGCCCAACCAAAAACCAACCCATCCATAGCTCACAGCTCAAATCCATTAAATATTACTTCCTCAAAGAAATGGTAACTTAAATATTCGAATTATCCAATTCAGTGTATATTTAAACCTGGAGGCCCAATTAGCAGCTGGAATTCAATAACTATACTCTTGCTCATGTAATTTAGACAATGGCTTCAGACTGAAGAAATTTCTTGATGTAGAGAGCTGTATATTTATTTCAGATTTGCACTACTATTTTGATATACATATTATTGAGTAGCTAACTAATGCTCTGAAAGGGTACAGTTGTTCCACAAAAAGAGAGTAACAAAAAAAGGATTTCTCTCTATTTAACAACACTTCTCGCATTTCACCTGATTATTGGACACAGCTCCTTTCGCAACTACTCATTAGCCTGATGTCTCTGAGTCTCTATATGATTACGAAAACTAAAATCTTAGAGCAATAAAAATTGACAGTGAATTTGACCTCAAATGTATTCTCTCTCCCCCAATTTTCCTAATTAGTTTCCTTTGCTAACTCCCACTACTGAGTGCAGTAATGGATCTCAATTACTGCCTGGCTGGTTATTAAGATAACTACTCAGCCACAAGACACTGTTAGAACAGTCTGGCTGCCTCCCTCAAGGAGAGAGTTGAAGGCTTTTAAAAGCTGACTCTATACCCTACTTTTCTCATGTATTTATATCACCATTTTCCAAATCACTGTCTTTGTATGTTAAAATGTTTGTGCAGATTATGGAAGGTGGGGGAGAATCACATCATTTGCCTCCTACATACAAAGTACATGATATCAGCACTAACATATTACTTGATACATAACAAGTCACTAAGCGGGTAAGTGGCTACAGTTAGCAAGGCTGAAAAGCAAAAGAAGACTAGAGAAAAAAAAGAGCAGCACTAGCATAATTGCACAAACCACAGTTCATGAATAAAACAAACTAATGCATTTTCTGAAAAGTTGGCTGCATAAGCCAGACTAGCCCCTGGGCAAGTCTAACTTAAACAACCAGAAATTGCTCAACAGATATACAAACCTCTCACTAATTTTATAAACATAACTATGCATAGAATTGAATGCACAGACATTTCTATGACAGAGAATACAACTAAAATAAACACCTTTATTGTGATCAATGCAAGGAAATATCCTTTCTCCACTTGTGATTGAATTTCTCCTGGACCATTTACTTTATAACAGCACAGGGCATTAAAGTAATACAGGATTCTTTCCCCTCCTGCCAATCCATTGCTGTGCCTTTTCAGCCTGACTTCAAAGCTCAACTGACACCAACGGTTCATAGTTGTATGCAGTGTTGTAGTCCTGTTGGCCCCAGGACATTAGAGAGACAAGGTAGGTGAGGTAATATCTTTTATTGGACCAACTTCTGTTGATGAGAGAGGTAAGCTTTCAAGCTGCACAGAGCTCTTCTTTAGGTCTGGGAAATGTACTCGATGTCACAGGGCAAGTTTACACTACAAACTTGTATTGGTATAACTACGTTGCTCAGAGGTATGAAAATTCCACACCCCTGAGCGATGTAGCTATGCCAACCTAACCCTCAGTGTAGACAGCACTATGTCGAAGGGAGAGCTTCTCCAGTGAATACCGCTACTGCCTCTTGGAGAGGTGGATTAACTATGCCAACTGGAGAAGCTCTCCTGCGGGTGTAGTAGCGTCTTCACTAAAGCGCTGCACTGGTGCAGCTGTACATGAAGATAAGCCCTCAGCTAAACACAAGGTCAAACAGATCATTGAGCATAAGTAGTTAATTTATTTCAAGGGACCATTTGAAGTGAAGTGACCCATTAACACCTCTCCAGTCAAAGGGAGGAAAGGAAAAAAACAACCACTGCATGACACCCCAACATCATCGATTTATCGAAACTACCCCTACCTGGAGCTGAATTATTTGTGCTCTCCAAGGGACTCAACTTCTGCCTCACCATAGCACCTAATACCATACTAACACAGAGAACTAGAAAAATTATTTTGCCGACTCCACCTCAGAGAATTATTTCACAATAATGACACCATGACCCACAATTACCATGTCCCCACCGACAGTCATAAGAAAAAAAGAATCACAGCAGAG
This sequence comes from Natator depressus, assembly GCF_965152275.1. Classification (NCBI taxonomy): domain Eukaryota; kingdom Metazoa; phylum Chordata; order Testudines; family Cheloniidae; genus Natator; species Natator depressus. The sequence continues at coordinate 43,833,937 of NC_134234.1, forward strand.
AAACCAAACTCTGGATCGTTACATTGATGCTTCAGGACAAAAATTGACGGTGAAATCCTTAGCAAACATCACACCCACCACTATCTCTCCACCACCTAGAGAATAGCTAGACATTCCCTGAAATCCAACCACCAAAGTGATAAAACCAAGAGACAAAGGGGACGCCATCATAGTCCTCAACAGTGATGACTATGTTAACGAGGCCAATTGACAACTCTCCAACATCATTTACTATAAAGAACTCAAAGAAGACCTCACACCACAATTTACTTGGAAATTTAAGGATATCATCAAATCCTTCCACAAACAACTCCAAGAGAAACTCTACAACCTCATCCCCCACAAAACCACCCCAGGGACTTTCGATATGCTTCAAGATACACGAACAAAAGAACCCAGGCAGACCCATTATATCAGGCCAGGGCACTTTTACTGAAGGAATGTTAGGACTCATAGAAACCGTCCACAAACCACTCACCACACAATGGGCCAGCTTCCTCCAGGAAACAACACACTTGCTCCAGAAATTCTGCAACATTAACAACCTCCCTCAGAACACCATCCCTGATACAATGGATGTCACCTTCCTATAACCAACATGCCTCACAATGATGGCATAGCTGCCTGCCTCAAATGTTTATAACATAATGGAAAACCCTCACATATCTACCCCAAACACTCCGCCAAACTCATCCATTGCATCCTCACCCATTATAATTTTACATTCAACACCAAACATTGTTTCCAAACAATGGGAACACCCATGGGTACTAGAATGGTTACTGAATATGACAACCTCTTCATGGGCCACCTTGAAGAAGAATTTCTGAACAAAAATGCACCACAAAACCAACGACAGACCTGAGATACATGGATGATATTTTCATCCTCTGGACAGACAACTTAAACTCCCTCACAAATTTCAACCACAACTTCAACAACCACCACCTATCCATTAAACTCTCTCAAGAACACGTCCACACTAACACTAACTTCCTGGTCACCACAATCAGCTTCAACAACAGAACCCTACAGACAACAATATACAAGAAGCCCATGGATCACAAAACCTATCTTCACAGATGCAGTAACTACCCCGAACACACCAAGAAATCTGTTATCTACAGCCAGGCACTCAGATACCATAGAATATGCTCCAAGGAGAAAGTCCAGGACATACACCCTTAGCACCCTCAAAACTGCCTTCATCAAACAAGGACACTATACCAGAGAAGCAGATCGCATCATGGAATGGGCTACCAAAATATTCCAATAGAACCTGCTTCAATACAGAAATAAAACCCTCTCTGACCACACACCTCTAGTTGTACCTCTAGTTGTCACCTACCACCCCACGCTGGAATCCATAAGGGGTATCATCAACCAGTTACACACAATGGGGACCACATCCTGAAAGAAATCTTTTCCAACCCCCTTCTTCTGGCCGCTCAAGCAACCTCCCAAGTTCACCAAGCTCATCATCAGAAACAAACTCTCCACAGACCAGGACACACCAACTCAAAGTGGCACCAGAGCTTGCCAGAACAACAGATGCAAAACCTGTAGACATACCTCTACTGGTACAAATGATCAGCACCCCCCATTACGCACCTTTCCACCTCCATTGGTCCTTCACATGCCTATCACAACATGTGATAGACCTCAGCCAGTGCACTAAATGCCCCAATATTAACTATGTGGGTGAAACCAGACAATCACTGCACTTTCAAATGAACTCATACAGAAAAAGGATAAGACAAAAACACCCCATCACCTGTGGGTGAACATTTTTCACAATGTGATCATTCTCTATCTGACCTCTCAGTCCTCATCCTTAAAGGAAACCTACACAACACCTTCAAAAGGTGAGCCTGGGAGCTTAAATTCATAACTTTGATACTAAACTAGACTAGATTAATAACTAGATACTAAAAATCATGGACTGAATAGGGGCACTGGATTTATAATTTATTAAAACAATCTATAACCCAATTAATGCACCCACAGATTCCCGTCCCTTTCCCCTCCATGACTGGAGAAGTGATAACAGGCCACTTCACCTTGAACAGTCCCTTGAAATATGTGTTAGCTACTTACGCTAAACAATCTGCTCCACCTTCTATCTACCTGTGATACTCTAAATACATTTCCCAGACCTGAAGAGCTTTGTGTAAGCTCAAAAGCGTGTCTCTTTCACCAACATGAGTCGGTCCAATAAAAGAGCAGCAGTTCATAGTTTATTAACCCATATTGGACAGGGGGATTTTAGTTTATGAAAAACTGGAAGGTGCTTTCCACCTATTTCTCGTGTCTATGAAGTGATGCCAATTTTTCTTCCCCAACAGTAGAAGTTGGACAGCAGAAGTATCAGTTTAGTAAAGCAACTTACCCAGTGTTCCCTCAGGACTTTGATGCTATTTTGCACAGCACCTAGTACAGTCAGAGTGCAGTACTGTATTTGAAATGCATACTTAAATGAAAAGGAGTACTTGTGGCATCTTAGAGACTAACCAATTTATTTGAGTATAAGCTTTCATGAGCTACAGCTCACTTCATTAGATGCATACTGTGGAAGCTGCAGAAGACATTATATACACACAGAGACCATGAAACAATACCTCCTCCCACCCCACTCTCCTGCTGGTAATAGCTTATCTAAAGTGATCATCAAGTTGGGCCATTTCCAGCACAAATCCAGGTTTTCTCACCCTCCACCCCCCCACACACAAACTCACTCTCCTGCTGGTAATAGCCCATCCAAAGTGACCACTCTCTTCACAATGTGTATGATAATCAAGGTGGGCCATTTCCTGCACAAATCCAGGTTCTCTCACCCCCTCACCCCCCTCCAAAAACCACACACACAAACTCACTCTCCTGCTGGTAATAGCCTATCCAAAGTGACCACTCTCCTTACAACGTGCATGAAAATCAAGGTGGGACATTTCCAGCACAAATACAGGTTTTCTCACACACACCCCCTTTTTTTTTTTCCCAAAAAACACACACACACAAACTCACTCTCCTGCTGGTAATAGCTTATCCAAAGTGACCACTCTCCCTACAATGTGCATGATTATCAAGGTGGGCCATTTCCAGCACAAATCCAGGTTTTCTCACCCCCACACCCCCATACACACACAAACTCACTCTCCTGCTGGTAACAGCTCATCCAAAGTATCCACTCTCCCTATAATGTGCGTGATGCTGATGAGTGCCAAAGAAATGACTATAGTAAACCTAATACATACCTTTCGGAAATCTTAAGCAGATAAATATGTAGCACATAATTCAGATTCTGTGCTATCAGAACAGTATCCTTGGATGGAGGAGCTCTACAGAATTTACTTTCAAACCAACTGAGAAGAAATAAAATTTGTTTAGTTTTTAAATTGACTAATTTTGCAATTTTCCTCCTTTCTGCAACTCCACTTAATTTCTCCAGTAGTCATTAGCACAAAAGGCTTCAGGCTCCAATCCAGAAAAGTATGTGCTCAGTTTTCAACAGGTGACTTCAGTGGGAATACTGGATTAGACCCTTAAAAACGATCTTGATTCTTTTAAAAATAGAGGCATGACCACCTGATATGGATCTTCAAATAATTTAATGGTTAAGTAAAACAGTGTTGTTGATGTTAAAATATGACTTAGTGACACCTATTCTTCTGCTCAAAAGGCTGGGGGAATTAAGTGGTCTGCAATCTGAACCAGAGGCATAATCAACATTAGTTATATGTGATAGTAATGTCATTCTGCTTTCAAAGGTCCAGCCATAGGTTAGATGACCTCCCTGATACTTCATTATAGAATAAATGAACAAAAACAATAGAGACGGTCAGGCAATTAAGTTTTCCAACTTCTCATTCATTACTGAAATGTGAAAATAAAAGAAAAAAATAACCCCTTTTTAATATTTTCCTGCAGAATAATGTGAGCAGGTTTAGGATAGCAACACACCAATTATGAGCTCAGAATGCACCTTTTTTAAACTTGGCTATTTTACAATCTTGATGCTGCCAATAACCAGCAAAGTACATTTGAAGGACACATTGGCGATGTAAACAAACAAATAGCTTATCATGACTCGTACTAATGCACAGCATGTCCAAGCTGCAGCTGAAACACAGACATGATACCACAGTTCAATCAGACTGCAGAACACAAGCAAAACAGGACAATAAATGGAGCAAGAACAGTAAAATGAAGCATGTCAATTCCTACTTGCATTCCTTCAAAGACAGACTATAGACAAGGATTGGAGTGGACGCTGATGTACTTATTTGTTTAAGAAATGGTTGCCAGTTTGTTGTTTATACATGCATATATATTGCACATATTAATATATGTGCCTACAAACCCACATACACATATATGCACTAGCTCAGGGGTGGCCAACCTGTGGCTCCGGAGCCACATGGGGCTCTTCAGAAGTTAACATGCGGCTCCTCGTATAGGCACCGACTCCAGGGCTGGAGCTACAGGCACCAACTTTCCAATGTGCCGGGGGGTGCTCACTGCTCAACCCCTGGCTCTGCCACAGGCCCTGCCCCCACTCCACCCCTTCTTGCCCCCTCCCCTGAGCTTGCTGTGCCTCACTCCAGTCCTCCCCCATCCCTCCCAGAGCCTCCTGCACACCACGAAACAGCTGATCGGGAGGTGCGGGGAGGGAGAGGGAGGCGCTGATCAGTGGGGCTGCTGGTGGGTGGGAGGCACTGGGAGCGGGGTGGGGGAGCTGCTGACATATTACTGTGGCTCTTTGGCAATGTACACTGGTAAATTCTGGCTCCTTCTCAGGCTCAGGTTGGCCACCCCTGCACTAGCCTGTGGACATGGTATATTACTGGTACCAATGATTTAGGGATGTGTAAGAGAGGGATCCTGGAAACTCAGTGTAGATAACTAGGGAAAAAAGACAGATGACAAGTGGGGATACTGAATGCAACATGCAAGCAAAGTGTTGTGTGTGATGACAACTGTTATGAGTTGGATTGTTCTGTATACTTTTTAAAAATCCTTAGTGCAAACTGTACCATTTTTGCACATTAGTTTGGCATAAACAAGCTAAGTGTTTCAGCAGATTTTTATAACAAAAATGCAACCATTAGTGGTGAAGACTGGTGCCCAAAATAACCATAGGGCAGTTTCCTCTACATATATCTCTACTCTTGCAGACTACCACCTAGGGTCAAATCCTGACCAACTAGCCTGTGTCTAAAGGTGTTAAACAGCATCTATCCTAGGTGCTTAAATTCAGAGTAGCATCAGCTAACACAATAATTATGGTGTCACATACTCACTTCCTGCACAACCAACCAGCCATCTCTGCTATGTCTCCACCCACTCTCTGTACTTCCCTACAAGCTGTAGAGCTCAGTTCATCCCCAGGAAAATATGGAGATAGCAGTCTCTTCCCTCTTCTTTAAACACATGCTGCAAGGATTAGGATCAAATATCCTCACAAAATTTTGAGACTTATGCCAGATTCACAATAAATAAATCAGTAGCAGGACTATCCTCTAAAAATACCTCCCTAAAGGGAAGTGGGAGGTAGACTTGTTTTTCACTGTTTAGTGGCCTAAGAAGCCTCTCTGTACTTTTCATCAGTCTGCCATTCTTAATTACAATGGAATATGTTGTGCCGATTAGAAGACGTAAAAGCTTATCATAATAAAAATACTGAGAAATTTAAAATCAGTCAAGATGTCAAAACATTCAACTTCTAAAAACAACAAATTTAATATCCTGTTTCATTCAAAGTCTAACTTAATGAAAATACACAAGAAAAATTAAACAAATGATTAAAAGAAATTGTATACCACCAGTATACAAACAACTTAAACTAGTATAAAAATGAATTTTGGGTAAACTGTACTAGATTTTGAGCATAAGCTTTCATGAGCTATAGCTCACTTCATCCGATGAAGTGAGCTGTAGCTCACGAAAGCTTATGCTCAAATAAATTTGTTAGTCTCTAAGGTGCCACAAGTACTCCTTTTCTTTTTGCGAATACAGACTAACACGGCTGCTACTCTAAAACCTGTACTAGCGTTGAGCATTCACCTTGGCATAAAGGAGCTAGTTGTTTTCCCAAGAAACCAGCTAACCTTTCTGTCATACAATAATTGAGCCTATCATTTTAGAACTTTACCTTACTGGTTTAAAATCGTTTGTCTTTTGTTAAAACTACAATTAAAATATTCCATAAACCAGTTTTACATCCACAGTCATTTCTGATTGGGTAATCCCCTGCCCTTAGCTTTGTTTCGCAAAATCACGTTCTCTTATTTTATTTAAATTTTACATCATGTTTTGACTTACAAGCATAGGTGCCGACTCTGTGGGTGCTCCAGGGAAAAATTATAGTGGGTGCTCAGTACCCACCACCAGCCCCACTGATCAGTTTCTTCCCCTCTCTCCCAGCGCCTCCCACCTGCCATGGATCAGCTGTTCAGCGGTGTGCAGGAGGTGCTGGGGGAGGGGGCGGAGCGAGGGCGGGGCACTCTTGGGGAGGTGAATGGGACGGGCTGAGGCATGGTGGGCGTGGAGTGGGGGCAGGAAGAGGTGAGGTGGGAAGAGGTGGGGCAGGGCTGGTATGAGGGGGGCCAGGCCTGGGGAGAAAGGGGTGGAGTAGGGGCAGAGCCTAGGGCAGAGCGGGGGTCAAGCATCCCTGGGGGAAATTAGAAAGTTGGCGTCTGTGCTTACAAGCATAAGACAGGAGCGCTCTGATTCTTCACAGCTGTGCTCAGATGTAGTGGAGAGTAGTGGCCTCAGGCAACTGGCTGTGGCTCTGCGATTCTCAGCCCTTTGGCCCAATAGAAGTTAGAGCAGGCCCCCTGCTCCCCTTATACCAGGGGTGGCAGAGCTTGCATTGCCAGCTTTTCTCCAGTGGAGAGCTCCCTGAGGCAAGGGGAATTCTCCACCAACTATCTCTGGCTATTATAAGGCTGCTTACACAGCACAAAGTAGTGCTAAGAGCCATATTCTGCCCTCGGAAGAAGGGATACATTTTCCAAGTGCTGAGGCACAGCCTTCCTTTCATAGAAAGCAATTTGCAAGCACAAAATTTGTAAACACATTTTGTAACTTCAAATAAGGAATTACAGGTGCTTATCAGAGTACTTGCACCTGAAGCCAGGTGGCTGAAGGCTAAAGTACCTGGATTTGTACTTACAATTAGTATGCAGGAACAAATTTTAAAAATGTGGCCCAAAGGTGCACAATCTTTTAACATCAATGAGAATTGTAAATGGGTATCACAGACATATCTTGGGGTTCATATTATATCCACAAATAAAAAAGGAAAGTAGTAGATATTGAATGACTGGCCACAAAATCAAATGCCAGCCCAAGTTCTGCCCAAATTTTGAAACAAACATAAACCAAAATATTAGGTTCATAAACATTTAGTGTAGTCCCTTATTTTTGTTGAAATCCATCTAAGGGTCTCAAGTCTGACAAGCTGTTCTCTTCAAATCTAGAGTGCTCTAGGGTTAAATGGTATTTAACCCATCCAAACTGGAATTATATACAGGAAGACAGCATAGAGGGGCTGACATAGGGCATGCCAGTCCTTTATGGTGGGTTCCAGGTCCAGCTCTGCCATATTTCCAGTTTCCATCCAGAATTGAGGGATTCTAAACCATAATCCTGAGGAACCATGGGAGTTTCATAGAGTTTAAGCCCAGAAGGGGCCCTTAGATCATCTAATCTGTCTTCCTGTAACACAGAGGTTATTAAATTCCATTCAGATGCCTCTATATTGAGCCCAATAACTTGTCCTCCAGAAACTAAACTGTTGTGTGCCACAGGCAGAGAACAGGAGAGACTGAGGTGCCACCAATGCCTGAGGCTCCTAAAATATATTAGGAGGGATATGCTCACATGATCCTAACAGATGATCCACATGCCATGTTGAGAAGGAAGGTGAAAAACCACCAAGGTCCCTGCCAACCTAGTGGAAAATTCCTTCTTAACCCCAAATCTGGTGATCAGGTTGATCCTGAGCATTTAAGCAAGACACACCAGCCACGCTTCTAGGAAAGAGGATTCGCTGTACCACCTCAGAGCAGCAGTTCCCAAACTTGTTCCGCCACTTGTTCAGGGAAAGCCCCTGGCGGGCCGGGCCAGTTTGTTTACCTGCCGGGTCTGCAAGTTCGGCCAATTGCGGCTCCCAGTGGCCGTGGTTTGCTGCTCCAGGCCAATGGGAGCTGCTGGAAGCGGTGGCCAGTACGTCCCTTGGCCCGCGCCGCTTCCAGCAGCTCCCATTGGCCTGGAACAGCGATCGGCCGAACCTGCAGATGCGGCAGGTAAACAAACCGGCCGGGCCCGCCAGGGGCTTTCCCTGCAGAAGCGGCGGAACAAGTTTGGGAACCACTGCCTCAGAGCACTAGTCCACCCTTTTTGGTGTCCCATCTCAGGTTATGGCCAATCCCTGATGTTTCAGAGGAACATGAAAAACAAGAATACATCTGGTTAATTGAGCATTGGCGAGAAAAAAGTCCTCCTTGGCTCCTTCAGGTGACCCTCTGAAGCATAAGATTTAATTATAGTTATTGTCATAATGAAGACCTTCAAGTGTTATGAGCATGCTGAGGGCAATGGAGAGCTTCCTGTTCTCCCCCTGGCCCATGGAGGAAGAGGAAGAACAAGGGGATTCATAAATTCAGACTTCAAAGCCAGAAGGGACCAGCATGACCATCCAGCCCAACACACACACACGCACACACACACACACACACACACACACACAAAAACAGGCTGCAGATTTTTCTTCCAAAAGCTGGATTAAAGCCTATCTTTAGAAAGATATCTAATCTCACTTTAAAGACTCCAAGCAATGGTGAGTTCACCACCTCCCCAGGTCAGCTGCTCCAATGTTTAATTACTTCCCACTGCTAGGAAACTGCATCTTATTTGAAGGTTAAATTTGTCCAACATCCAGCCACTGGATCTTGTTAGGCCTTTGCCAGCAAGGCTGAAACCTCCACCCCAACTCCTCACCCCCATGAGATATCTTTTCCATGCGTACGTACCTTCACACCGTGATTAAGTCAGAAAGAGACTTACAGGCTGGCAAGGAATGCTGTGGTGGGGGAGGCTATATATAAGTAATTCCCACTGCCACAGTTAAAATGAGTTTGGAAGGGAACTAGTTGTGGGTCTCTCATGCTCTTCGTTAGAGAGGTGAATGGCTGTTGAAGAAGAGAGCTGGCTAAACGAAGAAAGAAAGCTAAGTTTTGTATCTACACAGGGAATAAGTATTTAATAATGGGTTCTTCAATTTAGCAGAGAAAGGTGTAACCCGATCCAACAGCTGGACGTTAAACCTAGACAAATTCAGACTGGAAATAAGGTGTAAATTTTTAACAATGAGAGTAATTAACCACTGGAACAATTTACCAAGAGTTGTGGCGAATTCTCTGTCAAGACTGGATCTTTTTCTAAAATATGTTCTCTAAGGATTACTTTGGGCAAGTTCTGTTGCCTGTGTTATACAGGAGGTCAGACTGGATGATCACAATGGCCCCTTCTGGCACCAGAAAATATGAATTGTCCCTCAGGGTTTTGCCTTAGTCCTTTTGTCCAGAAGTTCCCTGGATCCCTGCATCTGTGGGTGCTAAAGGAGTTGGCGGATGTGATTGCAGAGCCATTGGCCATTATCTTTGAAAACTCATGGCGATCGAGGGAGGTCCCGGATGACTGGAAAAAGGCTAATGTAGTGCCCATCTTTAAAAAAGGGAAGAAGGAGAATCCGGGGAACTACAGGCCAGTCAGCCTCACCTCAGTCCCTGGAAAAATCATGGAGCAGGTCCTCCAGGAAACCATTTTGAAGCACTTCAAGGAAATGAAAGTGATCAGGAACAGTCAGCATGGATTCACCAAGGGAAAGTCATGCCTGACTAACCAAATTGTCTTCTATGATGAGATAACTGGCTCTGTGAATGAGGGTAAAGCGGTAGACACGTTATTCCTTGACTTTAGCAAAGCTTTTGATACGGTCTCCCACAGTATTCTTGCCAGCAAGTTAAAGAAGTATGGGCTGGATGAATGGACTATAAGGTGGATAGAAAGCTGGCAGGATCGTCGGGCTCAACGGGTAGTGATCAATGGCTCCATGTCTAGTTGACGGCCAGTATCAAGCGGAGTGCCCCAAGGGTCGGTCCTGGGGCCAGTTTTGTTCAATATCTTCACTAATGATCTGGAGGATGGCGTGGACTGCACCCTCAGCAAGTTTGCAGATGACACTAAACTGGGAGGAGTGGTAGATACACTGGAGGGTAGGGATAGGATACAGAGGGACCTAGACAAATTAGAGGATAGGGCCAAAAGAAATCTGATGAGGTTCAACAAGGACAAGTGCAGAGTCCTCCACTTAGGACAGAAGAATCCCATGAACTGCTACAGACTAGGGACCAAGTGGCTAGGCAGCAGTTCTGCAGAAAAGGACCTAGGGGTTACAGTGGATGAGAAGCTGGACATGAGTCAACAGTGTGCCCTTGTTGCTAAGAAGGCTAACAGCATTTTGGGCTGTACAAGTAGGAGCGTTGCCAGCAGATTGAGGGACGTGATCATTTCCCTCTATTTGGCATTGGTGAGGCCTCATCTGGAGTACTGCGTCCAGCTTTGGACCCCACACTACAGAAAGGATGTGGACAAATTGGAGAGAGTCCAGCAGAGGGCAATAAAAATGATTAGGGGACTGGAACACATGATTTATGAGGAGAAGCTGAGGGAACTGGGATTATTCAGTCTGCAGAAGAGAAGAATGAGGGGGGTTTGATAGCTGCTTTCAACTACCTGAAAGGGGGTTCCAAAGAGGATGGATCTAGACTGTTCTCAGTGGTAGCAGATGACAGAACAAGGAGTAATGGTCTCAAGTTGCAGTGGGGGAGGTTTAGGTTGGATATTAGGAAAAACTTTTTCACTAGGAGGGTGGTGAAGCACTGGAATGGGTTATCTAGGGAGGTGGTGGAATCTCCTTCCTTAGAGGTTTTCAAGGTCAGGTTTGACAAAGCGCTGGCTGGGATGATTTAGTTGGGAACTGGTCCTGCTTTGAGCAGGGGTTTAGACTAGATGACTTCCTGAGGTCCCTTTTAACCCTGATATTCTATGATTCCCACTCTTTACAATGCTTCTTTCAGGGGTTCACAGCCTAGCTAAGGCTCCTCCCCATCTGGTTCCTGCTCTCTGGAGATGTGTCCCTCTCTGGCCTGACAGGTGCAGAGAGCCCCCTCCCAGGTCCTTCCCTGCCTCTGGGTTTCTCCAGGCTCCTTCCCTTGCCTAAGCGGCAGGACACAATTTTTTATAAAGCACATGAGTAGGAGCAGTCCTGTGACCCCACAACTACAGATCCCAGTTTTAAAAGGCCCCAAAACCATAACATGTGCAATGGGACATGCATCTGCACCACAAGGCCTAAGTCTTGTGAGACATATTGCCCATATGCTACTAATTAATCCCAGATACAGAGCCACACACTTACCAACTCAAAAATGAACACTGATGAGCACCAATCTGAAAACAAACAAGTTTTAGAAGATTCACTCATCCATATTAAATTCAGCCACTCCACAAATATACAGCATGTGCCAGTGGTCCCTCATATGTGTGAGAATATAAGCATTTACTGCTGCCCAAGCCAACGTAAAGGGGCTTACTCTTAACTCACATATAAATATCATCAGAAACCTAGAAATCTTTATACATATGAATAATCTTTACTTGCATGAGTAGCCCCACTCAGGCTACTGGAACTAATGGCATGAGAAAGGGCAACTCATGTAAGTAACGGTTGCAGGAATATGTTATCCAAGTTTGTTCCTCTAATCATTGTTCCTTTCTTTCTTTAACTCTCAACTTTTTAATATATTACCTCAAATTAATATGCAACCTCCTATCCCATACCCCTCAAACAGGCAAAGCTATTGAAATCAAGGGGAATTCTGCCTGAAAAATGAGTGCAACACTGGGCCCTGAATACCTTTATACCCATAAAAGAAAACATTACTTCATTCATACCTAATTATATACTCCTTAACCCAAGAACTGATAAATGTTATTTCCAGCTCTCCCTTCTGCAGCTTTTGAAAGTGGAAATTTATGCTGTATTTCTTACCCATAACCTTATGTGCCCATATCATGGGTTTTTCAAGGCCTTTACTTTGGGTATCTGATAGATTTCTTTTACCCTTTTCCCTATTCTCCCACACAATTCAGGGTCTATACTGAGACATCGACAAAAGAGATTTTTCCAGGTCAAAAGCAGCAAAATAAGATTATTTTTTACAGTGAATTTCCAACCTTGTTAAAAAAAGAGAAATGGAATCTAAGAGACTCTAAGTGATTTCAAGCTTAAAAACTCAATTAGGAAAGTGTGAGCAAAAGTGAGCAAGTGAGTACGAGTATGTATGTGTGTGTGTGTAGTCTTAAATCTATAAGGGATCAAAAACATTTGCAGATTAGTATGGTAAATTTCTGGAATTCAGTTCAACTAAGTACAGGATTATTCTTTTCAGAGAACTACTGGGAATGGAAAAGAACAGAAGTGACTGGGGTTGTTCCCCCACCCCCTCAACAGTATGATTTAAAAAACACGCACCCACTCAACAAGTAAAGACAGTTGTTCAGTCACATCTCATCTACTGTCACATGGCAAGGAATAAAACAGAAAGTCCCACAAGGGGGAAGTATATTCATTTTTAAAAGCTCCAAACTCAACTAGGGTCTTGTAAGGATTCACTTTTAGATTAATGAGTACTTGTGGCACCTTAGAGACTAACCAATTTATTTGAGCATGAGCTTTCGTGAGCTACAGCTCACTTCATCGGATGCATACTGTGGAAATTGCAGAAGACATTATATACACAGACACCATGAAACAATACCTCCTCCCACCCCACTCTCCTGCTGGTAATAGCTTATCTAAAGTGATCATCAAGTTGGGCCATTTCCAGCACAAATCCAGGTTTTCTCACCCTCCGCCCCCCCACACACAAACTCACTCTCTTGCTGGTAATAGCCCATCCAAAGTGACCACTCTCTTCACAATGTGTATGATAATCAAGGTGGGCCATTTCCTGCACAAATCCAGGTTCTCTCACCTCCTCACCCCCCTCCAAAAACCACACACACAAACTCACTCTCCTGCTGGTAATAGCCTGTCCAAAGTGACCACTCTCCTTACAACGTGCATGAAAATCAAGGTGGGCCATTTCCAGCACAAATACAGGTTCTCACCCCCCCCTTCCCCCCCCCAAAAAAAACAACACACACACACACAAACTCACTCTCCTGCTGGTAATAGCTTATCCAAAGTGACCACTCTCCCTACAATGTGCATGATAATCAAGGTGGGCCATTTCCAGCACAAATCCAGGTTTTCTCGCCCCCCCCACCCCCATACACACACAAACTCACTCTCCTGCTGGTAATAGCTCATCCAAAGTGACCACTCTCCCCACAATGTGCATGATAATCAAGGTGGACCACTTCCAGCACTCCCACTTAGACTGGGAGTGGCTAAGTCATTATGCAAGGTAGCCTATTTCCCCTTGTTTTTTCATACCCCCCCCCCCAGACGTTCTGGTTAAACTTGGATTTATGCTGGAAGTGGCCCACCTTGATTGTCATGCACATTGTGGGGAGAGTGGTCAGTCTGGATGAGCTATTGCCAGCAGGAGAGTGAGTTTGTGGGGGGGGGGGGTGAGAAAACCTGGATTTGTGCTGGAAATGGCCCACCTTGATTATCATGCACATTGTAGGGAGAGTGGTCACTTTGGATGAGCTATTACCAGCAGGAGAGTGAGTTTGTGTGTGTATGGGGGTGGGGGGGTGAGAAAACCTGGATTTGTGCTGGAAATGGCCCACCTTGATTATCATGCACATTGTAGGGAGAGTGGTCACTTTGGATAAGCTATTACCAGCAGGAGAGTGAGTTTGTGTGGGGGGGGCGGGGTTTGGGGGGTGAGAACCTGTATTTGTGCTGGAAATGGCCCACCTTGATTTTCATGCAGGTTGTAAGGAGAGTGGTCTCTTTGGATAGGCTATTACCAGCAGGAGAGTGAGTTTGTGTGTGTGGTTTTTGGAGGGGGGTGAGGAGGTGAGAGAACCTGGATTTGTGCAGGAAATGGCCCACCTTGATTATCATACACATTGTGAAGAGAGTGGTCACTTTGGATGGGCTATTACCAGCAAGAGAGTGAGTTTGTGTGTGGGGGGGCGGAGGGTGAGAAAACCTGGATTTGTGCTGGAAATGGCCCAACTTGATGATCACTTTAGATAAGCTATTACCAGCAGGAGAGCGGGGTGGGAGGACGTATTGTTTCATGGTGTCTGTGTATATAATGTCTTCTGCAATTTCCACAGTATGCATCCGATGAAGTGAGCTATAGCTCACGAAAGCTCATGCTCAAATAAATTGGTTAGTCTCTAAGGTGCCACAAGTACTCCTTTTCTTTTTGCAAATACAGACTAACACGGCTGTTACTCTGAAACCTTTTAGATTAATGATTTTGAAGGTAGAATATATGAAATGTACTTCCAATTCATAGGATTTTAATTTAAGATAAAATGTATTGATACTAGATTCAAAATGGCTAAATTAAAATAGTATCCATATGTTTAAACCATTTCTACTACTGATACAATATACAAATTAAATAATTAATATTATTTCTGTTAAGAAACCATTAAATTTAAAAGAAAATTAGGGATAAACTGTTAGTCAGTCAAGAAGAATAGGACTTCCTTTCAAAATAAAGGAAGTGACGATAATCATTATTAGTCAAGTACACATAACATTTTTGTATTGGATGCATTTCAGTAGCCCTGCTCAATTAAAAATAGAACCAGGTCACTGGAAAAGTTTAATGTGTAATGAACCTAACTCACTGATAGTTGCCCTTGGAAACTTGACCATAGAATAAAACTTACTGATGAAGAAATTCAACTGACTTAAGCCTCTGATGTAATGATAACTTCTTTGATATACTGCTTCAGTAGCTCTGCAACAATAAACTTGCTAGCTTGTTATGGTGGAGAAGCATGTTATCTGAGCTCAAGCACCACAACCACCAAAGATATTAGATATTTCTCATGGCATACATTCATGACGTACCATGTAATCACCAATTTTCTTCACTTAGGAGGCCAGCAGTTATAAATCAACAAGTTCTTGGGTTGTCTGACAAGCTATGGATCCTTCTAAGTTTATCTCACTGTATGCCCTTAATGTTTTCAGGGTTCCTGTTAGTTCTGGTGTTTATGAAAGACATCTGATGCTCCTGTATCACTTTTTCCTCTACGCATCACTGAATAGCTGGATTTTATAACCATCCAAAATCTGCTATAAATAAAATCAGGACTGTCAAGTGATTAAAAAAATTAATCACGATTAATTGCACTGTTAATAACAGAATACTATTTATATAAATATTTTGGATGTTTTCCATATTTTCAAACATACTGATTTAAATTCCAACACAGAATACAAAGTGTACAGTGCTCACTTTATATTTATTTATTATAAATATTTGCACTGTAAAAATAAAATAAATAGTATTTTTCAATTCACCTCATACAAGTACTGTAGTGCAATCTCTTTATCATGAAAGTTGAACTTACAAATGTAGAATTATATACAAAAAAACAGCTGCATTCAAAAATAAAACAGTGTAAAACTTTAGAGCCTACAAGTCCGCTCAGTCCTACTTCTTGTTCAGCCAATTGGTCAGGCAAACAAGTTTGTTTACATTTACAGGATATAATGCTGCCCACTTCTTAATTACAATGTTACTTGAAAGAGAGACCAGGTGTTTGCATGGCACTGTTGTATCCAGCGTTGCAAGATAGTTACGTGCCAGAGACACTAAAGATTCATATATCCCTTCATGATCCATTCCAGAGGACATGCCTCCATGCTGATGATGGGCTCTGCTCGGTAGCAATCCAAAGCAGTGCAGATCAATGCATGTTCATTTTCATCATCTGAGTCAGACGCCACCAGCAGAAGGCTGATTTTCTTTTTTGGTGGTTCAGGTTCTGTAGTTTCCACAAAGGAGTGTTGCTCTTTTAAGACTTCTGACAGCATGCTCCACACCCAGTCCTGATCAAATTTTGGAAAGCACTTCAGATTCTTAAATCTTGGGTCAAGTGCTGTAGCTATCTTTAGTAATCTCACATTGGTACCTTCTTTGTGTTTTGTCAAATCTGCAGTGAAGGTGTTCTTAAAATGAACATGTGCTGGGTCATCATCCGAGACTGCTATAACATGAAATATATGGAAGAATATGGGTAATACACAGAGCAGGAGACATACAATTCTCCCACAAGGCGTTCAGTCACAAATTTAATTAACACTTTTTTTTAACGAGCTTCATCATCATGCATCCGACGAAGTGGGTATTCAACCACGAAAGCTTATGCTCCAATAAGTCTGTTAGTCTGTAAGGTGCCACAGGACTCTTTGCCATCATCATGGAAGCATGTCCTCTGGAATGGTGGCCAAAGCATGAAGAGGCATATGACTGTTTAACATATCTGGCATGAAAATTACCTTACAATGGTATTTACAACAAAAGTGTTTTCGGCTACAAAAGTGCCATGCAAATGTCTGTTCTCACTTTCTTATGACATTGTAAATAAGAAGAGGGCAGCATTATCTCCTGTAAACGTAAACAAACTTGTTTCTCTTAGCGATTGCCTGAACAAGAAGTATGACTGGGTGAACTTATAGGCTCTGAAGTTTTACATTGTTTTGTTTTGAGTGTTAAGTAACAAAAAAATGTACTTTTGTAAGTTACGCTTTCATGATAAAGAGATTTCACTACGGTACTTGTATGAGGTGAATTGAAAAATACTATTTCTTTTGTTTATCATTTTTACAGTGCAAATATTTGTAATCAAAATAATATAAAGTAAGTACTGTACACTTTGTTTTCTGTGTTGTAATTGAAATCAATATATTTGAAAATATAGAAAAACATCCAAAATATTTAATAAATTTCAGTTGGTATTCTATTGTTTAACAGTGCAATTAAAACTGTGATTAATCACGATTAGTTTTTTTAATCGTGATTAATTTTGTTGAGTTAATCGCATAAGTTAACTACGATTAATCAACAGCCCTATATAAAATCCACTGAATATGAAGCAGCTGTTTATTATATGTGATATCTGAAGATAACAGTGGAAAACTGAACACTGTATACTGTCTTTTTGCAAAAGCATTTTTGCATTTACAAGAAATTCTAAGCAAGCAAAATAGGAATAATATAAAATATTAGATTTACATACTGATTTAGCTGAAGATTTCAAGGTTGTTAGTAGGAAATGCTCTCATTAAGCAGATTCTTACTGAGGAATATTCATTGCTATAAAAGTGTCAACGGGGGGGACATTTTGTGGTTTCTTCAAAGTATAAAACTAGCACTTAATGCTTAAATACTCTGAGAATACTAATGAGTGGGGGCTCTGAATGAAATTCTTCACTAATCATAGTGAACGTTTGACAGAAGTGACTATCATCCTCCAAACTTTAATCACTTGGAGAGCTATTACAACCCCATTCTTAGGAACTGGACTGAAGACATTTATGGCTGAAGATTTAGTTTGTCATTTCTAAGTCTGATTTATCTAAGTTACAGGCCAGGAAAAGGTAGAGGTTAATCACATCAGCTAAAATTTGTAATTATAAAGAATTATTTTAAAGCAGCAAGGCTAGGGGAAAGAAAAGCACAAAGAATGAAGGCACTGACCTTTCACATCTTTAAAATGGCCGTAGTCTCTTTGTTCATGTATATTTTTAAGGCTTGTGACAGTGTGCGCTGGCATAACTGGCTGAAACCAGCAGAAGATAAGCAGGCTCTCTGAAATCATTCCTCCATTGCTCTGCCATGGAAAGGCGTAAATGGGCACCTCTTGCTATGAATTTAACTTCTCCCAGTGATTTTTGTTGTTGTTGTTGTTGTTTTGCCTAGGCTTAATCACTAGGATTGAATTCTGCAAAGTGTTTACCTTATGTGAGTTCTCAAATTCCATGGGACTGGAGGTCATTCAGCATTTTGCAAGATCAAGTCCTTAACCAAGATCACAGCTACCAGGGCAATCTATGTCGAGAGCCAAAAACTCACACCTTCTTTCACTGGGTTGAAGACAGACATTGTGGTTTTCCAAACTTCCTCTGGCATCTGAGATAACTGGGTGGGCTACAGGAACATCAGTGCACCCTACAATGGTTTATCTTTTATCGTCTAATATTTTAATTAATCACAAACTAATGACCAAGAGTAATATAAATAGAGGATTTATGATAGCGATAAGATAACCATAAATTTCAGTGTTTATTCCATTCTTCTCTAATGTTATTTCCCGATTTATTTGAGTATAATTTACAAAACAATAGCGCTCCCCAGACACCTTCTATCCCAAAATACTCAACAACCTTTAAGCAAAACAGCCACTGCAGCTCGTCTGCATGGTCAACAAACTCATGCTATGACAGAGCAGTGGAAGGGGGGATGACCATATGTCTGGGTACTTCTACAGTACCATGCTCATCACCAGTATCTTTGCACCCTACAGAATGATACCATTTAAATTGCAATTGCACTAGCAGTTTCCAAGTAGTTTTCAGGTACAGAGAGCATTGCAGCACTCCAATTTCCAGGTGATAGAGGCAAGAATACCACTGAGGAGATCTACATCTGAAAAAAGATTGCAGTCTCCTTGCAGGGGGGCTGGAACAATTTGTATAGTGGGGGAGCTGAGAGCCATTGAACCAAACAGTAAACTCTGCATATGATGGAAACTACTTCAAGTCAGGGGGTGCAACAGCACCCCCAGCACCCCTAGTTCCAGCACTTAGGTCTCCTTCCCAGATGTAGACGGGATAAAAAGCAGCAGACAATCCAATATAACCTCAAGATTGCCTCAATTTTTTAATTGATACATTTATATCAATTGATATTTATAAATGGATACAATTAGGGAAAAAATTGCTTCTTTTCCCTGGGGCAAAGGAAAACACACCTAGGTAAGAGAAACCCCACAAAGGTCCTATTAAATAAAACAAAAGTGATAAAATCTGTAAGCATATTTCTCTTCCTCAAACAGAGAAAGACACATGTTGTGCAAATGAAATGCTTTCAAATTCTGGATGTAAAACAAGAACACAATCATCAAGTTCCTGATCTACTAAGTAGTTAGGCCTAGTTTTTGCCCTTAAACAGCAATACAGATTTACCAATTTAGCTTTTCAGCACAGACTATTGTGAAGTTTTGACCAAACCAATCCACTGCCATCAAGTCTTACTGTCAGTGACCTGGCTAGAAAGGAGTGCAGAACTTATAAAATGTGACAAATTCTGAATTAAATTATCTTGCTTTTTGTGATTTTAATGCTAACTTTTACTACTATTTTAAAGCAAGAAACTGTGATATAACCTCCTTGACGAACACAGATTTGGGATAGAGGTCTATATCTTCAGTTTTACATGGTAAAAGAGATGGAGGGGAACTCAACACATTCCATTAGCCAGATTTCAGCCTCTTCTTTTCTACTATGGGCCAGACGTATGACCTTTGTATTTGGTATCACTCATGTTGGTTAAGTAACAGGAAAGTTCCATAGCTTTTCTGAATACTTTTTTTTTTTTTAATGTTGTCCTCATGTGGCTCCAGTTCATGTTGTTAATTACATCAAGCCAGCATTCCACAGAGACGGCTGAAGCAGTGGCATCAGCCTGTAATCTGTCAAATTCCTTTGAAATCTCCTTCAACTGCTTTTGTAATTTTAGTGCCTTTCCGAAAGTCTCTCTATTTATGTAAAATGTGTGAGATGTTTTGATCGAAATCCTCCTTGTGCATAGCGTAAATGTAACATTTTATGGGTAGTGGGATGCAAATGCAGAGTCACAATTTTCCTGAGAGTGCCCTTGATTGTTTCGAGAAGATGGGATATCAATCCTCCTTTTTTCAGAAATTTCTTTCAGCTTCCAAAATTGGTGTTACAACTGTTAGTTGATACTTCCTTTTCATGGCTTAAATAAATAGTGCTGAACACCCATATCAGGGGTGCAATCCTGGCTCCACTGAAGTCCATGGCACAAGTCCCACTGACTTCAATGGAGCCAGGATTTCATCCCAGAAATTTACAAGTATGTGTGCCCAAGAAGTTCCCACATTTTTTATTTTATTTTCCATTGTCTAAGCAAATGGGGAAAACCTCTGCCATACCTTTCTCTGCATTCTTGAACCACATTTTCAACAACCTGTACAGAAGAGAGTCTGCGTTTTTCTTTTCAGACACAGAATAAATATCAATAACAAGGAATGCATCATTCCCTATACAGATCCTTATAGCCATTATTTGGTAACAGTCTCATGCCTGACCA
This sequence comes from Natator depressus, assembly GCF_965152275.1. Classification (NCBI taxonomy): domain Eukaryota; kingdom Metazoa; phylum Chordata; order Testudines; family Cheloniidae; genus Natator; species Natator depressus. Next base: position 43,854,327 of record NC_134234.1, read on the forward strand.
ACCATTCTGCATTAATGTTGATTCTTTTAATTCTTCCTCCTCCCGCACATTTCTTCACTTGCAGCATTCAGCAGTGGGACCATAGGTTTAAATCGGTCTATCCTTCCAGGATGAAGTGTTTCAGCCATTTCTTTAAATTGTTGATTTTGAGACACATTGAAGGAGATGTTAAAAGAAGTCTGAAACTTTTTCAACAAGTTCAAGTCTTTCAAGCTGTTTACAGCATTGCCACAGCCATTTTTAAAAAATGAACAGAGACTGCTCTTCAATAAAGCTGATGATGAAGAGTTGCTAGAAGGCTTCGGACAGAGGGCTTTAATTATCATTACGTTTATGTTTCAGTGAGGACAACAGCATTGAAACTATTTAATTTACAGGACAAGGTGGAGGAGTACTTGTGGCACCTTAGAGACTAACAGATTTATTTGAGCATAAGCTTTCATGAGCTACAGCTCACTTTCTGAGTCTCTAAGGTGCCACAAGTACTCCTTTTCTTTTTGCGGATACAGACTAACACGGCTGCTACTCTGAAACAGGACAAGGTGGGTGAGGTAATATCTTTTACTGGACCAACTTCTGTTGGTGAAAGAGACAAAGCTTTTGAGCTACACGGAGCTCTTCTTCAAGTCTGGGAAAGGTACTCAAAGTGTCACAGCTAAATACAAGGCGGGATAGATAAGGAGTTCACACATGTTGCAAGAGACCATTGAAGGTGAAGTGGGCAGTTAAGACCTTGACTGTCATAGGACAAAGGAGGGTTAGTGGGTTATAGATTGTTGTAATGAAGCATAAATTCAATGTCTTTATTAAGTCCATGATTTTGGTGTCTAGCAGAGTTATGAATTTAAGCTCCAGGCACATCTTTTGAAAATGTTGTTCAGGTTTCCTTTGAGGACAAGGACAGAAAGGTCAGATAAGGCGTGATCAGTTTGTCAAAAGTGTTCGCCCATGGGTGAGATGGTGTTTTTGTCTTTTATCATTTTTCTGTGTGAGTTCATTCAAGAGCATAGTAATTGTCTGGTTTCACCCACATAGTTATTGGGGCAGTTAATGCACCGGATGAGGTAACACCATGTTGTGACAGGCATGTGTAGGAACCATTCATCTTGAATGGTGTGTTTTGGGGGGTATAGATAATCATAGCAGTGGAGATATGTCTGCAGGTTTCACATCTGTTGTTATGGCAAGGGCTGGTGCTGCTTTGAGTTGGTGTGTCCTGCAGTGTTCCCACTAATTTTTTACATCCATGTGCAGAATGAATTTTGTTATATGCACCAATATGGAGATGATGTGTGGCGGGGGTGGGGCTGAGGGATTTGGAATGTGGGAGGGGGCTCAGGGCTAGGACAGAGGGTTGGGGTGTGGGTGGGTGAGGGCTCTGGCTGGAGGTGCGGACTCTGTGGTGTGGCTGGGGATGAGGTTTTGGGGTGCAGAAGGGGGCTCAGGGATGGGGCAGAGGGTTGGGGTACAAGGGGTGAGGTAACTCCAGCTGGGAGTGAAGGCTCTGGTGTGGGGCCAAGGAAGAGGGGTTTGGGGTGCAGGCTGCCCGGGAGCTGCGGCAGGGAGAGACTACTCCCCCGAGCCCTCTCTAGCCAGAGCAGCTCAGAGCCGGGGGAGAGGCGCCCCTCCCCGCCTGCGACAGCTCCAGCAGGGCTGGGTTGGGCTGGGCTGGGGGCACCTCTCCCCAGCTGCGGAAGCTGGGGAGCCACAGGGGAAGGGGCAGAACGGGGGGTGAGGGGGGCTCCAGGCTTGGAGCTCCACCACTGTGGCGCCCAGCTGGGAGTGGGTGGGGGAAGATGCTCTGGGCTCGGAGCTCTGACCAGGGCCAAGAGCTCCGCCACGGACCTAGCTGGGGCTGAGAGCTCAACCCTGGCCAGGGCTGAGCTCTCAGCCTCCCCCTTGTGGCCCCGACTGAACTCTCAACCCCACCTCACCCCAGCAGGGGCTGGGGAGGGGGATGAGAGCAGTGGGCGTGGGCGGGGCCTTGGCTGGAAAAGGCACGGCAAGGGGCTAGCCTTCCCAAGGGGAAGCTTCACCCACTGCCCATGATGTAGGATACACGTAGCTTTACACCACAGTGAAAAACAGGCTGCATCCATACTGCAGTGTAGCAACGTGCAGCAGAGAAAGGCTTGGGTGCGGGGGAGGCTGCAGGGAAAGACTTTAGCTGCCGGCAGGTCATTAAACTGCTAAAAATAGCGGAGTAGGCTATGCTTCGTTGTGTAGAGAGCCATGTAGGGTACATACCCTAAGGCTCTGTAGTGTCTGTACGCACCTAAACAGTGCCTCTCCATCTACACTACTATTCACACCCAGCCTGGGAGGCATGCAGTGTATGTACTCTGCACGCCACCATAAGTGTAGACATAGTCTCTGTTAGAGATCTGTACATCTCTCCCAGCTGGCTCCTTTTGGAGGCGCTCTCATGAGCTCTTTGGCAATATCAAGAACCACTGCTGATGTTCAAGCCACACGTGAGCTGCTTGTGGAATTGGAGAGAAAGCACAGGCGTCAGCATTTCAGAAGGAGACAAGATCTGTGGATCACCTCAGCACATAACTAATTATTTCGGTACTACTGGAGGAAAATTCCATTCACTACGCATGGGCCAAGGACTGAGGACATGAACAACTACAATGCTCTTTTAATGTTGCTTACATCTCAAAATGATATGCACTGCACAGTGAATTTACATATGTGTATTTCCCCAGCCTATTTGCAACCATCTTAAATGTTGCCCAAAACATTAACGTCGGATACAGCTTTATGAGAACAAGAAACGCCTTGGTTAACTTGTTTTCCCTTAGCAGGAAGCCTCCTAGTGGAATTGAGGTGTGCACAATAAATGTTAATTAAAGCCCAGCCCTGTTCCTACTGATCTGTTAAATCACAGAACCATAGAAGATTAGGGTTGGAAGATACCTCAGGAGGTCATCTAGTCTAATCCCCTGCTCAAAGCAGGACCAATCCCCAACTAAATCATCCCAGCCAGGGCTTTGTCAAGCCAGGCCTTAAAAACCTCCCTAGGTAACTGTGGTGTTTTGATGTTGCTTGTAATTATTAGAATTGGGAGCACTGGCTGTTGGGAGTCTGAAAGGACAGGAAACAGGAAGGATGGGGGAGGAGCTGAAGAGGCTGAGGGAGAGCTACTGAGGGGGCAGCAGCAGCTTGGTAAAGAGGTTTCCACTTTAAAAAATAAAGTCCTGTTGAAGTTTGTTAGTATCTTGCCTGGTTGCTACAACATTTTGGCCATGAGGATGGGATCTTCTGCCTCTGAACCCACCTGCACCCTTTCTGCAAAGCCCAGGTGAGCCTCCAATTGCTTTTACTGCCTGGATCCATAGGTTTGAGACTACTCTGCTTGCAATCAGTGCTACAGAGATTTCTGAAGTAAGAAAGCATGCTCTGCTAATCCACTGCCTTGGAGCAGAAGGGCAGCATATATTTTACACTTTTCCCCTTGCAGACGATAAATATGAGACTGCACTCACTGCATTAAAGAACTTTTTTGTGCCAAAAGTGAATGTAGTAGCTAATCGCTACAGATTTCACCAGCGTGAGCAGAAACCACGGGAGACTATAATGCAGTATATTGCTTCCCTGAGGAGTCTGATCGTAACTTGTGACTTTGGGAATATGGCAGATGAGCTGATTACAGACTAGTTCATTGAGAAAACTACCATGCTTCGTGTAAGAGAACGTTTACTTCTAGAACCACAACTTACACTAGAAAAAGCAACAACCATTGCTCCCCAGATTGAGTCAGCTACAGCTGAAGCCAAAATAATGAGCCTGCATACAGGAGGCACAGTCCAGGCTGTGACTCCTTTGCAGAAAAGTTCACTATCGCTGCAGACAATTACAAGAGAAAAACAGTTGAACAGAACCAAGCAAAGTCTAAGGCTTTCACAGACAAGTGGCGGGGTGCTAAGGAACCAAAGTTTCAGTGTGGTTCCTTCGTTAGAATACAAAAACCTGGAATTTTACGCAAAGGGGACCATAAATTCACAGCTCCTCTTAAAATCATAGAGAAGAAGGGACCTTGAACCCATCGACTTTCTGATGGGCGGGTATGGAATGCTTCTTATCTTGTACCTGCCTATGGACCAAGAGGAGATTATGCCAACACCCAGTCTGCATTGGATGACTTCCCCATAGTGCCAACACAACAAGACATTGCACTGGAACCGGGGCTTGAGAGACGGCCTGTCAGACCCAGACGACCACCTGTCTGGACTAGAGACTATGTTATGTAGTATCTATAGTGTTTTTAGTGTAATATTTCTGTCAACAGTATCGTGCCTTGTTTCCTATGTTGTTCTAACCACAAGAACAAAATGTTTATTGTAACTGGGAGAGTTTCTTAAGAGAGGAGGGAATGTGGTGTTTAGATGTTGTATGTAATTATTAGAACTGGGAGCATTGGCTGTTGGGAGTCTGAAAGGACAGGAAACAGGAAGGAGGGGGAAGGAGTTGAAGAGGCTGAGGGAGAGCTACTGAGGCGGCAGCAGCAGCTTGGAAAAGAGGTTTCCACTTTATTTTTAAAGTCCTGTTGAAGTTTGTTAGTACCTTGCCTGGCTACTATGAGAGTAACCCATTCCAGTGCTTCACCATCCTCCTAGTGAAATAGTGTTTCCTAATATCCAACCTAGACCAATGCAGTCAGTATCAAAGTAAAAAGCAAAACTACTGACGTAATGAGCCAATGATCATGAGCTCCATGTTTTGATAGTTTAGTGAAATAATTCTACAGCTCTATGATGAAAGACCACAGAAACACAGCTTAGTACACCCCAGCCCTTTTTCACGTAGCTGAAAGTTGTTGATTGGTAGCTTTCTAAAATGAGCTCTGATTTTAAACTATTCCTGAAGCAGAATGAGAAAATAAAACAAATGCAACCCAAATAAAGGATTGAACCAAGAACTTCCACGGAAAGAATTACTTACATCCAAAGAATCTTCATTCACTAGGATGAGAGACATATTCTGAGAAACAAGCCTGCAGGAATACCCTGTAAAAGATAAAAACAAGTGTTTCCTTGTAAAGATTACGAATATTTTAATTTCACTTTTGATATAGCACCTTTTATTTGAGGATCTCGAAGGGCCAGATTGCTCCACGGTGAACAGTTACTCACAGGACTAGTCCATTGTGAGTAACTGATTAGCAATATGAATAATGGAGTGGTTTTTTGTTTGTTTTTGTAGGGGTGGCATACAGAGACACACATTAACAGCAATCTATTTCCTTAAGTTAAGTACCCTCAGACCTTCTTGTCAACTGTCTAAATGGGCCATCTTGATTATCACTACAAAAGTTTTTTTCTCCTGCTGATAATAGCTCATCTTAACTAATTAGCCTCTCACAGTTTGTATGGTAACTTCCAACTTATCTGTATGTGTGTGTGTGTATATATATATATATACACTCTATATATAATGTTCCATTCTATGTATCTGATGAAGTGAGCTGTAGCCCACGAAAGCTTATGCTCTAATAAATTTGTTAGTCTCTAAGGTGCCACAAGTACTCCTGTTCTATTCACAGCAATGTAAGTCATTTAGTCAGACTACAAGATTTTTCATGGTGCTAGTATATTTTATAGGCGTTATTGAGGACTGACATATGAAAGAATCACTTTAACCTACAACTGAAATGCAGCCTCCTCTTGGGTGGAAAATAGCAGCTGTTTAACAGCATACAGCTGTATTGCACAACATTTAGGACAGTAAATAAAGAAGAATTTTGAAAATTGTAATTATTATTGTCAAGGATGTTTCTGCCTGATGCTCTTCACAACTTACGTTAAGTATAATTATGGCCCAAAATAATATAGCTTTGCAATAATATTTTGGGCAATATTTTGCAATGACTACATTTGTGTAGACTAGATAAGGATTACTTTCTACAAATAAAAGAGGATGGGGGCCAGCTGTGAGACTGTATGACTCTGTTGAGAAAATGATGAAGCATAGCTAGTAAAACAGGGTTGACAATAGGAAAGCTGCACAGTCCATGATTTTCTATGCTATTCCACCCAAAGAGACTCACTATCAGAAAGAGTAATTAAACCTTTTAGTGGGTAATGACAAACAAAAAACAGACTTCACAAGAAAAAACACATAAGGATTCTTTTGGCTCCAGTGTAATTCCAGCCTACTACTTCCATTCGGGCGGGGGCGGTGGGGGGAGTCCCACATGCTGAATTTAAGGGGGGGAAAAATTGGGATTCTTAAATTAGCTCCAGACTGAAGAGCTACATTTTTATTTTCACTGAAAAAAATGGGATATTACAACTTTAATCATTTCCCTCCATGTCAGGCTTATTCTTTCCCCAGGGAAAGGCTGCAGCTTTATGCAGTAGACTGTTACAAATTCAGTATAACTAATTCAAATGGATTTTCTAGTAGTTTTTGATTGGAACAACAGCTGCAACAGTGAGCAGTAATTTTGAAACTGCTGCTCGCTGTTTTATTTTACATCTTTCAAATCAAGCAAGACGCCATTTGACAGCTGGAGCAAGATGAAGAAGTTCTGGAGAAAACGTTAAGCAGTTCTGCTATATGTCTTGGCAATTATGGAGTCAAGAGGGCCAATCCTGCAACCAGTGAAGTCAACTGAAGTTTCATCATTGAGATAAATAGGAACAGGATAGGGCTCAGAAAGAGGGCGCAAAACACAAACCTATCACCATTTTATAAGATACTTATATATTATGCACAATTTCAGACCTCTAACATCTTAAAATATAACATCAGTGTGTTAAAAGTATAGTAATTGGCACTTAAAGTTGCTAACTGACGTTTATAACTATATATTCTATACAAATGGTTAATATAGTTACTTCTGGCACTGCTATTATGGCAAATTAAAACTAAAAGTTCAGACACTCCAGTTTCGTAAAATGAGATCAACTTCTGGATCAAAGCTAGGTATAAAATGTCAATCCACACTTGTAAATTGGGATCTAGATCCTTAATCCAAAAATGTAACTAAGTCCATAAAGTGGCTGAGACAGGCACCTCTGGGACTTTTATTTACCTGAAGTTAACCATTAAATTAAAGCTAGAAGGGTACCAGAAGTTATGCACAGTGATTGTAAACCTTTGTGCTTACAAAGGAACTTTAAAATGTAATTTAAAACAAGTTTTACAAATATGATTCAAACTGCACACAAAATGTTACTGCTAAACATTAGACTAATTATAGTGATCATTTAAAGGCACAGTTTTTAAAAGGTATCCCTCTGCATCCCAATATTTGCTTTATTTTGAGCCTGTGTACAAATTTCAAAAAGATATGAATTAGTGGAAAACAATGTCCCTCTCTGTCAGGCCAGATACGATTCAGTCAGTCACAGAACAAGCCTATGTAAATCATAATACTTCACCAATTAACATAGACACTATTCTGAAAGGTCTGTACTGACATCCATTGTTGCATTTTACTAGCTATGGCAAATAAAAAGAAAGTGCTTTTGTGGTTGTTGATTATTGTCCTTTGAGGAGCAAGCTGAGATCAACAAACTGATTTTACAGAAGATTCACACCAGAAGCAGTGGTAAATGACTCTTAAAAATATTTAGATATTAACAAAAAGAAAAGAAGGACTTGTGGCACCTTAGAGACTAACCAATTTATTTGAGCATAAGCTTTCGTGAGCTACAGCTCACTTCATCGGATGCAAGCTCATGCTCAAATAAATTGGTTAGTCTCTAAGGTGCCACAAGTCCTTCTTTTCTTTTTTGCGAATACAGACTAACACGGCTGTTACTCTGAAACCTTTAGATATTAAGCCACCCACCGTATTTCTACTAGAAATACTATCACTTCAGAAAATCCTGTTTAATCCATTTTACTGCCTTTGAATGCTACAGGTACACTGAGATCTTACACAATTCCAGTAAGCAAACAATAACTATATGAGTCATGCAGACTGCATCTGAAATTTCACTTAGACTAACTGAAGCCAATTTTAAAGCTAAATAATGAAAATTACTGAGTGTCTGAAACTTTGCTAAAGTAATGCAAGTTCGGTCACAGAATTCCAGAATTTTGGCAAAAGGCCACTCAGAAAATTACTAACAGTCTACCTGCAGATCTGTGTACATAATGGCTCATACGTCACTTTTGTTCAAACAGCTAAAGGCCTTAAAGTCAGAGCTAATTTGAGGATGTTAAGAAAGTATCTGCTTCAACAAGAAACCAGCATGTTACTAAAATAGGTAATTCCTAAAGGAAAAAAAGCTAATGGCTGTTGGTAAAGATTTGTAAACCTGCAAACAAAGAAAGGCAAGTGTGAGTGGTGCTTTATACAGGCTAACTATAGCTTTCTTTGAGGACTTTTTGGTAAGGATGATGTTTGCAGACTTTGGCAACAAGGTAATACCGGGACTATGTATGTATAATATGTGCATGACAGCCTGTCCATTCACAAGACCAGACAGAGTGAAGCTCTGCTTCTCTTCGTCTGATAAGAAGGCCTGAAGAACTTTAGGATTAAGCAGATATTTTGGATTAAGTAGATAAATTGTACTTGCTTGTCCTATATGACAGGGTGGCAAATCCATAAGCATGTGAGACAAGTAAACATATGGGCACAAGTTCCATAGAACAACAGATGTTTGCTGTGGGATAGAAATCCAAATTAGGAAATTTGGTTCCAATTCTGTTCTGTCTTCCACCGAACGTCCTAAAACTGTTTGGTACTTCAGGATCAGGATTGAGATGCGTGCATTGCTCATCAGCCTTACCAAGAAAATAATTCAAGATCTGGAGAGATGGTGTTCCATTTGTTTCAAACTCATAGGCTGTGTTTTCAAATAAGCCTCTAAAAATACACCTTATATATATATATATTTTTTTAAAAATCCACATTTGCAATGCAAAACAGACAGACAGTCAGAAGGACAGCTGCTCCTTTTATTATATTACTATTTACTATGTGTATTGCGGTAGCACCTAGGGCTCTACTCTGGTCCAGGACCCCACTGGGCTAGATGCTGTACAAGCACAATAGGCACATATGCCTGCTTGCTCAGATAACTGAAGGGTTTTTCATAAGCAAGCTGTTGCACTTGCATACACTGCAGGCACTTTTTCTTGATGGTCATGGAAAAACTGGCCTCCTCTACCACGGCACTGGGAATGAGAGGGTTTTTTAAATTTCTTACTAATAACCAGTTGTTTATTTCTACTGTAGACTTTCCCTTCTTGTATCTGATTAGAGGGCAGTGCAACATTAGAATATTCTGTCACAGCATGAAGGGCAGTGAAGTAGAAGCTGGCACACAGATAGTTCCTGTAACATCCTTTGATGGGTCTCAATGGCGTGAAGTAAGACCAACTCCTGCTCCCTCTTATTGGCATGAAGTTGTGAAGGGGTCAATCTACCATGATTATACACCTGTAGGTGAAGACAAGCTTGTCACACAGCACAAAAACTAGCGTTTTCATATAGTTGAAACTCTCGAGGGCTGAGCTGGATAGGTCCTTCCTGAGGACTGTGTTGGTACAGTCAGTTTGGTTCTGCTGGCATGGTGGCAAAGAGCTAAGGAAGAAGTGACTCAAGAGATGCAGCACTTTGTAGTATATGCTGATGGACAAGGATATCTTGGCCAATTGCCCTTATCTGTTCAAACCAGACATATTCCACTGGCTTAAAATTGGCAGGTGACATTTTCGACTCCAATCTCCAGAGCCATCTGAATTCCAGCCAAAAAGGTCATGTGACCATGGAAAGTTCTAGACAAAGATGGAAACCAACATCCATAATTCATCCCCCTACCTATTCTGTATTGTTCTTACGGTGGTATTTTAGCTGCTCTGAAAGATCTCAAGGAAAGGGCCACCACCACTTCCCTGACGCTTGGTCTACACAAGGAATCTATGTCAGTCTAACTACGTGACTCAGGGCTGTGGAAAATCCACACCCCTGAGTGATGTATTTATACCAACCTAACCCCTGGTGTAGACAGCGCTATGTCGACGGGAGGACTTTTCTCATCGACATAGCTACCACCTCTTGGGGAGATGGAGTATCTGCGCCAATAGGAGAAGCTCTCCCATTAGCATAGGTAGCAGCTTCTTCACTAAGTGCTAAAGCAGTGCAGCCACACTGGCGTAGCTGCGCCGCGGTAAGTGTAGACAAGACCTTAGAGTATTTACTCCACCATCTAATATGTCTCACTGCAGGACATTTCTCCTACATTCTTCTTTCTCTAATTTCATACCATTACTTCAAGTAGTTCCCCTTTGCATCATGCTGAAAAATTCCTCTCCCTCCTTAGTGTACACACTCTTGTAGTCATGACTTAGCCAAGATGCAGAGATTTAGGGTGAAATCCTGGCTCCATTGAAGTCAATGGCAAAATTCCCACTGACTTCAATGGGGCCAGGATTTAACTCATAGTTCCTTTAATCTTTTCTCATATGTCAATCCCTCAGACAATTAATTTTTTTTTTTTTTTTTGCTCTTCTCTGAACTCTCTCCAGTTTGTCTATATCTTTCTGGAAATAAGATACACAGGACTGAATGATATATTCCACAGAAGACTTTCCCCAGTAGAAATCAATATGATATTTATATATACACTACACAGGAAAAACTACAATAAAAGAACATTAAGGTTGAAAAGCCAAGCATTCAGATGTTAAGAAATGCCAGAATAAAGGTTCCCTGTGCAACTTTATTTCAGCCCCAATTGTTCATATGCATTATCAAACTGTCTTCAGTCACATCTCATTTTTTCACAGGACCCCTGCCTCAGGATGGACAGTGTTCACTTAATGAGCAGCTATCTTCCCCCGACATTGTTCAACGTGTGGCCCTACCCCTTAGTTACTGCAAACTATTCAAACCCTGCTCTGAAGACAAATGAATTTCCTCCTGGGCTTTTCTATGGTGCTCATCATTATAGTATATGAGTGTTTCACCATTTATTTTAAGAACACCTCTGAGACAAGGAGGTATTTATTTGCTCTGTTTTACAGATGGGGAACTGAGGCAAAGAGAGATTCAGGTCAAAAGTATCCACTCATTTTGGGTGTGATACCTAGGATCTGATTTTTCAGAGTGTTTAGCATCACACAGCACTTTATATGCACAAGCACAGCTCCCACTGCCTCCAATTGCAGCTTTGAGTAATCAGCACTTTTGCCAATCAGACCCCAAGATCTCAAGTCAGGCACCTAGAAAATGAGAAACACACAATTAGGGTTTGCCTACACAACCCTCAGCAGTGAGCCTCTAAGCCTGGGTCGAAAGATTTCCTAAAAATAGTCACCACGCTAGAAACAGGGCCGGCTCTACAGTGAAAAAAACTGCCGCCGCGGACAGCAAAAGGAAGAAGCTGCTGCCGAATTGCCGCCGCGGCCGGAGGAACTGCCGCCCCTTTCTAACTGCCGCCCCAAGCACCTGCTGGGAACGCTGGGGCCTGGAGCCGGCCCTGGCTACAAATAGCTGTGTGGATGTTGCAACTCAGGCTGGAGCTTGGGCTCTGAAGCCTAGAGCATGAGCTGCAAGTTAAAAGCACTGGCCACACAGCTCTTTTTAGCACGGTAGTGTGAGCCCCACAAGCCTGAGTCTGTCAACCCAGACTTGGAGATTTGCTGCCATGGCCTGCTGCCGGCTGTGTAGACGTACCCTCATTGACTACTCTGAAAAATTCGGTTTAAGTGACTTGATTAGCATCACATAGGAACTAGAATCCAATGCACCAGGGCAGCATTCAACTGCCTTCTCTTTCTGTAATCCCCTGGCTCATTCACTACACATCTCCCAACGGGTGCAAAAAATTAAGCAATGGCCCGACAACAGACTCCTTCGGTACACAACCCTGATTCATCCTCAGAGCAGGTCTGTTCTATGCACTGAATGAGGCAGGTGTCCTGTGGAAGAAACTGTATATGATCATGTAATTGAAGATTGTATCATAATGCATACACACGGCTCTGAATTAAGGTTGCACAGGCAACCTTAATTGTGGTATGTCCTAAGTTTTAAGTGTTTGACTTTGCAACTTTGATAAATGTTCTTTTAACTGATTTTTGTATATAATTTTCTATGTTTAAAAAAACTAACTGAAAAAACAAACTCCACCATATGACATCATATTGACACCCACATGGTCACCAGCAGGGTTGAAACTTTTACATCCATAGCACAGCTCTCTGCCGCTTGAGCTAATGGAGTAGCTGACAGCAGAAGTTGTCATCCTCTGTGTGGACAAGCACTGTCTTAGAGGTGAGACACACACATTTTGCCAGTGGGTTTCACAGATATTTGTTGACAGCAGAGGAATGGTGAGACTCAGGAATGTTGGGTTGCATTCCCGGCTCTGGAGGGGAGTGAACTCCAGTGGGCACAGGTTCTCCTACCTGTGCCCCACAATCTTGACCCTTTCTGTCATATCCCTTCCAAACTGGCCATGTCCCAGCCGTGTCTTCCCCACTTCTAGCTCCTCATCTCAGTCCCATTCTCCCTCACTACCCAGCCTCAGTCTCCATTCCTCAGGTTCCTCATCCCAAACCAAGTCGTCTTTGCCCAGTAAATCCTTGCCTCGCCCCCTGGATTTCTCAATCCCAGTCTTCTTGTCCAGCCATTCCCAGTTCCTATCCCCACCCTCTAGCTCTTGAACCCTAGTCTCTTTGCCTAGCCAGTCCCTCCTTCCCTCCCAGTTCCTCATCTGCTCTGTCGCTCATTCCTCCAGTCTCTGGATACACTCCACATCCCATGTTCCCTATCACTTCTGACTCCCAGTCCCAATCTCCATCCCTAGACTCTTTGTCCAATCTCAGTCCCCGCCTTTCCCATCCAGGCTCCTTGTCAAAGACTTTGCCCAGCCAATCACAGTTCTTCCCCCTCACCTCAACCACTCAACAGATCAGTTGTTGCTCCCTCTCCCAACTTCTTCCCACAGCCCCACTTGTTCCCAGTCCAGTCTCCCATGGCAGGTTCCTTGTCTCAACCTATTTGCCCCAGAACCAATTCTTGCCCTTTTGCCTTCCATTCAGGCAGCTTCCTCCGCCACACTGCCTGGGGTCAGAAGGGGGGCATTAGGAAGACTAGAGAACAGCTTCCCACCCTCAGTTCATGTGCCTGCCTGACCCTGGCCCACCCACAGGTGCCCAGAGCTGCAACTGCAGGTAAAGTCCTGCTTATCCCTGGGCTGCACCATATCCAGTGTGGATGGAATCTTTGGGGAATTAGCTCCAAAGCTCTAGCAAATCTCTGAATTTATGCAAAGGCTTAGGGCTGGTCTACACTAGAAACTTACATCAGCATAACTCCATCTCTCAGGAAGGTAAAATCCACACCTGGCATGAACATTTTTTTAGCCCAAGTGGTTAAAGTTTGGCAAAGTTATAAGCAACTGGAAACAGGGTCTTATCATAGGTAGGATTGGGCAACCTTAATAACAAGTGATTCTACAGGCCTATAATGGAAATTACATTATATATGTGTGTGCAAATGTGTGAGACACACAACATATATAAGTTTTGTAATCTTGTTATTTAGTGGGGCTTTCGTCTCCTTATTTCCTTTTTGTTTGGGTGTATGTATGCCATCTGTGACTCACACAGTTAACTCTGTTAAGGTATTTGTGCACCATGATAGAACAATTTCAATTTTTAAAAATACTGTTCCACCATGCTATATCTTTTTAAATTGTCCCACAATAATGCGTGTAAGTCTAACAAAGTCATTGCATGAGTCACAGATGACATATATGCTTGTGAAAAAAGAGGAAGCAAGAATGCAAGAAAAAATCCACTGGTTAAATGGCAAGGTTGAAGAAGTTATTTGAGCTGAAAAGGCATCCATCCAAAAAAAATTAAAAAATAAAAAAAAATAAAAAGGAAATAGAGAAGCAATAAGAAATGGGCATAAGTTTTTGCACCCTTAGCTTCATGAGTTCTGTGGGTGCAACTGAACCCGTGAACTCACAATAAAGCTGCCCTTGCTTATATGTCAAAAAAGGAGAAATAAAATGTCACAGGGGCCAGATAGAATCAGTACAGAGTTCTGAAGGACCTCAAGAATTAGGTGGCAGAGCAGCTCTCAAAAATATGGAAAACCTCATTAAAATCAGCTATTGTGTTAACCCATTTCCCGTTACTACCCATCTGTGATGGGGTGCATAAACCCCATGCTGGGCTTGAAGGGGTTAAAGGACAAGGTCCAGGTAGCCCCACCCCTCCACACCTGCACAGAATGCTCCAACTGGAGAAGACCAACTCAGCTCAGAAGGCAGAAGGCTGGGGAGGAAGACAGACCTACTGGGAGGACTCCTGGACAAGAGCACCGGAGGAGCCTGCTGAGAGGAAGAAGACTGCATGCTGAGCGCGGTTGGGTCTGAACGTTTAGTTATCTTTTCTTTCTACCTTATATTGGACTTTGGGCCGGGGGAGAGAAGCAGATGGTAGGAAGTGACCTTGGGAGGGTAACTCAGAGGGGACTCTAGGGTGCCAGACATTGTTGACCTTATTAGGGCCCTGGGTCAGAGCCCAGTAGAGCGGGAGGGCCCAGGCTCCCCTACCAACTGGCCCTGGTGAAGGAGGGACTTAAGTCTCATCCCCACTTCATTCCCCATCTGGTAAGAAGAGAGACTGGACTGAAAGACTTTCCCACTGGGAGGTGGCACTAGGTGTGCTACTCACTAGGCCACCTACCCAACGAGGTGTATTACACTATCATTACTGAAGATGCTCAAGAAGACCTAGTCCTGGCTGAGATGGAGGTATTCAGAGGAATACCTGGTTTGGATGACTCAATTCCTAACATGTGCACATGATGACAGCAAAATTCACAGGAGAATTTCTTATTGTCAACAGAAGAGAGGTCACAATTTTGTACAGCTGTTTCCTAGGGGACTGGGTCCTATGAATCGGTCACCCAAGGAGGTTTATGTATACTAGAAAGATAGGTTGAAGTTGGGGTTAAAAATAGGTTAAAGTATGTAACCATGCCTTTTTCCTACAGTAGATGTCTTTTATTTCAATTAAGCAGGTTATGGCGTACCTATGCTCCCCATAGTTCCTTTCTGTGGTGCTTCTCTCTGTAATTTGTTTTCATATCTATGGGCAGACTCTTTTTCCTCAATATTGAGTAGCACCTGTTGTGGAACAGATACACCATTATAACCTAAAGGGCCAAATTCTCCTCAAATATGTTCCATGGATAGCAATTCATTTCAGACAATCTGATCTCCCTCTCCATGTACAGAACTGCATGCAGAATTGAGAGATTTTTGTTATGAGAAATTATAATATAGCCCTAAGCTATTAATGTCAAGAACTTTTTCATACAAGCTGATTTCCCCCTACTGCTGGAATGCTACTTTCACCTTCAAATATACGAACTAGATTGCACCTTAAACTCTAATTAATATTTTTCATTCAGTGGAAGTTACAATGGCTTCTTAATCACTAGCACCAGTTACCTTAGTGCACACATTCGCTACATATCTTCACAGTTCTGTATCAGGTGAATTCAAAGCAAAATAAAATATGAAGGTTGCTGTTGCTACCTATGTTGAGAGCTGTTTCCTGTTTGTCCCCTGTCAGGATCCATATCTTGATTTCTGCTTTCATTAGCGTTGCTATAGTTTCTGGAACACCTGCTTGAAGGCGGTCCTCAATGGCTGTAGCTCCAAGAAGCAGCAAATCCTGAAATAAACATAAGAATTTGAGGGATTGTTTTCTTTAGGCCAAATATCAGCTTAGAACACACTCAAAAAGGGAATTAATGATGCATGCTGTACCTCATCACTAATACGTTTTGACAAGAGATGAAGAAGTTACTCACCTTGTGCAGAAACAATGGGTCTTCTAGATGTGTGTCCCTATGGGTGCTCCACTGTAGGTGTGCTTGTGTCCTTGAGCTGCTGATCGGAGAACTTCAATAGCAGTTCCAGTAAGCCCACACATGCACTCTCTCTCCTTGTGCTGTGCCCGAGGCTAGTCAGTGCATGCGGGCTAACCCCCCTAAGTTCCTTCTCTAGCACAGAGTCATTGATAAGAACTCCGAAGTAGAGGGAGAAGGGTGGGTTGTGGAGGGACACATATCTTGAAGAACCATTGTTACTGCACAAAGTGAGTAACTTCTTCTTCTTCGAGTAGTGTCCCTATGGGTGTTCCACTGTAGGTGACTCCCAAGCAGTATACTTTCTGGAGGGCCAGTACTTCAGAGTCTGGTCCGTTACAGATGACAGTACTGTGGAGCCAAAGATGGTGGCTCTTTTTGTAGTATACTCTCATGAATGGGACAGGGAAGGGTAGGGAAGTAAAATGAATGGAGTACCCGGTTTCAATGATCTCTAGGACTGGGACGAAGAAGATTGCGGGCCTGGTGGTTTGCTTTTAGGGAATTTCCCTTTCTTTCTTTGTGTCTCATAATGGCATTGACGTTGATATTGAGATGTGTATGGTCTATGCTGGGATTGGGAACTAAATCTTCTCTTTTGTCCCAGCATGTAGACACCCAGCAACCAGAGAGTAGCCCTGGAATCCTTAAGGATGTGAAGGGAAGCATCAGTCTTCTCACTGAAGAACTTTGTGCCCTCAAAAGGAAGGTCCTTAATGGCAGACTGCACCTCTTTCAAGAAACCCGACAGATGGAGTCATGACACCTGTTGCATCACCACAGCCATGGAGATGGATTTAGCTGCTGTGTCAGCTGCGTCGAGGGCAGATTGCAGCAATGTCTTTGCCACTAACTGGACTTCCCAGATAATGGCCTTGAAAGAGTCAAATGTGAATCTGGTATCTGCTCAGTAAAGTCACTTAAATTTGAGGAGTTTATATAAACATATTTTGCCGTGAGGGCCTGGTAGTTGGTGGTACAGAATTGGAGAGTGGCTAACTTGCTACCAAAAAGGTCGAGGCACTTCCAATCCCTCTTGCAGAGAGTAGCCCTCAACTGGTGTTGTCAGTCACAGAATCACAGAATCATAGAATATCAGAGTTGGAAGGGACCTCAGGAGGTCATCTAGTCCAACCCCCTGCTCAAAGCAGGACCATTCCCCAACTAAATCATCCCAGCCAGGGCTTTGTCAAGCCTGACCTTAAAAACTTCTAAGGAAGGAGATTCTACCACCTCCCTAGGTAACGCATTCCAGTGTTTCACCACCCTCCTAGTGAAAAAGTTTTTCCTAATATCCAACCTAAACCTCCCCCACTGCGACTTGAGACCATTACTCCTTGTTCTGTCATCTTCTACCACTGAGAACAGTCTAGAGCCATCCTCTTTGGAACCCCCTTTCAGGTAGTTGAAAGCAGCTATCAAATCCCCCCTCATTCTTCTCTTTCGCAGACTAAACAATCCCAGTTCCCTCAGCCTCTCCTCATAAGTCATGTATTCCAGACCCCTAATCATTTTTGTTGCCCTCCGCTGGACTCTTTCCAATTTTTCCACATCCTTCTTGTAGTGTGGGGCCCAAAACTGGATGCAGCACTCCAGATGAGGCCTCACCAATATCGAGTAGAGGGGAATGATCACGTCCCTCGATCTGCTGGCAATGCCCCTACTTGTACAGCCCAAAATGCCATTGGCCTTCTTGGCAACAAGGGCACACTGTTGACTCATATCCAGCTTCTCGTCCACTGTAACCCCCTAGGTCCTTTTCCGCAGAACTGCTGCCGAGCCATTCGGTCCCTAGTCTGTAGCGGTGCATGGGATTCTTCCGTCCTAAGTGCAGGACTCTGCACTTGTCCTTGTTGAACCTCATCAGATTTCTTTTGGCCCAATCCTCTGATTTGTCTAGGTCCCTCTGTATCCTATCCCTACCCTCCAGCGTATCTACCACTCCTCCTAGTTTAGTGTCATCTGCAAACTTGCTGAGGGTGCAATCCACACCATCCTCCAGATCATTAAGGAAGATATTGAACAAAACCGGCCCCAGGACCGACCCTTGGGGCACTCCACTTGATACTGGCTGCCAACTAGACATGGAGCCATTGATCACTACCCGTTGAGCCCGACAATCTAGCCAGCTTTCTATCCACCTTATCGTCCATTCATCCAGCCCATACTTCTTTAACTTGCTGGCAAGAATACTGTGGGAGACCGTGTCAAAAGCTTTGCTAAAGTCAAGGAACAACACGTCCACTGCTTTCCGCTCATCCACAGAGCCAGTTATCTCATCATAGAAGGCAATTAGATTAGTCAGGCATGACTTGCCCTTGGTGAATCCATGCTGACTGTTCCTGATCACTTTCCTCTCCTCTAAGTGCTTCAGAATTGATTCCTTGAGGACCTGCTCCATGATTTTTCCAGGGACTGAGGAGAGGCTGACTGGCCTGTAGTTCCCAGGATCCTCCTTCTTCCCTTTTTTAAAGATGGGCACTACATTAGCCTTTTTCCAGTCATCTGGGACCTCCCCCGATCGCCATGAGTTTTCAAAGATAATGGGCAATGGCTCTGCAATCACATCCGCCAAATCCTTCAACACTCTCGGATGCAGCACATCCGGCCCCATGGACTTGTGCTCGTCCAGCTTTTCTAAATAGTCCCGAACCACTTCTTTCTTCACAGAGGGCTGGTCACCTCCTCCCCATGCTGTGCTGCCCAGTGCAGCAGTCTGGGAGCTGACCTTGTTCGTGAAGACAGAGGCAAAAAAGGCATTGATTACATTAGCTTTTTCCACATCCTCTGTCACTAGGTTGCCTCCCTCATTCAGTAAGGGGCCCACACTTTCCTTGACTTTCTTCTTGTTGCTAACATAACATCATGGGAGTTGACAGCATCCACCACGATGGAGTTGGGTTGTAGGTGGATTCTTTGGTGGGGACACAGAATTTTTTATCCACCTGCTTGCAAGTATGTGCTACTGACCATGGGGTTTGGTATATGGTTCTTGCTGAGCAAATGACCTCATTAATAGGGAGGGCGATCTATGAGGAGGAGGAAGACTGGAAGATGTCAAGGAGTTGATGGTGGGTGTCTGCCACTCTCTTCCAGCTCCTGGAAGAGACGAAAGTCATCTGCAAAAGATGGTGGGGGAAGCATGACAGCTTCATCAGGAGAAGAGAAGGATATGGTCCTCAACACCAGTTTTTCCTCAATACCAGCCTCCTGCTCCAATATGTCCTGTGGAGGGAGGTTCCAAAGCTCTGGATGCTGCAGCCGATGGGGTGTGTCTTGAGGGTTCTCAGGCAAGGCTTGAAGCTTGAGAGGCATGCTGGCAATACGCCACCCAATGGTAATGGTTGTATAGAGCCCGACAGTGGCACCCATGGGTGGCCGTACCAAGATGGTGGTGGTGGGGCCATCTGTGGGTATATCTTTGGGCTCTGTTCGTACTGAGTACCATATGGGTCTTGGGAGAAGTACTGCAACACTACCTCCTGTGAGCTCACTGTCTGAACCCTTGCTAGAGAGTGGAGGGGCATAGCATGGCAGTGGGGATAATTCCCATGCGTGGTAAAGGCTCAGTGTAGAGGTCTCGATACTGAGAGGTGGGGACTCCAGCATGCAATTCCAGCATGCGGAGGTCCCTGGAATGGCAGGATCCCGTCAGTACTGGTAGCAGTTCCAGGGGTACAGGGATCTTGTTCAAGCCAGTTGCTCCGATGCCAGGTGAGCCATCACTGGTGGTGCCAACGTGGACTCGTGTACCAGGAGCGCCTTTTTAGTAGAGTGCTTACTCCTGTCTTTCGGTGCTGATGACTCGGTGCCCATACCCATCAGGTCCATGGGCCTGTCAGAGGTACTGTTTGCTGTCAGTCTCTGTGAATCATGGGTGCCGGACTGAGATGGTCTCAGTGCTGACGGTGCTGAAGATACTAAGTGAGATGGAGATCGCTTATGGATATCTGAGGGCTCACTGTGGGGGCTTCCTGCTCTCTTCTTAGATGATTTATGAGAGGGGTCTGCAGCTTGTTTCTTCAACCCACAACCCTTAGATGTAGAGGGCTGTGGGGAAGACCCACATCTGCCAGGTGACTCAGGCCTGAGAGCCACCTCCATGAAGATGATCTTTTGTCAGAGCTCTCTGTCCTTACGAGATCATGGATGGCAAAGACCACGCTGCTGCTGGATGTGGCCTTCCCTGAGGCAGTGAATGCACTGGGAGTGCTTGTCTGCCATCGGAATTGCCTCTTTGCTAGTAAGGCACTTCTTGAAGCCTGGGAAACCAGGCATACCCCATTGGTGGGGAAGGGTCCCCAGTGGGGGAGAAAAGAGAGGGGAAAAATAAAGTATTTTTTTATTATTATTTTCAAGGGTAAAATAAGAAAGGAGAAAAGAACTAGAACTATAACTAGGAGACTAACTAGCTATAGATATATAAAATAAAGCAATGCTCTTATAATATTTCTGTCTCTAGCCACGGGCAGTTGAGAAGAAATTGAGGAGGGCTCGCCCATGCGCGCTAACTAGCCTCATGGTGAAGTACAAGGAGACACAGCACATGAGCAGGCCTAGCAGACACTGCTACTGAAGTTCTCCGATCAGCAGCATAGGGACACAAGCACACCGATAGTGGAGCACCTATAGGGTCACTACTCAAAGGAGAAATACAGTACAGTAATTTTTTTGTGTGGTTCTTCTATTTCCTCTGCATACAATCCACATTTCAGAGGTGTATAATGAAGCCAAATGTTTCTGATCAGAAAGATGGCAACATTTCAAAAGCAGTTAATTGAAGTTACACAACTTTAACGTTAGCCAGTGGATGAACATACATATTGGTGCATTCACTAATCACCATAGCAATATGCTTAAACGGTCACAATCTGTATTTCTTAAGCTCACAAAACAGAAATCATTTGGCGTCATATCATTTAAACTATTTTCCCTCCCATAAAATGTATACGCAGCCTGCATACAATCACTCAAGGCTAAAATTATTGCAATTATTTACGGACATAATCACATCATATGTAACACAAATGGAATGAATATTGAACAATCCAAGTATCTGTACTGTATATACATATGAATATTCCTGGAAAGAAAAAATGTCCCATACAACTAGTAGGTGCTACAGAGCTGTGCATATTTTTCTGACATTTTAGCGCCATTGCAGGAAAGGATTTGGCCATGTTACAGAAAATATGGCAGACAACATGCTGCAGAAATAAAAGCAGCAAACTCTGCCAAATAAAGCAGCAGTCCTATCTGCCAGTTTTAACCCTGAAACCATTTTAGTAATTCATTGGCCAAAGGAGAGGGGATTTTTTATACATTTTGTAATCATTTAACTTAGTTATTTGTAACCTTACAGATATTGTACAGGAAATATTTCAGCGGCATAGACTGAAAAAAGTGTCTTTTGGATTGAGAATTAGAAAAATAAATATGAAAACTGGAGTGGATACAACAGTAGAAAAGTGAGAAAGAGCAAGAGCATGCATATGTATGTGTAATATATGTATGTATATTCCAGCAGATGTATTTATTAATTCAACATGTGATACATTTAGCAAAATAATCCTGCTTGGAACTATTCACATGAATAAGGTAAGCAGGATTTAGCCTTCAGCAGCATAAATGCCTGCAGTTGTTACCTTTTCAATGATCTCATAGCACTCCTCCATCTTTTGAGTTCTGTCTTTCAAAATTGTGCTGGCTTCATTATAAACATTTAACCACTCTCGATAAGAATTTTCTGACAGGTCCGCATATGCAATGCACAGAGTCCTCAAACCTACAAAACAGAATATAGATGTTGCACACATTAACCTATTGATAGGGAGGTTATTAAAATCCTTCTATTGAATGAACCAGCAGATGCTAAACACCTGGCCCCCTCACTGGAGTCAATGAAAGTTTTGCACACATAAGTAATGCAACACAGAGCTCTAGAAAGGCAAGACAATCTCCCAGTACAGTTTGGAAACATTTGGGCTTTTCCACCAACTTCACCCAAATGGGGCAGATTGTGAATTTACTAACACTGGCGTAAATCTAACCAATTTCATTGACTACGCTGGATTTACACCAGTGTAACCAAGATCAGTAGCTGGCCTAACATGCACAAACCTCTCCCCAATGGCAACAACAGTGTCATCTTTCATCTAATTTTCCATTTGAGGCTGAAAGTGATTTGTTTTAAATGTTAATTCCTGTAAGTTACACAACCCCAATGAGGTTGGTAAGTATTATCATTATTATATTTCAACAGCAGGTATTTCATATATGTAATACTACTCATCCCAAATTATTGCTCATCCCAATACTTCCTTTCAGAGAAGAGAATGTATTCTCCCCCTCCATGCATACATATTACTCACAGTTATGTGAACGGAAGTTACACCTGCACAACAAATAGAGAATAGGCCCCATAGAGTATGAAAGAGATCATTTTATTAGACGGCTGATCAAGTTTAACATATATGAGACCATGTCTACACTACAAAATAAGTTAACCTAATTTACACTGGCATACAGCCATTGCAATTATTAAATTGCTTGTGTGTGTGTGCACACGTGGCACCTTGTGTCAGCAGTGCACGTTCTTACCAGGAAAACTTGTGTCGATTGTACTGTCAGTGTGGGGCATTGTGGCATGGCTCCTGAAAGCCAGCAACAGTTGATGTAAGCATCAACCTAATTATAGAAACTGTGACTCTACGTTGCTCAGGGAGGTGGTGTTACTGAATTGGCATAGAGAGGCACTTACATCACCGGTAACCAAATTTAAATGCACAGTCATCCACAGCCAGGTCGACACAAGGCATCTTACATCAACCTAACTGTATAGTGGAGACCAGGCCTAAGTAAAGATTTTTATTCTGGCATGGGTCAGAAAAAGGAGGAAGCATGCCATATAAAATGGAAAGGCTTTATTATTTGGGGTTAAGGGAAGTCAGAGAACAAACTGGAAAAAATATTTAAAGTCTGAACAAATAACAGCTTCAGACTTAGGAAAAAATAACCATCAATTCATGTTTTTACAGTAATGAAGTAAAAGCTATTGTGACAGGGTCGGGCCAGATGGCTACAGGAGAGTGATAGAAGGCAGATATATTAGCCCCAGGTTAAGTAGGTCCCTTTACCCTGGGTAAGATAGCAGGGAAGGTTCCAGAACAATCAGGAACTTTCTGGAAACAATTAAGGCAGACAGGCTGATTAGAACACCTGCAGCCAATCAAGAAGCTGCTAGAATCAATTAAGGCAGGCTAATCAGGGCACCTGGGTTTAAAAAGGAGCTCACTTCAGTTTGTGGCATGCATGTGAGGAGCTGGGAGCAAGAGGCACTAGGAGCTGAGAGTGAGAAGGCATACTGCTAGAGAATTGAGGAGTACAAGCATTGTCAGACACCAGGAGGAAGGTCCTATGGTGAGGATAAAGAAGGTGTTGGGAGGAGGCCATGGGGAAGTAGCCCAGGGAATTGTAGCTGTCGCACAGTTGTTCCAGGAGGCACTCTAGACAGCTGCATTCCACAGGGCCCTGGGCTGGAACCCAGAGTAAAGGGTGGGCCCAGGTTCCCCCCAAACCTCCCAACTCCTGGTCAGACACAGGAGGAGTTGACCTGGACTATGGGTTCATGAAAACGGCCAAACTGAGTGCGGCTGTGAATCTCCAAGGTGAGCAAATCCACCAATAAGCGCAAGACCCACCAAAGTAGAGGAGGAACTTTGTCACAGTATAAAAAAGGAACAAAGCCCATATCCCTGTTAGCACTTCCTTGTGAATGAATGTGTCATGAATTTGTCACCAGTAACATAAAAAGTTGGCATGTTTGATTTTAGATTGTAAGTTCCTGGGGGCAGCACCAGTGAGCCAGATTCAGACATGAATCTATATGAGTTGAAGTTGTAATGCACATCTTTTTCCCAGCTCTCTCAGCTTGTATGTTACACTAGTTTAGACACTTAGGGACTAATTCTCATCTCTTCTGATTTTACACTGCTGTAATTCCATTGATTTCAGTGTAGTTACTCCTGATTTACACATGTAAAAGTGAGATCAGAATCAAGTCACTACTCATCTTTATTCTTATGCAGGACTCAGAACTGCTCCCACTGAAATCAGTTTCACTATGGTTTCAACAGAAGCAGGATCAACTTGTAAACTCCTTTTTTAGACTTAAACTCACTAACCTGTGTGTATCTTACATATATGACACATTGCCTATGAATTTGCTCCATGTCTTCATTTTTGTCTTGCTCAGCACTGAACAATTTGATGGCATTTAAAAATTAATACATAAAATATGACTAATAATTCAAAAATTTGATTCATACTTGCGTGTTGTTTCACTTACCTTCTGTGGCAAAGTATTCAAGATGCAATAGTGTTTGCTCCATATACTGGGAATCTTTTGAAAGTCTCTCAAAAATAACATTATCCTATCAAAACCAAATTAGATATAAAGAGTAAATTCACATGTAAACTTTTCATTCATGTACCTACAATGCACAAGTGTTCAACCCCTCTAGATCTAACTGATGTGAGGTGCCTAAAGTGGACATGATAGTATCTGCAAATGAAAATACATACAATAATGAATTTTGGTTTACCTATGAAACGTATCTAGCTCCGCTTAGAAAACCAAAGCTGGAATGCTACAGTTTTAACCACCATATATGAACTCCAAGCAGAAGTGAAAAGGGGTGGGATACTATAATTGCTTTGCAAATACAAAAACACACACATTGTTTCTTTAGATTTTTCTTCCCTTACCCCAAACTTGTTACACTGTTATTTAAATTTAGAATACAGTACAGCAAAGATGGAATGCTCCATTTTGAATTACTGAAGTGAGACTGAGTTTTCCAAGAACAGAAGAGTCCTGAACAATAAAAAACACAGTTCCAGCACAGACCCATACTTAAGAGCTTATCTTGCAATTCTTACTCAGGCAAAATTCCCCCATGTATGTCAACGACAGTTTTGCCGAATTGAGAAGTCAGAACAAGCTTATGCTCAAATAAATTTGTTAGTCTCTAAGGTGCACAAGTACTCCTGTTCTTTTTGCGGATACAGACTAACACGGCTGCTACTCTGAAACCAACATAGGTTGGATTCTATTGCTGGGAATTGCTTTAGAAGCACCATCCATTACTGCCTGTGGTTATTTCTGGGACTGATAAAGGTCTGGGGTGAAGGGGAAATGAAGGAAGAAAGGTTGCCTGAGAAATCAGGAAAAGAAAAAAGGTGTAAAAGACATAAAAGAAAAGGAACTTCATTTTTAATATCTAGATGAACTTCAAATACAGTTGAACGTAAATAAATAATTTATAATATCACCTTCATTATTTTATGAGACCAAGACAGGAATATATTCAGGGTTCTGCCCAATAAATGCAAACTCACTTTCAAAAGTTATGGCACTATTTTTCTTAAAACAAAACAAGTTGATTTTTGGTGTCATTCTTGCCTCCCCTGGTTATGGTTGTTGCGGCCCCTTTGCTGCTGCTAGAGGGCATTCGCCTGTTCCCACTGAAGTCAATGCAAAACTTCTACTAACATCTATGGAACAAGATCAGACCCACAATACCTCTTCTCTTTCTTCTTCCCAGTGCTAGTTCTGTGATGTGTAACAGCTGTAACACTCAGCAACACAAAACTGACAGCAAGCGAAAGAAAGAGTACAGCAGTGTGAAAACAAAAGTGGTAAGAACAGTAATGGGACTGGAAACGCAGATGTCAGACATGATCAGTTCTGTTAGGTCCAGATTTGTGTGTGACTTTCAAAAGTTTTAAGCAATGTATAATTACAGTGGGCTTGATTCACCTCTGTTATTCCACTTTCATGTTGGCATAACTCCACTGAAATCAGTGGAACTACACTGGAGTATAGTAGAGATGCATCCAGCCCTGTATTTCAAATGATTTTTTAAAAGTGTGTTTAAAACACACACACACACACACACACACACACACACACAGAGTAGTAAATTAGAGCCTTAAGGTAAAACATCACAGAAGAAGCACTGTTAAAACAAACAGAGATTTAATTCCACCTGATAAAACTGAGCCACCCTCCATCACTTTCCACTGAATTTAAAGCCACACCCTGCTGTGGTTGTTGATGCCTCTGATTTTTTACAGTCATTGCATTTTGATAAATTATCCCTCCTGTTGGTGAAAGTAGGAGCACAGCATATTATGAGCAGGGACAACTAGCAGCAGCAGCAGATGCAGAGATGGGAGAAAGCAGAAGATCACAAGAGAGACAGGGCTAAATGCTTGAGAACAGACTCCAGTTTTGAAGATTCAGACCACAGTGTTTAGATGTCTAACTTCCTGACTGTACCTGCATATCAGGGGAGATATCCTGCCTGCACTGAAGTCAATGGGAAGACTCCCATCGACTTTAACGCAGGCAGGATTTCAGTTCAGGCACTGAGAGGCCTAAATACTATGGGTGCCTGCAAACAAAATCAGAGAACAGGTTAAGGCTCCTTTAAACATTCGGCCCCTAATATGTGCAGCTAACAGATACTCATTAGAACGGACAACATTTCAACATTTTACAAACAATGTGACTGCTGCAGCAGCTCGCGGTATTTCTACCATTCTCTGTTAGTAGTAGCAGATTACTTACAGCCCCTTTACAGTACAGACGAAGTCGTCCCGTTGGAGTCCGAACTATTACAGACATTCTCTTTCTGTTACTATGAGAAAACAAACAAACAGTCATTTTTAATTGTTTTCTAATCAGATCTATGGTTCTAGGAGTAAAAGCACAGTCTGATCCCACAAGTTTTCTTCCATACGCTTGGCACATTTTAAACCAAGTCATACAAAAACACTAGTAAACGTACAATACATAACTATCTTACACATGCCGTTTCCATCTTCCAATCCTATGCTTCTTTAATCAATATGAACATAAATAGCCTGATTTATAGTAGTTTATGGCATACAGATGCACACCCACATTTGCATTCCTAATGTACATAGGCAATTACTGGGACTGCCTAAACTAATCTGATAGTCCTGAAGTTGGTAATCTGCATGCACAGATACTGGCTCGTGCAGTTAATGTAATTACACACACAAATTAGCATGAATTGCATGCGAGAGTTTCTATGCCTAAAACTTTTGAAAATCGTGCCCCAAATAATTTACCATAACTTTTCAAAAACAAAAGATAAACTTACTGAATGCTCCAGTTCAAAAATACAATGGATTATCATATAGAAACATGTATTTTGTTGAACTTGATACCTTGCTCCCAGTGCTGACACACTTCAAGATTGCAGGGGCAGAGTGCTCATCCTCTGAGAGGGAATGCGTTGCACTGCCTAACTACCACGCCTCTGGATCTTTCTTAATGAACAAAACTAATGGGCTCCCATCAGAGTCCCACCTAATACAGAAGGTTGGTGGCTAAGAAGTGTGTCCTGGAAGTTCAAGGAGGGAGAAGATTTTGTGGAGTGTTGTGTCCAGTTCCGAGTTCCACATTTCAGGAAAGATGTGAACAAATTGGAGAGAGTCCAGACATGAGTTGGTCGAGTTCAGGATCCTGACACAGGGAAGAAAGGTAAGCAGCAGAATACGGACCCTGGACTTCAGGAAAGCAGACTTCGACTCCCTCAGGGAACTGATGGGTAGGATCCCCTGGGGGAATAACATGAGGGGGAAAGGAGTCCAGGAGAGCTGGCTGTATTTCAAAGAATCCCTATTGAGGTTACAGGGACAAACCATCCCGATGTGTCGAAAAAATAGTAAATATGGCAGGCGACCAGCTTGGCTTAACAGTGAAATCCTTGCGGATCTTAAACATAAAAAAGAAGCTTACAAGAAGTGAAAGATTGGACAAATGACCAGGGAAGAGTATAAAAATGTTGCTTGGGCATGTAGGAATGAAATCAGAAGGGCCAAATCGCACCTGGAGCTGCAGCTAGCAAGAGATGTCAAGAGTAACAAGAAGGGTTTCTTCAGGTATGTTGGCAACAAGAAGAAAGCCAAGGAAAGTGTGGGCCCCTTACTGAATGAGGGAGGCAACCTAGTGACAGACGATGTGGAAAAAGCTAATGTACTCAATGCTTTTTTTGCCTCTGTCTTCGCGAACAAGGTCAGCTCCCAGACTGCTGCGCTCGGCAGCACAGCATGGGGAGTAGGTGGCCAGCCCTCTGTGGAGAAAGAAGTGGTTAGGAACTATTTAGAAAAGCTGGACATGCACAAATCCATGGGGCCGGATGCGTTGCATCCGAGAGTGCTAAAGGAGTTGGCGGCTGTGATTGCAGAGCCATTGGCCATTATCTTTGAAAACTCATGGCGATCGGGGGAAGTCCCGGACGACTGGAAAAAGGCTAATGTAGTGCCCATCTTTAAAAAAGGGAAGAAGGAGGATCCTGGGAACTACAGGTTCTGTGGATGAAGGGAAAGCAGTGGATGTATTGTTTCTTGACTTTAGCAAAGCTTTTGACACGGTCTCCCACAGTATTCTTATCAGCAAGTTAAAGAAGTATGGGCTGGATGAATGCACTATAAGGTGGGTAGAAAGTTGGCTAGATTGTTGGGCTCAACGGGTAGTGATCAATGGCTCCATGTCTAGATGGCAGCCGGTATCAAGTGGAGTGCCCCAAGGGTCGGTCCTGGGGCCGGTTTTGTTCAATATCTTCATAAATGATCTGGAGGATGGTGTGGATTGCACTCTCAGCAAATTTGCGGATGATACTAAACTAGGAGGAGTGGTAGATACGGTGGCAGGTAGGGATAGGATACAGAGGGACCTAGACAAATTGGAGGATTGGGCCAAAAGAAATCTGATGAGGTTCAACAAGGATAAGTGCAGGGTCCTGCACTTAGGACGGAAGAATCCAATGCACCGCTACAGACTAGGGACCGAATGGCTAGGCAGCAGTTCTGCGGAAAAGGACCTAAGGGTTACATTGGACGAGAAGCTGGATATGAGTCAGCAGTGTGCCCTTGTTGCCAAGAAGGCCAATGGCATTTTGGGATGTATAAGTAGGGGCATAGCCAGTAGATCGAGGGACGTGATCGTTCCCCTCTATTCGACATTGGTGAGGCCTCATCTGGAGTACTGTGTCCAGTTTTGGGCCCCACACTACAAGAAGGATGTGGAAAAATTGGAGAGTCCAGCGAAGGGCAACAAAAATGATTAGGGGTCTGGAACACATGACTTATAAGGAGAGGCTGAGGGAACTGGGATTGTTTAGTCTGCGGAAGAGAAGAATGAGGGGGGATTTGATAGATGCTTTCAACTACCTGAGAGGTGGTTCCAAAGAGGATGGTTCTAGACTATTCTCAGTGGTAGAAGATGACAGGACAAGGAGTAATGGTCTCAAGTTGCAGTGGGGGAGGTTTAGGTTGGATATTAGGAAAAACTTTTTCACTAGGAGGGTGGTGAAACACTGGAATGCGTTACCTAGGGAGGTGGTAGAATCTCCTTCCTTAGAAGTTTTTAAGGTCAGGCTCGACAAAGCCCTGGCTGGGATGATTTAATTGGGGATTGTTCCTGCTTTGAGCAGGGGGTTGGACTAGATGACCTCCTGAGGTCCCTTCCAACCCTGATATTCTATGATTCTATGATTCTAAGAGCAACAAAAATGATTAAAGGTCTAGAAAACATGACCTATGAGGGGAGATTGAAAAAATTGGGTTTGTTTAGTCTGGAAAAGAGAAGACTGAGAGGAGCATGATAACAGTTTTCAAGTACATAAAAGGTTGTTACAAGGAGGAGGGAGAAAAATCGTTTTTCTTAAGTCTGAGGATAGGACAAAAGCAATGGGCTTAAATTGCAGCAAGGGAGGTTTAGGTTGGACATTAGGAAAACTTCCTAACTGTCAGAGTGGTTAAGCACCTGAGTAAAGTGTCCAAGGAAGTTGTGGAATCTCCATCCTTGGAGTTTTTTAAGAGCAGGTTGGACAAAAACCTGCCAGGGATGGTCCAGATAATACTTAGTCCTGCCATGGGTGCAGAGGACTGGACTAGATGACCTCTCGAGGTCCCTTCCAGTCCTATGATTCTATATGTCTCTGTGTGTGTAACAAGGCTGGAGGTAATATCACTGTTGTATTTGGCAAGGCAACACCTTTAACTCTGGACAGCAAAAGACACTAGAAAAATATCAACAGTTTGGAGGGAATTCAGAGAAGAGCAACAAAAACGATTATAAAGATTTGCTTGCAAGAAAAGAATAAAAGCGTATGAGGAAAGAGTTAAATTACCATGGATATGCTAACACTCTATCTACCTTATGTATTTTTGACCCCAAGAAGGAATAAGAACTGGTAGAATTGTTTAAGCAGGTATAACTAGGAGTAATGGGATAAAAATGAAAAACAATTAGGCTGAATGTTAGGAAAACTGGGTTTGGGGTATATTAGATGGCAGAACAGTCTCCCATAGGAAGTGGTGGTAATCACTTGAATATTTCTAACTGGACATTCAAGAATATAATGTAGGGAACAATCCTGCACTGGCAGGGGTATCAATTAGATGACTTAATAGGTGTTTTTCACTTCTAAGTTTTATGTATGTTATTAAGGGACCTAGGCACTGTTCCCACAGATGAAGCGAGAGGGCTGATTTCATAAACCCTGGCAAAATGCCAGTAAAAAGAATACTATCAGCACACTGTAAACTATGCAAACAAACCTCCTGCTTTAGGAGAAATTATGCAACAAATTAATGCAGGGTTCTTCAAAACATACAAAGGAGTGAACAATGGGGACTTTCATGTTCCTCTTAAAAACATTAATTTTGCCTTACTAGTAAATTGCATTTTGTGAGTTTCCCCCCCAATTTCCAAAAAAAATGGATTGGTTCATCTGACACTCTACAAAGCTAGGCAGAATCTCCCACCACATGGAGTTTTGTGCCTCTTCCCAGCAGCAATCTGTGCACTAAAGATTCAGACAAACTTTCCTAGCAAGTAATTAGCTTTACACTTACATCCAAAATAAAACAAACTATGTAAAAAGAACACTAGGATTTCAAAGTAGAGCATACACAAGTCAGGAAATGTCAAAGTTAAGATTGGTCACACAACCTTAACTCTCCCCTGCAACTTTAACTCTGCCCCTTGTGCACACACATTCAGTACCAAGTTTGAGTCTCCACTTCTCTACAAGACTTTTATATCAGTCTAAACCCAATGAAATCAAACAAGTTAGACTGGCATAAAACAGAGTGGAGAATTGGATCCTGTGAATGAAGCAGGGGTATATAATGAATAGGGTCCTACCAAATTCACAGTCCATTTTGGTCAACTTCACAGTCATAGGATTTAAAAAATCATAAATTTCATGATTTCAGCTATTTAAATTTGAAATTTCACAGTGTTGTAATTGTAAGGGTCCTGACCCAAAAACGAGTGTGGGAGGGGTCGCAAGGTTATTGCAGGGTAGTTGCGGCACTGCTGCCCTTACTTCTGCACTGCTGCTGGCGGCGGCGCTGCCTTCAGAGCCGGGCAGCTAGAGAGCAGCGGCTGCTGGCCAGGAGCCCAGCTCTGAAGGCAGAGTTGCTGCCAGCAGCAGCGCAGAAATAAGGATGGCCTGGTATGGTATTGCCACCCTTCCTTCTGCGCTGCTGCCTGCAGATCTGGGCCCTCAGTCAGCAGCTGCCACTCTCCGGCTGCCCAGCTCTGAAGGTAGCAGCACAGAAGTAAGGGTAGCAATACCGCGACCCCGCTAAAATAACCGTGTGACCCCCTTGCAACTCCCTTTTGGGTCAGGACCCACAATTTGAGAAACGATGGTCTCCCCCGTGAAATCGGTATAGTATAGATTAAAAGCACACAAAAGACCAGATTTCTCGGGGGGAGACCAGATTTCACGGTCCTTGACATATTTTTCATGGCCACGAATTTAGTAGGCCCCTAATAATAAATGAGACATGGCTCTTAGTTCAGAGCCTCAGTTTGGTTGAAATTCTGAGGATATTTTGGAAACAACAGAATGTAATGGTGGAATTAAAATATATTGTAAATACACAGGCACAAGGGGATAGAGTAAGGAGTTTCTGAGCAATCTTAGCCTTGGCATGTCCTGCCTTTTCAGTACTTCACTTTACAACCTTTTTAAAAACAAATAACAAAAACAAAAAACAGTTTTTTGTAGAACTTTGCTTCCTTCTGTGTGCATCTTCAATCACCACATGGAATGAAGCAGGACTCCTGGTAAGTCCAATAAGATAAAGTACATGGGAGAGTATTTGTCTTCCTTGTCTCTTGGACTGAACTTTCTCCTCACAGGCTCTGCCCTGTTGAGTCTCCTACTCATAGCAGATATGTAGGACACTCTTTTATCAAAAAGAGTTCAGAAACTCTGCAGCAAACTAATACGCCAGGGGAGCTTCCACCCCCTCCTGGGTCCTGGAATTGCGTGAGCAACCTCATCCTCTTTGCTGGAGTAAGACGCTACTATGGATGAGGGAGGGACAGAATAACAACAAGAGACAATTCTATCTGTGGGCCCAAAGAGAATCCATAAAGGGCCAGAAAAGACCCCTGTAGTCAAAAGATGCAGGGAATTTCTGTGTCCAGAAACCCTTCTATTCCCAGTGCTTGGGTCCCTGGATGATGACTCCACTCCCTTTATGGAGGTCACAAAGCAAGTCCAGATATGCACAAGACCCAGTGAGAGCCATGGGGACACATCTGAGGAACATTCAGAGAAGGCAAGAAAGAGGGAAACACAACCTAGCCACCCTTCCCCCTCACCATCCTCTTCCTCCTCAGCAGGCCAAGTCAGCTTGCCACAGAAATAGGGAACAAAGAAGGCCCAAGCAACAGCTGAGTCAAACCTGGCCTTGGCCCACAGAACTGAGGGGGGCCAGGCATTAGAAGTGGCAGAAAAACTCAGTCTGACTGGTACAACACAAACCCAGGCGCAAAGCACGAAACATCTCCATCTTCTCAGCAGAGGGAGAATCTATCAAGTGCCTGTTATGCTAAGGTTCTCTTATACAGCCAGAGTGGTGCAAAGGATCCTTAGTGTAAATGAGAATTAGGCCTGAAGTCTCTCCTGCTGGGAAGCAGAACGGAGACTGGAATATGGGTGGTCAGGCTGCTCCCAAAAAAGGGCATGAAATTTCCCTCAAGTGGGAGATTCCCTCTACTTGCGTGGAAATTATGAATTATATTTTGAACTTATACCGTGCTTTTCACCTGACATTCTCGAAGCATTTTACTAAGGCAAGGTGAGAATCATTAGCCCCATTTTACAGGTGAGGAAATTTAGGCGCAGAGAAGTGAAGTGATCTGCTAAGGTCACATTGAAAGTCTCTGACAGAGCTAGAACTAGAAAAGATGTCCCTTGACCCCCACTTCCATGTCTAACCACTAGACCTCTAATTCCCATTTGCAAAAAGGAGCAATTTATTCATCCCAGATTGAGGGCAACGGCAAATCTAAAGGAAAATGGATGATTTAACTAGCCAACCAACTATAATTTCTTTAAATTCCAGTGAACCTGATCATTTGTAATGTTACTAGCACATTTTCTCTTTTATTTGCTGCCTTGCATTTATTTAATATCTGCAGAAATAACTTACCTAGAAAACTCCAGCACATTAAGAATTTCAAAGGCTTCCTCTTTCCCCAGCTGCAGAAAAATACATTGTACAGAAAATTAAGATGATGTGAATGATGCATATATGTATAGAAGCATCATGATTTTCAAATGCCCATGTCACATGATTTCAAATGTGATGTGATGATAGCTCCCTCTCCTGGTTAAAGAGGTATACTGTCCTATTTCAGTCTAACTGTGAAGTGGCAAATTCAGCCGTCATTTGCACCTGTACAACTCCAGTGACTTTCAATTTCTTTATTACTTTATGAGCCTGCAGTCACTGATTTTAGCGGGGTTGCATCTATATAACAGAGGAAATTCTAGCTCCCAATCTTTGCATGCACATAAATATGCTTTAAAAAAAAGACTAAACATTTAAACCTGCTAAATAAAGGCCGTTGGCATAAGGAAAGGGTTCAAATATGGACCACCTGGATAAAAATTTTCCCAGCAGAAGCAGAGATGTTACTGTGGCTGGCTAACCTAGTGAGGAGGGCTTTAAACTAGGTTCACCGGGGGAAGGAGACCAAAGCCCTGAGGTAAGTGGGGAAGTGGGATACTGGGAGGAACCACGAGCAGGGGCGCGTGAGAGGGGAGGGCTCCTGCCTCATACTGAGAAAGAGGGGCGATCAGCGGGTTATCTCAAGTGCCTATACACAAATGCACGAAGCCTGGGAAACAAGCAGGGAGAACTGGAAGTCCTGGCAAAGTCAAGGAATTATGATGTGATTGGAATAACAGAGACTTGGAGGGATAACTCACATGACTGGAGTACTGTCATGGATGGATATAAGCTGTTCAGGAAGGACAGGCAGGGCAGAAAATGTGGGGGAGTTGCACTGTATATAAGAGAGCAGTATGACTGCTCAGAGCTCAAGTATGAAACTGCAGAAAAACCTGAGAGTTTCTGGATTAAGTTTAGAAGTGTGAGCAACAAGGGTGATGTCGTGGTGGGAGTCTACCATAGACCACCAGACCAGGGGGATGAGGTGCACGAGGCTTTTTTCCGGCAACTCGCAGAAGTTACTAGATCGCATGCCTTGGTTCTCATGGGAGACTTCAATCACCCTGATATCTGCTGGGAGAGCAATACAGCGGTGCACAGACAATCCAGGAAGTTTTTGGAAAATGTAGGGGACAATTTCCTGGGGCAAGTGCTGGAGGAACCAACTAGGGACAGAGCTCTTCTTGACCTGCTGCTCACAAACCGGGAAGAATTAGTAGGGGAAGCAAAAGTGGATGGGAACCTGGGAGGCAGTGACGATGAGATGGTCGAGTTCAGGATCCTGACACAAGGAAGAAAGGAAAGCAGCAGAATACGGACCCTGGACTTCAGAAAAGCAGACTTTGACTCCCTCAGGGAACTGATGGGCAAGATCCCCTGGGAGAATAACATGAGGGGAAAAGGAGTCCAGGAGAGCTGGCTGTATTTTAAAGAATCCTTATTGAGGTTACAGGGACAAACCAACTCGATGCGTAGAAAGAATAGTAAATGTGGCAGGCAACCAGCTTGGCTTAACAGTGAAATCCTTGTCGATCTTAAACACAAGAAAGAAGCTTACAAGAAGTGGAAGATTGGACAAATGACCAGGGATGAGTATAAAAATATTGCTTGGGCATGCAGGAGTGAAATCAGGAAGGCCAAATCACACCTGGAGTTGCAGCTAGCAAGAGATGTTAAGAGTAACAAGAAGGGTTTCTTCAGGTATGTTGGCAACAAGAAGAAAGTCAAGGAAAGTGTGGGCCCCTTACTGAATGAGGGAGGCAACTTAGTGACAGAGGATGTGGAAAAAGCTAAGGTACTCAATGCTTTTTTTGCCTCTGTCTTCACGAACAAGATCAGCTCCCAGACTACTGCACTGGGCAGCACAGCATGGGGAGGAGGTCGCCAGCCCTCGTGGAGAAAGAAGTGGTTCGGGACTATTTAGAAAAGCTGGACATGCACAAGTCCATGGGGCCGGATGCGCTGCATCCGAGAGTGCTAAAGGAGTTGGCGGCTGTGATTGCAGAGCCATTGTCCATTATCTTTGAAAACTCATGGTGATCGGGGGAAGTCCCGGACAACTGGAAAAAGGCTAATGTAGTGCCCATCTTTAAAAAAGGGAAGAAGGAGGATCCTGGGAACTACAGGCCAGTCAGCCTCACCTCAGTCCCTGGAAAAATCATGGAGCAGGTCCTCAAGGAATCAATTCTGAAGCACTTAGAGGAGAGGAAAGTGATCAGGAACAGTCAGCATGGATTCACCAAGGGCAAGTCATGCCTGACTAGTCTAATTGCCTTCTATGACGAGATAATTGGCTCTGTGGATGAGGGGAAAGCAGTGGACATGTTATTCCTTGACTTTAGCAAAGCTTTTGACATGGTCTCCCACAGTATTCTTGCCAGCAAGTTAAAGAAGTATGAGCTGGATGAATGCACTATAAGGTGGATAGAAAGTTGGCTAGATTGTCGGGCTCAATGGGTAGTGATCAATGGCTCCATGTCTAGTTGGCAGCCGGTATCAAGTGGAGTGCCCCAAGGGTCGGTCCTGGGGCCGGTTTTGTTCAATATCTTCATAAATGATCTGGAGGATGGTGTGGATTGCACCCTCAGCAACTTTGCAGATGACACTAAACTGGGAGGAGAGGTAGATACGCTGGAGGGTAGGGATAGGATACAGAGGGACCTAGACAAATTAGAGGATTGGGCCAAAAGAAATCTGATGAGGTTCAACAAGGACAAGTGCAAAGTCCTGCACTTAGGACGGAAGAATCCAATGCACCGCTACAGACTAGGGACGGAATGGCTCGGCAGCAGTTCTGCGGAAAAGGACCTAAGGGTTACATTGGACGAGAAGCTGGATATGAGTCAGCAGTGTGCCCTTGTTGCCAAGAAGGCCAACGGCATTTTGGGCTGTACAAGTAGGGGCATTGCCAGCAGATCGAGGGACGTGATCGTTCCCCTCTATTCGACATTGGTGAGGCCTCATCTGGAGTAGTGTGTCCAGTTTTGGGCCCCACACTACAAGAAGGATGTGGAAAAATTGGAGAGAGTCCAGCGAAGGGCAACAAAAATGATTAGGGGACTGGAACACATGACTTATGAGGAGAGGCTGAGGGAACTGGGGATGTTTAGTCTGCGGAAGAGAAGAATGAGGGGGGATTTGATAGATGCTTTCAACTACCTGAAAGGGAGGTCCAAAGAGGATGGCTCTAGACTGTTCTCAGTGGTAGAAGATGACAGAACAAGGAGTAATGGTCTCAAATTGCAGTAGGGGAGATTTAGGTTGGATATTAGGAAAAACTTTTTCACTAGGAGGGTGGTGAAACACTGGAATGCGTTACCTAGGGAGGTGGTGGAATCTCCTTCCTTGGAAGTTTTTAAGGTCAGGCTTGACAAAGCCCTGGCTGGGATGATTTAATTGGGGATCGGTCCTGCTTTGAGCAGGCGGTTGGACTAGATGACCTCCTGAGGTCCCTTCCAACCCTGATATTCTATGATTCTATGATCCTATTATCTGAACAGGCCTGACAAGCAGGACTCCCCAAAAAGTGTGCACATTTATTTCATGTGTCAGACTGCAATGTACAGGACCAATATGCAAAAGAGACGAAGATTTTCTGGTGAAAATTGCCACATTTAGGAGCAAACCCTGGTATTACCAACAACCCTCCCCTGCACAAGTCCAGCATTTCACAGATGCAGTGAAACCTGTTTGATTCTACTGCATGGCGAAGCAAGTGCTGAGGGACTGGTGGGGTTGAGTGTGGGTGGGCTGAGGGAAAAGTAGTGAAGGGTTTATGGATCCACAACCAATCCTGTAGCAGAGCAGAGGTCCAGGTCCCTCAGAGCTGCACCGGCAGCTGCAGAGCTTGGCCTAAGGAGGGAGGATTCCCCACCCTTAGAAGCAGCATCACACAGCCCAGATACAGTGCTCAAGCTAAAAGAACAGGAGTACTTGTGGCACCTTAGAGACTAACAAATTTATCAGAGCATAAGCTTTCGTGGGCTACAGCCCACTTTATCGGATGCATAGAATGGAACATATAGTAGGAAGATATATATATATATATATACATACACATACAGAGAAGGTGGAAGTTGCCATACAAACTGTAAGAGGCGAATTAATTAAGATGAGTTATTATCAGCAGGAGAAAAAAACTTTTGTAGTGATAATCAAGATGGCCCATTTAGACAGTTGACAAGAAGGTGTGAGGAAACTCAACATGGGGAAATAGCAAGCTGTGTGCTGGAGGGAGGATTTGTCTTGTGCTCAGATGGGCTTAGCTATTTTAGCAATAGCACCGAGTGCAGAGCTGGTTGGAAGGCCCTGGGCACTTCCAGACAGCACTGCACATCCAGGACCTACAGCATGCTTTTTAAACCAAATAACAATGTTCTGAAGTATCCCTAACAACTTTCATGACTTCCTCTAAATAACACTGAGAAAAGGTGGCGCCGTTAGGAAAAAATCTATACAAAGGCCTGGCCTGGAAATTACAAGAGTGATGGCTGTGCCCCACCACCACCCTCTTGAGGGTGTATTCAGCCTTTGTTACACTGTAGCTAGAAGGGGTGATTTACAAAACAAATGCACATCCAGAACAGCACACAACAGTTACACATTAAACAAGCAAAACCCAAAGCCCTTGGATGTATCCCATGGACCAAGTTCTTCTCGGTTGCACCTGTATAAATCCAGAGTTAAAGTACCTCACACAGATGGCTGTAAACTGGATCAGAATGTGGCCCCATGTCAATGGAACTGTCCACATTTATTAACCTTAATCTGTTCAATACACTGCACACACACAAAGCATATCTTCAGGAGGATATACATTCAGTGAGGAATAGAGATTCAGCTCTAGCACATGCCAGGACATAGAAATTAAAGGGACAGTTACATAAGTAATTACACTAAAGTATATATTTGTTCCAATACATGTATTCTCTTTTCTCTTTTGGGGGAAATCTTCTCCCCAGTGCCCAGCTCAAATAAATGTGCTTCCCAAAGCATCCCATAGGGGCAGCTTCAGTTTACTGCCACGATTAGTATCTGTTGCTCTTTGCCTGTTCCACTGAGGAAGGATCCAAGGATTCACCTCGAGACAGATCCTTGGCTCTGCCCATCCCATTCTGCCAAAACCTGTCTGCATATGGCCTCGGAGGGAGCCCTGCAGAGCTGCTCTTTGAACCATACAAAGGGGATGTATCCCATGCACATATCCTTGAAAGCTACTGTACACCGCACATGCTCCACTTACCGCATCAATGATAACTGAGTGTGGAGTTCTTCCTGTGAAGACATAGCCAAGCTTTTTTGCTCCTTTCACTAATGCCCCTTCATCTGTCAATACAAGGAGCTTTGCTTTATTGGGGACTAATCAGAAATATAATCAGATGTCAAAGGAAAAAACCTACTCCCTTGAGCATTGCATTGCCAGGATGCAGGCAACGGCCAGCTACTGAATCAGAGACGTCTAAAATCTGTTACCGAGATGAGCTACATCAGCAGCAATTAAAAGTTTCCATCATAACCCTTAGATACACCATGCTTGCACTGCCATTCCTTCTACAAAACTGCATATAGATTACCAGGGCTGCACACATGTACTTTATATTTGGCATTCTGTATATAATGCATTGTATTTGTTGAAGCATTAGCCTATCCTAAATGCTCAGTTACTGAGGGACAAGCTATACTCCTTGCTATATTTGTTTTCCACAACCAACTCTTAGTATAAACTTCCATGAGTGATGTACCCGAATATTTAGATGCTAATATCTAAACTGTATCGTTAAATGTATTAACCTAAATTTGGGTTATTGCAGATTATGTACTATATCAATTTTATGACTTTTAAACCAAACTTTGTACTTTTGGATAATCTAAGCTGGGTGGCCAACCTGTGGCTCCGGAGCCACATGCGGCTCTTCAGAAATTAACATGCGGCTCCTTGTACAGGCACCGACTCTGGGGCTGGAGCTACAGGCGCCAACTTTCCAATGTGCCGGGGGGGGCTCACTGTTCAACCCCTGGCTCTGCCACAGGCCCCACTCCCTCCCCTGAGCCTGCAGTGCCCTTGCTCCTCTCCCTCCCCCCTAGAGTGGAGGTGCGGGGAGGGAGGCGCTGGGAGCAGGCGGGGAGAAGTTAATGGGGGTCTGCTGACGTATTACTGTGGCTCTATGGCAATGTACATTGGTAAATTCTGGCTCCTTTTCAGGCTCAGGTTGGCCACCCCGATCTATGCACTATGCCCAGTAGGAATGTAAATAGCAGTTAAAAAAAGGAACTGTGTAACTGATTAAAATTTTATCGGTTACATGGTTAAACATTTTATTCGGGGCTCTGCTGCCGGCCCCCGCACCTGGGGATCCCAGCCACAGCCCACCACTGAGTACTCCGCTGCCCGCGGCTGGGGATTCCACTGCCAGCTGCTGGCCGCAGCACCTGGGGTCCCGGCTGCCTGCCTGTGGACTCTGCTGCCAGCCCTGCGCCCAGGGTCCCTCTGGGCTGCTGCCCCCAGAGTGGCAGAGTGGCAGTGGAGCCCTGGGCTCCGGCCGGCAGCGGTGTTTAATCGTTAACCAAAATCGATAAGACAGATGCTTATCGGTTAACCGGTTAAACATTTACATCCCAAATACCCAGATGTACAGACACTCCTTCCTTAACCTGTTCTGTTATATAACTGTAACATTCGCTTTAATACCAAATTTTAAATCTTTTACTATTGAAGAGCCACAGTTTGTCTGTTCATGTTCTGTAAAGCTACATACATCAATATTTATACAACATGCATTTAATCCAACTTCAGCTGGAATGACTCAACAAACTTCTTTCCACAAAAAAATTCACCATATTCTATTGGAGACTGGGGAAAGTAATGAAGAGCTCAAATAATTCTGCAAGTTAGAACTCAGAGGCAATGCCTCAGGCAGTGGGATGTACCACATGCTTAGAGAAAGACAAGTGGCAAGGTCTGAATTCCCCTGTACAGGTGGAGTTTGCAAAGTCCAATTCCACAGAACCTGGTATACCCATGAGGAAAGCCTTCCTGCATCCTGGCAGCACAGCTCACAGCTGAGCCTTCCTGTTGTTGGCTCTTCACCCCATTCCTGTACCCATCCCTCCTTGAAGAGAGGTAAGAGGCACGGACAGGAATTCATGCTCCTTGGACCACATTAAGCACTGAACAAATCTCCAAATGGTAGGATAAAAAAATCAAGTTATATAAAAAACCCTCAGTCATTGAGGGCAGCTTGCCACAGAGCTACTCCCCCTGTCCCAATCTGCGGGGCATGTCTGTTCCTTCTGGTCTCCTTTGTTCCCCTCAACAGCACAGAATGGAGGGGAGCATGGGCCCCAATAAATTCTGGACCCAATTTTTCATTGCCTCATGTCCTGAGTAGTCATTTACACCTACATAAAGTGGGTGCAGGATGCTGCCAAAGCAGAACGGTGGCAGTGTTTACGCTCATTTCGCACAGGCATAAAGGACTACACAAAGGACAAAGCAGTGGACAATCACGTACTGCTAGCTCATTGACGGGGCTAGCTTGTGATTGGCTGCTACAAGGATACAAAAAGGGGACGGGGGAGTCAAAAATGGAGTTTCACCTGGCTAGTGGCCTCAAAGGGGTGGCAAAAGTCTTGGGTTGTGG
Organism: Natator depressus; assembly: GCF_965152275.1. Taxonomy (NCBI): domain Eukaryota; kingdom Metazoa; phylum Chordata; order Testudines; family Cheloniidae; genus Natator; species Natator depressus. The sequence continues at coordinate 43,895,412 of NC_134234.1, forward strand.
CCCCACTCCTCTACATAAGCCAGCAGAAGCAGCTGGTAGCAGCGGGGATCACCTCTGAAGGATGAAGTAGTGGCTGTGCTCTCTCTGTCCAATGGGGAGCTCTGGGAGATAGTGTACCCTCTGTGCAAGCTGGTGTCTTGAAGGCACCATAAAGCCCATTATTAGTCATACAGGAAAGGAGATTTTGTTTGCTTTTAAACATGGTTTTTAATTTAAGAGCATTTTTTTAAAAGCTCTTGGCTTCTCTCCTCCACCCACAAAAGAAGGAGAAAATGACCAACCTGGTGAGGAGGCCTGGTAGATTATTGTATTTCCATCTCTCTCAGGAACAACAGTGTGACACACAGCCAGCAGAGTGAGGAATTCCTGTATGTGAGCAGCTGTGGGCTACAAAGAACATTACCAAGTTAGTCTGGTATTTTCATTACATGGAGACTAAATGTACAAGACATAGACACGTTCTAGATTTTAAAATAGAACTGAGTCTGTTTAGATCTGCAACACCCATCTCTCTAACTCAGTGTATTGCCTCTTTCACCTCTCAGCCATGCTAGAATATTGGAGATATCAAGAGCCAGTGCTAATGAACTCTCATTCTGTGTGCAGCACTCAATCTACAGATAAATTATACACACACACAAGAGTTGGAAAGCCAGAACCATTGTCCTTGCACTCAAAAAACAAAAGGGGTTTGATCTTGTACAGCCCTGCACCTTGTGTAGTCATTTACATCTTTGCAAAGGTGAAAGGAAAGGAAGTAGTATAAAATGCTTTCATTGGTCTAGTGCAGGGGTGAGCAAACTTTTTGGCCCGAGGGCCACATCGGGCAATACAAACTGTATGGCGGGCCATGAATACGTACAAAATTGGGGTTGGGGTGCAGGAGGGGGTGCAGGCTCTGAGGTGGGGCTGGGGATCAGGGATTTGGGGTGCAGGAGGGTGATGTGGGCTGGGATCGAGGATATTGGAAAGCGGGAGGAGGATCAGGGCTGGGGCAGGGGGTCGGGGTGTGGGGAGAGGCTGAGGGGTGCAGGCTCCGAGCAGCGCTTACCTCAAGTGGCTCCCGGAAGCAGTGGCATGTCCCTTCTCCAGCTCCTACACAGAGGCGTGGCCAGGCGGTTCTGCACGCTGCCCCATCCGCAGGCACTGCCCCTGCAGCTCCCATTGGAGCACGTAGGAGCTAGAGCGGGGCCATGCCATGGCTTCCGAGAGCCATGTTTTGCGTCCACCGACCCAGTGCCTCGGCTGCAGCGGGGCCAAGCCGGGTGGTCCAGCCCCCGACCCAGCGCCCCGGCTGGAGTGGGGCTGAGCCACGTGGTGCGGCCCGACCCAACACCCCGGCTGGAGCGCCGGAGCAGGGCCGAGCCACGTGTTGTGGCTCGCGGGCCAGCTTAGAACGGCTCGTGGGCCGTGGGCCATAGTTTACCCACCCCTGGTCTAGTGACTGGAAAAATTTTGATTTGGTAGCATTTAGACCAGATTTACACAGGTGCAAATGGTCACATAAGGAGCAATGTAGTATAGGATTAGGCCCAGGTGCTCTGCTAAAACTATTTGTCTCCACAAGTCTTATAATTAGTTCTAAGACAGCTGTACAAATTTATGAGTGGGATTGTATGACGGGGTTGCTCGTGATGGCTGGGGGCGGGGCTTGGCAGCACTGGGGCTCACTACTGAGGTCATGCCGAGCATTTTCTCTCTCTCTTTCTCGTGCCTGGTTGGCTAGTTCTTACTCACATGCTCAGGGTCTAACTTACTGCCATATGTGGGATTGGGAAGGAATTTTCCCCCAGGTCAGACTGGCAGTGACCTCAGAGGGGGGTTGCCTTCTTCTGCAGTGTGTAAATGCAAGTTACTTGCTGAGATCATCTGTGTATCTCTCTCAATCAATTTCCTGCCATTGCAGGGGCCTTGAGCATTGGTGCACCTTGGTCTCTCCTATTGTCTGCCTGTGGCACACAATTGTTTAGTCTCCTGTGTGCTGTAATACTTTGGTCTAATTTCAGTTGTTGGGATCAGTGTGTGGATGCTGGTGGCCTGTGATGTCTTGGAGCATCAGGAGGTCAGACTAGATGATCTTGTGGTCCCTTCTGGCCTTGGACTCTATGACTTGAGCTAAATCCTGAAGCTGAAATTCTGAAGCTGACAACAGTAGTAAGTTCCTTATCGTCTCTGTGGGCTGGCCAGCAGAGGACAACAACACTCACCCATCTTGTAAACCTCAGCCTGAACTTTACACAGCTCAAAATGCACAATCAGCTACTACACTGTTCTACTAGTGTAACCCACACACCTTCTGGGTGTGGTGTTCTGTCATATCTAGTGGCACTGAGACCACTTAGAGAGAGAGATTAATGAGTTTGCTCTACAGCCTTAGCTAATGGGCAGTTGGCTTTTAGTTCATGCAGTAGAGGCTCATGCACTAAGCTCCAGAGGTCCCCAGTTCGATGGCAACTGGGGTTTGTCGGCATAACAAGTGGGGGCTCGTCCAGGATTTCAACTGGGAAGACTCCGAAGCTCGGGACGCGCTTCCTCAGCTAGGGGAAATATGTAACCCACACACCTCCTGGGTGTGCTGCTCTGTCCCATCTAGTGGCACCAAGACCACTTAAAGTGAGAGATAAGATGAGTCTGCTCTACAGCCTTAGCTAACAGCCAGTTGGCTTTTAGCTCATGCGGTAGAGGCTCATGCACTAAGCTCCAGAGGTCTCCAGGTCGATCCTGCCCGTCAGCGACTGGGGTCTGTCAGGTTATACTAGCACAGTAGCTGGCCTGGTTAAATAAGAGCTGGTCATATAAAAATGACCTGAGATTTTATTATTAAAAAAATTATTCCAAGATTTCCAGTACTCACTTATAGATTCAGAGTTTAGAAGGGACCACTGTGATCATCTAGTCTGACCTCATATATAGCACAGGCCACAGAACTTCCCCAAAATAATTCCTAAAGCAGATCTTTAGAAAAACATCCAGTATGGATTTACAAATTGTCAGTGATGGAGAATCCACCATGACCCGTGGTAAATTTTTCCAATGGTCAATTACCCTCACAGTTAAAAATTTACACCTTAGTTCCACTCTAAATTTATCTAGCTTCAACTTCCAGCCATAGGATCTGGTGATATCTTTCTCCACCAGACTGAAGAGCCCATTATCAAATATTTGTTCCACAGGTGGGTACTTATAGACTGTAATCAAGTCACCCCTTAACCATCTCTTTGTTAAGATAAACAGATTGAGCTCCTTGACTCTAATCACTATAAAGCATGTTTTCTAATCTGTAAATCATTCTCGTGGCTTTTCTCTGAACCCTCTCCAATTTATCAACATCCTTCTTGAATTCTGGGCACCAGAACTGGATACCATATTCCAGCAGCAGTTGCTCCAGTGCCAAATACAGAGGTAAAATAACCTCTCTACTCCTACTTGAGATTCCCGTTTATGCATCCAAGGATCACATTAGTTCTTTTGGCCACAATGTCACACTATGAACTGATTATCCATGATTATCCATCATGACCCCCAAATCTTTTTCAGAGTCACTGCTTGCCAGGATAGAGTCCTCCATCATGTAAGTATGGCCTACTTTCTTTGTTACCAGTTGTATACATATATATTTAGCCATATTAAAATGCATATTATTTGCTTGTGCCCAGTTTACCAAGTGTTCCAGGTTGTTCTGAATCAGTGACCTAGCCTCTTCCTTATTTACCACTCCCCCAATTTTTTGAAAATTAACACTGACCATCCAGTGAGCTCCTCATCCAGCTCTTTTAAAACTCTTGGGTGCAAGTTATCTGGGTCTGCTGATTTTAAAATGTCTAACTTTATACCTTCTATTTAACATTGCCCCTCGATCCTGGTGGAATGGAAAGAGCATTATCACTCTGCATCATCTGTTTTTCCCCCAAATTCAGAACAGAAATATTTATTGAATACTTCTGACTTTTAGCATTATTATTGATAATTCTATCATTTCCAGCTAGTAATGGACCAATATCATTGTTAGCATTCTTTTTGTTCCTAATACATTTTAACAACTCCTTCTTATTGTCTTTATCTCTTCTGGTCATAGAGTTCTACTTGTGTCCCTTGGCTTCCCTTATCAATTTTCTACAATTCTTAACTTTAGATTTATAGTCATTACTGTCAACTTCCCCTTTCTTCCATTTGTTATATTTTTTCAACTGCCTTTCACTTCCCCTCTAATCTAGGTTGGTTTTTAACCAGCACAGCCCTCTTCCTCAATTGTAGGATTGTGGCTTTTTGGGCATCTAGTAAGGTGTTCTTAAAACAATTCTCAATTATTCACCTTTTTTTATTAAATTCTTCCTGCCCAGCTGATTTGGCTCATAATTGTTTTCAGCTTTGTGAAATTGGCCCTATTAAGTGCCGTGTGTGTGTGTACATATACAGAGAGAGAGAGACAGAGAGATCTGGACTTTATTCTGCTTACACATTATAAATGTGATCAAGTCATGATCACTTGTACCTAACCTACCATTCGCTTTTAGTTCTGTAATCAGTTCCTCTTTATCTGCCAGATTCTGTGAGCAGGTCCTGCCTCATACCAGGCCTCTAATACAAGGGCTTATGTCTCAGGCTCTCTTCCTACTACAAGTGACAGAACCAAAATTAAAACTCTGGAGTTCCTATCTCCAAGTCCTGTAATTCAACTAATATAATTTCCCCTCACCTTGCCCCTTTTTTACCATTAAAAATATAAATTTTGTGCAGCTTCAGAGGTAAGGTTAAAAAAAATTCTGCATCAAACTGCAGTTCTACAGCAAGGACAACCTAAATAATATAATTCTAGGACAGTCACTCTTTGAAGCCTAAAATGTCTGTTGAGTCAGCATGAAGCAAAGGAAACAGCTACAAACATTGCTGAGGGCTCTTTTTGTTTAGAATATCACCAGGTTGAATAATCCCAGGATTCACTGAGAACAATTTTTAAGTTCTTAGCCATTTTGACTTTACAAATTACAAATCATGCGAAAGCAAGACACATATTTATGCCAAGCCTAGAGTCCTAGACCATTGTGATAGCATAGATAACTCACCCAATTACCATCCTTACTCTACAGCTAATTTGCATGTAACAATTTCATTGGTTGTATGAAGGAGACTGCACAGATGGTGGCATACTTGGCCCAGCTGCCACAGTTCTTCAAAACCACCCACACAGCACCAAAACCAGTACACACAATAACCCCAAATACACAGAGCCCCTGATGGCAGCATGCATCGCTCATTCCCCACCCGCACAGTTCAACACAATCTCCCAACTCAACACAGTCCACACACAAATCAACACAACCATCCACTCAACAATACAACCACCAGAGACAATAACCCCAAACTTCTCTGAAGCCTAGAATGCCCTGAGTCAGTGTGAAGTGATGGAAACAGCTACGAGCATGGTTGAGAGCTCTTTTTGTTTAGAATCTGACCAGGTTCAATCCTCTGTGGGATTCACTGTCTGTTACTACCCAACTTCTAAGTTCTCAGCCATTTTCAGCTTTTATTTTAAAAGCCACACATGACTTTACTAATTATACCCGTGCAGAGGCAAGGGCTTGCAGCTACTAGTAATGAGTAACAGCCCACATTATACTTCAACTGTAAAATCCATTCGCACTGGCAGGGTTTCAGATTAACTTTTTTTTCACAATACTAAGGTCGCAACATCTTGCAACAGCTACTGCATGACACTTCAATTAAAAACAAAGTAAGCTCAAAAATTGTTGGGAAGCAGATGTCTTAAGATGTCTTTGAAAAAAAACCCAGCACACCTCGTACATATATGGTTAGTTTACTTTAAAATAGTCACAATATAAAAAAAATATACACAATGTCCCATGTACAGTTAAGAATGGAATTTGGCTCCCATCGTTAGACCCCTATGGGATTGCATGGGTACATCTTGCGCTGAATTTGGATAGATCATGAGCAAATAATCATCTAATTTATTATTACACCAGAGAGCAGAGACTACATTCAAGGACATGAACAGATGGTGTATCATCAAAAAGAAATGTGAGAAATGGAAATTTTTATTGTCCAGGAGGTTACAGGCAGTTGCTGTGTTATTGCTAATGAAAGCAGTGAAACTTATACCCCATTTCCACAAAATATGCAGCCTGCTGGATTCTCATTTCAGCATCTGTCGCTCCAAGCCTTTGATGTCCACATAACAAATATATTACCCAGCCTATTATGCACTTTCACAATTTCTTTCCATCTGAACCTGCCTTCCCCCGCATCACAGGTTTTAAGTGCTACCCCCTCCTCTATTTGGCTTATATGAAGCCAGCAATTTAATTTGTTGCTGTCTTTATGTTTTCACAGTTTACAATGGATTACATGGCAACCTCCCAATTCTATAGCAACAGATCACCAAACAGTGAGGCCTGTCTCTTCAGCTCTTTCACACAGCTGCCATTTGTTTTCTTGCTATATTGTTCCAGCACTGACACCATATTTATTGTGTCAATAAAGATTGAAACAGAATGTTCAAAATACTACCTCAGAATTATGGGCAAAGAGCCTCATGTTCATTAACAACTTCTGTTGTTATAATTCTGATTCTCCATTTGAAGTATACCCCCTAACCCCATAGGCTATCAGATTCTGCATTATTAGTTATGGTTTTCATTTAATAGAGGAGAACCCAACCACTCTGTTGTTGAAATTCTAACAGCGGAGTATTCCTTGTTTAGCCCCTTGGGCCATGCCCCAGCACAGATGCCACCACTGCTTTAACTCTCTATTTCCCCCCTCCGCCCCCCGTTCTTCTAGTCCCATTTTTCTTTTTTATATATCTGGGCGTTTTCCTACTTTTTTATTTTGCTCTTTATCTTGTTTTGCTCCCCATCTGCCCACTAGTAGCTCCCACTCCTACCAGCACCATTGCTTCCAATCTTCTGTCTCCCAAGCACCAGTTATTCCCATCCAATCAGGTTAACCCTAATGTTGATGTTTGTGCTTAGAAGTAGAAATCTATTTCTTTTCAAGTTTCACCCTAAAAAGAGAACCCCTTTGGTAGATGTAATCCTTACCAAAGAACACCCTGGCCCAGATCCTCAACCCATATACATTGCATCCAATGCACACATGCAAGTCCGGATTTTTTAAACACATGTAGAAACATGCTCACAAAAATCCAGATGTGCAAGTATGATGATGCCTTGCTTGGGTTATGTGTGGGGAACAGAACCCAGGACCACCTGATCTAAAAGCATGACCCTTTACTGCTTGAGATAAAGGGCAGGGTCTGTTAAATCAGGAGGCAGCGGCAGACTTACAAAACTTCATTATGTGGTTTGGCCACTAGAGGGGGAACAAAAACTCATGCTTGGTTAATACTGGATCCTCTCTGCTAGCAGAGTGGGTGCACGCACAATCACAAGTACACAATTTAATTGTCGTGGATTTGGAAATCTACATCTGTGTGCCACAGCGGATAGAGCACCGTTGTTTCTAGCCCAAAGAATCTCCAGACAGATACAATGACAAAAAATGTAACAGAAAAAAGACTTTAAAATGCATCTCTAACTTGGTAGTGACATTTAATATAAGTTCTGCTCCATGGTTCATAACATTTCCAGAAAGGAAGTAGATTGACTTATTTTTCAGTCAGTTTGTTCATAAAGACTTACAAAACATTTTGCAGGGTCACATGACTTGTATTTACTACCCCTAGGTAACAGTTCTACCACCCGCACAACTAGCAAAATAATTATCCATTTTAGTCCCAGGTGGGCTTGGGTCTCACCATTGCTAAATGTCTTTAAATCAGTGGTTTTCAACCTTTTTTCATTTGCAGACCCCTACAAAATTTCAAATGGAGGTGTGGACCCCTTTGGAAATCTCAGACAGTCTGCAGACCTCCAGGGGTTCACGGACCACAGGTTGAAAACCACTGTTCTAAATGCAATATGACAAGAACAAGTATCACTTCTCATGTCTACCACACCTGTCTGAGGCTCAGTCCTGTGAAATGCTGGGCACCCCTGAAACATGAAGTCATTAGGAGTTGAAGGTATTCAGCACCCTTCAAGCACAGACATAGAAATAATTCATATCTGACCTCTCTCAATAGCCAAACAAAACTCATTTTCCTCTAACTGTCATGGTCTGAAGGTCCCACAAACATGGGAGAAGATGATTTGATTGTTTAACAAATTGCCAGCCGTTACCGAATATCTGGGGGTTTTTTTAATTGCACATACCAATGAAAAGGAAGTGGAGCAGGGGTGCAGAGAACCAGATTTAAAAAATATATATATTCTTTTTCCTCCCAAGCCATGGCAATTTCTTATTGTTTTGTGCTGATGAGTGGGTAAAGTTTGGGCTGAAGCAGTTATTTCCTGAAAAGTGTCACAATCCCCTGAAGCCTCCTACAGACTCTTAAAAACTGCAGTATATCCGCACCTGCGTGTTTTATTGAGATGAAAGTCTAGCAGTGTAGAAAATGATGCAGTATTTTTTTATGCCTGTGATAAAACAGAACAGAGTCAGGGCATGTGGGCTAGTTCTCATCTCAGCATTGTGGGTTTACTGTGCGTGTGTAATGCCGACAGACCACAGTCGTGGGCGGGTGGGATGGGACCTCTGAAGCTTAGTGCATGAGCCTCTACCACAAGAGCTAAAAGCCAACTGGCTGTTAGCTAAGACTGTAGAACAGACTCATTTTATCTCTCTCTCTAAGTGGTCTCGGTACCACTAAATGAGACAGAACCCCACACCCAGAAGGTTTGTGGGTTACACATACACGACTTTGAAGTTCCATCAATCGATTTTACCCAGTTTATAAACAGTTTAACATACTCAGCAAACATTCTTTTAAGTCCTTGAAAAGTCAGCTAATTCCATTCTAATAAGAATGTAGGGCTTTCTTCCTAAGGATACAGCCTGTATAATCTCCTTGATGCTGTGGCAAAAAACATCCAATGGAAGCAGCTGCGAAAGACAAATATGGGCATTCTTTCTTCCCCAAAAACCTAATGAAGAGGTCATGAGGATCCCTCCATATATGTCAAGTGGCAGATAATTATTTCTCCCAGAAAACTTTCTATGGAATAATATCTCCTTGATTGACAGTCAAAATTGGATTTGTTCATCAGTCAATATTCAGAGTTAACCATGGACCAAAAGAGCTAAGAAGTTTAAAGAAGATGCAGGTGGACAACAATATCCCCAGCTGATGGAGGACATTCTCCGGGATATAAACTAGACTTGCAACCTTGGGCTGGGAAGTCTGCATGAAATCAAGGGCTATGCTAATGAGTGAGCACATGTGTATATTTAGTGTTTGTGAAAAGCAATCACAGATTGTTGTAGAGACCAAGGACCACAAGTTATGCACAAAACACATACAGCACAGGCAGACAATACAAGCTTCCCCATAATGCTCCATCAGTGTTGCTCAATCCTTAGTTTAAGGGACCACCTCTAAGGCTGAGAGAGTAATTCAGTCTCCCCAATCCATTTGAATTGGCCTTTTCTCAGGGACTACTAATGAAGGCACCAATTAGTGTAAATTGTGGCATCCACCGAATGATACATTTCTCATAGACTATTGAGCTGCCATCAGATGTTAACTTGCACTCATTCCTGACTAACACCATGTCTATACTACAAAATTAAGTTGATCTAACTTATATCAGCATACAGCTGCCGCAGTAATTACCTTGCCTGTGCGTGTCTACACATTGCTCCCTGTGTCAGCAGTGTGTGTCCTCACCAGGAGTACGTGTATTGACTGTACTGTCACTGTGAGGCACTGTGGAACAGCTCCCGAAAGCCAGTAATTTGGAAATTCAACCTGTGGTCAATGGACCCCTACCATAAAAGTCTTAGACTGAAAACAGACTGAACAGAATTCAGCTATAAATGTTGCACATGCTCATCACAGCATTTGATGCAGCGTGAGAAAGGGCACTAAACTGTTGGCTTCTATGGTAACAACACTTCTGGGTTTTGACCTGTAGATGGGGGTGTTCACATACTTTTGCTTGATCAGAAAAACTGAATGCCTTTTCTGGGATCTGAAACTTGAAACGATGAAGTGAGCTGTAGCTCACGAAAGCTTGTGCTCAAATAAATTTGTCAGTCTCTAAGGTGCCACAAGTATTCCTTTTCTTTTTAAATTTTTATAGTCATCTTTTGCAGACCCCTTAGACATAGTCTGCAAACCCCTAGGGAACAACAGACCAAAGGTTGAAAACCACTGATCTAATAAATAAAAATCAGAAGAATGTAAAAATATCCAAACTGGGCTATGGTGATGTGCATGGGACAGGAGTTTTTCTTGATGCGGTTTACTGCAATGCACTGTCAAGTAAAAGAATAAAATATATTCTGCTGGCTGAACTACCTCTCTGATGAATAGATGGAAACTGAAATCCACAAACATCTGCAGACTCCATGACCTTGAGCAGTACATTATGCCATTGATCATTATTAATTCATTAAGCCTTCAGGCATTCATATTATGTTGTAATTATAGTTGTGAAGTGTTAGAAGGTGTAAACAGAAGAGAAAGTCATGCAGTTGTGCACAATGTCTCCTTAAAACTTCTTTTAATAAAAAGATTCCTCACCAAATAGTACTTTAAATACTGTACTTTAAATATTGCATAATTACTAATGCTAATCTGACCATTTTTATTTTTTTAAGCTTGGCACCCATTGGTTTACAAAACCAAACTCTGAGTTAGGGTGATAGCAGTCTCTGAGATACTAAAGAGAAAGGTAAGGGCCAATGTTTTCAAAAGTGAATTTGGGTAACTCAATGTTTAGATTTCAGAAAGTGCTGAGTTCCCACCTGAGGAAAAAAGGCCCCTTCAAGACACCTCCAGCTGGGCATCCAAATCTGGGCCACCTAAAATCACTAGTCACTTTTAAAAGAAGTCTTAGCCTAAATTCATTTTGTTATTTAACTTCCTCTCACGTAGGTCCATATAAGTTAATTTCAGAGACTGCCTTTGGGATGGTGCAGTATTTAGTGAGCCCTGCAGAAAGCACCATGCTGTCAATATCAAGGACCAATGTTACAAGGATCAGTACTTCCTTCAATGGAAGTAAATTGTTTCCATAGCACAATATCTATGGAACATCTCTGAAAAGTCTAGTATTACTGAACCTGTAAAATCTCTCTCTCTGTGGTTAGTATTCTTACCATCCCATGTTATAAAACTACAGCTGTTAACAGAAACTACCCATATAAAAGTCACTGTTTGGTCAGAGTTCAACATCAGAGATAGCACTCCCTCCTCTTTTTTACTCTTCCCCTTTAGTTCTCCATTTCTTCTCCCTTCTCATCTCAACTCAACTGCTTTTCTCCCCCACTTCCTTTCTTTAGTGCTTCTATGCACTGTAGAATGCACCAGTAGTAGGTGACATGATCATACATACTTGAGAAAATCTGCCAATGACCTTCCATCCCAGGGAGAGCAAACAGAAAGACCTAGCATATTTTTGAGACATAAGTTAAGTAATATTTGAGAACTAGACTTACATGGTCACTTTCAATATTCTGCAACAGCCTTGGGTCATCAAATTCACATGATTCACTGGTAGAAGGAGGTAACTGGCTGTGGAGCAAGAAAAGGGATCATTACATTTAACACTACAATGGCGACATTTTCTTTTCCATTATTAACATAGACCTTCACAGGAAATATTAAAGGGACAGCATCAACTGAAAAAAGAAAATCCCATTACTGTCTAAAAACGTATTACCTACTATTCGTAAAAAGAAAAAAGAAAAGGAGTACTTGTGGCACCTTAGAGACTAACCAGTTTATTTGAGCATGAGCTTTCGTGAGCTACAGCTCACTTCATCGGATGCATAGCATATCGTGGAAACTGCAGAAGACATTATATACACACAGAGACCATGAAACAAAACTTCCTCCCACCCCACGCTTCCTCAGCTCTCGTCCCCTAACGCCCCTACTTTACTTGCGCTATATTGATGACATCTTCATCATCTGGACCCATGGAAAAGAAGCCCTTGAGGAATTCCACCATGATTTCAACAATTTCCATCCCACCATCAACCTCAGCCTGGTCCAGTCCACACATGAGATCCACTTCCTGGACACTACAGTGCTAATAAACGATGGTCACATCAACACCACCCTATACCGGAAACCTACTGACCGCTATTCCTACCTACATGCCTCCAGCTTTCACCCTGACCACACCACACAATCCATCGTCTACAGCCAAGCTCTGCGATACAACCGCATTTGCTCCAACCCCTCAGACAGAGACAAACACCTACAAGATCTCTATCAAGCATTCTTACAACTACAATACCCACCTGCGGAAGTGAAGAAACAGATTGATAGAGCCAGAAGAGTTCCCAGAAGTCACCTACTACAGGACAGGCCTAACAAAGAAAATAACAGAACGCCACTAGCCGTCACCTTCAGCCCCCAACTAAAACCCCTCCAACGCATTATTAAGGATCTACAACCTATCCTGAAGGATGACCCAACACTCTCTCAAATCTTGGGAGAAAGGCCAGTCCTTGCCTACAGACAGCCCCCCAACCTGAAGCGAATACTCACCAACAACCACATACCACACAACAGAACCACTAACCCAGGAACCTATCCTTGCAACAAAGCCCGTTGCCAACTGTGCCCACATATCTATTCAGGGAACACCATCACAGGGCCTAACAACATCAGCCACACTATCAGAGGCTCGTTCACCTGCACATCCACCAATGTGATATATGCCATCATGTGCCAGCAATGCCCCTCTGCCATGTACATTGGTCAAACTGGACAGTCTCTACGTAAAAGAATAAATGGACACAAATCAGATGTTAAGAATTATAACATTCATAAACCAGTCGGAGAACACTTCAATCTCTCTGGTCACGCAATCACAGACATGAGAGTCGCTATCTTAAAGCAAAAAAACTTCAAATCCAGACTCCAGCGAGAAACTGCTGAATTGGAATTCATTTGCAAATTGGATACTATTAATTTGGGCTTGAATAGAGACTGGGAGTGGCTAAGTCATTATGCAAGGTAGCCTATCTCCCCTTGTTTTTTTCCTACAACCCCCCCCCCCAAGACGTTCTGGTTAAACTTGGATTATTGCTGTGCACATTGTAAGATGAGCTATTGCCAGCAGGAGAGTGAGTTTGTGTGTGTGGTTTTTGGAGGGGTGTGTGTGTGTGGGGGGGGGGTGAGAAAACCTGGATTAGTGCTGGAAATGACCCACCTTGATTATCATGCGCATTATAAAGAGAGGTTTCAAAGAGGGATGGGCTATTACCAGCAGGAGAGTGAGTTTGTATGTGTGTCTGTGTGGGGGGGGGGGGAAGGGTGAGAATACCTGGATTTGTGCTGGAAATGGCCTTCCTTGATGATCACTTTAGATAAGCTGTTAGCAGCAGGACAGTGGGGTGGGAGGAAGTTTTGTTTCATGGTCTCTGTGTGTATATAATGTCTTCTGCAGTTTCCACGATATGCTATGCATCCGATGAAGTGAGCTGTAGCTCACGAAAGCTCATGCTCAAATAAACTGGTTAGTCTCTAAGGTGCCACAAGTACTCCTTTTCTTTTTTCTTTTTACGAATACAGACTAACACGGCTGTTACTCTGAAACCTGTCATTATGCAAGGCACTGCATTTAGCCGCATGGAGTGGAAATCTATCAACTGCATGAAAAAACTTGTACAGATACAGACAGACATCATCTTCCTTTCCAAGTGCAAACAGATGGACATCGTACCAAAAGGACTGAAGGTAAAAAATCCATTACAATCTACATACCACACAGACTATGCTGACAGCTTGTGCCACACGCTCTCAAAGAAACTGCGGAATCACCTGATCAACATCCTCTACAGCAAACAGGGAAAGATTAAGAATGAACTCTCAAAAATGGATACTCTCATAAAAAACCAACCTTCCACACAAACTTCCTCGTGGCTGGATTTTACTAAAACTAGACAAGCCATTTACAACGCACACTTTACTTCTCTACAAAAGAAAAAGGACACTAAACTTTCTAAACTACTACAGGCTACAAGGGGCCACAGCAATGGTCCCCTCAACCCACCCAGCAATATTGTTAACCTATCCAACTATACTCTCAGCCCAGCAGAAGCAGCTGTCCTATCTCGGGGTCTCTCCTTCTGCCCCTCCACCCCCTTGAACATGATACAGTTCTGTGGTGACCTAGAATCCTATTTTCGACGTCTCCGACTCAAGGAATATTTCCAAAATACCTCTGAACAACATAATGATCCACAGAGGCCTGCCTACCAACATTACAAAAAGAAGGATTCTAGGTGGACTCCTCCTGAAGGTCGAAACAGCAGACTGGACTTCTACATAGAGTGCTTCCGCCGACGTGCACGGGCTGAAATTGTGGAAAAGCAGCATCACTTGCCCCATAACCTCAGCTGTGCAGAACACAATGCCATCCACAGCCTCAGAAACAACTCTGACATCATAATCAAAAAGGCTGACAAAGGAGGTGCTGTTGTCATCATGAATAGGTCGGAATATGAACAAGAGGCTGCTCGGCAGCTCTCCAACACCACTTTCTACAAGCCATTACCCTCTGATCCCACTGAGAGTTACCAAAAGCATCTACAGCATTTGCTCAAGAAACTTCCTGAAAAAGCACAAGATCAAATCCGCACAGACACACCCCTGGAACCCCGACCTGGGATATTCTATCTACTACCCAAGATCCATAAACCTGGAAATCCTGGACGCCCCATCATCTCAGGCATTGGCACCCTGACAGCAGGATTGTCCGGCTATGTAGACTCACTCCTCAGGCCCTACGCTACCAGCACTCCCAGCTACCTTCGAGACACCACTGACTTCCTGAGGAAACTACAATCCATTGGTGATCTTCCTGATAACACCATCCTGGCCACTATGGATGTAGAAGCCCTCTACACCAACATTCCACACAAAGATGGACTACAAGCCATCAAGAACACTATCCCCGATAATGTCACGGCTAACCTGGTGGCTGAACTTTGTGACTTTGTCCTTACCCATAACTATTTTACATTTGGGGACAATGTATACCTTCAGATCAGCGGCACTGCTATGGGTACCCGCATGGCCCCACAGTATGCCAACATTTTTATGGCTGATTTAGAACAACGCTTCCTCAGCTCTCGTCCCCTAACGCCCCTACTTTACTTGCGCTATATTGATGACATCTTCATCATCTGGACCCATGGAAAAGAAGCCCTTGAGGAATTCCACCATGATTTCAACAATTTCCATCCCACCATCAACCTCAGCCTGGTCCAGTCCACACATGAGATCCACTTCCTGGACACTACAGTGCTAATAAACGATGGTCACATCAACACCACCCTATACCGGAAACCTACTGACCGCTATTCCTACCTACATGCCTCCAGCTTTCACCCTGACCACACCACACGATCCATCGCCTACAGCCAAGCTCTGCGATACAACCGCATTTGCTCCAACCCCTCAGACAGAGACAAACACCTACAAGATCTCTATCAAGCATTCTTACAACTACAATACCCACCTGCGGAAGTGAAGAAACAGATTGATAGAGCCAGAAGAGTTCCCAGAAGTCACCTACTACAGGACAGGCCTAACAAAGAAAATAACAGAACGCCACTAGCCGTCACCTTCAGCCCCCAACTAAAACCCCTCCAACGCATTATTAAGGATCTACAACCTATCCTGAAGGATGACCCAACACTCTCACAAATCTTGGGAGAAAGGCCAGTCCTTGCCTACAGACAGCCCCCCAACCTGAAGCGAATACTCACCAACAACCACATACCACACAACAGAACCACTAACCCAGGAACCTATCCTTGCAACAAAGCCCGTTGCCAACTGTGCCCACATATCTATTCAGGGAACACCATCACAGGGCCTAACAACATCAGCCACACTATCAGAGGCTCGTTCACCTGCACATCCACCAATGTGATATATGCCATCATGTGCCAGCAATGCCCCTCTGCCATGTACATTGGTCAAACTGGACAGTCTCTACGTAAAAGAATAAATGGACACAAATCAGATGTTAAGAATTATAACATTCATAAACCAGTCGGAGAACACTTCAATCTCTCTGGTCACGCAATCACAGACATGAGGGTCGCTATCTTAAAGCAAAAAAACTTCAAATCCAGACTCCAGCGAGAAACTGCTGAATTGGAATTCATTTGCAAATTGGATACTATTAATTTGGGCTTGAATAGAGACTGGGAGTGGCTAAGTCATTATGCAAGGTAGCCTATCTCCCCTTGTTTTTTTCCTACAAACCCCCCCCCCCCAAGACGTTCTGGTTAAACTTGGATTATTGCTGTGCACATTGTAAGATGAGCTATTGCCAGCAGGAGAGTGAGTTTGTGTGTGTGGTTTTTGGAGGGGTGTGTGTGTGTGGGGGGGGGGTGAGAAAACCTGGATTAGTGCTGGAAATGACCCACCTTGATTATCATGCGCATTATAAAGAGAGGTTTCAAAGAGGGATGGGCTATTACCAGCAGGAGAGTGAGTTTGTATGTGTGTCTGTGTGGGGGGGGGGGGAAGGGTGAGAATACCTGGATTTGTGCTGGAAATGGCCTTCCTTGATGATCACTTTAGATAAGCTGTTAGCAGCAGGACAGTGGGGTGGGAGGAAGTTTTGTTTCATGGTCTCTGTGTGTATATAATGTCTTCTGCAGTTTCCACGATATGCTATGCATCCGATGAAGTGAGCTGTAGCTCATGAAAGCTCATGCTCAAATAAACTGGTTAGTCTCTAAGGTGCCACAAGTACTCCTTTTCTTTTTTCTTTTTACGAATACAGACTAACACGGCTGTTACTCTGAAACTTACCTACTATTGTTACACGTAGCACCTAATATTACTGTAAGTGAAAGGGAGAAGCAGGCATTTTCACTCTTTCTCCTGTATAGTCAGTGATACCTGTTTGTGGGTCTTTCACTCATCAACAGAAGAAAGAAAAATGTTTTAAAAAACAGAAAAACTGTGGCTGTAAAACCACAGGAATTGGTAGGAAACCCAGGGCAGGTGTAGTATCATATGTTACTTTTAAATATGTTTGAGGTTACTAGATTTTGTTTGAAATGGACTAGATTTAAAGTTGACTGTGTTCCTTTGAATTAGGTTGCTCTGTTTAATTTAAAAGTTTTGATTTTGACCATTTCAAAATTTATCATTTCTCTCTCTCAATCTCTACTCCTCTCCATCTATCTTTCCTACAAACAAACAGTCTCTTTTGGGATCTTTCATATCAATAAAACCTGCCCGAACTTTTCAAGTTGTCCTGTAGGCTCATGCTTATGCAGGTGAATGATGCTAACACAGTATAGCACTGCCCAGCACACTCTCAGTAAAGAATCCTCCATGGTACTGTAAAGCAGAGGCTGGGAAGCACTGTGTTGAGTCAAGAAGCAGCATTCCCTCCTCTCTTGTAGGTAACACTGTGTCATGTGTACTACAGTAGCAACAAGAGAGGTCACATCAGAGAGATGGAAGGGAGCAATTGCAATGGGGAGTGGAGAAAAGAAGTACAAAAGCCGGTGGAGAGGGAAAAACTTTTAGAGAAAGGGGAAAAAAAGAGGAAAAGATGCAAGAGGAAGGTGGGAAGGAAGAGCAGAGGAAAAGGAGACCACGAGGGAGGGGGAAAGAAAACACAAGGAAAGAAATAGGTTGTGGGCAAGGAGAAGAGAAAGATGGTGGAATAATGATGGCAAAGAAATGCACAGAGGAGGAAACGGAAGAAAAAACAGAAGAAGGAGAGACAGAAAATCCACCCCACCAAAAGTAGCACCTCATGTCAGTTAGACAGGAAGAGCTTCTTCCTTCCTTAGAGGGCACTTCAGGACCTGGGAAGAGGCAGGATTAATAGGGAAGCCCAACTCACTTGGCCAAAGGTAAGAAAAATGAAATTAAAATGAAACAAAAACACCGGTATGGACAGAGGGAAGAGGCTCAACATTTTTGGCAGAAAGGGAATTGCATCCAGTTTTCAACTGTTTCCTGGGACAGAAACTCCAACGCACACCTTCCTCATCGCTAACCTGTATTTGTCATTCATAGCCAGTTCACACACTTCCTCTGGCATCTCTTCTTTCCTGCCTCATTTCAATCTGAATCAGTTACAGTGGCAGTGACAGTTCTTGCCTAAAGCTCCCTGCCAGGGTTTCGCCATGAGACCCCTCTGGAGGCCTCCTATTTTTAAAAATTTTTCTATTTAAAAAAACTGTTTTAAACAAAAGATGCCCTCATGTCAGCTGCCTAGGTATTTCCATTCAGAAGGTTCTTGATCAGATTGCAAGTTAACTTAAGAACATAAGAACAGCCATACCACGTCAGACCAAAGGTCCATCTAGCCCAGTATCCTGTCTTCCGACAGTGGCCAATGCCAGATGCCCCAGAAAGGATGAACAGAACAGGTAATCATCAAGTGTCACACATTCCCAGCCTCCGGCTAACAGAGGCTAGGGACACTATCCCTGCCCATCCTGGCTAACAGCCATTGGTGGATCTATCCTCCATGAATTTATCTAGGTTTTTTAACCCTGTTATAGTCTTGTCCTTCACAACATCCTCTGACAAAGAGCTCCACAGGTTGACCATGCGTTGTGTGAAGAAATACTTCCTTTTGTTTGTTTTAAACCTGCTGCCTATTAATTTCATTTGGTGACCCCCTAGTTCTTGTGTTATGAGAAGGAGTAAATAACACTTCCTTATTTACTTTCTCCACATCAGTCATGATTTTATAGACCTCTATCATATCCCCCGAGTCTTTTTAATCTCTCCTCATACGGCAGCTGTTCCATACTCCTAATCATTTTTGTCACGCCTTTTCTGAACCTTTTCCAATTCCAGTATATCTTTTTTGAGATGGGGAAACCACATCTGCACACAGTATTCAAAATGTGGGAAAACCATGGATTTATATTGAGGCAATATGATATTTTCTGTCTTATTATCTATCCCTTTCTTAATGATTCCCAACATTCTGTTAGCTTTTTTGACTGCTGCTGCACACTGAGTGGATGTTTTCTGAGAACTATCTACAGTGACTCCACGATCTCTCTCTTGAGAGGTAACAGCTAATTTAGATCCCATCAATTTATACATATAGTTGGGATTATGTTTTCCAATGTGCATTACTTTGCATTTATCAACATTTAATTTCATCTGCCATTTTGTTGCCCAGTCACCCAGTTTTGTTAGATCCCTTTATAGCTCTTTGCAGTCTGCTTTGGACTTAACTATCTTGAGTAGTTTTGTATCATCTGCAAATTTTGCCACCTCATTATTTACCCCTTTTTTCAGGATCATTTATGAATATGTTGAACAGTACTAGTCCCAGTATAGACCCCGGGGGACACCATTATTTACCTCTCTCCATTCTGAAAACTGACCATTTATTCCTATCGTTTATTTCCTACCCTTTAACCAGTTACCGACCCACAAGAGGACCTTCCCTCTTATCCCATGACAGTTTACTTTGCTTAGGAGTGTTTGGTGGGGGACCTTCTCAAAGGCTTTTAAAAAAGAATTCTAGTAGACTGGTGAAGCATGATTTCTCTTTACAAAAACCACGTTGATTCTTCCCCAACAAATTATGTTTATATATGTGTCTGACAATTCTGTTCTTTACTATTCTGTTCTTTACAGAACAAGAAGCAATGGTCTCAAGTTGCAGTGGGGGAGGTTTAGGTTGGATATTAGGAAAAACTATTTCACTAGGAGAGTGGTGAAGCACCCAAATGGGTTACCTAGGGAGGTGGTGGAATCTCCTTCCTTAGAGGTTTTTAAGGCCCAGCTTGACAAAGCCCTGTCTGGGATGATTTAGTTGGGGTTGGTCCTGCTTTGAGCAGGGGGTTGGACTAGATGACCTCCTGAGGTCTCTTCCAGCCCTAATCTTCTATGATTCTATAGTTTCAACCAGTTTGCCCGGAACTGAAGTCAGGCTTACTGGCCTGTAATTGCGGGATCACCTCTGGAGCCCTTTTTAAAAAATGGCATCACATTAGCTATCATCCAGTCATTTGGTACAGAAGATGATTTAAATGATAGGTTACAAACCACAGTTAGCAATTCTGCAATTTCACATTTGAGTTCCTTCAGAACTCTTGGGTGAATACCATCTGGTCCTGGGGATTTATTACTGTTTAATACAACGGTTCTCAATCTTTAGCAACCCGAGGACCTCCATTTTGATTTAAAAAATTTCGCACACCCCCAACCCTTCTGCTCAGCCCCAGTCCCCACCCCCATTCCACTCCTTCCCCAAGGCCCCACCCCCGACGCTCCTCTTCCTGCCCCCGCTCCACCGCTACCGCTTTCTGCTCCCTCCCCGGAACGTGCCCTGTCCCCACTCCTCCCTCTCCCTCCCAGTGCCTTCTGCAAGCCGGAGAACAGCTGTTCCCGACATGCAGGAGGTGCTGGGAGGGAGGGGGGAAGAGTTCAGGCAGGGAGAGGGAAGAGGAGTTGATCAGCGGGGCCCGCGGATCTCCTGGAGTACCCTTGCAGACCCCAGCTTGAGAAACGCTAGTTTAATACATATTTATACATACATAGTTACTTATTTATTACCATTTATAATATATGTGTCCATCACAAAGCTTTGGGGGCCATTCAGAAATTTAAAAACACATCAGGTACAACAACCTGAAGTTTAAGCATTCCCCTAAATAAGCAGCACAAACGCTAAATCAAGACTCTTCCCTACTCAGGTAGAGACCTGGAACAAAATGAGTGTTTTGTACCATGCTCTGAAGGAAAAGCTCTTTCCCCCTCGTTTGTGATCCCTCTTGCTAGTTATTTAAACCATATTCACACACCACATTTTATAACAAAAGTCACCTCTCCCTTACTCCCTCTGCAATCAGTAAATTTAAGCCTCTGGGCAAGATTCACTACTCCTGCACCTATGGAGGCAGCTGTACTATAAGGAAGCTTCACTGCAACTGTGGCTGTGGTTTCACAGGCCACATGGGGACTAGCACTGAGTTAACATCTCCCACCCAGTTTGATCCACTCACTCCCACGTTAGTCCTACCCACTTTGGGGGCTCTACCAACTGGCCTCAGTGCCTCAGGCAAAATCTAAGTTCCACCTCTGCACCCTAACTGTAAGTGGACACAGCCATGTGGGGCAGACAATTCAGAAGTGACTATATCCCTTGGACTTTTCCATTCTGGCTCTAAAATTTGGACAAACAATAATCTTTCATTTATATGTGTTAGATATCTGTTAGCGGTCTTCCTTTGTATGGTCCCAAACTAGTTCCAGTCAATGATTATTACCTGAAGTCTTCTGATGAACGTTCTCTTTCCAACTCTGGAAAGTGACTAAAAGAAGGAAAAAATGTATAATTATTGGCTAGTTTGATAAAGAAAGGGAGTATATGACAACATAGAGCTAAGTGGTTAAAAAAAACCCAGGTCTGAAACACTAATACCCTGGAAACTTTTATCAAATTGTAGCATAGATTTAACCTTCCTCCTTCCAAAGACTTAAATTAAATACCATGTAACATACCCTGAAAGGCTATTTTGGATGGGACCTTAAATACTGAGGACACTTCCTGATTTCCATCAACATTAATGGATAGATTTTTAAGGAATCAGAATGCTAGGGACATGCCCCAGAACACACTAATAACAGCATGTGTAATTTGTACAAGCAGTTACCACGACAACATGTGCAAATGGCCAGATAGGCAATTGATTTCAAATGGGGCAATTCATATACCTTCACAAGAGCTTTACAAACTGGCAGACCACATAAAGTATAACCAGTTTTTTAGGAGAGGCAAAAGAGAAGAAATTAAAGACATAAAGACTTTATGTCAAAAACTTGGCCACAGAAGATTCCATACTGAGGATTATGCACCCCTGCACAGGTTCCCAGGAGCTAGAAACCAGATTGATTCTTTGTATTAAAAATAAACAAACCCAACAATTTAAAGCAGACAGCATAAAAATGAGAAGTAGTTGCCCTTTCTGGGGGAGTGTTACCAGACAAAAGAATAAAGAATTGGTCACTAAATATGAACGATGGGCTAAATCCTAGTTCAGCTGAAGTCAATGATTTTAGTTGGATAAGGTCTTGACCCAACATTGGGTTCCCCTAAGGAAAACCCTACGATGAAAGGCCTGAAACTCATTTAGAACCACTTGTTTCATTCTAACCAGTTAGGTAAGAGGAAGAGGAGAACATCTTATTCAAACAAACACTTCCACCATCACATTTAAATTATTTCAACCTTTGCGTTCCATAATTCATACTGCAGGAGAAACTAACAATTTATTTTATGGGCACAGAAATGAATTTCTGTTAATATAACCACACAGTTAAATTTAATTTTGTTACAGAACAGAATACCAATTTGCGGAATTAATAAAATTAATTATTAAGCTAGGGAGTTTATAGAAATAGTACCTACCCGTATGTCACCCCAGCAATACTACATTTCTTGAAGTTCATAATATTGCATGTTAGCGTGCCTGTTTTATCAGAAAACAGGTATTTTACCTAGAATACAAATGAAACAATTGTAGCAAGTTCACAAGATTAACTTGCGTAGAAGAACAGTCCAAACAAAAGGAAAATATACATTAAATCAGAAAAAAAAATCACAAGAAAGTATGCACGTTTAGGAAATACAGCAGTACAGGCCAATGCAAACTTTTTGCAGTTTGTCAGAGATGATTAGTTCTATCTTACAAAAGCTACAGGCAAATTCCCAGGAAAAATATTTAAAATAAGAGTTAATATTGGTAATATATTTCCTCTAAAAACAAGTAAGGATCAGATCCTGAGCAAGTATAAATTGTCAGAGCTTCACTATAATCAGTGGAGCTATGCTGATTTACACCAGCTGAAGATATAGCGCCAGAAGTTTAAATGAACAAAATGCTAAAAAAAAAAGTGTCTGTAAATTCTCATTTAAGGATCCAACACCAATTTTAATTCAAAAAAATTCTGTATGAGGTCCTGTGAACTGAAAATCCATCCATCACTTACAGGCTGGAGACCAGTACCTCCTCACATTCCTGTTATGAATCAGAGACCACGATGTCCCATTGCTCATTTTCCACATATCTGACAGGGAGGAGGAGGTGAGCTGGGGCAGGGGAGTACGAGGAGGGCCGCCCGCGCAGCAGCAGGTAACCCGGGGGGCACGCAGAGGAACCGCTCCCCGCCCCAGCTCACCTCCGCCACCCTCGGCCTGAGTGGGAAGCCGCCGCCTGCTTCTCAGCCCTCCCAAGCTTCCCGCCAAACAGCTGATTCGTGGGAAGCTGGGGGCAGGGGGCACGGAGCAGCAGAGCGGTGCGGTGCATTCAGGGGAGGAGGTGGAGCAGAGGTGAGGTGAGCTGGGGCTGGGCGCAGGGCGGGGAGCTGCTGGTGCGTGCTCTGCACCCACCAAATTTTCCCTGTGGGTGCTCCAGCCCCGGAGTACCCAAGGAGTCGGCACCTAAGGTGCCACTTTTGATGTGATCAGTGGGGGAGCGGCCGCTGCCCCGGCCCTAGGAGCCAGAGGGACCTCCCAGATGCTTCCTGGGAGCTGCCCCAGGTAAGCACCTCCGGGACTCCCCACCTCGCCCCCCGGCAGGTGCCTCTGGCTCTTAGGGGTGGGGTGGTCACCCACTACAGTGGCCCACAAGACCCTCCTGCCTGGTTCTGGGGGCAGTCAGGGGACAGGGGAGGGGGTGGATGGGGCAGGAGTCCCGGGGGGCGGGGATGATGAATGACCCCCTCCTGAGGTGAGGAGGGAACCCGTTGTTAAGATTTTGGCAGCTCATCACTGCCTCTACACCTTTATAATAAGGATATTAATTCCCCTGTACCAGATATAACCTGAAAGTGTCATACCTTCAAACAAAAGTCTTATGCTGTTGTGACTCACACATTCAACAGGGCAAACTTAAGTTTCTTTCATAGGAACTTGGCCCTGGATCCTTAACAGAATTTCCAGATTTTTGAACATGTCCTTATTTTGTTATTTTAAATTTTCCTATGAATCTGGTTTTAAGAAAGATCTATTCTCAGCCTTAACTCTATTTTAGCAGTGCTTTTGTACTAGGATTTCCTTAGGTTTATTTAAAAGTAATGTACCAATCCTTTTATGCTTATCTTCATGAGGCCTCAAAAGGGGCCTCTAGAACAGACCTGGGCTAATAATGAAAATATATTCATTGTATTAATAAAATGTTATATAATTTACATTTCTTGACTATTCAAGAATTACCATGAAATACATTAAAAATTATTCCACAAATATTACCTGATCAGCCCTAGTTATATGCTGAGCAGTTACAACTTGTACTTTATGTAACCCTCTTTGGCTTTGAACAACTTAACTGGTAAAGTAAACATTAGAAAGTAGAGTCAGTCCATTGCACACATTTTTATGGAGTCCTAGTACGGCAGACACATTTGTAGATAAGTCAAACTGTTGATTTAAACAAATTATAAAAATGTCCCTCAGAAGAAAAAAGCATTCATAGAAATGAAGGGCTAGATGAGACCACAACAGGTCAGCTAGTCCATCCTCCCACACTGAGGCAGGATTAAGTATCCCTGACAGGTGTTTGTCTAACCTATTATTAAAAATCTCCAATGACTGCAATTCCACAACCTACCTACATACCCTGGTCATTTTAGAATATCCACAACTCAAAATTAACTTGTTCTATCAGCTAAACATGAAGGCCTACCTTTTCAAACATGACTAGTGATTTCGGGTGCCTCAACTTTTGAGTGCTCAACTTGAGTCAGCTAATGGGGGCTTAAATTCAGAGAACGGATATTCAAAGCCTCCTGTAAACTGGTGTCTCAAATTCATATATCTCAGAGTGAGTAGCCAAAGGCTGAGGCACTCAAAGTTTTATGTCAGAGAGGTTGCCTAAAACTGGGCTTAAAATGGAAACTGTCTTCCAACCCAGTGTGACTCCTAATATATTCAGCACTGATTATCATTTTAGACAGAGGGACATTTATGATCCAGCTATCAAATTGAAAATACAAAAAACCCAAGACAAGTTACCTAATTACCTCAAGCAAATGATAATTAAATCAAGGACTGATGGATACATTAAGATATATGTAAATTAGATGCATGCTAGCCTAATTAAACTGTAAGTTTCATTACGAGATATGAAAGCCCTGAGGATCCAAAGGATTCCAGATTAAAATCAGAATTCCCACTATTCAAATTGTTGGCATGGGGGAAAGACCAGTCTTACTCTAAGAAGTCAAAACAGTGTCAACCACCCTGTTAAAAACTGTGCTTTCAGTAAATCTGCTATGCACAAGCCTAGAACTCTGCTGGGAAAGGGCTTTAGATAAAAAGGTCCATTATAAATTTTCAATGTAAAGATTTGGCACGTTAAAAAGTTAAATGATAATGAATATATGTATCTAACAGTGATAATCATTTTTGAATGTTACAATAGAAATTCTGCCTGTAAGGTCTCCACATTTTCTGGAATTTTATTTTGGGAAAGTTGATTGGGAAGTTCCTTAACTCTGAAAAATATTCTATTTGTTATTCAGAATTGTACAGAAAAGTTCTGAGTGACCGCACATATTTTATACACTAACTAGAATAGGTTGAGACATTATTAATCATTATTATCACTAATTATTTGTATTATCATAGTCATGGACCAGGACCCCAATGTGCTAGCTCCTGTACAAACACAACAAAACAGATGGTCCCTGCCTCGAAGGACTTACAATAAATGCTCTTGTAAGAATGCAAGTGTCATGACTCCACAGGTTTCAAACCTGGGCCAGCAAGGTTCATGGAAGCAGCTTCATGCCAGCTCCCCACTTGGCAGTTACTGGCAACAGCTTACCTGAGATCCATGAAGCCCAGCCCCAGTGGGAGGCACCATCCCTGAGGCCAGATTGGTGGAGTCCCAGAGCAGCTGATTGGCCTACTGACCCTACTTAAGCCAACAGCAGGACCAGGAGGTCATCTGAACAAGTGGGCTCTGCCCTGCTTTAGACTATGGCCTTGTGCTTCCTGCTACCAGCTCCTATTACCTGCTCATGCTTCCCTGGCTTGATCCCTTTGCATTCTGACCTGCCTTTACTCAGGGCATCTGACTTGTGGTTTCTGACTTTCAGTTTGTTTTCTACCTCTGACCCACTGGTATCCTGACTTGACCTGTCTCTTGTTCTGATCGCCAGTTTCTCTCCTGCTTCTGACCTCCCAGTATTCCAAACCAATTGATTCTTGACTCCTGTCTCGTGACTGTGGACTCGGGCTCCTACTATTAGGTTCGGCTGCCTACGGCCCAACCGTGACAGTGACTTGCTTTTCATCCAGTTCAGGAATGACTGAATTGGATGAAGAGAGATTCACTAATGTCTTTCTGTTTTCCTTGTTGCAGAATAAAGAGTACAACATTTGCACCTGGTCTTATAGAAAGTTAGAAGGGACAGCTAGGATTTAATGAACAATTTAATTAGAGACCCAGAGTGCTGAATTAGAATGAAAGCTTTGGGATAAAATCATGCATCTATTGACCTGAGATAAAAGGTCACCACCTTTCTAAAAAGGTCTGCTGTTTTTCAACTGCAAATTATGGTGCTTGATGCAGGAATTATTGAGTGAAATTCTATGTCTGTGTTACATAGGAGGTGGGACAAAGATGAGCATAATGCTTCCTTCTGACATTAAATCTATGAATCTCTCATCTCTAGCAAATACTCTGCACAGAGGTCAGTGAGGGAAGAAACAGCCCTTCCCCCAACCTGGTTTCCAAAACTGAGCGCTGTTAACCACACTCACCAGGGTTCAATATCTCATATCTCAATAGATGACATGCAGTCCGTGTATCTGTAGGACAATGAGGGCACATGTACAAGCCTGCAGCCTCAGAGTAGATTTATGATGTTCTAAAACAGACCTTAATAAAAACTGAGGCAACACTTTAGATCAAACTGTGCCCTCAAATATATTCCAGCAGCTCCTACAGAAATTAACAGGAAGAACACTTACTGAATGCACCCCTGTATTAAAACCCTTCACACTACTGTAACGATCTTTGTACAAAATATGCCTTGTGACATATCATTTGAAAGCTAATAACTTGCTGATCAATAATATCATGGTGAAATGTGCGTAGCAACATTATATATAAAGTTATGAAGATAAGCTGAGATGATGATGGAAATGTGTTTATCAGACATGTCTGGGGAAGGGGTAAGCCTGTTTATCAAAGACAAAGGACAAGCTGACACCTCTAGCCAGGTGTCATCAAAGTTTAATTAATCAAGTGGCCATTCTTTGGCAACAAAGGCAGTCAGGGACAGATCGATCTGCATTTTAACAGACAAAAACATGGAACCTCTTTCACCACCAGACTCCATGTCTCCATCCTCAGAGTGGGAAGGAACTTTATCTAGGGGTAGCCATCAGGAAAATGCATTTCAAACAGTGACTGGACTATAAAAGTGAGAGCCAAAACCACTCCGGGTATTATCTCTTTCTATCTCTCTTTCTCTCTTTCACCCAAGAGGACAAAAGCACCAGCTTTTGATTTTGGGAAGGACCCTAACAAGAAAATTTGGCAAGCAATGTTGCTGGGAACACGTGGTACAGATTTTACCTAGAACCAAGTCTAGCTCGGTAAGTTTTAGTTACTAGAAAGCATTTTATCTTTATTTCTCTGGTAACCATTTCTGACTTTACTGCCTTGTTCTTGTACTCACTTAAAACCTATCTCTTTGTAGTTAAATAAACTTGTTTTAATCAAAACTAATTCAGTGTTGTGTTTAAACTGAATGATTTGGGTAACTCCAGTTAAAAAACAAACTGTTGAATATTGACCCCTTGCAAGGGCAACAGACTTCTAATATCTGTATTGTCCAGGAGCGGGCTGGACAGTGCAGAACACACGTTTTTGGGAAAATTCAGGGTAGCGTGTGTTGGGGGTAACCCTTCAAGTGGTAACCACGGCTAGTGGGAGACAGAGTGTGAATGGAGTGTTGCTAGTAGGCTGCAGCTATACACAGATACTCAGGGGGTGACCTGCACGCTGTTTGGCTGGTTCTGAAGAGCCCAGGTTGGGAGTTACAGCAGCAAAGAATTGGGAGCACTCCAGCTTACAGGGCAAGTGGTGACACAGCCCTTAACTGGTCTGAACTACACCCCAGAATGTGACAAATATACACATTCCAGGGCAGAATCTGGCCCCTTAGAGGAGGAAAGATGGTCTTTTGGTTCAGGCACTGAACTGGGACGCAGGAGATTTGGGTTCAAATCGTCTACGTCAGAGTCAGGAATTAAGTGACCTTGGACAAGTCACTTCATCTTGCTGTGCAGCTCAATTATCTACCTGTAAAATAGAGCTTCCCTATCTCAGGGTCAGATATTACATTGAGGTGGACCAGAGAAAAGCCTTTAATTATTATAAGAAAATCATTGCCTTTCTATGGTACCTTTTCATGTGTTTCTCCTAAGTTATAGGACAAGTATGATATTCCCAATGAGGTTCTCTCACCTGCCCAAGCTCCTCATTAAGGTTTGACGTTCTGGCCATTGCAGGTGTATCTGTTTCTTGATAATACATATCTATGTCCTGAAAGAAAAGTGAAAACAGATACATAGTTTAATCAATTTAGAAGTCCTCACTTCTAAACAGAAAAACTGCTCACCTGTACTACAACCAGTTCTGTTTACATCATTGCATTTAAGTGGAATACATTGCAAAAATAGCTACTGCATGTGCCAGTAATCCGAGAAGCAATTTTCCAGATGACTCAGCTTGGAAATGATTCAGTTATACTCAGATAAAAATCGCATAGGCAAAATAAATGTAACTTCATCTGGGGTTATCTTTTTTTAGAGGTCTTTTTCTATAGCCACGCTGAAGCCCTGAGGTTGTACACATGCACACACCCAGCCAGATGCACATGATATATTTTCCACAACTTCCAACCTCCAGGCACATCACAGCCATCACCTTTGTGCCCAAGGGGACTGAACGGGAATCCGTATGAAAAACTGCCACTTCAGTTCCTTACCTGACCAGAGAGGTCACCATTTAGAGACATGAGCCACTCATAAACCTGCACTCTGTGGACAAACATTGCAGCTCAAGCATCACCAGAGTGAAAGTGACCTGACCATGTTTTACTTTCACAGTGGCCCCCAGGGTTCTGAATAGGATAACTGAAAAAATGACAAGATACTGGTCATTTTTCACTCTGCTGAATCTTAGGAAACCTATGAGTTGCAGAAGAGTCACTACAAGCAGTTTGCCAAAAGGCTCAGGAAGATGACACTACCTGTTCACACTCATTTCGTGTTCAGAAGGCTTTCCTAGCAACCAAAAGTGCGAAAAGCTATTCTTTTTTTCTAATGGAAGCTTAGAAACTGCAGAAGTGGATGGCACTCATGCAGGAAACCTTTCTACAGGCAAGTGGTGTTTTCAAGCCCTGGTGGCATGGACCCAGTAAACTAGCATTGATCAGATTCACTGAACTATTAACTGGTCTTGCAAAGGCAATAACTAAAGAGACACTGACAAAAAGGTGACAAATTTAATTTTAAGGAAAAAGAAAAGGAGTACTTGTGGCACCTTAGAGCCTGTAAGATGCCACAAGTACTCCTTTTCTTTTTGCGAATACAGACTAACACGGCTGCTACTCTGAAACCTTAATTTTAAGGGTTTTACACCAATGCGACATTCAAAACCACAATTTATTAACCAACTTTTTGTTCTTGCTACTTACCCAGTTTATAAAAAGAGCCTGAGTAAACTTGACGACTTCCAGGGTCACCAGGAGACTGATGGGAATGAGGTTGTTGTACAAGATTATGAATGTTAGCAGATTGTATCCAAAATTGACATAGAGCTCTTCTGTGGACCGAAAGATATAGGGTAAGGTCACTAACAAGGCATGTGTTCGTATTCAATCAACCATGCAGTTTTACAGTGTTCATACTGTGGAGAGTTCCCATTTAAAACCAATGGCATAAACAGATGAACATCTATGTTCTCCACAAAACAGACATTTTCAATTTATTGAATTTATTCAATTTACTGAAAAGGGCTACATTGTGTCTACCCTTATGTGGGTAGGTGAGGGCTCAAAGCATTTACCTTCCACCTTGTGCCCCTACACAGGAGACCAGCAAAATCTTGCTTCTTGCTTTCATGGCACACAAGGTTCCAGTGCAGAAAGCAATGCCAGCAATGGGTAGGGCAACACTAAATCAAGGTCATGGCCCTGCCCCACTCCACTCCTGCCAGCACGCTTCATTCTATTGAAGGTTGTAGACTATGCTGTTTGTGTACACTCCTGGACACCGTGGTCCTTATCCTGATCTCACTTACACCAGTACAAATTCAGGACAAACTCCAGTTAACTTTCTGAAAAAAAAATGTAAAAAATGGTGCAATGGAGATCAGAATCAAGCCCATCAGATGCAATGCCCCCAGGAGCTGTCACGGTGCACATAACTTCTTTATCCTGGTTCCACTCCCATAGCAAGTGCTCAGATAGCATGGTGTAAGAACCTGAACAGAATGAAATAGAACTGAAAAGTGAAAATCTCACCCAATGTGTTGTTTTTAAAGATGAGAAACAAAAGAAGACTTTTTACCTAAAAAAAAGGCAGAGCCACCGCCAGCAGCAGCGCAGAAGTAAGGTGGCAACACCATACCATGCCATGCTCACTTCTGCACTGCTATCTTCAGAGCTGCGGGCCTGGAGAGCGGGGGCTGCTGACTGAGGGCCCAGCTCTGCAGGCAGCAGCGCAGAAGTAAGGGTGGCAATACCATACCATGCCCCCACCCTCATTTCTGCGCTGCTGCTGGCGGCAGCTCTGCCTTCAGAGCTGGGCTCCTGGCCAGCAGCCGCCGCTCTCCAGCTGCCCGGCTCTGAGGGCAGCACCGCCACCAGCAGCAGTGCAGAAGTAAGGCTAGCAGTACCGCAACCCCTCCTACAACAACCTTGTGACCCCCCCCAACTCCTTTTTGGGTCAGGACCCCTCCAATGACAACACCACGAAATTTCAGATTTAAACAGCTGAAATCATGAAATTTAAAATTTTTAAAATCCCTATGGCCGTGAAATTGACCAAAATGGACTGTGAATTTGGTAGGGCCCTACACATATTACATCCAAATGCATAAAAAGGGAAAGGCTAGCTCTGCTACATGCACACTGTGTGAAACATGAGATTTAGATTTGTGAGTAACTGAGTTCATTTTCAGTTCTGTAAGCAGGTTACTAGAAGTGCAATATTCCATATTACAGTCCAAAGGGATCTGGTAATCCTGTATACACGCCATCTGTCCCCACTGAAGAGCCACAGATATTGTTTCTAGCAGCATATTTTCACTCTGACTCTCCAAAAAGCTGGTTTTGTTCCACATATGTTAATAGAGTTAGAAGGTGTGTCCCAATTATTTTCACCAAATATCTGTATTTATAGCTTCCAGTGTTGGCAAGTTCGGTAAACTATTCACTCTGGTGAGAATTCAAAAAAGATCACAATCAAAGAGTTGTGTAATTAAAACTAAATAAGGTATCCAAATAAAATGGTTTTACCAGCACTGAATATGCTAGATAAGTTGCCCAAATAAATGCATGGAAATAACCAGTACAATTGAGCATAAGAAAAACAGTCATTTAAAAGTATGGGAACTGAAGAATCCAGGCAAATGAATCTGGGAGAAAACTGAAAAGGCAGAGATGAGAGCCAGAGATGAACACCCCTGAATGCTCAGAAGTTTTGAAATCTAGTTTAAATCTAAATTTTTAAATGGCTCAATATTTATGACAGGCTAAACCAAAATCTGGGTCCAAATGCTTCTGAACTTGGGTGTGTTTAAAATCCAGATCTGGAGAAGAATCTTCTGCAGCTTGGATCAGTCTCTAAGTAAAACCAAGAGGCAAGCTTAATGGGCAAAGAAGTTTTTTTCTACCCAGACATTTGTGAGAATTAGGCACTCTGGTTAGGCACCCAGGTTTGAAGTTTTGATTCTGAAAGAATAAAGTATACTCCCCTTTTCTGACAATAAGAAAGAATGACTGGTTCTGTGTGTGTAACTCATGAGACGGCTTTGAAAATGCATCTCCCTAGGTGAGACAATACTTGTGGGCCATATCTTGACTTCAGTTATACCTGTTTTTCAGGAATGATACTACATTGATTTCAGCAAAGTTTTTCTCAATTTACACCAGTTTGTGAGATCAGTCCCTATAACCTTTGAGTACTCTCCATTACAAATCATATTCCATTTGTTTCTCTTCATCACTGCTTCCTTCAGTCATTTAGATAACTTGTGTTTCATATTTTTCCTGTATAGAATTTTTATTAAATCTGGCAACACTATTTTTTAAGAAAACACCCTCTAGTAGCAGTAACAGTGATTAAGATGGAAAGAACATGATTGCCATAAACTGAAGACAAAGCTCGTTCAATGAAGAATGTGTCTTAAGATCTGTATAGCCTGCTATCAATGCCACTCCACTCCTCCTCAAAGATTGGATCTTTTTCAGGAAAGGTACCATAATTGCAGTTCATCTGAAACAGATGACAGCTCAGCCATTGCCAGCGGTTTTACCACTGCCAGTAAAAGATTTACACAATTCCAGTGACATTTATTTATTTAGGTCTGCATCCCAAGATAGTGTCAGTAACACAACAGCCAACGTCTGACACATTTTGTAGCTGATTGTAATATAAATTGAAATGCCAAAAATCTCTCTCCTGCAGAATGACTTATATTCTATCTTGAAGTGTTTTCACACTATCCATATCTTTGTATGACTATTTAATCTCATAAGTAAATAGAGATAGCAAAAAGGAAGAAAAATGGAGTCCTTAAATAAAACACACACACTATACAGGATCAGAGATTTGCAATTGCAAAATTACCCCATCTGTTGTAAGCTAGAACAGCCTGGTCCAGCAAATACAAAGACAGCAATAATTTTTAGTGTGTGAACATTAATCTTCAGGATATCCATATAGGGGAGATCATCTCCTCCAATTTATAGATGGGGTAACTAAAATGCAGAGGGACAGATCCTCAGCTGACATAAATCAGCATTAAATTAAAGTCAGTGGAGTTATGACACTTTACACCAGCCTAGGATCTGGTGAAAAGAGGTTGTGGCTGAAGTATGTAGACAAAAGGATTGAGAGACAGAGAGGAGGCTGATACCACAAATCCTGTATCCAATTCAGTAAGTTACACTGCCCCAAACAATTTTTCATAACTGAAATAAGGAGCCTTTCGGTCATTTTTGAGCGGCATTTTGCACTGCTGTATGGGGTACTTGACATTTGACTCTCCTTCTTGTTGTCTCACATCCCCCTTTATTTTTGGACAGCTGCCTAGCAGCATTCTCAAACCTTGGGAGGGGGGAACATCTTGCATCCCTCAACAGCACATTCGCAGGCAAGCTGGGCTCCATAGTTACTGCAGTCTGTTTCTAGAATACATTGTCAAATAAAGTTAGCTGCTGGCTTTGATTTTTATTTATGGGCCTCTCTGCATTTATTTGGCAAAGATAAATGGCCTGGCATGCTCTGTAGAATCCTCAAAATTTATAAGCTCTCACTGTTTTAACACATAGACAATAGGCCACCTGCAATCAAACTCTCACCATTTGAACCAAGGTACCAGATGACTTCGCCGTGTGTTCTGTTCCAGAGTAAGGCACCCACAGAACTCACAAGGGCCATAACCAGAAGGATGCAGAACAAAACCAGAATCTGCATGTTGGTCACCTTCTCCACATTTGATCTCTTCAAAGGGGCTTTGGTTGAATTCTGAACAAAAGCAGAAACAGCCTTGAGAATTGGTTTAAGTATGGCAATAACAATAGCAAATGGTGAGAAAAACTGCTAAATAATATTACAATAACTACAAAAGTGGGACTGTTCTCCTTAGTTCTTTGGCACACAGTTAATTTTCAGAGTCTTAAAACAGTGGACTTAGCTATTTTGTTCTCAAACTCCATCCCCAACCAGTTAAATATTGTATTTATGCAAAGTCTATGGTGGTATTATATACACAAACACAGACACACAGAGACTAACAGACTACTGTTGTGAGTCAGACATACGGGACATGTACTATGCTCAATCTCTTCTGAGGGTTCAGCACACTCCCTCCTGCCTATTCATCCCACTCTGATGGCCAAGGCAGGTAAAGAACAAGACCATGTCCCTGCCTCTGAGGGTCTAGCTCAGGGGTGGGCAAACTTTTTGGCCCGAGGGCCACATATGGGTTTGGAAATTGTATGGTAGGCCATGAATGCTCACAAAATTGGGAGTTGGGGTGCAGGAGGGGGTGAGGACTCTGGCTTGTGTTGTGGGCTTTGGTGTGGTGCCAGAAATGAGGAGTTCAGGGTGCGGGAGGGTACTCCGGGCTGGGACCAAGGGGTTTGGAGGGCAGGAGGGGGATCAAGACTGGCGCAGGGGGTTGGGGCGTGGGAGGGGATCGGGGTGCAAATCGGGGTGCAGGCTCCGGGTGGTGCTTATCTCAAGCAGGGGAGGTGCGGCCAGGCAGCCCTGCGCGCTGCCCTGTCCACAGGCGCTGCCCCTGCAGCTCCCATTGGCCACAGTTCCCGGCCAATGGGAGCTGAGGGGGCAGTGCTTGGGGTGGGGGCAGCGTGCAGAACCCCCTGGCTGCCCCTACGTGTAGGAGCTGGAGGGGGGAACATGCTGCTGCTTCTGGGAGCTGCGTGGAGTGGGGCAAGCCCCAGACCCTGCTCCCACCCCACCTCCCGGCAGGAGCTTGAGGGCCGGATTAAAATGCCTGGAGGGCTGGATACAGCCCCCGGGCCATAGTTTGCCCACCCCTGGTCTAGCTCTCAGGGGAACACTAGCAGAGAGCAGCAGTTACTGTCCTCAAAAGAATGCAGGGATTGGAATTTTCTCTAGTTTCTGCACAGGGCTCTAAGAGGGAAAATGCTCCTTATATCCTCCCCTCAGCTCTTGTGCACTGCAAGTTTTTAGACACAGTTCAACAGTAGCCAAGTATAGTTGTTTTTTATAGCCTTAAATCTTAAACCAGCTGAACTAAAGTCTGGTGGAACCTGGCTGAATAGAACTACTTGCAGGATCAGGGCACATATTAATGCATGGAAAGGTTTTAACTGGATTTATTGTTCTAGAAATAGATAATTTCTTCCTAGATTACAGCCCACAGAAGATTGCTTGTTCCAGAAAGTGAACAGGGGTATACCGCAGAGTCACAGTTGACATTACTTCTCCTTGTTACTATACTTCTCTGCGTGAGAGTCAGGAAAAGCTTGCATTACAGTGGTGCTCTGGGAAGGCTGCAATGGCACTTACTTTATAAATTTAGATTTAAAATAGTTAGTACTGTATATCATGTATAAGGATACGAGTCTGTCACAGATTCCATGATTTTTGGTGACCTCCAGAATTTAAGCCCCAGGCAATGGGACTTTGGCTGTCAGCTCTGTGCGGCGGGGCTCAGGCAATCAGCCCTGTGCCATGGGGTGAGCCCTGGGCAGCGGGGTTCAAGCTGTCACCCTCCACCCCGCATTTGGGCAGCAGGGCTCAGGCTTCTATGAATTATTGTTTATTGACTGCAACCAGTCCATGACTTTTACTAAAAATAATTATGACAAAATCTTAACCTTAATCATGTATAAAATGTACGTTGTAAGCTCTTCCTGGCAGGTACTAAGTGCACATACTGCATTACAAATATAATGACTGACACTTTATTTTGCATAATCAACTCATAAGGACAGGCAGAATACAGAAAGAGAGAATACTGAGTTCCATCAAAACACACACGAGTAATTATTTCCAATCCATTTTACCTGCATGAGCTTTGTGTCATGTCCTGTGTATACAACTATTCCCAGGACCCATTGGGTGTTTCTAAGCTGTGCACCTCTCAGCAAGATCTGGTCAGGCCCAATGGGAACCGGACTAGAAGCCAAGAACAAAGAAAAAAATAAGAACAGATATTTTAAATGACTCTGAAGATACTCTAATTCAAGAAAGTTATTTTTCATTATAGGAACACATACTTCTTTTCTTGGTTACTCCCCTTTCACATCATTCACAAAACGCAGCACTTCGAAGGAAATGAATAGTCAGGGACCTCCAGCATAAATCTGCCACTGCCCACCCATAAATAAATACATTGAGTTCACTCCTCGACTGTCTTCCAGTCTCTGCACAGTGCAGCAAGGTGCGGGAGCTGCAAAGGAGCTGGCTACAGTTCCCAGGTTGTCATCCAGCATATTATAGAACAGCCTCAAGGCTGCCCTAAATAACACTCCAGCTAATGTGATTTCTATTGAGCAAACAGAGGGACATAAACAGCACTAGACAATTGGCAAACTTTTCAAAAATGAGCCACTACAAAGACTTTTAATCTTAAAAAGTACTTAGTCAATAAGTAACAAACATTTTCAGAAAGCAGCAGGATCCAGTGGACTGTCCGAGGGGAGTCAAGTGCTATTCTCAACTCTGCCACTAGCCTGCTGTGTTACCTGGGGCAAGGCACTTCATCTCTCTGCGCCTGAGGGCATCTACACTTGAAATGCTACAGCAGCACAGCTGAATCGCTGCACTTCAGTGTAGACACTATCTGTGCTGATGGGAAGGGTTCTCCCATCACTGTAGGTAACCCATCTCCCCGACATGGGGGTAGCTCGGTCAACGGAAAAATTCTTCCATCAACCTAGCACTGTTTACACTGGAGCTTAGGTCAGCTTAATTACACTGGATTTTCTAGTGTAGAACAGGCCTTAGTTTCCCCACCTATAAAATGAGCATAATGACACTTCTTTTTGCAGCACTTTAATTTCTATGGATTATAGTACTTGAATTTATATATTTGAAGCATGAAACTTTTTCTTTTAAGAGTTACAAGAGGGAACTAAATTACCCTTAAAAAGGAACTGTGGCTGCAAGCTCAACTATGAAGGGGCTCTCACTTCTCCCATAATAAACATTCATCATTTGAAAGGTGGGACTGGAACCCTGGCTAAATTCTCTGTAAGCTGCGTGGTCGCGCAGTGGCCTATTTAGTGCAGCACAGGCGCTCAGGGAACCAGGGAGCTGTCGCGGCTGGGGGAGGGCACCCCTCCCCCAGCCCCAACCTAGCCCTACCCTTGGCCCCAACTATGGCATGGCCCAGACCTGCCATGGCCAGGGCACCCCTACCCCAGCCCAAACCTGGGAGGCCTGGCCTGACCCCAAACCTGGACGGCCTGGCCCGAACCCAGCCGGCCCTCCCCAAACCCAGCCCCAGCCCGGACCTGCAGGGACTGGGGGAGGGGTGCCTATCTTGCAGCCCCAGCCCTAGAGCTGCCACGGCAGAGAGGGGTGCCTCTCCCCACCAGCCCAGATGCTGCAGGGAGAGAGAGCTGGGGGAGTCCTCACACCCCTGCACCCCAACCTTCTACCCCAGTCCTGAGCCCCCTCCCACACTCCAAACCCCTCGACTCCACCCCTACCACATTAATTTTGTTATGTGTCACACATCACCTCCGTACTGGTGCACATAAAATTCATTCTGCACATGGGTGTGAAAAATTAGAGGGAACACTGAACCCTGGTCTTCTAGTTCCAGAACTCACAGGCCTCTATCACTTAAGGTAAAGACTGTCCATTGAAGTCAATAGAGCTACACCATTTTACAGTAGCTGATGATCCGGCCCATGCACCAGTTAGCAGTCACCCATAGAAATACCTTTATGTTCTTTCTATGTTGCCAGGGAGGCCACAGTGCACAGATACACATTAGACATATTTCTTAACAGAAGACAACTGTAGTCTTTCAGTAAAGTTGATACCTTTGGCCATCTAAGCGCAAGTTTCCAATGAAGTCATAGAGGTGACGATTGGGTCCTTCACATTCTATCTTCCCAGACACTTTCATCAAGTCTTCTCTCGACTGCAGACTAGCAGTTTGAGTCAACCCCTGCAAGAGACCAAGCCAGAGGAGATGCTTGTCAATTCAACTTTTCTTGTTAGTTTAATTTTCAATATTGTGTTCTATAATGTATCCCAACAAGTGAGAAACAGAGGCACAGCTTAGTACATTGACTTAATACTCGAGCTTCTTCTGCTGCTTATGGGATTCAGGGGCTCTGTAGCCCCACAGAAATTGCTGACTTAATAAGGACCAGATTTTGCCCTAGCTTGCATGGTCGCTCAAGGCAGTAAAGTGGCATAAGGCACCTCCTTACTAGCTTGAGCCAGCTGCCTCTACAACCATTCATAGCGGTGCACAGAAAACAGTCTTCACAGCGCTGTTATGTTCCCCCCCTCGGCGCAAGTGGGCAGGAGGGAGTGGGAAGAAACAAGGAATGAGAGCAGCTTTGTTCTGCCCTCCCCCCACCCCCACACGGGGCAATGTAGCTTTTTGACACATGTATGCTAAGTCCCACTGTCCCTCCAGGGCCGCTCCTGGGGCACTACAACCACGCTCTGCCCTTGCTCAGGGTTGATTGCTAACTCACCACAGATTAATAGATTCCAAGGCCAGAAGAAAAGGAGGACTTGTGGCACCTTAGAGACTAACCAATTTATTTGAGCATAAGCTTTCATGAGCTACAGCTCACTTCATCGGATGCATACTGTGGAAACTGCAGAAGACATTATATACACAGACACCATGAAACAATACCTCCTCCCACCCCACTCTCCTGCTGGTAATAGCTTCTCTAAAGTGATCATCAAGTTGGGCCATTTCCAGCACAAATCCAGGTTTTCTCATCCTCCGCCCCCCCCCCCCCCCACACAAACTCACTCTCCTGCTGGTAATAGCCCATCCAAAGTGACCACTCTCTTTACAATGTGTATGATAATCAAGTTGGGCCATTTCCAGCACAAATCCAGGTTTTCTCATCCTCCGCCCCCCCCCCCACAAACTCACTCTCCTGCTGGTAATAGCCCATCCAAAGTGACCACTCTCTTTACAATGTGTATGATAATCAAGGTGGGCCATTTCCAGCACAAATCCAGGTTTTCTCACCCCCCCACCCCCCTCCAAAAACCATACACGCAAACTCACTCTCCTGCTGGTAATAGCTTATCCAAAGTGACCACTCTCCTCACAATGTGTATGATAATCAAGGTGGGCTGTTTCCAGCACAAATCCAGGTTTTCTCACCCCCCCCCTTTTTTTTCCAAAAAAAAAAACCACACACACACACAAACTCACTCTCCTGCTGGCAATAGCTCATCCAAAGTGACCACTCTCCCTACAATGTGCATGATAATCAAGGTGGGCCATTTCCAGCATAAATCCAAGTTTAACCAGAACGTCGGGGGGGGGGGGGTAGGAAAAAACAAGGGGAAATAGGCTACCTTGCATAATGACTTAGCCACTCCCAGTCTCTATTTAAGCATAAATTAATAGTATCCAATTTGCAAATGAATTCCAATTCAGCAGTTTCTCGCTGGAGTCTGGATTTGAAGTTTTTTTGTTGTAAGATAGCGACCTTCATGTCTGTGATTGCGTGACCAGAGAGATTGAAGTGTTCTCCGACTGGTTTATGAATGTTATAATTCTTGACATCTGATTTGTGTCCATTTATTCTTTTACGTAGAGACTGTCCAGTTTGACCAATGTACATGGCAGAGGGGCATTGATGGCACATGATGGCATATATCACATTGGTGGATGTGCAGGTGAACGAGCCTCTGATAGTGTGGCTGATGTTATTAGGCCCTGTGATGGTGTCCCCTGAATAGATATGTGGGCACAGTTGGCAACGGGCTTTGTTGCAAGGATAGGTTCCTGGGTTAGTGGTTCTGTTGTGTGGTATGTGGTTGTTGGTAAGTATTTGCTTCAGGTTGGGGGGCTGTCTGTAGGCAAGGACTGGCCTGTCTCCCAAGATTTGTGAAAGGCCAGAAGGGATCATTGTTATCTAGTCTGCCCACCCAGTATAGCACATGCCACAGAACTTCCCCAAAATAATTCCTAGAGCATCTCTTTCATGAAAACATCCAATCTTGACTTAAACTATGCTGGGTGTCAAACTGGTCCTCTCTTGCCCCCAGGATCGAGGAACTGCATCCAGCTCTTTTGCAGCTCCCTCATCCTATTGCACTCAGTGAAGACTGCATATCGCAGCCAAGAAGTTAACCCAATGTATTAACTTATTGGGAGGGCAGTGTAAGATTTATCATAGGTATCACTAGCCATACCCTAACATGCCATTTTCTGAAATTTAGAAACCACATGCCTGATTCCTCACTGGAATTTTTGCCTAGTGTCAAAAGTTACCCTTGAGTGAAGGGAGTGGAAAGTGAGTGTAAATCACTGCCATAAACCCATTTTCCATCTTGTTTGCTCAAGTCAGACTCCACATTGCAAGGCAGTTAGAGAATCAGGTCCACATTTTTTAAATGCAGTGACCCATATATAAATACAATCTGCAGAGGATTCTTCCCCAGACTACTGTCCTTGGTATCAGACCTGTAGATACAACCACAGTTTCTCAAACAAAATTAAAATGCAGGCAAATATAAATATTTTCAAATATGAATTGTAAGTTACAATGGCATTATGATGATGCATTTTGTACAAGATGGGTCATGTGAGGTGTCACTGGAAAATTTATGATTTGCTACATATGATTATCATATTTGTATGCATGTATCATTTTTGTACCGGAAGTTATGAATATTGACTACATATCTGTATTTCACATGTAATCACACCTGGGTGACACCCACTAGGCAAAATGCTTCCAGTCTAGACAGTCGGCTATGAAGGGCCTACTCAAGGTAATGGGCCACTAGGAAAAACAATAGGCTTTAGGAGAAGCTTATGCCCCACCTGGTAAGCATCCCTGAGAATGCTCCAAACAGCTTGTAAGTAATGGTTGCTATGACTCAGCAAGGTATGCAAGGGCATGTGACCAGGCCACATAACACAGAATTTCATCTTGGATACCAGTGTTTTTCCACAAACTGAGTTTGGGACAAAGGGTTCCTGCCATATGCTAAAGCTATATAAGGCAGGGAGTGACATCATCTGTTGTTCTTCACTCTCCCACAACTGAACACCTAAGAGAAGCTCCTAAGGAAAAGGACTTGGAACTGGGGTTGAACACAAAAAAGAAGCTTACAAGAAGTGGAAGATTGGACAAATGACCAGGGAAGAGTATAAAAATATTGCTCAGGGATGCAGGAGTGAAATCAGGAAGGCCAAAGCACACCTGGAGTTGCAGCTAGCAAGAGATGTTAAGAGTAACAAGAAGGGTTTCTTCAGGTACGTTAGCAACAAGAAGAAAGTCAAGGAAAGTGTGGGCCCCTTACTGAATGAGGGAGGCAACCTAGTGACAGAGGATGTGGAAAAAGCTAATGTACTCAATGCTTTTTTTGCCTCTGTCTTCACGAACAAGGTCAGCTCCCGGGCTGCTGCACTGGGCAGCACAGCATGGGGAGGAGGTGACCAGCCCTCTGTGGAAAAAGAAGTGGTTTGGGACTATTTAGAAAAGCTGGACGAGCACAAGTCCATGGGGCCGGATGCGCTGCATCCGAGAGCGCTAAAGGAGTTGGCGGATGTGATTGCAGAGCCATTGGCCATTATCTTTGAAAACTCATGGTGATCCGGGGAAGTCCCGGACGACTGAAAAAAGGCTAATGTAGTGCCCATCTTTAAAAAAGGGAAGGAGGAGGATCCAGGGAATTACAGGCCAGTCAGCCTCACCTCAGTCCCTGGAAAAATCATGGAGCAGGTCCTCAAGGAATCAATTCTGAAGCACTTGGAGGAGAGGAAAGTGATCAGGAACAGTCAGCATGGATTCACCAAGGGCAAGTCAGGCCTGACTAATCTAATTGCCTTCTATGACAAGATAACTGGCTCTGTGGATGAGGGGAAAGCGGTGGACGTGTTGTTCCTTGACTTTACCAAAGCTTTTGACATGGTCTCCTACAGTATTCTTGCCAGCAAGTTAAAGAAGTATGGGCTGGATGAATGGACTATAAGGTGGATAGAAAGTTGGCTAGATTGTCGGGCTCAACGGGTAGTGATCAATGGCTCCATATCTAGTTGGCAGCCGGTATCAAGTGGAGTGCCCCAAGGGTCGGTCCTCAGGCCGGTTTTGTTGAATAGCTTCATAAATGATCTGGAGGATGGTGTGGATTGCACCCTCAGCAAGTTTGCAGATGACACTAAACTGGGAGGAGATGTAGATACTCTGGAGGGTAGGGATAGGATACAGAGGGACCTAGACAAATTAGAGGATTGGGCCAAAAGAAATCTGATGAGGTTCAACAAGGACAAGTGCAGAATCCTGCACTTAGGACGGAAGAATCCCATGCACCGCTACAGACTAGGGACCGAATGGCTCAGCAGCAGTTCTGCAGAAAAGGACCTAGGGGTGACAGTGTACGAGAAGCTGGATATGAGTCAACAGTGTGCCCTTGTTGCCAAGAAGGCCAATGGCATTTTGGGATGTATCGGTCGGGGCATTGCCAGCAGATCGAGGGATGTGATTGTTCCCCTCTATTCGACATTGGTGAGGCCTCATCTGGAGTACTGTGTCCAGTTTTGGGCCCCACACTACAAGAAGGATGTGGAAAAATTGGAAAGAGTCCAGCGGAGGGCAACAAAAATGATTAGGGGACTGGAACACATGACTTATGAGGAGAGGCTGAGGGAACTGGGATTGTTTAGTCTGCGGAAGAGAAGAATGAGGGGGGATTTGATAGCTGCTTTCAACTACCTGAAAGGGGGGTCCAAAGAGGATGGATCTAGACTGTTCTCAGTGGTAGCTGATGACAGAACAAGGAGTAATGGTCTCAAGTTGCAGTGGGGGAGGTTTAGGTTGGATATTAGGAAAAACTTTTTCACTAGGAGGGTGGTGAAACACTGGAATGCGTTACCTAGGGAGGTGGTGGAATCTCCTTCCTTAGATATTTTTAAGGTCAGGCTCGACAAAGCCCTGGCTGGGATGATTTAGTTGGGGATTGGTCCTGCTTTGAGCAGGGGGTTGGACTAGATGACCTCCTGAGGTCCCTTCCAACCCTGATATTCTATGATTCTATGAAGGGAATGGTCCTAAATTTGTGTCTGCTAGGGAGACTGGCACTGTAACTAGGTCGCATCCAGTTAGTGTCTATGTAAAATCCCAGAGACCAGACAATTCTGGTGCTTGTATTTTGCCCGTTGCTAGTGTGTTGTTGGGAAAGAGTGTAGCAACTCTGTCTAATCAGGGTGAGATCCTAGCCAGGGCACAAGGAGAGCAGAAAGGTGATTTGATTGTGTTACCTACTGAGGATGTGGAAACCTGTAGCAAGAAGGAAAAGATTACTGAACTTGTGTGTGGCAAAGGGAAGGAGACTGCTTCTAACCTTTTACCTAGGAAGTCTGTAAGTTTGCCTGAAAGGGGATTGTGTAGGAATCCTCCTGATGGGCCAGAGGTAATTCTGGATGTAAGTGAGACCCAGAAAGAGTCTGTTGTTGCTCAGGAAAGTGTTCCTCTAGAGCAAGCCGTAGGTGAAAAGGGTAAGGGCAGAATTTCTGTGAAGGGTGAACTGTTGCATAGAAAAGCCCTAGGGAAAGGAATCCTCATAGTAGTCTTTGCAAGCAGTTTACTGCAACTGAAGGGTGTGAAAGTGATTAATCAAGAAAGTTTCAGTTCCTAACAGACAGAAATTTTCTGTTGTGAATGAAGCCACTGACTTTCCTGTTGAAAGATCCAGTGTGGACAGCTTTGAGAAGGTCTCAGATGAAGTGAAAGTTGTTAAGAAAGTTAAACAGTCCTATAACCAAGTGGCTGTGTTTGGCCAGCTTGTTGGGGAGACAAGGTTGTGGAGAAAGGGATGTCTCCATGCTAGTTCTGTAAGTGAACAGTGTGTGGCCCAGGCCAAGATGGGCGCTCTTAACCAACAGAGCCTGAACTGCAGGCCTCCAGACTGGAGCGCTGAGAGAAGACCCTATCCCAGTTTGACCCCCGGGG
The DNA here is from genome assembly GCF_965152275.1 of Natator depressus. Lineage (NCBI taxonomy): Eukaryota > Metazoa > Chordata > Testudines > Cheloniidae > Natator > Natator depressus. The sequence continues at coordinate 43,939,387 of NC_134234.1, forward strand.
GTTTTGGGGTGGCAAAAGGGCACGGGCCGCATAAACCTTCCCACATGAGGCATGCGAGTGCTATCGACCACCCCGACCTAAGGGAGGGCATGAAACTGGAAGGGCCTGGTGTAACTCCCACCAAGGAACAGGAGAGATGCTGGGGCATCCATGGGAATGTTGGTGGCTTCGAACTTCCCCAGGTCACCGGCAAAAGTGACCCCGCTCAGTTCGGTCTCAAAGGGGGAGAGATGTGACGAAGCAGGACTGTTCTTAATGTTTCCTCTGAATATTGTGGGGGTGCCTCAGTTTCCCCTATGCAGTTCTTAAGTATCTAGGTGGTGGGATAAGGGTGTATGATCGTTGCAGAGCCCTAGAGGGCAGGTATGTGCAGGGGTCTGGACACCGAGAATGGCCGACACCCTGTTTCCTGGCAACTGATGGCCTGGCCCTTCCCCCCGCAAGGTGAGAGCTAAAGGGTTGGAGAACAAAGGAATCAGGTGACCTCCTGGCCTGGGAAAGGGACAAAGCCAAGAGGAGGAGGGGCTGGAGAGAGAGTTTCAGTTTGGGGCTGGCTGGGGACATGGAGTGAAGTGCAGATGGGGTTGTCTGGCTCACTGCCTCCCAAAATGGACCCAGCTGAGGGGTCCTGTTCTCTGCACCTACAAGCTCTGGTTTAGACCATGTTCCTGTTGTCTAATAAACTTCTGTTTTACTAGCTGGCTGGCTGAGAGTCACGTCTGACTGCGACATTGGGGTGCAGGACCCTCTGGCTTCCCCAGGACCCTGCCTGGACGGACTCACTATGGGAAGTGCACGGAGGGGCAGAGGATGCTGAATGCTCCGAGGTCAGACCCAGGAAGGTGGAAGTTGTGTGAGCTGTGAGTCCTGAAGACAGTCTGCTAGCAGAAAGAAGACTTTCCCAGAGTCCTGACTGGCTTCATGGGGAGCAGTTCCAGAGCATCGCCCGGGGACTCCGTGACAACAAGTACACAGGTTTCTAAGTGCTGCTTTGATACTGTCAGGGGTATGCTGCAATCCCATGAAATTGCATCTTAATGTGCTCAATGCCCTGATTGTCCTCACACATTAGTTTTAGATTTGAGCAGCTGCAGTGTCTAAATGGAGTTACTCCCAATTGACACCGGGGTAAGTAAGAAGAGAATCTGTAACTCCTCTTCTCTGACTTGCATAATGACAGGTTTCAGAGTAGCAGCCGTGTTAGTCTGTATTCACAAAAAGAAAAGGAGTACTTGTGGCACCTTAGAGACTAACAAATTTATTTGAGGATAAGCTTTCGTGAGCTCCAGCTCACTTCATCAGATCCATCCTTTTCTTTTTTTCCTCTTCTCTGATAACTTTACATTTCCCAAACATTTAAAATACAAACTTATTTTCTCACCTCTAAACATTCTCTTATATTTTACAGATATATTTGCATAAAATAAAATGTGTCCTTCTGGTGAAGTTTACCATGGGCACAGCGTGACTGATGCCCCTTGGTACAGAACAGCCACTGTATCCATGCTGCACATGCTATGGAGAGGGCATGTAAGGGGACTCCACACACCAAAGGTTCTGCATCAGCTCTGATAAACCATGGCATGGGGTGTTGGGGATGGGCAGGAGGATGGTGGGAGCTTGGCCTCTCGCTCTGTAATTACTGGGATCCCCTTAAGCAGGATGTGCATAAGAGTCTCAGTTAATTATTTTTACTCACACAAAAGTACCAATCTCCGCTCCATGCTGCTCCCCACCCAAAGACTGAGGTGCTCACACTTAGGAGTCGGAGAAAGCCTGGGTAAATACACAGGCCCTGATTCACCTTTACACCTCTCTGGCGGTGTAAAGAAGCCTGGAAGTGGATATGTCTAATTCACACTCTTTAAAGGTCTATTTATGCGGCCAGGGTTGTACAAAGCAGCCTCAGTGTAAATGAGAATCAGGCCCATACGCTTTGCAACATGACCTGAAGGTCATCAAATGCAGGTCCTGTAAGATGGAGAGAGAGTAAATTCATGTTTAAAGCACTTACCAAGCATGTAATTACAGCAGCCCTGGGAAGAATACTGCTGTTATTAGAGTGGGGGAAAGTGAGGCAGAGAAGTTAAATATTTGTTTGAAGGCCACACTAGACGTAAGCGTCATAGCCAGGATCTTCCTGATGTCCATTCCCATGTTTAAATCCACTGGACCATGCCTCACTTTAATTCAGTTTCTCAACAAATCTGTACAGCAATTATTACCACCTCCATTCAATAGATGCAGAAACTGGCAGTGAGAGCATAAGTAACTAGTCAAGAGTTATACAGCTGCATTTAGAATCCAGATCTCCTCACACCCAATTCCCTTTCCTAACTGCTGAACAGGACTTTCTAGTTAACATTATACACTAACAAAATAAATGTGATTTTACCTGTCGTATTTTAAGATTAGTCTCCCCATCAAGATTAGATGTTTCAATATAGCACATTGCCTGAGGTTCACTGCAGAAAGCACAGTAAAATTTTCATGATTAAACATTTTGTAAAACAATTACATTGAGCCTTACTTGTGCTTTGAAAGTACCCAATTATAACTATTCTCAATACATTATATGGCAAAAAGTTAAATTCTGATGGTGAATGACATGGTGCCGTTTTTTAAAAATCCCTTTGAAAATTACTTCACTTAAAAATGACTTAAATGATTTCTTAAAAAAAACACTTCTATCTGAATCAATACAGATGCTATCCAGGAAAAACAAGCAGGTTTAACATAAGTACACATCATTTCTAGAAAACATTAAAGAACCTCTGCTTCAATTCTTCACATTATTTAATAACTCAGCTGTTTCACTTTTGACAAGTTCTCCTTCTAGAATTTTCTTCCCCAAATTTGTTGAGCAAGAATGCTGGAAAACTATAGCAACATTAAAACAGGGGAGATTTTCAAAATACTAAGGACAATTAGGCACCAGCTCCCTTCTTACCTTTGTACATTTTTTCCCCATAGAGCCAAATCTGGCTATACGCTGCTCATACAATTCACCAAAAAGCCATGGCTGTAAGGGCAGCAGAGTATGTTAATGTTCCACCTCCCTGATTCTAGTTCCCCCCAAAATTGCAAAGGCTACTCTGCAGGTGTCCTATGGTTGGAGCCACAGAGAGGCATTCTGGAACCAGGGTGTGTCAAGGGGTGTGGTCTACTAGAGTGTTTGTGCCCTTACACATCCCCACACAACCCTGTCTTACAGAAATTACTCCTCTTCCTGGCTGGAATAGGCTGTCCGAGGGTGGGAGAGAGCTAAGTATGGGTCAAATTCAGGTATACAATGATTATGCTTTCACAGAGTGCCTACTCTCAGGGCACACCTGAGGAGTATTAGAATCTTGCCCAGAGTTTGTACTCATTCATCTTGTCCTGTAGTTCATAAATTCATAGATTTCAAGGCCTGAAGGGACCACTATGACCATCTGAGCCCCTTTATAACACAAGCCATAGAACTTCCCCAAAATAATTCCTAGAGCATATCTTTTAAAAAGACATCCTCACTTATGTCTATGCATCACAATGAAGGAATTCACTTCCTACTTGGACCCAGATACGCATTTCGTCTTACCGTGTTTGCAGACTACTTTCTATACATTGAGATGCTGTTCTATATCTCCTGAAGCATTCAGATTTAAATTAACCCTTGTATTGCTGCCATTTTCCTGACTGCTAGACACCTGAATGCCAGAGAGATGCAGGTATGCAAATCGAGCCATATACACAGATATGTATGTGGTCTCCAGAGAAATAAATTTTCTTTCAGAAGTCATTCAGCAATGGGAGCTGGCACACAGGTTCCCAGCTTCCCACATATGGTCAAACTAACAGATCAAATCCAATGGACACTACAGACTCTAATACATAAACCACAATGGTCCATATTTTTGGTCGTATTATGAACAGCAAATTCACTGTAACCTAGATGGTGGATCAGACGCAGCACTTATATCACAGGCCAAGAAATTTTTACACACAGTTCTTCACATCTGTATATAGCCCTGAAAATGCCTCTTATACCCAGTACAAATGAGATCCAAATATGATCTTTAATTACTTTTGGTCTTTTTTTCTGCCTTAAGAATTTCTGCTGTCTGTAAGATCCCTTGAATGTCATCTTTATGTGAATAATCAAAATAATAGACAATTTAACAGTCAAAACAATATACCTGTACACACAAAACCTTAATACAGCACATACCATATACAAATCAAACAATCATCCTTGCAGAGCATGCAAAGCTTTCTGGTGAACTGAGGGCTATTATTATTATTATTACCATCTCAAAGAATTTATTATGTACATAACAAAGCGACCATGGTAAAAGCAAAACCACAACAGAAATGGCCAGTACTAAAAGCAAAGCATTTCATAAATTAAACAGCATACTCAGGGCCAAATTATGCCTCAGTTACACCAGTGTAACCTCACTGACATCAGTGGGGTTACTGGAGTGGTACTGACAGAATAATTTGGCCTATGTATCTTAAGAACTAAATCCCAGTGAAGCAGGTAAGTGGGAGAAAAAGTTTAAATATAAAACGTTGGAGGAGAAAGCCCAAAATGGAATGAGTATCCCTCAAAACTGGAAATTACCATTCTGATTAGAGTGTGGTTGTATCCCCTACCTGCACTTAAATTTGGGAGCCACCTGGCTAGTAATAAATAATCAATAATAATTTGGGGCTTTTATTTAAATAAATCTTATTTTTAAATTTTGACCTAAATCCTAGAACGAACTAGATATTTGAGGTACCTCAGTTTTTGGGTACTCAACCTCAGTCATGATTAAAGGGACAATATTTTTCAGACTTACTGAGCACCCTCAGGACACCTTATAGAATTTCAATTGGGCACCCTAAAACTCCAGTACCCCAAATCTCTAGTCACTTTTGAAATTTCAAATCTTCATTTTTTACCTGCTATCTATCTCCACCAGAGACACTGCTTCTCCTGGTGACACAAGAATGAGACAGAAAGTGAGGGCAAGGCAGGAAATGTAGGCCAACAGCTCAGAAAAGACATTTCTCAGAAGGTTAGTCATCTGTTTCCCTCTCCAGGAGGGAATTTCAGGGCCTGGGGATCAGGGTGACCCATGGCCATTGCTAGTTAGAGAGAAGAAGAACACCCACAAGATCCCTTGTTTGATGTTTGGGTGGTGAAGAGAAGACCTGCAGTCTTAGGGTGTGTCTTCACTGCAAAGTTAACTCAAATTATAACTCAAATGTTGCTCCTAACTCAAGTGTGGTGGTGCTTTTAAACACAACTTGGCTGGTCCATCAGGGGGTACAGGCTAAAACTTCAGAGAGCGCAACTCAGCAGATGCTGGCATGCCCACCCTAGTGTGGCCACAGGCTAGTTCCACTCGAGTGCTGACAGTCCTCCAATGCCTTCTCATAATTCCCACCCAGGCACCCAGAGATGACAGACAAGTTCTCTCATAATTCACTAAAAAAGAATTTACAGAGCAGCTCATCTAACTGCAGCGCAAAGACCCATGAGATATGCCCCCAGAAGTCCCAGGACTTGTCTATACTTACAGTGCTGTGGCACTTAGTAAAGATGCTACAGGTACCAAAAGAAGAGCTTCTCCCATCACCGTAGGTGCTCCACCTCCCGGAGAGGTGGTAGCTATGTTGACAAGAGAAACCCTTGAACTGTCTATACCAGGGGATAAGTTGGTATAACTAGGTTGCCCAAGGGCGTGGCTACGTTTGTAGCGTAGACTAAACTTTCATAGAATATCAGGATTGGAAGGGACCTCAGGAGGTCATCTAGTCCAACCCCCTGCTCAAAGCAAGACCAATCCCCAATTTTTGCCCCAGATCCCTAAATGGCCCCCTCAAGGATTGAGCTCACAACCCTGGGTTTAGCAGGCCAATGCTCAGACCACTGAGCTATCCCTCCCCCTTATTTTAGTGACACACATGAATAAGTGAAGCACCAGAGCAGTGGACACAGCAGCTCGAATGTTATTCTGCACTGTGACTGCTTTCTCTCAAGCGAGGCTAACTCGAGAGAAGTAACCTGAGCATACATAACTCGAGTTAATTGCAGTGGAAGAAGGCGGCACAAGTACTTGGGGGCGGGGCACTAAGTGTGGGGGGAACTTGCTGGAATTTTTTCAGTTCAATTAATACAAGGAAACAAAACTAAAGTTCTTTTGATCACCACCAAAAATCACTTAGCTGCAAAATCCTCTGAAAGCTTCTCTTCACTGTTAAAAAGGGTGTGTTTTATACCTTAGAGTGAGTAACTTACAAGAGCAGTCCTGATGTAAAAAACAGAGTGAGGACAAGACATTTTAGTTCTATCATGAGCTGAACAGCTCTACACCCACCTTGACCTCAGTGAATTTACCTCACGATAAAACTAATGTGTCAGGTCTTCACTGTGTTTTTACCTCAGGACAGCTCATGTTTCTCAATTACACTGAGGTAAAAAAATTGCACGTTTTTTTTTTAGCAGTGAAGACCTTTTAGAAGTGAGAGGCCTTTCAAAACTCACTGAGCAATTTGACTGCACTCAGCATTTGTCAAATCCCCAAATCTCCTCCCTACAAATCTGAAAGAGCCAATTTCCCAAAATGCTACAGTGAGCTCAGTTTCAAGCACCACCAATTTGAACACCATCTTACCTGGCTGCTCTTGAGAAGTTATTCACAATGCAAATGAAATGAGAGGGTGACTGGAAAGGATCACTTCTTTCCCTGATAAGGCAAACATATCTTTTTGATGTAGAAACGTTGTTATCCAGTTCACACAGTGAGGGGATTGGCATATAAGATCTAAGTTTACACGGCCTAATGATGAAAATAATTTCTTTAAAACCTCAGTTCAGCAGAAGCATCATGTCACACCCACTCAGTATATCTGACCTGGAAGATACAATGATCATGTCTGCTGGAAGATGCTGCCCATTGGTGACCTTCACAATGTCTCCTACTGCCACCTATTGATACAGGGGCAGGAGTGCAGCAGCAGGGAAGAAGAGAAAATGAACACAGATTGTTCATCTGGATTATTAATGTGTTAACTATTCCCTTCACAAAGAGAGGAAGAGTTCTGTATCTTACGAAGAACATCTACAGTGATGCTTTGAATTCAGTCTGGTTATATACCATTGAGAAGATAAAAGTTCAACGTCAGGGCTCATTTCACACATTTAATGAAGGGAAACAGTGTCCACCACAGACAAAAAATATAAGTCATAACTTCAGAAGTAAGTTTCAAGTTTTAGTTTTTCCTTACTTTAGATAAGGAGATTAAGCCCTTCCCTATTACTCCTACTGCCTGAACTAGCTTGTCTGTAGGCAGTGGCTCTTCTTGATAGCTGATAAGAGATGCTTTCCCAGGTGACATAAGTTTTCTTATCTTTGCTTTTGTCTCTACCTCATCTGTTTAATGTATCGTCTGTTTTACTCTTCCTCTGACCTCTTCTCTCCCCTTTTCTTTCTTGGTTCCATGTTTTCTCACTACTCACCAGCTTGCTACTCTCCTCTTACCTGAACTCTTCTCACATTAGATGCTTTTCATCTTAAGCACTTGTAGCATTAAACATCAGCAGGTGCTCTAGTATGTCGCAACACAAACTAGTGGTAGATGCTGTGAACACTACCAGCAACTGTGTTTCACTTCTCACATTTCACCTGATTAGCTGTTCCATGTCCTGTTCCTAGAGATGCTGAGCACCCACAACTCGCATTATCTTCAATGGGAGTTGAAGGTGCTCAACAGCTTTCATGCCTAGACACAATGGAATCATTTAGGGACCCGCACATCATCTGTCCTTGTTCATACAAATTATGAACTGCTGGATTGAGATTGAACATCAAGACATAATCCTAATGTCGGAATGGACCCTGAAAAGTCAAGCAGTTTCCAAAAGTAGATGGTAAGTTTCTTTGCTTTAAACAGTAAACTTCATTGGAGAAGACAAGCCTGACCCTACTCCCACTGAAGTAAAATTCCCATGGACCTCAATGGTAGCAAGATCGGGTCTAATAACTTCTAACAAATCAGATCTGATATTTTAGAAGGGTGATATGCTAAACACAGCTGAGTAATTATGACAAAATAATGGATAAACGGGAATCCTCATGACTCAAAATGAAACACTTATAGTCAAGATTCTTTGTTTAAATGTGAAGACTGTAACACAATGTGAAAACATTCCATGTTCAGCCTTATGTGACATCTCTAATTCACAATCTGGTAGAAAAATTAAGATAAAGTGGCACGTCTCAGTGTCAGCTTTACTTTCCCTGGGATTCATTGGTTTCCATCAGATCCTTACTGTTCTTTAAATATAATTTTATGGGTTTAATTTCCTGATTTGGTTTTCAAAGTCCTTCTCAGAAAATTACAAGGGATGTACATTATTTATCACTTACCAGAATGAAGCTCAAAGAGCTATTTTGGACTTTCTGGTAAATATAGATTTATAACAAATTCTCTAAGCGCCACAGGCCTGACCTGAAGAATCTGTACTCACACGAGTAACCTCATTAAATACAATCAGAGTATTCACCTGGGGTTAAATTCACAATTGTGCAGAGGATAAGAACCAGGTTTATGTACCACTGAAGTCCCACTTAAGTCCTAAAAAAATTGAGTTTAAGTGGGATTTACGTGGCCTTGTATAGACCTTGTGCTGGCTCTCTTCATAGGTGTTCATTATACCTGTACAGATTATCCTTGTGATTGAGGGTTTGTAGAACCTGGTCTCAAAAAATCTGAACTTCTTATAGGGAAAAGTTCTAATTGATTGGGCCCCAGAAACTACCTAAGTTAAATAAGTATTTAAGTAAGGCCCAGATCCTTGAACGTATTTAGACTCCTAACTTCCAAAGCCTAAATACTTTTGAAGATCTGGGCCTAAGACTTCAGAGAAAAAATTCCCATAGATCTGCAGAGAACATATAAAGTTGTTAAAAACAATATTAATATAGCTGTGCCATTGCAGTGAAACTAATTAACTTTTATTGGGATAAAAGCAATGTGCTACAAAGGAGCAAACAGCACAGGGTTCTAGTCTCTATGGTAATATCAATAATATCTAATTGTTATTATAAAAGTAACAAATGGACAACTGTTACTGGAAAAACAGATGAATGGGACACAATCTTGGAGCCCATATCTGAGAGCTCTGCATTGCTACCACAGTGCAAAGCAGCCACAAAAAGCTGCCCTAAACAGGCAGCCAAGGATTCCCCCATCACAGGGGACTCATTAGACAGTGTAAATCCATTGTCATTGGCTCTGCGCCATCCTAGAATCAGTCCATCAAAAGTAATTCTTTTCAAAACATTTTAAAAATTGTTTTTTTACCTCTTTCCACATAATGGTCCGCCACAATCCATTTCGTAAAACTGAAATAAAAATCATCAACTTTAATTAATTTTTATTTATTAGAATGCATATCAAAAATCAAGATGACTTACACTATCCAAACAACTTGAAGCACAGGAAGCATATATGCCAAGGTCCAAATTAACTAATGTGCATGGATACAATCCTAAATATTTTTTCAGAAGTTGGGATCAAATTTCATCCTCTGATGTGTGAGTACACACATGACTCAGAGCCAGGCACACATGTCCCTGGGCAGAATCTGGCCCTCAGTACATACTATTTCTATGAAATCACCCCAACATTGTGATGTTGATTACAGAGCCAGAAATACTGCTGGGAGTTGCATACATGTTACAGAGAGCAGGAAGTGGCCCACTATCATTCAATTTCCATTATTTTAAACTATAACATAGTCTTATCTCCCATTTGAGATATGAAAATGATCATTCCTGAAACACATTATCTTGTGGGGAGAGGGGGGTATTTGTTGTACATTACTGGGTAATGGCAAAGAAGTTAAAAATGACTTCATCACACCAAACGATTTATCTAGAATGTTTTCATTCATTCTTTTGTACTTCACTCATCCCAGAAAATGTATCCAGGAAGCCAACAAAAGAAGCCAGCCATTACTTCCATGGCAGGAGGGTGGAGGAGGTCCAGCTAAAAGGCAAACACTGTGTTCATAGGTTTAAAAAAAAATAATTAAAATTCATGTCACTTCTACCCCAAAACCAACCTCAATATACCGCAATCTGATTTTCCTAAATTCATTTAGGGGAAAATCCCAGTTAACAAAAAGTCACTTCTGTCATCGGAGGTTACACTAGCTAAAGATCCTGCAGATCTCTACAGAGGTGGTGATTCAGTTTTAGAGAGTTTTAAGTTCCACAGGGCTGAAGCTTAACCCCTGTGCAGCTACTAAATCGCACGGACTAGGTAGCTTAGCTTCAGGCTTCCTTGCCAGGGGATTCCTAAGTTCTCAGTGCTGATGTTAAGTTCCTATAGAACTGAAGACCTCTGGAGGCTTGAAGGTACTGATTATCTGAAGTCCCACTTTTATGTAACTTTTTGAGTGTCCTCTGAGATCTTAAAAAAAAAAATCAGGGTTCTATTGTGTTGAGGAACAGACATCAACAGTGATGCAAAAGTGGTTATAAATAATGTTATTATAATTATATACAGGTTTAGGTTATTACATCCTTGCCTTCATCTTTAATGAAGATAAGGAGATATTTCCATTAATTTCGTACACATGATGAGTGAAGAATGATCATTCGCGTGCTTATTAAAAATTGATCTGGTTGCTCACTAAAATGTTCAAGCAAATTAAAGAAATTCCTAGGAAAGCTGAGAATCATCACCAAAAGCGTCAAAGAGGATGACATCTGTTTAGGCATGAAACCATATTTGTTGCTTCTAAGTGTGTTTACAGAGATTCTTTATCTCATGAAAACATTCTTAGGATATTTATGTTTTAGAAAGAGACCTGATTGTGTAAAAGAACACAAGAATGTTCTTTATACAGGATATAATACCTTTCCAGGATACTGTACCCCTTTCAGTAGTCCAATTTGTCTTGCGTACCTCCAAGTTTCACCTCACTTAAAAACTATTTATTTATAAAATCAGACATAAAAATACAGAAGTGTCACAGCACATTATTACTGAAAAATTGCTTACTTTCTCATTTTTAAAATAAATCAATTGGAATATAAACATTGTACTTACATTTCAGCGTATAGTATATAGAGCTATATAAACAGCTCATTGTCAGTATGAAATTTTAATTTGTACTGACTTCACTAGTGTTTTTTATGTTGCCTGTTCTAAAACTAGGCAAATACCTAGATGACTTGCTGTACCCCCTGCAAGACCTCTGGGTACCCCGCGGGGTACATGTACCCCCAGTTGAGAACCATTAATCTATGATACCAAGGATGTGTTATCAGAGCTCTAAACTTAGTCATAGAAGTAGACTTCTTTACTCCTCCTCTTTGCAAAGAGATAAGCCTTAGTTTAAACCCATAAAAAGAATTCTGAAAATATTCTTATTGAAAAAACAGATTTCTTTTACAGGCACTTTGTTTAAGGGTGGCAAAATTATGGTTTGGAAATATTTTACAGATGATATCAATTACCTGTATCTAACTTGGGGTTTGCCTTAAAGGTTGTCCCTCAAATGTTTAAGATGGTATAAGCGTCCTTTGAGATGTTTATTTGCAAATATTTTCTATCTAAATGTAAATATTTCATATAACAACAGCCAGATACCATTATTATGTGAATAGTCAGATGTTTTATGTACAAATATAACAAGGTCTTTCTATGCTATAACTGATTACTAACACAAGAAGCTATTTAAGTATAAAATTGTTCTATTAATTGGGGAAATAATTAGTTATCTGATAATGAATCAGCAACTCCTTATTCAGAAATCACCTCATGGGATTTTGTGCTGACAAAGTCAGCATTAACTCCTGCCAAATCCTTTTTCCATGACGTTGACCTCCCCGTGAAGTTTTGGAGGGAGGAGGATGCAGGTACAAGGAAGACACTTTCAGTTGGGCTGCTGCAGGGGGAAAGAGTTGGGAAAAGTACAGAGAAGCTGTCCAACATATTAATACCCTGAAATCCATTGGATTTCCCTGTAGATCCTGGAACACTCATTCTATTCAAGGAGGAGAACTCCTCCTAACCTACAGGGCAGCAAACCCACCCTCCTAAACAGGATTCTTGGATGTCTTTGTGAGTGTCAACTCTTGGAGTTTTTCATGTAACTTTTCTATTATTTTTATTTTTCCAAAAATTACTAACAATTTATCATCTACAGAAACAAAAAATGATAGGCCAAATCTTAACTGCCTCTCTTAATGCTAATTCCGGGATGTGACCACCACTATTTTAGTCAGATGGGGTTATTACTGTACCTTAGGGGACACCACAAGACAAGCATAATACTTATTTTATTAATTAATAAATTGATAATATCACTTAATCATTTATCAATTTTATAACTAAAGAAAGGAAAATAAAAGAAAAACAGAGCACTACCTAGTAGTGAATAATGATTACTTCAGTTATAATATCTTCTGTGTGTCTTTCTATGCAGAGCTTTCAAGAGATTATACCTTAGAGGTGGTTAGTCTTCTCTAGGTAAAATAAGACCAAAGTACATTAATCCCAAAATAAATAGTAAATCCTGCTTCTGTGCATCTGGGGTGAAATCTTCACTGCAGAGTTAACTAGAGTGTAGATAACTCAAGTTAACTCCTCTCAAATTAGCCTAGATTGAGTGAGAGTAGTCATGCGGCAAAATAACTCTTAAACTACACAGTAATTGTATTAGCAACACAGAATGATTGTGTTTGCAGCTGTCATAAATATAAAGGGAAGGGTAACCACCTTTCTGTATACAGTGCTATAAAATCCCTCCTGGCCAGAGGCAAAACCCTTTCACCTGTAAAGGGTTAAGAAGCTAAAATAACCTCGTTGGCACCTGACCAAAATGACCAATGAGGACACAAGATACTTTCAAATCTGGAGGGGGGGGAACAAAGGATTCGTCTGTGTGATGCTTTTGCCGGGAACAGATCAGGAATGCAGCCTTACAACTGTTAGTTAGTAAGTAATCTAGCTAGAAATGCGTTAGATTTCCTTTTGTTTAATGGCTGGTAAAATAAGCTTTGCTGGATGGAATGTATATTCCTCTTTTTGTGTCTTTTTGTAACTTAAGGTTTTGCCTAGAGGGATTCTCTATGTTTTGAATCTGATGACCCTGTAAGGTATTTACCATCCTGATTTTACAGAGGTGATTCTTTTACCTTTTCTTTAATTAAAATTCTTCTTTTAAGAACCTGATTCTTTTTTTTATTGTTCTTAAGATCCAAGGGTTTGGGTCTGTGTTCACCTGTACAAATTGGTGAGGATTTTTATCAAGCCTTCCCCAGGAAAGGGGGTGTAGGGCTTGGGGGGGATATTCAGAGTGGGGAAGGAACCTTGACAGCAGCTGACAATTTTTGCTCACTCTTGTTGTAGCCTATGCCCCTTGACTGGTAAAAACACCACCACTCTCGAGTTAAGGGTTTGTGTGTATGGATGGGAGTTGAGTTAGGGGCAACACTTGAATTATAACTCAAATTAACTTTGCACCGAAGGCAAGCCCTGAGATGCCTCTTCCCCAGTATTTTCGGGCTCATTCTGACAGGATTCTCACTAATCACATCTTTGCTGCCCCATATGGATGAAGGGATGATATTTCCTTGTATTTCCAAAGACTACATTAACCAATACATGCTCATGAACTAAATGCCCTTGAGAGCCACAGAGAAGTTTCAATGAGTAAGAAGACCATTCGGTATTTGAAAGCCACAGCAAGGAATGCCCTAGGTCAAAATGTAGGTGAAAAGAACCAAAAGCCAAAATCTGCCTTTGGATTCACACAAGAAATTCCCCTCAGAATGAGTGGGTGTACGTTCAAGTATATTGGAGAATATTTTGGTCCAACAGAACATCAAAAGTATGGAATAATAGCAGACTATATCTGGTTTGGGTAACACATTGCTTAGAGATCAAAACCCCAATGTGCAACCAACCAACAGTATTATACTAAACTGCACTTAGGTCATGCAAATACCTGCAAAGATCACACACTAGTAGATCTTCAAAATTTTAGCAAATTCGCTCTCCAAAGTGTTTTTCTGGAGGCTAAGCTATTTTTTTTAAAAGAGTAATGAAACTATACCTTAACATACAGTGATTTCACTTAAAACATTTCTTCCATTTGAAAGATTCTAAGTGCAACCAAAATACTGCTCATATTTTTTCATTTTTAATAAAAGTTATGGATGAACTGATATAGCAACAGTAAGGCTTGCATTAACAAACAGCAATGCCTCCAGGCAGTTATTCAGTAAGACTGATGTCATAAGGTTCAAGAGAAGCAGAGGTCTCTATATCCCAGGACATCACACCCCTTATTCCACCAAGTTCTTCATATCATCATTCATAATGAGACAAAAAATTAATGACGACTAATTATTAGCACCTAGCATTCAAACAGTCATTCATGTACATTTTCCTCTAGTTCTTTAGAATTTATAGAATCAGAAGATAATACATGATTAGTTTTAAAATAATGATTCATCTTCACAATACATTTGCATCTGGCCATTCCTAATGCATAATATTTAGTTTAAAAAAATGAAACTACGTTAGGATCTTACCTATTGTTTTCTTTTTGTTTACTGTACTGTCTGCCTTATGCCGTTTCTGTCATGAAACAAACAAAAAACAACAATATTTAATTACACTCAGGAAGATTCCACATTAGTAACCCATGTGCTGAATAAACAAGGCAAAAACAGGAAGAGTAAAGGACAAGGCAGAGATCTCTCTTTTGTCAATTAAATTGGATCGTCTATGCTGTTTTATGCACCTTTTTGCTTAGAATTACAAAAGACCAATATTGACTTTTTGCATCTAAATTAGGAGGTGGTATTCACTATGCTGAATAACAGATAACAAGGCAAGTTAAAAGCTGCCCCCCAAAAATGCAATGAGAACAAGTGAATAATTCTACATGATAGGAGTTAGAGTGTGTTGCCTACACATATTCTATGTGTAATTTGTTCTAGCATTATGTATTCAAAGCTTCTTAATATACAGTAAAAAAAAACCTGACATAATTAATTCAAGAGCTGACAGGAGAAAGACCTTTTGACTATAATAACCCTACTTTCCTGGAACCCTGTAATCCTTTTTTTACAAAACAGACTGCTCACCTCAGCAGGAATTTTTCTCCCCCCATTTGTATTTGTTAATATTTCATCTACACTTGCCAAGTGTCAGAATTTGTCTGAAAGGCTTTGTCTTAAATTACCTTATAATCTTAGGGTGCTGAGTACACTTATACCTAACTAAGAAAGCAAATGAGGGTGCCTTTCTAGGTAGGGAGTGTGGATGAGAATGCTTAGAAATAATATTTTGAGAAAGTATGGGAGAAAATCCTCTTGCCTCCATTTTTAATTTTTTCCATATCCCTTCCCTGTTTATCATATGTCTGGAATGGAAACTTTTCCTAACTTAGCTCACTTAGCCGCAGGACCTCAATTTGAGTCAGCAGCTTTGAATGTCAATTAAAATAGTTGGTATTGTTTTGTCTAAGCCTGTTGGATGTAAGAATATACAGCCTGTGGAGTGAGAGCACCTATTAAATGACCAGAATGAGATGCACAGCTTTTGTTAGGTCTTCAATTCTTTTTACCACCCTGGGTCATTGTCACAAGGTAGCTGGTCCCTGCGGACATACAAAGCCCAGTTACCCCTGGACTGGAGCAGATGAGCCCAATCCAGCTAATTAAAGAAGACTGGGCTACACCTGGGCCTATAAAGGTCTGCTAGTAGGCAGCTATATGAAGGAAGGACTGAGACAGCTGAGCCCTGGGGAGCAAAGCCATGCTGGAGCAGAGCTAACGCCGGTGGTGGGCCCCTGGAGCAAGGGGGCCGGGGCAGAAGGAACCAACCTGGTGGCTGGGCTTCAATGGGTCCATCTACGCAGCAAAGAAAAACCCGTGGCTAGCCCATACTAGCCGACTCGGGCTCGCAGGAGTCAGGCAGTGGGGCTGTTTCATGGCTATGCAGATGCCAAGCCCATGCTCTAGGACCCTGTGGGGTGGGAGGGTCCCATTGTTCAGGCGCCAGACAGCCCAGAAGTCAACCCAGCCATGGGTTTTTCTTTGCTGTGTAGGCATTCCCAGAAGGGGAGCGGAGCTGTTGGAGGAGGAAACTGCCAGAAACAGGAGTGCCAGAGACCCCTGGGACGGGTGACCAGATATGGATTTAAGATGGTGTTCTGTTTGTTTGGTAACCTTTGTTATAATAGAATTATAAGCCTCCTTGACAGAGACTGGGCGTAGCAGCACATGCTTGGAGCTGGGGAGAAACAGCAGCCCCCGGTGACAGTCATCCTTTACATTGTCTTCCAATCTGCTTGTCAGGAAAGGTCTCTTGGCTACTGAGTTTACCTACGTTTCAAAGTCAAAGGACTAAATAATGCTGGCTTACTACAAAAGAAAGTCAGTTCTGATTAGGGATATCTTTTTATTTGTCAGATGAAAAGGGTATGTTGCTTTCAGTTTTCCTTTCTTTTGGCAGAGATTTATTGCTAAATAAAATGCTGTTTTCCCAAAGACAAATCTAAATACCACTGAGGGGCCAAAGGTTCTGTTCAGAGAAAAATCCAAAATGTGTATGTATAACCAAAGTATATCCAAACATTGGAAGGTTCCCTAGCGATCTCTCTCAGTCATGTGCCAATGGCCCTCAATATCTTCCTTCTGATATTCATCCACCAGTGACACTATTGCTCAACAAACTGGGCATTTTAGTCTCTTTGATAATAAAATGTACAACTATACCTTCTCCCTTCTTAAAGAAAGGGCAGAATTAAAGGCTCTAGCATTGTGTATTTTAGAGACCAGACCTAAGATACTGTTCAGGATGGCAAAATCTAACTTTTGACTACTTAAAGAGAACATACTACACCTGATTTGAGAGGAAAAGAAAACAGAGAAACAGCTTTTTCTTTTTTTTTGCTGCCATATGTAATTAAATAGTCAATTTCTTGGCCACAAATAAGCGATTTTGTTTCTACTCAGAGAAGCCTTTGGGCCAAACTTTACAAAGCAGCACCTAAACTTGCACAAACAGAACAGCACATAATTCTTTTTACACATGTAATTTTAGGCAATGATTTTTTGCACCCTGATCCTGCTGGATACAAATGTGCAAACTGGGTTACTAGATAACTAATTGCTCTACTTGTGCAAGAAATATGGAGCTTTGGAGTATGCAAAACAAAACACTGCAAGCTAAAATTTGGGCATGCAAATTCGCATTCTCTGGGGAAGCCAATTTGAAAGTTTGCGCCTTCATGTGCAATTATTGTGCTACACGTATTAGAAGGTGAAAAGAGATGAGATTTAGTGAGTGTGATTATTCTTACAAGTACAGAAAGATATTTATATTTCTCACACTTCCAAATAAAAATATATGTATAGCCTCTTCAAAATTTGCTTTTCTCAGTATGTTTTAAACTTAGGAATTCTCTTGATAAAATAAATTCAAATATATTTATTGCTATACTATGAGGCAGATTCTCCGCTGATATAAATAGGTGCAGCTCCATTTGTTTTAATATTATGTTTTCGTTACCCAGTTCAAAGTTCATCTGCATTTCCTATTGTACATAAGCTTTCACATCAATCCACCAGCCCAGATCCATTCAATTCTTCAAAACAGACAGCACACCTATGAAGACATACATATGTTTAATAAAGTACTATTAAATAATGATAATGAGCCGACTCCTGAGGTCCTGTCTCAGGCAAACTCCTCTTAAAGTCAATGGACTATTTACCTGAAAAGGGCTGAGTAACAACTAAGCAAAGATCTCAGGATTTGATCCAACAACAATGGTTACTGTGTCACTCTTAAAGATGCATTTACTAAAACTGTATGTGCTTCATTGGTAGGAAGCCTACCTGTTTCCCAAATTAAATAAATTATACTCACGTAGTCTTCTATAATCTCTTTGATGCCAGCAACGGTTAGAATAAATAGCAATGGCACCAAGGTGGTATATCTTCCTGTTGGAGAGACATCTGGAATTTGCTGTAAAGGAAGAAAAAAATAAAACTGTTTTATGCAGCAAATCTATGATTTATATCAGGTAAAGTTTAGTATTTTATGAATATATCAAGTGAGAAGTGGAACTAGAACAGCAGCCATAAGGGATGGAACCTTAACCCTCTCAGCTGCACTCTGCAAACTATCCCACATATACTGGAACTTATTCTGACACAATAAACTTTGAGATGATTCAAACAGATCCATTTTCAAACCAATTAAAAACAACATGTCAGAGAAATGTTTCCTTCTTCCCCTCCCACCCAAGTGTACAAGTTTCCCCTAAAAATGTATTGGTCAGAGGTGCAAGATAGATCATAGTCAGTCCTGTATCACCGAGATATTTAAGATTCAGGACCAGAAAGGGAAGCTTTATAAACAGTGGAAAGTGGAGATTCCCAGCTTCTCAATGGTTTATAAGCACTTGCTTACGGCTCTGAAAGGCCCCGATATACCAGACCTTTACATCATAACATTATTTCACAAAGGAAAGCTATCATAGGCCATTTTAGAATTTCTACAATTCTATTACTTACACATTTCTCTCTCCCTCCCAGGCCTAGACAGTTGAACTCATTCAGGTGGTGTAAAGTAGCATACCTTCATTTTCTTTATTTATACCAGATGAGTATCTGGCCTATAGTAACTAAGACAACCTGGCTTTACAAGCACATGTATGCAAAAAAGGAAGCTTTTTTAGTATCTTTGGTTAGTTTAATAGTGATTTACGGTGAAATTAGCAACAAGACTTCTTATAAAATTGGAATTTACTTTGCAAACAGCTTTCAAAATCTCCAACTATCCTTTAATTTCCTGTTTAAAGTTATGTACTTCACACTGTGATAATGGTGACTACTTTATCTTCATCCAAGAATATTAAAGGAATTGGCACATGAAATTGCAAGCCCATTAGCAAGAATTTTTAATGAATCTGTAAACTCAGGGGTTATACCATATGACTGGAGAATTGCTAACATAGCTCCTATTTTTAAGAAAGGAAAAAAAAGTGATACAGGTAAATACAG
The DNA here is from genome assembly GCF_965152275.1 of Natator depressus. NCBI lineage: Eukaryota > Metazoa > Chordata > Testudines > Cheloniidae > Natator > Natator depressus. The sequence goes on from NC_134234.1 coordinate 43,958,463, forward strand.
GCCTGTTAGTTTGACATCTGAAGTATGCAAGGTCTTGGAAAAAATTTTGAAGGAGAAAGTAGTTAAGGACATTCAGGTCAATGGTAAATGGGACAAAATACAACATGGTTTTACAAAAGGTAGATCGTGCCAAACCAACCTGATCTCCTTCTTTGAGAAAGTAACAGACTTTTTAGACAAAGGAAACGCAGTGGATCTAATTTACCTAGATTTCAGTAAGGCATCTGATACGGTGCCACATGGGGAATTATTAGTTAAATTGGAAAAGATGGGGATCAATATGAAAATTGAAAGGTGGATAAGGAATTGGTTAACAGGGAGACTAGAGCGGGTCCTACTGAAAGGTGAACTGTCAGGCTGGAGGGAGGTTACCAGTGGAGTTCCTCAGGGATCGGTTTTGGGACCAATCTTATTTCTTTTTATTACTGACCTTTTTATTACTCCCACAAAAAGTGGGAGTGTGCTAATAAAGTTTGCAGATGATACAAAGCTGGGAGGTATTGCCAATTTAGAGAAGGACAGGGATATCCTACAGGAGGATCTGGATGACCTTGTAAACTGGAGTAATAGTAATAGGATGAAATTTAATAGTGAGAAGTGTAAGGTCATGCATTTAGGGATTAATAAGAATTTTAGTTATAAGCTGGGGACACATTAATTAGAAGTAATGGAGGAGGAGAAGGACCTTGGAGTATTGGTTGATCGTAGGAAGACTATGAGCCGCCAATGTGATATGGCCGTGAAAAAAGCTAATGCGGTGTTGGGATGCATCAGGCGAGGTATTTCCAGTAGAGATAAGGAGGTGTTAGTACCATTATACAAGGCACTGGTGAGACCTCACCTGGAATACTGTGTGCAGTTCTGGTCTCCCATGTTTAAGAAGGATGAATTCAAACTGGAACAGATACAGAGAAGGGCTACTAGGATGATCCGAGGAATGGAAAACCTGTCTTATGAAAGGAGACTCAAGGAGCTTGGTTTGTTTAGCCTAACTAAAAGAAGGTCGAGGGGAGATATGATTGCTATCTATAAATATATCGAAGGGATAAATACTGGAGCGGGAGAGGAATTATTTAAGCTCAGTACCAACGTAGACACAAGAACAAATGAATATAAACTGGCCATTGGGAAGTTTAGACTTGAAATTAGACGAAGGTTTCTAACCATCAGAGGAGTGAAGTTTTGGAATAGCCTTCCAAGGGAAGCAGTGGGGGCAAAAGACCTATCGGGCTTTAAGATTAAACTCGATGAGTTTATGGAGGAGATGATATGATGGAATAACATGATTTTGGTAATTAATTGATCTTTAAATATTCATGGTAAATAGGCCCAATGGCCTGTGATGGGATGTTAGATGGGGTGGGATCTGAGTTACTACAGAAAATTCTTTCCTGGGTATCTGGCTGGTGAATCTTGCCCATATGCTCAGGGTTTAGCTGATCGCCATATTTGGGGTCGGGAAAGAATTTTTCTCCAGGGCAGATGGAAAGAGGCCCTGGAGGTTTTTCGCCTTCCTCTGTAGCATGGGGCACGGGTCACTTGCTGGAGGATTCTCTGCTCCTTGAAGTCTTTAAACCACGATTTGAGGACATCATTAGCTCAGACATAGGTGAGAGGTTTTTCGCAGGAGTGGGTGGGTGAGAGTCTGTGGCCTGCATTGTGCAGGAGGTCGGACTAGATGATCATAATGGTCCCTTCTGACCTTAGTGTCTATGAATCTATAAATTATTCTATTGAGGCACACTTGATTTTTTTTTCTTTTAGTTTCTTTGTAATTACACTGGAATTTCTTTTGAATCAAAGGTTAAAAAAATAAAACCATACCTGCAGTAAGGCAATGAAGAGGAAGAAAGCATTAGCAGCTTTTCTAATCTGCTCATAGAGGAATCGAGGTAGAAATGTCACCACGCTGTACTTAGCTGTACTGTAGGTTCAAAAAGCAAAAACAAACAACAAAAACTTGGTTAAAGTACAGTAGTGTAACCACAAAAAAAAAAAAAAAACCTGCAGAAAAATGATAGTGCCTCAAGAGCTAGCAATGACTTCATTGTTCAAAGTTAATATAGGGAGTTGTGGGTAAACATTAAGGAGATGTATAATGTATAGAAATATAATGTCGTTCCTCCTTTTGAGGGAGTGTGTATTGGACCCTGAAGGCTCGCAGAAAGGCAGTAACTCTGATCATTACAACAAATATCACCTGATGGTACAGTCAGAAGACAAAAATTATCTATTTAAAATATCTGTCCAAACTCCAGTACTATGGGCAGTTCTCTCTAACACTTACATTTGTATTTCATTAGGAACCGAGTTCAGAAAACCACTTAAGCATGTGCTTATCTTTAAGCATGTGGTTAAGTCCAATTAATACTACATTTGTTATTGTTATATCCTGGAACGGTTATAACCAGGCTGTAGGCTGGAAACTCCACAACGCCATTTTTTACAGAGTGATTTTTCAAAGTACAGCCACACTTTAAAGAATTAACAGCTACTTTAATTACGGAAATGTGCCACACAATTTACAATCTGCCTTTTATTTCATACTCTGAGTCACTTCTTGTCTCAGAACTGACCTAATATGCTGAACTCAAAGCCCTCGTGGTGAGCACTAAGCTACCAAAAAAAAAAAGATAATTTCAGAATTAGCCTTGCTGATCATTTTGTGTAGTGATATCTTGAGGTAATTACATCATAGGAAGAGTAATGCAAAAGGTGATATACATCTAACCGTACCAACAAATTAGGAAGAAAACTCATTTTTCAGATAAATTGTATCATTTTCTCTGCTAGCTGCATAACGGACATCTATTAACAAGTAACAATAGATGTTGTGATACAAATGAAAACCTGGTCAATTTCAGGAGAAAAGTCTATAAAGCCCAAGACATTATATTGTTCAGTTTTGTAATGAGCCATGTCCCCATGACAACACAAAAAGTGGCTGACAGGTGACCAGTGCAAACATAAATATGAGTACCAAATAGAATTCCTAGGCTCATGAACCTCTACAATGTACAGAGAACTGGAATGGAAATATGTTGGGCCAGATCGTGCAGTATGATGCATCCACTTTGTGCTGATCGGGCAGTGCAGACTGGTTGGGTTCTGCCCGTAAGTGGCCAGTGAAGATTTATCCTTGGAGAAGGGATTTCTCTGTTGGCATAAAGCTAGTGAAATAGGTAGAGCTGGCTCCCATTCCAGCCACCCCTTCACTCCACCTTAGCAGAGCTCTTCTACACTCCAGTGGAAGAAGATATTTAGTGGTATAAGCTAGAGTAGCACCTGGGCTACTCTAAGGAATGTCAGGGCCAGTCTGGTGCTGAATGAGGAAGCTTGCTGTACCTGGCTCCCCAATGGCTACCTCCTTCCCCTCACAACAAGAAAACCCCAGATGCAGGGGAAAATTCAGCTCTTTGTTTTTAAGTAATAAATTGAGGTAGAGACCTCAATATTAATGCAAAAAGTATATTAATACACTATTTTAATGTTATGTAATTAAGCTTCCCTGTGCCTTTACTGAAAAATAGTGTATATTTATCATTGCTCTCATATATATGGTACTTGGAGAAAAGTACCTCACATATATATGTTTTTGTTTATTCAATTGTAGAAAACATTCAAACTAAGGAGAGCAATTCCAAGAGGCTTCTGCTTTCTGTCACCCCAGAGACAAACAAACCAGAACATCTTCCTTTGTGTAAAATACCAGTTTGGTACAAATGTAATCCTTGTCTCAAGAAAACACACCATACAAAAAACATTCACCTTTTAGGAAAAGACCTGATTTGTGAAAAGGAATGTAGGGTTGCGTTAACAAAGAATAAATCTAGGTGTAAAGTGGACTTTTTCACTCTCCCAAGAAAAATTTCAGAGTAAACCCACACAAATAATTCTAGAAATATTCTTGTTGAATTTTATAATTACTCTAAAAACTTCACTCAAAAGTGTCTAGGAAAAACATGTGTAGTTGGAAATGTTTTAAACCTTTATTTCTTCAGTTGTGAAACGGCAAATCATTTTGAATGGCATATTTGTAAGTATTTTAACTAAATGCAAAGCACTAAAGTAATTTCCTAATATCATTGCTATGTAAATGGTAAAATGTTCATGTACTAACATAGACTCTAATGATCTTGCTAAACTAATTGATGTAAGAAGCTGTTAGGATATATTTCAGAGTAACAGCTGTGTTAGTCTGTATTCGCAAAAAGAAAAGGAGTACTTGTGGCACCTTAGAGACTAACCAATTTATTTGAGCATGAGCTTTCGTGAGCTACAGCTCACTTCATCGGATGAAGTGAGCTGTAGCTCACGAAAGCTCATGCTCAGATAAATTGGTTAGTCTCTAAGGTGCCACAAGTACTCCTTTTCTTTTTGTTAGGATATAGATATTCAGGCCTGTCTGTAAAGGCCTATACTCTAAGAATTTAGGCGTATTCTTATCACTTGGCTAGTTAGAGGTATAAAAGAAAGAATCAAAATCACTGTCTGCCAGTGTAAAGTCCTTCTCTTACTTTGACAGTCTGAGGCCCTGTTCTTAGGCTAAGGCCTTTGGCTAAGCAACAGAGGCAGCCATAAGCTGGGAAGCGACCGGTCACATCCTCACATTTCAAACTAGTCACATTGAAATAAGGTGCTATTGGGCTGTTAGGAATACAATCCTGTCCTGATAATGCCCATCGCCTCCAGAGAAAGGGAAGTGCCTAGAAGATGTAAAAGGAAACTTAGTTTGATAGCATCCTGACTGGCAAGAACTCACTTATCAATAGCTGGGATGTGAAATCCTCACTTCTGTATTGTTTTGTCATTATAGTTCCCACTTTGCTATTGTTTGTCTGTATAATCTCTGTCTGGTTCTGTGATTGTTCCTGTCTGCTGTATAATTATTTTTGCTGGGTGTAAAACTAATTAAGGTGGTGGGATATAATTGGTTAAATAATCATGTTACAATATGTTAGGATTGGTTAGTTAAATTTCAGGAAAATGATTGGTTAAGGTATAGCTAAGCAGAACTCAAGTTTTACTATATAGTCTGCAGTCAATCAGGAAGTGGGTGGATGTGGGGGGGGGGAAATGGGAACAGGGAATGGGGGTGGAGAAATTGGAATCATGTTTAGCTAAGGGCAGGAATGGGAACATGGATACAGGTAAGGCTCTGTGGTGTCAGAGCTGGGAAGGGGGACACTAAGGAAGGAAACTGGAATCATGCTTGCTGGAAGTTCACCCCAACAAACATCGAATTGTTTGCACCTTTGGACTTCGGGTATTGTTGCTCTCTGTTCATGCGTGAAGGACCAGGGAAGTAAGCAGATGAAGGAATAAGCCCCCTAACAGAAGCTATTTAAGTATAGAATATTTGTATTAGTGGAGAATTAATTAAATTGGCATGCTTAAATAGCTCCCTCACCCAATTCAAGATGACAGGAAAAATCAAACTTAAACTACACAAAAAAACTTAAATAATTACTCAAGGAGTTGTTGATTCTTAAACTAAAGATGTTCTAAGAATTATTTAATTTTAAATGACTGTTAAAAACTAAAAAGATTCATAAAAGAACAGGATTGTTTGGACTTTTTAAAAACTTTCATTTCCTGTCGAACTCTAAATAAACTGAAGGACTGTGTCAGACAGTGGATTGAATAAAAATAAGATGTTAACCTTTCGAAGTTAGAGTTTATCTGGGATTTTCCCAGCACAAGAACAAAGGCTGTTAAAAAGTGCTGCATATTCATTTAATGAAGAAGCTCCTACAGGAAACCCATGAAGGTCCTGAGCCCAGGGGAAGGATGATAGTAACCAACTTGGAATCCATGGAAGCCTGAAAGAGGCGTATTTTCCTATAACTTCATGAACATAGAAAGAAGAAGGGTATAAAACTCCAAATGGAGCACCCTTCACACACACACACACACACACACACACACACACACACACACACACACACACACACACACACCTCCGCTACCTTGCTTAAACAGTAAGCACTCCACAACTCATCCTGTCCATCTCTACAAGCAAGCTGCCACAATCAGATTAAGAAAAACAGAGAAGCCCCAAAAGGAAAGCAACCCAAGGAAAACCTCCCCAGGACTTCAACACAGATTGGTGAGAGGAAGTTAATTTAGACACTGCCAAGAGATTAAATTTAACTCTTCTGAATATTTATTGGGATAAGGAAATGCTTTTGTAACTTAAATATTAACAGTTTCTCCTGTTAATCACCAGATGGTTAGACCATGTATTCTTGAAGAGGTGACAGGGGCTAAACATTGTTAAACAAAATAATAGTAGGATTTAATTGTATGTACATTTCTTAATATTCATAATTGTCCCATCTCAAGACTGTCCTTTAAATGGCTCTTTTTGAATATAATATTTTCTTTAATTTCACAGGACTTAGTTAATATTACTTACTTTGCCCAATGATCAACTGTTTAGGTTATCAATGACATACCAAACAAGCCTCACCTGCTCTTAAATTCTTTTGCCCAATTATAAACAGTTTAAGTATCTATGAGATACTAAGATGGGCTCACAATAAATATGGAAAAACAGTGAACTTTGGTCTTAACTTATGAAATGAAGAACACCTCCAGGTGCAGTCCACTGTCAAAGGCTTAATCTCTCCTAAAAGCTCTCTGCAAGGAAGCATACAGAGGAGATTGTAACTAAAGTAACCAGTTAATCACTTGTATTCTGTCATTTGTGGTTTTTTTGTTTAACGTTTTCTTTTCCTTTCTTTAATAATAAAATAGCCCTGGTTAATAACTATGATTACTTTGCTTGGCTTTAATCCTGGCGTCCATGAAGGTATGTCAAAGAACCCCTGTTACTAACATAGTGGGAGTCACATCACCTGAAATAAGATAAACAAGTAGTAAGAGCTGGCCAGTTATTTCTTGTTTCTCTGGACTAAATATTTCTAGTAATTTTTAACATAAAATTACTTGTTATCTAACAAATTTACAATTACTCCCTTCTGCCCCACAAAATTAGTGTGTGTGTGTGTGTGTGTGTGTCTTCCATACCAGCAGCTTTCACCGTGACGCATTCCAGAAATGCTAGTATCATTCTTTGGGACAGCCCGTCCACAGCTGTACTAGTAGTGCAGTATTCACAGTACAGCTGCCATCCCCTGGCCCCTGAAGACTGAGACTATAATCTCTACAAGAGCCAACAGAGTATCTGGGACAAACAGATTATTTTTAACTAGCTGTTTTCCAGGGGAACCAGCCTCTATAGCGCTCTTAATCTAGAGGGGTTAGATTGTTGTCTCCAATGTCCTGCTTTAGGATCCACGCAGCAGGACCCAAGACACCACCACATCTGAGCTCCCGCACGCACATAAGGAAGGTGCAGACTGTACCATGCCAGTAAGCCCAGCCTTCTCTGTGGGATGCACCACGTGAGCATTTCCAGTCCTCCCCAAGAAGTCTTTTGCCCAATTTCACTGAACGACAGCACTGATATCCAAACTAACAGCAAGGTTCAGCGTAAGACTGACACATACGTAATCAAATGGTCTTTTAAAATCCAAACACATTACACCTACCATGTGCCCTTGATTGTCATATTAAAACAGGTATTCACAAAAAAGTCTGCTTTTTCCATTTAATTAATTGCCATGCATAATGATTACCTAATAAAATATAAGTCTCATTACATCCTCGATCCTGAAAATACTTATGAACATATTAACTTTACTTACAGAGTGAATGGGACTTCACATGTGAGAAAACTTAAGCATGTGTATAAGTGTCCAGGATTAGCAATCTGTTATCGTTCTACTTTAACCCTCTTTCTTCCCCAACTGTTAATGGGATTTTGCTGTATCTAAGTATGAATAACAAAATTATGAGAGCTGGTACCCGCATATTTTGGTGCTTGGGACTGATTCTATCCCACTGATGAAGATCTGCCATACACTGCAATGGCAGCAGGATCAGATCCTTTAGTGAGGCACATAAAATTAGAACAAAGTTAAATAAAAAGTTATTTTTAAAATTTGTGGTCTGTACACAATTGTTAAAATTGATATGATGTAATTAATTTGTCATTTCATTTTTACAGCTCCATTTAATTTAGTTTGTTTGTTTACTTTGTGTAACCAGAGCCTCTTGGTGTAGGGGGGTGTAGCCTAGCTCAGTTACCAGTTTACCATCCTCTCTCTAGAGAAGATAACATTCTTTACAGTCATACCCAGCACATAGATGTTATACTGCATACAGAGAGTCAGGGGGAGATCATACATTATGTACTGTGACAGGGTCAGGCCAGATGGCTATAGGAGAGTAATTTTTTTTTTTGAAGCAAAAGATGTTTTTTTATTTACATAACACACTTACAAAGTAAAAACAGCAGCATATGCAATGTGTAACACAGCAACCAATCACAATTGTTTTCTCATTAGCTTCAGGGGAGGGAAGTGTTCAAGCTTGACTGGGCCCAGAGCAGGGGGCTTCCTCGACTCTCGTGGCCTTCCACCCTTCCGAGTTACCTGGTGGCCCAGAGCGAGGGGGCTTCATCGACTCTCGTGGTCTTCCACCCCCTCGAGTTACCTGGCACCACGCCTGAGTGTCCCCAACAATTCCCTCCTCTGAAAGCACTCAACAAGAGGGGCAGGCTGTGGGGTGAACAATCTGGGGGGGAGGCACGTGCACCCACATGTGAAAGGACCCCTCTAAGGTGGTGGTGTCCGCAGCACCAATGGCTGGGGCTGGGGTCCCTTACTCTCTCCCCCAATCAAGGGGTCAGACAAAGGGACCCGGACGGGGACACTGAGCAGAGAACCTCGGACAGTGCTCACCACTCCTCAAAAGCATCAAGGGAGTCGGTGGACGCCGCCCAGAGGAACTCCGCCCGGATACGTGAACGGACCGAGGATCGGAAAATGGCTCCACTGTCACAGGAAACTCCATTGGCCAACCTCCTCTCTCTGGTTTTATAGATGGCCGTTTTAGCCAGGGCCAGGAGGAGGTTAACCAGGAGATCCCGTGACTTTGTGAGGCCACGGATGGGGAGTGCATAAATAAAAAGGTGAGGGAAAAAATGCAACCAAAAACATAATAGGAGATTTGTGAGGAGCTGGAACAGGAGCTGCAGCCTGGTGCACTCCAAATATACGTGCGCCAGGGTTTCCCTCACACCACAAAAGGGACAAGTATCTGGGACGGGGGTGAACCGCGCCAAGTACGTGCCCGTGCTCACAGCTCCATGAAGGAGCCGCCAACTGATGTCCCCGACGGGCCTTGGAACCAAGGTGGAGTATAGGCTGGCCCACCGGGGCTGCTCACCCTCCAAAGGTGGCAGAAGGTCTCGCCACTTTGTGTCGGGGCGGGACACTAGGGTGAGGGTGTGAAGGGTGTGGAGCACGAGCATGTATAGATGTTTCCTTGGCGCGGTTTGGAAGCGTACCGGCTGCAGTTCATGCAGCCGGCTCGCAGTGAAGGGGTGAGGAGATCGATTGGGTCTGCGTGGCAGGGGTCCAATTAAAAGGTCCGGCAGGCCTGGGGTAGAGGGTGGGCGGGGCGTGCCCTCGAGCAGGACCTGGTCAAGGTAAGCTCGAGCAGTGGGCGGCAAAGCAGCCTTCGCCTCCTGAAGTATGCGCCGGGGGGTGCGAGGTCTGGAGAGCCCCATGCACCGGGCGAGCATCAGGGGATCCAGCCAGTCTCCGCGGTCGTAGTCCAGGAAGTCTCCGACTCTCCTGACTTCTGCCAGGATCAAGCTCTGGCGCACCGAGCGGGACTCCGCCACCTGCACACGGAGCTGGGAGTTGTGTAGCAGCGGCTCCGCGAGGAGATCTGCTCCCACGGTGGCCGCCACGGACCTGGTCGTTAAAAACAGTTTCCAAGTCCGGAGGAGGTCCTGGTAGAAGACCAGCAGCCCCGAGAGGTCTCGCAGAAGACCTCCCCGACGGAGATAAAAGAGCTGCCGGTCATATTGGAGCCCTCGGATGAGGCGCAGGATGGCGTGCACCAGTGTGCTCCACGCCGAACTGCCTGCACCATAGAGGAGCCTCTGTAGGGCCTGGAGGCGGAAGACACGGACCTGAGTGTGTAGACACTTCAGGCCCTGTCCTCCTTCCTTCAGGGGTAGATGAAGAACCCCTACAGGGGCCCAGTGCGTTCCTGACCAAAAGAACCCCAGAATCGATGTCCAGAGGTTGGTCAGGAAACCCGGGGCCGGGACCAGGTTGTTGAGCCAGTACCAGAGCATGGACAGGACTAGCTGATTAAGCACCAGCGCTCTCCCTCAGAGGGAGAGACATCGGAGTAGTCCCGTCCATTTCCAGAGCCGCTCTATCACCCCGCCCTCTCAATTTTCCCAGTTTTCCAGCGGAGAGAGATGCGTGGCAGAAAGGTAAACGCCGAGGTAGAGCAGCGGACCCGCACTCCACCAGATGGTCTGAAGCGAGGGTGGGAGGGAGCTCGCCTGCCTCCAGTCTCCTACCGCCAAGCCAGAGCTCTTTACCCAGTTGACCTGGGCAGAGGAGGCTGCCGAATAGATGGCCTGGCAAGTCTCCACCCGCGCCAAGTCGCTGGGGTCCTGGATCACGAGGAGCACGTCATCAGCGTACGCCGACAGGACCAGCTGCAGCTCCGGCTCCCATAGCACCAACCCTGTCAACCTCCTGCGGAGGAGACAGAGGAAGGGTTCGATCACCAGAGCATACAGTTGGCCCAAGAGGGGGCACCCCTGCCGTACTCCTTGCCCGAAGCTGACCGGTTCGGTCAGGGTCCAGTTGAGCTTAACCAGACACTCTGCGGAAGTGTACAGCACCCGGAGAAAACCCACAAACTGGGGTCCAAAGCCAAACGCCTGGAGAGTGCTCAGGAGGTACCCGTGGTCCACCCTATCAAACGCCTTCTGCTGATCTAGGAACAGGAGGGCGAACGACAGACCATCTCTACGCCCAAGTTCCAAAAGGTCCCAAACCATAAATAGGTTATCAAAGATATTGCGGTCCGGGACGGTGTAGGTCTGGTCTGGGTGGATCACGTCTGCAAGCACAGACCCTAGCCGCAGCGAGATGGCTTTCGCTACGATTTGTAGTCCATGCTGAGGAGCGAGACGGGACGCCAATTTTGTAAATCGCGGAGGTCCCCCTTCTTCGGCAATAAGGCGAGCACAGCTCGCCTGCACGAAAAAGGGAGGACCCCACTCTGCAGAGACTCGGCCCAGACGGTGACTAGGTCTGGGCCGAGGACATCCCAAAACACGCGGTAGAACTCCACAGTCAGTCTGTCCATGCCTGGAGACTTATTAGTGGGTATATGATGGAGGGCTTCCGAGAACTCGGCCAGTGTGAGAGGCAACTCTAGCCAGTCTCGGTCGCTCGCGCTGACCGTAGGGAGCTCCTCCCAAAGTACTCTGCAAGCGCTAGGGTCGGTCGGATCCGGGGAGGAAAGACTTGCGTAGAAGGCTCGGGCCCTCCCGCACATCTCCGCCGGTTCCGTGAGGGGGGTGTCGTCTTCTGCCAGGAGGCAGGTGACGTGTTTCTTGGCCCCCCTCATTTTCTCCAGGGCATAGAAGAAGCTGGAGCCGCGATCGATCTCCCAAAGGAGGCAGATGCGGGATCGAACAAAGGCACCCCGGGCCCAATGGTCCTTGAGGGCCCGGAACTCCTCCCGCTTCTCCCTGCACGCTCCGCAGAGGAGCGGGTCTTCGGGGCTGGCGGCCAAATGCCTCTCCAGCTCTAAGACCTCCCGTTCCAACTGCTCTATCGCTGCATTTCTCCGTCGGCTGGTGCCCCGGGTATAGTCGCGGCAGAAAAGCTGGGCACGCACCTTCCCCAGGTCCCACCATCACCGCGCCGAGGGAAAGGCATGCCGCTGCCCTCGCCAGGCCAGCCAGAATTCCCAGAAGGACATCACGAAGCCTTCATCCTCCAACAGGCTGTTGTTAAAATGTCAATAGGCCGGCCCCGGCCTCTCTGCACAGAGGGAGGCTGTCACGGTGGCTAGGTGATGGTCAGAAAATAGGGCTAGCCGAATACTGGAGGAGTGGGCTCGTGAGAGATGGAAGCGTGATAAATAAATGCGGTCCAACCGGGAGTGGCTCGACAGATGGGCTTCCACCCAGACAAAGGTGAACGTGGAAGTATCATCCGGGTAGTGGTCACGCCAAATGTCCACTAGGGAGTGATGTTCAACTATCTCCCGGAGGGTGTCCGCGGCGGCAGGGCTCTGCTCGGTCCCCGAGCGGTCTCGCTCCTCGAGGGAGGTATTAAAATCCCCTCCCAGGACCAGGCACTCGTGAGAATCTAAGGTGCCGAGGAAGGCGGACGCCTGCTGGTAGAATTGCAGCAGCTCCGGGCCCGATGTCGGGGCATAGACGTTAACGAGGTTAACAACGAGCCCCTCTATATGGACCCGGAGATGCAGCAGGTGACCCGGCACGGCCTCGGCGACCCCTAGCACCTCGGGCGTAGGTCGGGGGAGAACAGGGTCACCACTCCAGCCTGCCGAATCGTGGAATGGCTAAAGTAGACCCTGTCCCCCCACTCCAGCCGCCAACTGTCTTTGGCGGTCGGTATGGGTCTCCTGCAGGAAAATCACAGAGTACCCTCTCTCCCGAAGGAAGGAGAGAACCTGGGACCTGCGGAGAGCCATCCTACAACCCCGGGTGTTCAACGTTGCGATGGTGAGAGGTGTCATGGGGGGGCTCGGGGGGATCCTCATTGGCAGGGACGCTCGCATCCCCCAGCAGGCCGTGCAATAGTCCTTGACCCATCCCGTAGATGAGTAATTGGTCACGGAAGATGCGGACCCGCCAGTAGGCCGCGGCATCCTGCTTCCCCGTCCCTTTACCTTCCCCCATGAGGGCCCTTGTGGCCCAGAGGATTTGAAAAAAATCCCCCCATCGCTGGAGAGCAAGCTGTACCTTGTTGCAGGAGCCACGGACATCCTCTAAAAACTTCCGCACCTCTCCTCGCAGCTCATGGGGGGGTGGGGTTACGGTTTCCCGGTTGTTTCCCCGGCGGGGCCCTTGGTGCAACCCCGTGGTCCACTAAAACGGACAAGCAGGGTGCGGACCCCCGATGGGGTGCCTGATGGGCTGGAGCTTCTAGGCCCGCCTCAAGCTCTGGGGCAATAGGGGGCAGTGGAGGGAAGATAGCAGCTCCTAATGGGTCGGGGCAGGAGAACACAAAGGCCGCTCCCTGGGGGTCATTAGTTGGGAAAGGGAAGGAGACAGCCCCAGTGGCGGCAATAACATTGCAGGAGGTAAATTGGATAGGGGTAGGGACAGGAGCAGAGGCAGAGACGAGGTTCTGGGTTTCGGGAGGCAAGCAGCTGGATGGTGGCGCCTCCTGATCAGACTCGAGGGTTAAGGGTGTGGGGAGGGAGCTCTCAGTGACACCGGGCGTGGGCTCTATGGTGGATTTAGCAGCCACAGCATCAGGAGGTGGATTATCTTCTGTTGGGCCCCCACCCGGGAAGGAAATCAATTGCTCCACACCAATGGGGGGGGCCCTGGCAATTTGTGTCCTGGCCGCGTGGCGCTGGCTGTCACCTGAGCAGGCTCGGTGGTCGTCAGCGGGGTGCCATCAGCGGCCGGGTCGATGGAGGAGTCCAGGGGCTCCTCAGAGGTGGGAGAAGAAGCAGCAGTTAGGAGGAGGGAGCATGGGGAAAAGAGGGGTGGAGTGAGGTCGCCCAAATCGAGGTTTGCTGGCAAAAGGTCGTCCTCCCCCTGGGCGACCGGGGTCAGATCTAGGGCCTCGATCTCCTCGAACATGGAGGAGAGGACACTTTCTGTCGCCCCGGAGTTCTCCCCGCTGGCACCCGCCATGACGGTTCCCTCGGGGTTCACGGGGGCTTCGGGTAGTGTGAGGACAGAAGGGGCTTCTTCAAGGGTCTTGGAAGGGAGGGTCTCCCGTGGAGGGGAGACACTACCTTCCGGTGCTACCACGTCTTTCCCGGATGACACCGGTGGATGGGACACACTCGTGGGCAAAGCGGAAGGTTCGGCATCGGTGCCCCCCTTCCTGGTCTTCCGGGGGGCCTCCGCCTCAGGTAGATGAGGCGGAGCTCAAGCCTTCCGCTTGCCTCGCTTCCCCTGGACTAAGGCCCAGCCCTCCATGGCATCATCTGGAGGCTGGTTAGCTGGGGTCATATCAGGGGGTAAAGGCGATGGCTCAGGGACTTGGAGAGGGACGGTGGGGCGGCATAAGGGAGGGAGGATTCTCCCTGGGGCAGGCTCTCTCCCATGCCTGGTGGTATCTCTGCCACACCCTCCTCCATAGGCCCTGCCAGATTGTCAGCAGCGAGGGCGGGGCTTTCCCGCTCGTCTGGGCTTTGTAGGGGAAGTGCCCCTTGGGCCTGAGCGGGAGAAGTGGTGGTCCAAAGAGGAGGGGGGGCAGGTTCGGATACCAGGCAGCCAGGGGCATCGGCAATGACGGGACCGATGTCCTGCCGGGCCTCAGGGATCCCAGATGCCCCTCCTTGTCGGGCTAAGGGGCAGTCCCTCCGGACATGCCCTGACGCCTGGCAGAGGTAGCACCGGGCTTCCCCCGTGGAGAAATACACCCGGTAACAGGCCCCCTGGTGGGGGACTAGGAAGGACCCCTCAAGCACCTCTCCGAGACGCGCCGCCAATGGCAGTAGAAGCTGCACTTGCTGGCGGAAGGAAAAGATGTGACGGAGGGAGGGGTCCTTGCAGCCCAATGGGAGAAGGTTGATGACAGAAACAGGTTTCCCCAGGGTGGAAAGGGCGGGTAACAGGGCAGCATTGGGGAGAAAAGGAGGGACAGAGGTCAGGACCAGGCGGACGCCCAGGTCCTCTAGCGGCTCTAAAGGGACAAACACCCCCCCACCGCCAGGCCCCTCTCCACTGCCTCCTGGGCAGCAGCCTCCGATGCTAAGAAGAAGACGACCTTCCCACACATTTTGGAGGCCGCCACAATGGCCGAGGGCCCCACCACCCTCACCAACGCCCGCACGTAAGTCTCCATGTGGGGCGAGGCGGGCACCAGGAGGCATCGGACACCGTGCTTCCTTGTCATGGTGGGGAAGGGGCCCCGGCCGCTGTTGATGGTGGCGGAGGCGGTGGGTGGGAGAGATGACGAGGCGGCAGGCAGGGGGGTTGCCGCCGCCGAGGCATACATCCTGGGGGCGGGAGGGAGGGACACCCGCAGTGCTGGTGGAGGGGGGAGTGGGGAGGGACGCCGTGGTCAGTGGCGGGGCCGCAGCAGTGGGTGTGGCCCCTGCCACGGAGGGCCTGGTTGTTTTAGCGGTGCCCTTCCCCTTCTTCTTGCCCTGGCCTTTCCGGCTGGCTGGAGGGGCTCCCCTAGAGTCTGGGGAGGCAGTGGGCATGGCAGCGGTGGAGGTCACCCCGGTGCCCTCCATTGCCGATGCCCCAGCGGGGGCGGTGGCAGGTGGTTAACAGGAGTTGGGGTCAGGTAAAAAGGGACAGGCTGTGGGATGGGCAGTTCTGGGTGGGGGGGCACATGAACCACCGTACGCTTGTCCAGAGAGTCCTGTTTGGTTGGCTGGTGCTTCTGGCCCACACGGTGGAATCAGGGCGAGCAGCTAAGTCCAGAGGCAGATGTTAAACAGCCAGCAATGACGGTGGAGGAGGCAGTTGTGAAGATGGTAGTGTGGGGGTTGGGAGGACACAGATGGATCGGGGGGCAGCTCCGTGCCACACCCCCTGTGTCCCTACAAACACAGTCTCGACAGGGTCAAGGCCTCCCCCCACACAAGAGCACAGTTCGAAAGTTACTCAGTCTTGGGTCCCCTCCATGGCGATTTGTAAATTCCCCGGGCGGTGTTCCTCTGGTAGACGGCTGTTTCCCTTCCTCGTCCGGGCTTTCTTTTTCGCAGCTCCAACATTTCAGGGATGCCGGAGCAGGTGATAAGAAATTCTCTCAGCCGGAGACAGGTCCACAAACAAATAGCAAGCAGGTGGGTCTGGGGGCTGGGTCCCTCCACTCCCCCCCTCCGGGGAGCGGGTCAGCAGGCCCCCCCTCTCTCGGGGGCGGGTTTCAGCTGGAGTGGCAGCAGCGTCCGAGGGGGGCGGGGGGCTAACGGCCGGCCAGCAGCCAGCCAGCACTCTAGCAACAGCAGAGAAAGGAAAAAAAAAACAACAGAAGGAAAAGAAAGGGGGGAGAGCGTCTGACCCGGTCAGGGGGGAAGCCGAAAGCAGGGGCAAAAAGCAAGGAAAGCCCAGGCCAGAGGGCAGCAGCAGGAGAGCAGGCTAAGTAGGTCCCTTTTCCCTGGGTAAGGTAACAGGGAAGGTTCCAGAACAATCAGGAACCTTCTGGAAACAATTAAGACAGGCTGATTAGAATACCTGCAGCCAATCAAGAAGCTGCTAGAATCAATTAAGGCAGGCTAATCAGGGCACCTGGGTTCTAAAAAAGGAGCTCACTTCAGTTTGTGGTGTGCGTGTGAGGAGCTGGGAGCAAGAGGCGCTAGGAGCTGAGAGTGAGAACGTGTACTGTTGGAGGACTGAGGTGTACAAGCATTATCAGACACCAGAAGGAAGGTCCTATGGTGAGGATAAAGAAGGTATTGGGAGGAGGCCATGGGGAAGTAGCCCAGGGAGTTGTAGCTGTCGCACAGCTGTTCCAGGACAGCTCTAGACAGCTGCATTCCACAGGGCCCTGGGCTGGAACCCGGAGTAGAGGGCGGGCCCCCCAAATCCTCCCAACTCCTGGTCAGACACAGGAGGAGTCGACCTGGACTGTGGGTTCAGAAAAACGGCCAAGCTGAGGGCTGCCGTGAAGCTCCAAGGCGAACAAATCCGCCAATAAGTGCAAGACCCACCAAGGTAGAGCAGGAACTTTGTCACAGTACTAAATGTGACACTCCAACACAATCACAAGTGGTCACAAAATGTCATCGTATTTAATGAATCATCACAATTAACAGGATTTAGATTTATTATTTTCATATATTCATGCTTTCAATATAATGAAGACATCCCTGACGATGTGACTGAATTTTCAATAAAGTTGATGTTATTTTAGTTGCCATCAACTGTGATTACTTGAAAGGATTCTTATCTAGTTTTCATTCACATTTCTATAGTCCCAAGTGTAGCATGATACTCTTGTAATGCAGACTGTAATTAAATGCACAGATCTCTCTATGGTTTTCACATACTTTAAAACAGTGCGGAAAAAATGAATGGTTTAACCAAGTTAACATTTTAGACCATTGCAGTCACTTCTGTAACAAAGAGATCCCCAACCCCAAGTACTGTTTTATTTATAAGTACAGTAGAACCTCAGAGTTACAGACACCTCAGGAATGGAGGTTGTCCATAACTCTGAAATGTTCGGAACTCTGAATAAAGCACAGTTCAGGCTCCAGATCCAGCAGCTGACACTCCAAGCCAGGTTTCAATAGCAGCTGAGCTCTTTACTCAGTGCCGAAGGAGTTTGCAAGCTTATCCCCCTCCTGCAGGGTGTGTGTGTGTAAACAGCGTGTCCCCCTCCCAGGAGAGGGGGAGGTAAAAACAGCTCTTCCCCCTCCTGGCTGGGGAGGGGCGGGGGGGGGGGTGAAAGCTGGCAGCCCCAGTGTCTTGTTGTAAGTGGCTGCCCCATGCGCAAGGGTGGAGGGGTGGGGACAGGCAGCCTAGATGTCCCTACCTTTCAGTGAGGCACATAAAATTAGAACAAAGTTAAACAAAGGGGTGGGGACAGGCAGCCCAGATGTCCCTACCAATATGGGCACAGTACATTATTTGCTTTTGTTTGTTTGTTTCTCTCTGCTGCTGTCTGATTGGTTACTTCCGGTTTCACATGGTGTCTGGCTGATTGGTCAGTCCATAACTCTGGTGTCCATATCTTTGATGTTCTATTGTATATGTATACATTAACATATGTTTTCTAAATATGCTTCAGGATCATCACAGAATGCTGGTACCAAAATCATCTTGAATTCCATGTTTCTTTGTGCTCAGATAATACAAAGCATCTCACATACACACTTTCATAACACCTGAACTCTAGGTGAAGAGGCATAACTAAGAAGGAAAAGCAAAGTTTTACTATCAAATTATTAATGGTCTGTATTAATCATAGCATCTAGGGGCCCACTGTGCTATGTACTGTACAAACACAAAACAAAAAGACAATCCTTGGCCCCACAGACTCACAATCTAAGCATAAGACACGAGACCACGGATGTATACAGACAAGCTGAAAGGGGAGTACAAGGAAGCAATGGGACAATACTGTTCAGCATGATAGGCAGTAGTGACACACACCAGCAGACTAGCCTAGCCAGTCAATTCACTAGGATTAAATCACTGAACAACAATATCATCACATAAAAAACTGCATTAAAACTCTGAAATATGCATAAGGTAACCACCACCACAATCCGGAAATATATTCCGCTGCCCCACTGTTTCCGAGCTCCAGCAGGCTTGAAATAGAGTAGTCTTGTTCCAATTATTGTACAGTACTATGCCTCGTACAGAGATCATGCCATAAAGCTTCTCCCGAACAAACTTTCCACATTCCAAATCCCACTGGTTAAGCAGCTCATTTCCCCAGTACCATACGATGTGTATCTAAGCTGACATCAGAATGGCTCTATGCACAAAGGGGCAAATCCAACCCCCTACCCCTGCAGCCATGAAGGTCTCCCTGGAAGTGGGAACCATAGAATCATAGAATACCAGGGTTGGAAGGGACCTCAGGAGGTCATCTAGTCCAACCCCCTGCTCAAAGCAGGACCAATCCCCAACTAAATCATCCCAGAGAGAGCTTTGTCAAGCCTGACCTTGAAAACCTCTAAGGAAGGAGATTCCACCACCTCCCTAGATAACCCATTCCAGTGCTTCACTACCCTCCTAGTGAAAAAGTTTTTCCTAATATCCAACCTAAACCTCCCCCACTGCAACTTGAGACCATTACTCCTTGTTCTGTCATCTGGTACCACTGAGAACAGCCTAAATCCATCCTCTTTGGAATCCCCTTTCAGGTAGTTGAAAGCAGCTATCAAATCCCCCCTCATTCTTCTCTTTCGCAGACTAAACAATCCCAGTTCCCTCAGCCTCTCCTCATAAGTCATGTATTCCAGACCCCTAATCATTTTTGTTGCCCTCCGCTGGACTCTTTCCAATTTTTCCACATCTTTCTTGTAGTGTGGGGCCCAAAACTGGACACAGTACTCCAGATGAGGCCTCACCAATGTCGAATAGAAGGCAATGATCACTTCCCTCAATCTGCTGGCAATGCCCCTACTTATACAGCCCAAAATTCCGTTAGCCTTCTTGGCAACAAGTGCACACTGTTGACTCATATCCAGTTTCTCGTCCACTGCAACCCCTAGGTCCTTTTCTGAAAAACTTCTGCCTAGCCATTCAGTCCCCAGTCTGTAGCAGTGCATGGGATTCTTCTGTCCTAAGTGCAGGACTCTGCACTTGTCCTTGTTGAACCTCATCAGATTTCTTTTGGCCCAATCCTCCAATTTGTCTAGGTCCCTCTGTATCCTATCCCTACCCTCCAGCGTATCTACCACGCCTCCCAGTTTAGTGTCATCTGCAAACTTGCTGAGGGTGCAATCCACGCCATCCTCCAGATCATTAATGAAGATATTGAACAAAACTGGCCTCAGGACTGACCCTTAGGGCACTCCGCTTGATACCGGCTGCCAACTAGACATGGAGCCATTGATCGCTACCCATTGAGCCAGCTTTCTATCCACCTTACAGTTCATTCATCCAGCCCATACTTCTTTAACTTGCTGGCAAGAATACTGTGGGAGACCGTGTCAAAAGCTTTGCTAAAGTCAAGGAATAACACATCCACTGCTTTCCCCTCATCCACAGAGCCAGTTATCTCATCATAGAAGGCAATTAGGTTAGTCAGGCATGACTTGCCCTTGGTGAATCCATGCTGACTGTTCCTGATCACTTTCCTCTCCTCTAAGTGCTTCAGAATTGATTCCTTGAGGACCTGCTCCATGATTTTTCCAGGGACTGAGGTGAGGCTGACTGGCCTGTAGTTCCCCGATCCTCCTTCTTCCCTTTTTTAAAGATGGGTACTACATTAGCATTTTTCCAGTCTTCTGAGACCTCCCCTGATCGCAATGGGGTTATGTGGAATAAGAAAGTATGTTGGATTTGAGAGGGGAGGGTTGTCATTTAAGGGGTTGCATACTGCCTGTACAGAGTGTGACCCAGCTCAGTGGTAACTCCCTGAACGGCAACCCTCAGGATGGGAGCTGTAATATAGGCAGGTCTCCCCCAAACAAGGAGGAGGAGGGAAGACTAAGCACTAAGTCAGCACCTGTTACAAGATAAATTACTGTGTGGATCAGTGGTCAACAGCATTAAAACAGGTAGGTGTTCAAATATTCCACTGGAAGAGATCTGCCTCCTTAACATCTGCTACATAATTTAGGACCAATTGTGCTCTGAGTTATTCCACTGGAATTACTTTGGATATATTTCAGTGCAGCTGAAAATAGAGTATGGCTCATTGTCTCCACAACAATGCACTAAGATTTTCTAAAAGCAACTCCTATATAATTTGAACAAATTATTTTCATTCATTTAGTTCCACTCATTACCATGCTACTCCTAAGCACTAATGATGAGTCATCATTTTGATAATATTCATATAGATACTAGCAAACACTGTAACCTGTTTTTTTGCATGCAAGAATGATTCTTCATTTTCCAACCTCAGTATATTTTTTGTATAATTAAACAAATTTCGGTTCCTGTATTTCCCACCACCTCTTCCCTCCCCACAAAATAAATATCCTGTGCCACGGTATTGCAAAACTTGGCTGCATTGAATTATCCTGCAAATGGCCAGGAAAGTTCCCAACAACAAAGCAAGTGCATGGAGATTGCGCCTCGCATTTCAGGCAGGCAGATCTGGAGGTAAAAGGGGTTTGTTTTTTAAAAACTAAACAATCATATTTACAATGGCAGAGACATCTGGGATCCATCTTTCTTCCTCACTGGTTGGAAGATTTTTATTTAAAATATGGGTTATTTGTAAATGCTGGACATGAATGTTCTTTAAATTTGTCTTCTACAGGCTTCAGTGGGAGAAAATTAAATAAGAGCTATACTCGGACACTTGTGTTCATACCTGCCCAGTGCTGATTAGCAGTGACATATCGACCTCTTGTCACAAACATTCACCCCACTCCTGTCTATTCAATATTTCAGGGTCCATTCTTGTACTTGAACATACTATTTTATAGTTTAAATATAATACTTTGTGCCCGTAAATTAAATCAGGACTGGGCTGCAGCGGTAGCAGTGCTCAGCACTGTCATTCAGAAGACCCGGATTTGATTTATGTTGGCCTCCCTCCAGTGTAAAATTAGAAGATCCAGTTTGTAGCCTCCAGGCTCAGTCCCCTTTGTTTCTAAAGTCCAGTGTCAGAACAGCAGCTCCTGCATCGTGGTACACAACCAAAAGCACTGGCAACATGCTTAATACTTGGCTTCCTCTCTCCTTAGGGTTCTATTCTGAAAGGAGAACTTGGTACAAATTCTTTATTCCCTGAAGACTATGTAGAACAGACTTCCCTACTCTGCTCAACCAACACGCCTTAGTAGAACTGGAGAGACAGCTTCTAAGGATGAGAGGGTAATTCAGTCTCTATGCTCACTTAATCATTAGCCTCTTTGCTGAAACTTGGAATTGGACTCAGCCTGTCAACACATTCACACAGACCTACAGCTAGTCATGAGATAATTATATTAACTAGCTACTAATTAGGTCTGGGTATAAACAAGTGACCCAGAGATGGGAAGCTTTGTATTCCATTAGCAGTCCTAAAGCACAGTCTTGGCAGGCACAAAATCTGACTGTTTTTTTTTTCAAATTGGGTCACAGATGATTACCTCTGCTCCATGCTATTCCCCTAATGCCTTGTCTGACAATATGGTTATCATCTGAATTATGGCAGTAGCTTCTACAGGCCTAACAGATCAGGTCCTGGCTGCGCTAGATGCTGTACAAACACACAGTAAGAAAGAGCTCCTCCTCCAAAGAGCTTACAGTCTAAACAGGCAATATAGGCATAGGATGGGAGGGGAAAGAGGCACAGAGAGGTGAAGTGACTTCCCCAACATCATACAACAGCTCCATGGCAGAGTTGGGAACAGAATGCAGGTCTTCTGAATCCCCATCAAGTCCTCTATCCCCTGACCTGCACTGCCTCTCTGATCTGCAAACAAGGCAAGTCACATCGGGCCCTCATATATCCCTGTGTCAAAGGGAACAATGAAGCCATTCTAGAAACCTCAGCCCCTCATCCCTTCCCATTTCAACCCTTGAAACTACAGAGGAAAACTCCATGGCAAAGCCTCAGCCTTGCCTATTACCAATCCCTTGATCTCAGTACTCCTATTCGCTGCTTTAGAATGCAAACTATTTTTTTAAGGGAGGAGAAAAGCGGAGGTTGCAGAATCATTAGAAAAACGAGTTCCTATTTTAGTGATGGTAGCAAGGAATGATAAAGTAGCAAAATAATGAATCTAAAATGCTGGCTCCATATTCCAAATGTACTTTACTAAATGATGCCTCCACTGTATATACAGTAAGAGCTTTAAAGAGCACACAAAGCAACTTGGGTGGGGGGAAATCAATCAAACAGAATTTATAGTTCGGAGAGTACTAAGTATTACTGTTTTATCCTTAAATGAAACACAAACCTAAGCACGAAAGGTTTCATTTTAAGACCATTTATGTGCATTGCCCGAATCATTATTTGGGGCAATGCTTATTTTGCATTTCCTTTATACCTGTTGTGTTATTTTGCATTTGATATAGAGATTGGCAAAGGTAGCAATGAAGAAGGCACTGAAGTAAGAAGCACTCCAGAAACCAATCTTTGAAACCCAATCTGCACTAACATCAAGTCAGTCAGTTGCTAGTTGGTATTTTGGGGATGAGGACAAATTTGGGGCCACAATCTGGAGAGACTAGTGGTCGGGAAAGGAGAGGAATGTGGATTGGATTAGGAGGCTACAGTAACCAAGATGAGCGATGAGGGCTTAGACAATTTTTTTTTTTTTATGCACGCCAGACAAACCTTTTTTGCCATTGGAACAGATAGGAAGAGTCAGATTTTCAAAATGTTGTGGAGAAAGTAGCAGCAAGATTCAGGGAACCTTCCTCTTCCAAGAAATGTTAAGATAATTGTGGCTTGGCAGCACTGGCATTATCTGGGGTCCTGGGATACTTTTGTAACCCACACACCTCCAGGGTATGGTGTTCTGTCCCATCTAGTGGCACCGAGACCACTTAGAGAGAAAGAGATTAATGAGTCTGCTCTACAGCCTTAGCTAAATGCATGAGCCTCTAACCGCATGAGCTAACAGCCACATGGCCCTTAACTAAGGCTGTACAGCAAATGCATTAATCTCTCTCTCCCTAAGTGGTCTCGGTTTCACTAGATGGGACAGAACACCACACCCAGGAGCTGTGTGGGTTAGACTTTATTTCAGCTTCCCCATTTATATCAGCTGCTTAGAACCAGCACATCCTTCACAATCATTTCTCTTAAGCAGCACTACCTCTGAACAGGAACCTCTACTATCCCCTTTCTTTCCAACGGCTGACCCCCCATTTGGGAACCTCTGTCTCTGCTCTGGACACCACTCCTGCATTTCTCTTTGTGGCCCAACCATCCCACGTTTCATTCCTGGTGTTAACCTACTGAACTCAGTGGAGTTATTTATATCAGGGAATTAATTTATAACTGACAAGATGTTAGAAGAAGAGACAGTGGAGAGCCGGTAGGATTGATTTGATCATAGGGAGAATTGCCTTTTGCAGTATCTTGTACTATGATGACTCTGTGTTGTGATTTTCAGGGATTGGCCCTATGAGCCTAACCCCATACTCCGCATGCAAGAAAAATTCCCACTATGGGGTTTTCTTCTGTAAGGAGTACGTAATTAGGCCCCTGGTCCTAAGGATGCACAAGAACAAAGATATCTCAATTGTAGAAAGAGCTAAACACACATTTTTTAAAGTAGCTCAGTGATCGGACAAGATCATTTTGTAGAGTGCCCTCCCAAATATTCTGAAGCAGCAGTCCAGAAAAGCCCAGAGCATGGTGCTGTCAATTTTCATGGAATTATAACTAAATATCATTAGTTACCAACAAAAAAAATTATAGAGAACTAAGGTTAAAGGTGTGTTTCAATGGAATCTATCTACACTTTAACAAAAATTTTACACCTTTAAAAAACAAAACAAACATAAGCAAGTCTTGAAGTGAACAGATAAAGGATCCAGCTAGTTCCCTGCTACAATATGCTAATTTTCATCACTTACTACTACCCCACGCAACTTGCACCATTTGTCCCCTTTCATTGGTCCTTCAATGGAAATGTGCTGTTGAATGTATACTACTGATTTTATACATAGCTTATAAATTATATATTGATTATATGTGTAATAAAGATTTCAAAAATAATATAGTCCCAGAGCATACTAAGTTATGTCAGTTTTCCCTACATTCTCGTAGCATGATACAGATCATGAAGTGTGTTGACTATTCTGTCATAATCAAGTGTCAGCATACACAAACTTCATGGGTTTGGGTATTTAACTCTGATTATTATTTAGCAATCAGTATTTTGGTAGTTATATTGTGTAGGTGATAGTATTCTAGTATTTGGGAACTAGAACCCTGAATAAGAAATGGGAATTTATAAATCAGTAATTTATTGTGTGTTCATTTTTCAGATGTCAATGGGAAATGTAAGGGTAGGTGAGTAGCATATATCAGGTGGAGTGAGAGAAGGATGAAGGACTACAGGGCAGTGGAAAAAGTCTGGAACTCTTAACTGTTCCCTTCATGACATCTGGGTTTCACAAAAAGTATAAAATAATTTTAAATAGGGTTGCTATTTATGTTTCCTACGAGGGGAGCTCTGCTCTGACAATTCTTATGAGGCCCATCAAAGCAGGCTTCTCCTCCTTCAGACTTCATTGGCCCTTGTTGCCAAGAAGGCCAATGGCATTTTGGGATGTATAAGTAGGGGCATAGCGAGCAGATCGAGGGACGTGATCGTTCCCCTCTATTCGACATTGGTGAGGCCTCATCTGGAGTACTGTGTCCAGTTTTGGGCCCCACAGTACAAGAAGGATGTGGAAAAATTGGAGAGAGTCCAGCGAAGGGCAACAAAAATGATTAGGGGACTGGAACACATGACTTATGAGGAGAGGCTGAGGGAACTGGGATTGTTTAGTCTGCAGAAGAGAAGAATGAGGGGGGATTTGATAGCTGCTTTCAACTACCTGAGAGGTGGTTCCAAAGAGGATGGTTCTAGACTATTCTCAGTGGTAGAAGATGACAGGACAAGGAGTAATGGTCTCAAGTTGAAGTGGGAGAGGTTTAGGTTGGATATTAGGAAAAACTTTTTCACTAGGAGGGTGGTGAAACACTGGAATGCATTACCTAGGGAGGTGGTAGAATCTCCTTCCTTAGAAGTTTTTAAGGTCAGGCTTAAAGCCCTGGCTGGGATGATTTAATTGGGGATTGGTCCTGCTTTGAGCAGGGGGTTGGACTAGATGACCTCCTGAGGTCCCTTCCAACCCTTATATTCTATGATTCTATGATTCAGCAAGTCCATAGGAAGTGTGTGTGGTGGAGGGGAGTTATACCTGTGTGGGATATTGGGGTAGTGGAGAAGAATGGAAAGGAAGCTTTTATCCATATTGAAAACTAATTGTTTTAATTAAGTTTAACACAGATAAAAACCCTCTGCTTTTCCATGCCCCACTCTGTTCTCCTGCCCTCTCGGCCCTAGCCTGTACACACTCATCCTCCAGACCTTTCCCAGTTTCATGTATTTCCCCACTACATCCCCTTCCTATTCTGCACTCTCCCACTTCCTGTATCTGTTACTCCCCTGATTCCTGCATTCCACAGCGCCACACTACCAAGTCTTCCTAGTCCCAGTCCTCCTTGCCCACCATGTCCACCTGGACATCCCCTTCACATTTCTCACCCCACTCCCCAGTTCTTGCCTGGATTCAATTAGCAGGTCAATTTTAAACATGTCTCTGTATACAACCAAAAACGCTCTTGTGCAAGGGTGGCCCAGGCCATTGTCGCAGGCAACAAAGGCAGAAGAGAGTCCAAAGTGGGAGTAAAGAAACATAATAGTGTATCCTGCCACCTGCTGGGACACCGAACTCTGTGCAATTTCAAAGATTGGCTTCTTTTTGGGGTCGTTGTGGGTGAAATTGGGACTTGGAAAAACTATCAGGCTTATCAGGGGCATTAGCCTTTGTTCCATAATGCAATCCTGGCCAGATCCTAAGTATCCTAAGATCCTGACCTGGCAATACCTATACATTTATTTAACATTATTGACTGCAATGAGGCTACTCACCTGTCTAAAATGTCTGTAGAATCAGGGCTGCAGCACACAAACCTATGCCATTTATTTCAAAACCAAAACTCCCACTTGACTTCAGTGAATCATAGAATATCAGGGTTGGAAGGGACCTCAGGAGGTTACCTAGTCCAACCCCCTGCTCAAAGCTCAATGGCTCAAGTTTAAGTCCTCAGAGAGCAGAGCCAGCACCAACTTATGCTACTGTCAGATAAATACTGTTACTGTGGGGAGGCACAGCAGGCATCTCTCGAATGATATTTAACTACATCTTACAAGCGTAAGGCAGCAAGAGATATTAAAGCACTCAGAGAAGGATCTAAAGGTGCCCCCTTTACGATAATGACTCACTAATGAATAACAGGAATGCTCCACATCCCAGGATTATGTACCTTCAGATCTACAAATTATTTTGTACAGAACAAACTTTTTGGCAGTCAGTGTTTCATATTTATTCACACATAGACAGCATCTGTCATTAGCTAGCTCATGTAACTCCTTTTGCATAAGTGGCAAAGATGACATTTGAGGCTTTTTCTTGACATTTCTTTTTGTCTCACAGAGTTTGGTTACATAAACAAATTCAAATCATCCAGGGCAATAACATTCTGGAAACTTACAACAAAGAGAAGGCTCTGCTTGTATCACATAGCATAATATTTTCATATCAATCAT
This sequence comes from Natator depressus, assembly GCF_965152275.1. Taxonomy (NCBI): domain Eukaryota; kingdom Metazoa; phylum Chordata; order Testudines; family Cheloniidae; genus Natator; species Natator depressus. Next base: position 43,985,481 of record NC_134234.1, read on the forward strand.
TAAGATATTATACTCCAATGTTACAGAATTATGGTAGATGTAAGTAGCACTTTATGTCATTAATGTTGAACCCCATTTTTCAGCTGATTCTAACTTTCTCAGATAAATCCCTTTTGGAGTAAACTATTCCATGAATTCCCAATGGTTATTTTTAAAAGGAGAAAATGAGTAAAATCAGTTCTGCTACTTCTAAATTATTCAAATATGCAAAAAGATACACTTTTTCATATGCTTTGAAAATAATTTTAATGCTATAACAACTCAAAATGGCTATAGGTACTAACTTCAAACTTGTCATTTTGTAGATCTAAGAGGTAAAAAGAAAAACAGGCTAGTCCAGAAGAAAATCAGTTATGTATTTTCATGGTTTGAAGTGTTTTTAAGTTGTGAATTCAAATATGACCATTAAAATGTTTCTACAAGGTTTCTTGCTGAACTTTTTAACTAGAGCAGTTTCTAATACTGTATGCATATGCAAATTAAGGATACCATGGTTAAGAATAAAGAAAAGGAGTACTTGTGGCACCTTAGAGACTAACCAATTTATTTGAGCATGAGCTTTCGTGAGCTACAGCTCACTTCATCGGATGCATACTGTGGAAATGGTTAAGAATGTAGCTGTTAAACTCTGTTCCTGAAGAGCTCCTAAACTGTGCAAGACTGCAGTTCTGATCCAGATCAAGGCAATACAGGAAGAGTTTGAAAATTTCCCAAGCTGAAAAGCTCCAGATTTCTCTTAACGTTTTAGCCCACAAAAGCTTATGCCCAAATAAATTTGTTAGTCTCTAAGGTGCCACAAGGACTCCTCGGGTTTTTTTTTCTGACATATCAGTTTTTCATTTCCCATCCTTAATGATGCGTAAGCCATAGTTATTTGTGAATACAATAACTATCTTCTGCTTTCCTAAACCATCTTTTTATCTAAGGATCTCAAAGTAGTTTAAAAAACTGAACTTCATTTACACCCACAGGTGCAGCATGGTGCAATATGCAGTGTGGGTCACCGTGCCTTCGAGCAATTCATGTTCAAAAGTTTAAAGCTGACTTGGTGGTGCAAAGGGAAAGAACATCAACTCCTCAGTTCAAAGATCCTCCACAGAGCACCACTTGCCACGTCTGTTCCCTAAGTAGTGCCCCTCTTTTGAAGCCACACTGGCCAGCACCAGGCTCCCCAGCAGAGCAAGTATTTTAGGTGTCATGCCCCACTCCAATTCCCTTCAAGATGGGTTTACCACCAAGGGGGCCTGCCATCCTGAACAGAAACAGTCACAGCCCAGGGCTGAATTTAGTCCATTAATAAATTAAGCCCCACTATGCCGCTATGATACCCATTTCCTATGAGTTAAGATGAGGCACAGAAAGTTACGGTCATACTGGTAATTAGGAATAGAATTGGGAATAGAATCCAGGAGTCCCAGACTCTTACTGTAAATCACCAAAGTCAATGAGTTTGATTCCCTTTTCCAGCTGGAGGAATAGGGGGGCCCTTCTCCTCCTGTTATCAAGACCCCAGTTCTGTCTGCTTAAGCTGCCTTTTTGCTTCCCCTATCCTCATGTTAGCTGGACTCCATTTTAGTCTGCTCTAACTTATGTCCGGCTGCTCATAGCCCTCTGGCTCTGAATAGCAGAGTGCAGCAGCACTCCATGATGGGATGGCAGGCCCAGGACTTCCTGATGCTTCCACTGAGAAGATTCAGCCCTCTACCTCATTCAATGCAGGGATGTGCTTTTACAGGTGTGTTCATAAATGAAAGCAGATTCCAACTCAAAGCCCAAAATATGAAACTACCAAAGATGCTTCAAGCTATAAGGCCCTATCCAGCAAATCCTTTTATTCAAGTGAGGTGTCCTACTGAAGGCAGTGGAAATAAAAGCCAAGGTGAAAAAAAGGACCAAAAATCCTATACAAACATATCAACCAATTCTCAGATCAAACATATGGGCCAAATTCCACTCTCAGACAGTGGCATTGGAACAATTTTTTATAGTGGAGGTCCTGAAAGCCCTTGAACAAAACTGTAAACCCTGTATACCATGGAAACCACTTCCAGCCAGAGGGTGCTGCTGCACCCACAGCATCCCTAGTTCCAGCACCCCTGCTCTCAGATAGCGTGGAATAAGTCTAGGGTACTAAAAACTCCACTGATTTCATGATTGAACTGTAACATATTTCCCTTTCCACTCCACATGCTTTGCTTTTAACAATAGTCCTCATGCTGACAGGGATGAATTGAACTCCCTGGGAAGTCCACCTAATGCTAATAAGTTAGCAGGTATCACTGCAGAATATCCCAAGGCTAATCCCTCTACTACCCCATAAATGAAGCATGCCATTTTCACAGCACTCAAAGCTCCCTTTCTATGTCAGTTTAAGAACAGAAAAGATGGAATGCATAATTCTTACATCATGATAGAATCAAACAGAATGGATGAAACTGAGAGTTACACTTGGGATTAATCTGGCCAAAGATGGTTATGTTTGTGTATGTTGAGTTTTTTTATGACAAATTTTAGTGCAGAGAATTTTTTGCGGGGTGAGAGGTAACACTCTCTTCCAATTAACGTTTTAAAACAGATAAATGGGCAATTGCCACTGTAATATATACACACAAGAGTTAATGTTTATCCCACTTAAGCACAGCATTTGATACAAATTTAATGTAGTGTGATAAATTAATCCTAATAAGATCAAATGAACTATTTCCTTCATATTACAAAGGTAATGCACCTACTAAATATTAATACAAGCCGCATGAAATCCTGTAAGACTGTGAAAATGAAGAGGCAATTACTACCTCATTTACTGATTACCTTTTAATTTTTATTGAAGTATATTATTTGTCAAATAAATAGATAACAAACTTAATTTCACAAACAGGACACAAAGTTTATAAGCCGAATTCATGCCTGGTCTATGTCCATCTCTCAGTGGAGTTACACCAGGAATTAATTCAGTGTTCTTGTATCTTTTTATTGTTACAGCTTAATCAACTTTTCTTACTATTCAATGTTATCTGCCAGTTGCTAAGATAATGGTATGAAAGTGTCACATGTAAAAATGTGCTTATACAGGCTATCATCCACTGAAAACACATGCCAATCCTATAAATAATCCATACATTAACAGGAAAATTAATCCCTTTAAAAATAATGGTTCCCTCTACAGAGCTAATCCTGCAGTCTTTACTTCAGGCAAAACTGACTTCAGTGGGAGTTTTGTCTAAATGTGGATTGCAGGGGTTTGCCCAGATTTAGGAATAAATTATAGAATTAAGAGACTGTAACATTGCTACAGAAATAAAAAGTCTATCTCACAAAAATAATTTCAAAGCTTCCTCTGGTAGTGTCCAAGAAGAGAGTTACAAAATAAAAAGGGTTGTACTGAATATATACTCAAGACTAGTGTGTAGCTTGGCATAATGGGTATCAGGTTTTTGAGAAAGAAACGACAGTATTTTTTACTCCTAACTTTGCGCATTCTGGATATTTGGTTAAACATCCTGCCATCCAAGCAACAGGACTGTCCTTGCTGTTTGTTCTCTTTATTTACACAAACCCTCTACAAAAAAACCAGACGTAGTTGATTAGTATTTTCAATTATGAATTTATTGACAGCTAAGATGGTTTATGAACCAGAACGACCAGGAAAAGCTGCACAAACTGCACAGAAACAGGGTATTGTTTATAACACAGCCCCATGTTAGCAATGTTTCACTGCAAAATGTCATTGCCACAGTAACACAAACATCTTCTCGCTGACAACAGAAGTAGTGACTATGTACCTAGCTCTACAGTCAGCTGGAAACTTTGAAAAAAAAATATAATAATTGGTTGTGGTAGTTAACTTGGAAATACTAACTGTCCAACAAAGGAAGGGTGGCAGTAACTGAAGTCAATGGATATACCCCACTCACCTAACTGTGTTCCAGAAGTAAACTGTCAGTTTCTTGCCAACGCTCTTGTGTGTCAGACCCTTATTACAATAAAGGTAAAGGAGCCACATTAGGACTAATTAATGCAAGATAGCTAACTACAAATACAGGGAGGATTCCACCTTTAAAAAATAGCTTAGTATAGCACAGCATCTTCACTTTAAAGTGATTAGAAACAAACTTCTGATTTTTTAAAGTTAAATTTCTTATCATTAGAACTATGCGTGTTCAGGCTCTGATGAGAAAAAACAAACTTTATTTATACGGTTAATGTATATTGCTGTACCTGTAATCCATTTTTATAACACACTTTTCAAGGTCTTCCTACAAAGCAATGTATAGAAAGAGCCACAATTCAGGCAAAAGCCTGGTTAAACAAATGGCCCGGACCTCCTTCTAGCCCACTCAAATATGCTACATTTCAGTCCACAGAACTCTGATTTGTCTATACTAGGAAATTTTCCCTATATTTCCCTCCATTTCCATTGGTTCACCTCCACCAGAGGTAGAAATAGTGGAGGCAGAAGGGCACATAAGGCCCCGCAGCCAGCACTTTAACCCCCATTTTGTGTGGATCTGCTCTGAGCCATGAGTTTACACCATCTGAAAATCTGGTCTGTGGTGCTTAAAACATCGGTGGACTGCTCCATAGCTGCTATAACTAGTAAAGCTGAATGGGTGGTATCAACAGTGGGAGACTTCAGAAAAAAAAGTAATTCTACTGTACACACAACATGTATGGGCCAAATGCTGGTGGATGTGCTCAGTTTTGACTCAGCCCTTATTCAGGCAAATTCCCCACTTCAGCAAATGGGTGTTTGCTTATGTAAAGACGAAGTCAAAACTGACTAAACACTTATGCAGTTGCGCCAATGTTTGTTGCCTACATTAGTGGAAAAAACAGCTTTGTTTGTACGAAGCCAGGCTGTACTTTTTAAGCATTGGCTTCTAAGGCTGAAAGTCTTCTCTCTCGACCCCCTGCCAGCGCCCTAGACTGCTTGCTGGGGCCCCCGCCCTGGCTGAGGGCCTGGACCCCCTGAACCACTTGTGGCTACCTTGCCTAAAGGTTAAAGCCTTCGACTGTGTGGTGCCCCACCCTGGCTGAGGGCCTGGGCCCCTGAACTATAGGCGGCCCTACCCTGCCTACAGGTTGGGGCTGGATCCTCTAATTTAGTCGTTTCCGAAGCGTGTGTAGCAAAGGGGCTTGGCCTCCCTCACACACCACAGCGAGGGAGAGCCATACCTACCTACCTGCTTACAGCATGTATGAGTAGTGCACACTGCTCCATATGGCATGCCTGGCCACCTCTGCAGACTGGTGCAGAGGAAGGTAGAACCATGGTTCCAACTCCTCCTTCCCCATTTTGGGATGGATTGTGCTGCTATGGGCACTGGCCCTGGGTCTGTGTCCTGTCTCTATGCAGGAGTCAATAACGAGAAGGAAGGCTGCTACCACGCTCCTTCTCCACCTTTAACTTGAGTATAGGACTTGGAGATGTACTGGGTGAAATTCACCCCAGTGCAAAAGTCCTGCACAAGGTCCTATCCCCCACTTAAGAAGTGTGTTAAGAGCTAGAGTGATGTCGTACAGCTTTCTGCAGGCTTTTTTTCATCATGGATGAAATTCACCCATAATAAGGTCAATATCTGCAAACCGCTCTGAAATAGATTAAGACCTCTACATAGTTTTTTGTAGTGTATTAAATTTTTATCACAGGTGCCTTTCAGAACCTGTGATAAAAAAAAGCAACAATGTAACATTTCAAAATGTAATGTTGTTCTGAACTCCAATAAGTGCTCTGTTTTCATATACTTGCTTGGCTTTATTCTGTTCTCAGCAGTACGAAAACAATACGACTGGCTATTGTTTCTAACAGTAACCAAGAATATTATTCATTTATTGGAAGCTTAATAACAAAGTCACACAGACAAGCACAGAGCTGTTTATTGATGCAGCATTTCACTTTAAGAGGTATGTTGATCAACAGTACATGGAGTACTGCACATATTGACTTTTTAAATCATATTTTCAACCACAAATCCAGAGCGCTCGGCTAGATCAGCATTGGTACAAGTAACATGGAAAATACGTAAAGCTACGGACTCAAGATTTTAATATATTTTGAGAGTATGAACCACATTTTAATACACAGATTGTCTTTATGACAATCTTCCCCCCTATTCACAATCACATAGACCACCTCCTCCCATTTGCAAGTGCATAACATCCCTGTGGCAATTACAGCTCTTGTTTAATGGCAAAAATATCCTATAAGTATTTAATATATGTTTTATTTCTTTTAGTACAGTTTCGGAGCTGGAAATAAGGAGTCAGCACCATGTGATCAAACTGCTCTCTGTCCATAACCAGCAAGTGCTCCGTACACCACAGCTTGAGAACCTCTCTAAGACAGCGTTTTTCAAAGTTCAGGTCACGACCCAGTACTGGGTCGCAGCATGTCAGGCACTCAGTCGCTCTGGTCAGCACTACCGACCGGGACGTTAAAAGTCCCATCGGCAGTGCTGCCCAGCTAAGGCAGGCTAGTGCCTACCTGCTCCAACACCACGCTGCGCCCCAGAAGCAGCCAGCAGCGGGTCCGGCTTCTTGGCCGGGGGGCCACGGGGCTCCGCACACTGCCCCCACCCCAAGCACCGGCTTCCTGGCCAATGGGAGCTGGGAGGGGTGGTGCCTGCGTGCGAGATCCAAACCTGCTGCTGGCCGCTTCAGGAGCAGTGCGGTCTGCGGTGCAGGACAGGCAGGAAGCCTGCCTTAGCACCCCTACTGCACCTCTGACAGGGAGTCGCCTGAGGTAAATCCGTACCCCAACCCCACACCCCAATCCCCTGCCCCAGCCTGAGCCTCCCCCCCAATCCGGAACCCCTTCCTGCACCCCAAACCCCTCATCCCCAGCCCCACCCCAGAGCCTGCATCCCCAGCCCAGAGCCCTGACCCCCTCCTGCACCCCAACCCTCTGCCCCAGCCCAGAGCTCCCTCCCACACCCTGAACCCCTCATTTCTGGCCCCACCCCGTAGCCCTCACCCACACACCCCAACCCTCTGCCCCAGCCCTGAGCCCCTCCCACACCCCAAACCCCTCATCCCCTGCTTTGTTCGGTCGTGGGCATCAACAATTTTCTCCAACTGGACCCCCCAGAAAAAAAGTTTGAAAACCACTGATCTAAGACATATGGATGGCCTTATGGCTGAAGCACAGAACTTGTAATAACAAGAACTCTAGCTCTGTCTGTGCCAAAGCCTTCCTGTGTGAAAGTTACATCACCTCTCTGGATGCCAGTGTGCACACCTGTAAAATGGGAATAATACTGCCCTGTCTCACAGGGCTCCTTGAGGCCTATGCCATTGTTTGTAAAGCACATTTTTTAAGGTAAAACTGAAGGACCCTGGTCTATGATCTTCTTTCCTGGGATGATTTCCCTTCTGTCCGTTCAGAAGATGACAGTTAATCTCAGTACATAAGAAAAATCTCATCTGCAAAATACCAAAGAAGTCCCACAAGATTCATGTTCCAAGACTGTAAGCCCACAATTCTGCTCTCAGGGTTGTTGATGGGAGATTTTTACAGGCAGAATGAGCAAAATATTGGAAACAAGATCCACCATATGTATTAGAGAGCAAAATTCTGCCCTTACTGATTATGCCTTTTTATACACCTACTTGCAGAGGCTGAACCTGCAATCCTGACACAGGCAAAATCATGGGACTGTGTCCAGGCTGCAGGATCAGGCCTACAGTTTGTAAGTATCAATTTAAACAAAGACCGCACCAGTTATAATAGCTGTTGTAATCAGAATTTAGTACTAAAATTTGCCATCAGATCCATAAATATGGCTTTGATCATCTGTTATTTAGTTATCTGGCTGCATCACGGCATTATTACCTAATCTCTGCAAGAAGTACTACTAATTGCAAACCATTAAAAATTGCATTATCTAAAGAACTGGGAACTCAGCATAACTGCTTATTATATTTATTTGTTCTCACTTCAGAGACAGTGGATTTATAGCACTGCTTCTTCCTTTTGCTGCTCCCAGGACACACTTGGAAATGAGATGTTTCATCTCTAGGGGGTTATCCTGGTAAAATACTCATATAAATCATTAAAACAGCCAAAGTGGTTTTGATTTTATTTTTGTAAGAACAAAAGAACATGCCCTTCCTGAGATTTCACTCAGTCCTTGCTCAAACTCTCACTGAGGTTAGCCCATAGACTGGCCATCATCTAGGACAGTAGTTCTCAACCAGGGATCTTGGGGCCATGTGGGGGGCCGCGAGGAGGTTTCAGGAGGTCCACCAAGCATGGCCGGTGTTCGACTCACTAGGGCCCAGGGCAGAAAGCTGAAGCCCTGCCGCAAGGAACTGCAGCCCAGGGCCCTGAACTCCTCCACCCGGGGCTGACGCCGAAGCCTGGGCAACCTAGCTTCGCGGTGCCCCCTGTGGCGTGGGACCCTGGGCAACTGCCCTGCTTGCTACACCCTAGCGTTGGCCTTGGATTTTATATGCAGAATAACAGTTGTGGCACAGCTAGGCCGTGGAGTTTTTATAGCATGTTGGGAGGGCCTCAGAAAGAAAAAGGTTGAGAACAACCTTTTTCCATTTGCAGACCCCTAAAAAATTTCAAATGGAGGTGCAGACTTCTTTGGAAATCTTAGACATGGTCTGCAAAGCCCCGCCTGGGGTCCACAGATCACTGCTCTGTGCGGCCCAGTTGGGCTGTGGTGTGATACAGAGCGACACTTCCTCAAAGGGAGCTCCTAGGTGACCAAGTGAAATGGGACTGTGCACCACCCCTTAGGATGGTGCAGCGGGCTCTGCCCGTGTATTTTTCCAGCTCTGCCCTTGTGCTCCTGTGCAAGGGACAGCCACAATCTGAGGCACAAATTCTCCTCACACTTCCCCCAAAGTCCTTTTTCAACTGGAGGAGGAGGCATCAAACCCAGAAGGCAACAAGGAATGTGCCTGCTCTTGGTGTGTTTGTAGAGGAGGTAATGAACAGTGGATGTAGGCATCCTCCTAAATAGGGGAAAGAACCTACAACATGCCTCAGCCAGGTCTGTAGTAAAGAGGGGTATAACCTGAATCCGAGGTGCCTCAAGGTATCACAGCAGAATTCCAGTCAGTCAATGTGTGGCAGACACCTCGTGGAAAGGGAGCATGAGCTGTGAACACCAAGCTAGCATTTTGACTTATTCCTGGTGGGGGAGTGCCCCTATAGCAGTGCTTTTCAAACTGTGGCTCGCGATCCAGTACTGGGTCGCAGAATGTAAGGCACTAGGTCACGGCAGCTCTGGTCAGCACTGCCGACCGGGCCTTTAAGAGTCCCGTCGGTGGTGCTGCCCGGCTAAGGCAGACTACTCCCTACCTGTTCTGATACTGCACTGCACCCAAGAAGCAGCCAGAAGCAGTCCACTCCTAGGCAGGGGGCCACAGGGCTCTGCGCACTGCCCCTGCCCCAAGCACCGGCTCCGCACTCCCAATGGGAGCTGGGGGGGGGTGCCTCCTGGCGAGAGCTGAGTGGAGCTGCTTGCGCACCTCCACCTAGGAGCCACACCTGCTGCTGGCCGCTTCCAGGGTGCAGCGTGGTCCACAGTGCCAGGACAGGAAGGAAGCCTGCCTTAGCAGCCACGCTGCACCGCTGACTGGGAGCTGCCCGAGGTAAGCCTGTGCCCCAATCCCCTGCCCCAGCCCTGAGCCCCCCCCAAACGCAGAGCCCCTTTCTGCACCCCAAACTCCTCATTCCCAGCCCCACCACACAGCCCTCACCTCACACCTAAACCCTCTGCCCCAGCCCTGAGCCCCTCCCACACCCCAAACCCCTCATCCCCAGCTTCGTTGGGTCACAGGCAATGTTCCCTCAAATTTTTGACAGGCCGTGTGCGCAAAAAATTTCTTCTGTGCAAATTTTTGACAGGCCATATGCGCAAAAAATTTCTTCTGTGCAAACCGTGGTGCTTCTGTGCAAATCTTTGTGCGCGAGGTGTTTCACCGTGTGCGCAGGGTTTAGGATCTGTGAGGGAACAGTGGTTGGGGCATCAACAATTTTCTTCAACTGGGTCGCCAGAAAAAAAGTTTGAAAACCACTGCCCTATAGCCCAGGAACACCCTGTGTCTGAAGCAAATAAAGAAAGAGACAGAAGAACTGCTAAATAAAAATCTCCCTAGGTAGTACTGTGCCTAAACAACCTTTTCAACATGTACTGGATGGCTCTCAAAAGGCAGCTATGGGTGAGCAACAGTTCCCCAACTACAGTAACACAGTAACAGTAACTGATCTCTTATTATTTATTTTAACCAACCCTTTCTCCTATCCCCCCCGCCCCACGGTATTTCCTTTTTGCATGCAATTTAAGACAGCCTAGGACAACAGAATCTGCCTCTCAAAAACCTGCACACTTTGGTCAATGTTCACTTTCTGCCCTTCACCCTGCAATGGTCTACGGGAGACAGAAAGGAGCACAAGTGCTCTCGATAACTAAAAACAAACTTTTCTCAGCCCACAAACAGGCATTTAGCAAGAAGGAAACAGTGAAGTGGAGAAAGTTACAGAAAAGCTAAAGATCTTCCACATTCTACACAAGTTCATCAGAAAGATCATTGGCCATGATCTTTTCATTATTTGGGCTTATGTCCCACACAAACATGTATATTACTGGTATGCTAGCCCAGTTAAACTTGTATTACTTCCTATTACTATTATGTCACATTTTTAAAAAATCTATAAAAAAGGTATGTCTTTGAAAACAGTAACAAAAAGCAAATGTGTAGACTCCAGGAGGCCTCTTCCAAACAGTAGGCCTAATTCTGACCTCTCTTGCACCAGTTTTGCCCCTAAGTAACTCCACCAGAGTTACTTCTATTTTACATCAGGAGAAGTGAGATCTGATTTAGACCTACTATCTCTACATCTCATCCACTATTGCCTTTCATCTTTGGGGCTGCAAGCAAGAACCCTGGGTTTTAATATCACCTGTGATTAGCTCTCACAATTGTGCTCCAAGGAGTCTTGTAATTCTCTCTCACTACTGTGGGAAGAAAAGTTTACCACCTGTAACTGACTCTCTCATTTTCGTGCCACAAAGTGATTCCACTGTAAACGACCTGCCTTTCACTCGCCTCTCTCTCTGCTTGCAGCTCCCCTCTGGGGCTGCAGCCACCCCGAGTCCGCACACCAGCTACTGACCTGACTACACTACCACACATGGGTGTCCAAGAGGCAGAACTTCACCAGCAGGGAGCCGGCTGAAGCATTGCCTCGGCCCCAGGCTGCTTTCCCCAGAGGAATACAGGGACTTGCAGCGTGGCCGGGGTTTCCACGGGCTACCCCCGCCCGGGCGGGGGATGAGCGCGGGGCAGGCGCGAGGGAAGGGGGCAGGGGGCACCCGCGCGAGGCGGCCGCGCGCTCTTACCTGACCCGGTTGTCGCGGAACTTGCTCTGCTGGGGCTGGTTCAGGTGAATGGTGCGGGCGGCTGCCTCCGCCTGATCCGCTGAGGACGTGGCTCCGGACATCTCATCATCCGCCTTCTTATAGCCCGAGGGGGAACAAACGGGTCCTGCAGGGAACAGCGGCAGAGAGCGCCCGAGTCAGCGAGCAGCGCGGGAGAGACTCAGAGAAGCGGCGGGGGCGGGGGGGGGATGCTGCTGCTGCACAGTGCACAGATCCCGCCAGTGCATCGGGCTGCCCCTGCTGGGCTGCAGCCGCTGCCGCCGGCCGCCGCCAGCTCTTGGCCCCGGGGGAGCCGGGTAGCAGCGGCAGCAGCAGCCCGGGAGTTGCACGCCCCTGTGGCCCGGCCCTGTGTGGGCAGAGCCGCGGCACGGAGAGGAAAGCTGCTGCCTGACCGCGGGAGGCACAGCCCCTGCCCTGCTCTCACCGGGGCCGCTAATCATAAACAAAGTAAGAGCGACAAAAGGAGGCACCCCGCCCTGCCCGTCGCAGCCGGTTGAACCCACCCTCCTGTCAGCAGCAGCAGCCTCTGCCGGTCCCCAGAGCCCCTGCACATGATGGTGCCTTAGTGGGTATGGGGGGGGTTAACGGGTGCGTGGATAGACGTGAGTGGGAATACATGAGCTGGGATTGTCCCTGGCAACGGGAACCTCTAGAAAACAACACACCCTGGGGATTAAAGAGGGAGAGGGGGAGAGAGAGATGATAGACTGAAGCGATCTTGCCTTTAGGAGTTTCCTCCCTGGTGTTTAGCCAAAGCAATGGCTGATGATGAATAATGCAAGCTCCAGTGGAAAAAGCGCTCACAAGCCCTAGTGTAAAGGAGGCTCACCTAAGGCGACGTACTGGGGAGAGGCTGTAGCAACGTTTTTCTTGCCAGAGAGGGCTTCCCAAGTATATGCTTCCTGTTGCTGCTCATTTGCTTTAGATAGGGTGACCATACGTCCCGTTCTGGCCAGGCCATCCCCTTTTTAAGCCTGGTCCCGGCCGTCCTGCCTTTTTTTTTTGGGGGGGGGGGGGCAAAAGTGAGCATTTGTCCGGTTTGTCTTGCAGACTTGATCAGCTTTGTCAGAAAAGTGGGGTGCAGTGCAGAGGAACATGTGGCGATACCAGCCCTGCGTGGGCAGGGGAGGGTTTGGGCCAGCCCCACACGGTGTCCTGTTTTCCCTTTGGGAAACATGGTCATCCTAGTTTTAGGAAGAACACAAATATGAGGGGAAGGATGTTAGTGGGGCTTAAGCAACGGAGTGAGTGTCAGAACACCCGGGTTCTGTGCTTATCTCTTGCCACCGATTTCCTCTGATGTCAGAAAGTAACTGACACTCAGGATGCCTCAGTTCCCTCCTTTCTTTAAAAAAAAAAAAAAGATATCCCCACACCCATCTCTCTGGCAGGAAGACTGTGAGGTTTAATGTTTGCAATGTACTTTGGGATCCTTAGGTGGGAAGTGATACAAGTGTACAAAATATTTTATATCACATTTTACCATCCAAATAATAACTTTTCATCTATATAGTCCCGCCTGAAACACCAGAATCTGAAAGCATTTTCACAAAGGTGGGGATTACTATCCCCATTTTACAAATTTCATTCAGTCTGCACTGGGCTGGGGTTTTTGTTTGGTTGGTTGGGGGGGGGAGGGGGTTGTTCCATTTTTCTGATTACAACTGGGTCAGTTCAACCTGGTTCTCCAAAAGGTGTCATAGCCTTGTATAGACCAGCACTCACACAGCTAAACTGTTGGTAGCTAAAATTCACTAAGATAGGCAAGGTCACTGACTTCAATAAGAGCAAGTTCAGCTCTCATAAAAGAGAAAGGTTTCCAAACACACAAAGGTACGGTACAGACAGTCACAATGTCAGCTGCACTATGTAGCTCTATCAGTCAAACCAGCCATTCTAGATAAAAGATAGTGAGAATTTATTTCTTGAGACACCTTGGCTTCCTGGTGGAGAGTCTGCTCTATTCAACATATGCCAACTTGAGCATCGTGAGCCTGACCAATGCCCACTTAAGTCAATGGAAAGATGCTTACTGACTTTAATGAATTTTGGTAAGGCCCCATTTATGCTTTGATCCTGCAAAAACTTCACCACAATTTGCTTTAGATATGTGAGTAGTCTGTCCAGTGATATGTTGTTCTGTCAATGGGACTATTCACAAGACATGAAAGTAAGCATGCCCATACATTTTCAGAGAATCACGGTTGAATTGTAAAGATGAGGATTCTGTAAACTGGGCTGATGAATATGAATAGAAGCCGGACCCGCTGCTGGCTGCTTCTGGGGCGCAGCGTGGTGTTGGAGCAGGTAGGCACTAGCCTGCCTTAGCTGGGCAGCACCACCGATGGGACTTTTAACGTCCCGATCAGTAGTGCTGACCAGAGCAACCCAGTGCCTTACATGCCGCGACCCAGTACCAGGTTGTGACCCAAACTTTGAAAAACGCTGTCTTAGAGAGGTTCTCAAAGGTGTACAGAGCACTTTTACACTCAAATCAGATTCAAAACAAAAATGAACCACCACCCACTTTATGCTCTGAACTTCATAATCAACATCTATAGCCCTTAGCTTAATTTTACAGTTTTGAAACTTGAAAAAGGTTTTAACATCTTGACCTGTAATTACAGAAACATTACTATAGCAGTATTTCCAAAAGAATTCTTGTGAATCTGTGTGTATTAACTACAGATAAGACAAAAAAAAATATGTATGGCAAAAATTCATTCATTTGTTCTGTCACACCTCAAACCTGATTTATAGCAAAACTACAGGATGTATAGATGTCTCTGTGTCTTAAGTTGTTACACACACTCATAGCCAACAGCTCCACCCCACCCCACCCACGCAATTATAGCCAACAGCCCAGTGATTAGGGATGTAGTAGACCCAGATTCAAATTCCTGCTCTGCCTGATATAGAAGGGACTTGAATTCAGGTCTCTCACTATTCAAAGAATGCCCTAACAGGCTATTGGATATTCTGATGCTGGTGGGGAGGTCTCTCAATCTCGCCTGCTGAAGTTCTTCCACTTTGTATAAACAATTTAATTATTTGTTGGAGCAGCAACTTGAATGTGATACTCCCCTATTCAAGAAAAAAGAAAAGGCGTACTTGTGGCACCTTAGAGACTATCAAATTTATTTGAGCATAAGCTTTCGTGAGCTACAGCTCACCGATGAAGTGAACTGTAGCTCACAAAAGCTTATGCTCAAATAAATTTGTTAGTCTCTAAGGTGCCACAAGTACTCCTTTTCTTTTTGCAAATACAGACTAACACGGCTGCTACTCTGTCCCCTATTCAAGGTGAGTGCCATAACCACTGAGCTATACAGTTATTCTCTGTTATTCTCAGTTATTCCCAATACCTATTTTATACACAGTGGAACAGCTCCAGCAGGGGGGACTGAGAGAGACCAACCCCAGAATACCCAAGTGGTTAGGGAAGTTTCCTGTGACATGGGAAACCTGCTCCAAATCAGACAGAGCAGATTTGAATCTGGGTTTCCCACTTTCCAGGTGAGTGCCCTAGCCCCTGGGTATTCTGACACCCCAAAATTCCCAACCTGCCTGCCCCCGACTGCTGTGTGTGGGAGGTCTAATCTGGTAGGCATGCTCTGAAAACACCTACCAGATCTCCCCAGATCAGGGAAGACAGACACAGGAATGCCTAATTTGACAATGCTGCCAGTTTTGTGAGATCCCTTTGTAATTCTTTACAGTCAGCTTTGGACCTAACTGCCTTGAGTAATTTTGTATCAGCTACAAACCTAGCCACCTCACTGCTTACCCATTTCTGCAGATCATTTATGAATATGTTGAACAGCACTGGTCCCCATACAGATCCTTGGGGGACCCCACTATTTACCTCTCTTCCACTGTGAAAACTGACCATTTTGTTTCCTATCTTTTAACCAGTTACTGATCCATGAGAGGACCTGCCTGCTTATCCCATGACTGCTTACTTTGCTTAAGGGCCTTTGGTAAGGGACCTTGTCAAAGGCCTTCTGAAAGTCCAAGATCTAGATCCACTGGCTCATCCTCATCCAAGTTTATTGACATCCTCTAAATTGTAAAGGGAAATCATGCCTCAACAAAAGCTGTTGGCACTTTCCTAAACATATCGTGTTCATGTATGTGTCTGATAATTCTGTTCTTTACTATACTTTCAAACAATTTGCCTGGTACTGAAGTTAGGCTTACTGGCCTGTAATTGCCAGGATCGCCTCTGAAGCTATTTTTAAAAATCAACGTTACATTAGCTATCCACCAGTCATCTGGTACAGAGGCTGATTTAAGCAGTAGGTTACATACTACAGTTAGTAGGTCTGCAATTTCATAATTGAGTTCCTTCAGAACTCTTGGGTAAATATCATTTGGTCCTGGTGACTTATTACTATTTAGTTTATCAATTTGTTCCAAAACCTCCTCTATTGATATCTCAGTCTGGGACAGTTGCCCAGTTTTGTTATCTAAAAGAATGGCTCAGGACTGGGAATCTCCCTCACATCCTCAGCAGTGAAAACCAGTGCAAAGAATTCATTTTTGCTTCTCGGCAATGGCCTTGACTTCCTTGAGTGCTCCTTTAGCACCTTGATCATCCAGTAGTCCCACTGATTCTTTGGCAGGCTTCCTGCTTCTGATGTACTTACAGCAAAAAATAAAAATAAAAGTCAGTTTTTGTGTCCTTAGCTAGTTGCTCTTCAAATTCTTTCTTGGCCTACCTTATACTTTTACACTTAACCTGCAAGAATTCATTATCCTTTCTATTTTCCTCACTAGGATTTGACTTACAATGTTGAAAGGATGTCTTTTTGTCTCTAACAGCCTCTTTTATTCTGCTGTCTACCCATGGTGACATTTTTTGGTCTTCTTTGTGTTTTTTTTATTTCAGGTATACATTTAACTTGAGCCTCTGTTGTGCTGTTTTTAAATAGTCTCCATGCACTTTGTAGGCATTTCACCCTTACGGCTGTTCCATTTAACTTCTGTTTAAGTAGCCTCCTCATTTTTTGTGTAGTTGCCTTTTTGAAGTTAAATGCTGCTGTGGTGGCTATTTTTTGGCATGCCCTCACCCCATACCCTTACAAGGATGTTTTATTTAATTATATTATGGTTGCTATTACCAACCAGTTCAGTGATATTCACCTCTTGGACCAGGTCCTGTGTGCCACTTAGAACTAAATCAAGAATTGCCTCTCCCCTTGTGGGTTCCAGGACTAGCTGCTCCATGAAGCAGACATTGATGGAGAAGCAGTCTAAGAATTTTATCTCTGCATCCCATCCTAGCATGTGCTAGCACTACCCATACAGATGCTACAGAACACTGGGAATACAGCATGTGAGGTGTGTAGGAAAAAGGCTAATACCTTTTCTTTGCCTAAGGCAAAACTCAGGTTTAAGTCAGGCATAGCAAAAAGGAGCTAACTACACTGGCCTACATTCAACTTGGGGCCTATCCCCACAAATCACCCCAGACTTGCTCAAAATCACCTCCCCTTCACCCTTGCCTACAAGACACCTTCTGAGACATTGCTTTCACTTACTCCTCACTAAACCACAAGACCACAGTCATGTACACCCGTAAACTGACAATCTCCACGGCAAGAGGACGCCCTCCTACACCTCCACGGACACAACTGACAAAATTCAGTGCTGAAATGAGGCACACATGCACCTTTCAACACATCACAGTAACAGATCTGCCAAGCTACTCCAACAAATCCCTTCCGTATTCCATACAGTGAAGGCAGGTGGAGTGCATGCAGATAACTGCTGGAATTAAAATCTGTGGTGCGCAACGCATACAACTTTCTCATGTCTACCTATTATACCACTCGTACCAAACCATTTCCAATGATTACTGCAGCTCGGAGGGGCAAAGTCCAGGTGCAGGGGTGGCGTGTACCTTAACATTGTATTTCTCGGTTTTCAGAGATTTAAGCTTAGCCATTCTCGACATTCAGGAATGCCACTGGACACCCCTGGGCAACTCTGTGTTAATCAAATTTCGGGGCATTATAAGCTCTTTGGGGGTAGGGACTGTCTTTTTGTTCTGTTTGTACAGCCCTAGCACAATGGAGTCCTGGTCCACGATTGAGCTGCCTAGGCAATATGAAAATACAAATAAATAATAATAAATTAGACTAAAAGTTCAGCATGTTTTTTCACTTGCAGATTCTGGGCCATTTTTGGACAGAAAAGCAGCTGTACATATCTGACCTGTGGGGAAAAAGTCTTCTGAAAATCCTTATGATTGGGATCCTGTATTTTCAGACTGTCACACCGAAATAGTTCGTTTCATTTCAAACAGTATCATTTTACTCCCTTTTTCTTTATAAATATCAGTGCCATAAAGCAGCAGTATATGAATAATATAGTTAAGTAGATTTCCAAGATAGTCACATTTTACAAATACTACAAATTGCTGTAATGAGCCATAAAGCCAGTGTCTCTTAGACCATGGTTTTTAGTATCTACAGAGGTATGAATTTAAGTTCCCAAGCTCATCTTATGAAGGTGTTATGCAGGTTTGCTTTGAGGACGAGGACTGATAGGTCAGATGCAGAGTAACTGCTTTGTGAAAAGTGTTTTCCCACAGCTGATAGGGTGTTTTTGTCTTTTATTGTTTTCTCAGAGACACTAGTTTGGCTCATTATGATTTGTAACCTACTAACCCTCCTTTCATCCTATCACTGTTAATTGCCCCCTTCATTTTAAGCGGTTTCTTGCAATATGTGTGAACCTCTTATGCTTAACAATCTCTCCCACCTTGCATTAACTGTGATACCCTGGTTACCCTTTCCAAACCTGATGCAGAGCTCTGTGAAGCTTGAAAATTTGTCCCATCTCACCCACCTTGTGTGTCTCATATCCTGAAACCAGCATGACTACAACAACACTGCAAATTACAAATGGAACAGGACATCCAGTACTGTCTCCAATGATGTGCTAGAGGAGGCTCCTAGGGGTTCCAAAGAGCCTGTTGTTAACTTTTCTACAGAAAAGTCAAAGAAAGGTTGGGCTGATTTCCTTGCCTGTGATGGAATTTACCCTTGGCTCAAAGGTGCTCTTGAGGAATATTTTTAGGTTTTTGGAATGGAGCAAACTGCATCCAATGGCAGTTATTTTCAGCAAAGTGCCTAGGAAAGTATATTCCACTGGTCCCCTCTAGTTTTTGTTTTTTTCTTTTTTTTTTAAAATACCTCAAACCCATTTCAAAGTATACGTGTATAGATTTTTCTGATTTGGTTTCAGGGCAACTAAAACTCCTGAAAGAGAAAAAAAGTGAGAATATTAAGGGCTAGTTGATCCACTCAGGAGGCCAACTGCAGGTAGCTGAAGCCTACCTCTGGAAGACTGGAATGCTAACAACCTAATGCATCTCAGCAGAAGCTAATATTGAGGTCTTGGTGAAAGACCCCAACACTGGTATTAATTTTAGTGCAAAAATTATTTATTATTTTTTATGTTATTTATTAACTTGAATAGTTGAAATAATCAATACTCAAACAAAATTCATAGTAATGAAATTGTATTCGAAGCACATGTATGTATCTGAGGCTGCTTACAACACACACTAATAAATAATGAGAAAAGAGTTGAGAAGCATTTATGGTAAAAATACAGTTCAGTATATGTCAGTGATAAAATAGTCTCTCTTGACGTCATCTTCATTCCCATTCAGAGCACATTCCTCAAACTACAAATGAAAGAAGTAGGGCTGTCAAGCGATTTAAAAAATTTCTCACGATTGTCACAGGTTGGACCCCTTGGGATGCCACCTGCTGTTCTGGGATGCCACTGAGTCAGACAATTCTGCCAGCCTGGGCCCCCTTTTACCTGGCCTTGCTGGGCTAGGCTCCCTAGCTTTTTCCAGCCAAGCACACAGGCAGGGCCACACCCAGTTGCACAGAGAGACAGTGATCTGCTCTGGGAAGGCTCAGTTTAAGGGGCTTGCTACAGCTCCCAGATGACCACCTCCCTTTGGAATATAAACCCACAGTTACATGAAATTCGCCCCCTCTCTCAACGTGAAGAGAGGTGTGCACACTTCTTGCCCCCCCGGCCCTGTTAGAGATTACAGAAACTGAGTTTAATAAACAAAACAAATTTTATTAACTATAAAAGGCAGATTTTAAGTGGTAAAAGGGGTAACAAACAGAACAAAGCAGATTAGTAATCAAATGAAATCAAACACACAAACTAAGCTTAATACACTAAAGAAACTGGTTACATGTAAGTTCTCACTCTAAATGTGGTTCTAATAATCTTCTTCACAGGCCAGATACCCTTCCAGCCTGAGTCCGGTTCTTTCCCCCAGTTCTGTCTTAGTTGTTTCCAGGAGTCATCTTGGGTGGGATAGCAGGGGAGAACTCATGACCAGGATTATCTCACTCCCCACCCTTAAATAGGATTTGCATAAAGTGGGAATCCTTTGTTTCCTAGTTTGACCTCCCCCCTCCCCCGCTTCTCCTGGAACAGTACAGAATTTAAGATGGGTTCCAGTATCAGGTGACATGGTCACATGCCTCTGTAGAGCCCCTAGAGCCATTCTTCACAGGTTGACCCACACATTCACAGGAAGACTAAGCTCTTTTGCAGTCCATTGTCTCTTGCTGATGGGCCATCAGCACTATCTGGCTTTTTCATTGTTGTACCTGAAGTGTTAGCAGGGGGTGTCACCCAAAGTAACATAGTTGAAATATAGATACATAGTCAATACTCCTAATTTCAGATACACAAATGCTACATGCATACAAATAGGATAATTATATTCAGTAAATTATAACCTTTCCAATGATACCTTACAAGAGTTATCTTGAGTAAAACATATCTTAATTATGTCATATTGTACAAAAGCATATTTTCATAAAGAATATGGAGTGTAATGTCACAGCAAATAATCACACTGTTAAACAATAATAGAAGACCATTTATTTAAATATTTTTGGATGTTTTCTACATTTTCAAATATGTTGATTTCAATTACAATACAGAATACAAAGTGTACAGTGCTCACTTTATATTTATTTATTATAAATATTTGCACTGTAAAAAGAAATAGTATTTTTCAATTCACCTCATACAAGTACTGTAGTTCAATCTCTTTATCATGAAAGCTGAACTTAAAAATGTAGAATTATGTAAAAAAAACCCTGCATTCAAAAATAAAACAATGTAAAATTGTAGAGCCTGCAAGTCCACTCAGTCCTACTTCTTGTTCAGCCAATCGCTCAAACAAACAAGTTTGTTTACATTTCTAGACGATAATGCTGCCTGCTTCTTCTTCACAATGTCACCAGAAAGTGAGAACAGGCATTCACATGGCACTGTTGTAGCCCACATCGCAAGACATTTACATGCCAAATGCGCTAAAGATTCATATGTCCCTTCATGTTTCAACTACTATTCCAGGGAACATGTGTCCATGCTGATGACGGGTTCTGCTCAAAAACAATCCAAAGCAGAGCAGACAGACACATGTTCATTTTCATCATTTGAGTCAGAAGCCACCAGTAGAAGGTTGATATTCTTTTTTGGTGGTTCAGGTTCTGTAGTTTCCGCAACAGAGTGTTGCTCTTTTAAGACTTCTGAAAGCATACTCCACACCTCGTCCCTCTCAGATTTTGGAAGGCACTTCAGATTCTTAAACCTTGGGTCCAGTGCTGTAGCTATCTTTAGAAATCTCACATTGGTACCTTCTTTGCATTTTGTCAAATCTGCAGTGAAAGTGTTCTTAAAATGAAAAATGTGTGCTGGGTCATCATCCAAGACTATTATAACATGAAATATGCGGGTAAAACAGAGCAGGGGACATACAATTCTCCTGCAAGGAGTTCAGTCACAAAATTTAATTAACGCGTTTTTTTTTAATGAGCATCATCAGCATGGAATCATGTCCTCTGGAATAGTGGCCAAAGCATGAAGGGGCATATGAATGTTTAGCATATCTGGCACGTAAATACCTTGCAATGCTGGCTACAAAAGTGCCATGCAAATGCCTGTCCTCACTTTCTGGTGACATTGTAAACAAGAAGCAGGCAGCATTATCTCCTGTAAATGTAAACAAACTTCTTTGTCTTAGCGATTGGCTGAACAAGAAGTAGGACCAAGTGGACTTGTAGGCTCTGAAGTTTTACATTGTTTTGTTTTTGAGTGCAGTTATGGAACAAAAAATCTACATTTGTAAGTTGCACTTTCACAACAAAAAGATTGAACTACAGTACTTGTATGAGGTGATTTGAAAAATACTATTTCTTTTATTATTTTTACAGTGCAAATATTTGAAATAAAAATAATATGCACTTTAATTTTAATTACAACACCGAATATTATATATATGAAAATGTAGAAAAACATCATAGAATCATAGAAGGTTAGGTTTGGAAGAGACCTCAGGAGGTCATCTAGTCCAACCCCCTGCTCAAAGCAGGACCAACCCCAACTAAATCATCCCAGCCAGGGCTTTGTCAAGCTGGGCCTTAGAAACCTCTAAGGATGGAGATTCCACCACCTCCCTAGGTAACCCATTCCAGTGCTTCACCACCCTCCTAGTGAAATAGTTTTTCCTAATATCCAACCTACACCTCCCCCACTGCAACTTGAGACCATTGCTCCTTGTTCTGTCATCTGCCACCAATGAGAACAGCCTAGAGCCATCCTCTTTGGAACCCCCTTCAGATAGCTGAAGGCTGCTATCAAATGCCCCCTCTCTCTTCTCTTCTGCAGACTAAACAAGCCCAGTTCCCTCAAACTCTCCTCATAAGTCATGTGCCCCAGCCCCCTAATCATTTTTCATTGTCCTCCGCTGGACTCTCTCCAATTTCATCCACATCCTTTCTGTAGTGGGGGGCCCAAAACTGGATGCAATACTCCAGGTGTGGCCTCACCAGTGCCAAATAGAGAAAAATAATCACTTCCCTCGATCTGCTGGCAATGCTCCAACTAATGCAGCCTGATATGCCGTTAGCCTTCTTGGCAACAAGGGCACACTGTTGACTCATATCCAGCTTCTCATCCACTGTAATCCCCAGGTCCTTTTCTGCAGAACTGCTGCCGAGCCACTCGGTCCCCAGTCTGTAGCAGTGCATGGGATTCTTCTGTCCTAAGTGCAGGACTCTGTACTTGTCCTTGTTGAACCTCATCAGATTTCTTTTGGCCCAATCCTCCAATTTCTCTAGGTCACTCTGGACCCTATCCCTACCCTCCAGTGTATCTACTTCTCTTCACAGCTTAGTGTCATCCACGAACTTGCTGAGGGTACTATCCCTCCCATCATCCATATCATTAATGAAGATGTTGAACAAAACTGGCCCAAGGACTGACCCCTGGGGCACTCCGCTTGATACCAGCTGCCAACTAGACATCGAGCCGTTGATTACTACCCGTTGAGCCCGACGATCTAGCCAGCTTTCTATCCACCTTATATTTAATCCAAAATATTTAATAAATTTTAATTGGTATTCTATTGTTAAACAGTGTGATTAAAACTGCGATTAATCAGGATTATTTTTTTTAATTGCGATTAATATTTTTTAGTTATTCACATGAGTTAACTGCAATTAATCAACAGCCCTAGAAAGAGGTAAGTGTCCCCAGATCCAGTACCACTAGGTTGCAGCATATACAGCACTTCTTGTGCTCTGTTGCACAGGCTGCTAATGTCCCATTTTTAGTTTTATTACTTTATAAATCCAACACATCCCAAAAATAGAGCTTATATATTTTTTTAAATATTTCACTCATTTAACTGCATAATTCTCCCTCACCTATTTTTCACGAGTCTTTACTGTGAGGAGAGGTACTTCATAATTTAAGTAAAAAAATATTTGGCAGAGAGAAGAGTAACTACTGTCTGGTTTACAGCTCAGGCTGAATCAGAGTACTATTAGCACTGTTTTTAAAAAGTCCAGGGCAACAAAACATACTAACCAAATTAGCACTATGTCCACCAAAGAAGTCACACCAGTGCCTCTGTAGGATGCCCCAATTGTTGTTACTAATTTTATTTCAAGTAAGATTCAAAAATATTTTTTTCTGTCAGCAGGAAACTGACATAAGAGAGGACAATCTTCTAAGATCTTATTAATATAAACAGAAAACATAGACGTTAGAATCATAGAATATCAGGGTTGGAAGGGACCTCAGGAGGTCATCTAGTCCAACCCCCTGCTCAAAGCAGGACCAATCTCCAATTAAATCATCCCAGCCAGGGCTTTGTCAAGCCTGACCTTAAAAACTTCTAAGGAAGGAGATTCTAGAAGATTCTTAGAAGAAAAACTTCTAAGGAAGGGAGGTGGTAGAATCTCCTTCCTTAGAAGTTCAAGTCCCACTTCCCCATAAACTGATTTAAAATAACACTGTGCTAGTGCAACTGTGAAGATACCAAAACAGCACAGTTATAAATGAAAGCTCAAAGCTGCCATTTCTCTAGTCATCAGACATGCACTCTCAGACGCCTACAAAATAAGCGAACTTAAGAAAAGTTAAATTATTCATATAAATGTGCTCACTTCTTTGGACAGAATTACAATATTACCGGATGAAGGAAACGTAATGTAGTTGGGGGTAAATTAGATGAAGATTTTCATGAAATCTTTGTTTACAAGTTAATCCAAATTGGTTTGGTTATGTTCCCTATTACATGGGATGAAAAATGCCTGAAAGGCAACACAGACAACAATGATTGGGGTCAATATTTCAAATTATGGCTAGGTGTCCATCAGGCTGCCACCTAGATATGTGATCAGCCTAAAATTATTAACCATTTCATTCCTGATCTAGAAGAGATGAGTACCATGGTAAATAAACTCAAAATCAGTGGAGGGTCCAGCCACATTGAGTCAGTTGCTGGAGCAAGGCCTAAAATAGACATCATTTTCAACACAAGGTAAGTCCAGAGAAACATTACAGAAGGACTTAAAATGGAAAGTTGCCAAATAAGATTTAACCTGGATGGTAACATATATGAGGAAAAATAAGCAAAACCATAGATTTAATTAGGGAAAGTAATGCTAACAGAGGTCTAGTGGTGGTAGTATAAGAGATACAACGCAATATAGTGGCAGAAATACCAGTGCAATTTTGGGCTGTATACACCATCTTATGCCTTCATGAAACATGGAAGTTTTAGCTTTTCTCTACATGGCTCCAATGATACAATTAGAATAGTCTTTAACTCTGAACAACTCCCCAGAAAAAAGATGTAGACAAATCAAATTACTGGGGATTCAAAGAGCAAACAAAATTATTAAGCAGTTTCAGGGATTCATTAGAATAACTAAAGAAATAGCTTAACCAAAAAATGATTCATGAGGAAGGTGCTTATGACAACTATTGACAAGTACTTAAGTTTGAAAGATTGTAGATTTTCTGAGGCAGGGGTTTATCTACCTAGGGCTAATGGGGAATTCCGATCCTCTGTCAGTTCATGCCTCCAGGCAGAGTTCCTCTGGGTGGCGTCCACTGACTCCTTTGACACCTTTGAGGAGCAATGGGCGCTGTCCGAGGTTCTCTGCTCGGTGTGCCCGTCAGGTTCCCTTCATTTGACCCTTTGACCGCACTCCTGTCCCTGTTGTTCATTAGTTGTCCCTCGTAATTATTTGGTTTCCCAGGTCCTGTGGACCCCCCCCCCGTAGGCTGGGGGGGATCCTTTAGCAGTGGGCGGGCTTTGCCCGCCCACTTCCTGGATCCCAATAAGGCTAATGGGGAATTAATTTAAAAAATTAGGCTAAATATTAGGAAAAAATGTGTAAATGATGAAATCAAATAGGTTTGGAACAGTCTCCTAAAGGAGGGGGCAGAAGTTCTATCACTTGAGGCATTTAAAACTAGACTAGAGAAAAAGAGTATAAGATATGCTGCAGCAAGTAGTCCTGCACTGGTTTGTGGGGAATGGACGAATGAGCTAAGATTGCTATTTTCCATCCCAGGCAAATTCTCCCCTTCGAGTGTCCCATCACTGGCCATTGGGGATATTTGCTGCTAGCAGCCAAAGATTGGCTACATGCAACCATAGGCAGTCCCATCATACCACCCCCTCCATAAACTTATCAAGCTCAGACTTGAGGTCAGTTATGTCCCCCTCTCCCCCCGCTCCCTTGTATTTATCCCTTTGAGGTATTTATAGACAGCAATCATGTCTCCCCTCAGCTTTCTTTTGCTTAGGCTAAACAAGCCAAGCTCTTTGAGTCTCCTCTCATAAGGCAGGTTTTCCATTCCTCTGATCATCCTAGTAGCCCTTCTCTGCACCTGTTCCAGTTTGAATTCATCCTTCTTAAACATGGGAGACCAGAACTGCACACAGTATTCCAGATGAGATCTCATCAGATCTCATATAATGGTACTAACGCTTCCCTATCTCTACTGGAAATACCTCACCTGATATATCCTAGGACTGCGTTTGCCTTTTTCACAGTCACATCACATGTGAGCCCAAGTCAGCTGACACGGCATGTAACACAAGTTACAGTAAGAAAATACCCAAATTCAGCATCACTGATTTCTCCTCCAATATGAAACCAACCTGCAAGGCCCTGAAATCTACTGCCACTTAGCAGAGGGGTGACAGAATTTAGAAACTAGCTACTTTACCAGAATATATCAGAAACAGAAGAGATCCACAAAAAGTAAACAAAAGCATTTTTGTAACAGACTGTATTCAGAGTTGACCTGAATACCTGACTAACAGCCAGAATCTTCCCCTTTATGTTCCATCCCCAGTGTTTTGAAACACCTCCTGTGTTTCAGCAATGTTTAGAAACTGCACTAATCAACTAGAAAGAATCAATTCAGCGATGATCAACACAGATTACAGTCACAGGTGCCATATAAGAACCTAGGTAGCTAGAGTGGCTGGATTTATAGTGCAGTTACATTCTGAACAGTAACATTTTTGGGGGTCCATGTTTAATCTTCCTTACTGATTGTTACAACCTGGCCCAGTCCCTCTCTAGAGGGTCACCAGTCTGTTGTAAATAGATTCAAACACTGGGTCATACATGCTTTCAAGTCAACTGGATTTGTGTCTAGTCACTGTTTCTAACTTTGGGTTTCTAGGGAACACCCCCAAATTCAGATTTCTTGTCAGAGCCCTTCCTTGGGTCTTGGGACTCTGCAGTTCAGCTGCCCTAGTCCCCAAAAGCAGCACCTCAGACCTCCCGAGCCCCCTATTTGCTACCAATGGTCCTTCAGAGTTTCACCTAGCTGTGGACACACTGGCTTCTAGCTTAACCCCTTCGGAGGCAACATGGCGGAACACAGGTTTAGTATGGAATTTCTTAACTACAGTCACTTTACTCTTAAAAAGCACAGAATGGTATAAATCTTTGCAAAATAAAAGCCCTGGAATGTACCCTTCCCTAGTCTGATCTCACCCCTTCTAGGAGTCTGAGGTTTGTCAGCATTACAGGCTAGGAAGAGTCTCTCCTCCAGGCTCTCTCTCCAGCCTGTCCTTCTTACAAGAGGCCATGTGCGTTCGCCCTTGCTCAGAAAAGCACCCTCTTAAATACAGTTTGTCTCTTTTTGCCACATCTCTTGGCTGAAAAGCTGCAGATCGACCAGCCACCTGTGTAGAAAAAACATTGTTCCTTGGGGTTGGGCCAGCAGTTGAGAAAATCAAAGGTGATGGCTCCATATTGTTCTGTGATGGCTTCTCAGTGTTAGTTCTTCAAGAAGTCTTTCCTAGGCAGGGGAGCTCTCTGGACTACATCACAATAGGCTTGCTTTGGAAAGGTTATATATAATACAATATATATAATACAATTGATATATAATACAAAATGGTGGTCCTAATATAAAATACAGTTTACAATTTCATATACATATATCCCACGCTGTCACAGACTCTATATCCAATTTGCTCCTTTTACACCAGAAGACTATTTTTCCAACTGTTCAACGTGCAAATTCAACCTGGGATCTGGAAATCAAGCTATGTTCTTTTAAAATCCTATATCATCATTAGTAACAAAGATTCCTCAATCAAAACCTGGCAATTTTGTTGACGAGGCACAAGGAATAGAATCCAGCTTATTCCTTCATAGCTGTATTGGCTCTCCATTGCTAACAGCAGTAAAAACTTCCCTGTGTCAGTAAAGTGAACAGCTATGGCTCAAAGATACACAGAGAGCCAATCTGGTGAATAAAGTGTTGCCATTTTTACAGTCCCTTTTCTGGCTATATCACACTTTAAAAGAAAAAAAAAAGACGTCATATCCTTGTTACTCCCATATACCGCATGATATATCATGTCATGTCACACAACTCAGTTTAGGACCTGAACCTGCTCCCATTCAAGTCAACAGTAAAACTCCCATTGACATCAACAATGCTATGGCCCTAAGTGCACTCTGATTTAGAACTGCAATTCTATTATTTTGCAGATTCCATGAAACTGTGGTGCTATCATGTGACACATCAGGCTACCTAGACTTAAAGGAAACATAAAAAGGGGAAAAAATGAATTTGTGCACCTTTGTGTTTCTTTATAATATGTTTTTTACTTTGCTTTTTATATTAGAAATATCATGAATGTCAAATCTCATCTTCCTGGTTTTGTTAGAGGACTTCTTGGAGGTCTCAGCTGTGGATTGTGTTCTTTCTCAATCCAAAACTGAAAAAGTGTTGTGGGGGAGAAGAATCTTTAATAAAGCCGTATTATCGCCCAAGTGTTTATAGGCATTTGAGTTCAACAGACATTGACCAAAAAAAAAAAAATCATAGACAAAAACAAGTCTTAAACAATCTGAGAAAATACTTATTGTGGAAGAGAATCTGATCCATAGAGCCTAACTGTGCAAACTGTGTAGCACCTTCTGAGAGTTCTGTGTGCCCTCATTTCCCACTTAGTAAATGCTTTAATGGCCTATGATTGTAGGGTGTCCTATAAGACCCAATCAAAAACTTTGCCTTGAAATACTTTCTTTGAATACCACACAAACACATAAAAGGCACATTGGAAGGAGAACAGGTAGGGTGGCTTTCAGGATACATAGGACATTGTTTCTGAAGAGACCATAAAAGTGCACTGGGCTACGACACTGATTTATATTTCTCTCCATAGTTTAGCTCAAATGCATCTTACAGAACTGCTATTATTGTATGTCTCCACCTAACCTCAAACTGCTTGAAGTTCCTACAGTATTTACAATTCTTTGGAGAGAGTGCTTTTCTTGACTTTGCTTCTCACCTAACTCATTCCTAGTTTCCATCCACACACTGGATTCCTTTGTCTAAAATACATGTTATCCAAAGTCTTTGAAAATATTTTAAATCAGTTTTGCTTACTACTCTGTTCATGTATTTTTAATTACTTTGGCCTGCCAATTTTAGGTTTGAGACATAAGTCATGTTGCGTAAAGATTAGAATAAAGTTGCATACAGAAAATGTTCAATATTTCTCTGAAATTCAAATTTAACAAAAGATATACTCTGATCCTTCATATCTTCATACGCATACATAGAGCACTATTACGACTAAACACGTGACAGATGAAGACTGTATTGCTAAAGCAAAATAAAAAGCAAGCTGTGTACCCCTCATACCTGAGCCTTATCCTGGATGGTAGTGGCTTTTGTCCATAGGAGATCATTCTGCTCTAAATTTTACGCTCTAGAGACATCCTCCCATTCACAGTATACTCACCACTGTTCCCTCTAAGCTGTGCGCATGTGCGCCTAAACCCCATGCACACAGCAAAACACCGCGCACACAAAAATTTGCACAGAAGCACAACAATTTGGAAAGAAGAAATTTTTTGCGCGCACAGCCTGTCAAAAATTAGAGGGAACATTGATACTCACCGATTTATAACAGCAACTGTATACTTTTCAAACTCCATGCTTTAAAGCCTTTCTTCCTTCCCTTTTACAAGTTGTAGTTTCAGAGTGTTATTAGATTGATCAAAAACATGTAAATAAATTAGGGCTATCAAACTATTTTAAAAAATCTCAATTAATTGCGAGATTAAAAAAATAGTCACGATTAATCACAGTTTTAATTGCACTGTTAACCAATAATAGAATACCAATGTAAATTTATTGTAAATATTTTTGGATGTTTTTCTACATTTTCAAATATGTTGATTTCAATTACAACACAGAATACAAAATGTACAGTGCTCACTATATATTATTATTTTTATTAAAATATTTGCACTGTAAAAAAGATAAATAAATATTTTTCAATTCACCTCATACAAGTAAGTACTGTAGTGCAATCTCTTTAGCATAAAAGTGCAACTTACAATGTAGAATTTTGTTTTCACATAACTGCACTCAAAAACAAAACAATGTAAAAATTGAGCCTGCAAGTCTATTTCTTGTTCAACCAGTCACTAAGACAAACTAGTTTGTTTACATTTATGGGAGATGCTGCTGCCCACTTCTTATTTACAATATTATCTGAAAGTCAGAACAAGCATTCACATGGCACTGTTGTAGCTGGTGTTGCAAGGTATTTACGTTCCAGATATGCTAAAGATTATTATGCCCCTTCATGCTTCGACTTGTAGATTGCACTTTCACAAAAATAATAATATAAAGTGAGCCCGGTACACTTCGTATTCTGTGTTGTAACTGAAATTAATATATTTGAAAATGTAGAAAAATATCCACAATATTTACAATAAATTTAAATTGGTATTCTATTATTGGTTAACAGTGGATTAAAACTGTGATTAATCATGACTATTTTTTTAATCTAGTTAATTTGTTTTGTGTTAATTGGTTGAGTTAACTGCAATTAATTGACAGCCCTAAAATAAATCCATACCTCTTATGTCATCTCATTTCCATACTTCAAATCACTAAAAGCCAGGATTCTGAAGCCCTTATTCATAAAGAGTATTTCCTTACTCTTTGAGTAGTTCCACTGATTTTAAATAAGATACTGTTCCAGGTGAGTGAGGGTATCAGAATCTGGCTCTAAATAATAACACGGACCAATAATGCCTATTAGAGTTAGCTAGTTAGTTATTCCTGTCATTTATGAGCCATGGTGGTAAAATGAATAAATAACATGCACAGAATAGATCTAATAGGCTGAATAAAGAGAAATATTTGAAAACATACTTATCAGACATTTCCCCCAAACAACTACCAGAAAGAGCTAATCTTTAAAAGAGATGAGCAACAATGTTTCTTTCTGTGCCTTGTTTCACTTTATTAATATTGGCTGAGGCTAAAAATATCCTTGGCTCATACTATCTCTCTATTAATATTCCAGCACACAACTGATATTCTTTTCTTACTGCAATGTATCCATTCCTGTGGAATTCATTAACAGCTCTCATATTTGTCAGACTAAAGTATAAGAAGTTATGATCTTGCTTTCTAGAAAGCTAACACTTGAACCAGAAAATGAAAAACAAAACAAAAAACCAACACTATCATTTTGTATATCTAAAATTTAAAACTATCTGTATTCTGGTGCCTAGTAAAATCTGAGGCCTACAACCTACAGTTTCTAGCTAGTACCAGATTAAAGATTTACTGAATACCAGCTGACTTTCTGCTAAAAAACATTGATCTTATTATTTCTGTGTTCACCCACACTTACATTACATGCACAACAAAAGCAGCTGACAACTGTACAATTACCTACAGAGATGAATCTCTTCCAGCGGTGGACTATCAGAGGCATGCTGTTCAGTCTGGCTTTTGCACTGGCTGCGTGAAGATAAAAACAGCAGCAGTGCTTGAAAGGTTTCTACAGCATTAGTGGGCTCAAAGCTGATTAAAATGATCCCTCTGGTAAATCTGTGAAATATATGATTTGCACTTTCAAACTGCTCTGTGTTTGATTTACAGAAGGAAGGTGCAGAGTATGTGCGCACATAAAGAGAGGGCTGTAGCTCTGACTGGAACGTTCTGATAGATTTCAGCTTTAAAAAACATTACAGGCATAGTTCTGCACTTCAATTTTTAAAATAACAATCTGAACCATTTACTCCCTCTGCCCCCAACCTCTCCATTGAGTTTTAAAGCAGCATAATTCTGAACAAAAGGAAATCCAAACAGAATTTAAGCACAGACCTTTGACAATCTCCATACATTGTTTCCCCAAGGAAGGGATGCAATTGTATGTTTTAAGAATTCTGACATTCGTTTAATTGGGGGTGGGGTAGGGTTACCACCTGGCTTGTATTTGACCAGCCTGGATGGTTTTTTTAATGGATTTGCCAGTTGCCAGAAAAACAACTTAATCTGTCATTTTTTTCTTGGGTCTAAAGATTTGCACTATTATCACATTACACTAGGATATCTAATGTTAAAAGTTAGTGTCCCACTAAAGATGCTGCAGTGTTCCTACTTCCAGAGTTTAAGTAAGAAAATAATGTTATCAATCTTATCTATATGTGCTTTCTCTCTAGAGACTATAAGTAGCTGTTGAAGGGGAGAGGGATTGTGAAGTTGCCTTGTGGTTGGGATTGCTGAGAGCTTGCCTTGCGGGGTTTGCCAGTTTTTTTGCTTTCAAAGGTGGCAATCCTAGAATGGGTAGAGATTTTAAGTGCTTTTATTCTTTTTTCCTCATTTCAGTTTTGAAAAAGCTTGATACTACATAGCAAAGTATATGGTATATGTTTGGGATCTTGAGTGAATAAACAAACCAACCAGCTGAAAAAGCCAAAACATTCAGCTGAGACAAAGTGGGTGAGGTAATATATATAATTGGACCAACTTTTGTTGGTAAGAGAGACAGAAGTTGGTCCAATAAAAGATATTACTTCACCCACTTTGTCTCTCTCATATCCTGGGACCAACACGGGTACAACAACACTGCATAAAACATTCAGCAATCATTTGAACTGAACCAAATCCTTTCTTCTGAGTTCAGAATGGATGGGAGAAGGTCTTGCCCTCATTCCTTGCTTCCTTCCTCTCCAAGACCTGTGATAGCTGCCCACTCCATTGTGGGGGCCCCATTACTATCATAGCTGAACACCTCACAATTTTTTCAATGTATTTATTTCCCCAACACCCTCATAAGTGTGTATTATCCCCATTTTATAGATCAGGAACTGAGATAAAGAACAGTTAAGTAACTTGCCCACGGTCACATAGGAAGTCTCTCGAAAACTCATATCTTCTGTCTCCCAGGCTACCACTCTAACCACAAGACCATCCTTCTTCTCAGTACATACTCTCCAGAGGATTTCCTTTGAAATCTCTGGTAGCCAGACCCAACAGAGTGGCTGCAATACAGCTAGGCCTCAGTGGCATATTTGGTGTTAGAAGAGGTTGATTGCAGGACTGTTGTGCAGGAAGCAGTACTTAATTTGTGCCAGGGCTTGCCAGGGCTGAGCTGGGCCCAGCACCTCTAGGCTTGGCAGTTCATAGCTCCAGCACCTTTGGGCTTGCTGCATCAGTTATGAATGTAAAAAAATTGTTTGAGCACCAGCACCTCTTTCATTACCAATTAAGCACTGGCAGGAAGGTAAGGCTGTGGAATCTATAAACCAGGAGTGGGTACCGAGAAAGACAACTGGAGGTTGGGAACTACTTGAACTTGCACCAACTTCCTTAGTTGCTTTTCCTGAGATAACTGCCCTCCCCTTCTGAACCCTGAGGTTATAGACCAAGGGAGGTGGAAGGAGCTCCCAAGAGTTTCAACAAGCATCTGAATTTTCAGATGCTTATCCAAAGCATACCTCCAGATCTTTTCAGACTTTCCCTTTAGTGGGATGGATTAAAGCAGGATCCGTGGGATCCAGTCCCCACAGTCAGAGGGAGACTGGATGGAACAGTGAGTCAAAGGTAAAGTAGTAGGTACAGCAGCCTGGCTGATTGCTAAGGTGGAGTGAGTACGGTTGTCTCACATGAGAGTAAGATCAAACATCCAGGAGTGAGAAGATAAGAGTCGGGTGGCGGGGGGGAGGTGTTGAGGAAGAACCTGCTGGGGGCGGGCAACAAAAGGTGTCCCTTGGAGGGAAGAAGCATGAGATTTTAATCTCACCAGCTCCCATTTAGCCTTAATTCACCTCTGCCCATCCCTAAGAAACATTACTATTGCATAACACATGAGGGAGATCCTAGGGCAAATATGAGGAATCCTCAAATTCTCAGGAACATTATCCATCCTCTACAAATGAATCCATAAACACAATAAAATATAGCTATTTGTGTGTGCTTTCAGAAACGCTGCTGTCAACAATCCTCACATTAAAGCTAGCAAGAGCCAGCCTGTCCAGTGGTCTGGTTGTAGTACCCTGCTGTATGTCATGTGGGAGACCTGGTTTTGATTCATAGATTACAATCCCAGAAGGGATTATTATGCCCCTGTAGTCTATGGCCTGTGCGATACAGGAGGTCAGAACTTCCCCAAAATAATTCCTATAACAGATCTCTTAGAAAAACATTCAATCTTGCAGTGGTACTGGAACAATTTTTATAGTAGGGGTGTTGAAAGCCATTGAACAAAACTGTAAAACCTCATGTACCCCTGAGTAAATTGCTCCAACGGTTAATTACTCTCACCATTAAAAAAGTTATGCCTTATTTCCCATCTGAATTTGTTTAGCTCCAGCTTCCAGCCATTGGTTCACATTGGCTTTCTCTGCTAGACTGAAGAACCCATTATTAAATATTTGTTCCCTACATAGATACCTGTAGACTGTAATCAAGTCACACCTTAACCTTCTCCCTGTCTCTCACTCACCAGGCCAGCAGCACCTAGGATTACGGTTTGTGGAGGCAGCATCTGTCACACCTGGAGAGGTGTAAGCCAGTGAGCTAGCTCACCGGCCTCTGCACCAAAGAAAACACTGCACCCACCTCATTTTAGTCCCTTTCTCTTAAGGGCTTCAGCTTTATTTTTTCAAAATAACATAAATTTATCACATCAGTCATGTATCTTCCCCAAAACAGAGGCCACTGCAGGGGCCTATCTACAGGATTACGCTCTGCAGATCATCTTCCTAGAAGCCAAGCAAATCTCTCTGCTCCCTTCTACTTCATAACATGCTCCCTGTAGGATCATGCTCAGCACGCCGTCTGCTTGAGAATCACATATAAACTGGAACCCAGATCCACAAAGGTATTGAGGCACCACTGCAATCCACAAAACCCTTACTCAGCTGCCATCTAACCCTGTAAGAACCTAAGGTCCTGCCTCTGGACATGTGCACTGCAGCCTCATTCTAAGCTCCTGGACACCTAAGCCCCACCATGATCCTCAAACCAGGAGAAGATAGGCACATACCTCCCAACAGTCCTGGGTTTCACGCAACTATCCCGCTTTGACCCCATAAACCCTGTGTCCCCGTTGAAGCAGCTCCTGTCCCACAGGGCTGGCTGGCTGGCCTTGGCTCCCTGCTCCCAGCATTACAACCTAGTCCCTGACCCAAGGGGTCACAGAGCCGATCACTCAAATTTGGCTCAGCTACCTCCCTCACTCTGCAAACCTGGGGAACTAGGCCAAACCTGAGTCTTTCAAAAGGGAAGAGGCCAGTGCACCTGTGACTAATCGGTTCACTTCAACTGGGCTGACAAAGGAGCAGGTGAAAGCTGCCTGAGAGGTCCCTGAAGGAAGACAGGAAGGGGCAGGTGAGAGCTGTCTGAGCACATGAAAGAGTTAGATAGGAAAGGGGCAGAGAGAGCAAACATGGGGCTGTCACTGCCTGAGAGAGGACTCTAGAGCAAGAGGAAGGCCCAGGGGAGTGCCCTGTGGCCACTGTCCTGTACAAGGGCCTGGGAGCTGGGAGAAGCCCAGGATGATGTGAGACTTTTATTAAGCCTAGGATGGGTGGACATTGTATTATTGTTTCATTTGAGCTTTTGACTCTAGCAGGGAGCTCTGGGGGTAAGCCCAAGAGCCCTGCAGTCTCAAGGATAATTGAGACTGATGAAGAGCCTGGTGTCACAGAAGGTGGCAGAGCCAGAACCCTTTGAGTTCAGGTATTGAACTTTATTTTGTGATTTGAGGTGCCCATTAACAACAAGTGTCCATGTTGCACACTGCAGTCTGTGTTGGAGAAGTATTCTTGAGAAGGGAAACAGGGTAAGGCACCTGCCGGGCCAGAAGAGGACACTCCCAAGATGGTGACCCTTTCACAACGGAGTAGAGACTGAATGACATCTTTTATGATTACTATGTTTTGTTGGCAAATTGTCAGAATCTCTTTATTGACTGTTTTCAGAGTAACAGCCATGTTAGTCTGTATTCGCAAAAAGAAAAGGAGTACTTGTGGCACCTTAGAGACTAACCAATTTATTTGAGCATGAGCTTGAAGTGAGCTACAGCTCACGAAAGCTCATGCTCAAATAAATTGGTTAGTCTCTAAGGTGCCACAAGTACTCCTTTCCTTTTTATTGACTGTATCTGTTATGAAGTTCTGGAAGTTGTGTGTATTTTTCTTACATCTTTCCTGCTTTAATGGGGAGTTCTTCCATGTCATTGGCTCTCTGACAACCCATAATTCAGATTAATTTCTGGGTGCTTACCATCAGGGTGCCTTTCCCAAACTAGTCTAAAATAAAATCCACACTTAGTCAAATCCCATGGCTCACACCTCCCATCCCAGAGTGTGGTTCTCTTATGAAACTAGGTGTAAGGCCCAGATCCACAAAGGGCCTTAGGCATTGTGACATGGAGCACTAAAATGCTTATCTTTTAGGTCCCTAGAAAATCACAGGAACAACACTGTGATCCACAAAGCCTGGGCTAGGCACCTAGGTTCCCTGTACAATGCACGGGGAGAGGCGCCTAAGAATGCAATCCACAAAAGCCAGGAAGGTAGGCAGGGAGCTGCCTAATCTACCCAATGGGAGACGCTGGTGAGAGGAGTGTGTGCTAAGCCCCACCCCCTCACAAAGATAGGCGCCTAAATCCAGGCTGCAGGGAGCCGCCTAGCTCAGTTTGCAATCCACAAACCAGGGGAAGATGGGGGGGGGAGGAAGATGAGGAGCTCCCTTATAACCTTTAGCCCAGTGATTAGAGTTCTCACCTGGGATGTGGGAGACTCCAGTTCAAGTTCCTTCTCTGTCTGATGAGAAGGGAGTTGAACAGGGATCCGCCATCTCCCAGCTGAGTGATCTAACCACTAGGCTTTAAAGTGATCCTCACTCTCTCTGGCCTAAATATTATTTAATTCAAGTGAAACAACTTATTTGGACAGACTGGGAAACTCCACATCAGAATATCCTACAGTCCAGATCACTCACCTGAGTGGTGGCAGATCCATGTTCAAATCCCTTCTCTTCATCCGCATCCCAGCTGAGTACCTTAACCACTGGGCTAAAGACAGGGCTTTTCTCCTCCCCATCCCACAGCTGTTTTGTGTGGAACTAGGGGGCCTCTAAGCATGCCTACTGGATCAGGCCCCACACGCAAGTTAGGCAGAGGATTGCCTGTCTTCCCTATTTTGCAGATCGCTCTGGGGCTTACATGGCAGATAGGTGCCCCAGTGCCTAGACTGAGGCAGGAGTGTACATGCTCTGAGGCAGGAGCATAGGCACTGTGATGGGGCGGCTGCCCCTCACGGGCAGAAAAAGGGTTAAAAGCAGCCCTAGGCAGGCTGCACTGGAGGCAGCCAATCAGAGAAAGGCTGAAGGGAGCAGCCAATCAGGGCCAAGCAGGGAGTAGGACTGTGTTTCTGGAGGGCTGAGAGAACTGCCAGCATCCTGGACAGACCTGTGCTGCTAGCAAGGACTGGGGGAGCAAGAGACAGCTCCTGGCTGGCTGCTGGGGTTTGCAGGCTGAGGCCATGAGGCAAGGACAAAGAGGATATTGGGGCTATGAAGAAGTGGCCAGACTATTCTCAGCAGCAGCCACTAAAAGAAGTGGCTGAAAAGTGGACTCCAGGTCCCCCAGAAGGGGGGAGCACAGTGTGTGCCATGGCCAGAGGGCCGCGTCACTGAAGAGGATGCCGCGGTCCTTGGAGAGATGTGGGTCCTAGAGCAGGAGTGACAGCGGGAAGGCACCACTAAAAGAGGGTTCACTAACATGAGGAGCTAATTCCCAAGACAGCCAACAGAAGGTGCCAGAGTGGTGCATGAACCGCGTTACAGGCATGTAGAGAACTTCTGCTCCCAAAACTTAGGCACTGAGTGAGTTTAGGCACCTACTGAGTTGGGCAGCAGCCGAGTGGAATTTTTGTGAATCGAAGTGGTGCCTAAAAACAGGGCTTAGACATCTAAATCTGGGTTTAGGCACCAAAGTACTTTTGTGTATCCAGGCCTCAGATAACAAAATTCAGCTCAAGCCTTTGCCCAGCTTGACTAGTCCTAGGGTTTCTCTCTCCAGCTTGCCACACTTTATGGGCTCTAGTCCAGATCCACAAAAGTATTTAGGCTCTTAACTGCCACAGAAATCAATGGAAGTTAGGAGCCTAAACACCTCTCAGAATCTAGGCCTCACTCCATACAAAACTACTCCAACCTCACCTATTTCCAGGTGGCGTAATGAGCCATCTGTCTCAGAATCAGCAGAATCCATGTAAGCCATTCCCACAAAGATCAACACCTGTTCACAGAAGGGGGTGTTTCAGACAAACACTTGCCAGCCTGTTACAGTACCACTGTTTATGTTCTTTGTTATTAATATAGTTTTGATGATTTTTTTTTGATGATAGTTTTGATGAATGTTTTTCAGTGCTGGTTATTAGGAATTCACTATTGCCAGCTTAAGGGTTCAAAAATCGTGAGTCTGGTCTCAAAATTATGTGACTAGCTTAAAAATCATGAGATTTTTTTTTAAATAATAAAAAAAACTCTGGGTTCTTTTTATTTGCCTTGTGGTTTCTGAGCCTTTAAGGTACACTCAAGGCCATGTTTTCAGGCTTTTCTCCATAACCATGAGGGCTAGAAAAAATTTGTAATGCAAGCTGAGCGTCTAATGTGATAACTTCATTCCAGGAGCTGGAGCTTTAAGTAAAACAGCAACATCGCAAGGCTTAAATTAAAACCATGAGATTTGGGAATTTGTTTTGACACCCTGGATCTAATCAGATATAATAGCTATAGCAGTCTTTGAGTCAAATTCAGTGATGACATAAGCATAGTGAAAGTCAGGCCAAATAGTTACTCTGGATTTACACCAGTAGAAATTAGAGCAGAATTTGGGCCACGGGATACAAATCAATCAAAAACAGGGGTAAGTGAACAAGCATTGTAACTTGTACCTATTTGGCATTCAGTGAGTGTGCAAAATGAGTAATTTACACAAAGGGAATGGAAGAAGTCAGATAGTTTACATCCTCCTGTGGTTGGCTGGGCTTTTGTTTTGGGGTTTTGTTTGTTTGTTTTTAACTATTTTAATTTACCCCAACCCCTGCCCCACCCCTCTTATTAGTAGCTTTTCGTGATAATTGCTTATCCCTTCCGTACCCTCAGGTTTTCCTGGTGTAAATCTGAAGTAACCCCAGTAACTTGAACAGAATTACTCCAGATTTACACCAGGATAACTCAGATCAGAATCTGATTTGGTATTTATTAAACTGAACAAAGTACGTTAAATAAGTACATGTACATGGCAGAGCAAGTAGTAGGGTTGCCAGGTATCCGGTTTTTGACAGGAATACCTGGTCGAAAAGGGACCCTGGCAGCTCCGGTCAGCACCGCTGACCAGGCCATTAAAAGTCCAGCTCCGCGCGGCTCCCGGAAGCAGCGACATGTCCCTCCTGCTCCTAAGCGGATGCCGGTGCAGCCAGGGGGCTCCGCATGCTGCCCCTGAGCTCCCAGGTGCAGCTCCCATTGGACAGGAATGCAGTAAATGGGAGCTGCGGGGGGTGGCACCGGTGGGTGGGAGCAGAGCGCAGAGCCAGCTGGCTGCCCCTGCACCTAGGAGGTGGAGGCACATGTCGCTGCTCCCGGGAGCAGCCTGAGGTGAGCGCTGCCCAGAGCTTGCACCCCAAACCCCCTTCCCCACACTGCCCCAGCCCTGATCCCCCTCCCACACCCAAACTCTGTCTCAGAGCCCACACTCCTCCTCCCGCACCCCAACCCCCTGCCCCAGCCCTGAGCCCCCTCCCACATTCTGAACCCCTCAACTCCAGCTAGGATTGCCAATCTTCTATTTGCAGAAAACCAAACACGCCTGCCTTGGCCCCTGCCCTGTCCCTGCCCCAAGGCCCCGCCCCTGCCCCACTCATTCTCTGAGGCCCCACCCCCTGCTCACTCTATCCCCCCTCCCTCCGTCACTTGCTCTCCTCCACTCACTCATTTTCACTGGGCTGGGGAAGGGGGTTGGAGTGTGGGAGAGGGTGAGGGCTCTGGGCTGGGGGCTCCAGAGTGGGATGAAAAATTAGGAGTTCAGGGTGCAGGAGGGGGCTTTGTGCTGGGGCAGGGGGTTGGGGTGCAGGAGGGGGTGAGGGCTCTGGCTGGGGGTACAGGCTCTGGGGTGGGGCCAGGGATGAGGGGTTTGGGGTGTAGGAGGGGGCTCCAGGCTGGGATAAGGGGTTGAGGGGCAGGCTTCCGGGAGGAAGTTTGGGTGTGGGAGGGGGCTCAGGGTTGGGGTAGAGGGTTGGGGTATGGGAGGGGGTGAGGTGCAGGAGGGGATTTGTGGTGCGGGCTCTGGGCGACGCTCACCTCGGGTGGCTCCTGGAAGCAGCAACATGTCCCTCCAGCTCCTAGGCACCAGAGCGGCCAGGTGGCTCCATGCGCTGCCCCCCACACAGGCACCACCCCACGCAGCTTGGGGGAAGCACACGGAGCCCCCTGGCACCCTGGCATCCTCTTAGGAGCCAGAGGAACATGTCGCCAGTCTGGGAACCATGCAGAGCCAGGCAGAAAGCCTGCCAGCCCCGCTGCACCGCAACCGGTCCTTTAACAACCCAGTCAGCAGTGCTGACTGTAGTTGCAAGGGTCCCTTTTCGACCAGGTATTCTGGTGAAAAACCAGACACCTGGCAACCCTAGCCTGTGCCCGGAGCCCCCTCCTGCACTCCAAACCCCTCATCCCTGGCCCCACCCCAGAGCCCGTACCCCCAGCTGGAGCCCATATCCCCAGCTGGAGCCCTCACCCTCTTCTACACCCCAACCCCCTGCCCCAGACCCCTCCCACACTCCTAACCCATCGGCCCCAGCCCAGAGCCCCCTCCTGCACCCCAGACCCCACACCCCCGGTTGGGGTGCAGGAGGGGGTGAGGGCTCCAACCCACTGCCCCAGCACAGAGCCCCCTCCCATACCCTGATACCCTCATTTCTGGCCCCACTCTGGAGTCCCCAGCACAGAACCCGTACTCCCTCCCACAGCCCAACCCCCTGCCCCAGCCCAGTGAAAATGAGTGAGTGAGTGAGGTGGGGAGAGTGAGTGATGGAAGGAGGGGGGATTAAGTGAGCAGGGGGTGGGACCCTGGAGAAGGGCTGGGGCAGGGGGCTTGGGGAAGGGTACAGGACAAGGGTGTTCGGTTTTTGCAAATAGAAAGTTGGCAACCCTAGCAATTAGGGAGAGGACAATTTTTTTCTGCAGATCCAAAAGAATGAAGGGTTCTCTCACACAATTTCTAATTTCCGTAACTGGGCAGTTATGCCACAGTCTATGGAATGGCTTACAGATATGTCTACCTCTCCACTTTCATGTCTGACCAATGTAATGTAGATTAGCTGTGGTGTGCCCTGACTGCAGTTAGCACTGATTGACACATTCACAATGGCCAACTCATCTGGGCCAAAGTCCTGAAGAAAGCTGATATTTACTCATTCTTCTCTCTTTTTATGTCTCTCACCTGTTATGATTTATTAATATCTAACTGTGCCAGAAGTCTTGTTGCAACCTTAGACATGCAAAACATTACGTTGCAGCTCTCAAGCAGTTATTTTTTATATACCAGATATTAAACACAAAAAATTGTGTTTGCAAATTTGGCATCTTGCACAAATGGCAGACAGGATTTTGTTTTTATATCTATGCAATCACAAAGTGTTATGTGTTGAGACAAACTGAAAAACAAGGATGCATAGTGAACCAACACTTGCTTAGTGGATCTCTTGTTTCACTAATACGACAAGGATAAATATGCATTTATTAATATTGCACTTTTTATCTGGGAATGTTAAACCACTTGGTTTACAAACATTAATGAATTAAGCCTACAAAACCCCTATCAGACAGATATTATTACCTCATTTTGCACATTGCAGATCAAAGGCACAGATAGGGTTGAGTGCAGTGATGATCTGGAGCCGGTTCACGCCGGTTCGCGCTAACCGGTTGTTAAATTTTGAACCAGTTTTAAAACTGGTTGTTAAAAATTGGTATGGCTCCCTGAGCTCCCAGCCGGGGGAGGCTCCCCCAGCCCCTTCCCCGCCTTCCCCCCTCTCGCAGAGCCTCAGTGTGCCACGCCGCCGGCGCCAGCGCTCTGGACCTCTCCCGGGCAGCTCTACAACTCCTGCCGCTTTGAGCGGCATGCTAAGGAGGTGGGCCTGCGAGCTCCAGCGGGCCACGTGGCATCCATACACCCTGCCCCGAGCAGCATGGTAAGGGGGCCGGGCCGGGGCTGGGAGGAGGGGTTGGGTAAGGGGCAGGGAGCAGTTGGAGGGGGCGGAGGTTCTGGGGGGGCGGTCAGGGAACGGGGAATGGGGGGGGTTGGGTAGGTGTGGGAGTTCCGGGGGGGTCTGTCGGGCAGGGCCGGTGCAACCACTAGGTGGACTAGGCGGCCACCTAGGGCGCCAAGTGGTTGGGGGCGCCAAAAAGCGGTGCCCCCCGAAAAAATTTTAAACAGCGGAGCACAAGGCTGCTGCTGCTCCCCGCCTCCCGGCTCCAGATGGGCCACCCGTGGTGCAGCCAGTCCCTCCCCCTGGGGGAGCAGCCGGCAGCGGAGCAGGGAAGGGGGGGGTCTAGCACTAGCAGCTGCGCCTTCTTTCCCCCGCCATGGGCCAAGCTGAGCTCCCTGCCACCCCTGAGGCTCTCAGCGGTGGCTGCCGCCACCGCCACTCAGAGCCCTGGGGACAGCGGGGAGCCCGGCTTGGGCAGGGGGGGCTGGCTGCCTGCATCGCGGCTGAGAGCCCCGGGGGCGGTGGGGAGCCCGGCTCGGCCCGCAGCGCAGGGAAGAAGGCACAGCTGTGCTCTGCTCTTCAGGCGGAGAAGCTGGGTGTCTACTCCGCCTGCAAGGTACTTAGCCGGGCCGTGGGAGCCTGGGGAATGGTGTATGTAGGAGCAACCCTGGCACCCCTCCCCCAGCCAGTGCCACCCCCTCCAACACCCACCGACCAGCTACCTTCTCCCCTGTGCACCCCCCACCCCAGCAACCCACCCTGTCCTGCCACTTTTGCCTCTGGGCAACCTCCACCTGACCAAACGCACCCCCCCCCAAGTCAGCCACAGTCACCTTCACCCCTGAATCAACCTCAGGACCCCCCCCTCCGCCTGCCATCTCCCTCCTGCCCACTCCTCCCTTGTGCAAACCCCTCCCTGCCACCTTCACCCCCCTGCAACAACCCCGGGCACATGCACACCCCACCTGCCAGCCCCTTGCAACAACCCCCTTCTGCCCACTTCTCCCTTGTGCCACTCCCTCCCTGCCACTGCAACGAGCCCCTTTTGCCTCTGTGCAATCTCTTCCCTGCCACTACACCACCGCCCTCTCCACCTCTTGGCAAATCCCTTAAATCAGAACTTTTTATAGGGAACCAGTTGTTAGGATTTTGGCAGCTCATCACTGGTTAAGTGATTTGTCCAAAGTTATAGCAGTTCAGTGGGATAGGTTGGAATAGGGCTCATGCATCCTCCAGATTTCCAGACCCCTTCCTCTACTCTCTAGACTCCACTCCCTCTCTTTCATATCTGAAAGCCTAATAGAAAGAGGTGGGTATCACAATATTCCAACTTGACAGATTTTTGTCAGAGAGATACTTTAAAAATGCTCTGTATACAACTTAGTAGGGAATCACGAAACACATCAGAATTTGGCCAACTGTGACCAACACAGCATTGTAGTTCATTTCCACTGTTCCCTTCCCAGAGTACAGGAGTTCTGGGAAAGCGTCCAAGAATTTATTAGAGAAATCATTGGCCTTTCCCTGGCCTTGATTCCTTTTGGTATCCATATGGCATAGTCCCCTGAGGAATAATTACTGTGAGCTGTGTTCCCTTTTGTTAAAAGATACCAAGAAGCTAATTGCCTGAAAGAGGAAACTTCACGAAGACATAAATATGCAGATTACATAGCTCCTGTTTCACATGTAAGACAGCAAGGTCTAGAATGGAAAAGCAAAGTATCTTTCTCCAAGGTATATACAATATGTTCTTTTGGTCCCTTGTTTCCTATCCTGTAGCCATATTTAACTACTCATGCACGCTTGCAAAAATATAATAACATTTATGAGCCCATGCATAAATTGTACTAGCCCATTCTTTACAATTATGATGATAATAATGAAAAAAAAATGATTTACTCATCCTTCAAAAAAAAAAAAAAAGTTGTCCCAGGACAAATGGGAAAGAAGAATTTTGTAACGCTGCATTAATGATAAGTGTTGGTGAAACCAAAGCTCACACGGAGCCCCAAAGTTCCACCAAGCAGGTTATCTGAGCTCAGTCTTATGTTGTGATTATTTTCTCTTCTCCACTGACTCCATTTACCACACAGAAAGTGCACTTGCACATTATAAAAGAAAATCCCCATGTATTGAACTGTAAACATAGCTGTCATATTCAAGACACTTAGGCCTTCAGTTAGACTTGTTCCTCTATGTCACTGTACTCCTAATGAATGTAGTTTACTCTCTTGTGTGCCCGACATTTGAACCTATACAATGAATACAAAGGTACAGCATATACTGTGTTTAATATACCAACAAAATAAAGAGAAAAATTAAACTATTAACAGATCAGTATAATCCCTGGATAGGTTAACTTGGCCTCACTTCCCCAAAATCCCCTAGGGGAGGGTCAAACGTACATATAACTGAGTAATAATATTACTGTATTAGTAGGAGCATTGCCAGCAGATCGAGGGAAGTGATTATTCCCCTCTATTTGGCACTGGT
The DNA here is from genome assembly GCF_965152275.1 of Natator depressus. NCBI lineage: Eukaryota > Metazoa > Chordata > Testudines > Cheloniidae > Natator > Natator depressus. Next base: position 44,029,801 of record NC_134234.1, read on the forward strand.
GAGGCCACACCTGGAGTATTGTGTCCAGTTTTGGTCCGCCCACTACCGAAGGGATGTGGACAAATTGGAGAGAGTCCAGCGGAGGGCAATGAAAATGATTAAGGTGCTGGGGCACATGACTTACAAGGAGAGGCTGAGGGAACTGGGGTTATTTAGTCTTCAGAAGAGAAGAGTGAGAGGGGATTTGATAGCAGCCTTCAACTATCTGAAGGTGGATTCCAAAGAGGATGGAGCTCGGCTGTTCTCAGTGGTGGCAGATGACAGAACAATTCTAATAGCTTGGCTGTGACATGTTTCAATGGGATGCAAGAGCTGGTTTCCATGCACAGAGCTCATCTCGCTGCGTGAAAAGCTCATGTCAAACTGACACCGGACAATGTCCCCAGGGGAACAAGAGCTCAAGGGGGAGTGCACCTGGGGGACAAAAGGGCTGAAGGCTAGAACAGGGGCTCACAGGGACCCACTACTGCCCTGGCCTGCCTCCCCTTGAGCTCCTATTACCCCGTTTCTGTCCGCCCAGCCTGTTCCCCTCATCTCCCTGCCCATAAGGCAGTGGGCTGCTACCTCCCCTTCCTCCTTCCACTCTCTCCCCTCCTCAGCAGCTCCACACTGGCTTGGCACCACCAGAAGAGCACCAAGTGGAAAAGAAAGATGAGGGTCCATCTGAGCACAAAGGTGGCGACACAGCAGCCCCTCATATAGAGGAAGAATCATCACAGGGATCAAGGTCAGTGTTCTGCGCATTGTGCACAGAGATCATATAAAAGACAGTTTTTGCTCCAAAGAGTTTCTCTCTGTATCTCAGTAGAGACAACAGGCAGAGAAAAACAAACAGACGAGATGGTGAAGAGAGAAGGGGGACAAGGGTCAGCAAACTGATTTTGGCATAATAATCACTGCATCAACTGCCTACCCCGTGTCTAGAGTCTTGCTGGCATCAGTGCAGAGGTGAGTTTGAAACAGAGATTTGAAAGAGGACAATACAATAGCCTTGCTGATTTTTACAGTGAGCTCTGCACAGATTTGGAGGCTGCCAGGGAAAGTCCTTGACAGAAAATCGGACTACTGGGCGATGAGAGCTGGTATCATGGCCGGAAAGGAAGTGAGGGTTGATGGCTCGATGATATATTAGAGTTGATCAGTAGAGCATTAGCTCTTGCAACGGTGGGGGTTGGGCTTATTTAGCTTTGATGAAAGTGGGGCCTAAGGCTAAATGGTATGAGATCCACCAAGGGAAGGGGCTCAAGCTAGTAGTCTCCTGAGCCTCTCCAGTTTAAACATAAGGGGGTAATGGTTGTGTAGCTTTATTTAAGAGAACATACTTAACTCTGGAACATACAAACTGCCTTGGCTTTGTTAACCTTCAAGGAATGCTGCAAGAGGTGTATATTTTCTCCAGTTTTCCTTAAGGAGATGGGCTTAATAGGAGCTGGAGAGGGGGGAGAATCTGGTAGATGGGGAGACTTTTTGTGGATATTTGTTCCAGGTAAGTTTTCTATATAGTTAGAATTCTGTATAATGGTTCAAGTTTAGATAAGTGGTTTTTATTACATTGAAATAAACATAATGAAGCTAAATTCTGGTTTCAGGTCTACATTCCATATCTAAAACCTCTGTTAAGTTAATTGACTAAGGTATTGACAGCAGCCTCTTCACTTAGGGCCTGATCCAAAGCCCACTGAAGACTGACTTTGGTTGGCTTTGGATTAACATCTTAAATTAACATTCACTGATATTCTGTCTTCTCTGAAATTCATAACTCTCCAGAGCCACACTCCTTTTGCATTTGGTGAATCTCTCCCAAAATCGGCAGCTTTAGCAAAGAATGTAAGTTCTTCCTGTGCTTCTCTATTTCTTAATCAGTTTTCAACCCACTCATGCTCATCTTAACCTTTTGAGCAGCCTTACAATCTTCAGGGAACAATAAGCTGTCAACTATGTGGGTGTTTAAACACTTTTCATCGATTTCAGGGATCTACAGCCCATACAAAAACATCTATTCATAGATTTCTGTTCAGATTGGGAGTTCATGATATCACAGAATCTTAGAAGATTAGGGTTGGAAGAGATGTCAGGAGGTCATCTAGTCCAATCCCCTGCTCAAAGCAGGACTAACTAAACCATCCCAGCCAGGGTTTTGTCAAGCCAGGCCTTAAAAACCAGTAAGGATGGAGTTCCACCACCTCCGAGGTAATCTATTCCAGTGCTTCACCACCCTCCTAGTGAAAAAGGTTTTCCTAATATCCAACCTAAACCTCCCCCACTGCAACTTGACACCATTACTCCTCGTTCTGTCATCTGCTACCACTGAGAACAGTCTAGATCCATCCTCTTTGGAACCCCCTTTCAGGTAGTTGAAAGCACCTATCAAATCCCCCCTCATTCTTCTCTTCCGCAGACTAAACAATCCCAGTTCCCTCAGCCTCTCCTCATAAGTCATGTGTTCCAGTCCCCTAATCATTTTTGTTGCCCTCTGCTGGATGTTTTCCAATTTTTCCACATCCTTCTTGTAGTGTGGGGCCCAAAACTGGACACAGTACTCCAGATGAGGCCTCACCAATGTCAAATAGAGGGGAATGATCACAGCTCTCGATCTGCTGGCAATGCCTCTACTTATACGTCCCAAAATGCCCTTGGCCTTCTTGGCAACAAGGGCACACTGTAGACTCATATCCAGCTTCTCGTCCACTGTACCTTTTCTGCAGAACTGCTGCCGAGCCATTCGGTCCCTAGTCTGTAGCGGTGCATGGGATTCTTCCGTCCTAAGTGCAGGACTCTGCACTTGTCCTTGTTGAACCTCATCAGATTTCTTTTGGCCCAGTCCTCCAATTTGTCTAAGTCCCTCTGTATCCTATCCCTACCCTCCAGCGTATCTACCTCTCCTCCCAGTTTAGTGTCATCTGCATTATCCAATCATGATAAAAATAAAAATCTAATTCTGCCATGCCTAATTATATAAAAGCTATAAGTTCTACGCAACAATGGAGCAAATTAAATATGGAATATAATTTAAGGGACAAATTCTGCCCTCTTTTACACTGGTGTAACACTGTCAAAGACCATGAGGCAGAGACTGCAAATATGATTGCAGAGGAAAGAATTCATTCCACTTTCCAGACACTTAGCATTTTAGGAGAGCTCAATGAAACTGTATCTGGTGAAATCAACATTCTGTCAGCATGCATTCTTCTACCTAGCTAATCATTAGCTCCTTCCATCCAGTCATGCTGTGAACTCAATTTGCAGTATATGTCTGGAAAGGGCTGGGAACAATATTCAGACGTACATGTGGTAATTCCATCTATCGCAGACAAAAAGTGTATCCTATATTCTTGACTTCATGTAATTTTTCAGAACAGAAGTGTGACAGATCACACATCAGAATGGAAATTGCTTATACAAAATCCTACAGTACAGTGAATAAGATCAGGTATATCGTACGGGGTCATATGTATTCCGGGACTGTAAGTCACAGAGCTGGATCATGACCTGGACTGTTCCCCACAACAGGGAATAAGAGGAAACAAAATCCCCCTTATTCCCCTACATCATCAGTTCCAAGGGGGGCGCAAGGCTGTGAAATTTTCATAACGAAAATATTTTTTATCAATGTGAAAAAAATTATTATTTTTTTATTTATTTAATAGACTGACAAATTATACATATTCTGTATGCAAAATAATAACTATTCATAAAATTGTCCAATTACAGCCCTATATTATTTAACTACAATAAAGTATTAACAATCTTCTCATTTTTTATTATGAATATAAGTAGACAAGAATAAAGGTATAACATAAAGTACAATAATAATAAAAATACAACTATAAACAAAAGTATATAACTGCAATGTTTTCAAATTTCATACCACAAAATGCAAATATTTTTTATTTTTTTGCCTTTCGACATTTAGGAGTGTCGTTTCGGTCGGTGGGGAGGCCGAAGAACGATGTAGAAAGCGATGGAACTTTTTAAAACTTCCTAGCTCACTCGCAAGAGTGTTCGAGACTGTTCCATTGTGGGAGTGGTTACCTCCACCACTCACCGCGCAAGACTGGCTACTTGCCGGACTGGTGGTGAGGTATATATAGGGCAGCACGCATCCATATGTAATAGTAGTAGTAAATAAATGTTCGCGATAACTCAAATTAACTTGTGTCCGTTATTATCCACGAATCAGGAAAATTATTTTTATAGATTTTTTTATTAGTATATTATGGCCACGATTAATAAAAGGAAGTACAATGAAGACTACATTAAGTATGGTTTCACCGTCATGGATAAAAACGGGATCGATCATCCTCAATGCGTAGTATGCCACACAGTTCTCAGCAACGATGCCTTGAGACCTAGTCGTCTTGAGCAACACTTGACAAAGAACTGCAGCGCTTTGAAAGACAAACCAAAAGAGTTTTTTGCTGCTAAACTTCAAAATTTAAAAACGCATGAAGCAGGACACAACTGGAGCTTTTCGTCAAGCATCGGCCAAAGTGGTAGAAGCATCTTATGAACTGTCATTGCTCATTGCTAAACCCAAGAAAGCACACGTAATAGGAGAAACTCTTGTGAACCCTTGCTTGTGGAAAGCAGCTGATATTGTGCTTGGTGCCAAAAGCAAGAAAAAATATTGGAAATTTCGTTTTCCGACAATTCCGTGAAATGTCGCATCGATGACATGGCGAAAGATCTAAAACCTCAAGTTGTGGAGGCAGTGAAAGCATCTCCTTTTTTCGCAATTCAGTGCGATGATACCACTGATGTAGCACAATGCTGTCAGTTGCTCGTCTACGTTCGATTAATTAACGATGGAATTGTGAAAGAAGAACTGCTCTCTTCGAAGGAATTGACGACCACATCAAAGGCTTCTGATGTTTTGAAAATGGTTTCTGACTTTTTTGAAGAAAATGGACTTTCATGAGAAAAACTGGTTGGTGTATGCACAGACAGTGCTCCAGCGATGCTTGGCTCTCGCTCTGGATTTGTGACATTGATGAAAGAAAAAAATCCAGCCGTAACCACAACTCACTGCTTCATACACAGACAAGCGTTGGCTGCTAAAACCCTTCCAGATGACCTACGTGACTCGTTGAATTTGGCAATCAAAGTTGTCAATTTTGTGAAAAACAGCGCTTTAAATACAATACTTTTTGCAGCTCTTTGCACGGATTTGGGAGCAGGTGCATCCGATGAAGTGAGCTGTAGCTCACAAAAGCTCATGCTCAAATAAATTGGTTAGTCTCTAAGGTGCCACAAGTACTCCTTTTCTTTTTGCGAATACAGACTAACACGGCTGTTACTCTGAAACCTAAAATTATTTTGTTTCACATGGAAGTATGATGACTTTCCAAAGGGAAAATGCTTTCAAGATTATTTGAACTGAAAGACGAAGTGGAAATTTTCCTCAAGCAACAGAAAAAAAGAAGAGTTATATAGTGCGTTTATGGACCAAACGTTTCAACTTTCACTGGCATACCTCGTGGACATTTTTGAATCTTTGAACAATCTCAGTTTGAAGCTGCAAGGAAACAACGCTGCAAACATTGTAGCGCACCATGATGCCATCAAAGCGTTTATGGAAAAAATCAAGCTTTGGAAACGTCGAACGCAAGCTCAGAAGCCTAACTTTTTGTCTTTTCCAACATTTTCATCAGTTGCTGAAAGTGAAAGTTTCCAAGAACTTTGTAAAGAGGATGAGAAGAACAAAATTGTGTTGCATCTGGACTGACTTGCTGACGAATTCATCCGCTATTTTCCAGACAACTTTTCTGGCAACCCCGTTCATGAATTAGCACGTAATCCGTTCAACGTTGATGTCAATTCATTGCCAGAAGTACTGCAAGAACAAGCACTTGAAATGAAATACGATTCAAGTGCGAAAGATATTTTCGAAAACTTAAGCCTGGAGGAATTTTGGATAAAATATTTCCCAATTTACCCGAAAGTTGGAGAAGAAGCGCTATGTATTATTCTTCCATTTTCGTCGACATACCTCTGTGAAAAAAGCTTTTCAAGTTTAGTCATAATAAAAACAAAACAAAGGAATCGACTGGATATTGAAAATGATTTGCGTTTTGCACTTTCGTCTTTCAAACCTAGGATTTCCCAACTCGTGAAGAAAATGCAGCAGATCCTTCAAAATGAATTTAATGTGTTTATCCTATTTCTTATTTTAAATTACATTTTCATTAAATTTTTGTGCCAAGAAAAACTATTTGTGTTTTTAAATTTTAAATAAAAAATTTTATACGAAGTTTTTGCTTTTATTTTTAATTTTAAATTACGAATTGAATTTGTTAAAAGTGGGGTTGGATGATGGTAAAGGAGAGGTGGGGGGTGTGAGGGTTTCTCAAAAATTAAAAAGTGGGCGTGATGCCGAAAAGTTTGGGAACCAATGGGCTACATGAACCTTATGTCTAAGCTTGCATGGATAAGTGGATATAGTACATCCACTATTCCCCTCCAATCGAAGGCAGGTGGAACCTTTGTTTTACTTCCAATGTACAACCAGCACAGTTTGGCGTACAAAAGGGGTAGGAACTTGCTGCTGATATAAGTCAATAGGGAATTACCACCACTCTGGAGCCAGGAGGGAGCAGGGAGGAAACTGTGGTGTCCTGTATCACTTTCCTTCCCTGGAATGCTCCTGGTTGACATGGCAATGTGGCACCCCTTACTATGGGCTGTGCCCTTGTAGCAAAATCTATCCCTTAATTAGGCTAGAGAGGTAACAGACAGACAGCTGCAACTCCCTACTTTTGTTACTTCCCATTCCACCGTCAATGTTTTTTCACTATCTATCTACATTTTAGTCTCTTCCAGGGAGGGAACCTGTCTCCATTGCCATCTGCAAAGCATCTAGCAACTTACTAATTAATTGTAACGAATATCACAGGGTCAGATTCTGCCAAACATACTTATGTGAAGAAGTAGCTTATTACTTGAGTAGTTCTGTAGGCTCTAGTCTACATGAAGACTGGTACATGAGTAAAGGTGTTAGAATCTGGCCCATAAAACTGTGGTTTGTTTTACGTCTGAATCCTCTCTGTGCCCATGGTTCAAAATGGATTTACTTATGGAATTTTTTTTTCCCTCTTAGTTTTCTTCCTTTCTTTTAGCATGATCTTTTATCTGTTTCACAGTCCAGATAGCTTTCTACCTCCCCTCAACCTTGTCAGCACATCAGTACCCCTTCTACTCAGCATTGCCTCTCCCATTGTAGTTTATTACATCAGTTCCAAAATATTCCACAATGCTCTATAAACATGTTCTGAACTGCAAAAACTTTCCAGACTTATTTTCAGGTTTCCAATCTGCCTCAGTTTACCAGCCTCTACAGTGTGTCTCTTTAGTAATTTGGGAGGAAACTAGGCTCAAGAGCCTGCCCATAAGCTTATTTCATAATTGTTTATGTGCATGATCCTGTTCCTACTGAAGTCAACAGAGTTGGATTGAGCCCTAAATCTGGTTTGCAAGACCTCCAGTCTAACTCTGCTCTCCAATTCTCCAATTTGCACACAAGAAGACAGTCAATAATAATTACTATTACAAATATCAAAATAACCAAACATCTACTTTTTACCCTAACTATACAAAAATCGCCCAAATTCTACAATATATAGACAAATGGACTAAGGAGACAAAAATTATTAAGAGGCAAAATGACTTTGAAAAGATTAGAAGGGGAGAAGAACAGTCATGTATTCAGGAAGGTTTTTAAGTAACTGAAATAGAAGAGCTTGCAGACACTAAGGGTGAGGTAGAAACATCCTGGCTCAAAATTAGAAGCAGTACATAAGCAAGTTGGTGCTAAAAAAAGTCTATTGACCTCTTAACAGAGGGAACATTTTGAAAAATCATTAAATGTTGTTTGAAAACAAATCAGCTCTCAGGAAATTAAAATCGGCCTGTCACTTATACAACAGTCCCTTCAAAATCATTCCTAACCGCAGTAAGTGTAAGTTCTTTGTGGGATTATCTATCCTTGGTTTGGCTTCCATTTATAAAAAGCAAGTAATTTATTGGGCTTCAAGAACACTTTTTCTTGTCTCTTTCTTTAGCAGATTACAGAATAAGAATCACACATCTTTGTAGTGCAGCCCCTTTTGAGGTAACAAGTGGCAACTGTTCAGCAGCACACAAAACACTGCTTGATAGTTTAGGTCAGGAAGTGATCAAGAATAGTAAATCCAAATTAAATCGTAAATGGCACTTAGGCAGATAGAACATAATTACACAGACTGGATCTGGCCAATATCACTGCAGTTAGCATCCCTTTTCTTGCAAAAATGCACTGGGATCTCTGACAATTACCTTGGTTTAACTCTCATCCAATGACCGCACGCACCTTCAACAATATAGTGCCTCCATCACCAGACTGCGACAATGCGCCTGTACTGACTCAAAGGGAATTGTAACCTACTGAATCACCAATAACACCACGTAGGCTTTTCTAGGAGATCTCCCATCAATTACCAGGAAGGCTTGACCCTGCTTAGTAAGGATGTTCTGAGCACCCCACATGGAGGTATGGCTGCGGACAAAGACATGCTCAATGTACTTGCACAGGTCTTTGGGTATTTTTAAATTACTTTCATATTTTCTAATTGCTGTATCTCAATGATATGTTGATTTACGCTTCAGTGCAGCTGGATTTTACTGACGACAAAACTAATTTTCTTACTGAATATTTATTTTGCATCACATTCATGCTTAGAACAGCAGCTTGGCCTATTATCAGGTTTTCCATTTGTAAGAAATTCACTAAAAATGTTAGCAGAGATCTCTCCAGTAAATGCTCTATTACAAGTGTATCCTTGTCTGCATATCACTTTCCAGTTTTTTTATGCTGTATACGACCAGATTTTCAGAAGTGCTCAGCATTCATAATCAGTTGCAGATTTTCAAAAGAGTTCAACATACTGGTGCTGAGAATTTCTGAAAAGCAATAGTGTGTTCTGAGCATTTGAAAATCTGGCCCTGTATTCTTGATCATCAGCTTCACCAATATGTAATCGACAAGAAGAAATACAGACTATTGTTGAAGAGCAGCATAAAGCTCATGGAGTACAGAGCTTTGTTTGAACTGTATAAAACTTTAATTTTTCAAAATATCACAGGCTAAGTCTTTACCTCAATTTCAGGAAGGCTTTACTAAAGTTATAAACAATAATAGCAGGCATTTTTAACATTTTACACTTAGCTCAAAATATTCTGAAGCTAGGAGTCATCTAGTGATATAAACCATAAATTAATGAAGAACTGCCCCTAAGAAAAAGAAAAGCAATTGCACATAGTGTGGCATTTGCTTCTTCTCTGGGTCTTGATTTAATTTGAAGAGACCACAAACCTTATCCTGTATTTTTAGCAGGATTACTCCAACAGACCATGTGGTCTGGAATAAAGTCCATTGTTCTACATAATGTAACAATGGAGACTTTTACAATAATAAATTAATTCATAAAAAAGACAAAATGATTTAGCAGTTATTTTATAGGAAGATAATGTGCATTTACATCCTAATTTAGGGCTGGATCCTGCACCAGTGAAGTCAATGGGAGTTTTACCACTTACTTCAATGGAAGCAGAACCATCCCTAAGATAAATTCTATTTAGCTGTTTATAAAACATCTAATTGCAGTGGCATGAAGAAACAAATACAAATATAAGGATCACAATACAGTTTCAATAAAGGAGTCTGCTTTCTAATGCTTGCTCTATCTGCATATATTTAGAGTTCTGGGTTGGCTTAGGGCTTTTTTTCCCCTTCCCTATTTTCCCCCCCTCCATTATCAATATTTTTTCCCCTTTTTTCTTCTTTGTCTTCTTTCTATCAACAAGAAGAGAGAAATAACAAGTATCTGCCTAGCCTGAGACTTTATTACACAAAAGTCAAATCAATTACTACAGCCTAGTGTATTGAAGGGACAGTTGCATAATAAGAACAAGGCCCCATATAGTGCATGGCAAGCTGGGCCTATATTCTGCAGCACAGTCCCTGGGTTCTGCAGGCTCTGTAGAAATTTGGGAGATTGTGTGGCAGTTTCAAAAAAATTTAAACAATTGAGATTTTTTAATTCATTAAAAATAAAAATAAATAATAGGAACATAGGAATTGCCAGAGTGGCTTAGCCTCAAGATCCATCTAGTCTAGTATCCTGAGAGGAAGATGTAGGAACCTCGCAGAAGCAGATGTGCGATAATCTGCCCCCCACATCCGGCGTAAACCCTGATGTATGAGATACAGTGTACCTTCCAGAATTTGCATTGTCATTATGAGAACTCTGGCTACTCTTGTTATTCATATACATGTTCAATCCCTTTTTTAAAATCTTGCTAATTTCTTGAATTATACAGCTGTTAGAGTAGCCCTTCTGTTAGTTATTTTGATTCAATTTATTTTATGTGGTCCTCACATTTTATGTTTTCAATATACCACAGATTTTTGCATTGACAATGCCTTAGTGAACCATAGAAGTTTTCAGGAGGGAGCGGGAGATTTTGGGAGCTAGATTGAGACTTCTGATACTTGGGAAGCATGGTAGACAGTTTGAGATTATGAGATAAATAGACTGGCAGGATATGTCTGCTAAAAGGATGAGCCATGAAATCATGAACAGGATTCAGCATGCCATCTTTAGGTTTCAGAGTGAACAGCTTGTTTCAATGAATGGGGCCACTCACATCTCTAAGAGCCATTGTTTCACACTTTTTGAAGATTCACAAAGACAATACTGGATCAATTAACCTTACATTTACTTTTTCAGGATTATCTTCACAATCATGAGGGCTATGAAATAAATTCATAATCTGAAGCACAAAACTGCACACAGGGTTAAATCTATAGCAAATTCTGCAGTCATGGAATCCACAGGGGCCCTGATTAAGAGCCCTGGTGATCTTGGTTGCATCCGGCTCAAAAAACTTTTTAATAAAAGTTTATTGATGTTAATAACTTTATTCCAACTAGAAACCATCAATGGCCACTAAAACTGATTCTCTGAATCTACTTGATGATGTGGTTTAAATAAGAAAAAAAATATTACTGTGCTTTTATGTTATTTGTTGAAGGTAAAGGTCATAATTAAAAACAGTCAAAGACTCTCTGTTTATGGAAAGATTATGTATAATTAACAACTATGCACCAAAGCCATATTGCCACAACATCAAAACAGAGGACTTAGCAGCTGCTGAACATATAATCATGATATTATAGGCTTCTAAGATCAGCAGAACGTGCTGAATCTTTTATAAGGGAGGCCTTACCTTCACTCACACTTTCATCCCTCATATGACCCCTCATAGGTCATTCTCCTCCAGCATGACTGGTTTTCTTCTTTACAAAAGACTAGTTACAGCAACTCCTGTAAGATCTTGCAAGTTAATCAGTGTCCGTGCTAGCATGGGAGACCTCCCAAGAACACCTGGGTGCTGCTCGAAGGGGTGTTGGTGGTTCAGTCAGTAGCGCTCCTCGCAAACTTTCCTTCTGTGTCAGTACTGAGCCATCTAGCCCTGCACATTGTGAGCAGGCCCTGTACTTTTGAAGCATTATTGAAAAGGAAGCAATGCATAATTTAAAAACATTTCTCCCTATCTTAGGGGATTGATTTCCTCCACAATCAGGACCATAATTTCAGTCTAGAAAATGACATTCAAAAATAAAACCTGGGATCTTAGAACTGAGCTAGTCAACTAGTGATGTAATCAAGAATGTAAAATGAATTTGCTGCAGGTACTTTTCTCCAGTCTTTTATTTTAATTTTACTTACACTAAGATTAGCTAGTTGGAAACAAGACATGTAACTGTAGAAATTTCTTCTCTTTTTCGCTGCTACCCTGTAGTGCCACATCTAAATCTTAGACCTTTCTACACAATAACTCCTTTGATTACTAGCATTTAAAAGGCTAGATAAATGAAGACTAAGAAAGGAGTTGTGTTCTCCTGAACCCAGCCTTGCCACGTTTCAGCTCCAGGGAGATTTGCATATTGCTGAGGGAGACTGGGAGTTTGTCTCACTCTTCACTTCTCCCCTCTTGGTGTCTCCTGCTTTGCTCTCCCCCTTGTTTTTGTCTCTTACCATTTAATCTCCCTCCCTCCTGCCCTACATCTTCCCGTTCTTCAGGCTGTGAGTTGATTTCTCCTTCAGCCATTGATCATCAGCTCTCCCCTACTGCCTCAATGAAGTGGGCAGACCAGGGATTTGAGAGCTGACCAGAGGAGCTGTAGCATGTGTTAAACTGAGTGAGGTGTTTTCCTCAGATATATAAAAGCTAAGTGTTATTATGTCTCAGAATAATACATTGCACTCAGTATTATACATGCCTATTCACACTCCATCACAAACCTGATTTCCTGGAAGGAGTGCAACCTATCTGCAAGACTATAATCCTCAAAATAGGCACATGAAATGTGCAAAGATTGGGAAGCCACGTGTGGTGGCTTGATTGAGGTCATCTGCTATAAGGTCAACACCCCACTTCCTGAAAAATGTCTTATTCAGATTTACCAGGTAATTGGTTTCAAATGTACTAAATTAATCATAATGGTTCCAGATAACAGGGCACAATCTATCAACTCAGTCCTGCAACCCTGACTCACATGAGCAGCCCCTTTGAATTCTATGGATTGCAGAACCTCGACTGGTGGGATTAGCAATACCCATACCAAAATACCCCACTCATGGGATAATGATAATGTTTTGAATAATATTTCAAGGCATAATTATTCAATCCTGGGATATCTTTGTATTCACACTCTCACTAACCTCGATAAAACACTGGGTGATTTTAAAATCTTTTTCAATAACAACCTGTTTTTGACACAAACCAATAAGAAGAAAAAAATTAAGAGTTGGCAGAAATTACATCTTTTACCTGTCCCGCTGTGCCTAGGAGATCCAGCAAATATGATATGTGAGGTCAACTGATGCTCAGAGGTGCCTGCAATACCTTGGCAAAACAGAACGGATTAAGGAGGGCTTTCAACCCAAACTCTGAATTTCCTTGCTTTCATCAGTATATTTTCCCCCACAAATGTTTCCTCTCTTGACTAATTTTTTTCATGTATTTATTCATCACAAAATAGAATAACTGAGAATATATCCTTGTAAAAACACTGGGGAAATTAAATTGGGACTATATCATGCACAATGGTTTGCATCATTCATGAAGCTTATGTCTGTGGATTTAGTACTTGTGAAAGCTGCCCAAGAGGGCAGGCAAGTACTTTGTTTATAAGAACAAGTATAATCTGGATAGCAACAGTGCAAGTTTTTCCTCACTGTCATGCCAACATGGTTCAAACCTTAATAAAAGTAGGAAACCTGACCTGGTAGGAAAACCTCTAGATGTGTTCAGTCTAGAGTTGCCAACTTTCTAATCGCACAAAACCAAACACCCTTGCCCCGCTCCTTTCCTGAGGCCCCGCCCCTGCCCCGCCCCTTCTCTGAGGAATTATCCCCCACTCACTCCATCCCTCCCTCCCTCCATCGCTTGCTCTCCCCCACCCTCACTCAGTTTCACTGGGCTGGGGTAGGGGGTTGGGGTGTGGGAGGGGGTGAGGGCTCCAGCTAGGGGTGAGGGCTCTGGGGTGGGGCCGGGAAAGAGGGGTTTGGGTGCAGGAGGAGGCTTAGGGCTGGGGCAGGGGTTTGGGGTGTGGGAGGGGTGAAGGCTCTGGAAGGGAGCTCAGGGCTTGGGCAGGGGGTTGGGGCGTGGGAGGGGGTGCAAGCTTCAGGAGGGAGTTTGGGTGTGGTAGGGGGCTCAGGGCTGGAGCAGGAGGTTAGGGTGTGGGGTGCGGGCTCCAGGAGGGAGTTAGAGGGGAGGAAGGGGTTCCGACCTTGGGAAAGGGGTTGGGGTGCAGGAGGGGGTGCGGGCTCTGGCCAGGCAGCACTTACCTCAAGCAGCTCCTGGAAGCAACTGGCATGTCCAGCTCCTAGGCAGAGGGGGCAGGGGGCTCTGCAGGCTGCCTGCGCCCACAGGCACTGCCCCCACAGCTCCCATTGGCAGTGGTCCCTGGCCAATGGGAGCTGCAGAGCCAGCACTCAGGGCAGGGGCAGCACGCGGAGTCCCCTGGCCCCTGCTCCTAGGAGCCGCAGGGAGACACCAGCTGTTTCTGGGAGCTATGTGGAGCCAGGGCAGGCTCTAGGGCCTTTCAGTTCTTGCCCTCTGTGCTGAACTGCTCATAAGTATGCAGACAGTGCCAACAGGGGTGGGCTTTGTGATGTGGCTGCCTCTCCAATGGGGACTAGACTGCCCCTTCCATTGTTGTATGCAGTGTTGCTGTGGCCATGTTGGTCCCAGGATATTAGCGAGACCAGGTGGATGAAGTAATACCTTTTATCGGACCAACCTCTGTTCGTGAGACAGGCAAGCTTTTGAGCTTACCCAGAGCTCTTCTTCAGATCTAGGAAACCTACCACCTCATTCATGAGACTCATAACTTTACTTGTCATGAGTTATCTGGGAAGGAATTTTTCCCCAGTTCAGATTGGCAGGGACTGTGCAGTTTTTCACCTTCCTCCTTGGCATGGGGCCCAGGTCACTTGCTAGGATTATCTGAGTATACCTCACTAAAACAATTCCCTGCCATTGGAGGGGCCTCAGGCACTGGTGTACCTCAATCCCTCCGGTTCTCTACCTGTGGCACAAAAAAGTCTCCTGAGGGCTGTAATATTTTGATCTAATTCTGAATCCTGGGCTTGGTGTGGAGGTGGCTGGGTGGTGTTTAGTGGCCTGTGATATACAGGAGGTCCAACTTGATGATCTGGTGGTCCCTTTGGACCTTGAATTCTGACTCTATGGCCTACCTGTGATGATAAAAGTCATCATTGCTGCTTATTGTGTGTGTGTGGAATTCAGAGGTCCTGCAAAGAATGTGGTGGAACTGCCAGTGTCGTGCCAGTGAGGGGCTGTGCAGCAGGTTCTCCGCACTACTTCTGCATCATGTAGGAGGGCTCCACATCAGCCTCACATAAGCCAGCATGGAGGGTAATGTCTGGGGGTGGGTCAAAAGATTGCTCATGGGATCCATGATTATGCAAACCTGGTGGTCCCAGAATCCTGGCCAAGCAGCACAAGCCTGGGAGGTCTCTGGTACTGCTCCCACAGGCTTGAGTAGTGGGTGTAAGCAGAATAAAGGCAATCCTGTGATTTGGCCCTACATAGGAGATCCACATGCTTGCACACACACACTTCATCCAGCTAAAATTCAATCATTTGGACTAAAAGAAAGTAAAATGAACTTCACTTTAAACAACTTTCCATGTTTTAAGAGCTCGATGAGGCCTCTGGCCCCAATCCAGCAAGGCACTTAAGAAAGCAATTAGCTTCAAGCAGGTGAGTAGTCTCACTGTCATCCAGGCTGGACGCCAATCTGAATATATCCTGTATTATGTGACTGTATCCTGTCTTTATATTCTGGAAATCTTGTGAGAACAGACTTTGCCATGACATTGTCAGTACATCTTGGTTTAAGTTAGGTAGCGTATACCTAAAGAATAGCATTTTTATGGTATTGTAGTTCTGCTTCTGGTCTCTGATAGAATTTGCTGCATCAAGATGGGGGGGGGGGAAATCAAAGCAATAAAGTAAATACTTAAAATTCAAAGACTGCCTTTGTCAAAGGCGGTTACACTCCAGAGCAAATATCCCAAAGGGGTAACAGGAGGCTGAAGAAGTTTGCTTTGTTTTTGGAAGCTGGCACCATACTTAAGGACATCTTGTGGCCACAGGTAATGAGAAAAAAAATACATGTAAAACACAATAAAAAAGGCGTGTCGTGGAATGAAAAGTTTTCCCCATAGAGCACACTATTCATGTTTAAACAATTTGGTGTTAGCACCCCAATCATTCTATGCTATTGAAAGATAAAGAATTCATTCTGTTGTCTCTTGTCTTATACTTGGTTGTAAGCTCTTTGGGCAGGGACCATCCTTTTGCTCTGTGTTTGTACAGCACCTTGCATATTGGAGTGCTGGTCTGTGACTGGGAGCTACAGTACTACAATATTATACAAAAATAATAAATAAAAACAATTAATAATTAAGAAATTTGAAGCAAAAAAATCACAAACATCAATTTGATGTTAAAAACACCTGTTTGGGGCTTTGACCTGTGTTTTTTTTAACCTTTGTCTTACAGAAGAGAAAAACCATGTCCACAATCCTTGGTGACAAGACCAAACTTGGCAACAAGTCAGTTATATCATGGAGCCCAATCCTGCATTCTTCACATACCCAGAACAGCCTTCAATGGGAATTTTCTCTGTCAAAGAAATGTAGAATCAAGCCCATTGTTAGTATTTTTAACAGTGAGATTCAGGACAGGTCTACACTACAGGGTTAAGTCGACGTAAGTTACGCAACTCCAGCTACGTGAATAATGTAGCCGAAGTTGACGTAGCTCAGGTCAACTTACTGCGGTGTCTACATCGTGCTGGGTCAAAGGGAGAAACTCTCCCGTTGACTTACCTTATGCTTCTCGTTCCGGAGGAATACCGGAATTGACAGGAGAGTGATCGTCAGTTGCAAGACCCATTAAATCGACCCCCGATGGTTCGATCGCCGCGCATTGATTCCCCGATAAGTGGAGACAAGCCCTCAGATATTTGCAGGATTTGACCGGCATGGCTAAAGGTATCTGAATACCTTGTCCTCATCCCCAACTAACCTGGCCCCCATCTGCACAATTTAGAACATATGGTGCAATTCTGGCCTCACTTATGTCCAAAGGACTCTACTGATTTTTAGCCCTTTATTTTCATTGTCTGGGGTTGCATGGGTATAAGGGAGAGTGGGATTTGGCCCCAAGCATAACACTAGGTTGCCAACTCTCACAACTTTATCATGAATCCCAAGATATTTGGTGTTTTATTTAAAACCCCAGCTGCTGAGCCCTCACTGAGAAGAAGAAAAGCTTAAAAATGTGAACTCTAAATGCTTCAAAACCTGGAAGCAAACAAAGCCCAAAACTTTAAATCTCATGATTTTTAAGCCTATCTTATTTTGGGGACTTGACTCATGATTTCTGAGTGCTTGGGGATGACAGTACTGGGTACATTTGTGCTCCAGTTTTCTGGACCATAAAATACCGCACCACCCTTATGGGCCAAAGTCTATCTTCAGCTGCATTGCTGCAACTCCAGTGAGTTCACAGGAGTTGCAGGGGTAAAAGAGAGAGGAAAATTGGGCCCTTAAATAGGAATTCTGGGTGCAGTTCACTTATCAATGCTTTTGTCTCCTAAAATGAGGTAATTTATTATTTTAATGTGGAAAAGCCTTTTCATTTTCATCTACATCAATATATTAGTATTTCAAAAGGTGCAATTTTCCACAAAAGATGAAAAATTACCAATAAATAAATTCTCTTTACTCCCTGAGACACTAAAAGGGAAGGAAAGGAGACATAATATAGACAACTCATAAATATTAATAATGTTAAAATCCCTCTGGTTGGGTTATTTTAAGTGGTCTGTGGCCATTACAGCATTTTGTGTTTTTACTGATGTATTGTATTAACCTAATAGTGACAGTACTAGTACAAAACTAATGTTTCCAAGAGGATTTGGTTGATTATTTCATTTTAAAGACAAAGATCTTAAGATTTCTGTAAAGAAAACGAACATTTAAGATAGCAAAATCTATGCAGGATCAATGACATGTCACGTAAGTTTGCTCTCTAATGGACAATATAGAATAGAGGACCCCAAGCCCTGTGGCACCAGCACTTAACTGGTCTCCAAGGGCCAACAGGAAGAGGTCACTAGCTAGCCAATACAGGACTTTTATCCAATAAGTGAGAAATAAATTTTAGCATACGCTGTCTACTAATGCTGGATAACCCGCTAAAAAGAATTAGTATTGTACCACTTAGCGACAGTTCTCCTTTCTAATAATGCTTTCTGGCAATGTTTCTATTCTTTATTATAAAGCCTGCATACTAGACTAAGGCTCACAAATACTGTAATTCCTGAAGAAGACAGACAGACACACACACACACACACACACACACACAAGGCCTAATCCCGTATTCTTTACAAGTTCCCAAACTGTGAAGATTTGGTGTATATACACACACACCTAACTTCAAATGGAGTTTTCTGTATTCAAGAAATACAGTATCAGGCCCCACACAAAAATATGACAGATACACAGAGAAAGGGCTGAGCTGCGCAAAAATCATAGACACTATTAAATCTGTCACAGCTACATTGTGGTGATTGTTAATTATCAGTGTTCCCACAGACTAAGGGCCAGACCCTAAACTCAGTTACAGCAGTGTAAATCTGGAGTAATTTGACTGAAGTCCAGATTCTCATCTGAGTGAGATAACAATGTGGCTTTATGCATCCTTCAACATTTCAGTAAAGCTGCAGAAGGAATCTTCTCATCTGCCACTGGTTAGGCATATGAGAAACACACGTGCCTTGCTGGTTAATTATTTACAGAGCACACCTGCTCTACATGACCTTACTCTGTCAGGACCTGACATTATTAGGCATTTTCACAATGTAATGAACATATGAACTGACAAGAGGAGGAAATGGAGAAAGATCAAATGCAGCAAGAAAAACAAATGTAATACTAACATTACGCTGTTAACTAACCAAATTGGGCTGCCTTGTTATTTATCTACTTTATTGGTTTTGTTACAAAGTCAGATTAAACCAGCCATTTGTTCAGTATGTAATCTTGGAGGAAAAACCATGATTTTACTAATGAAATTCCTAGATAGAATTGCTTCTGCCTTTGGGGCACTGCAGCACAGGCTACATATGATGAGCGTGATCAATAGAAAGTCATTACTTCCCCACCAGCCAATGAGAATCTAGGATTCTGCAAATCAGAGCATCATTCCAAGAAGCTCTCAGAAAGCTGGAGGATCCCGATTGGTTGGCAAGGTCAGTTTTCCTCATGAAGGAACAGTCCATTATTAGAGGAGTGTTTTCTCCTCAACAAAATGTCTTATTCATGATATGGATACCAGGACCTTGCATCTTTACTTTACATTTCTTTCATACACACTGCTCGGGAGATGTCACTCCTATATCATAAGAGGCATTAACTTCAGGTTGCAGGTATGCTCATCATAGTCCAAAATAATACACACAACAGAAGGCATTAGTTTATAATAACTGCATTTTAGCAACCAACATTGCTGATTTCCAGGGCCCTATCCCCATTGGGCAGAGCTGCACTCACAGCTGAATTAAGTCAATTTGGGGCCCTAAGCACACCTAACATGGTATCCCCATGGACTCATCCCTCACTGAAGTGGCAACAAATTTCAGAGTTAAGATAGGTGGGGCAGTTCAGTCCTCTGGAAGCTATTGTTTCAGGCTGTTGGCAGACTCAAAGAGGCATCATTTATGCTTGCATCTTGTTTTCAAGCTTTTCTTTGCATCCATGCAGGATAGAAATGCATTGAGAGTACGGCTGTTGATTAATCACAGTTAATGCACGCGATTAACTCAAAAAAATTAATCCCGATTAAAAAAATTAATCCCGATTAATCACAGTTTTAATTGCACTGTTAAATAATAGAACACCAATTGAAATGTATTAAATATTTTGGACGTTTTTCTACATTTGCATATATATTGTATTCTGTGTTGTAACTGAAATCGAAGTATATAGTATTTTTGCTTATAAATATTTGCACTGTAATAATGATAAACAAAAGAGATAGTATTTTTCAATTCACCTCATACAAGTACTGCAGTGCAATCTCTTTGTAGTGAACGTACAACTTACAAATGTAGATTTTTTTTGTTACATGACTGCACTCAAAAACAAAACAATGTAAAACTTCAGAGTCTACAAGTCCACTCAGTACTACTTCTTGTTCAGCCAATCACTAAGATAAACAAGTTTGTTTACATTTAAGGGAGATAATGCTGCCCGCTTCTTATTTACAATGTCACCTGAAAGTGAGAACAGGCATTTGCATGGCACTTTTGTAGCCAGCACTGCAAGGTATTTACGTGCCAGATATGCTAAACATTCATATGCCCCTTCATGCTTCGGCCACCATTCCAGAGGACATGTTTCCATGCTGACGATGCTCATTAAAAAAATAAGGAGCATTAATTACATTTCTGACTGAACTCCTTGGGGGAGAATTGTATGTCCCCTGCTCTGTTTTACCTATATTCTGCCATATATTTCCTGTTCTAGCAGTCTCAGATTATGACCCAGCATGTTTTTCATTTTAAGAACACTCACTGCAGATTTGACGAAACACAAAGAAGGTACCAGTGTGAGATTTCTAAAGGTAGCTACAGCACTCGACTCAAGGTTTAATCAAAATCTAAGAGGGATGAGGTTTGGAGCTTGCTTTCAGAAGTCTTAAAAGAGCAACACTCCGATGCGGAAACTACAGAATCCGAACCACCAAAAAAGAAAATCAACCTTCTCCTGGTAGCATCTGACTCAGATAATAAAAATGAACATGCGTTGGTCCACACTGCTTTGGATTGTTATCGAGCAGAACCGTCATCAGCATGGACGCATGTCCTCTGGAATGGTGGTCGAAGCATGAAGGGATATATGAATCTTTAGCACATCTGGCACGTAAATATCTTGCGACACTGGCTACAATAGTGCCATGAGAATGCCTGTTCTCACTTTCTGGTGACATTGTAAACAAGAAGCAGGCAGCATTATCTCCTGCAAATGTAAACAAACTTGTTTGTCTGAGCATTTGGCTGAACAAAAAGTAGGACTGAGTGGACTTGCAGGCTCTAAAATTTTACATTGCTTTATTTTTGAATGCAGGTTTTTTGTACATAATTCTACATTTGTAAGTTCAATTTTTATGATAAAGAGATTGCACTGCAGTACTTGTATTAGGCGAGTTGGAAAATACTATTTTTCTTGTTTTTTTACAGTGCAAATACTTGTAATCAAAAATAAATATAAAGTGAGCACTATACATTTTGCATTCTGTGTTGTAATTGAAATCAATATATTTGAAAATGTAGAAAAGATCCAAAAATATTCAAACACATGGTATTCTATTATTGTTTAACAGTGCAATTAATCGCACAGTTAATTGCTATTAATTTTTTAATCGCTTGACAGCCCTAATTGAGAGAATTTTTTTTAATGAAAACTGAAATTCTGATGTCACATGACTCCAGGAGCAGGAACCTAGCAACAATTTTTTATGACACAAATTGACCCTGAAAAGATCTGTCAGGTGGCAGTTCTAGCTTCACTGCCACCATCTGATACTTCTAGCAATCTATTACACAGTGAAGGTAGTATTTTTTAGCCAAATCAATTGGGAAGAATGGAAGTGTCTCAGGCAAGTCTCTCTAGAGTGGCCAAGAAAAAAAAAAACATTTAAAATGTTCAAAAATTCCCTAATCCTGTCAGCCTGGCATTTCCTCACCCCACAAACTGCCCCCTCCTTGTCATCCTCTCAAAGGTCCACAGATTTAATGACACCTTCCCCATCTTTGTTACAGTTTCTGTATGCTCATCCTCATACCAGTGAAAACACTAGATGACTCTTGCAGTCCTTCAAGTTTTAACCCTATGATTCTATCATGTGATCAACAAAGCCAATCATGTGACCAAGGTGGGTCAATTTCACAAAGCTGAAAACAATTATGAGCCAAATTAGCTGGGAGGAAGAATTTAATCAGAAAAATGTAAATGATAACAGGGAATTATTTAAGAATTCTTTACTAGATGCCCAAAAAGCCACGATTGAAGAAGAAGATGATAGCGGTTAAAAAACAAATTTGGTTTAGAGGGGAAGTGAAGGCAGCTCTAAAAAAAAAATAATAATAGTACATAACAAATGGAAGAAAGAGGAAGTTGATTGTCATGAATATAAATCAAAGCTAGGAATTGTAGAAAATTGATAAGGGAAGTGAAGGGACACAAGTAGAAATCTATGACTAGCAGAGTTAAGGACAATAAGAAGGAGGGTTTTTAGGATACTAGGAACAAAAAGAATCCTGACGATGGTATTGGACCATTATTAGATGGCAATGGTAGAATCATTAATAATAATGCAGAAAAGACAGAAGTATTCAATAAATATTTCTGTTCTGAATTTGGGGTCAGGGGAAACAGGTGACAGAGTTATATCCTATGATAGGTTTCAGAGTAGCAGCTGTGTAAGTCTGTATCCGCAAAAAGAAAAGGAGTACTTGTGGCACCTTAGAGACTAAGAAATTTATTTGAGCATTAGCTTTCGTGAGCTACAGCTCACTTCATCGAATGCATCCGATGAAGTGAGCTGTAGCTCACGAAAGCTTATGCTCAAATAAATATCCTATGATGATTATCATGATGATGATGGTAACACTCTTTTCATTCCACTAGTATCTTGGAAGCATGTTAAATTATCAGCTTAGCAGCTACTGAAGTTAGACATTTTTAAATCAGCAAGTCCAGATAGCAAGTCCAAGAGTTTTAAAAGAGCTGGATGAGGAGCTCACTGAACCAATAAGCCTTGTAACATCAGGGAAGTTCCAGAAGGCTGGAAGAAAGCTAATGTTGTGCCAACATTAATAAAATGTAAATAGGGTAAGCCGGGTAATTATAGGCCTGTCAACCTGACATCAATCCCAGGCAAGATAATGGAGCAGCTAATACAGGACTTTATTAAAGAATTAAAGGAGGGTAGTATAATTAATGCCAATAATAGAATCATAGGACTGGAAGCGAGCTCGAGAGGTCATCTAGTCCAGTCCCTTGCACTCATGGCAGGACTAAGTATTATATAGACCATTCCTGACAGGTGTTTGTCTAACCTGCTCTTAAAAATCTCCAATGATGGAGATTCTACAATCTCCCTAGGCAATTTATTCCAATGCTTAACCACCCTGACAGTTAGGAATTTTTTCCTAATGTCCAACCTAAACCTCCCTTGCTGCAATTTAAGCACATTGCTTCTTGTCCTATCCTCAGAGGTTAACAATTCTTCTCCTTCCTCCTTGTAACAACCTTTTATGTACTTGAAAACCTTTATAATGTCCCCTCACCATCTTCTCTTTTCCAGACTAAACAAACCCATTTTTATAGCATCCTCCTTTTAATAAGAAATAGAATTATACAACCTCATGTATGTGTTTCCGATAGCCCTAAACAATTCCCCTTCACTCCATATTGACAGAATTTTTTCCCTAGACCGTATTGTGCTCTTCCAAGGAAGTGTCCAGTCATAGGTTGACAGATGCTCTTTTGTTTAAGGTACTGCACAGGAAGTCAGGATGCCTAGTATTTATTCCTGACTCTGCCACCAACTCCCTGGGTGATCTTCAACAAGTCACTTCACTTTTTTCTGCCTCACTTTCTCCCTCTCTAAAATGGAGTTAATGATGGCTGCCTGATGGATTGTTGTGAGGTTTAGCTCATTCATGTTAGTAAAATGCGTGAAGATCGTTAGAAGGAAGATACTGTAAAAGTTTTAAAATAACACGCCACACTGAAATTCAAGTCTCTAGCAGATAGATCTGAAGTGCAGTACAATTTGAGCAGGTTTAAAATAGTGATGCCTCGAAACCCATCCTGCTCCTCTTTTCTCCTTTTATAATTATTACTCCCATGGCCCCCTCTCAGGCTATACACCAGAGAGCCAATCCTCAACTGGCCTATTAACTTCAATGGAACTATGACAACTTACATCAGCAGAGGATCTGCCCCCATTTTTCTAGACACATCTTCTGCCAAACAGTTGAAACATGACATGTTCACCTCCACAGATACTTGTGTTCTCTGGGCTGTTCTCTTAAACAGGTCACTCATATTTTATTTATTTTCTTTTTACTCTCATTGTTCCTAATTTTATTGTATTTTGCTCTCATCCTTCCCCCCCCCACACCCTACCCCAACAATTTCTTTGTAACTCTCTCTAATCCTTCTGAACTGCCTATAATTATCTCTCATATTTCAGAGCTTGGTCCTTGATCCCTTAATTGGCTTTTTACTCTTTGATCCCTTTGTACCATCCTCTGTGCCAATTCATTTTCCATTTCACAGGTAGACAATAAACAAACTCTTTCAATCTACAGCTTCACCTGTTCTATTCCTTTTTTATTTTTTGCCTATTAGGCAAACCTTCCCAGACTGTCTCCCCCAGCCCCCGCCTCTCCTTTGACTTTATTCCTGATTATTTACTTTCCATGTTCTGTTCTCTCCTACTAATCCAATTCTATTTTTGGCTCACGGCTGAAGCATCACCAAGCTTCTTAAGGAAGACTCCTCGCAGTTAATTTATTAACAAATCCAAGGATGAGAAGAAAGGTCACTTCTGCCCACCTCACCACTCCAGAATATCCACAATGGGCCTGAGTCACCTCTCACTTAATACACTGATACAAATCGGGTGTAGCTCCACTGAAGTCAATGGAGTTACAGTAGTGTCATAGAGAGAAAAATTAGGCTTAAGAGCTTTCCATAGCCACAGCACTGAACAGGCATTAACTAACTAATCCTCAGAGCACCCCTGTGAAGCCTGTAACTATGTATTATTATTCCCATATTACAGAGGGGAAACTGAGGCAGAGAAATGAAGTGACCTGCCTAGAGCCACACTGCAAACCAGTATCAAAGCTGTGATAACAATTAAACAGCTCATTTTCTGTAGCCCATACTACCTATAAAAAAAGGTCATAGAAACTAGCCTGTCACCATCTTCTTTACTTTCTGTGATTCAGCAGTTATTGTGACCCATGGCTTGCAGCATTAACCTTTTATCACTGCATACATGCACCAACTCTGGTCACAATTGAAAATAAGTTAACTGCTCTCATTCTGGTCTCCATTTGGGACAGGCCCTGACAGAAACTGCATCAAGGAAGATTGTGATGGTTCAAAATGGCAGCAACACCCTTTCTACTGGGCACCACAGAGGCCAGCATAGTCCCAAAGGTTGGCAATGCTGGCTGGGTATGGCTGAAGTTGGGGCAGCTTGGAGGTTTGTTAATTCAGGGCATCTCCTGAGCAGCCTCCATCAAGAAGGTTCCTCCTATCACAGCTTAAAGCTGCTCCTCCGCAAGGAAACCAATGGGAGCATGGGCTCCAGTAACACCCCCTCACCCTACCCCCCATCCCCCAGGCTGAATTTGCCCAGGAGATGTAACTTGCACCTCTCGGTGCCATGTGGGACAAAACTACACCTGTGAGCTATACAGCACAAGAGTGTAAGTATGTCAAAGTTCTTCTGGACCTTTCAGGAGAGTGAAGTAGAGATCTGGCAAAGTGCTGAAAGGAATGGGAGTGGGGAGTATTTGGCACCTCTCAAGAGAGGCTCTGAGGAGCAGGCCATGTATGTTTCCAGGTTCAACAGTAGAGTAGCCGTTCATTGGGTATATACTGTATCTAAAAGGATAATTAATGTACTTCTGTGTGAGATGTGAGAATATTAAATGGGTTGTAGGAATTTAAAGACACTGGACCACATTCTATTCTCAAAAACAGTGGTGTAAATCAAAGTAAACCCACTGGCTTCAGTGGAGAAACTCAGGATTTACACCAGTGAAGGTGAGATTGCAATCTGGCCCACATAGCTAAATTCTTCAGTTAGAACAATCAATCAGAAATCAGCCATAATGCATAAGGTGTGAAAGAAGAACTTAGCCTTAGTATCTGAGAAAATCTGGAGGGTGACAACATGAGATTATAGTGCAGTGCTGCTTTCTGACCTCAGAGCTGGTCTAACCCATGTTGGTTTGGACAGCCCCTAGGAGCTGTTCTGTGGGCCAGGGATTACCAGAGCAAAGTGCACTCTGGCCACACTCCCTCCAACCCCTACCTTGCTCTCTCCTGGCCCCCCTGACCTCCTACACCAGTGCCATGTAAGAAACAGGTATAGAGCTGGCTATTCCAACTCTTCACCTATCAGGGTTCCCCTGCATAAGGAAATCCACCACTTTCTGGCCCCTTTGCACCACAGAAACCAAGACACTAAGAGGCCAAAGGAGTGAGGATCTGGCCGACTAACTGCTAGGGCAGCAGTACAAGGAGTGTGCAGTTGTTTCTTGGGGGCGAGTTAAGCCATGTGCTGTCTTCTACCCAGCACAAAGTTGCATTGTATTTGCCAAATCT
Source organism: Natator depressus (assembly GCF_965152275.1). Classification (NCBI taxonomy): domain Eukaryota; kingdom Metazoa; phylum Chordata; order Testudines; family Cheloniidae; genus Natator; species Natator depressus. Next base: position 44,055,859 of record NC_134234.1, read on the forward strand.
TCCTCATGTCAGATTTATTGTTGCTGATATTCTAATTCTGTTCCATTTTTATTGTAATTCTTTTTTGCTATCCTTCCAAAAAATACTTTAACTAAACAGCCTGGCCAAAATGCCACAAAAACCCTGCCCAGTGCTCAAGACAGCAGAATCGTATTCTCCTAGGAGCTTACATTTGTTTTTGTTTTTTGATAGTGGAAGTTGTTTAGCACTGTTGAGATCATGATCTAAAATACAAATCCAAAATCTTAATTGCTTTATTCTGCTATGGACCCAAATCCTGCGTCCTTACTCAAACTCCCACCAAAGCCAGTTTTACCTGAGTAAATCTGATTAAGGTCCCATGTTGAGGGACCATTGTGGAGGCTGAGCATATGGACACTTTAATATTTTTGGAATATAAGATGGTTTTAGCTTTTCCATTTCCCTCTCTCTTTATAAAACTGACTGGCACTAAGCTGAATGGACTTCATGAGATATACAAAATACTGGCCCAGTGCACCTCCTCCCAGAGAAGCATGAGGGAGGAAGAAACCTCCATGGGGACCTCTATATGGGCTTCAGGACCTCCAGTAACTCCCCTCAGCTTCCTAATAGCTCTGCTCTAAAGAAGCTGTGTTACATGGGTCTCCTCTGGCCATGAACCCCAGCAGGAACCCCCATTTACAAGGCGCAGGCAGTTCACAGCACTGAGATGTCTATGAGGAGAATAATCCAGCCTGGGCAGTACCTCTTCCTCTGTAGGGCAAGTGGGGGAGACAATATAGGGTGACCCCTCAGACTCCCACACTCCCTGTGGAGATCTTGAAACTAAAAAGCCCTCCTGTTCTTCTGTAGGTGTCAGGAAGAAGATATGGTGCCAGAGAGGCAACTGGCACCACTTCCATACAGGGCAGGGGAGATCTATGTACTGAGAACCTCCTCTGCACATAGCTGTTGAATGCATTAGCTAGAGAATTAGGTGGGCAATGTGTACTAAGAATTATGGCAGAGGAGCTCTCAATAATAATCAGATAGACATTAGCAGGATTGCAGGACCTGAGGAGGCATAAGAAACTCTCCCATTTCTGGTCATTGATCATCAGGTATATCATAAAATTTAGAAACCTGCCTATACCCCAAGCCTGCTTGTGTTTCAGAGTGTCAGCTGGAGCATTCCAGACAGCAGCATGTTGTGCTTCCTTCTGCGCACACTGTCATTATCAAAAACAGAAAAGATGAGGACTGCCTATTTGCTCTTGGACTGAGTGAAGTACACCCGGCAGGGATGTACAAATGTTCTTTTGTCAGCCTGGACCAGTTCTTCAGATACGCTAAATTATAGCTGCCTTCCATAGTCTTCAAGAAAAAAATGTGTTGCTCTTTTCTAGGACATATGCCAGGCAGGGGCTGTGATTATACAACACAACAATCTTCACCCCCTTACAACTCTTGGAGTAAGACCTGATTTATGCCTATGTAATCATGCATAAGGCTCTACATCTGCACTTCAGAACTATGATGGTAACTGTATTTGGTATTAAGAAAAGGAGGACTTGTGGCACCTTAGAGACTAACAAATTTATTTGAGCGTACGCTTTCGTGAGCTGCAGCTCACTTCATCAGAAGCTTATGCTCAAATAAATTTGTTAGTCTCTAAGGTGCCACAAGTCCTCCTGTTCTTTTTGCGAATACAGACTAACACGGCTGCTACTCTGAAACCTGTATTTGGTATTCTGTCTCTCCTTTGTTACTCCTCCTAAATAACACTAAACTGCTTGTATTTTATACTTATCACAAGGTGGCATTGATTTGGGGTGGAGTCTTTGAACACAAACACAATACCACTATAGCTTTTGTTTCACATGCTCTTTGTACATAAGATCCAGGCCTGAACCATTAGAGGGGTCAGTTGCACACTATATAGGATTTATGTGCCTCCAGAGGGGTTGAGGTGAATGAGTAGATGAACACTGAGTTAGCAGGAGATAAAACCTGAACACTCCTACCATTTGAGGCAAAGTGAATGAGTAAAGCCATTATTCTCTAACAAGCTGCATTCGATAGATTAGGAATTTAAAAGCAGAGTTGCACAGGTCAATTTTTTCTACAGAGTTACAGGGCTTTATTCTTGTCTCCCTTACACCAGTTTTACACTGACTTCAGTGGAACTAATCCTGATTTACACAAATGTAAATGAGAGCCAGATCCAGTGGGGCAGATCCTCAGCTAGTGTAAATCAGCATAGGATCATTGAAGTCAATGGAGCTATGCTCAGTTAGCACCGGCCAAGGATCTGACCCAGTGTCTTAAACATCACGGATTAATCCCCACTCTGCTTTGGGAGGTAAGGTCCCATTCACCTCCACTTCACAGTGACATCCTGATCCAATGGTTTCCATGTTCTGACAACTGGGCTTAAAAAAAAAAAAAAAAAAAAACTTTTGAAAACATAGTACATGAAGGAGGGGAGGCAGGGGAAGGAATGGAAATATAAAAATAATCCACAAGCTTTTTTGCTGTTGAATCAATCATGATTTGATGGTGTTCAGACTGTTCTCAGTAGCTGTCCAAGCAATCCATCATAAGCTATACCTCTGCTTTCTTTTCTCAGTTCTTCTGGCTGTAGCTGTTATTATTGCTGAAGGCAGGAGCTACTACACTTCAACACCAAGGGCCACCTAGGAAACTTCTTAGGAGCCAGAGGCCTCATCTAAGTAGCATATATATGTACACTGAATTTTAAAAAGATGTTGTATGATTGTTTCCTTCTTCCCTGAGAAATTAACAGTAATATATTGTTGTTTGAGTTCCTCAACAATAAAAGCTGTATTCGATCAGCTTTGTCTTCAACCTGTAGTTGCAACCCCAAGCCACATTTTAGGATAGGGTGGGCTGCATTTGGCAGATCTGCCACTGACTTCAAAAGAACACTTGCTTCCTGTCATCTATTCCCCTGAACTAAACACTAGATCTCATTATTTAAAAAAAAAAAAAATCTTGCTGGGGCAACATTTACTGATTCAAATAAAGCCTGGGTTCTCAACCTTGGGTGGGCGGGGTCACGATGCCCTGGGTTTTTCACAGAAGTACAGGGGACGGGGACAACCCTCCCTTTGTTGATGGCTGAGTAAGAGGCGGTGTCCTGAAATATTTTTCTGTAATGACATGGGGGGCACAGTATGGTGAAGGCTGAGAACAGGACTGGCTGAAAACTCCAAACATAGTTTTACCAAAAAAAGTGAAAACGTTTAACTTGTTTTCACATTGAAGCGTGCAGTGCTGAAACATATTTTCTCAGTTTTTCTGTGAATTTTTTTTGCAATTTCTAACTAACTAAAACCTTATCAAAATCACTAGACAATATTTTGTTTACAGAAAAGCAAAAAAAATTGACAACCATTTTGATATTTTCAACAATTTCTCTTAAACTACTGAAAAAAAGGCACAACACTTCACATCAGCAATTTTTCACAGAAAATTATCTTGGAAAAAAGGCCATTTTTCAATAAAACAAACCAAAAAGTTTCAACCAGCTCTAGTTGAGAGCTGCTGATCTAAAGCTTTCCGCGGTCTCGTGCTCTCACGTAAATTATCATCTGCAATTCCTCTGAAAGGCTCAGCCAGGTAAGGAATAGATTATGCAGTAATTGTAAACTGAAAGGAAAACACTTTATATATGTTGATCCAAAGGACAGGTCAGATCTAATTAATGACTGACCCTGGAGAAGAAAGCTACTGCTGCTGCAGAGATACCCAGCTGACTTTTCAATGCCTTTTCAGCAACATTTGTAGTGCTGCTGAGAAGGGGAGTGATTAACCATTCCTTCACAGAGGTAAGGTACTACAGCCGCTGTTCAAGTTCTGCGGATAATTGTCAGTAATTGGTATTCTAACATTTGCATTACCACATATTAGTGAAAATTAATTCAAATATGCCACAATGCAACATGATACAGGGAAAAAAAACAAACATCAAATACAAATTTCTGTGACACTGCAGCTGTCCTAAAAGCTTAAGACATTACTGTATATTAGGAGGTTGGCAGCAATAAAAATGACCTGGAGAGTGCCATTTGGAATGATAGTTCACAGGAGAAAGGTCAAAGGGAAAACAGACTTGGCTAAGAGTGCCAACTTGCATAGGCTACACAGAGTGCAGTTTTAGCTAAACTCTTCAGCTTATCAGATGCACAGGAGGAGGATTCTCATCTTCAATGGACTGAGAATGGCTGCTATGCTGGTAGAGTGGACCATAGTGTCTCAGCAAACTTTCACTACAGTGCAAAGATCTTGTGTAAAAGCTGAAATGTCAGACATGGTTACTAATTCTGAGTGCTGCAGTTTCTGGGTGCTCAACTTGAGACACCTTAGGGCCAAATTTTCAAAAGTACTGAGTACCCAAACTCCAGTTGAAGCCAGTGGAAGTTGCAGGAGCTCAGCAAACCCAAAATGTCTGAGGCTGGAAATCCACAAAAAATTAGGCACACTGGCTTTTTTGAAACATTGGGCCTTTACATATAAAATCCTCACTCTATTGACAGCCAGGGTGAATACAACTTCTTTCATATCTGCTTACAACAAAAAAGCTTACAACAGTTCTACAATGAAAACTTCCTTAATACGGTTTCCTAGTCTGCTAAGATCTTTCTCTAGGAAAGACAATGTTTTTCCATTACAGAAAATGAATTGTTATTTGGCAGTTTTAAATGGCTGACATTCTAGGTACTTATACAGAGATGCAGGGCTCCTTGGAACCATCCTACTGTCAGGTGCTTGAACCCTTCATGAAGATAAACTCTTAAGTCCTACTAGCAGGTGAGCCTTGCTAGCTCTCACCAAATTATAAAAGGCATTGAATTATCAAGCTTGACATAAGGAACTAGGGCTGGGACGGAGAGGTCCTGCAAGAAAAACAATTCCTAGGAACAGCCAACCTTAGGGGGAAAGCTTAGACTGTGGAACATCTGGCTGTTTATATTTGAGTTACTAAAGCCAAAGCAGAGGAAGGACTATATAAGGTGTCTGAATATTCTATTCAGAATTGTGTGGAAATGATACATGCTTATCTATCTATGGTACTTATATAGCCTCCCCCCCCCCCCCCCGCACCCACCACAGTATCTGATGACCTCATAGTCTTGAATGTACTTAACCACACAACACCCTTGTGAGGTAGGGAAGTACTACAATCCCAAGTTTATAGATGGGGAACTGAAGCACAGCAAAACTAACCCACGGCCACAAAAGAAGACTGTGGTGGAACTATGAATTGAATCCAACTCTCCTAAGTCTTAGGCGGGTGCCTTAATCACTAGACCAGCCTTTCTCTCCTTATAGTTTACAATTGTGTAAGATCACATGTTGCATGAGAATGGACTGCATTGTGTTACCCTTTGTGATATTATAAAACAAGACACTAGTGTACACCATTACAACACCATAAGCAACATATATGTTAATTTACCATCAGTTATTACTGAAAGCAGGCAAGACTCTCATTGATCTTAATGGAATAGGGGTCAGGCCTTTGATGTTGATTGAATAAGCTGCTCATCATATTAAATAATGTGCCAGTTAAACATGGATAAAAAGAAGATGCAGAGTTCAATAACACTTATATAATTGCCACCAGACAGCTCAAGCGTATGTGTGCTCCCGTGTATATGTGTACCTCCGTTTGGGGGTGTTATTTGTCTTGAATCTCTGCCAAATTATCTGTCATCCCTAATTATTTCTACTCAGTCTATCACTGTGATAGGTAAGCAACGTGGGTACAACAAATTCTTCTCTGGATGTGCATGTGTAACTCATATCAATGCTAAGGAAAACCCATACCTCTAAATTTGGGCCCAGCAGTCACAAAAACTGGCTGTTAATGTTCAGTCACAAACTAAAGCAGTGCCTTTGCCTTTGGTTAGGAGTTCAAAATGCTAACCATTTTAGGAGCTTGTTCCTGTGGTCAGTCCATGCGGGAAATTCCCATTGAGCTGTTCACTTGAATAGCAGTGAAGTTCACACTCCCATTGGTGCTCCTGCAGACCCACTTTGTAAGGATTTGTCTATGCTGCAGCTAACTCGAGTTATAACCTGAGACCCATCCACACACAAAAATCCTTACTTCAAGCATGCTGGTGCATTTCACTCAAGCTGGCTAGCCCACCAGGGGATACAGGCTACAGCTCAAGAGAGCACAACCTGTCAGCTGCTAACACAATCACTCCGGGCTGCTACAGCAGTGGCTCTCAACCTTTCCAAACTACTGTACCCCTTTCAGGAGTCTGATTTGTCTTGCATACCCCCAAGTTTCACCTCACTTAAAAACTACTTACAAAATCAGACATAAAAATACAAGTGTCACAGCACACTATTACTAAAAAATTGCTTACTTCCTCATTTTACCATATAATTATAAAAGTAATCAATTGGAATATAAATACTGTACTTACATTTCAGTGTATGGTATATAGAGGTGTATAAACAAGTCATTGTCTGTATGAAATTTTAGTTTTTAATCAACTTGGCTAGTGCTTTTTATGTAGCCTGTTCTAAAACTAGGCAAATAGCTAGATGAATTGATGTACCCCCTGGAAAACCTCTGTGTACCCCCAGGAGTACACATACCCCTGGTTGAGAACCACTGTGCTAGAGTGTTATTTCACACTGGATATGTCTACACTGCATAGTTAACTTGCGTGATTGGCACCAGGGTTAGTCTAGCCTACATGTGAGTACTCCCACAGCAAAGCCCTGCCCACATTACTGTGTCCTCACCATTTCTGCACTTGCCTGTGTGCATCCGGGGTGGGGAGAGGCATATCCCATGGTTCTTTGTGCCAGATTCCTCCAGGAATCTTGTATCAATTGCAAGAGAACTTGTCCTTCCTTCAGGGGGAATTTTGGGAAGGACATTAGAGGACTATCAGCACTCAAGTAATTTCATCTGTGTACTCACTGCAAAGTGGATGGTTTCCAGTTCACATTAAAGTGGAGTCTGGGGTCTACCCACACCTCCAGCTGGATAAACTGGCCCAGGCTTAAAGCACCTTCAAACCCAGGGTTAACTGAGCAGTATAGACATACCTAATATGGCTGCTCTCACTCAAACTATGTGGACTCGAGAAGAGTAAAGTCGAGTGTATATAACTTGTTACCTCTGCAGTAAGACCTAGCCTCAGACTTCATTGTGCTTATTTCTGAAGCTGATCTTCACAATAAAAAGAATTAGTGAGGTCATTCCCTAAAAGGGACAACGTCAACCTAAATATCACACTCCTATCTGAAAATATTTTACCTACTAGAATTACAGGTAACCTGTAAAATGACCATAAATGAAAGCAATTAGAGGAACAAAGTTTCTCTGTTTCAGCCTTTTACTATGTGCATTTAGCAGAACTTTGTGCATAATTAGAGTTAATTATTTATATTGTGGCAGTGCCTAGGAGCCCTAGTCGTGGACCAGGACCCCACTGTGCTAGATGCTGTACAAACACAGAACAAAAAGATAGTCGCCAGCCCAAAAGAGATTACAATCTAAGTATAATCAGTCTCAGCATTTCTCTTATGAAGTAAAGAGCAGCAGCCTTTACCAACCAGAATGTAGTAGGTTTCTGGGCCACGGTATTAAGAAAGACCAAATTCTTCACATGAACAAATGAAATAAATATTTAGAAAAGAAATTCAGGAAGAGTGGAGAAAGTATTTTCAGTAAGCTTGATGGTTTTGTGCTACAGATCCAAGATTTATAGTTCAGTTCTCAAAGTCTTGAGAAGAAAGACTAATTTCCTCTCTATCAGAGTACATTCCAACTTCGGTCATACCCACTGAAGATTGTGGGGATAGACCACAGTGGATGATAACAGGATATATATTTTTAATCCATTTGATCTCTACATTTTTACTGACCTAAAAATAAAAATCCAAAACCCTGTTTTGCAACCATCTAGTGCATTATTGACAATGGCTTATTTTTAGTGAACTTAAGGAGCCAGGAAGGAAAGGAAGAGGTACATCTTTTGATGTCTTTGGCTCCAAAAGCAAAGAGTTGGAGGCTTCTTAGAGAATAATTTAAATCTAATCAATCTGATCTAACTGGTACCGCATCATTGCAATTAGGGTTTAGATATGCAAAGTAAACAAAATTAAAAAATCAATGAAGAAATGCATATAACTGGCCAACGGGGCTAATTGTTTGAGTGGCAGGAGGGGCTATGCACTCGTGCCTGACTCTCCACTGCCTGGCACTCTGTGTAGTTATTTGCATCTGTGCTACCCCTGCTACCAAATAGATTGGTTGTGCTTTACACCACTTAGCACAGGTGCAAATGACTAGACACACTACAAGTCTTTTCAATTTAGTGTAGTAGGGCACCTTCTATTTATTCAAAGTACATGTACTTGCTTCACACTGTCCAGCTATAAGTCACTGAAACACTCAAAACAAGAGAGAATACTTTACGGTCTGTAAGAATCAAAATGAGAATATTCTAGACAAAAAGTTAACTCCTTAATGTAACGGGACTGCTGCCCCCTTATTAACATTCAGTGAGGGTGTTTTGGTTGGCTAGCTCCCAGTACTAAAAAGGGGGAAGGGTCTATGGAAAATCAGGACCTTGAGACTGACAGTCCCCAGGAACAATGGGGAGAGGCCAATGCTCCAGGTCAGCCTGAATGACAGGGCGGGCAGACTAATCAGGGAGTCAGGAGGCCAGGGAGGTCCCGTCCTCCATGCGAGCTGGATTTGCCTGGGTCAGGCAGAGTGGGGCCGAGCTAAGGAGAAAGCAGGGGCCCGAGCTGAGCTGGGGAGCAGAGCTGTGCCAGATCCAGAGAGAGAAGACCCAGTCCTGGGAGCAGAGCTGCAGCCCCAAAGCCAGAGGCACAGCCCAGAGAGAGCAGACTTGCCCTGGGAGGAGAGCTGCAGCAACCAGAGCCAGAGGGGCCAGAAAAGCAGCCCAGGGAGCTGAAGGCAGAGCAGTAGTAGCAGCAGTGCTGAGACAGAGTGGTGAAGCTGGGGCTGGAGCAGTCTGGAGCTGGTGCGGTGAGCAGCTGGGGAGAGCGAGGGGGACCCTGGGCAGCGGGCCCAGCACAGGGAGATGCCTCAGCCAAGAGGCTCTGCAGGCCAGGCGTGGATCGTAACCCCGACAGGGTGGGGGCGACACTGGGCGGAAGGGTCCTACCACTTAGAGCCTGAGAGCGTGTGGCCACCAGCAGAGCAAGTGTCCAACCCACAGCATCCCTGCAGCACAGCCAGGGCCTGAAAAGAAGGCCTGGGACTTACACGGAACAGACTGTGAACTGCCCGGACATTCCAGAGACACGGTTTGTGATGTTCCCTGCCACAGAGCGGGGTGATGTGTTTCCTTTAACCTTTCTCATTTTCCCTTATTCTTTTTAAAATTAATTGATTAAATAACTTGCATTTGCTTTAACTTGTATGTAATGGTCAGTGAAGTGCCCAGTGCAGAGAGAGTACCCTGGAGTGGGGACACCCTAACCCCTATCCTAGGTGACCACAGCAGGGTTGGAGGTCAAGCCCCCCAGGAATCCTGGGCCCAGCCTTGTTGGGGTTAAGAGGACTCTGCCAGACAGGAGAGTGGAAGGGGAGACTTCAAGGGCAGGGAGGCCACTGGGTAAAGGAAATGGGAGCGAGGACTCAGATCCTTTCACTAGCCCACTTCACCGGGGTAATGCAGAAGCCAGGAAAGTTCCCCACAATAGCGGGACTATTCCCCCGCTTACATTAAAATAAGAAAAGTCCGCATGAAAATAAATGGGGCTAAATTTTTACCAACAGGCAAATAAAAATCAGTGCTTTTTAGGTTGGAAACGTTCTGTTATCAGAGCTGAACTGTGAGAGGGAAAAGGTCTGAAATGTGGTAACTACGGAAAGTGTGAATAGCAATGGATCAAGACAGGGTTACCAGATCCAGACCATATATTCAAAAAGATACACCCACACACACATCCCATCGCTTCTGAAAGGGTCCCTGCATTTTGCAATGCCATCACACAAACAACTTTGAAATTCAATTGATCCTGACTGTGTGTAGCCTCAGACAGTTCCTGACTGTGAAAATGCATAGCTGGTTCCATTCAGCATAGTTAACTTTTCCTGGGCAAATTGTCTAGTCCATTTAGTGAAAAAGTGATGCATGTGACTATTCAAAGTTTTCTGTCATCCTCCAGATAAATACTCAAAATAAAAAGTCATTGACCCGTTCACCAAGCAATTATGATAGTAACACTTTGTAGCTCTTCAGCAAGCAACCTTTGTGTCACTTTTCTAAATAGCATCTAAGGCCTTGTCTACACTACAGAGTTTTGTCGATGCAGGTTACGCCAACAATCAAAAACTGGTATAATTACATCACTTGTGCTGTTCACAGAACGCTTCTTCTGTCCGTCGAGAGCGTCCACAGTTGGTGCTCCAGCACTGACAGCGAGAGTAGCGCCTGGTTAGTAGCTATCCCACTGTGCAACTCGCCACCTTCTGCAGCTAGGAGTTGTGAGAAGGCAGAGTGGATCACAGAGCATCATGGGTGTGGGCTCAATGTCCCATGATGCAGTTTTTTCTGTCTCATCATTCCATGGGCTTCGGACTACGTTTCATGTTACTATGCGCCCACTGTCTCTGCCTGAAAGGATGGATCCTGCACTGCTTTCTACTGTTGTGGTTACTGTTATGAACACAATGTGGCTGATCATGCAGTATGATGATCAGGTAGGGTAGGGTAGGAAAGGGATAGGGTCCAGCATGACTTAAATAAATTGGACAATGAGCTCCAGTCATGTGTCTTTCTATAAAGCCTTCTCCTGTGATTTGTTAACTTGCTGCCTTGCATGAAAATTTTGATGATTGCTTCCTGTGATTTGTAGTCTGCAAATGTACCAATCACCACTGTGTATTAATTCCAGCAGCAACCACCGTGTGTAGGAGACAAATAAAGATTGATTATCATCTTTCAGAGAGTATTTTTTATTAAATACCAATTAACAACACACAGAAAATGCTTGCTGGAAAGGGAGATAACAGTGAAGGGCACTCTCCTGATGGAGTCTCCCATAGCTGTGTGTAACTCCAGCTAGCATTCTGGAAGCTGTCCGAAGGGGTGGAGTAAACGGGGTACTGGGACAGGATGGGAAGCTGCAAGGAATGTGTGGGAGGAGTTTGGGGAGGGCATGGCAAGCCGTTCTGGATGGGCGGTGGGGGTGAGAACTCATGTATTCTGCCTGCAGCATGATTAGGGACTTCAACATCTCTGTTTCCTCCTCCATCACTTTTATCATCTGCTCCTGGCCCACTAAAATTTGCTTCTGGCTCTCCTTCCTCTCCTGCCTATCTATTTTAAAATTTTCATTAACTGTCTCTCTCACACCCCGTGTTCTTGTTTCGCCTCATCAGAGGATTGGGGCAGCTCCTGAAATGTGTCTTCCTTGTTCCACCTCGGTCACTTCCTTATGTGGCAGACAAGCTCCATCAGTGTGTAGGGGGTTTCCCTGAAGGCCATATCTGCAGAAACACAAGAACCAATAAACAAAAGCATGACTGTTACTGCACTCACAGCATCGAATCATAATAGTAAAATACACCTCTTTCTCACTGTCCCTTGGCAGGCACACAGCTCAGCAAATGCCCAACATATGGTGAGTCTGGCCGCGGGTGGGGGAGGGCCTCAATATGGGGAAAAGAGTCTTGGTGTTCTTTTAACAGGATCACTGCAAGCGACTAGGGACAAAATTGTAAATTCTGCCACCATTTTCCACGGGCAAGGGTCCTTGAAGCCAAAATCTCACTCCTGAGGATAAGCAAGTATGCAAGGGTACATCTCTTGCATGTGTGTGGCTTCAGACCGGTTCCCTATGCTGGTTGCCTTTGTGCCACTTTGGGCCCTGCACAAGTGATTGCCAATTGGAGCAGGAAAGTTTCCTGCAACGGGGGCAGGAACAAAACAGCTCTGCCAAGGGACCTTCGGCAGAGGATTAGCAAGTACCTCCAGGAAAGTTTCCTAGAGCAGCGGTTCTCAAAACTTCAACCCCCTTCTGATAACAAAAATTACTACATGACCCCAGGAGAGGGGACCGAAGACTGAGCCTGCCTGAGCCCCACCACCCCTGGCGGGGGGGCCCAAAGCTGAAGCCCAAGGACTTCTGCCCTGGGCAGGGAGCATGAAACCTTAGCCCTAGCCAGTGGGGCTTGGGCTTCAGCCCTGGGCGGTGGGGTTGGGCTTCAGACTTGCTGGGGCCCAGGGCCAACACCAGCCTTGGCAAACCCATTAAAATGGGGTTGTGACCCACTTGGGGTCCTGACCCACAGCTTGAGAACCACTGTCCTAGAGAGATCTCTGGATGATTCCCATTAAATCTTGTGTATTAACAAACTGTTCCGACCCACTGCGTAGCTGCACAGGGAAACGTGAAGCACAGGCAAACACAGCTAGTCTTGTACATTTCTATCCCTTAACCCACTTCTAGCATAAAACAAAGCAAAGGACAGCTCTACCTCATATAACCAAGCAGCATCTACTCAAAAAGATAACTTACCAGAGCTCCCCTCTCCTGAATCATGCACACCAGAGATGGACTGCTAGGACTGGCTCGAACCGTCCGGGGTCAAGAAGACGTCCTGGCTCGCCTCAGTACTGGACGACCCTGTCACCTGTCCCATCTTGTCCTTCAACTCCACTTCCTCGTCCACCACTTTGTCCTTGGGGTTGAGTCTGCTGTCCACTGTCTCCAACCCTCCTGAAGTATCCCTGGGGCTCTTGGCAGTGGAGGTGGAGTTGCCACTAAGGATGGCATCCAGCTCCTTATAGAAGTGGCAGGTCTTTGATGCAGCATCAGAGCTACGGTTTGACTCCCTTGTCTTCTGGTATGCCTGCCTCAGCTCCTTTATCTTCACACGGCACTGATGCGTGTCCCATTCATAGCCCTTATCCAACATGCCACGAGAAATCTGACCATAGGTACTGAAGTTCCTACAGCTGGAGCGGAGTTGGAACTGCACAGCCTCCACTCCCCACAGAGCGAGCAGCTCCAACAACTCAGGTGAGATCCAAATGGGAGAGCATTTCCTGTGTGGAGTTGCCGTGGGAAAATGTGGGAATGAGCCCTCCACGCCAAGGAAACAAAGTGGAATTTCAAAAATTTCCTGTCCTTTAAAAGGGATGGGGCGGATGCTTGCGACCTGGGTGCAGCGCAGCGGAGTTCGAATTGCTGACCAGAGCGGTCAGGATTGGCATTGTGGCACATCTCCTGGAGGTCATTTACAGCAACATAACCAAGCACAGTGTCTACACTGACACTTTGTCTATCTAACTTTCCCACAAAAAGCTCTACACCTCTCCCTGAGGTGGTTTTATTATATCCGCAAAGGAAGAGACTTTTGTCAAAGGCGAAAGCATTGTAGTGTGTACACCTCCACTGTTTTGTCGGTGAAAGCTGACTTTTGTGAACAAAACTCTGCAGACAAGGCCTAATTCCGCTCTCACACCAGTGTAAAGCCTTGTCCAGACATAAAAGTTGCACCAGTTTAAACCTGGGTGTAAACAAGGATTAAATCAGAAGTACCTCCGCTGAGGCTATTGAAGGTATATAATACAGTAAGACTGGAATAAGTGAGATCAGAATGGGAACCTTTTCATCGGGGATTCAGTGGAGCCAGGATTTCACCCCAAATTATTCTAGTTTCCTCTACTTTCTTATGAAGCAGATTAAAGGAATTCACCTACATGGACATTTTAGGAAATTTTATAATCCACCCCTAGGCAATCCTACAGTTATATCAAATGGCATATTGCAATAAAGTTGACTTTCATCGTATGCAAGTGAAGGCACAAGTGAAGTTCCAGTAACTACTAAGTGAGCTGTAGCTCAGGAAAGCTTATGTTCAAATAAATTTGTTAGTCTCTAAGGTGCCACAAGTACTCCTCTTCTTTCTACTGTCCCTTTATTGACCAGTGCCTGCATTAAGATTTCTCCAATCATGATCAGAGTTTCAGTGCAAGCACATTCACTTATGAATGTGCTTGCTGGTTTATCTCCAGTAAAAAGAATACTTACCTCATCCCCTCCCCACCCCCCACTACAGGAAATAAAAATTTTATAAGCGCATAAGGAATTCCTCTGCCTAAAACAAACCATCAAAAACAGAGGGGGGCACTGGTTACACAGCTTCTGAACCTAGAGAACATGTCCTTAGCTATGCTATGTCTAAAGGGCAGCATCCTTTCTATGAGCCCCAGATTCTCCACACTCACTGCTTAACTCACGCTTCATAGCGTACATGGGGAGGGATCATCGTTATGAAAGACAATTCAGGTTACCAAAGCTCATAAGCATCATGTGTATGTTTGCGTAGACTTTGTCTTGGTGTGTTGGTGCAGATTTCCAGGGGAGGGATAGTTCAGTGGTTTGAGCATTAGCCTGCTAAACCCAGGGTTTTGGGTTCAATCCTTGAGGGGGGCATTTAGGGATCTGGGGCAAAAATTGGGGATTGGTCCTGCTTTGAGCAGGGGGTTGGACTAGATGACCTCCTGAGGTCCCTTCCAACCTTGATATTCTATGTGTTGTTTGTGTGATTTTGGATGTACGATTACATGTTCTCGGTATGGCAGAGCCAGTGTATTGTCTTGTGTTGAGTGTGTATTTGTGTGTTGTGCGGATCTATTGGAGTGTGTGTGTGTGTTCATACCGTGTGCAGCAGGGAGGCTATTACACACCCACCCGAACCCTGCAGCGCTGTGACCTGCTCGTAGCTCTGCAGACTGCAGCAAGCCCTTGCACAAGTCCCATATGCAACAACACTGCATCAGAGCAAACAAAGGCACCCAGCCGGGAGACGGCATCAAAAGCACACCGCGAAACCGCTGCTGCGGAGAGAACTGTGGCTTCTCCCATCCTTTCCGCCAGCAATAGGGGAGATGATTGTACCCCGAATCAATGCGCTCATTGGCTGCCCTGGGCGGCGGGGGGGGGGGTGTCTAAGCCTGAACAGGATTCCCGCTGCTACTGTGTGTCATTAAATTGGCAACTGCTATAAATTAGCTTGACAGCTAACGTCAAGCTGCAGGGTATTAACAACAACCCCCCCACCCCCCCGCGGCCAAGAGAAAGAGAACAAGGCGGCTGCTGCGCGACGGTCGGGGGTAGGTAACAGGCGGAGGTTCCCCCTCATCCGCCAGACCTCCCCCCCCCCACCCCCAGGCGGCGGGGCATCCTCGCGCCCCCGCCCCTCCTCCCTTACCAGCCGCGGAATGGATCCTGGACTTCCTCTGCAGAGACATCCTCAGCGCCTTGCCCAGGCCAGCCCTGCTCGGCATGATGCTGCCGCCGCGCGGGGGGACACGCGCCGCCGGGCGGGGGCGACGGCCGCAGGCCCCGGCGAAGGCAGCGGCCCGGGCAACACGCGCGCGCCGCGCCGCCGCCGCTGCCGCCGCCACCTCTGGCCCGGCTGCGCGGGACGGGAGCTCGGGCGGGGGAGCTGAGCTGGAGCCGCGAGCCCGCAGGAGGGCGCAGGGCGAGAGATGCCTTTGCATGGGGGCGTTATGGCCGGGGGGGGAGGGGGTGTCTGCCTAGTGTCAGCGGGTGGCAGGGGCTGCCCCGTGCTCTGGTCAGGGCTGGAGCCCCCAGTGACAGCCATTTGGCAACCTGGGCCCGATCCTGTCCCCATGCACTTCAGTGGGGGCAAGACCAGGGCGGCAACATGGGTGCAAGGCTCTTGTCCACACACAGTGTGGCTGGGCACTGCGCAGGAGGCAATCACAACGTGAAAGCAGCCCCCTGGGGATGCCGGCCTGGAGAGAGGCCTGCTCCTGGCAGTGAGATAAAACTATCAAGTGCCTGGATGAACCTCCAGCCTTGGCTGGGCATGACTCACTCAGCTAATGCAACAAAGCCATGTGTCTTTTTTTTTTTTTTAAGAGTTATTTTTCGAAATATGAGCGCTGCATTATCACAAGGGACATCACACTGTTCACCAAGGTCAGGCACTCAAGGCAACAGGAGCATTGTGGAAAAATCGAAGGCACGATATAGAGCCAATTCTTAACTACCCATGCTATTGCTATTAATAAAAATAATGTATAGCACCTGTCACAAGAAGCTCAGGATGCTTTGTAAAAATACCCAGTTATTGCACTCATCACCATGGTAGAAGAATCTAATGCTTCACAGCAATACAGGGAGGTATGTATACATTACTGGCCTATTTCATAGATAGTACAGAGGAATCTGACTGATTCTCTACTGCCTTGCACCTCAGGTAGCCATTTATGCTTGAGCAAAGTACTACTGTTGTGATCTCATATCGACTTACAACTTAATTTGCACAAGGTTCAATTCAATGGAGAATTATTCCCACACAGAAATAAGTGATTGGCCCTAGATTGTACAGGAAAGTCTACAGCAAAGCCAGGCCTAGGACCCAGATCTCCTGACTCCTAAGAATGTACCTTCAGTCATTCAGAAACCATCCTTCTCCTGTGCAGCAAACTGCACACCTCCTTCCAGTTTATAAACAGAGTTTATCCAAAATATGTAGTTCTTACATAGATGTAACCACCAAGTAAATCAAGGATAAGTAAATTAAGAAAAATATTAATCCTAATATTGCTTACCTTTTACAGTACATAACATTTTATTTCTTCAGTATGTTGTGCAAATGTTTACAGCACAGAGGTACCAAAGATAGCCAAGGCTAGGAGGAAAATAAAAAACAAAGTCACTTCAGCCAAAATTTTTAAACTAGGCACCTCAATTCATATTTAGTCACCTGATCACTAGCCTGATTTTGAGTGGCTCTGAACCCACATAACTCCCATTGGATGGCTTCCCTCTCCTCAATTCTAAGAGATAGTGACTGTCAGTAGCAGTTTTCAACAGACTCTACATTGCAGGGCCAAATTTCACTCTCAGTTACATGGGTGAGCTCAAAAACAGCATGCTGAAAAGGATATATTGGAGTAAAGAAGTGCCTGTCAAATCATTCATCACCCACTTTAAAGAGGTCAAAAAGGCAGCATTTACTGTAGCATCCTAGAGAAAATTACTTCAAGATTGTTTATTGGAGGTATATTTTGTTAAACTTAAACAAATGTATAAAATAGCTATGGTCTCATTTGGAGGAACATGGAATTTTTATACACTGATGGTGGACTTGCCCAAAGGTATGCAATTTCTGGGCATAAGTAAAATGTTAGAGCCATACACAGAAACACTAATATATACATACACCAAATGCAGTCTCTCAAATGATCCAGTAAACTCCTCATAGATTTGTCTACACCTATGGAGATCTTTGATTCCACAATATATCAATCTCACAGTTATTTGTAGCTGTGAGACTGATCTTGTCTTGAAGCTTGAAACAAAGAAGGTATGCTACTATGGTAGTATGCGAGTTGTAGTGGAAATGGAAAAACAGAAACACCACATTTGAACTAAATGATGGAGACAAAAAAAAGAGACAAACATTTGGAAACTTCGGTGTCTTTTTAATTTTTTATTTAGGACCTGTTCAAAGCCCATTGAAATCAACGGAACTTTTTCAATGGACTCAAGTGTTCATCAGCAGTCGAACCAAGACATTTCAGATAATTTTTGAATAATGAAGAATAGGCATGTGGAGAAAAGTATTGTGAGTATAATAAAGGTGAAACAATGGAAGACTAGGAATCTATGCCTGGGAAACCTGAAAGAAAATAGGGACAATGCTTAGGGACAAGGTTAAATTTAACAGGTAGAAATTATTAATTACATATACAAATAAGGGGAAACGCAAGAGGGGAGCTACATGAATTGAGTTATATGGTTGCTAGATCGTATGCTGCAATTCTTTGAATTTTGCGAAATACACAGTGTGATGCTGGCAGACCTGGTGCCAACTCTTGCCAAGGCTTTAGGCCTCAGCTGAATATTGACAAATTCATTGCTGGAAACCAGTCCAGGTCACCTGTGTGTTAGTATGGTTAAAACAGGTATTGAACTTATAACATGTTTAGACTATGAAATGCTTGTAAGTTGATGCGTGCATTAGTCTCACTTACAACATCTTTATCACAAGCTATAAGGTAATATTTACTTGTTTTGCTTTATGACTGTAAAAAAAGGTTGCTCTGAACTTTTGAACCCAGTCAGAAGGGATCGTCTAACCATCAAGAAGGCCTATTAAAACTAAATGGGCCATTGTGGGACACTACTATAATAAATATTAAGTATACTAAGACTATGCTAATTGCCTCTCACACCCATAAAGAGGTGTAGAGACTGTCCGGTTTGGCCAATGTACATGGCAGAGGGGCATTTCTGGCACATGATGGCATGTATCACATTGGTAGATGTGCAGGTCCTCTCTTACAGACAGCTCCCCAACCTGAAGCAAATACTCACCAGCAACCACACACCACACAACAAAACCACTAACCCAGGAACCTATCCTTGCAACAAAGCCCATTGCCAATTCTGTCCACATATCTATTCAGGGGACACCATCATAGGACCTAAACACACCAGCCACACTATCAGAGGCTCGTTCACCTGCACGTCTACCAATGTGATATATGTAATCATGTGCCAGCAATGCCCCTCTGCCATGTACATTGGCCAAACTGGTCAGTCTCTATGCAAAAGAATAAATGGACACAAATCAGACGTCAAGAATTATAACATTCAAAAACCAGTCGGAGAACACTTCAACCTCCCTGGACACTCAATTACAGACCTAAAAGTCGCAATTATTCAAAAAAAAAAAACCCTTCAAAAACAGACTCCAATGAGAAACAGCAGAACTGGAATTCATCTGAAAACTGGACACCATTAAATTAGGCTTGAATAAAGACTGGAAGTGGATGAGTCATTACACTAACTAAAAACTATTTCCCCATGCTAATTTTCCCCCTACTGTTACTCACACCTTCTTGTCAACTGTTTGAAATGGGCCATCCTGATTATCACGACAAAAGGTTTTTTTTATCTCCTGCTGATAATAGCCCACCTTAATCGATTGGTCTCGTTAAGAGTTGGTATGGCAACCCCCATTTTTTCATGTTCTCTGTATATATATATATATATATATATATATATATCTTCCTACTATTTTTTCCACTGCATGCATCTGATGAAGTGAGCTTTAGCCCACGAAAGCTTATACTCAAATAAATTTGTTAGTCTCTAAGGTGCCACAAGTACTCCTCGTTCTTTCTGCTGATACACACTAACACGGCTACCACTCTGTGACGAGGTGGGACTGTTCTTAATGTTTCCTCTGAATACTGTAGGGGTGCCTCAGTTTCCCATATGCATTTCTTAAGTCTCTAGGTGGTGGGATAAGGGGGTGTAATTGTTACAGAGCAAAGGGCCAGTTTACATAAATGGCCGACACTCTGTCTTCTGGCAACTGATGGCCTGGACCCTTCCCCCCTGCAAGGTGATAGCTAAAGGGTTGGAGAACAAAGGAATCAGGTGACCTCCTGGCCTGGGAAAGGGACAAAGCCCAGAGGAGGAGGGAGTGGAGGGTGAGTCAGTTTGGGCTGGCTGGGAATGTGAAGTGAAGTGCAGATGTGGTTGTCTGGCTTACTGCCCCCCAAAATGGACCTGGCTGAGTGGTCCTGTTCTCTGCACCTACAAGCTCTATTTTAGACCATGTTCCTGTCATCTAATAAACTTCTGTTTTACTGGCTGGCTAAGAGTCACCTCTGACTGCAAAGCTGGGGTGCAGGACCCTCTGGCTTCCCCAGGACTCTGCCTGGGCAGACTTGCTGTGGGAAGCGCACGGAGGGTCAGAGGATGCTGAATGCTCCAAGGTCAGACGCAGGAAGGTGGAAGCTGTGTGAGCTTTTTGCCCTGAAGACAGTCTGCTCGCAGAGAGGAGACTTCACCAGAGTCCTGACTGGCTTCATAGGGAGCAGCTCCAGACCATCGCCCGGGGACTCCGTGACGCACTGTGAAACCTGTCTCCAGACAATGTGACACACAGTTATACCAGTTATCTATTCAATAAGAAAGATGTAAAACATGAGTTAAATTTAAATGTAATAACAACCTCAAAATATGTCTGCTCATGTAAAAAAGCTATGTCAATGTAATGAATGGCTCACTAGGCTTTCTGTTTTACTGTCAGCAGTAACAAAGAAATGCTTTGCAAAAATCACTTTTAATGGCTAGATTATAAGATCTATTTTCCAAGGCAGAGCATTAAATGACATCCATAGCCATATATAATTAGGCTTGGAAGGGTTAGATTATTGTCAGTAAATGTCGATTTCACCATACTCACACAAACTGATGAAAAAATATTTCCATTGATAACAGCTGGAATTTAAAGATAGAAAATGAAAAATGCTGCTTGAAAACTTAGTTTGATTTAAGGATATTTACTGTGTACATTTTGATATGTGATGTTGACAATTTGTGTTGTACCAATTATAAAGTTTAATTTTTTTAATCTCAACATCTGTCATCAAATATTTGTCTGATGCCCCATAATTTCCTGCAAATATGAACATTTAAATTGATAAAAAATGGGGAAAATACTTAAAACCCATAATTTTGCATAACTGAAAAATTAAATAAATAAAAAGCAGGGGAAAATGCTTAACAATACATTATTGAAAAACAGTTGAACTGCAAGTTTTCATGACATGATGAAAACACCCCCACCAAAACTCTGACCCCTTTCTACTCTAACACTTGAACAGTGCAACCACACCACTGTTGAATAACTGGTACTATTTTTTCTAGTGTAGTCAGGGCCTTAGATACTGTGGTGGTGACTATCAGGGCTTGTGTACACAAGAAGGTTACTTTGGATTAAGATGGGAGATGAATTTAAAGCACACTAGCTACTCTTAAATAACTCCATGTGTAGACAAGCCCTTAGAAATGGTTTAGGCAGAGAGCTATACATAATACTGAATAAGAACTGCAGGAGATGCCCTCTAGGTGGCAGGATTCTGAATTGTGCATATAATTTTATTTTTTAAATGTTTATGTTCTGAAGAGTGTTAATGGCTTGTTTTAACATCTGTTTTATAAGTAATATGAGATATAAACTTGGAATGTTGAAAAGCATAAGGACTGAGTAGTACTGAACAAAAAATTAATTACCTGAAACAAAAAAGAAAGGGGCTAAATAATTGAAGAATTTAAGTAAAAGCATAAGTTTCAAAGTAGATTTGGATTTTGTTAGATAATTATTGTGTATTAGATGTGTTTTCACCATTTCCAGTCATTTTCTTAGACCTCTATTAAAATGCAGGAAATACAAGTGTGAGACTGCCTTGTATGTTGTGTTGTCATCAACACCAGTGCAAAGGGAGTGCAAAGCAGATGTAAAATGCAACCATTCTAATTGGTTAAATATTGTTGTAGAGGGCTATACAAAAAACAAGGCAGAGGAAAAGTTAGGCCCTTCATATATTACATGCTAAAGAGTGACTATAAAGCAACTAATACTAGAACTGCAAGTGTCACTATATCAGATTTTTATATAATCAGACGTTCGAAACATCTTTCAGTGAGTGACTAATTTTTAAATACAGACATATTCAGGGAAAGCTACATACTGCAATACATGTAATAGTTCTCTAACTGTATGTTCAGAATTGTTCAGAGCTGTCAGGTTGTTGGCACTAGAGGTCAGTGTAAGTCAAGAGTAAAACAATTAGTTACCATTATTTTAAAAATGTATGTACATAGGAAAATTTAAAATGTAGTGTTTCACATAAGCTGGTTCATTGAAAAGCATAAACCACTAGGCTAATACATGGTTTTTGAGACAACTGAGAGTGTTTTCCCCCCATATTCTACCAAGCCCAGTTTATTTAACTGCCTTCTTTCAGTGTTTTGGATTACTTGGGAACAGTATATAGTGATCCCCCTCATCACTGCTATGTGGGAAACTGTTACAAAGTGACTCTAGTATATGACAGTGAGATTATTTTCATGTCTGAGAATGTCTACTGTAGTACAGAAGTGTGTTTGTTAGGCATAGCAAGAGTACTGCTCTCATAAAGGGCTTTGCATTCATAGACTCAAAGTGTTTACAGAGGAGGTAGGTATCATTGCTTCCCTTTTTGCAGTTGGAGGGGGGAAGCACACAGAGAGAAAGTGGCTTGCCCTTGATTGTTCAGAGGGCCAGTGACAGAGCTGAAAATAGAAACCCAGAATGTCCTGAATCCCAGTCCAGTGCTTTATCTCCTGAGCTACCTGTGTCCCATATAGTAAACATTATTGCTTTTATGAGTGACATCAGGATGAATGTATTATACCCATACAGTCCATAGGTACAAAGGCCTGGTCTACACTTCAAATTCAGGTCAACATAGCTGTGATGCTCAGGGGTGTGAAAAATTCGCAACCCTGCATGACACAGCTGTTCCAGCCTACCCCCTATATAGACACTGATAGGTCAATTGAAGAGTACTTCTATCGACTTAGCTACTGTCACTCAGGGAGGTGGTGTTCTTACACAAACAGAAAAATCACTTTCAAGCCTGTAGTCTGCATCTGTGCTCCAGGCCTATGCTGCTATAGTTCCCATAGTGTAGGCCTGGAAGAAAACAGAAACATGAGTCTATATGGAATCTACGCGTCTTCTGTATGAAAACCAAGAGAAACTACAGCACCATGGATAGTTCCACAGTGTATGTCTCACATACTCCCTCCCTCTGCATCCTCCACTACCAGCTGCAGGCCTGATTATGCAGCCATAGCACTTCACTGCTTCCTAAGTAAAGTACAAGTGAATCTGAATCAGGATTTTGAGATTTGGTCCAATTAGTTGTCTAGCATGCAGAGTACAAAGCTTTTGGAACAAATCAATATATTGTTTCAGAGAGCTTATGCTCAAATAAATTGGTTAGTCTCTAAGGCGCCACAAGTACTCCTTTTCTTTTTTCAATATATTGTGCACATCTGAACATTTCACAATTCTGATCATGGAAAGGATAAGGGAGTGAAAAAGAAAGATATGGTCAGTTTTATTTGCACTTACAATATTTCTATAGCTTACAGCAGCAGTTCTCAAACTGTGGGTTGGGACCCCAAAGTGGGGTCGCCAGGGCTGTCTTAGACTTGCTGCAGTTGCTGGGGCTTGGGGCTGAAGCCTGAGGGATTCAGCCCTAGGTCGTAGGGCTCAAGTTACAGGCCCCCTGACGGGGCTGAAGCCCTTGGGCTTCAACTTTGACCCGTTCCCCACCCAGGGCAGTGGGACTCAGGTTTTGACTTTGACTTCGCAAATTAGACAGACTCAGGCTTTGGTCCCCCCTCCTGGGGTTGTGTAGTAATTTTTGTTGCCAGAAGCAGGTCGTGGTGCAATGAAGTTTGAGAACCCCTGGCTTAGAGAATAATTTTATTTTCCATCTGATTGATTTTAATGTTCACTTCTATAAAGAAAGAGGGGAATCCAGTTGGCTAAATCCTGAAATTCTTACTCCATTTTCACTCAGGCAATCCCTCATAAGCTTCAAAAAAGCATTTGCTTGAGGATGGTGTGATGTTGCATTCCATATTCTTTATGAAAACATGCTTATGATATGAATATGATATAACTGAGATGTACTTTATGCTAGAAGGGTCTTGTAAAATATCATTGGAAAGGTTATAATTTACTGAATGTGATTATCCAGTCTGTATGCCTGTATCATTTCTGTACCTGAAGTTAGGAATATTGACTATGTATCTCTATATCAACTATGCTACTTTGGGTAACACCCACTGCTAAGTCTTCAATATTAACAATGGAAAAGCCAGACAGGGCTGATGGCCCTTCAGCAAGGACCATGGACTGTGAAAAGGCTTGGCTTTCTTGTGGACTCTCTATACTGCCACTGACTCATGGATGCTGTGATACTACAGAGTCAGGTGACCTGGTCACCTGATACTAAACTCCATCTTGGACTGCTGAACTTTTCCACTGGGAGGTGGGGAAATCCTATATAAGGTGAGAGAGGAAAACAATCAAGGTCTTCAATTTGTTACTCCTCCGTCTCCCCGCCCAAAGAGATACTTAAAAACACCTGGAAACAAAAAGACTGGAACTGAGGGGAGGGGGAAGAACTGCTTGACCAAGGCTGGAAAGATATCTGGCCTGTGAAAGAATCTACCTAAGACAATATCTAGGGTGAAGAATTACTATTTGTAACCAATTTCTTTAGTGAATCGAGCTTAGTTTGTGTGCTTTGTTTTATTTGCTTGGTAATCTGCTTTGTTCTGTTTGCTACCTCTTTACCACTTAAATTCACTTTTGTAGTTCATAAACTTATTTCTTGTTTATAATATAATCCAGTTTATGTAATTTCTAATGGGGGGGCAAGAAGTTGTGCATACCTCCCTCCACATTGAGGGAGGGGGTGAATTTCATAAAACCGTTGGGTTTGTACCCCTTAAATGGAGTGGGCACCAGAGTGTTGGGGCAAGCCCCTAAGGCTGAATCTTTCCAGAGTGGATCTCTGTCTCTCTGTGCAGCTGGGAGTGGCCTTGCCTGTGTGCTTGGCTGGAAGAGGTTTGTGAGCCTAGCCCAGCAAGGCCAGGAAAAGGGGACCCAAGCTGACAGAATAGGCTGACTCAGTGGTATCCCAGCACATCCAGTGGCATTCAGAGCGGGGACAAACTGTCACAGATGGGGTAAGAAAAATATTACTAAAGGCTTCAGCTTTGGCCCACTGACTTAACTGGAGAGGCAAGTGCTTAGCATCTGATAGGATTTAGCCCATTTACTTCATGTGAGAGTTTTGCCTAAGTAAGGAAATCAGGATTTAGCCCTAAGTTAGTACAATAAAAAAACAGTGAGGGACACAAATCTAGAAATACAAAAGTTAAGGCTGAACAAGCACCATTAATCCTTGCACTATGATACCATTCTTGTAATCACATACCTTTCCCTACATAATTCAATGCAATAAAATGCTATTTTTCAACAATATTAGATACTCAGTTCATACAATGAAATCCTGTAATTAAAGACTGTACCATAGTACATACACCCAAGTTAAAGTTGTTTGCTCAAATGCAATGTTTGCATTTTCTGTCCCTTGAGTGCTTCTATCTGCAGCCTTAGTGTGGCCCTAACACAGGAACTTGCAAGCAAAATTGGTTTTGTGAGGTTTTTTTTTTTGTTTGTTTTCTTTCTTTCTTTTTTTATTAAGGCAACCAAGCTGTCCTATCTGTGGATCAATTGTCAGGGTAAGGGCAGGATTCCCACACTGAAATAGCAGCACAGTACACTTTCCTGAGCATCCATGCCTAAGATTAAAGGGATGAGCCACCATTAATCGAGCTCAGAGCTGGATTAAATTCAAAAATATCTCACATGGCTACATACGGTGTGTTCTGGGGGTGTTTAGCAATGTAGAACTAATGTTGCATAGGGAGAGAGATTATACTGAGAATTGTCATGGACAAAGGCTTAATAGACTAAGGGAGCAGG
Source organism: Natator depressus (assembly GCF_965152275.1). Taxonomy (NCBI): domain Eukaryota; kingdom Metazoa; phylum Chordata; order Testudines; family Cheloniidae; genus Natator; species Natator depressus. Next base: position 44,081,255 of record NC_134234.1, read on the forward strand.
CTAGAGCTGGGAAGGGAGGATCTTAGAATAAAAATTAATGGGTCTTTTGCAGAGCCTTTAGTAGTAACAAATGTACCATTTCTATCTCAAACTACCGAGAACACACACTGGCTGTTTGTTGTAAAGCCCAAGATTCTGCATGCTTAAAAATAATAGGCCAGATTAATCTCATTCATCCCATTGTTGATAAAGATGTAGAAGAAAATTGATCTGGGTTTTTTTTTGAATGATACACACGTTTCGTATTTGCCTTTCAACCCCTTGACATTGTGGGCTAAATTCAGTGGAAAAGCAAGCGGTGGTGTAAGCTACTCAGAGAATGGGTGTAAAAGGCAAAACAGTGCTACACAGATTTGGAACACAGTGAGTCTCATTCAGACTCGTCTAAATCAGGAATAAGTCCAGTGAAGTCAATGGAATTATACTAGAAAAACCAGTTCAACTGAGATTTGAATCAGACCTGAGCTATTCTTGGCACAAGACCCGAGAGGCTGGTGGAAAAGTGGCTTTAAGCCAAATTTGTGTTCCCCTGATCCTGGGGCCAGCGCCAATCCTTTGTAAATTAGACCAGCCTGAAGGAGCAGGGGGAGATCACAGCAATGTAGCCATCATGTAATGCATTTCCCTTCATGTCAGTTCCCTTCTAATAGTTGGGAATGCAATCTGAAGCCTGAGCAGCAGAATGGCGTATGGGGAAGAGCTTTGCTAAGGAAATGAAGTGTGATGTATTAAATGTAATCTGCGCAAATGAGTCTTCTTTCACTCACACTGATGTGAACCCACTGAAGCCAACAGAGCAGCTCCGGTGTTCTTATGGTGCACTTAAGAGGGGAATCAGACCCAATGTCCTCATCCTACAAACCCTGTGGGCAGAACCCAATCTCATTAATGCCAGTGATTTCACTCCCCCAAATGGCAGATGTCTGAAAGAAATAATATCTTTGAGTCTTGGACTGCTGTTACTCCCAGAGATTTCTGAGACCTCTCTGGATCAATAGTTCATTTCCAAGGACACTATGCTTGAAGAATAGTTCTTCTAATAGAAGGGAAGTAGGAGGTTATGACCTACAGCAGAAATAAGGTAGATAATGATGCTGAGTCACTCTGAGGCACTGAGTGTCCTGTGCTCCCACTAAATCACTTTGCATTTGAGGGTGCTCAGCAACTTGCAGAATCAAGCCCATGATTTGTAATCTCTCACTCCCCTCCTCGACTATGCATATATGTGAAGTCAAAGCAGAAAGCACAATGCAAACACTGTTATGTTACAATAAATATCATTATCATGTGATACAACATAGCCTTGTCACAACATAAAACATACAATGTCATTATATTGGTCCCAAAAATATTTTGGAACACTTTCAGTTTAACAACCCTTGAGACTAGGACTGAGCTCTGAAGACGGGGATATGTGGCTATCATAGTTCTTGAGGTAACTGCACCTCTGATTCCTTTATGATCTCTTTAAGAACACCCCTATTAGGCCTCCAGCAGTCACCTTTCTTGGGGTGGGATCACATGATCCACTCCCTCCAGACCAGGGATTTAGGCAGCAGACTCCTGCAATTCATTGTGCTCACCTCACCAAATCTGACTTTAATTCAGCACCAACAGTCCTGTTCTCTCAGGGGGAATGACAAGGTTAACCAGTCACCAGCTGGTCTTCATAAAGCACATTATTTCTTAACTGGAACAAAAGCATGCCAGAGAAAACATATTTTGAAAACAATAAACAGTCTATATTCATTCCTAGCTTGCCAGGCATCACCTGTTTTCCACCTGGAGACCCCCAAAGGTTTCAAAGTACTTCAGGTCCTCTCACAGGGCCTGTCCCTCTTGGTCACAGTAGCAATCTTACTTCCCCCAAATCTCTTCTTCCCTTCATACACACAACTGATGCCAGTTCACCTGGAATTCTTTGGTAGTGCCAGAGGAAGGTACTTTTTGGAATACAGCGTGCTTCTAGGGTGAAGGAGTAAATGCTGCTGTTAGAAGCATGACAAGGCTTAGAACAGTAGCAGGGATGGAAACTTGGTGGCTTAGAAACAGGAAGAGCAAAGAGGCTGTGGAGCAGAAAGAAGCTGTCCAAGATTTCTGTCCAAGTTGTGGTTATGTGACTTTACATCAGACAGCAGGGATCTATTTCTGGGTTACACTAGACATCCAGGAACCATTAGAGAGAAATATAGGACAAGTAAACCACTTAGAAAGTCAGTCATAGACATTAGAGATGGAAAAGGCCTATTAGATCACCTATTAGATCTAGTCCGTCTCACTGAGAGTGCCAGATTGTTCTATATGTTTCCTAGAGCTCTGAAAATCTAGTTTTCTAGGTCTGTTTCAGCATTACAGCTTCCCAGTTTGTCCCTTTCTTTGCATACATTAGTTTGGATTAGTTTTCCCCAGATGACTGAGCTTGCATTTTCCAACTGGAATCTCAGTTTATTGTTTTCTGCCCATACTTCTAAACTCTAGGCTCTTTTATGTTACGTTTGTTTTGAATAGTGCTCACAGCTCCTTAATGTAACATTTCTGCAAATTTAATGAACATGCTATTTACTCCTTCCTCCAGATCACTAATTAAGTTGTTAAGGCTGATAGCAATACCAGTCCCTGCACCACCCTAGTAGGTGCTATCTCCAACTTGATGATATATTGCAATTTATCATTAACATTTATTATTTAGCAGAACTTAAATTCTTATAGATTATTTCCTGGAGTCGTGGGGCTTCTGCCTCATGGGGTATGCCGGGGCTCAGGGCTTCTGCCCTGCAGATTTGAAAATATTTACCAGAGCTCTGCTCTGGACATCTCTGTCTAAATTTAAGCCCTGTTATTTAGCCAATTTTCAAACCACACAGTTGTGCTTATGGTTTACACTTACGTATGCCAATTTGAATTAGTTGTTTAAGTAGAAGGTATCATATCTCAATGCTACTACATAAATCCATTATATACCCACATCTGGAATATTGCATGCAGTTCTGGTCACCCCATCTCAAAAAAAAAAAAAAGATATCTTAGAATTGGAAAAACTACAGAGAAAGGCAATAAAAATGATGAGGGGTCTGGAACAGCTTCCGTGTAAGGAGAGATTAAAAAGACTGGGACTGTTCATCTTAGAAAAGAGATGACAAAGGTGAGATATGACAGGAATCTATAAAATCATGACTGGTGTGGAGAAAGTGAATAGGGAAGTGTTATTTACTCCTTCACATACCACAAGAACCAGGGGTCACGCGATGAAATTCATAGGCAGCAGGTTTAAAATAAAAACATAAAAAAGTACTTCTTCACACAACACACAGTCGACCTGTAGAACTGGTTGCCAGAGGATATTGTGAAGGACAAAAATATAACTGGGTTAAAAAAGAATTAGATAAATTCACAGAGAATAGGTCTATCAACAGCTATTAGCCAAGATGGTTAGGCATGCAACCCCATGCTCTGGATGTCCCCAAACCTCTTACTGCCAGAAGATGGGATTGGACAATGGGATGGATCATTCAACAATTGCCCTGTTTGTTCATTTCCTCTGAAACCTCTTGCACCAACCATTTTCAGAAGACAGAGTACTGGGCTAGATGGACTATTGGTCGGACCCAATGTGGCCATTCTTATGTTCTTAAGGTGCATAGATACGTTGAGGATAGACACTGGTACAACCCCAAGGTAGATAAATAATAATATTTCTAAACCTTCATTAAATTTCAAAAATATGAAAGTAACTGCCTTTTAGTTTAATATCAGATATTTAATTTCTCTCTCAGCATTTGTTCTTTCATCATATTAGCAACATAAGTTAGATTTATTATATAATGTCCAGGACTGCTTTGCTTTCTCTGTTTGAAAATTGGGACAATATTTGCTTTCTCCAGATTTTCAGTACCTCGCTCCCTTAGCCATGAGTTTTAAAAATAATTGTCAGTAATAACCCTAAGGCCTTGTCTACCCTGGCAGCTTTAGGGAAATCTCACACCAATGCAATGCACCAAGGCAACTCCATCAGTGGGCTAATGTAAGTCTGCCACCACTGCTCTGTGTAGACTGGCTCAGAGCCTGTCAGTATTGTGTCAGTTTTTATGGCTTCTTCCTTTGCTCTATTGGATCCTCCCAAGGATTTACTGCTGTTCAAGCCTCTTGTACCTTTTCATCCTGAAAGGAAACCACATATAGTTAATTCAAATGTACCCCATCAATTGAGGAAAATTAACTTTAGACAACTTCAGCACTCAAAAAGTCCTGTCAGGATCTGGGTTTATCTGTGCTAAGTGCAACACAAACATACAGAAATACATGGACCCTGCCCTGAAATACTTCCAACCTAAGGGCCCACTCCCACAAAGAGAGGAGTGCAGGGAGGTGCCTGTGTAGATCTACAAAGGGGACTTAGATCCACAAAGGGGACTTAAGCACAACATTGCAATGGCTTAATTTAGGCATCCTGCCACTTAATGGCATCCTCAACCATGGGCGGCGGGTATAATAGGCCAGGGGAGGCTCTGCCTCCTCCAGTGCTGCTGCAGCCGCCAGACCCCCATTTGCAGGGTTTGGCAGAGATGTTTTTGCTTTATTATGCCCTATGCAGGTTCTGGGGCAGCTGAGGAGGCACATACCACCTCAGATGCCCTGGAACCAGCATGGGGCATATCAAAAGCATCTTCAAAAAGATGCTTTTCCCCTGTGTGGGTTAGGTCAGGGGAGGGGAGACATGGCACGGCTGCGGCCAGCCCCGGGCTCCTCCAGGGGTGTGCGGGGGGGGAGGGGGCCTCGGGGCTTCGGCCAGCCGAAGGCTCCTCCAGGCGGTGGCTGGGAAGGGAGGCTTGGTGCTTCGGCCAGTCCAGGGCTCCTCCGGCTGAGGGGGGGAGCGCTCAGGGCTTTGGCTGGTCAGGGCTCCTGCAGCCGAGGGGGCAGCGCTCTGTGAGGCAGGGTGGCGGGGGGGGCGGCGACGGGTCTCAGGCTCCGGCCATGGGGAGGGTGTGGATGGAAGGGGCGGAGCCAGGGGCTAGCCTCCCCAAAGGGGGGCTCCACCCAGCACCCATGTCCTCAACTCCATGTTAGGTACCCAGGCTCCCTATACAAGGCATGGGGAGAGTTAGGCCCTTAAAAATGGGATCCACAAAAGACAGCACGCTGAGCTGGAAGCTACCTAAGATCACCAATAGGCCACACCTCTGTCCTTCGCATTTCCTAAGCACCTCTTCTCCAGGGGACCTCCGTGCTTAAATCCAGGTGAGAGGAGATGGTGCCACCTCCCCTTAAAGCACTCACTCAGCAAGTGGAGATCCCCAACCCCGCCTGATGTAGAGCAGGGATTTAAACCTATGTCTTCCAACCCTCAGGAGAGTGCTCTAAGCTATGGGGTATTCTGGAGGGTGTCTCACTCTCTCCTGTTGAAGCCTTCCACTTTATATAAAAATACACTGGAATAAGAATTTGAATGTGTGTCTCCTCCCACATCCCGCTGAATGGTCTAACCACCAGCTTATAGTCAATCTCGCTCTGCCTGGCCCATTCACTAAGTACTTATACAAAGTGGAATGGCTTCAAAAGGAGCGATTGAGACCCCCCCAACCCATAACAGCCCGATGGTTAAGGCAGTCTCTGGAAAAGTGAGAGATGTGGGTCCAAATCCCTGCTCTACACCAGGCAGAGGGGGGAATTGAGTCTGGATCTCCAACACCCTATGTGAATGCTGTAACCACTGGGCCACAGGTTACAAGAAAAGGCCAGAGGCATACCAGTACCAGTGTTTGGGGTGGGGTTAGGGTCCTCTCAGGCCATCTGGGTCCTTCAGTTGCAGATGGTTTTGGGTTCTGAGACATGAAGTTTTCCCCTAGCTCCCTATCCCTGCCCTTGGCTAATCCATGCCCTTCCTTCCTAAACTTCCTGAGATTCCACCTCTCTCTTCTACCCTTTGAATCTTTATTGAAGCCGCTAATTGGACTCACCTGGCTTCCTTTGTTCTGCTCCTGGTAAATTCCTCTCTCCATTTCCTGCCTCCCCTCAGAGAAAGGGTAAAACTGTTTTTTCCTCAGCCTAAATTCACCCATTGTTCCAAGATGTTATCACCTGAATAGGGTCATTGAGTTCTAACGATCCTCCATTGTATGTGGTCTAGTGACACAGCCCTGCTAGCCCATGGTTGGTACACATAGCTGGAAGAGCATTCATGCTACAGCAATTTTCATAGTAACTTCATTATCACACCCAGAACTCATAACTTGTACAGGCAGAATCCCCAAATCATCCCAGAATATACTTTATAATTTCCTGTACACCATACGCAAGAAAAAAGAAAAGGAGGACTTGTGGCACCTTAGAGACTAACCAATTTATTTGAGCATAAGCTTTCATGAGCTACAGCTCACTTCATCGGATGCATACTGTGGAAAATACAGAAGATGTTGTTATACACACATCGTTGATCCACTTTCCTACAGCAACAATTCAGTTCCTTTGCCCATATTTGTGCAACAATTTCCAGGGATGCAACCAAAACTGTTTAAAAAAATGCCTGAGCATTTTAATGGCGCTAGTAACTAAATCCATTGGGAAACCCTAGACTAATTTATGTTCATTCTTTCTGTACAGTAATTAAATGTTAAAGGTTTATTAATTACTGGTTGACCATTTAAATTCAGCAATTCAGCATGTTGTGTTACTGATGTGATAAAATTTAGGAGCAGCTACAGCCTGAATTAATTTATGAGGCTACTTCTTTCTAGGTATACTTGGTCTTGCCTCATAGGAGGGGATGGACTTGATGAGCTCTCGCAGCCCTTTCCAGTCCCACATTTCTAGGATTCTGGGTTGATGATGGAACTGCCTAGATTCCTAGAATTAATTTTAGTACACTATGAAAGTGTAGCAATAAGTCTTCAGGGAAGGGTGGTTATATTTAGAGGTCCATTTACTTATTTTATGTACTGCAGGCACTTTCGGCACCAGTGGAGTTCTGATATTTCTAGGTCTCACTGCTTGTTTGGCAGTCATATTTTATACCAGCCTGACAACAGCAGTATATTTAACTGCCTGTAACTGACTGGCAGCTATTGTATTTGATTTCCTGCTTTACTGTGTCCCCAACATGTGTCAAGGGTTAAGCCTTCCTCATTACATTCTTGTGTAAGACTCTCCCCTATGCTTGAACCTTTACAATGAGATGGGTTAAGCATGCTGCATGTAGGGCTTGAAAAACCTTGGTCACCGGGTTTTGGTTTTATGGAACTGGATATGAACCATCCTTGGTTTCTGTTATATCCACTCAACCAAAATATAAATTGGAGCAGAATTGGGGGTTGGATAAAAAGTTACAGGCATAGCCCATTATACGCTTAGGATTCCTCATAACAAGTATATTCATTCTCCACAAATTATACTGACATCAAGTGGAATCACCCTGATTAGCTTGGCACCTCTTTGGCTGCCAGTGCAAGGCCTCTCCTGCACAGCTCCTTCTCTTCAAAATGCACACACCCACCTTGCCACATCTACTTCTGTAACTGCCAAAAAGCTTCACTTTTCCCAGCTGGCTGTACTCACTAAGTGGAATGGCCCATTGAGCACTGCAGACTTTGAATCCACAGGCCCTGTTCATAAAAGCAAGGATTATCAGAGGCTCTCAAACTTCATTGCACCGCAACCCCTTTCTGACAACAAAAATTACTACATGACCCCAGGAGGGGGGACTGAACCCTGAGGCCGCCTGAGTCCTGCTGCCCTGGTGTGTGTCAAAAATGAAGCCCGAGCGCCACCACACCAGGTAGGGGTGGGGGTGGGGCGGCAAAGCCAAAGTCCAAGGGCTTCAGCCTTGGGTAGGGGGCCTGTAGTCTGAGTCCTGCCACCCAGGGCTGAAGCCAAAGCCCGAGCACTGCCACCCAGGGCTGAGAAGTCCATGGGCTTCAGCCCCAGGCAGTGGGGGCTCGGGCTTTGGTTTCAGCCCTAGGCCCCAGCAAGTCTAACACCAGCCCTGGCGACCCTATTAAAATGGGGTTGCAACCCACTTGGGGTCCTGACCCAGTTTGAGAACTGCTGTATTAAGTGGTGTAGTCTCAACCTCACAAGGCCCTTTGCACTCTCCATATTTCAGTGTTTACTGAAGGCCTCGTGGGAGCTTGCAGTGGATCAGAATAGGGTCATAGTAAGTAAGCATTTATATAAGTTAAAGCTGAGGAATGTTGCTTAGAAGTGACTGCATGGAGCAATATAATCTGTAAATTACATCTTTACCATCAATCACATTTACTAAAACCAGTAATGTACCTAAGTAAGTCCAGAGATATTTTTAAAAGCATCGCCCCCCCCCCCCAATTCATACCCAGGGCCTGGTTCCTGAATTTCCCCTTGCATGGGGTAACACATAGATGATCCAGGGGTACTTCCTATATTTCATCTCTCAAACCCTAGCTCAGAAAGCATTCCAAAGAAAAAGGGTCATGGCTAGGAGGTCTCTGTTCCTGGCGATCTCTGGCTGCTGGAAGAGGCCCTTGGAACCACAAGATGCCCCCCCCCCCTTATTTTTAAGTGAAAGTGGGACGGGTCATGGGCTCCTGGGAATTTTTGTTTATTGCCCATGACCTGTCCCTGGCTTTGACTAAAAATAACCATGACAAAATCTTAGACTTACTCATGCCTCAATGACAGGGACTGGACTAGATGACTTCTAGTCCTACATTTCTGTGAGTCTATATTTGGCAACAAGAACCTCTTTGAAAACAAATCAGACCTCTTTTTAAATTATCCACCAACAAGAACCACTCCTTTTGGACTTTCTACTGCTACGCAGAAGTTGACTGATACACTGCAAATGAGAATGGTGGTGTTGCTGTACTGCTAAGTGAACACAAGTATTTCCAAATTAAGTGTCATTTACACACAATTGCTTTTGTGTATGCCTTCAGTATATGCAAGCAGACATGAGGCTGTAGCACTAATTAGACTGTTTTCCTGAATTTGAACATGATGCATGAAAATACTTGACACTTCAGTTACTGGTGCATAAACTTGAACAGACAATTTGTCTCCAAGGTGTGTTAATTTACACATTACAGGTTTCTTTTTGCCTTTAGGGGAGACAGCACCTTTGTAAGGCTGTGTTTAGATACCAGGCTCAGTGGAGAAAACAAATAAGTGAAGGCGGCTGCAGCTTTATGTTGAAGTTATACTTAGTAAGATTATTCCTCTTCTACATACATTTTTAAAAAATCTGGGGAGGAGGACAGTTTGTTTTCAGATCCTTTATATGTTAGTGGAACAGAAGGCTGTGATAACTGAAAATGAGAGAAAAAAAATCTAGGAATAGAGGTGTGTATACAAAGAGCTAGCGGATCATCACCATAATTAGTCCCTGAAGAGTGGACTTCTGAAAAAAGAGATGTTTCTATCTGAGTGAATCTCCAACAGAAGACATTAAGATTTGAAGGCAGAAGGAAGTTTCTAAACAGACTATGAAAGGGAAACCCAACAGCAAAGAAGTCATTTGGGACCATTTAAATAGTTAGAGCATAACATAAAAAACAAGGAAGTTCGGAGTTTGAGCTTTTAGCAGCAGGAGCAAACCCACCAAATCAAACAAGCAGCTGTTACACTGCTGGTGAGACTTCAGCTACTGCTCAACATCAGTTGCTTAGACAGTTGAAAAAGGAACAAATGATGTGCTTGTTCTTGCTTCCACTGAATTCAGGGGTAGAACTCCTGATGACTTTAATAGAGGTGTAGGTGCCACGGTATTCTGAAGAGTGATATTTAAATGGCATGGTGAGCTTTTTTCAACTTCCCCATGTCCAGCAAATATATGATTATCTGCGAAGGAAAGAGATGTAATTTCCAACTTTCAAATGCCAGGCCTACAAACTCAAGCTGGAGTCAGCAAGTCAAGTTAGGTCCTTTCCTCCTCTCCCATCACACCAGAATGAAAGTTAATCAAGTCAACTTATACTGTCATTTACAGCTGTAGAACCCCAATTGTCTTCCATACATTTGCTCAGGGGTGTGGGGAACTGGCCCTTAAACTCTCTTGAAGATGTACAAGGAACACTCTGATCTGTACAGGCTGCCCAATTCTCACATATACAACCTGAATACTAAAACCTTGACTTCACGTACACAGAGTGGTCCTGTCGATTAAGAAGGCACAGTTTCTGAAGTAATTTTAATCAGCACTGTGATTTTTGTAAGACCCACTGAAAGATCATATTTCATGCATACCTATGGAAATTCAAGCTTGTATTAACGATAACAGAAATACATATCAATCTTAGCCTATGTCTTCGATGGAAAGCCCCCACCTGCATTTTGGCATGTGTCTGAAGAGCAGCTCATTCATAGACAGACATTTGTTTTCTAAGGATGCATAACAATTCTTGCTCCCTCACTGTGGCAAAATCCTGCATGGGACAAAGGCCCAATGAATCTCTCTTCGCTCCTACTGCATCCATGCACAACAGCTGGCCAGGATTCCAACCTAGTGCTCGAGCAGTAAGTGGAGCAGCTAACATCACTGCTAGTGTCACCATGACCCAACAGGCAGCATGTAGCTAGGCCTCTCCCTCTTCCTACTCCACCCAGGCATATGTTGCTTTTGGCAACACAAATGGTGCTGTGAGGGTGAGTAGTACAGTATGCTAGTGTGTTCCGCGAACTCCCCAAACCATAAGTCACCCTGCTCCGTGCTGACAGGATGGCTGTGGAAACCTCCATATGATCTGGTCTACTCTCTTATATGCCCCCATACTGTAAGAACTCTAGTTAAGAACTAAACTTGAAAGCATCCTGATTACCAACAAAGCACTGGTAGGCTTTGCCAGGTCAGATCTCCTCTCCAAATGTGCCACTTGGCTCACTAGTGAGGCTGCTTTCAATTTTAAATTCTAAAACTGAAGTTCTTATTGCACAGGGGACTTATGAGTAGAATGGGGAGAGGTATTAGGCACACGTACATTTAGCTGCTGAAGTTGATTACATTTAACAGAAATTAGGGAAGGGAACTATAATCCTGTGCTGACAGTCACATTTAAATCCCACACAGTTTAGTAGGACTAGGATGGCATCAAGGAAAAAGAGGAAGTACTGTTTTCCATAATTAGAGTCCAAACCACATTATGGCAGATTATATCAAATCCTTATACAGATAAAACACGTTTATATTTCATAAAGATTCTACAAAAGAACTATTTATGGGAATAAAATAGAATAGCTTACGTTGAATTTGCGAAAGCCAACTCTCCAGCTCTTAGCAATTATTAGAAATTTCATCTCTTGCAAAATTATAGCAATTATATTACAGGAACATACAGTATGCAATGGTAACTGTCTATCTCAAAAGACGATGGGTAAGCATGAAAGCAGTTCAGTTACTGTGTGTCAGACAGCAACACTGTGAGTGGCTAAAAGGTCTAATTCTTGAGAAACAGTTCTGGGCACAAACAATGCAGGCATAATGTGCAGGGTCAGAAGATGAAGACAGAGCACTACTAACGGTTTAGGCCTGCTGTGCTTTCCTCTTCACTTTTCTCTCTGCCAACCACTTCTCATCAGCCTCTGACTCCCTGGTGCAGCACAGCCCTCCAGTGTAACGTGTTGCTAGCTACATCTTCCCCGTTTGTGGTGTCAATGTTGAAAGTTTTCAAGTCCCTCTTGCAAGAATCCTTGAACCTGAACCTAGGTCTGCCCAATGGCTTTGAAACATGTGCAGGTTCTCCATACAGGTGATCCTTTGGAATGTGTCCATCTGGTGCAGATGACCAAGCCAATGGAGATGTCTGTGTTTGAGAATAGTGATTAGACTTGGTAATTTTGCTTCCTCAAGTACTTTGGTGCCAGGAACTTTGATTTGCCATTTCGTATTTAGAATATGTCAAAGACAGTGTGTGTGAAAGGGGTTTAGCTTCCTCTCATGCCTGCTATGGTCCTGTCTTGCCACCATACAGCAGTGTGCTCAAAATGCACATCTGGTAGACCTGTATCTTGGTGTTTAATGTCAGTTTCTTGTTATTCCTCATGAGCTTGGTCAGCTGGCTGAATGTAGTGGCCAAATTAAGCTCATCTTCCAAAAATAAGTTATCTGATGCAGTTGATCCTATATACCAGAACTTGTGCACAATGTCTAACATGGTCCTAGCTATTAAAAATTCTGGTGCAGTCTAGACACCTAGGGTCATAATTAGCCTTCTTTAGACCGATGGTTACTCCAAATTCATCACAATCTAGCACAAAGCTATAGCCAAGTTGCTGATGCGCCTCTTCGGTGTGTGTGACAAGCACTGCGTCATCAATGAAAAGAAATTATGTTATCAGCAGGTGATTGACTTTGCTTTTGCTTGTAGATGTGTAATGTTGAATAGTTTTTCATCTGATCTTGTATGGAGATGTACACCCTTTGTGCTAGTTGAGAAAACATGACAAAACCTCAAAGAGAATATACTGAAGAGTGCCAAAACCACATCCATTTGACACCAGAGGTTTAGAAAGCTGTCAGACTGACCATCATCGCACTGGACTGTAGCCTTCATTCAATCCTTCAATGATGATGACATCAGATTGAGGACTAGGGAGCAATCTCTTTGCTCTAGCAACTGGAAAAGGCCCTTTCCACTGACCATGTCAAACACCTTTTTTAAGATCTATGAAGGCCACATAGAGAGGTTTTCCTTGTTCTTGACACTCTTCATGTGATTGCATTAGTGTGAAGACCATGTTGATAACTGATCTACACCCATGAAAGACATACTGTGTGTCTGGATATACATATTCTGTAAGAACTTGCAGTCTTTTGAGAATGACCTATGCAAATGCCTTGCCAGCAACGCTAAGGAGAGCAATTCCTCTGCAGTGGTTCCAATCACTCCCATCTCCTTTGTTTTTATACAACCTTATGAAGTTGGCATCCTTCACATCTTGTGGTATCCTTTCTTTCCTCCAGAAGGTAAGTAGACATTGTGCAGATGTTTAAGCATAACCTGTCCTCTTTGTTTCAGTACTTCAGCTGAAATTCCATCTTTACCTGTAGCCTTTCCTGGTGCTAAGGAGATGATTGCCTTTTCAAGTTCATTTATAGATTGTGCTATATCAAGTTTTTGACAGTCTGGAGCCTGGGGTTACACGTAGTGCTACTTCAGAAACAGTGGTTTTACATGAACAGAGTTTGAGATAGTGTTCCCCCCAGTGTTGCATCTGTTTGCTTTTGTCAGTGATGATGTCACCTATTAGGAGAGATTTCAGTGGGGTAGTCTTCTTGGCTGAAGGACCTGTAGCTTTCTTGATGCCATCATACATACTTCTTAGATATCCATTCTTAAACACATTTGTACCTTCTCACACACATTGAGCAAGCATGACTAAGCTCATTGCCTTGCTGTTCATTGCAATGCACTTTCGGACAATGTGAGGTTATCACGTCTCAGCAGTGAAGTTCATGTTATGGCAGAGACATGCTATGCATTTTGCTTCATAATTAGAAGCATTTCTTCAGTGTATGCTACAAACCCCTCTTTATCTTGTACAATCTTTTGGTAAAAAGCTAAGATTGCAGCTACATGCATCAACATTCAAGGAAGCCTTACTTTGAAGTGTACTAGAAGTGCATGGTCTGTGCCACCATCTGCACTGTGAACACCCCAAATATGGATAAAATCCTGTAGGTGTTTTCTATCGAGGACAGTTAAATCCAGTTGGTGCCAGTGTCCAGATCTGGGGTGTCTTCATGAGACCTTTCGGCAGTGACCACCCTGGAAGAAGATGTTGCTAATGCACACTCCTCGGTGGGTCTTTGCCTATTGTCATTCATTGGCCATCATGGAGTGGGAAAAATGCATAGTGGCCACATCTCATGATCTGAACCAACTCTAGAGTAGACAGAGTATCCCAATAAATAGTCACTTAGCTGGTAGTAGCTTACTGATGATACTATTGAGTTGCTGATGGAACAAGTCCTTCTCTCAGAAATGGAGGGAAGTGTTGGGACTCATGTACTGAGGATGTTGGCAAAGCCACCTGTGGTTGATATTCTTAGTGATATATGTTCTGATGTTGTAACGAAATATTTGACCATGGGTGCTAATGAGTTTTTCACAGCAAAACCCATCCTGTGTTTATGGTGGTGATTTGCTTTTTCTATATCAGAAAAGGCATAATGCATCTTGCATAGAGAGCCTGTACACTCAGTATATAGTTTAATTTACAAGATTTCTTTGAGAATTGTGCTAAGCTAAAGTGCACGAGATTTTAAAGACTTAGCTACGGTGGTTAAAGATATAATTCACACCCAAGAGACGTAGTTAAGACAACCTAAGCCCCAGCATGCAGTGCTAGGTCAATGGAATAATTCTTTCATCAATCTAGCTATGGCCTCTCAGAGATGAATTTACTACAGAAATGGAAGAACCCCTTCTGTCACTGTAGTAAGTGTCTAAATTACAGCACTGCAACTGTGCTGCTATAGTATATCTAGAGTAAACATACCCTAAAATTCCAGTGCTTCATACAGAAAGAATTTTGAAAATGAGCCGGACCTGCTCTGAAATGCACATTAAAGCTTCCATTAAAGTCAATGTACACATATGCATATTCTGTTACAGTTGTGTATGTCTACACACACCTAGAACAAAGGGAGCTAGGCTTAACTTCAGTGTAACGGTCATACATTAGGAATATCTTTCTCCCAGCCTATGGAATATGATGCAATAGTGATTCACATGAAGCCTTCATTTTGTTTTGTTTTTGTTTGTTTGTTGCAATTTTATGACTTTATAAGTTATTGGTGTGAATTTTAAGGTCCAATTATACAGGATTTTTGGGAGGAAGCTTAGATTTCTTTTTACTCTTAGTGTCTTGCCATTTGGTCATCAGAGAAAGTTAACTTTAAGAGAACTAATATTCGCAAAAAGAAAAGGAGTACTTGTGGCACCTTAGAGACTAACCAATTTATTTGAGCATGAGCTTTCGTGAGCTACAGCTCACTGAGCTGTAGCTCACGAAAGCTCATGCTCAAATAAATTGGTTAGTCTCTAAGGTGCCACAAGTACTCCTTTTCTTTTTGCGAATACAGACTAACACGGCTGTTACTCTGAGAACTAATATTGTAAATCTTTGTGTTTTTATACAAAAACACAATAAATATGTAATTTCAAGTAGGATCTAGAAATCGTGCCAGTTTTTTCCATCTTCAAATTAAAATGTCTTAAAAAGAAACATGAGCTAGGTGTGACACTGCACCCCATATTCTTCATAGTGATATTATATGATCATAGCATAATTATGATGTATTTTGTGCAAGATGGGTCATGTGAGAGGTCATTGGAAAAGTTATGACTTGCTGAATATGATTATCTTATTTGTATGCATGTATCATTTTTGTATCTAAAGTTAGGAATATTGACTATGTATCTGTATTTCAAACATGCTTACTCTGGGGGACACCCACAACTAGCCTTTCTGGTACAACAACGAAGAAGCCAGACAGTGCTGATGGCCCATCAGCAAAGATAATGGACCCTGAAAAAACTTAACCTTCCTGTGAACATTCCAGACAGCCTGTAAGTAATGGCTGCTTTAACTTAGCAAGATATGCAAGGTCATGTGACCAGACCACGTCTCTGGACTCCATCTTGGGATGTCAGTATTTTTCCACAAACCAAGTTTTGAAACAAAGGGTTTCCACCATATGCTAAAGCTATGTAAGGCAGGGAGTGACATCATCTGGTGTTCTTCAGTCCCCACACAAGAAGACTCCTGGAAATACCTGAGGAACAAAGACCGAACTGGAGGAAGTGCTCGACCCAGGCTAAAGGGATTTCTAGCCTGTGTATGAAGACCTGAGAAACCCAAGTTGGAAAGCTAATGCAGCTTGTGCCTTAAGAATCTACAAGTCTGCCTGTACCATCTGCTATTCATATCCAATCTATCTAGTACTGTATATTAAGCTTAGGTTACGTTTTTGTTTATTTGCCAGGTAATCTGCTTTGATCTGTTTGCTATCACTCAATCACTTAAAAGCTACCTTTTGTAATTAATAAAGTTTATGTTTTAATCTAAACCAGAGATTTTGGACTAAAGTGCCTGGGAATCTTAGCTCAGAGAAGCTGTTGCATATTCTTCTCCACACAGGGAGGGGAGGGGGCGAACTCTACGAGCTTACGCTGTACAGTTCCCCATGCAGCTCAAAACAATATAATTTTGGGTTTATGCTTTAGAGGGAGCACATGCCTGGAGAGCTGAGAGTTACCTTGGCTTTAGCCTTTCTACTGTTGGTTCGTTCAGTGGCTAGTCAGAGATCCTGCATGTAACTGCAGCTGGGTGTGTCCCTACATGTGTGTATGCTGGTGCAAGTGTAAGATCAGGAGCGTGTCTGCAGCTTATCACAGCAGCACAGTGTGAGAGGGAGCCCAGGCTGGTGGGTCAGAGGGCTCAGTGGTACCCCACTTCCAGGTGGCACCCCAGGGGAAACCTGTCACACTAGGATTAAATAATTTTGAGTTGCATAAAAGCTTCTTAAACGTTTATTATTTTTTCAACAAGTGTTTATGTTCAAATGAGGCAGGCATTCTTAGAATTGTCATTTTGACTGATCTGACTGCTGTCTGTTGGAAGACAACAACTGTCAGAGACACTGCATAGAATTATGTACATTTCAAAATGTCACTAATCCAATCCACTTTCAAATAAGAACTTGTCAACATTAAGCATTGTGTAAAACCACATGCAAAAATTGCTATAAAGAAGCTTAAATAGAACCAAACTTGCAAGTTTTCAGAAAGGATATTTCAATATTAAAAAAATATACTGTGTATTAAATTGAGCATTTCAAGTAACTTAAATATCTTTAGCAAACATGTCCAGCAAGATATCCTTCTGTAAAAGAAATTGTTCTTAGAACAAAAAGCTAATGAATGGCTATTTAGACACCAATTTCTCAACACAGTAGCAAGCCTGTGTGAAACTATGTGTAATCTAAATAAAGTGAGTCCACTGTTAAAAACAAACATACATTTAGCAGGACTGATTAACTATTACATTTCTATATATACAAAAGTGCTTAGCATAAAAATATTACCTAAAAAAATATAAATTTTATTAAGATCATTTGGCTCTACACATACTACTAGATCTGCGCTTTGGAAGGAGAAACATAGTATTTACACTAAGTTTAGGCAACTTTCCTATATTGTATCTTTAAACAAGTCAAACAAAAATCTCCACGCAAATGTACCTTTATCCAAATTATAATTCATCCTATTTGGCTCACCATAAATATAGCAATTCATTGAATACTAAACAATATAAATAACTTTATCCATTGTCTGCTGCGTTAGTCCCTAATACAGGCTGCCGACAAATTGGGCAAGTAGAATTTTCAGAAAGCCAGCGATCAATACAATGAATATGAAACTCATGCATGCATGGTAACTGCCTTAGCTTGTTCCCTGTTACATATTCATTTATACAAACACTACATGTTTTACTTATTTCACTCTCTGTGTGGCTGTCCCCATAGTTCCGGGTAGACAGATTGTCAATCTGCTCTTTGGTTAAACCTCTCAAGTGCTCGTCGTCATCATCTTCATTTAGCAAGAAGAAATGTGCAAGACGAAGAATGGGCAGTGTTCCATTTTCAACCAAGTTGTTTGCCTCTTGAGACTGTCTGCTTTCCCGATTTTCATTATTGAGACTATAATGTTGAGTCCCATCATTCTCTCCATTTGTTTCACTACTACCTTCTTCAACATATCTATGCCTAACTGAAGTCTCACTTAATTCACTATCATCATTTACTGTGTGTGAGTTATTCAACTCTGATTGTATATCTAATAAGTGCTGACTGCCCCTCTGAATTTCTGAATTTGATTCAGTCTCCATTAAGGAGCTTAGTTCTCCAAAACCAGTCATAATTTGCCTTAGAATTGATCGAAGAGCCACTGATGAAGGTTCACCAACACCAGTTTCTGAAATTCTACGAAGAGGGATCCGTATAGTGCTAACGTAGGTTCGTATACCTGCACGTTCTGATCGGGAAATTGTACGGCGAAATCCACCACTATCACTTTCGAAAGTAACTGTGTTTTCTGCTATTCCCACTCTAGAGCGTGTTCTACTAGCAATACTCTCCCTATCTCTATTTTCCCCAGGACGAATTCTTCTTACCTGAAGATCTAGTGTAATAGTTGGATGTCTTCTAACTGCAGCTGTTGATCTATTAGATTCATCCTCTTCCAATGTTATTCCTAATGTTGGGGCTGAACTAAAAAATTGTGGCGTCTGTGTGCTACCTACTGTTTGTTCATCTGGCTCAGATGGAGGCTGAGCTGTATATCTCCTAGTAGACCTTCTAGAGATTTGCTGTAAATTCCTACTTTGCCTCAGACTCTGCTCCTCAGAATTAGTAGAGCCATCTTGTCTTTGCAATGGAGAACGGCTTCGACTACTCAAGGTAGATCTTAACCTTAGAATTCCTAGTCTTTGTCTTGTACCCATCTGAACATTAGCTCTAGCTCTACCTCTCTGGAGATCAGTGGATGTGACTGTTTCTTGCATTTCTCTTCGCCTAACAACATTGTGTTCACCAGTATCTGAAGAAATATTATGTGCTGTGCTTCTTGTTCTGTAAAGGCCTGTTGACTCCCTAGTTCTTCTTCTGAGCCTTCCCAAGACAGGAGAAGAGGTTTCTTCAGCACTTTGTACCACAGAATTTCTCACAGTTCTGGTTCTTGCAGTGTTAGAAGTTTCACCATGAGAATCTCTTGATGTCCTGCTCCTAGTTCGTGTAGCTACAGGACTGACTGCTCTTTGATGTCGATTGTCCATATGCATTGTGCTAGTATCCAAGTGTGAAATGTCCATATATTCATCACTAGAAGCTTCAAAACTATTATGTTCATGATTTATGTTGATTTCAAGACTAAACCGGAATTCCCCGCTATTTGGATTTGTCTGACTCACAGCTCTCCAAGTTTGGTTCCCACTCTGTCCACTGCGAGTAGCATTTCCTGTGCGACGAAATGTGTTCAGCCACTCTAGCAGAGAGTCACCATTTGAATTTTCCCCAAGAACCTCTGAATCTGTAAGAAGCAGATAAAGAACTCTAATTTACACATTTTGCATATCATGATGCACTCTAAACCATATATTACCTACAAGCCTTTTTAAAGCTTTCTTCTTGATTTACATTGTTTCATGCATCAAACGAAGTGGGTATTCACCCACGAAAGCTTATGCTCCAACACATCTGTTAGTCTGTAAGGTTCCACAGGACTCTTTGCCGTTTTACAGATCCAGACTAACACGGCTACCCCTCTGATAATTGTTTCAGTAGTATGTGAGATTTGTGGCAAAGATTTAATAGATTCTGAAGGTCAGAAGGGGCCATTATGATCATCTAGTTGGACCACCTGTTTAACACAAGCCATAGAATTCCCCCAAAATATTTTTAGAGCATATATTTTAGAAAAAATCCAATCTTGATTTAAAAATTGCCAGTGATTGAGAATCCACCACAACCCTTTGTAAATTGTACAAATGGCTAACTACCCACACTGTTAAAAATTTATGCCTTATTTCCAGTCTGAATTTATCCAGCTTCAACTTCCAGCCATTGGCTCACCTTATATCTTTCTCTACTAGACTGAAAAGCCCATTATCAAATATTTGTTCCCAGTGTAGGTACTTATAGACTGTAATCGAGTCATCCCTTAGCTTTCTCATTGGTAAACTAAATAGACTGAGCAATTTGAAGGGCATGTTTTCTAATCCTTTAATCATTCTCATGACTCTTCTCTGAACCCTCCCCAACTGATCAACCTCCAAGCTGAAAAAAGGTAACTAAAGGAGACCAGGATTTTAGTGATTTACAAAAGGTGTAGTCATTATTAGATGACACATAATGGATTCTAATTCCATTCATATGATGCTGAAGTTGCAATGTAATCATGGTTTTCAACAGCCTCTGAAGATTTAAATGAGATCCATATAGATACTCCACACTGGATTTATTTGTAGCATTTTTTAAGTCCAAGTTGTAATTATGGGTAAGGAGAAAAAGGCACTATACTTTCTGCTTTACCAAGAAGTGTTTCCATTTGCTCGATTTTCGTATGTCTGCAGTGCTATAAAGAAGAGTTCCCAATGCACCCATTCCCACTGATTAAACAAGTGGTCCCCAAACTGTGGGGCACACCCTACTAGAGGGCATGGAGGAACGTCCAAGGGGTGCAGTGGGGCCTGGGCCTGACCCTATGGAGGAGGGAAGCACCACCCAGCCCTGCTCTGCCCCCAGCTCTGCCCTGCCCCTGCCCCCACTCCTGGCTGCTAGTCCTCCACTCCCACTCCTGGCCACAGACCCTGGCCAGGCTGTGACTTCACACACGGCACAGGGGACACAGGCACATTCCATTACTTCTGGTGGGTGGGTGGGTGGGGGGACGCAAGAGGAAAAGTTTCCTCTGGTACCACTGGATTAAATTGTTTTAAAAAGTGGGGAAAGAAGTCAAATGGAATCATCAAGCCCACACAAGTGCACTGGGGATTATATACAGATAGCCAAATATGATTAACTGATTTTTAGTTTCATAAGATCTTGGCTATAAATATAAGCAAAACAATTCATTGCAAATAGTTTAATTAGATTATAAGATATCACTTAGCTGTTGATTAAGTCATCGTATCCAGTCATAATACAGGATGAAAATGTATGAACTATAAATCTTCATGCTTCAAGGCACAGGCCAGCCACTGTCTGGGGTTAGGAAAAAAAGTTTCCACCTGGACAGGTTACTTAATAACTGGATAGTATGAACTTTCTTGCATCTTCCTCTAAAGTACTGAATACTAGCCACGGTCAGAAACAAAAACTCTGGATTACAAGGACTAATGGTCTGATTTAGTTTGGCTCTCAAGTATATGAAAAGCATACATGAAAGATATATGCCCCACAACATCTATGACTTTGCTTTCCCAACCAGTTACACATAATGTCTCAATCAAGGTATTTCTCCTGCAAGCTGGGATGAAATAAAGACACTTATTTTCAGTTTAATTTGGAAAGCATTCATATGCTATAGGGATGGAGTCAATAAGCATTTGTCTTCTGATTATGTGAATTTATTCTACTTGAGAGCTGCTAGGTAGCTGGTATGCTGAGATGCCTATTATGTATTATATACTACTCTTTCTTTATCCTTCCTCATTTGTCTGATTCTACCTGTTGTCTTCTCTTACTTTTAGATTGTCTATTGCAGGGGTCGGCGACCTTTCAGAAGTGGTGTACCGAGTCTTCATTTATTCACTCTAATTTAAGGTTTCGTGTGCCAGTAAAACATTTTAATGTTTTTAGAAGGTCTCTTTCTATTAGTCTATAATATATAACTAAACTATTGTTGTATGTAAAGTAAATAAAGTTTCTAAAATGTTTAAGAAGCTTCATTTAAAATTAAATTAAAATGCAGATCCCCCCGGACCAGTGGCCAGGACCCAGGCAGTGTGAGTGCCACTGAAAGTCAGCTCGCGTGCCGCCTTTGGCACATGTGCCGTAAGTTGCCTACCCCTGGTCTATTGTTTTATTATGCATTTGTACAGTGCCTAGCACAATGGGATTCTAAATCCATGAGAGGGGCTCCTGGCTGCTACAACACTAGAAATACTACTACAACTGAAGCCACTGCATTACAGTCTTCATCGAGAAAAACTGGCTAATCATTCAGCTTTCTCTCAATGGTTAATGAAGACACAGACAAAATATTTCAATTTTAAAGTGCCATATTTTTACTGACTACTTAGAATTATCCCTTGGACTCTGGAAAATTAAGTCTGTTTCCCTGCCCAACTCTTTTCTTCCACCCACTTATATGTACAGGTTTCCTTCCTGTCCACAGAGAGGGATGTTAAGTTTTGGCAGGATTTTGTTTACAAAAAAAAAAAATGATTCCCCACTCTGAAAAATGAAACCCCTCGTCCCTATACAAATAGAACAAGATTTTGGCCCAGTCAGATTCATGAAGGGAAGAAGTTAATCAAATTTTGGGCCATTAATTTGGGAATATCCACTTAACTATTGATAGTCTTTTTTGACTAAACATCTATCTAGGGAGCTAATATTAATTTCAACACAGAATTTACCTTGTTTTAAAGAAGGGAAAGTTTGTTGTTGTTGTTTTTTTAAAAGATTAACTTTAGTTTTTCAGATGGCTATCACTTCTCTTCTTATGTTAGCTGTTTTGCCAACTTCTATAATAAATAAGAAAATAGCTTAATCTAGCCTTATTTTTAAGAGGCAGAAACAAATAAGTAAGTTATTTCTGTGCAAATATTGCTTTTTGGAGGAGAATGGTCAGGGTAAGTAATTTGTTGCAAATCTAAATCAGTTATAGTGAAGTACTATAAGTTAATTTACTTTCACATCATTAGGATATACACTCTATTCATTTTGCTACTTGGAGAAAAAGAGCTACATAGAATAAAGACAAAACAGACTTAGTATGGATGTCACTTGAACAGACCAGTATTTTAATATACAGAAAAATTGAATGCTTTACCTATAGAAGTAAATAAAGAAAGCTTACCTCCAGCAGTTTCTCCTTCACCTTCCCTATTTTCTACATCAGTTTGGGATGCTAGATGCTCCTTTGCCCCCTCTAGACGTTGCTGTAGCTCTTCTGCTGTTATTTCTCCTGAAATAGTTCACATATTTAGGTAATATATGCCCTCAGCCTTTCAGTAAGATATTTTGATTGTCTCAAAAACGTTTGCATATTACTTGTTTATACAAGCATAACAATGAAACAGTTTCCTATATTTCTTTTGTTACTGACAATTTTCAGAAATAAAGTAAAAACAGTAAGACATAGGAGAAACATCAGCATGATTATAAAATTACAATCAATACAAATACAGACAATACAATAAAAAGTAGGCACCAGAAATAAAGAGGCTACATGTATCTAAGCAGAAGACTGCATGTCATTATAACCTGTCAACCTATTAGCATCAGTATGTTCTAAGAATTCAGACTCTGAAGAAATTCTCTTCTATACAAGGTGTACTTTAAGTACGATATTTGTAAATGAATATTTTAATTATTGTATGTGTGCCCAGAGGTTGTAACTTGGATGCATATTATAAATCTAAACATTATGCTGGGAAGATGAATTTTTGTTTCTCAAGCTTTAATATCCATTTAAAATTGTTCGTTTTTTAAGAGAGAGGCCATCAACTTTAAAAGAAAAAAAATCTCACTCTTCAGTCATTCCCCAGACACACAGACCAAATTGTACTTTCAGTTACACTGGCATAACACCACTCCTCATTAATACTGGTGTACTGTCTCATCTGCTGTAGCCATCCATATCTTACCAGGAGTGCCAAGAAGATTGTGGTCTCTCATTAACCTGTAGTCTTCATCACTGAGTTCATTAATGAATTGGTAATAGGCCTCTTCTCTGCTAAGGCGCTCCTGCTGCCACTGTCTCTCATCTTCACCATGACTGTGTTCTAGGGGAGAGGCTTGTTCATCACCTCCCCGCAAACGAGACCTAGATCGATCCATGCTGAGATAAACAGGCTGTTCTGAACAAAACCAAAGATCAGTACTGTGAAGTATAACTCCAGGTTATCAGTTGCTCGGTTTCTCATTTAAACTAGTTTACCTGTTAATATGAACTCGACATAAACTAAGTTGTATGTCCCTATTTGCCAGGTCAATTCACCAACAAAGAGTTTATTGGGCAAATATCTTGCTTCTTGGCTGTTTAAAACAATAATGAAAGTCACCCTCTCGGTGAAAAGACAAATAAGTTAACTTACCAACTTCTTAAAGATAAATCAAACAATTACTGTTTTATTCTTAGCCTTATAAGAATACCTTAAAAACATAAAGAAATAAACACAAAAGTTTGTTTCCTTCCTCTCACTGCAATAGAGCCACTCTGAGGTGAATCACAGCAGTGGTTTGGGAGTAAGGTGAAATAGCATGGGAAATTTTGGTAAATCAAATGTAATTACCCAGCACAGAATTCTGATGAGATAACAGAGTTATTACTATAGAGAAGAGTACTAGCCATTCGATCTTTAATGACAAATAGTTAGGACTGCAGTTTTACAGCACATCTAAGGGATGCCACTTCCAGCAATATAAGACCCATAGCACCATGCTGGGGAATTGCTTCACTTCTGATAGTGTTTTTAGGTTTTTCTTTCAAGTCTCTCATCCAAACTGCAGACTGACAAAGGGATGCATAACTATGTCAAGCTCAGAATCAGAGAGGAAAGACTGGATTCTCACACACACTCTTTGTTCCTTCTGCTGCCAAGAAAGACAGGAAATCAAGGATACATTGATTGCAAACCTTATTAACAAAATGTGAGCAAGCCCCCTTGTACTGGCAGATCAGCATTTTAATAGTCCATTTTTACTGGTTACAGGTTAATTAATATCCCCTTCTCGCACTCCCTGGTGGAGGGTCACTTATTGTCCCATCCTTGGTCTCTTCACTTTACACTCTTTTCTTGGGTAATTTTATTTGCCCCGAGGGCTTCAGCTAACTGTCTTTCCAATCACTTCCAAATTTACCTTCCCACTGACCTGTCTCTCTTTATTCAACCCTGCATCTCAGCTTGTCTCTCTAACAGCCCTTCCTGGATGTCTCATCAACTTAAACTAATAATGGTCAAATGGAATTTCTTTGTCCCCCAATCAAACACTGCCCATTGAGCCCCTATTATCTGTCTCTTTTGACAGAAATACCATCCTTTCTATCATTCACACTCATAAGCTTGGAGTCATCACTGACTTCTCTTTCCTTCATCCAGGCTGTGGCCAAATTTTGTTGTTTCTTTCTCCATAATATTTTTATGATTAAACACCTTATTTATATCCACAACCAAAATTTTAGTCCAGGCCCTCATCTTCCCCACCTTGCTTATTGCATCCTCTTAAACGATACACATTGCCCCTTTCAATCTGTTCAAAACATAGCTGCTAAGTCAATCTTCCTGACCATGTTACCACTTCGCCGGATCCAACTTCCACTAAGAAAGGTCTCCCCCACTGACTTTAACAGGAGTTGGATTGGACTGTAAGTTCCTCCATGGGCTCCCTTTTGTTCACAATGTTAAATTCAAACTTCTTGTTATCAAGGTCCTTCAGAGTTCTGCCCCCCTCTCTACTTATCTTATTTCTTTTCACATTCACCCAAGTTTCCACACTTGCACTGATGCTAGCTCTCACTAGCCCATCATGTCTGCTTCTCCCACAATTGTCTTTGCACCTTCTTCCATGCTAATTATTGTCTGGCAAGTACTGCTATACAAAGGCTTAAACAGACCCAAAAAGTTTATAATCCAAAACAACAACCAAACAACATACATAGCACAGGAAGGGACATTCTTGGTCACTGAGTCCAGTCCTCTACTATCATAGACAATCCAGTCAGACAATTCCGTACTTTAAATTTATCAAGCTCCACCTTAAAACTAGGTAGCTTGTTTGCCCCCACTACACCTACTGGAAAGCTGTTCCAGAACATCACTCCTCTGATGGTTAGAAACCTCCTTCTAATATCCAGCCTAAATTTATTCATGGCTAGTTTATACCCTTCTATGCTTGTGCTGACATTGTCCTTTGCCTTAAATAGCTCTTCTCCCTCCATGGTGATTGCCACCTTGATGTATTTAGAGTTAACAATCATATTCCCTCTCAGCCTAAATTTTGCTACTCTAAACAACCCAAGCCTAGTAAAATAGGCTCTCCATTTCCCTGATTATCTTAGTAGTCCTCCTCTGCACCTTTTCCAGTTTTAAATCATTTTTCTTGAACATGGGTGACCAGAATTGTACACAGAATTCCAGCTGAGATCTTACCAATGCCTTGTACAATAGCATTAGTACTTTATCTATTCCTCTATTGGAAATAGCTCACATGTTATTGTAGGATCATATTTGACTTTTTCACAGCCACATTATACTGGTAGTTCATACTCATCTTGTGATCAACTAATGCATGTGGGTCTTTCTCCTCTGTTGTTTCCAACGGCTGAGCCCCAAGTTTAAAGCAGGAATTCTTGTTATTCCCTAAGTGCATGAGCTTGCACTTTGTATTATTAAATTTCATCCAATTTCTATTACTCCAATTCTCTTTATCACCCAATTCCTCATATATAATAGTTCAGTCCTCCTCTGTACAGATGCCTCCCAACTTTGTGTCATTAGCAAATTTCATTAGCACACTTCTACTTTTTGTGCCATGGTCACTAATGAATATTAAAGATTGGTCCCCAAATAGATCCTCAAGGAACTTCACTAGTAATCTCCCTCCAGATAGATAGCTCTCCTTTCAGCATAACCCTGTCTTCCTGTGATGGGGTATACCAGGACCTTTGAGGCCCCCTGCTGGAGGCCTTGTTGTCCTACTACACTTCCCCCCAGAAAAGGAGCAGCGAAGGTGGGTCCTCCATGGCTGCCCAGAGAAGTTGCAGTAAAGTGGCCAATCAGCACACAGCAGGCCCAGTTAAAAGGAGCTGCAGGGCCTGAACAGATCAGTTGCTTGCTGGGACCTGGGAGGTGAGGAAGGTGCTCTTTGCTGGCTGTGGGAGCGTCAGTCCTGAGGTCAAAGTGAAGTGTGTGGGAAGCAGCCCAGGGAACAGCAGCAGCATCTACTACAGAAAGCAGTAAGTAGTTGCTTTTTACAGGCTCCTTGGGTCATGACCTGGAGTAGCGGGTGGGCCCAGGTCTGGCCACTGGTAGGGTCCCCAAAGCCTTGAGAAGGGGACAAATGTTGCTTAGAGGCCCCAGTGAAGGTCAGGACTCCATCTCCAGGGAGAAGGCCATGGGGTCACTACTCTATAACAGAGCAGGAATAGATTTTAGGCTAGCCCAGAAAGGGCTGAAAACTGAGCCTAGAGACAGGGCTCAATACATTCCAAAGGCACTGTGATTGGCCCTGTTAGAGCTTTCTGTTTGTGTGGTCAGACATGTAGACTATGCATAGCTTAGCTGGAGTGGTGAGCCCCTGAAGACCTGCCTATCAAGGTTTACTGTAAACAGGGGCACTGCATGCAGTGAGCACAGATCTGCACCCACCTGATGGAGGTGCTCATTAGAGGTGGGTGGCCCTGTCATACTCTGTAATCAGTTCTTTATAGTTACAGATCTTGTACTAATCCCCATCATCTGCATTTTAACTTATTTCATGTGTGGGACTCTGTCAAATACTTTACTGAAATACTTTACAGACAGATTAGGTCTCCTGCATTTCCCTTGTCTAAACATATCCATTATCTAATCAAAGGTATCAGATGTTGCCAGACTAACCTAACTTGACAAACTCATGTTACATGGAGGTAAACAAAGGAATAAAATGCAAGTCTCCCCCCCCCCCCCCGCGATGCAAATTCCAGATGGAATTTCTTAAAGCAAAGATGCAAAAACTAAGCTGCCACATTTAAGTCCTTGAGCTCTTCAGTCCAGATTACTTTACTATCTAGTTCCCTTAATTTCCCAAAATCTGCCCTTTTGAAATCAAAAACCTTAGTTACAACCTAGTTTTGACTATTATCCCATTTAATTGACACTGAGTCAACTAGGTATCACCTGATCCAAGGTTTATTTTTTATGACCAGCTCTTCTATAATGTCATCTCTACTCACTAAAGCAAGTCCAAAACAGCATCACCTCCTGTTGTTAAGTGACTATTTGCTGAAGAAATCTGGTCTGTTATACCCACAAATAACTAGGCCTGACCATTATTAACAGCATTTGTTCTCCAATTTATTAACTGGGAAGTTAAAATCTCACACAGACGATTTCTGGTAGTGTTTCTCTCTCCAATATTAAAGATCTCTATGCACCTACAAATCTGATCCTGCATACAGCAAAAAGTGAGAATCAAATTGTGAATTTATATGAAAACTAGATATCTATAAAATGAGAACTATTCCTGCCTCCCCCCAACTTTGTCAGCTAACTAATTTATTTAATGTAATCTCATGATGCACAGAAAGATGCATATACAAATCCTTATTCATAAAGCTGAAAACTGTCATGTCAGCTAATCTATCTTTCAATTTAAATTCTCAGCTCTTCTTTTTCCCCACTCCCTTTCTCATGCTCAATAACATATGAGCTCTCTTTCTTCAAAGCATGTATGTGGTAGAATAAAACAATTTAAGTGACTCATTTTGTTGAGTCTTATGGCAGGATGGTTAAATAGGCTCTAAGTGACTCTCAAGAGCATGCAATGTTGTTGGTGTAGCTGTGTTGATCCCAGGATTAGAGACAAGGTGGGTGAGGTAATATCTTTTTATTGAACCAACTTCTGTTTGTGAAACAAGCTTACACAGACATGAACTGTGTAGACTCAAAAGCTTGTCTCTCTCATGAATAGAAGCTGGTTCAATAACATTCTCACCCACTTGTCTCACCTGAGAACAGTAAGAAGTGTGAAATATTTAGTTACCCAGTCTGGTTACAATAACAGTAACTGGCATCGATGCCATTTCATATTTAACATTGACCACCAACAAAACAAGATACTTTTGTATTTGAAAGCATCACACTTGAAAAATCAGATGGACCCAGCTATGTCACACACAGTGTGAAAAATTCACACCCCTGAGCGATGCAGTTAGACTAATCCAACCTAAGCACTTGTGTGGACAGTACTAGATCTAAAGAAGAATTCTTCTGTTGGCCTACCTACACCCTCTGAGGTGAATTACCAATGCTGACAGGAGAACTCTTCCTGTCGACTTATTGTACACAGTCTCTATACTGAAGTGCTACAGTTGTACAGCATCACTACTAAATGTAGACAAGTCCTAAATGAAGGGAGTTAAACTATTAAATGGAACAAAAATGGCAAGAATAACTCAGGCAAAACTCAGAATTCTCTTTTCTAATTTCCCACAGTTTGAGAGGGAAATTATACATACCAATATAGTTGTAAATTCAGAACCAGTACCATAACCCTTTCTAGCAAAGAATGTGCACTCACTTTAATCAGCTATATCTGCTTATTTTTCCTCGTGGCCTCTTTCCATTAACTTGTATCCAGGATTCAAATAAGTGATCATTTTCTGAAAGGCCCTCCCGTGGCTGCCAGGAGGGTGAGGGTTGAGTTTAGAGGAGGCGGCCTCCCTGGCAGACAGGCACACAGGACATGGCTGTCAAGCCTGACCCTCCAGGCGAGAGGAGGTCCCCGGGCTTTGAAGAACACCTGAAACAACGGAAGTATCCCCAAGTAACTACAGACGGGCATAAAATCTGACGCAGCGCCAAGAGCGGGACCCGCTGGCCTGGCCCCACTCCCGCCCCAGCGAAGCCCACGCAGACACCACGGCCAGGGACTGCTGGCCCTTCCCTCCCCGCAGCCTCAGGGCCGCTCCAGGCGGGGAGGCTGAAGGCTGCTGGCCCTTCCCCGGCACTCGCGCGGGGATCGCTGCACTCTGCCCGGGCTGCGGCTCTGACGCCCGTGGGGCGGGCTCCCCGCGGCCCCCTGCCCGGCGCAGCCATGGCCTGGGGCCGGCGCCTGTTCCCAGAGCGCTGGGGGTGACTGACAGCGCTCCTCTCCAGTCACCTGGCGTAGCCGCGGCCAGAGACCAATTACAGCAGGGCGAGGTGGGCCCTGTCTCGGCGCCCCAGCCAGGACCCTACTCACCACGCGCGCTGCAGAGGGGCCCGCCGAGGCGGCACCCCCCGCCCCGCTGCGCGGAGCCGCCCTCTAAGGCGAGGGTAAGAGGAAGAGCCCAGCGTGGGGGCGGCGGCACACACTGGCCCTGCTCACGCCTCACCTCCGAGCAGCCGCCGCCAGCGCCGGAAAGAACCCGAGTCCCCAGACCCGTGCGCTGGAGGCGGACCGGTGATTCCCGTCCGGGTGGCCGCACTGAGCAGCGAACAAACGTTCCGCACTCAGACGGGGCCGCCCTGGGCATGCGCACAGGTGGATCTCGTCTCCCGCGGCGCATAACCTCTGGCAGGCTCCGGGCGGCCCGCGAGCTGGCCCTTCTAGCGCGTGAGGGAGTCTGAGGGGCCGGGGCTGCAGCCAGGAGGCGCTGGGAGGCGGGAGCGGGGCGGAGGGGTGCGCCTGAAGGTTTCCTTTCTCTGGTCAGTGCAGTGTTCGCAAGCGCAATAGGTAGAAAGAACAGGAGTTCTTATGGCACCTTATACTAGCAAATTTATTAGAGCATAAGCTTTCGTGGGCTACAGCTATAATTTGTTAGCCTCTAAGGTGCCACAAGTACTCCTTCTTTTGCGGATACAGACTAACATGGCTAAACCTTAGTACGTAGGATTGCCAACTGTCTAATCACACGAACCCAAACACCCTTGCCCCGCCCCTTTCCCAAGTCCCCGCCTCTTCTCCAATGCCTTGCCCTGCTCATGCCAGCACCCCTCCTGCCATTGCTTGCTCTCTCACTCCCTTTCACCTGGCTGGGGTAGGGGTTGGGGTGCAGGAGTGGGCTTGACTGGGGCAGGGAGTTGGGGTGCAGGAGGGGGCAAGGGGTACTGGCTCTGGGAGGGGGCTCAGAGCAGGGGCAGGTGGTTGGGGAGAGGGAGGGGATAAGGGGTGTGGGTTCTCTCTGGGCAGTGCTTACCTCTGGTAGCTCCTGGGCAGCTGCACAGCGGGGCTAAGGCAGGCTGCCTGCCTGCCCTGGCCCTGTGCTGCTCCTGGAAGCAGCCGGCACATCCTTGCAGCCCCTGGGCAGGGCAGGGGGTTCTGCGTGCTGCCCTGCCTAAAGGCACCACCCCCACAGCTCCTATTGGCAGCAGTTCCTGGCCAATGGGAGCTGCAGAGTTGGCGCTCAAGACAGGGGCAGTGAACGGAGACCCCCTCTGTTTCTCATAGTGCCAGTCTCCTGTCTAGGCTCTCTGACTGTAGAGTAGTGACAGTCATTTTGCCTATGGACATGGCTTCACTGCCACTGAAAACAATGGGAGGTGGCAGGCAACTTTATTAAGGCCAGTCTCACTTACACATGCAGGTAGACTGTGGGAAATAGTGGCCACTTTGCTGGCTTCAACCCCATGAACAATAAAAGGAGATAGTGCCCATTTTGAATAAGAGGAAATTTGTGAGTTGACAATCTTTTCTCATGTTTTCATGAGACAGATGAAAAATGCCCCCAAAGTCACTGGAGTTGCAATGAAAACAGAGTTGGCACTACTGCATTGTCCAGTGCTGCTACAGCCCTGACTCAGCAGCCAGCTGGTGCAGGCAGACCCCTGCATCATCCCCACTGGTGCTGGGGACATGGTGGGAAATCAAGGTCATTGCACCATTAGGTTCTAAGCTGTTAAGCTGCAGTCTTGGAAGGCGAATTATTTTTGCCAATGTGACACCACAACAAAGTCAGTGGGGTGTACCAGGGCACAGGAGTTTGAGCATGTAGAATTGATTGGAGATTGGGATTTTAGCATTTTGGACGATACTGTCTTTTTACTTTTTGGACTTCCACCTTTTCTGCCCTTTGTTTCTCTTCCTTCCCCACAATCTGCCTTCTATTTCAGGGGTTCTCAACTTTCTTTTTTCCTGAGGCCCCCCTACAACATGCTACAAAAACTCCAGGGCCCTGTGGGAGTGGGGGGGACCTCAGAGCTCTGGGCTGGGGGGTGGGGCCTCAGGCATAGGTGTAGTTTGACTTCTATTTTGGGTGGGCAGGGGTGCATAGGTGCTGACTTCTGCTCCCACCAGTGGGAGCAGAAGCCCTGACTCCACCCCTGCCCCCATTCCAACCCCTTCCCCCAAAGTTTCCACCCCCCTCCCTGCCCCTATTCCAACTCCTTCCCCAAATCCCCACCCCGGCCCTGCCTCTTGGGGACCACCTTCCCTGAGCGTGCCACGTTCCCGCTCCTCTTCCCCCCCACCCCCCAAGTACACCACCAAACAGCTGTTTGGTAGCAGCAAGGTGGAAAGCACTGGGAGGTAGGCGGAGAAGCAGGGACATGGCATGCTCAGGGGAGGAGGAGGTGGGGTGCAGTGGGGGTGTTGGCGGCTGGTGGGTGCAGAGCACCCACTAATTTTTCCCTGTTGGTGCTCCAGCCCCAGAGCACCCACGAAGTCGGCACCTATGGGTCGAGCCAGCTCTGCATGGCTGGTCAGGTATGGAGGTCACCTCCCTGCCGACTGACCTCAGCAGGCCACAATTATAACTCAAAGGTGAGGGGGGGCTCAGTTCAAAAAGTTTGAAAACAGCTGAGGGTGCAGGCAGGGAGTAGCTAGGGGCTGTGTGCAGGGAGGGGCTGTGCACTGGGAGGGCTCCCCCTGCAGTAGCTGCTCCCTAAGGGCTCTGCCAGCCATGGAGCCCGGTCCCCCCGCCCAGATGGCTCTTACCAGCTGTGTGAGCAAAGGGGTCTGTGAGCTGAGGATGCTGCATGACCACCAAAGAATAGGAAAAGCGGGCTGCCTGTTGGACAACAGACTCTGGGATTAGTTTATTCTCTTGTGGGATAACTACTGAGTTACAAAAATAGAGGAAATGGTATCCCTTCTGAAACTTGTCAATTCCTAATTAGCTTTTCTTTCTGTTTCCTGCGCACAGGCACAGAGCTACCTAAACTTTTTCATAGTGGGGACTCCTTTTTGCATTGAGATCATCTCATAGATCACTTCTCTTCTCACCAAGGAAATCTGTCAAACTGGGTGTAGAACCTTCATAGATTGTGATGCTGGTAGACTAGGTTCCAGCTCTTGCCAAAGCTGTAAGTGCTCAGCTGAGCACTGACAAATTCATAGCTGGATACCAGACCAGCTCCTCTGCATGTTAGTATTGTTCAAGATAGGTATAAGTGTGTTTAGCATTTAGACTTCATGGAATGCTTGTAAGTTGCTGCACGCATTAATTTCACAGGTATAACATACTATAAGGTGATATGTAAACTTTGCTTTATAACTATAAAAATGCTTGCCCTGTGAACCCAGTCAGGAGGAATGGTCCTCAGCCCATCAAGAAGGACTCTCAAAATTAAATGGGCCATTGTGCAACATCACTAAACAAAGACTTGGTTAACAACCCTCTCACACCCATGAAGGTGCTACTTGCAAAAAATCTCATCGCATCTGCTTGAATGCTGGAAGAAGGGGATAAATCAGGGACAAGAGAGAACTTTCTCTTTGCTGTTTGGATTCTCACAGGGGTGGATCTGTGAAACAGAAGCAGAGATCCCTAGGGTTAACCTGGGTTAACCCAAATAGATATTTAGTGCTGACAGATTACTACTATTCTGTCACCTTTTAAAATCATAGGCTAACTAGTGTATACATGTTGCCTGCTTTAACCTGTAAATAACACTAAGTTCTTCCTAGTTTAGTTAACTAAGGATTTATTATAGGATTGGCTACGAATGTCATCTTTGCAGTGAGATCTGAGGTACAAATTGAGCTGATCTCTTGGGACTGGAAGCAACCTGAATCTTTGGTGTATAGCACCATCAGTAGGCCCAGCTTGCTGGGTGGAAAGACCGACTAGAATGCCCAAGGGGATTGTCTGTGACTCCATGGTAAGACTGGTACAGTGCTTCAGGAGTTCACATTTGTTACTGGGTTAGTGAAATCTAGTTATAGACCATACCATGAGTTTGGGGGGTGTGCCCTACTATTTGACAGTCTGCCCTGGGGTAGGCACTCACAATCACAAATCAGTCCAGACAGCAGGACACATTTTCCCTCCCACCAAGGGAATCTACTGGCAGCAGATGGGATGTGGCACTTCATAGTCTATTTTCCTCACCACATTCAATAGCAATTTGCCACCCTCTCTCAATCTCCTGCACCTGTAGATACACCAAAACATATAATTCATGAGAATCAATTTTCCATCCAGAATAAAAATCAATGTACCTGCCTCAACATACATAATCAGTCCATTTTCTTCCAGTGTGACTCAATTCTACTTGACATTCATTACAATCAACTTTTCCCTGCAATCAGCTTTTCCACACACCAATTTCCCTTAGTCAAATCAAAATGTCTCCTTCCCTCAAACTCACCTGGGGATTGCTCCTCAGAAGATGGGAGAGGTATGTTAGAAGGGTACAGTGAGGAAGCATAAACTGTTCCTGTATCTGTCCTACTTCCTCTCCTTACACAACTCACACTGAAGTACAAAAGGAAAATTTACTAAGAATTTGTGCAGTAAATTTGGGGATAGAATATGACAATTGAACTATTGTCAATGAATTAATCAGACTGATCTCTCCAACAATACAGGAAAGTTTACAGTATTCTCTTCCAATATGTATTTTATTAACACAGTTGTAGCTGTGCTGGTCCCAGGGCATTAGAGACAAAGTGGGTGAGGTAGTGTCTCTTATTGGGCCAGTTTCTGTTGGTGAGAGAAGCTTTTGGGCTTACTCAAAACTCTTCTTCAGAGCCCGAAGGTTCTTTGGTGACCTGAAGAGCTCTGTGTAAGCACAAAAGCTTGTCTCCCTCCCCAACAGAAACTGGCTCAATAAGACACTACCTCACCCACTTTGTCTCTCTAATACATCCATACTCTTTCCCAAATATTTATTGCAATTATATTTTATAGTAGAGCCTTGATTTTTATGAACAACCAGTTACACTAACCATTTTTCCTGACTGGGGGTGGGGGAGGAAGTCACCTAATGAAAGTTGATAAACAGACATCCCCTTCTCATTCCAGTGCATTGAAGATCACAGAAGTTCCAGAAAGTGATGGAGAGCAGCATACTACAATTTATATACCATGCCTATTGTAATTTTGAGATGTTCAATTTTATGAACTTCTCAATCCCTTGTTTTTGTAAAATAAGGGTTCTACTGCACTTGGAAAAATAAGTAGTCTATAGAGGGCAGCAAAACTCAGATAATTATGGAGTTGCTGTAGTAACTGTAGCTAGACACTAACTGTAAGCCAGATCTTGATTTCACCCCATGCCCACCAAAGTTATTCAAAAATTTACTCTAGCATGTTTTATTTTATATTACAAATACAGCAAAATCTATCTTCAGTCAATAGACAATGTATTTGAGGTGTAATAGGAAGATCTTTATTTTTAGCTTTCTGCCCCCAAATAAGGACTTTTTTCAATAACACTACCAGTTTTCACAGGCAAAGTTGTCCTGCAGCCATAGGCACCCTTTAGAATTGATTTTTTTTGTGACTTATCGTCATGATAATCCCAAAGTGATTTAGCCTTCCTATAGATTGATCTGGGTGTTACTCAATCTCTAGCTAGGGCATTGAGGTGGTCTGGCTGGATATTCAGTTTGTCAGTCACTGGTGATTGTATCATGCCACTAAAGCTTTTGGTGACTACATGATCACCAGACCAATAGCAACATTCCTTCTTTAGAATGTGTTGGTCTTCCATCCTAATGTCTGTACCAAGAAAGCCACTGAAACCAGACCAGGCCTGATGGAGGCAGCTGCCTCCAACACTCGATCAAAAAGGGATCCTGGTGGCTCCAGTCAGCGCCATTGACTGGCCAGTTGGTGGTGCCATGGGGGCAGTGCCCACAGATGGGGTAGCGCACAGAGCTGCCTGGCCACGCCTCCATGTAGGAGCTGGAGGTGGGACATGCCACTGCTTGAAGTAAACGCAATCTGGAGCCTGCATCCCTGATCCCCCTCCTGCCCTCTGAACCCCTTGGTCCCAGCCCAGAGAATCCTCCTACACCCCAAACGCCTCATTTCTGGCCCCACCCTGGAGCCCACACCCCCCGTCAGAGCCATCACCCACTCCCATACCCCAGCCCCCTGAGACAGCCTGGTGAAAATGAGCAAGTGAGGGTGGGGAGAGCAAGTGACAGAGGGGGGGGGGAAATGGAATGGGGCATGGGTGGGGCCTCAGAAGGAGTGGGGCATGGGTAGGGCAAGGGTGTTTGGTTTTGTGTGAGTAGAAAGTTGTCAACCCTATACTTAATGTGGAGCAGCTGATGAAGATGACAAGAATCAAAAAACCTCAATCTGGTTTTCTTCAGGGGTGGGCAACTTTTTTGCATGAGGGCTATGTCTAGGAATAGAAATCCTATGGCAGGCCACGAATGCTAACCTAATTAGGGTTGGGGTGCAGGAGGGGGTGGGGGCTCCAGGGTGGGGCCAGATATGAGGAGTTCAGGGTGTGGGAGGGGGCTCCAGGCTTGGGTGGGGGAGTAGGGTGCAGGGGAGGTGAGGACTCTGGCTGGGGGTACAGGGTCTGGCAATGAGGAGTTTAGGGTGTAGGAGGGTGCTCTGGGCTGGGACCAAGGGGTTTGGAGGGCAGAAGGGGGATCAGGGCAGGGGGTTGGAGTGTAGGGAGAGGCTCGGGTGCAGTCTCCGGGGGGCACTTGGCCACTGCTTCTGGGAGCTGCTTGAGGTATGTCCCCACTCCAGCTCCTACGTGAAGCTGCGGCCAGGTAGCTCTGGGCACTGCCCCATCCACAGGCACCTCCCCTGCAGCTCCCATTGGCCGCAGTTCCTGGCCAATGGGAGTTGCAGGGGTGGCACTTGGGGCAGGGGCAGCATGCAGAGTGGAACCCCCTGGCTGTCCCTACACATAGGAGCCACAGTGGGGCAATGCCGCTGCTTCCAGAAGCCGTGTGGAGCAGCCCCCGACCCTGCTCCCTGGCTGGAGTGCCAGAGCACGACAAGCCCCACACCCTGCTCCCTAGTGGGAGCTCAAGGGCCAGCTTAAAATGGCTGGTGGGCTGGATCTGGCCTGCCAGCCGTAGTTTGCCCACCTCTGCCTTAGTCTGAGAAGTGGTGTGTTTTTTTTTTTTTTTTTTTTTTTTTGAAGTAATGTCACAGGGTGTACCTGCCTTATAACACCTCTTCTTGCCAAGTGCGGAACTGCAGTTGCTTCCTGCTTCAGTACTTCTGACTTACGCTATGTCTACACTACCGCAGTAAGTTGACTTATGCTAGGCAACTCCAGCGACGTGAATAATATAGCTGGAGTGGACGTACCTTAGGTCAAGTTACCGTAGCATCTATGGGGGAAACTCTCCCGTCAACTTACCTTACTCTTCTTATTGGGGGTAGAGTACAGGGGTCAACTGGAGAGCGATCTGCTGTCAATTTTACAGGTCTTCACCGGACCCACTAAATCAACCAATGGTAGATCGATCTCAGAGCATCAGTCCCAGCTGTAGTGTAGATGTAGCCTGAATTGTCTCATATTTTTGGACTGTGGGGAGTTAAGTCTCCATCTGATATATGTTGAAGCTAAAACTGTGTTCCTCCTCTTTGCTTTTCTCCATCTGTAATGACTGCAAAATATAGAGGAAATAACTCCTATAAAGCTAAAGGTTGGGGTGTGGTTAGTTGTCCAATCAGTTATTTGCTCTATACTTAAGCACATTTAACATCCTATTGTCTTTCAAAATGGGTGTCCAGTACTGCTACTACTTTGTTTAGTGTCCTACTCCAACAGTTAGCATGTGCAGGCTGCTAGAGCTCAGCCAGGCTTGTATGCTTCAGGACTTTTGCTTGTAAATACAATTCCCTACATTCAGAAGCTGTTAATGATGATTCCCTGTGACTTCCCTGCTCTGTTTTCAGAACAGAAACTGTTCACTTTAGTACCCATCTCCACTGATCCACTTAATTCCATGATCAATGCTAAGATTAGTCACTTCTAGCTGATAACTGGCTTTATTTAGAAGAGTTGGCCTTTCAAGCAAGGTAATAGGAAGAGGCTTACAAAAGGAAGGTGGGGATGGAAAAACACAGCACAACCTGGAGTAAAAAGATCATGGCAAGAAGGATATGAAGAATGGCAAAGGATGGGAGTAGGAGGAGAAGAGGTATGAAGCCCTAAATTAAGCAAACAATTAAGCATTGTGTTTAATACTTTGTTGAATCCATGTATGAATGACAGCAGGGAGGAGAGAAGACAAAAACAGAAGTGGTAGACACAAAATAAAAAAAACTTTTATCCTATCATAAAAAGGACCCCACAAACCTGAATCTGCAGACCACGTTCCCCATATGTGAGGCCCCCATAGACTCTGCCTTGCAGACCACAGCTCACAGTAAAAATAGGGTGTGCGTGTGAACATCACTGCCCAGCCCCCTCTCCACTGGCCTGGGCTCTGCTAGAGGAGTGTTCTGTGCCCCACATGCTGCTCCACAGGCAGTGAGCATAAGTGAGTGACAACAGGCAGCCAGGCTAGCAAGGACCTGCTGCCTATGACCCCTACACTCCACTGCTTGATTTCACTCTCAAGACTTTGGCGCGCTGCCTACATGTCTGAGATGCTTGGAGTTTGTCCCTTAAGGCTGTAAACTAAGCGTGCAGCGCCTCACTGTGACCTGCCTTCCAAACTACAGCCCCTGGCATGTACAACCAACCATAACTCCTCTCCCCCTGTAAACTACAGTCCCTGCTCCCCAGCATGCAGTGCCCCACCTTGACACCACCCTCCAAACTACAGTCACCAGTATACAGCACCCCACTGCACACACCCCCACCCTTAGAATCATAGAAGATCTGGGTGGGATGAGACCTCAGGAGGTCATCTAGTCCAAGCCCCCGCTCAAAGCAGGACCAACACCAACTAAATCATCCTAACCACGGCTTTATCAAGCTGGGCCTTAAAAACCTCTAAGGATGGCAATTCCACCACCTCTTGAGGTAACCGATTCTAGTGCTTCACCACCCAACTAGTGAAATAGTGTTTCCTAATATCCAATCTAGACCTCTCCCACTGCAACTTGAGACCATTGCTTCTTGTTCGGTCATCTGCCACCACTGAGAACAGCCTAGCTCCATCCTCTTTGGAACCCCCCTTCAGATAGTTGAAGGCTGCTATCAAATCCCCCCTTACTCTTCTGCAGACTTAACAAGCCTAGTTCCCTCAGCCTCTCCTCATAAGTCATGTGCCCCAGCCCCCTGATAATTTTTGTTGCCCTCTGCTGGACTCTCTCCAATTTGTCTACATCCCTTCTGTAGTGGGGGGCCCAAAACTGGACACAATACTCCAGCTGTGGCCTCACCAGTGCTCTTCCAAACTACAACCCTAGCAGGCAGCACTCCACTGTGACCACTCTCCAAAATAAACCCCCAGCACTACACATTGCTCTGCCCTCGCTCTTCCCCACTTCAATTACATCGCCTGGTATCAGAGTAACAGCCGTGTTAGTCTGTATCGCCTGGTATAATACACCCCCCAGACTACAAATCCCAGCCTGCAACGCTCTAACATTAGCTCACCCCAGACTACAACGCCCAGCATGCAAAGACAGGCCTTTAACCCATTCCGCACTACAACTCCCAGCATGCAAACCCCCCTCCTCCACCACCCGCTGGCGCAATGCATGCTGGCCCCGGAGCTGGAGTGGGCGCTCTCAGCCGGCTAGATTCCACGTGGTGCGTTAGTCGCTGCTGCTGGGGAGGTGTCGCTGTGAGAGCGGCTTGCGACGCTTTTTCAACAGTGCGGTGAAGCGGGGCTGCCGTATTCCGGGTGAAATACCGGCTGTTGTGCCGTTGCCTGGCTGAGGCGGGGAGGGAGCGGCAGGAGACGGGGCGAGAGAGGGGAGGGAGCAGCCCTCACGCCCGCCGGCTTCCCCCTGGATGGTCCGTATCGCTGGCGCGGGGCCTCCTCCTCCCTGGTCCCTGCGGTGTCCGGCGGCCCGGCGGGCTGTGAGGCGGCCGGAGGCGGCGGGTCCCGGCGGCGGGCGCTGAAGATGGACTATGACTTCAAGGTGAAGCTGACCGGGGAGCGGGAGCGGGTGGAGGACCTGTTCGAGTACGAGGGCTGCAAGGTGGGGAGAGGCACCTACGGGCACGTCTACAAAGCCAAGCGGAAAGACGGGTGAGTGAGGAGGGGGCTCCCCGTGGGTCTGCCCCGGCCCCCTGGTTCATGCCATCCCCGGGCCGTGCCTGCCACCCCCCGCCCGCCTCTTGCTGGCCTGCCTTCCTTCCCCGGAACCTGCTGCCTCATTAACTCCTGGCCTTTTGCCCTGTGTCTGCGCCCTGTCCAGTCCCTGCTGCCGTGTTACCCCCGCCCTGCCCCGTTCGTGCTGCCGTATTACCCCTGCCCCCCGCCCTGCCCTGTTCCTGCTGTCTCCTTGACCCTCGCCGCATCGTCTGTGTCTGCGCCCTATCCTGTCCCTTTTGCTGTGTTACCCCCGCCCTGCCCCGTTCGTGCTGCCGTATTACCCCTGCCCCCCGCCCTGCCCTGTTCCTGCTGTCTCCTTGACCCTCGCCGCATCGTCTGTGTCTGCGCCCTGTCCTGTCCCTTTTGCTGTGTTACCCCCGCCCTGCCCCGTTCGTGCTGCCGCATTACCTTCCCGTCTGCGTCCTGTCCCGTTCCTGCTGCCTCATTGACCCCCGCCACATTATCTGTGCCCTGTCCCGTCCCTGCTGCCAGATTATCCCCCCGCTGCCACCTCCCCTGTGTCTGTGCTCTGCCCCGTCTCTGCTGCCGTATTACCCCCACCACCCTGCATGTGCGCTCTGTCCCATCTCTGCTGCTGTGTTATTCCCAGCCACTTCCCGTGTGGCTGCAGCCTGCCCCCCTCCTTCCTGCCTCATTGGCCCCCTTGTCCTCTTATGTGTCTGTACCCTGCCTCATTGTCCCCTGTCACGTCCCCAGTGTCTGTGCCCTGTCCCTGTACTGGCTACCTCATTTTCCCCCCACCCATCACCTCCCCCTGGCTATGTCTGTGCCCTGCTTCATTGCTGCCGCCCCCCCTCCCCATGTGTGTGTCCTGTCCCAGTCCCACGTTGCCTTTCTGCCCCCAGTTCATTGGATCCCAGTCCAGCTCCCTGAGCTGTGCCCTTCCATACACTGCCCCATCACATCTTGCTCCTCTATACCCTTTCCTCCACTGCCTCTACCCAATGCTGCTTCACTGTCCACCTCATATTGTCTCCCACCCCCATGACTGCCAGATCCCAATGGCCCTCTGTTTGTGTGCCCTATCTCTGCCTTGCACCCTTAATATTGTTTCCCCTCGCTCTGTGGCTGTATCTCTTTCCTTTAGCCTTAACCATCTCCTTGTTCTTTACTCTGTTTGTCTCCACCTGTCATTGTTAGGAACAGTCACAGATGAAAATACACTTTCTCCAAACCTTAATGCTGGTGTCTCATATTAGTACTGGCAGCTTTTGAGTGGAAAATTTTCTTTGGTTGAAAAATAATCCATATAACTTTCAGGTTTTTACTTCTGGGTAAATGGCTGTATGTTAGAAAAGCCTGTCTGCCACCATCTCTTTTGCGAGATTGGATTTAATTTTCATGGTGGGTTTGTGTCTGATTTATTATTGCTAGTCACCATTTTGAGTGTTCTTGCTGGTTGCTCCTATGATTGAAATCTTAGTCCTTGAAGGGTTTTAAAGCATTTTTGAAGATGATCTATTTTTATGGCCGATTCATAGTACCGTTTTTGGGAGATGGAGGTACAGGAAAATGGAGTGATCTGTAAAAATTGTTGAAAGAATACATATGGCAAACTGTCATTTAGTTTTATTAATCCATAGCAAAGCATCACTTTTTCAATAGCACAGCAGTAGGAAGTGGGGAGCAGGAGATATGGGAAATGCAGAGCTCAGTATTCTCACTGTTCCCCTTAATTTTAGCAATGTTTGGGTTGTTCCCTTTATCTTAATTTTCATCTCCGATTTTCTCTCCCTCCCTCCACCCCCTTGGGATAACTTTATTAATCTGTCACTGGTAATTTTCCCATGAATGTTCTGATGGTGCATTTTAACCATTTAAAGTGGCAATGTTTTTATATTCAATAAACTGACTTATAAAAAAACTTGCTTGCCAGTTATGGGTGAAAATTTATTAGGCTTGGTTTTATATACTTGTATCCTTATCTGAACGCTAATGTCATTATTACACAGAGAACTTTTACGTAAGGGAAACTTTTCACATTTTAATATTTAAATTTTAAAGAGAATTTTAAGCATGCTTATAATGACCTTGGCATAATCATTACGGTATCTGTTTTGGAAACAATGCAAAATCTTGACAGTTGTAGTGGAAATATAGGTGATAATTATTTAACAAAGTTTTAATGAAGCACTGTTCCACTGTTTTGGATATGTACTGTTTAGCAAACATTTCTGAAGTTGTTGATGTGTGGTTTTTCTCATTGATTTTTTCAAAAGGAATGCCAGTCTGTAGCCTCAAGAACAGAACCTCAGGTGTTGAAGGGTAATTGTAACTAGCTTCTGTGTTTACTTTGGAATTTTTTTTTTTGTAGTCTTTAAGCATATTGGACCTCTGCAGTGATAGGAAATTTAAAATTTGATACTACTTGTGATACATGTTTTAAAAGTAGTTTTTTCAGCAGAATCATCACAGTGACATTTAAGAGATTACTGTCTGGAGTTACTGCTGGCTGTATTA
The DNA here is from genome assembly GCF_965152275.1 of Natator depressus. Lineage (NCBI taxonomy): Eukaryota > Metazoa > Chordata > Testudines > Cheloniidae > Natator > Natator depressus. The sequence goes on from NC_134234.1 coordinate 44,123,538, forward strand.
TCGTTTGTCTAATTACATTTTTCCTGACATATGACTCAGAATAAATGTGCATTTTTAAAAAAAAAAGTCTAGCTAATTTTATGCAAACATGGTCTTTAAAACAGGATTTTCTTCATGACTGTTTATACATGTATACGCTTTGAAATTCCCAGTCCTCAGAAGAAAAATATCAAGGTATTTGATGTATTGCTTTATACATTTTTCTAGCTTGTTCTATTGCTGCCTTTTTTCCTTTTTCCTCCCTTCTCCCTCCAAAAAAAAAAAAAAAAAAAGCCTTTGAAGTAGCTCATTGATTTGCTTTAGTTGCCTATCACATGGTACAATTATAAATATTCAAACCAATATGTAATCAGTCTTCTACTTGAATGTGTGCTTAAAAAAATCTAACTCTTTTGCTGGGATTTGGGAGAGGCAGGGATTAATTTAAATATGAAACATGACTTTTTTGTTGTATTAACTTAATAAAAGGAACATTGTTTTACAGGCATAAATGTGCAATTGTAAGAATCTCAGTATTCTGGGCATTTTCTGAAACTAAGAAAACTAAATATTTGGGAACTGACTTTTATATATATGTATATGTGTATATATATGTTTAAGTTCCCTGCATGTGGATGCCCAGTATTTTCATGAGTAATTACGTTATAAAAACAGCATGAACACATTCAACAGAACTAATTCTAATAAACCAACATATGCTACTATACATTTGAAGGCTCTGGCTGGATTTTTTGACATCAGTCTAGTAGTAGCAAAAATGATCTGTTATATTTAGGGCACCTTTCTTCTAAAATGCTCTGACTGTTGCTTCACCAATCATTCTCACTGACGGCTTTCACAGTCACCTCTGAGGTGAAAATATACCAGTTTAAGCAGCAATGTATCACAACCATAGGAAAGGAATTATAAAATAAAAATCTAGTTGGATCTAGGTTCTGGATCAAGGGAATATTTTTAAGTAGGAAGAATGTAATAATCTTGGTGTCCTAACCAAATGCTGAACTTCTGTACTCTCTGAAAAGTGTCACGGGCTCTCTAGTAACTTGATGAGGTCATGTTAGGTTTTATGCCACATCCCACAGACAGCTACTCTAGCTGTGCTGTGCCCTCTGGCACAATGTGTGAGGACTTTTTTGTTGAGGACTGAGTCAGTCAAGAGATTATCATTTACTGAATCACCAGCATCTAATTCCATGGAGGTTTCTTACATAAGTACTGACACAACCTGAACCTGACTAGTTTGAGATCATCCCAATAACAGTCTATGGTGGTACAGCCAGAGTTCCAGGTATTTTACAAATATGCCATGGAATTCATTGCCTGCTGCAAAATTGTACTCAGAACTTAAATTTTCATATTTAAAAAATAAGTTTGCAGCCTTCATGGCTGCAAGGAATCTTCTGAATATAAACCAAAACAGAGTTGTCTCCCTGAATTTTCGAAGAACTACAAACAGTTGCAAGGCAAGTGTGAACTGTCCCAATTATGTTTTTGTTAACTATGAAATCCAATGATGGCAATTAAAATGTAAACATTAATTGTTTCTCTGCTCAGACATTAACAGAAATATCAAAATAGCATGTTCATTTGTAAATGTTTAAATTACACGTATTGGAATGAGAGGCATGGGGGCATTTGATTGCTAAATTGGGGAGCAAACTTCAAGGCACCAACATTTTAAACTGCATAAATTAGGTATAATCTGGTATGAAGTACATAGAACATTGATTATAGCTATTAGGCCATGATTTCTTGGTTTTTTAGGAAGCTATGCAGGCTCCTCCTTTTCCAAAGTGTCCCCAGTTCCTGATAAACCTAAATCCCTCCTCCAAAGACCATCATATCTTCCACACATTTAGAGACGGGCAGAACTGCAGGGTATGTGGCCCTGTGCGTGTAACTGGAAGCATTTCAGAGAATGCTACCATGGAGGTCCTGCACCTTAAGCCCTTTCCTAACAGCCTGACTTTGGTCTCCGGGACTTCTCTTCTGCCTTTCCCAGTGTCACTGTAACCTATGTTTACCATGACCACCAATCCTCCCCAGCACTGCATATCTGTCTAGATGTTTCAAGACGTCCACAACCTTTGCACCTGGTAGGCACTTCACCATGCAGTTCTCCTGGTCATCACAAACCCAACTATCTATATTTCTGATGATCAAATCCCCCATTACTAGTGCCTGTCTATTCCTAATAACTGGGATTCCCTCCCTCGGAGAGGTATCCTCAGTGAGAGAGGATAGCGTGACATCATCTGGATGGAGGGTTTCAAGATATTCTCCTTCCTTGAGGCTTTCATCCTCCTTAACAACAGAGGCTGTCAGATTGAGAGTGGGACCTCTCTACTGTTTCATTGAAAGTCTTATCTCTATCTTCCCTTAGCTCCTGCAGTTCAGCCACTCAGACTCTGAGGGTCATGAGCTACTTGCCCCAAATGAACTCATATGCCTACAAGGCAGAAAAATCATACATTTTGCATTTAGAGCAATAAACTCTGCTGCTGGAATTCTGCCTGCTTGAATTAAACTCAGTTTTCCCCCTCCTTTTTCTCAGGTTTATGTATGTCTCTCTCAGGACCCTGACAATTTCTGAAAGCCTATTCTGTGTGGCAAGGCACAATTATGTTTATGTAGCACTTAATGAAGATGTTTCTAAATAGTCAATTTACAAGGAGAAAATTTTATGATTAGGGTAAGAATAGAAAATTATGAAGTATAGCCAGTAGGTGACATGTAGTAATTACCTATTTAAGTGTAACAGCAATGAAATCCATTGAGGGCAATCTTGAAATATAGCAAAATCTGGTGTTTTTATTATCTGTTTTCTTTATTCTTCTCTTTTTGGGGAAGAGATATATATGTGGTGAGTGGAGTTAAGCTACCTAACATTTTCTTAATCATTATTCTAATTCAGACTTGCGGTGCCACTTTCTTTTTCTTTTTTCTTTTCCTCAATGGAGGCAGCATAGCAAAATTTTTGTTGCTGTTTTGTAATTTCCAATGTGTATTAGGTGTTTAACTAAAGTTGAAGAGAGAGTTTCTCATCTGGGTATATCAAACTTTGAAAATATTACCAATTGTTTCCTGTCACCCAATCAAATCCAATACAAAACTTCTTCATGAAGGTCTGTAGAAATTGCATAAGGAATGAGATAGTGAATAATATGAAGGCTTTCTTATTCTTTGTATAAATCAATGGTTTGGCCTCCATTTGTAATATACTGTGTGCAGTAGTAGCAATCCCATCTCAAAAAGGATATTGGGTGAACTAGAGTGCAGAGAAGAGCAGGAATCATAGAATATCAGGGTTGGAAGGGACCGCAGGAGGTTATCTAGTCCAATCCCCTGCTCAAAGCAGTACCTATCCCCAATTAAATGATCCTATTGGCGAAGCCCGCCCACTGCTAAAAGATCCCCCCCCCCCAGCCTAAGAGGGGGATCCACCCAACTAAATGATGGAAGGCATGGAAAAAACTCTTGTATAAAAGAGTGAAAAGATTGATATGTTCACCTTAGAAAAGTGATGAATGAGGGGACATGATAAAAACGAATGGTGTAGAGAAGGTTACTTGCCCTCACTGACACACATTTGCTCCTTATTTCCAGTCTGAATTGGTTTAGCTTCGTCTTTCAGCTGTACCGGGAAGGTGAAGATTTATTTTGAAGTATAATTGTTAATGACAATGAACAAGTATTCTTAGACAAACTGCTAGAGAAGAGGTTGAAATTTCAGTTAAGTGCATCACATACAGCATCTGAAATTGCTGAACTGGAGCAGCTGAGACTCTGCAAATTACAAATTGCAAGCAATGCATGGAAGTTACAAAGTCAGCAGGTAAACCTGCAGTATTTATAACTCCTGTGAACTAGAGTATAGAATTTACAAATTCCACTTGCTTTGCCTGCTGTATACGTAAAATGTACATGGCTTCTTATTAAAATTAGAATATTTGTCCTGGGTTTTTCTGTAATTTCCGTTACCATAATAGCTAAACACTTCCAAGTTAAACTAGCTTTGCATAATGAGGATCCTAGTACATTTCATGGAGTTGTCTGCTCTCCAGTAAGAGGCTGTACTCATGATATACATATTTCTTCTTCCTCACATTCTCACCCCATTTATTCTGTTTAGAGTTTTCTCAAGGAGGGTCGAAAGGTACTCACTCTGGATTAGTCTGATCTTCTCTAGAAACTTGCCTACAGCCTAGCTTCCTTACCAAGAATTTGTATCTTTGTCCCTCATGTGGTTCATTTTGGTCTTTTTGGTTTGTTGTCCCAGAGGAGTACAGCTGTACATTTGAATGTTACTTCTGGACTAGGGAGTTTTTAAAAAAAAAAAACTAGAGTTTTTAATAAAACTGGGTATTGAAGAAACACAGCTTTTTCAGTCCCTGTTGCTGTTGAGTCCTTTTGGAACACCCCAAACTCTGCTGCTGCAATCACACCCCACTCTCTGGGACTGTTCCCTTTGACCTCCTCGGACAACCTTCAGCCCTTAAGGGACAGGGGACACACAGACATAACCCTGTCATTCCCTTATGAGTGCCTCATGTGTAGGTGGAGAGACTGTTGATGCAGCTTGTTCCTGGTTTGAAGTTCATGATCAAGGTCTTCATCTGGTAATGGAAGCCAGCATAGAGAGAGGAATACAGGGACAATGTGTTCAACAAGAGCCTCCAGTACCCATTTCTACTTTGTTTCAGATGCATTAAGTTGAGTAATCCAGTCTGGAAATGACAGATGCATGGATCACAGTGACCAGATTCTCCTGTGGGAAATAATGGACAAAGTTTGCTAGAAGGAAGTCAGCAATCCCCTTGTTGCTGCCTGGTATTCTAGGTCAAGTGATAGATGAGCATTCTATTTCATTAACAGGGGTTTGGTGTATTCTTGATCTTTATACTTCAAAATCTGCTAAAGGTTGCTCTCTAAACTTTTATTTAATAATTCAGGGTTTTGTTGATCTGATGGTGGGAATATTGTAACTGATGCAGTCATTGAACGTTGGCTTTTGTTTCATTAGATTTTTTTAATCATCATCCTGATCATACATAAAACAACTTTTTGGGGCACAATGATGTGGAGATTTATTTGTCAAGGCCAAAGTGCACAACTGTAACTGTGGTTAAGCAGTTTAGTGCTTCTACAGCTTAGCAGCAGAGAAGGTAACGACCACCAAACTCCAACATGTGTTGTGACATTAACTGACATCCTGGATGCCTCACATTTGGGGCAGGGCACAGCACAGAGACAGGTCTATTGGCGTGAAAAAGATCTCTTTATGACCATGGACGCTTGCAGGATCTCCATTCTTGTATTGCTTAAACTTCTCTGCAGCTTTTGGCACAGTGGACCGTGAGATGCTGTTAACCCACCTATATGATTTAGCAGGAGTAGATGGCCCAGTACTACAGTGGATGCAATTGGCTGTTTCCAGCAGAACTCAAAGTAGTGATGTGTAACAGCTCCTTTCTGAAGGCTCTCATCTGTGAGATCCTGTAGGGATCCACACTATCCCTGTTTCTCCTCAATATCTATATGAGACTACTGCAAAAGATAGTGAGACTCCACGAGCTCTGCTGCCAACAGTATGCTGATGATTCTCCACTGATGCAACCACAGCCACTATTAAAATGTCAGAATGCTTACAAAAAATCAAGCCGAATTTGGGCAAGACTGAAGTGATGCTGATTAGAAAGAGGAGATGCTTTGACGAACTAGCTAAGATGTCTCCAACTTCCACTGAAGGCATACAGCTCCCAATTGTCAAAGTGGTGTGAAGCCTTGAGATCCTGTTTGACACACCTCACTAAGTGTGAGTGACCAGGTAGCATCAATATCTATTTTTTTTAAAAAAAAAAAGCCTTTTTCTATAACCAGGTTGCTAGAAAACCTCGCTCCTTCCTCCCGGTGAGGAGCAAGCCTCAGTATTCATCACCTATGGAAATTTACTGTATCTGAAGCTAAATGTAAGGACGAAGCACAGCCTTCAGCTGATACAGGATGCAAATGCCCACCTTCTCCATGGATTATGCTGCTGAGACTATATGAGGCCTATGCTCAAATTCCTCTACTGGCTCCCAGTCAACTTTTTGTTACTAGTTTAAGGCTTTGGTTCTAGTTGTCAGAGCAACTAATGGATCAAGCCCCAGCTACATCAAGGATGGAATTTTGATTTATGAACCTCTGCAACAGCTGTGCTCCTCTAGGATAATGCAAATTATAAAGACCAGGACAAAACTCCTGAGAGCTGGGGATAAATCTTTCTCAGGTGAGGGAACTGTGGCTACGGAAGAAACTTCCACAGCAGTTCAGGTGAATCCAGTGTCTGAGAATCTTCAGGAAATATTTCAAAATCTCTTTGAAAAGGCCTTTCTACAATAAGAATGACACTCAACACTGACACTCCATTCTACCCAATAAATCCCTACCAACCTTCACCCCTCCCGCCCCCAGCTAAAAAGTTAAAAACCAGCCCTACCCCAAACAGATACTTCTCCCTTTTAAGAGTAAAATGATAAAGACTCCAGGAAATCTGGTGGGACCTTGACTGTTGCTATTGATTTTATGTGGAAGTTGCTTAGCTACTGCAGTGAGTGGCAGTATAAAATGCAAAGATAGATAATTGTCCAGGTAGAGAAGATCTTCTGGAAAGACCAGACGTATTAAAAAATGAGGTAAGAGACTAGCTACAACTTTAGCAGGCTCAGGTCTTGCCATCCCTAATCCTTCTATTTGGTATAATCAAAAGTGCAGTACATATTTATGGTACTTTTGGAAAACAAAGTTAGCATCCAAATTCTTGGCTCCAGAATCAGAACGCTAAATTAGACTGTGATGAGCACTGGAAAGCAGGATCATGAGTATCAAGTATCTTGTCCAGTGCAAATATTGGAGAGTCAATAACTCGTTTGAAAACCATCTAAGCCTAAATATGAATTAGGCTAATGTGCCAGCACTCAGGTGGGTGATATTACATTAGCAATACAAAATATAACTTTTAAGTTCTGTGCATAAGAGAAGATGAGACTTCACTTGTACAAACCCCAGGCAAAGAAACTTCCAGACCACGTTAAGTCATATAATCTTGCACTCTAGCAATGTCTGACTAGCACCAGTTTTTTGTAGCTTTCTTGAAGTGTTGTATGTGAGCAAAGTGCACAATAGGAAAATGAACCATTGCTGGCAATATTTTTTTAGCAGCAGTTTCCTCCTTTTGGAAAAAAAAGAGTGCTAATGTTAGTTGGACAAAATGGTCTTAAATAGTTAAAAATTTACTTTGATGTTCTCAATAGCTGTCAGATACTTTATAAGGCTTCAGCTGATTGTCATAGTACTTGAACACTTCAAACATTTAATGAATTTTTATCCTTCACTTAGGGGTATTATACCCACTTTACAGAGAGAGAACTGAAGTACAGAGAGTCGTGACATGTGCAGGGTCAAGCAAAGTCTCTGACAGAGCTGGGAATTGAATTTGTGTATCTTGAGTCCTAATGCCTTAAGCAGAAGACAGTCTCTCCTCACTGGAGAAATCATTCCTAGGAAAGAAACATCATAGCATAGAGAAGGTTCTCATGTATTCTGTAGTCTTTTGACATCAATTATTCAACAAGCTGTTTGACAGAGGGGATGCACAAATCTATGGTGCAGTTATTTCAAAGAAAAGTCTTTCAGGGGACAACATGGCCAAAGTTCCCAGCCAATGGGAGCTGCAGAACTGAGGCTTGGGGTGCAGCTGAGGCAGCACGTGGAGCTGGGGAGCTGAGGCCGCCACTTCCCAGGAGCTGGGTAAGGAGCCTGCCCCCCTCCCTAGCACCTGTAGCGGTCCCCCCAGGCTGTGACTCGCCTCCCGAGCACCCGCTTCCCCCTCCCCAGCACCTGCGGCACCCCCTGAGTTCCCTTCCCCCCGGTTTTAGTCAGGGGTATTTTTAGTAAAAGTCATGAATAGGTCACGGGCCTGTGAATTTTTGTTTACTGCCAGTGACCTGTCCTTGTGGTGGGAGCAGCATGAGGAACCCCCTGGCTCCTCCGCCACCTAGTTGCTGCAGAGACACATGGAGCTGGGTGGGGAGCATCTGTCAGCCCTGCCAACCTTCTCCCCCGCCCCACTTGCTGGTGGTCTGCACAGTTGGCTAGTCATGTGGTATTAGCTGCTTTTGTTGCTAGCTGCTTAATTTTATTAAGAGGTGTAAAGTACACTAAACTTCCTTCCATGTAAGCAATTGCTGTAGTAGCTTACACAGTAGCATTAGTGCAAATGAGAAGGCAGGTGTCATGAGACCATCTTTCTATTAAAATTTGGCTTATGCCAGTAGAAAATTTAACAACTTTTTTTTAATCAGTATTTCATGGAGTCAGAATTAGGGATAGCGTAACACAGAGTAAGAGTTGTAAATCATACACTTGACAATGATCCTTTATGATAACCATACTAAAGCAACTGAAACTAAAAAGTGGTTTCCTCTTGTGTTCTTCCCAATTCTTTCTTAGAGACTGCTTTGTCCCACATTAACCCAACGTGTGCTCTGTCTGTCTTCTCATGGTGTACTCTTTGCTTCAGTTGCTTCCTTCATATCATGAAAAAAGAAAAGGAGTACTAGTGGCACCTTAGAGACTAACCAATTTATTTGAGCATAAGCTTTGTGAGCTACAGCTCACTTCATCGGATGCATTCGGTGGAAAATACTGATGCATCCGATGAAGTGAGCTGTAGCTCACGAAAGCTTATGCTCAAATAAATTGGTTAGTCTCTAAGGTGCCACTAGTCTGTATTTGCAAAAAGAAAAAGGAGTACTAACACGGCTGCTACTCTGAAATCTTCATATCATGAGCGAAGCAACCTTCCTTTCTTTCATGTACTTCAATAAAACCCATTTCTTAGGCTTAGCTTTGCAACCCTGAGTTCGCCAGTCTTTGAATAGCTCCCTTGCCTGCCTCTGCTGTTGGCTCATAGCTTTCCAAAGCAGCATCAGAGTGAAGTTAATCATGTTAGTTTCACTGCTGTCTACAGAGCTCTGAAAAATACCAGTGACACTAACTAGAGTTTTGTAATTCCATTCTGCTGCTGCTTTTGAGGGGCATAAGAAACAGCAGAAGCAGTACAGCTCTCTGTCTGTCTGATGCAGGAGTGCTTAGATGCTACAGTGATGGAAAGCCATATAAATGGATGGATGGCACTGCATTAATTCATATTTGGAAAGTGGTTTTTGAAACCATGGATTAGAATTTCTTTAACTTGCAGGAGGAAGAAGCAGGGGAGAGGCATAGGCTTCTGTGCCCACAAGGGCTGGGGGGGGGGGGGAGATACCAGCTAAAGGAGGACACTCAGGCATAAGAATAGTAAACTATGCTTTATTGAAGGAAGGAAGAATTTACGCTCCAATCTGCGTGGGGAGCCCCTAGGACACGCAGAGGGGCTGCAGGGGACTCTGGCCATTCAGGACAGCTGTCCAGGCAGGAGTCCACCGGGGGGAAGTCCTCTGCTGCGCTATATTCTCCATGCTTATCTCGGGGTACATGGGGTCAACAGCTGGTTACATTCTTATATATATATAATTTATGCTTATTACATAAACTGACTCGTAGCATAGCTCAGCATATTTTTGCCTGTAAACAATATCTTTTGGCAGGGGCTATCGGACAAAGTTCATTGAAACTGCCTGCATCCTCCGCTTACATCCAGTCACATACTCAGTCCACCACTTAGCTCCTCGCCAATCTTCTGCAACCTTGCCCCTACGCTTCCCAGGGCTGAAATCACTGACCTAGAGGGGCTTAGTGGGTCCTGCACAGTGATCTTGTGGGGAGGATTCCCATTGGCCAGGGGATCTTGGAGTGGGCTTTGAAGAGGCAGAATGGCTGAATTCCCTGGCTGAGCCGCCTTTCCTTCTTAGAGCTGGGAGTGGGACAGGAATAATCAGGGGAAAGTTGGGGACTTTGCCAGGGCTGAAATCGTGGGTGGGTGGGGGAAACAGCAGAAAAGGTCCCTTTTCAGGGAACTTCAGGAGTAGTGACACAGCTCTGGTGATCACAGGTTTCCCTTTGGCAGGGGGCTTAGGAGTTCCTACACAAGGTTTAAGTGCTGAAGGGTTCCCCTTCCCCAGATTCTCCAAGAGCTAGCAGCAACCTGGAGTGCAGGCTCCATTTGGTGCCAGCAGCTGGACCGCCAAACTAGGATGGGATAGTGGATTTCCTGGGCCCTGTCCAGACATTAGGGGGCCGGCACAGCAAGCCCCCTGGGGTGGAGTTCAGGCATTGACCCCACCCTCTAGGCTGTACGTAGACACAGGACTGGTGTAATGGTTAGTACCCCACAGAGCATGGGTACTTCCAGCAGCTGAATATTGCAGATCAAACATCTTCAGATCCCCTCAGAGGGAATGTAGGGACATGGGTCAATGCGGTTGGGACTGCTTCCCATGTATTTGGGGGTGGGGGGGCTTGGGGGTGAGGAGCATGGTGTAGTGAGTACCACTGCAGCTAACAGTCCCAGTCTTTCAGCAAGGCAAGCTTAACCATAAGTAGCTGCTCCAATCATAGTGTACCTTCTCAATACTAACCGAGTTAATAGGGCAATATATAGAAAGCTATGATGGACGGTGGGGCAGAGAGCAATAAGAAGGGCATAGAGTAAGTTGGATCTAGGTAGGTGAGTGTCGCCTATCTGAGGTGTGCAGATGTTGTCAAACAAATAATTGAAGAGAGGCTTTCCCTTATCAAAATACAGCAAATCAGTCTGCCAGGTCCACAATACGTTTAGGGATATAGCATGGGTCCATTTGGAGGAACTTAGATTGATGGCTCCACTGTGTATGGGAATGAAGTGGGACCAGGCTGAACATGAAATAGTTAGAACAGATGATTTTGGCTTGTCTGGTGTCCATCCTTTGTACTGATAGTGGGTTATAAGCTCCACTTATAAAGCTAAAAGAAAAGGAGTTCTTGTGGCACCTTAGAGACTAACAAATTCGAGCATAAGCTTTCGTGCGCTACAGCTCACTTCATCTTACTTAGTAACTATGATTAGGGCTGTGAGTCTGTCATGGAGGTCACAGTTTCCGTGACTTTCTGTGACCTCCGTGACTTCTGCAGTGGCCTGGGCAGCCCTTGGGCCAGCAGCAGCAGTTTGGGTGTGTGGGAGGGGGCTCAGGGCTGAGGCAGAGGGTTGGAGTGTGGGGTGGTTCTTACCTTGGGGTGGGGGGCTCCTCGCCTCCCACTGGCATGGCTCTGTAGCTTCTAGGCAGAGGGGCCAGGGGGCTCAGTTTGCTTCCCGCCCCTGCAGTTCCCTTTGGCTGCAGTTCCTGGCCAATGGGAGCTGCGCAGCTGGCGCTTGTGGTGGGAGCAGTGCACAGAGCTCCCTTACTCCATCTGCCACATAGGAGCTGCAGAGACACGTGGAACCAGGTAGGGAGCCCCTGGCAGCCCAGCCCCCTCCCCCCAGCACCAGGAGGGGTCCTGGGCCACCTCCCCCAGCACCCATGGTGCCCCCGGATCGCCCGCCCACCCCAGAGCACCTGAAGTCCTCCGCCCAAGTTTTATATAGGGGTATATAGTAAAAGTCATGGGCAGGACACGGGCCATGAATTTTTGTTTACTGCACGTGACCTGTCTATGACTTTTACTGAAAATACCTGTGACTAAATGTAGCCTTAACTATGATGAGCCTTCATTGACAGCAAATGTTGTTGGAACTTACATTAGATGCAAATGTGGAGGGGGAGAGGGAGTGTGAGTGTGGGGAAAAATTGGTGCCTCACAGAGCTCACATTTGCCGCAGTGTCCAGTGGAGGATGATATCCTCTAAACAGGGTTGGAGGTTGTTGGATGATCCCCATTTAGGCTCAGGATCAGTAGCAGAAGTATGGGAATGGCCTCCTCCACAAATGACCTCAAGATACTATGGGTACTTCTGTTGGATTGTTCTCCCTTGTCATGGTATAGTGGAGAAGAGTGCTCACTAGGACTAAAGATATTAGAGGTAGACTTGATAGAATAATTCCTAACTTTGAAGTCTTTAAGAAGGTTTACATCTCAGTCAGAGGTAACATTTTTGTTTTAAAGTTCAGGGATTTTCAGGATAGTGAATCTGTGAGCCTCTCTTTTGACCCTAAAGGGAATATTAGCTTCATATGAGGAAGCTAGTGAAAGATGGGAAGGACAAACAATAACTCTCTCATTCTTCCTTAGTCCAGTTGTAGATTAGGAGTAAAGTATCATATTGGGTAGCTTTCTGGTTATTTTCAATATCCCATGGACTTCAATCTGCTGATTTTTGTTACAAAGGTCAGATTATTTTGATAGGCAAAGCTCATGGATGCTCGTGATCATGCTCAGCCTTTAAAGGTTCAACACCATGTCAGAGTGGATAGTGGCATGCAGGTCAGGTTGGCATCTCACAGGTGGTGGGCCACCTGGACACATTTCTATTTGCAGCAAGGGTTGACTCAAAAGATACAGGTATATTAGATGGTAGGTTAGGAGTGCTAGCAAAAGAAAATGGAAAAGTGGAGCTCAAGCCTTACTATGCTGGCTTATCTGGAAGACTGAGTTAGATACAGAGATGGGTGTATCTACTCTCCGCTAATATACTGCCAGGATTGTGGCAGTTGGCTGGGATGGCTGGGGTATCTGAGAAGGCTGCTTTGCATGAAATATAAACTTGGCCATCTTCAATTTGACATACCTGTTGGTGTCCTTGGGATGGGTGTTTTGCACTTTGCCATCAGGTGCTTCCTTGGGCATGGCTAGATCTAATTTATTAACTGGTAGAGAAATTGTGGTGTCACAGCCCTATTAAAGTTCCCCCTGCTGAACACTCAGTAAGCTGCTGTGTTTGGGTTTCCACATGTTGAACCCATGTACTACTCTTAAGCTTTCCTTGGCCTGGGTAGGCTCCAGCAATCTCTTTCTCTGCTGTCTCTGGCATGCTTCCTGGTCACAGACTTTCTGATACTCCTTCAGGAGAAGTGGGAACTTCTGCCCTGGGACCAGTGCTAACACCCCACTAGTTAAGCACATCCTTTCCCAGAGCTCCAACCTTGTGGACACTCTCTGGTTTACAATTTCCCTCTTCAGGGACATGTGATAGTTGAAGCACATAACACATAAGCATTGTAAAGGTTTAACAATTACTCATTACTTTAATTATCACAAGAAATATATGGATCGAAGTAAAACACCTATACATCGTTTCCTGCCTCAGTGTCCTCACCACTGAGTGTTCTTTGGGATTTGGTCAGAGTCTCTAGGATTCCCTTCCTCTTACACAGGGCTTCTCTGAATCATGGCATCTGTCTCCTAGAGCAAGCTTTCTTCTGCTTTCTCTGCAGTTTGATATAGATACAGAGAAGATTCCCTAATATCAAACAGAATTCATAAGCTGTACGTAGATAAATTCCCCAAGTCACAGATGGATTTATTAACTGTTGGATAGTTCTTGCATCAGTGCACTAGGGTTTCTTTTGAAGAGAGGATTGGAAGCCATAGTCAGATCTGAAAGCCAATTTGGATGTACTGGGGGATAGCTTTCCACTAGAGCAAGCAGGGCTGATTGGATCTGGATAATGAAAAATAGAATGGTCTGGGAGTTTTTTCCCATCCTAATGGCAGCGACTACCTACAGGGATAAGGTCAGAACCAAGAGAGGTGATTCTGAAGTTTAACCAGACAGTGGTCCATGTTGATACCTCTCCTTTTCTTTAAAGCACTCAGTATAAGGTGGGAAGAATTTGAGACTTGGTGTTGGGAGCTAGCAAGGAGCCCATTCAGACATGGCTAGGCTTCTGGAACCTTGGTTCTTGACTGTTTAACTTTTACTCCTGGGGGCATTCTGTGGCAAAAAATTAAATTCTTCAAGTTTTATTTGTCAAAATAACACTACATAATCATGCCGGTTTCAATTATTTTGGTAATTTATTTCAAAATACCTGTCAGCAAGTATGTCTGTAACAATACGGGGGGGGGGGGGGGGAGAGACACACATTTCCCCAGGAGTAGAGTTAAAGAAACCCCTATGACAGCCCAGTATCTGTTTCTCTGCCCCCTTCGTGTTTATTGGCTCGGGGTAGCCAGACGCCCACAAACCCTCCCCCACGCAGAGCACCTACAAGGCCCCCTGAGCCAATACACTTGAACCGCCCTCCTCCTCAGAGCCCAGCTGCAGAGCCCCCACCCGCCTTGCCCAGACACGTGTCCCCCTCTACTGCCCAGGGATCCAGAGGGAGAAAGAGCCTGATGCTTGGACCCAGACTTGCACAGAGTTTCTTGCGTGCGCGCCACCCTCTCCTTCCCTCAGGGTATGCTGGGAACTGCAGCTGCCAGGAACCCTCTAGCTCCCTCTCCCTCCCCCCAACAGTGTCTTCTATGTGCAAGCTGGGCTCTGCTGAGTCCAGTGGCTCCTACTGGTTACTAGCAGCACTGCATCCCATTTCTGTGGGGGAAAGGAAATTCTGCACAGACAACGTTAATTTCTGCAAAATTCTGCATTGCGCAGAATTCCCCCAAGAGCATTCTTTCTATTTGGTGCAAAGCAATTAGCACCATAAACATCCAGGGTATGTTGTGGGGTGTTGAGGAATTTACTCTCCGCCAACTGGAGGTCATGTGTGAATTCTCTCAGAATTTGACCTAGTTCTGTATTGGATACCACAATCTGTGGTGTCATGGGTATGCTGTGGGCAGGCATCATATGCTATTTCGGGTCTTTTATTGAGCAGTTAGCTTTGCAGGAGGTTATACAGGGCTACTGGAACCCTAATGGCAGGTTTTAGTTAGGCTCTAGGAACTGTGGACTCAGTCAGGGCTGTTTAAGAGGTTAGCAAAGTAGGATTTAGATAGGGAAGTTAGGAATCTGCTGTGGAGCGTTGGGAGATGGGTAGAGGATGGAGATTTGTCACTGAGTCTGAGTGTCAAAAACAAAAATCACAATTAAGGTATGGCAAAGTGAGTCCTAGTATTACAAAAGTGTGGGGAGGGTGGGATTTGCCCAGTCAACTTACCTGTTTGCTTAGCGCAGAGGTCTGCTGGTGTGAGGCCACTCTTTCTTCATGGGGAAGAGTTACTTCTGAAAAAGAAACTTCAATTTGTGGTGATGTTGAAGAGCATGTATTGAGGTTCCTCTGGTGAATTGGGATCCCATTTATTCAGGACTGGAATGGTTACATCCACAGTAGAGCTGGGAAAAGGAGCTGTGATAAATGAAGGGAGGGGAGTAGCTCCCTTTTATGGACGGCCTGCCAGCCAATAGCTATAAAATCTCTCTTAGTAGCTGTTCTCTAATTGCTCTATCTGTAAAGGGTTAAAAAGTCTCACTGCTATGCATAGGTAAAAGGAAGTGAGTGGGCACCTGGCCAAATGAGCCAGTGGGAAGGCTAGAACTTTTTAAAAATTGAAAAGACTCCCCTTTTGTTTGTCTGGTGGTTCTACCGGAGGGAGGGGACAGGGCAGAGTTATGCTGTGAGAAGCTTTGGGCCAGGTATGAAAAATCCTCAGTATCATACCTACAAACTACTCATTTAAACCCCATTTATGTAATTAGATCAGGAAATGTCTAGGAAGATGCAATTAGGTTTATCTCTTTTTATTTCTTTATGGCTTGTGGACTCCTATGTGCTAACCCCAGGTGCTTTTGTTTTGCTTGTAACCTTTAAGATGGACCTCAAGAAAGCTATTCTTGATGCTTAATCCTTGTAGTGTTTTTTTTTTTTTTTTTTTTTTTAAATCTAGCAAAAGCCTAAGTTCCCAGATGTACACCTCTACCCCGATATAACGCGGTCCTCGGGAGACAAAAAAATCTCACTGCGTTATAGGTGAGACCGTGTTATATCGAACTTGCGTTGGCCCCCCCCCCCATTCCTTGTTCCCTGACTGCCCCCTCCAGAGACCCCAGGACCCCACTCCTACCCAACCCCCCTGCTCCCTGTCCCCTGACTGTTCTGACCCCTATCCACACCCCCTGCCCCTGACAGGCACTCACTGGCAGTGGCGGGAAGCAGAGCAACGCGGCCCCAGCCCGCTCCACTCTGCCACCTCCCAGCTACGGCGTCCGCTTCCTGCTGCCAGTGAGTACGGGGAGATTGGGGAAAGGATGCCCTTCCCCAAGCCCCCTCCCCCAAGCGATGGGGCTGGGGTGAGGGACGGGGAGCGGGCTGCTCCTAGGCCCCCGCTAATCCCCTGGGCCACTGTGGGGCCCCCAACAGTGCCGCCCCAGAGCTCCTGCCTCTCAGACCCTGGGGGGCGGTGCGGAGCCCCTGACTGCCCCCGAGACCCTCTGCCCCTTATCCAACCCCTCAGGCCCAGCCCGGCACCCTTAACACGCCGCTCAGAGCAGCGTGTCGGAGCTTTACCGCGTTGTGTGCAAACCCGCATTATATCGGGTCATGTTATATCGGGGTAGAGGTGTATTTTTTTATTAATAACATTTCTCCTTTTTAAGAACAGAACTGGATTTGTTTGTCTTAAGAGGTTTGTGCACATATTGTTGTTTAGTTTAGCTTTTTTTGCCTCTGTCTTCACGAACAAGGTCAGCTCCCAGACTACTGCACTGGGCAGCACAGCATGGGGAGGAGGTGATTAGCCCTCCCTGGAGAAAGAAGTGGTTCGGGACTATTTAGAAAAGCTAAATACGTGCACAAGTCCATGGGGCCGGATGCGTTGCATCCGAGAGTGCTAAAGGAATTGGTGGATGTGATGTGGAGCCATTGTCCATTATCTTTGAAAACTCATGGCGATCCGGGGAAGTCCCGGACGACTGGAAAAAGGTTAATGTAGTGCCCATCTTTTAAAAAAGGAAAGGAGGAGGATCCTCGGAACTACAGGCCAGTCAGCCTCTCCTCAGTCCCTGGAAAAATCATGGAGCAGGTCCTCAAGGAATCAATTCTGAAGCACTTAGAGGAGAGGAAAGTGATCAGGAACAATCAGCATGGATTCACCAAGGGCAAGTCATGCCTGACTAATCTAATTGCCTTCTATGACGAGATAACTGGTTCTGTGGATGAAGGGAAAGCGGTGGACGTGTTGTTCCTTGACTTTAGCAAAGCTTTTGACACTGTCTCTCACAGTATTTTTGTCAGCAAGTTAAAGAAGTATGGGCTGGATGAATGGACTATAAGGTGAGTAGAAAGTTGGCTAGATTGTCAGGCTCAACGGGTAGTGATCAATGGCTCCATGTCTAGTTGGCAGCCAGTATCAAACGGAGTGTCCCAAGGGTCGGTCCTGGGGCTGGTTTTGTTCAATATCTTTATAAATGATCTGGAGGATGGTGCGGATTGCACCCTCAGCAAGTTTGCAGATGACACTAAACTGGGAGGCGTGGTAGATATGCTGGAGGGTAGGGATAGGATACAGAGGGCCCTAGACAAATTGGAGGATTGGGCCAAAAGAAATCTGAGGTTCAACAAGAACAAGTGCAGAGTCCTGCACTTAGGACGGAAGAATCCAATGCACCGCTACAGACTAGGGACCGAATGGCTAGACAGCAGTTCTGCAGAGAAGGATCTAGGGGTTACAGTGGACGAGAAGCTGGATATGAGTCAACAGTGTGCACTTGTTGCCAAGAAGGCCAATGGCATTTTGGGGTGTATAAGTAGGGGCATTGCCAGCAGATCGAGGGACGTGATCGTTCCCCTCTATTCGACATTGGTGAGGCCTCGTCTGGAGTACTGTGTCCAGTTTTGGGCCCCATGCTACACGAAGGATGTGGAAAAATTTGGAGAGAGTCCAGCGAAGGGCAACAAAAATGATTAGGGGACTGGAACACATGACTTATGAGGAGAGGTTGAGGGAACTGGGCTTATTTAGTCTGGAGAAGAGAAGAATGAGGGGGGATTTGATAGTAGCCTTCAACTGCCTGCAGGGGGTTCCAAAGAGGATGGTTCTAGACTGTTCTCAGTGGTACCGGATGACAGGACAAGGAGTAATGGTCTCAAGTTGCAGTGAGGGAGGTTTAGGTTGGATATTAGGAAAAACTTTTTCACTGGGAGGGTGCTGAAGCACTGGAATGCGTTACCTAGGGAGGTGGTAGAGTCTCCTTCCTTTGCGGTTTTTAAGGTCAGGCTTGACAAAGCCCTGGCTGGGATGATTTAATTGGGGATCAGTCCTGCTTTGAGCAGGGGGTTGGACTAGATGACCTCCTGAGGTGCCTTCCAACCCTGATATTCTATGGAGGCAACAGCTGATTTCCTTTTTTTTCCCTTTCTCAGCTCTTCCCTGGAGGGAGGGTGAAAGGGCTTGAGGATACCCTACAGGAGGGAATCCCCAAGTGCACCTTTGTGGGCTCTCAAAGGGGTCTGAATTTGGGTGGTGGCAACATCTACCAATCCAAAGTCGAAAGAAGCTGTAACCTTGGGAGTTTAATGCAAGCCTGGAGTGGCAAGTAATAATTTTTAGAGTCCTTGCGGGCCCCCACCTTCGGCACTCGAAATGCCAGAGTGGGGAATCAGCCTTGACAGGAGCCAATTGGATTCTATCAGTAGTGGCATCTGAATGCATACAAGGGTATGGAGGCCACTGTTTGGGATGATGATTCAGTGGTATAAGTGTGGTAAGCTTTTCCTGTTTGTGCCTCCAGGCTCAAGAGGATGGGATACAGGAGTTGGCATCTGAATGTACGGGCACAGTGTTGTGTATTTGGCTCAGTCAGCCACTTGCCCCGGGATGTTCACAGCTAGGCCTTCGTGGTGAGGCAGCTCTAAATTGGCGTGGATGGAGGGGCACGCTTCGGGGGGAGGGAGATTAGTGGATGCCCTTTCATGTTTGGCCAGGGAGGGATCACATAAATGGATCACTGTGCCCATGGGGGAAAACTATTTGGGGATTTAGTAAAAGGGTGGAGTAAAGGACTAGGTCAAAGATTAGAGGCAGAGCCAGGCCCTTCTTTTGTGGGGCAGGGGTGACTGTAACCTGAGTAATTCAGGGAAGAGGTGGTACACTTCTCTGACTGACAAGTGGATATGACTTCTAATCAGTATTAAGGAAGGAAGAATTAATCTGGGAATCTGGCAGGGTGAGGAGAAGCAGCCAAGCAAATTGTTGGTGCCGCCTGATGGCAGGTGCCCAGTGCAGGTAATTGTTCAATAGGGGGTTCGGTTCCCAGATAAGTGGAGAAAGCATTGGGAAAAGACATGTTCTGAAGAAGGTGGAGAGTGGCATTGGAATGCCTAATGTCTGGTACAGTGAGGAGACAATGCCCTCTTCCCCACCTCCTTTACCTAATAGGAGGGGAGGGTGGTGGGGTCCCAGCAGTAGTGCTAGTAGCAGGTGGAATGGAGGCTGGGGGATGGGTGGTTGGGGCTGAGGCAGCCCTCTACCAGTTGGAATGGATTATATAGGAAAGGCCACCTGCAATGGACAAATTATTGCTGGCTATTTCCCACGTGTTAGAGTTGTGGCCTAATTAAAACACATTCCTGGCATTTTGTCTGTCTTCCTGCAGTGCAATAACTGTTCTGTGAAATTGGTATTTAGTGATATTCCTACAAAAAAAAAAGATATCCAGTCTAGCATAGATAAAGAGAATAGATGAGTTCTAAAGCTCAGCATAATAGTGAAAATGTTGTTTTAATAATTTATGGAATACATAATTTGCTGCTGCTGTATAGAGTGCTCAAGCTGAGAGATTCGCAGAGTAAAATTATTCTAGAGGCTTGAAATTGCAGCTCTGTGGTTGGAAGTTGTTGCTCAAAAGAACTATTAGGCTGAAGGCTTCTACCCACACACCTTTGTCTTCTGAACAATCTCATAAATTGTTGGCCACCTGCCCAAATTAATTGAAAGGCAGAAATAAATCTTGTCATTCGAGAGCACATTAGTTAGAACTTGGTATACAGTGGCTAAGGGAGGAAGTTACTTTTCTGCGGTTTACATGTTGCAGATATAATGTGCTATATTGCACTACACTCCCAATCTAACTCAGTTTTAAAAGTGAACTTCTTATGGTAGTTTTAGCAGACTTATTTGGAAACTAATAAAATTAAAGCCACAATTAGTCCTGTTTTGTTCTTGTATTTTATAGATATCTAATTTTGCTTGTACTGACTTTTTCTTTATATACACAGCCACTAATAAAATGACCAAATGCTATCTCCTTTGCCAATTTAATTTGCAGTTTTAGAATGGCCCTGGATAAAACACTCCAGGAACTGCATTGTCCTCTTCATGACTCGGCCAAGGTCACTCAGCATTCCCTCCCTTCTGGGATTTATCAAAAACTTTCCTTCAGCAGTCCCATTTACTGCCTCAGGCGTCACTTCAGTGGCTGGTAGGGGAATCCAGTCCCGCCCTCTACTCTGGGTTCCAGTCCATGGACCCTCAACCCAGCAATTCTGGGCTTTGCTCTTCCAGCCCTCACTGCTCCTTTCCTGGTCTGCTTCCTACTCTTCTGGTACCCCTCCTGCCCCAAAGTACTAGCTCTGAACCCTCTTCCCAGGGAGTGACTGCTGCCCCAGTCTGTTGCCAGCTTCCTGGCTTTATAGGCCCTTCCCAGCTGAGCCTGCTTGCAATCAAGTCTTGCGCCCTGGCTCTTCCTCCAGTTGCAGCCTGTAAAGTTAATAGATATACCTGGCCACCTTAACCCCTTCCAGCCCTATGTGGAATTGGCACCTCATCACACAGGTGTACTAGGAATATTCAGAGGTGACATGTAATATTTAGCGCACAGGCTTATTCTGAGTCCACAATCTCCATGAAATTGCATCTTAAGCAGCCTGGTCACCAAGTGGTAGTATAGCAAAACTACATCGCTTCTCAACTCTGGTACCCAAGCAAAAAATGTTAAGCCAGAGTTAAGGTTGCTAATATCAGTTATTGAAAGGGTAAAATCCTTAAGAGAACATAGTAACTCTATCAAACAACAAATGATAGACTAAGTGAAAAAACCACATGCACCCATTGAAGAATGTGGAAATGCATAGTTAAGGTCACCCAGACAAATGTAATCTCTCTTCCAAAAACAGTCCACCCTGTCTACCCTTCACACCTCATGTGCAAAACAGTGATATTAGAATAAAGTATTGATAAGAACGAGTTAACTTCGAGCTTGTCTACACTGGCAATTTACAGGCCAGCAACTTTTTTCTCGTTAAAAAAACACTCCTCTGAGCGCAGCAAGTTTCAGTGCTGTAAAGCAGCGCCAGTGTAGACAGTGCACCAGCACTGGTAGCTACACCCCTCGTGAAGGTGGATTTTTTTAGAGCTCTGGGAGAGCTCTCTCCGAGCACTGTGCCGCGACCACATAAGCCACGTTAGCGTTGCCAGTGTTCACTAGCCCCTTAGTGAAGTTTGTACTTAGCTCTAATTCCAACTTTACAAACAACTGTGACACATAAGAAGGTACAGAATATGGTAGTGATGTAAAAGTTTGGGAGTTGTCTTAGGGTATGTCTATACTATGAAATTAGTCGAATTTATAGAAGTCGATTTTTATAGAAGCAATTTTATACAGTCGATTATGTGTGTCCCCACTAAGCTCATTAAGTTGGCGGAGTGCGTCCACTGTACCATGGCTAGTGTTGACTTTCGGAGCAGTGCACTGTGGGTAGCTATCCCACAGTTACTGCAATCTCTGCCACCCATTGGAATTCTGGGTTCAGCTCCCAATGCCTGATGGGGCAAAAACATTGTCGCGCGTGGTTTTGGGTACACGTCGTCAGTCGCCCCTCCCTCTGTGAAAGCAACGGCAGACAATCATTTCGCACCTTTTTTTCGTGTGGACGCCATACTGCTTTCAGCAGACGGTGCAGTAGGACTGCTAACCGTCATCATCCACCGCTTCCGCTGCAACTCTGCTCTGCTGCTATTGTCTCCATAGTGAATTTCTCCATGTTGTCTGCCACGGGCTCCTGGGTCTATATGTTCTTCCTCAGGAAACATGCGCGGTGCTAACTGTCGTCCTCCACTGCTTCCG
This sequence comes from Natator depressus, assembly GCF_965152275.1. Lineage (NCBI taxonomy): Eukaryota > Metazoa > Chordata > Testudines > Cheloniidae > Natator > Natator depressus. The sequence goes on from NC_134234.1 coordinate 44,145,439, forward strand.
CTGCAACTCTGCTCTCCTGGTATCATGAATCCACCTCGCAGGTCCTCTCATCATTCTCTATAAATATCTATTCTCCTGGCATCCGTCGTCAGCCACCGCTTCTGCTGCAACTCTGCTCTCCTGCAGACACCATACCATGGCAAGCATGGAGCCCGCTCAGATCACCATGGCAGTTATGAGCATTGTAAACACCTCGCGCGTTATCCTGCAGTATGTGCAGAACCAGAACCTGCAAAATCAGGTGAGGAGGTGCTGGCAACGCAGTGATGAGGACATGGACACAGACTTCTCTCAAAGTACGGGCCCCGGCAGTTTGGACATCCTGGTGGCAATGGGGCAGACTCATGCCATGGAACGCCGATTCTGGGCCTGGGAAACAAGCACAGACTGGTGGGACCGCATAATGTTGCAGGTCTGGGACGATTCCCAGTGGCTGCGAAACTTTCGCATGCGTAAGGGCACTTTCATAGAACTATGTGACTTGCTTTCCCCTGCCTTGAAGTGCAAGACTACCAAGATGAGAGCAGCCCTCACAGTTCACAAGCGAGTGGCGATAGCCCCCTGGAAGCTTGCAACGTCAGACAGCTACCGGTCAGTCGGGAATCAATTTGGAGTGGGCAAATGTACTGTGGGGGCTGCTGTGATCTGAGTAGCCAGTGCAATCACTGAGCTACTGCGATCAAAGGTAGTGACTCTGGGAAATGTGCAGGTCATAGTGGATGGCTTTGCTGCAATGGGATTCCCTAACTGTAGTGGGACGATAGACAGAACGCTTATCCATATCTTGGTATCGGACCACCTTGGCAGCCAGTACATAAACCGCAAGGGGTACTTTTCAATGGTTCTGCAAGCACTGGTGGACAAGGGACGTTTCACCGACATCAAAGTGGGACGTCCAGGAAAGGTACATGACGCTCGCATCTTCAGGAACTCTGGTCTGTTTGAACAGCTGCAGGAAGGGACTTACTTCCCAGACCAGAAAATAACTGTTGGGGATGTTGAAATGCCTATAGTTATCCTTGGGGACCCAGCCTACCCCTTAATGCCATGACTCATGAAGCCATACGCAGGCAGCCTGGACAGTAGTAAGGAGCAGTTGAACTATCCGCTGAGCAAGTGCAGAAGGGTGGTAGAATGTGCATTTGAATGTTTGAAAGTGTGCTGGCGCAGTTCACTGACTCGGACCTCAGCAAAGCCAATATTTCCATTGTTATTGCTGCTTGTTGTGTGCTCCACAATATCTGTGAGAGTAAGGGGGAGACATTTATGGGGGGGTGGGAGGCTGAGGCAAATCACCTGGCCACTGATTACGTGCAGCCAGACACCAGGGCGATTAGAAGAGCACAGCAGGGCGCAGGGCGCATCAGAGAAGCTTTGAAAACCAGTTTCATGACTGGCCAGGCTACTGTGTGAGAGTTGTTTGTTTCTCCTTGATGAAAACCCGCCCCCTGGGTTCACTCTACTCCCCTGTAAGCCCGCCGACCTCCCGCCTTCGATCACTGCTTGCAGAGGCAACGAAGTCATTGTTATTTCAGATTCATGCATTCTTTATTAATTCATCACACAAATAGGGGGATAACTGCCAAGGTAGCCCGGGAAGGGTGGGGGAAGAGGGAAGCACCGGGTGGGGTGGTGGATGAGGGAAGGAGAAGGCCACACTGCACTTCAAAACTTATTGAATGCCAGCCTGCTGTTGCTTGGGCAGTCCTCTGGGGTGGAGTGGTTGGGTGCCCAGAGGGCCCCTCCTCCCCCTCCCCCCGCGTTCTTGGGCATTTGGGTGAGGAAGCTATGGAACTTGGGGAGGAGGGCGGGCGGTTACACAGGGGCTGCAGCGGTGGTCTGTGCTCCTGCTGCCTTTCTTGAAGCTCCACCATATGCTGGAGCATATCAGTTTGATCCTCAGCATTGCATCCTGCCTCCTCTAATCACGCTGCTGCCACCTCTCCTCTTGCTCGTCCCTCCTGTCCTCGCGTTCATTTCCTGCTTTCCTGGACTCTGCCATTGTTTGCCTCCACGCAGTCTGCTGAGCTCTTTCAGTGTGGGAGGATTGCATGAGCTCAGAGAACATTTAATTGCGAGTGGTTTTTTTTTCGCCTTCTTATCTGCGCTAGCCTCTGGGACGGAGATGATAGGGAGAGCGTTGAAATGTTTGCAGCTGTGGGAGAAAAAAAGGGAGAGTAGTATTTAAAAAGACACATTTTAGAGAACAATGGGTAGACTCTTTCATGGTGGACCAAGCTGTTAGCATTACATAGCAGATGTGCTTTCGGTACAAGGTCACATTTTGCCTCTTATATTGAGGGCCTGCTGGTTTGGTGTGAGAGATCACACATGCAGGGCCGGGCAACAGAATTCGGCTTGCAGGGAACCATGGGAAACCACATTCTTTTGGCTTCTTCAACCTTCATAACATGTGGGAATGGTTTCAAACAGCAGCGCCCTCATTTCCCACACCAAGCACTCGTTGGGTTGGCCATTTAAAAGGAGGGGCTGTGGTTTTCGGGTTAATGTGCAGCACAAACCCAACTAACCCCCTCTTCCCCAGTTCCCTGGGATGATTGCTTCAATCCTCCCCCCACCGCGTGGCTAACAGCGGGGATGATTTCTTTTCAGCCACAGGCAAACAGCCCAGTAAGAACAGCCACCTCTGAATGTCCCCTTAATAAAATTCCCCTATTTCAACAATGTGACCATGAATGATATTGCTCTCCTGAGGATAATATAGAGAGATAAAGAACGGATGTTGCTTGAATGCCAGCAAACACCGGGACCATACACTGCCATGCTTTGTTATGCAATGATTCCAGACTACGTGCTACTGGCCTGGCATGGTAAAGTGTCCAACCGTGGAGGACGGAATAAGGCTGCCCTCCCCAAAAACCTTTTGCAAAGGCTTTGGGAGTATCTCCAGGAGAGCTTTATGGAGATGTCCCTGGAGGATTTCCTCTCTATCCCCAGACGTGTTAACAGACTTTTCCAGTAGCTGTACTGGCCACGAATGCATCCCAAGTCTTCAGAGAAAATTAATCATCAAACATGCTTGCTTTTAAACCATGTATTTTATTTACAAAGGTATACTCACCAGAGGTGCCTTCTCCGGCTTCATGCTCCGTGAGCCTGGGTTGGGAGGGTATTGGCTCCAGGGTGATAAACAGTTCCTGGCTATCGGGGAGAATGGTTTCATCCTCTGCCTCCTCATCTTCTTCCTCGTCCCCCAAATCCTCATCCCTGTTGCATGAGACTCCCCCCTTTCAGGAGTCCACGTACAGGAGTGGGGTAGTGGTAGGGGCACCCCCTAGGATTGCATGCAGCTCATCATGGAAGCGGCATGTCTGGGGCTCTGACCCCGAGTGGCCATTTGCCAATCTGTTTTTTTGGTAGGCTTGCCTGAGCTCCTTAATTTTCACGCTGCACTGCTGCAGGTCCCTGTTATAGCCTCTGTCCATCATGCCCTTGGAGATTTTTTTTCAAATATTTTGGCATTTCTTCTTTTGGAACGGAGTTCTGATAGCATGGATTCGTCTCCCCATACAGTGATCAGATCCAGTGTCTCCTGTTCGGTCCATGCTGGAGCTCTTTTGCGATTCTCGGACTGCATGGTCACCACTGCTGATGAGCTCGCCACCCTGGCCAAACAGGAAATGAAATTCAGAAGTTCCCGGTGCTTTTCCTGTGTACCTGGCTAGTGCATCTGAGTTGAAAGTGCTGTCCAGAGCAGTCACAATGGAGCACTCTGGGATAGCTCCTGGAGGCCAAAACCATCTAATTGCATCCACGCTACCCCAAATTTGACCCAGTGAGGTCAATTTTAGTGCTACTCCCCTCGCCGGGGAGGAGTACAGAAATAGATTTTAAGAGCCCTTTAAATCGACAAAAATGGCTTCATCATGTGGATGGGTGCAGGGTTAAATTGATTTAACGCTGCTAAATTCGACCTAAACTCATAGCGTAGACCAGGGCTGAGTGTGGTTGTATGCTGAAAACTAGCATAATCTTTACACAGAGAACCATCTACTGGTTATCTGGACATATCTGCTTTACATTAGTGAATAAAGTAAGATGACAACTTTTTTTTTTATTGCAATTAGCTGTGTCATCTATGCAATGTGAGACTGAGCCAGATTCTGTTCCTTCTTAGGTATCACAGTTGTTTACAAATGTCCAGTTAGAACTAGTTATACTTGTGCAAACTCATTCGATACAATGAGATTGCAGAGGTATTACTGAGGGCAAAATTTGAAGACACTGGGGTTGCAAGAAGTGTGAGAATAGAATTTGGCTTACAGAACTTGTTTGTGATATCTAGTAAGGAAGGTAGCTTAATTCTGAGCTTACAGTATGGTTGCTGTGCTGACAGATATGCCAAAAGCCAGAAAGATTGTGGGGTGTGGTTTTTTTTTTTTTTTTTGGTTTTTGTTTTTTTTTTAATTTTCCCAGTCCGAGACATTTGGGATGAATCTTTTCCTGCAAGTACCCTAGGTGGTTATTTAAGACTTGGCTTGGCCACGCCCCTTGGCCATTGCCAAATTCAGTATCTGGCAGAGTGAGATGGATAAGGCAGGGGTGATAAACTGTTCTTCCAGTTTAAAACTTTTTTTAAAGGCGGTGGGTGTGGTGCAGCGGGGACACATGTAGTCTCAAACAATCATTCCCTTACTTCCTCACCAGAACATTATCTCCAGGAATATTGCATAAAGTAATCTAGAACTACAATGTCTGTGGGAGTGACACCAATTGGAGAAAGGATGCATTGGAAATCCTGTCCCCTGCCCGTAGTAATAGTACTGAATTCAGGGTAAGAAGGTGATATCCCCCTTTTTGTATGTGCTCTGGTGAAGCAGGGCTAACACTGTCACAAGCTGAGTGTAACTTCTATACAGAAAAGAGTAGAATTGCCACTTCAGACACAGTGATATTTTTTAAAATAGCTGGAATGTTAGAGGAAACTTGCCTCTTCTATTTTTCTCTGTGTAGCTCTAAGTCCTCCAACTGCCCCCACTCCATCCCCCATTCTGAAGGATATCTAATTACTGGCAAAAGTTCACTGTATCCCTTCTGTCCCTGCACCCCATATAATCTTCCTTTCTTTCTCAGCTGAACTAAGGGGAGCAAGACATTATTTCCTTCCTTAGGTTTCTGGTAATACTAACCATGCAGGAGTTCTAACATTGTGAAAGTAGTTGACTTTTTATATTTTTAACTAGTGCATCCAGCGTTTGGTTTTCTAACTCATTGCTCTCAAAACTTCTTCACATTATCAGGTTTCAGAGTAGCAGCCATGTTAGTCTGTATCCGCAAAAAGAACAGGAGTACTTGTGGCACCTTAAATTTGTTAGACTCTAAGGTGCTACAAGTACTCCTGTTCTTTTTTCATGTTATCAGGTGTTCATTCATCTAACAACATCTTAAGATACACTTTTCGCAAAATCTTAGACAAACTTCAAAGGACTAAGTGTTCTGACAGTATGGTGGTGAGGAACATATATAGATTGCTGTTATATTTGAGTGCACTTCATGCACTCTTCGCAAATATAACTTTTTCATCCCTTTCGGGGGAAGGGAGAGACCATGTGGGTCCCCTGCCCTTGGGAGCAGCAGTGAGGTTGACCCTGAACCCCTGGGGATAGAAGTGGTTGGGAGCACAGTTTTGGCAGGCTTGTAAAAAATCTTCTACAGGAGGCTGAGTTGGGTGCAATGGGAGGGCAGTTGTGGGTAAATTAAGGCTATGGAGGAGGGGGTAGTTACAAGGACGGTAAGTATGGAGAAATTGTACAGTAACTAACTGGTTGCTTATGTTCATCTCTTTTTAGATTGCAAGCCCTTTAGCACAGGAATGCCTAATCCTTTGTTAGTATAGTGTCTGACACAATGGGAGTCCATTCTTGATTGAGCATTATTGTAATAAACACTACTAAAAGTGAACCTATTTTAAAATTATGCAGCATTAGCTTTCTGAGTCTGCATAAAACTTGAAGCAATAACTTTGAGGATATTGTCCCAGTCTTTTTTTAATCTCCATATTGACTGCTTCAAGTCCAATCATTTTAGCAGAAACATCCAGCAAATGTGCTTATCCCATAACTCCAAACTGTCTTCCACACCTTCCTGGGTCCTAAAAATTCAAACTGTCCCATACTTGGCTGATAAAACCTCCAGCTTATCCCTTCCCTGATGTCTCCAGTGAATGTTAGGCACTGTCCAAATAAATAAATAAATGGTCTGAGACACAATCTGCATGTTTGGGGCAGAGTAAAAAAAAAAAAAAAAAAAAAAAAAAGATTTTAATACTGAAATAAATGCACAAGTGATCTTTACAGATTGTATTCTTTACTCTTATGTTAACTTCGGTTTAAAAAGGTTACCTGAATCTGCTTCAGTAAAGTATCACAAAAACCAGCAGGGTCAAGCATAGCAATCCATCATTACAACACGACCTGTTCCTGTGGGTTATATAAAATGAGGAGAGAAAATTGCTCTGTACATTCAGTTTCCATTGGTATCAATGGGAAGTTCCTCTGTATATCAAGTGTATATGGAATTAAGACATTTGCAAGTCTCATGATTTAAAAAAACAAAGAGAAAGAAAAAGGGTCAACACTTTGTCAAATAACTGAGGCAAACTTCTGCTTTAGAAGAGTATTAAACTGAATAGTATAGCATGTTGGCAGAGTAACGTTTTAAAATTTCTGATTTTTTTTAAATGCGCTACTGAGAACCCTTTTTTTTTAAAGCAGCATTAACTTGCTGTTTTCTCCAATATGAGCAAAACACAGGATAAATAAAATGGGTTTGGAAATTACTAGTGAGGAGTGCATTTAAATACAAATAACATGGTAAATGTTTCTACATCTTTTTACTAGCTTGACTGTCTTTCAGAGTTTTTGAGCTTCGTGCAATCCTTATGCAACTTTATTTATATTCTCTTCCAAGTTTCTGGGGTGACTGCTATAAACATGTAACGTTTTTGCAATTTATAAGCTCCTTGAGGAAGGAAAACTGAAATAACTAATTAAATGCAGCAATATTTTCCACTTACGAAAGACACATGGTTATGTAAGATAGTTAGTTATATATTACTTATGAATGAAAATAGTGCTAAAACTGTTGTGTGATTTAATAAGACAAGCTCCAGGTTGCTTTATCTAGTAATCTGTGAAGTACTCAAATAACTTAATACCTTACTGGGAAAATATTTTCAATGGTTGCTACACTTCTAGTGAAAACAACTCTAAATTGGCTGTTTCAAAAATCAAAGTATGTCTGAAGCTGAATCTTCTTTATGCTATATTTAAAAAAAAATCACCTAAGAGTGCTGGTGAAATATCAAAATCCTTTGATAAGAAGTGTCGTCGTAGCCATGTTGGTCCCAGAATGTTAGAGACACAAGGTTGGTGAGGTCATGTCTTCTACTGGACCAACTTCTGTTGGTGGGAGAGAGAAACTTTTGAGCTTACAAACTTGAAGAGCTCCATGTAAGCGTGAAGGCTTCTCTTCACCAACAGAAGTTGGTCCAATAAAAGATATTATCTCACCCACTGTGTCTCTTGATAAGAAGCTTTTCAGCTACAAGGAGAAGATGTGGAATGTTTTGGCCTATTCCAGAACTTCAGCTGAACACTCCTAGCATCATGAGCGATAACCCATGCAACCAATGATGAAGTCTCAGACCCCTTTCGTGGCAAACCATGGTTTTCACAAGTAGTCTCAGGCCTTTATACTAGGTTGATGGTCCTGGTCCAGGCCCAGTAATCCTGCTGACCCTTTGGTTTGGGGTCTTCTGGCTAGTCCTCCAGGTGAGGCTGAAGGGGAGCCCAGTCCTTCCCATTTCCCTGGCTTCTAGCCCAGGGATCTTTGTGGCAAGTTAAGGTCTGTCTGGTCAGACCTTACTTGCTTCCTAAAATGCAACCACCTTTCCCCCAAGGAACTCATATTCTCAGTTGGGTGGGGAGTCCTGCACCAGGGCCTAGCTAGCTTGGTTCTCTGCTGTGCTCCTTTCTGGGAACTGAAGATAAGAGGTCTGTCCATCTCCTAAGGCTGGGCCCTTCCACACTGAGCTTCTCCCTTTTTAAGGCTCCTTCGAGATGAGCATGCCTTTCCAATATAGCAGATGGGGCTGTGTGGACCCAAAGTTGCTCCTTAACTCCTTCTTTCCTAGTGGGGGGGGGGGGGGGTTGTACACACTGTCACAGAGGGTATTTATTATTTTTTCTTTGCTCTAAAAGAGAATCAAAGCTGAGCAAGTGGTTGTCCTCAAACACATGACATTACAGCTGTCTCTGAAGGGCTAAGTGCCAGTTTCTCCTCAGAGTTTATCAACTGTGGATAAGCTTCATACACGCTCACTGGAATGTTGCTATAGTGTTTCTCATGGGCTGTAGGCATCAACCTTCTCTTTTTGGGTATAGAGATGAACACTAAAGTATTTTATTTGAAGGAAAGATATCACAGTTACTACAGACGGTGCAACCTGATAAGGAGAAAAATAATTGTTTTAGCATGTCAGCCTTAACAATGCTCTAAAAGTATCTTGATGATCTAAGGAGAAGTTGAATTTCTTGTTCTTGGCCTTCAATTTGTTCGTTGAATTAACAATTCACTTAACTTTGTATTGTCTTGTCTAAAAAAAAAAACAAACCACATCAAGACTCTATTCTGATGGGTCATGTGAGCAATTTTTATTGGTATTTACAGAAATGACCACTTGAAATAACAGAACTTGTAGCTTTATGAGCAAGGAATGTTTCATCCCTTTGATTCTTAAAAATTAAGTTTTGATTTACAAAATTAAGGATTTTTATGCTAATCTTTTATCTAAAATCTGAGTTATATTGGAATAGAAGCCTTTCCACAAGAACACTTTGATCTTCAGATCAGAGTTCCTTTGGGATGTCTTATGTTAAATATGAAAGCGACTTCATCTCTTGTAAGATGCTCAGCCAGAGACTGAGTGAGCCAAGAATCAGCTTTTTTTTCAGTTGCTCATTGAATTCATGATTCCTTTTGCTGGCAGAGCTGATAATGAACTACCTGTTTCTTGCTAGGTGAACAACTGTGGACAGCTATTCTGCTGATAATGTCCAAGATGTTTCATATTTTCTGTTTTAAGAAATATTAATCTTGAGTAATTTCCTCTGTGTGGAGGGGGTGGTTTTAAAAAAAAAAAAAAAAAAAAAAAAAAAGCAAACAGCTCATCCTAATACGTACCTGTTTAACATAGTCCAGCCAGCTTGTTTAGCTATTACTATCAGTCAGTTGTCCAATTAACTTCTCAGATTCCTAGTGGAATGACTCAATTGTCTTCCTAGTTCAGGTTTATCTTAATTTCACTCTGACTGGCATGTCAAATACTTATTAACATGTTTAAAGCAAAGTTCTTAAACTAAAATGTAAATGCACTGAAGTCAGGAAAAAATTTGTTTCTTCAGTGTGTAACAGGCTACAATTTTGTATTGGTATATCTGATAAACTTGTGTTCACTGGACTCTGACTATTTAAATGGTATTGTAAACCAATTTTTATCATATTACCACTTGAAGGACTAAAACTGAATATTTCAATAGTCTGGACTTCTCAAGATTTGATATTTGCCTATGTAGAGGAAAAGTAAAAAAGTAAACAAATTTTTGCTTGTTTTACTCTTAGGTGTCTAATGCTTAAGTACTTTGGTTGCAATTACTGTAGAGAAATGTTTGTTTAAAAAAAGTCAGTTGAAATTTAAATCCATGGAAACCCTTATTTGATACTTCAGTAAAACCTTGTTTCTACAAAAATCTAAATTTTTAGGCCCGTTTGAGATGACTGGTGTTCAGAATGTTTTGGCAAACTGTCTGAGCAGATCCTTCAACATGGATCACAAATGGTCTTTCAACATAGCCATTCTAGGATTAGATTTTTGAATAGGAGGATTTCTACAGTGGATTTGCTCACAACATGGCAGAACAAGATATGTCCCCAATTCTCTTCAAGAGCAAGTCAATCCTTGGTCCATTTAGGACCTTTTCCTGTTCCCACAGGACAAGGCCTTCTGTATAACCACCTCTGCCACTCATTCACAGAGTTATCATCAAGCTAAAGCAAGAACAAGGCAGAATGATCCTCATAGCTGTAGGCCAAACAGTCTAAGGTGGTTAGGGTATTTTCAAGAGAAAGAGAAGTCTGGTTAATTTTCCTCTACCTCAGCAGAGTCATTTTTGGGAAAGCAATACAGATACAAATTGACTTTGCCACCAAGTAATCAACTGTGTATAGATGTATGTCTGAACTATTAACTTTGTTGGATAATTTTCTTATTTGCTCATCAGAAACATAAGTATCTCAGGGTGATTGGATGAACAAATTTCTCAAGGCTCGATTTAATAGTAAAATACTGAGGGGGTGGGGTGGGTTGGAATGATACACCAATCGTGATCCTGTTGATTAAGGCTAGTATCATGTAATATGTTCATGATAATGAAAAATACAAAATATGTAATTAGGGAATATATTTTTCTTGTCTGAGAAGTTGCCCATCTAGACATTGGGGATAGTTTAGAAAGGGAGACTTTCCTGTAACATTTTTGTTGTTCTTTGAGTGCTTGCTCATGTCCATTCCATGCTAGGTGGGTGTGTGCCATGTGCACAGTTGCCAGAGATTTTTCCCTCAGTGGTATCTGTTGGGCCAACTCTAGTGCCCTCTGGAGTCGCACACATGTGTGCTGGTATAAAGGGCCTGCCCCGTGCCCTCTCAGTTCCTTCTTACTGCCCATGACAGTTGTTAGAATAACCCTCTCTTGCTGTAGAAAGGCTTCTTTCCCAGTGCTTTGGACTGTTTCTGTTCATCTCTATCTTCCACAGTCACAGAAGATTCTTAGGTTTGTAGTGGGTCAACGCTACTGCCAATTCACCACTCTTCCCTTTGGCTTATCGACAGCCCCATGGGTCTTCAAGAAGTGTATGATGGTGGTGGTAGCCTTCCTCAGGCGTTGAGGCATGGAAGTCTGTCTGTACCTTGATGACTGACAGATCAGTGGGTTTGTTGCAGGCTCAGGTGCAGAACAGCATCAGTACAGTGTGGGTTACCTTTCAGGCACTGGGTCTGTTGATAAATGAGTAGAAGTCAACCCTGGTTTTGGTTCAGACAATAGAGTTAATCGGGGCAGTGCTCGATTCGACCTAGGCCAAAGCCTCCCTCCTTGAAGCCTGATTCCAGGTTATGTTGGACCTGATTTCCAGGGTCATGATCCACCCAATAATGACCGTTTGGGTCTGCCTCAAACTACTGGGTCACATGGTGGCATGTACCTACATGGTGCAGCATGCAAGGCTACACCTCAGACCTCTTCAGATGTGGCTGGTATCCGTCTACTCCCCGAGCAGACACCACCTGGACTCGAGACTCACTATTCCACCTCTGGTCCTTGCTTTGCTGACCTGGTGGAGACACCGAGGATCCATAATGGAGGGGGTAACATTTGTTGCCCCATAAGCATTGACAACACTAGTCTCAGGCATATCAGAGCTGGGCTGGGGAACCCACCTCAAGAGACTTAGCTCTTCCTGGGACCAGAGGCCCTGAGTCCTCTCTGCTTGGCTCGCCAGGTGTTTCTTCCCCAGATTTCAGGCAAAGTGGTGCAGGTCCTGACAGATAACATTGCATCAATATTCTATATCAGCAAGCAGGGAGGGGCTCAATCTTCAGTCCTGTGCCAGGAGGCCTCCAGCTGTGGGACTTCTGCACAAAACACACCATTCACCTGGAGGCATCCTGTCTCCCGGGAGTCCAAAATGCACTGGCGGATCACCTCAGCACATCCTTTTCTTCTCCCCATGAGTGGTCCCTTCATCTGGAGGTAGTCAGTGTCATCTTCCAGAGGTGGGGGCCTCCCCAGGTGAACCTGTTCATTGTGCGGGCACAGCATGGGCTCGCACTCCGATGCCTTCCTGCTCTCTTGGGCAGATCACCTAATGTAGGCCTTCCCACTGATCCCTTTGGTTCTCAAGGTCCTCCTAAAAGTCAAACTGGACAAAGCGAAGTTTATCCTGATAGCACCAGAGTGGCCACACCAGCATTGGTTCGGTATGCTTCTGGACCTCTTAGTGGCAGCTGTACTCATGCTCCCACTCCGCCTGGACTTCATTTCACAAGACCATGGCTGGTTGTTTCACCTGAACATCGCCTCCCTGTACCTGACTGCATGGCTGAACCCTGAAGAGCAGGCCTGCTTGGAGCTGGTTCGACAGGTCTTGCTTGGTAGTAGAAAGCCTTTCATCTTCTACATGGCCAAGTGGAAACGGAATCTCTCTCCATGCTGATCTTCTCTGTAGTCTGTCTTGGACTGTCTGCTCCACCTAAAGCATCAAGGTCTGGCTCTCTCATCTATTAAGATTCACTTGGCAGCCATTTCAGCCTTCCATCCTCTAGTGTATGGCAGATCAGCGTTCTCCCAGGAGATGACGGTCAGGTTTCTCAAGGGACTGGAAAGACTCTACTCAGGTTTAAACCTAGTCCTGTTGAGGCTCGCAGGGCATCCCTTCAAGCTATTAGCATCGTGCTCCCTATTTTGTCCCTCTTGGAAGATCGCCATCCTGGTGGCGATCACCTCAGCCAGAAGGGTCTCGGAGATCATAGCCCTGACATCAGGACCCTCTTATACGATGTTCTTCAAGGACAAGGTCCAGCTGTGGTGTTGCAATTCCACAACAATCAGGATATTCTTTCCAAATCCTCTCAAGACCACTGAGGAACATCGGCTTAATACGTTGGATGTTAGGCTGGCTCTCCCTTTCTATATTGAGAGAACTAAGTCCTTCCGCAAGTCCACACAACTCTTTATAGCAGTAGCAGAGAGGATTAAAGGGCTACCTGTATCATCCCAAAGAATTTCGTCCTGGATAACTGCCTGTATCTGAGCTTTCTATGAGCAGGTGAAGGTTCTGCCTCCATCCATCGTCACCTTTCATTCTACAAGAGCCTAGGCTTTGTCGGCAGCATTCTTCACACAGGTACCACTCCAGGACATCTGCAGAGCCACAACTGGCCATCGGTTCATACCTTCGTCTCCCACTACGCCATCACCCAACAGGCCTGTGACAATGCCAGTTTTGGGAAAGCAGTATTGCAGTCGGCACATCCATGAACTCTGAGCCCACTTCTGGGGGTACTGCTTGTGAGTCACCTAGCATGGAATGGACATGAGCAAGCACTTGAAGAAAAAAGTTACTAACCTTTTGTAACTGTTTGTTCTTCGAGATGTGTTGCTCATGTCCATTCCATGATCCACTCTCCTTACCTCTCTGTCAGAGTTGCTGCAAGAAGGAACTGAAAGGGTGGGGGGGCTGGTGGTGCCTTTTATACTGGCGCGTGTGCACACGACTCCAATGGGTGCTAGAGCCAGCTTGATGGATACCACTGGGGGGGGGGGGGGACTCCAGCAACTGTGCATTCGGTGCACACACACACCTAGCATGGAATGGACACGAGCAACACATCTTGACAAACAATAGTTACGAAAGGTGGTTACCCTTTTCTCTGCATATAAATTTTCTACGTCTCTAGAGTGACCTCCACAGTAGATTGAAAAACTGAAATTGTGATGAATTTTATTATCTCTTTGAGATTTCTATCATTTTTTTTCCATAGTGTAAAGCATGTAAGTAACTTTTTTTTCACAGTCTTTTTTTATTCTGAATTTACCATGAGTGAAGAACCAACTGCTGAGTTCTCATTTGTAAAGTGGGGATAATACCTTCTTACCTCAAGTGCTGTGAAGTTAAAACTCATTTAAGGCTTGTGAAGCCCTCCAATACTCAGGCTTTTTTTTTTTTTTATTTAAATGGCAGAGGAGATTAATGCTATGTTCAGTGTAGGGCTTGGATAGTGTGCAGTGAACGAGGCCTGCGGCCACATACTGAGTGACATACACACAAAAAAATAGTTTTCACAAAATGGGTAGTTACCTTGTCCACTGAATGAGGCAGGGATCCTGTGGAAAAAATAGTAAGTGATTGGGTAATTAACAACTGTAATGCGCGCACACACACACAAAAGGGCTGAATTAGGGTTGCACAGGTAACCTTAATTCTGGCATACCCTGACTTTTCAAGTGCTTTGACTTTGCAAACTTTAGTGATCTCTTAATGTAGGTTTTTGTGTGTAAGTAATATATTAACACCAGTCCTAGTACAGAACCTTTTAATATGTTTTGCCTGGCCAAAAATTGCCTAGTTGGTCCTATTCCCTGTTTTTGTTTTAAGCTACTATAGTGATGTGACAACTTTTAAAATGTCATTTAAAAAAAAAAAAAGTTGTATTTGAGCTACGGTGATATGAAGTGCAGTCCAACCACAAGCTTACTTTCTTTGTGCTACTATGAATTAACATTTTGTATGTTTAAAAAGCCAGAACCAAACTCTGGATCCAGAACTTGTATGCTGAATTTTAGTCTGTTGCTGTGTACGTTCAGGGAGAAAATGAAATGCAAGTAGCATTGTTGAGGCAAGTGGATTACTTTTGTTCTGGGAAATGTTTTCTTTTGGAGGGGGAAATATAAACTGAATTGTATCTCTTCTCTTCTCTCCCCTCCCCCCCCGGAAATGTTTATAAGCTTTCTTGATGTAACTATTTTAGTTTCCTCTAACTGTAATTTGCAGATATTTTGAAAAATAAATTAGGCTACTTTTCTTTAGCCAAAAAATTACCAGAATCTGAGTAAGCTCAGAATGAGTAGGCTTTGGTTGAGCAATGAAGAGGTAAATACCAACTGTACATCTGGCTGAGTTTCATTTTTGTCTGTCTTATATCCAGATTCCCTGTTCTCTCCCCTTCACTGTTTTTACACAGCAGAGATGTGACAAATCATAGATTCGTAGGACTGGAAGGGACATCAAGAGGTCATCTGGTCCAGTCTCCTGCACTCAAGCCATGAATAAGTATTATCTAGACCGTCCCTGATAGGTGTCTTGTCTAACCTTCTCTTAAAAATCTCCAATGGTGGAGACTCCACAGCCTCCCTAGGCAATTTATTCCAGTGCTTAACTACCCTGACAGTTAGGAATTTTTTTCCTAATGTCCAACCTAAAGCACCCTTGCTGCAATTTAAGCCCATTGCTTAGTGTCCTATCCTCAGAGGTTAAGGAGAACAATTTTTATCCCTCTTCCTTGTAACAGCCTTTTATGTACTTGAAAACTATTATCATGTCCCTCTCAATCTTCTTTTTTCCAGACTAAACAAACCCAATTTTTTCAATCTTCTCCCATAGGTCATGATTTCTAGACCTTTAATCATTCTTATTGCTCTTCTCTAGACTTTCTCCAATTTGTCCACATCTTTCCTGAAATGTGGTGCCCAGAACTGCACACAGTTCTGCAGTGCGGAGTAGAGTGGAAGAATTACTTCTTGTGTCTTGCTTACAACACTCCTGCTAATACATCCCAGTGTGATGTTTGCTTTTTATGCAACAGTGTTACATTGACTCATGTTTAGTTTGTGATCCACCATGACCTACAGATCCCTTTCCCTTCCTAGACAGTTATTTCCCATTTTGTATGTGTCCAATATGTATTGATAGCTTAATGTTGTGCATTGACTTTTAAAAATTGGCTATATTGATGATTCTCATCAACCAATTTTTAAGAAGAGGCTCCAGAGGAGATCCCAGCAATTTCAGGCCACTAAGCCTAACTTCAATATCAGGCAAATTGGTTGAAACTATAGTAAAGAACAGAATTACCAGACACATAGATGAACATGGTATGTTTGGGGAAGAGTCAACATGGTTTTTATAAATGGAAATCATACCTCACCAATCTAGTAGAATTCTTTGAGGGGGTGAAAAAGTGTGTGGACAAGGGGGATCCAGTAAATATGGTGTATTTAGATTTTCAGAAAGCCTTTGACAGAGTCCCTCATCAAAGGCTCTTATGCAAAGTAAGCTCTCATGGGATAAGAGGGAAGGCCCTCTCATGGGGTCAGTAACTGGTTATAAGATAGGAAACAAAGGGTAGGAATAAATGGTGAGTTTTCAGAATGGAAAGAGGTAAATAGTGGTGTCCCCCAGGGGTCTGTACTGGGGCCAGAATTGTTCAACATATTCATAAATGATATGGAAAAAGGGGAAGAGAAGTGGCAACATTTGAAGATGCTAGAAAAATACTCAAGATAGTTAAGTCTCGGGCAGACTGCGAAGAGTTAAAGGAATCTCACAAAACTGAGTGACTGGGCAACAAAATGGCAGATGAAATTCAGTGTTGATAAATGCAAAGTAATAATGCACATTGGAAAACATAATCCCAACTGTACATATTATAAAATAGGGTTTAAATTAGCTGTTCCCACTCAAGAAAGAGATCTTAGAGTCATTGTGGATAGTTCTCTGTAAACATCCACTCAGTGTGCAGTGGCAGTCAAAAAAGCGTACAGAAAATGGCAACAAAAATGATTAGGTTATGGAACAGCTTCCATCTGAGGAGAGATTAATAAGACTGGGTCTTTTCAGCTTGGTCAGACCCAATATGGTCGTTATGTTTTTACATTTTAACTCAACTTTGTCATCTTCAAACACTGGAGTATATCTAAATTTCATGGCATGACAGTGGTGAGCTTTCTAAATCTTATCAAAACTCATCACTGTGGTTAGACTATGTGTGTTAACTGAAAATATTTTAAACTTCATCGGTAGATGAAACCTAGATTTCAGACACACTTCTAATAATGCTGTAAATTTAAAGGATACATTGTGTCAACTTGATAAGATCTTAAATTTAGTTGGGGATTGGCCCTGCTTTGAGCAGGGGGTTGGACTAGATGACCACCTGAGGTCCCTTCCAACCCTGATATTCTATGATTCTAAATGATTGCTCTTTTCCCCTCTCCAATTGAAAGTTAGAACTGTGAAAGTAGAATGAATTATTGAAATTATAATTCATTAAAGAAATGCTGCTTGAAAGATTTGTTGAAATATAGTTGTCAGGAAGAGAAACATTAATTAGTTTGAGGACTTAACCTCTGTCTGAATTTCCACTAAGGGCTTGTCTACACTGGCACTTTACAGCACTGCAACTTTCTCGCTCAGGGGTATGAAAAAACATCCCCCTGAGCACTGCATGTTTCAGCGCTGTAAAGTGCCAGTGTAGACAGTGCACCAGCGCTGGGACCTATTCCCCTTGTGGAAGTAGTGTTTGTGTGGTTTTTTTTTTTAATACAGCGCTGGGAACTCTCCCAGCTCTATGCTGCGACTACACAAGCCAAGTTAAAGCGCTGCCGCAATAGCGCTTTAACATTGCCAGTGAAGATGTGCCCTTAGTCATTCCTTTTTAAGGATGTTCTGGGGATATTCAGAAGTCGGGGAAGGAGGTGTAAGAATAACACCTGCTTCCTCGTCCTGTTTTATACTGTAATATTATTATATAGGTATACAAACCAGTTATCTCAGCTGATCCTGGGCTCCATGCCTTGATACATTTTTCAATACACTTTTAATGCTCCTTTGATTGTGGTTTGTTTTCTAAAGTTCTTTAAAGCCAGGTGGACCAAGTCTGTGTGTGAAGTCATTTGAGGGGAGAAAGCAGGCAGTGTTCCTTTTCTGTACTTTAAAATTGAAGGACTATTGAGAGAGCCAGTCCCATGAAATTTCCCCTGGGGAGTGAGCAGAGCTTTATCACTTCAGGAGCCCCACTAACCTTGTCTGCTCTATTTAAAAACTACGCAGTGCTGCACCTGATTGGGTGCCAAATGCCTTTTAATGGTGAGTGTAGGCAAGATAAACTGTGTTCACCACCATTTCAGAAAGTGGGTTTATTCTTGTCTCCATATGCCGTTAAACATTTGGCACTGGTTCGTCTTCACTTGCTGACAGGCTTTCAGCAAGAAATGACTTTCATAGAATAGACACAGCTTACAGTTAGAGATGAGTGAATAATTTACTTTTTGATCTGGAGGCCAAACAGGAAAAAATATTTGTTTCGTTTTGAACGAAAACTGATTTGTTTTTGATTTTCACAACAAAGTGCAAAAAAACGGAATAAATTTTGTTGGGTCAAAACAAAATATTTTTAGTGCCCAATTGAATTAACATTTCTAAATTATTTTTGTCTTCGGGTTTGTTGGCCAAAACTATTGACCACATTTGACCCAAATTTGGCAATAGTTTAGTGCCCAGAAAAGTGTATTTTTCAGCAAACTTACTGTTTACTGAAATTTTTTTAACCCATTTTACTTATGATGCTAGCACCCTCAGATCAAGCTTTTTTGGTGAGGCTATGAGGTTAGGTAGGGAAACAAGCAGTTTTCCTTAAAGATGAAAACTTTTGCTAGTTTTTTCTGTTAATCTGTTTTGTTATCTGAGTTGGTTGTCACTATTGGTTATTAAAAATAATTGTTTTTATTAGCACATCAGTTTTGAGAGCAGGTTTCCTTGTGAATGACCCTTGTTTTCTTGGGTGTTTTGTGCGAAGAGAGCAAACAACAATCTTGTGACATAGATCTAAGCTGATTTTTAATACAATCAAGTACTATGGCCATTGGATAATATGAAATTTGAATTAGATACCCTGTTAGCAACTTGGGTGACAGTTATGAAAAATCTTCCTTTAAAATAGAACCCATATAGTTTTTGATAATACATAAGCAAACTATGCAGAAGTTAATCAGTTTCTTCAACACATTTGCGGAAAGACTTGAATAAGAACTGATAATTAGACTATGCCATTTTAAAATTGTTATAGATCCCACTGTAGGTCTTAGTTAAACCAACAGGAATCAGGAGTTTTAGCTAATGCTATTGTGATTTGCTAATGTAAATGACCATTTTTTTTTTTTAAATAAAAGGAATTCCAAAGAGGAAATGAATTTTATATACCTCCTTCAAATGGGATAAATGTGTTTGTGTATATAACACCTAAATACTACAACAGTGGACATTAAAAATGCTCACGAGGTAAGAGGGGCAGTTCCAGGGTTCAGGGCTGTCCTAACCCATACGCAAAGCACGCATCTGCATAGGGCACGGTGCCCTGCGCAGCTGCATGCTGCTCCAGCCCCTGCTCTGCTCTTCCCCAGGTACCCGCCCCTGTTCCGCCCCCCTTTCCCCACCCCAGCCTCCCCCCAGCACTCACCGGCAGCTCTGAGGCTGGGTCGCTGCACTCCTGCTGCTGGTGAGTGCGGGCGAGTGCAGGCCCCACCCCCACTCTCCTGAGCTCTGCAGCCAGGCTGGGCCTGCACTCACCTGCAGTTGCAGTGCAGCGACCCAGCCTCAGCCGCGCCGCCGGTGAGTGCTGGGGGGTGGTTCCCCCCGTCCCCAAGCCAGGCCCCCTCTCCCCGGCAGAGGCCTGAGGCCAGCCCACCTGCTCCCCCACAAGTGTAGGGCCCCAGAATTGCTAGGGACGGCCCTGCCAGGGTTAGCTGTTTTCATGCATACCTTAAAAATAAAACTGCCTGTTTCTTTTGCAGTATTTAGTGTTCTGCCAAATGGAAATTATATCCCACAACCAGTACAACACACGTTGAGGGTTTCCACACATAAATGTAAATGCAGTGTCTCAGTCAACTTGACTTGGAGGAGAGCACCTCTAGCAATGAGTATAGCAGTCCTTTGTTCACTTTTTTTAACTGTAATTTTATTATAAATATTTGATACTCTACTATATTATTGTAGCCTAGCCTGCAAACAATTAATTGTAGTAATATGGGATGTCACTGTAGCATTTGTACCAATTCTTTGTTTGCTAAACCATTCATTTTATTAGCAAAGTTTTACTCTAACTTACACCACTATAGAAAGTTTGAACTATTTTAAAACTTCCTGAAGCTATAGGTTCAAAACTAGTTAGGATTGGCTCAGCTATTATCATTAAGTTAAATAGGAGGAGTTCCATGCAGCTGGCTTCATTCATTTTTGTGGTAAGACATTAAAACTAGAAACTGCCTGAGTGTGAAAGTTAGTGCCTATTATAATGCCTTTTGTAAGACTTGCGATTTGTGCCAGTGTCACTCTATTAAAATTTCCTCTTCCTACTCATGGACAGCATTTATGGCTGTTACACTCTATCCTGTAGACCTGTTACAGCTACCTGTATTCCAAGGAGATGCTTGTTTTTAGGTGCCTGTTGCATAGCTATCAAGATTTGTACAACTCCATGTGCCACTTTTTGCAAGTTATTTCATGAGCTTATTTGCAGGTTCAGCTAACTTGTGTCTAACCATAAACACCACTTTTGTGTGTGTGTGTGTGGCTTTAGTGCATGTGCAGCGAAGGAGCAAGCTTCCCACACACTGTAGTGCCAGCAGGCAGCAGTTTTGGTTCAGGGGCAACTTCTTCTAGGGGTAACAAGGTGTCAAGGCTGAATCCCCACTCTGTCACTCCAAGTGCAGAAAGTGGGGCCCCGCAAAGATTCTAAAAATTAATTCTTGCCACTCCAGGCTTGTATTAAACTCCCAAGGCTACAGCTTTTCTCTGACCTTGGCTTGGTAAACGCTGCCACCACCCAAATGCAAAAAAACCCTTTTAACCCAGGAAGGAGCACTTGGGAATTCTTCCCTGTGGGGTACCCTCAAGCCCTTTCACACACCCCCCCCCCCCCCCGGGGAAGAACTGAGAAAGAACCAAAGGAAATTAGCTGTGGCTACCAGCTAATCAGACAACATGCACAAACCTCTTAGGACACCAATAATCCAATCCTGTTCTTAAAAAAGGTAAATTTTATTAAAAACAAAAAGGAAAAAATACATTTGGAACTTAGGCTTTTGCTAGATTTTAAAAGAGCAATTTCAAAAATTAAGCACCCAAAATAGCTTTCTTGGAAGTTGAGCTTAAAGGTTACAAGCAAACAAAAGCATCTGGGGTTAACACAGAGGAGATCCACAAGCCTTAAAAAAAATAAACAGAAATAAACCTGATCACATCTAGCTAAACATTCTGATCTACTAACACCTTTGGGTTGTTAAAAGTAGTTCTAGATATGATCTGATGATTTTCATATCTCGTTCAGACTTTACACAGCATTTCTGCTGCCCCCTCTCTTCAACCCAGAGAGCAACAGACAAAGGGAAAGTTTCTTCCCCATTTTAAAAAGTAGCCTTCCCATTGGCTCTTTTGGTCAGGTGCCCACTCCTCTGCTTGCTTTACCTGTAAAGGAATAACAAGCCCACAGGTTTAAAAAAAAACAAAAACAAAAAAAACCAAAACAGCTACCAAGAGGGATTTTGCAGATAGCTGGCTGGGTGTCCATCAAAGGGAGCTAGTCCCCCCCCCCCCCCCCCGTTCATTTATCACACAAGGGTTGTTCATTCTCCATGGCCTATGAAGCTCTTGGTCTCTCTTCTGAGTCTGCCAATTAAGGCAAGGCCTGGTGATGGATTTGTGATATGGGAGCTGGACCTGACATCCACCAAACTCATTTCCTATAGGGACTACCAAATATTCATTAGATGGGAACAGCTTTTAATCCCTATTGAGTTGGGCTGGATCCATACAGGTGACCTACAGGCAAAAGGCTCTGAAGCTTATCAGTGATGCCCTGAGATATTCAGTTTCCTAAAATGCTAATGTTACAAGTGAAGCTTATTTTCTGGAAAAATAAACTTCTTTATATCAAGTTCTGACCTTTGTGGAATTTACATAGGCAAGGTCTTTTCTTTGTGTTTACAAGCAATATCTCCTGCGCATTGCTGTGTCTCTTGCAAACAAAATGTATAACGTGCTTCATTCTGTTCTTAAAGGGACAGCTCCCATTAACCAAATAACAATAAAAATACAATAATAAAACCTATTACCAAAATTTACATATTATCCAAACTTATCTCTAAACATCACAATTTAAGACATAAAATGGTTTCAGTGTTTCAACAGTTATTCTAGGGTTCTCATACTAACTTGCATATATTTTTATGCTGCCCATGGGTCACCTGTCAGATTTGAACTCTCACCTTTCACAGCACAGACTTCTGCTCCTTCAGCAGTTGAAGTAATTGGTTGGAGAGGCATGGTTATCTCCTATAAGGAGCAGATCATAAGGGGGGAGACACTATCATTGGGTTATACAACTTGTTGTGAATTAGCTCTAGAGAATATTGGGGTTCTTGAATTCTGTTCCTCACTTTGGGAAGAGTATTGTACAGGATGTGGGGGATGTTTCTGTTGTCTGCAGGCGCTGATCCTGGGATCTCTGGATGCAAAAGCACAAGCTTCTACCACCTGAGCTAAAGGACAATGCATATTAATGTAACAGACTAAAATACCTCAGCAGTCTAGCAGTTACGGAAGGACAAAGATCCATAATTGTTATCACGAGCTAGACAAGCGCATAATTTGGCCCACTTCTTTTAAAGGCAAAGTGCGTGCAGCTTGCATCTGACATATGATAGACCTAGGTTCTAGTCCCAGCTCTGTCTGTAATGATCTCGTGCATCTACTACCTTATCTGTAAAGTAGCTGAATGATAGTTGTCTCCCATAAGGTAGGGGCATTAGATCTTGGTTAATAACGGTTTTGAAAGGTATAGAAATTAAGTCAGAGTTGGGGTTAGAGTTCATGGGCTTTTGACTTGAAGTTCAGTGCACCTTCTCCCAGGCTACAGGGCATTGTGTGTGGAGCACATGATCATGCTTCTAGCTCCCCAATAGGAGACCTCTTAAAAGGGTCTGATTTTTTTTTTCAGAATGTGGGTACTTGGCACTCTTTTGAAAATTGGGTCCCATTAAGATGTCTCGAATTGGAAGACACTTAAAAATTGCTAGTCACTTCTGAAAAGTTTAATCTTTAGCTTCAC
The DNA here is from genome assembly GCF_965152275.1 of Natator depressus. Classification (NCBI taxonomy): domain Eukaryota; kingdom Metazoa; phylum Chordata; order Testudines; family Cheloniidae; genus Natator; species Natator depressus. The sequence continues at coordinate 44,168,180 of NC_134234.1, forward strand.
GATTGCATACTATTTTTCTGCTGGACTTCTGTCTCAGTCAGTGTACGGGATGCTTGATGCTCAGTGAATGCACCAATATTTTTAATAAATTTTGTTCATTCCATCACAATAGACCTGAGATTGAAAAGGATTCTAAAGGGAGCGGGAAAGAATGCCCTAATTATCCTTCATGTGGGAACAAATGATATGGCTAGATTCTCGCTGGAAAGTATTAAGGGAGACTATGCTAGGCTGGGGAAGACACTTAAGGAAATTGAGGCTCAGGTGATCTTTAGTGGGATTCTGCCTGTTCCTAGAGAAGGGCAACAAAGGTGTGACAAGATTATGACTATCAACAGATGACTTAGGCAGTGGTGCTATAAGGAGGGCTTTGGGATGTATGGCCACTGGGAGGCATTCATGGACAGAGGACAGTTCTCTCAGGATGGACTTCATCGGAGTAGGGACGGAAATAGACTTCTAGGATGGAGGCTGGCACAACTGATTAAGAGAGCTTTGAACTAGGAATTTGGGGGAGATGGTTGGGAGATGTCCAGGTAATCTCCACGCCAGAATTTAGCATTGAGAGGAAAGAAAATGAAGTAAGAGTGGATACAGCCGTGGGTAGGAGGAAGGGCAGTGTAGATACAAGTCTAATAGGTTATACTGGTAGTAAAATGACCGTGCCTAATAGGGTACAGAACGTGAGTGAGGCCAAACAGCAAAAATTAAGATGTTTGTACACTAATGCGAGGAGCCTAGGTAACAAAATGGAGGAACTAGAGCTACTGGTGCAGGAAGTGAAACCAGATATTATAGGGATAACAGAAACATGGTGGAATAGTAGTCATGACTGGGCTACAGGTATTGAAGGGTATGTGCTGTTTAGGAAAGACCAAAATAAAGGTAAAGATGTTGGAGTAGCACTGTATATCAATGATGAGATAGAATGTAAAGAAATAAGAAGCGATGAAATGGATATGACTGAGTCCGTCTGGGCAAAAATTGCATTGGGGAAGAAAACTATTAGAGCCTCCCCTGGGATAGTGCTTGGGGTGTGCTATAGACCACTGGGATCTAATTTGGAGATTCCCAGATATAGACTGGAGGACGAGTGCTAGTAATTATAATAGGGCTCAGATTTTCCTAGATGCGATAGCTGATGGATTCCTTCAGCAAGTAGTTGCTGAACCGACTAGAAGGGATACCATTTTAGATTTGGTTTTGGTGAGTAGTGAGGACCTCATAGAAGAAATGGTTGTAGGGGATAATCTTGGCTCAAGTGATCATGAGCTAATTCAGTTCAAACTGAACGGAAGGATTAATAAAAATAAATCTGCAGCTAGGGTTTTTGATTTCAAAAGGGCTGACTTTCAAAAATTAAGGAAATTAGTTAGGGAAGTGGATTGGAGTGAAGAATTTATGGATCTAAAGGTAGAGGAGGCCTGGGATTATTTTAAATCAAAGCTGCAGAAGCTATCAGAAGCCTGCATCCCAAGTAAGGGGAAAAAAATCATAGGCAGGAGTTGTAGACCAAGCTGGATGAGCAAGCATCTCAGAGAGGTGATTAAGAAAAAGCAGAAAGCATATAGGGAGTGGAAGAAGGGAGGGATCAGCAAGGAAAGCTACTTTATTGAGGTCAGAACATGTAGGGATAAAGTGAGACAGGCTAAAAGTCAAGTAGAGTTGGACCTTGCAAAGGGAATTAAAACCAATAGTAAAAGGTTCTATAGTCATATAAATAAGAAGAAAACAAAGAAGTGGGACCGCTAAACACTGAGGATGGAGTGGAGGTCAAGGATAATCTAGGCATGGCCCAATATCTGAACAAATACTTTGCCTCAGTCTCTAATAAGACTAAAGAGGATCTTAGGGATAATGGTAGCATGACAAATGGGAATGAGGATATGGAGGTAGATATCACCATATTTGAGGTAGAAGCGAAACTCAAACAACGTAATGTGACTAACTCGGGGGGCCCAGATAATCGTCATCCAAGAATATTAAAGGAATTGGCACATGAAATTGCAAGCCCATTAGCAAGAATTTTTAATGAATCTGTAAACTCAGGGGTTGTACCATATGATTGGAGAATTGCTAACATAGTTCCTATTTTTAAGAAAGGGAAAAAAAGTGATCCGGGTAATTATAGGCCTGTTAGTTTAACATCTGTAGTATGCAAGGTCTTGGAAAAAATTTTGAAGGAGAAGGTAGTTAAGGACATTGAAGTCAATGGTAAATGGGACAAAATACAACATGGTTTTACCAAAGGTAGATCGTGCCAAACCAACCTGATCTCCTTCTTTGAGAAAGTAAGACTTTTTAGACAAAGGAAACGCAGTGGATCTAATTTACCTAGATTTTAGTAAGGCATTTGATACCGTGCCACATGGGGAATTATTACTTAAATTGGAAAAGATGGGGATCAATAGGAAAATTGAAAGGTGGATAAGGAATTGGTTAAAGGGGAGACTACAACGGGCCCTACTGAAAGGTGAACTGTCAGGCTGGAGGGAGGTTACCAGTGGAGTTCCTCAAGGATCGGTTTTGGGACCAATCTTATTTAATCTTTTTATTACTGACCTTGGCACAAAAAGTGGGAGTGTGCTAATAAAATTTGCAGATGATACAAAGCTGGGAGGTATTGCCAATTTAGAGAAGGACAGGGATATCCTACAGGAGGATCTGGATGACCTTGTAAACTGGAGTAATAGTAATAGGATGAAATTTAATAGTGAGAAGTGTAAGGTCATGCATTTAGGGATTAATAACAAGAATTTTAGTTATAAGCTAGGGACGCATCAATTAGAAATAACGGAGGAGGAAAAGGACCTTGGAGCATTGGTTGATCATAGGATGACTATGAGCCGCCAATGTGATATGGCTGTGAAAAAAGCTAATACGGTCTTGGGATGCATCAGGCGAGGTATTTCCAGTAGGGATAAGGAGGTTTTAGTACCGTTATACAAGGCACTGGTGAGACCTCACCTGGAATACTGTGTGCAGTTCTGGTCTCCCATGTTTAAGAAGGATGAATTCAAACTGGTACAGAGAAGGGCTACTAGGATGATCCGAGGAATGGAAAACTTGCCTTATGAAAAGAGACTCAGGGAGCTTGGCTTGTTTAGCCTAACTAAAAGAAGGTTGAGGGGAGATATGATTGCTCTCTATAAATATATCGGAGGGATAAATACTGGAGCGGGAGAAGAATTATTTAAGCTCAGTACCAGTGTGGACACAAGAACAAATGGATATAAACTGGCCACTAGGAAATTTAGACTAGAAATTAGACAAAGGTTTCTAACCATCAGAGGAGTAAAGTTTTGGAATAGCCTTCCAAGGGAAGCAGTGGGGGCAAAAGATCTATCTGGCTTTAAGATTAAACTCGATAAGTTTATGGAGGAGATGGTATGATGGGATAACATGGTTTTGGTAATTAAATATTCATAAATAGGCCCAATGGCCTGTGATGGGCTATTAGACGGGGTGAGATCCGAGTTACCCAGGAAAGAATTTTCTGTAGTATCTGGCTGATGAATCTTGCCCATATGCTCAGGGTTTAGCTGATCGCCATATTTGGGGTCGGGAAGGAATTTTCCTCCAGGGCAGATTGGAAGAGGCCCTGGAGGTTTTTCGCCTTCCACTGTAGCATGGGGCACGGGTCACTTGCTGGAGGATTCTCTGCTCCTTGAAGTCTTTAAACTAAGATTTGAGGACTTCAGTAGCACAGATATAGGTGTGAGATTTTTTTTGTAGGAGTGGGTGGGTGAAATTCTGTGGCCTGCGTTGTGCAGGAGGTCAGACTAGATGATCATAATGGTCCCTTCTGACCTTACTATCTATGAATCTATAATGCGGGTTTGCATACAACACGGTAAAGGTCCGACACGCTGCTCTGAGCAGCGTGTTAAGGGTGCTGGGCCGGGCTGGGGCTGAGAGGTTAGATAAGGGGCAGAGGGTTTCGGGGGCGTTTGGAGGCAGTCAGGGGCTCCCCACACCCCAGGGTCTGGGAGGCAGAAGCTGTGGGAGGGGGCACTTTCGGGGCCCCGCAGTCCCAGGGTGCCCGGGGGATTAGCAGGGGGCCAGGAGCAGCCCGCTCCACTCCCCTCGCCCCAGCCCCAGCTGTGTCACTCAGGGGAAGGGATCCCCCCCACACTCACCGGCAGCGGCGGGAGCGGTGCAGCCTGGCCCCAGCCCTCTCCACTCTGCCAGCTCCCAGGTGCGGCGCTCCGCTTCCTGCCACAAGCGAGTGCGGGACTTTTCCTGAATCCCCCCACCCAGTGATACGGCTGGGGCCAGGGCAAGGAGAGCAGAGCGGGCTGGGGCCACGGCGCTCCGCTTCCCACCACAGGTGAGTGGAGGGGGTGTCCTTTCCCCAACCTCCCTGCACTCACCAGCGGCAGGAAGTGGAGTGCCGTGGCTGGGAGGTAGCAGAGTGGAGCAGGCTGGGGCTGCGTTGCTTCGCTTCCCGCCGCTGCCGGTGAGTGCCTGTCAGGGGGCGGGGGGTGTGGATAGGGGTTGGAACAGTCAGGGGACAGGGGGGTTGGGTAGTGTCCTGGGGTCTCTGGAGGGGGCGGTCAGGGAACAAGGAACGGGGGTGGGAGGGAGAGGGGGCAAAGCAAGTTTGATATAATGTGGTCTCACCTATAATGCAGTGAGATTTTTTTTGTCTCCCGAGGACCGTGTTATATCAGGGTAGAGGTGTATATATTGGCACATGAAGAGAAGGGAGTTACCTTACAAATGGAGAACCAATGTTGAAGGCCAGTTTAGCCAGGGTGGATGTTGTCCACTCCCAATAATTGATGAGGACAAAAATCCTCAACAACTACAAAAGCAAAAATAAATAAGAATTTCGTAAAGTCCCAGACAAAAAAGGAACATCTGCAACAGAGTTAAGGTTGGCAATATGCAAACATAACTTGATAAAATGTTAATAGGATGTCAGCAGTGGCACACTCAGGCAGATACAACTGATCTGCTTATTTGTCTTCATTTACAAGGACAAGGAAAACCCCCCCCAAACTATACCTACAAGTTATGAACATAGCTAACCTATGCACAGTGAAAAACAGAATTCCAACTATACACACAAAATTATGGGTCTAAATTACCTGTTACCACTCAAGAAAGATCTTGGAGTCATTGTGGATAGTTCTCTAAAAAACAACTGCTCAATGTACAGGGGCAGCCGAAAAAGCTAACACTGTTAGGAACCATTAGGAACGGGATTGATAAGAAGACAGAAAATATCATAACGCCACTATATAAATCAATGGTGCATCCACACCCCGAACACTGTGTGCAGTTCTAGCCGCCCCATCTCAAAAGAGATACAAGAATTGGAAAAAATACGAACAAGGCCAACAAAAGTGATTAGGTATATGGAACAAATTCTGTATGAGGAGAGATTAAAAAGACTAGGATTGTTCAACTTGGAAATGAGAAGACTAAGGGGCGGAATATGACAGAGGTTGATAAATCATGAATGGTGTGGAGAAAGTGAACAAGGAAGTGTTATTTACTGTTTTACGTAATACAAGAGTGAGGGAGTCATCCAATGACATTAGCAGGTTTAAAACTACAGTAGAACCTTACAGTTACCAACACCTCAAGAATGAAGGTTGTTCGTAACTCTGAAATTTTCGTAACTCTGAACAAAACATTATGGTTTTTCTTTCAGAAATTTAAAACTGAACATTGACTTAATACAGCTTTGAAACTTTACTTTGCAGAAGAAAAATGCTGCTTTTAACCATCTTCATTTACATGAAACAAGAAACAAGCACAGAAACAGTTTCCTTACCTTGTCTTTTTTTTTTTTAAAGGAGTTTACGTTTAACAGTACTATACTTGTTTTTGTCTCTGCTGACTGACTGCATACTTCCAGTTCCAAATGAGGTGTGTGTATTTGACCGGTCAGTTTGTAAGTCTAGTGTTTGTAACTCTGAGGTTCTATTATAATATAAGAAAGTACTTTTTCACACAATGCACAGTCAACCTGTGGAATTTGTTGCCAGGGGGTGCTGGAAAGGCCAAAAATATAACGGAGTTCAAAAAAGAATTAGATAAGGTCACGGAGGACAGGTCCATCACTGGTTATTAGCAAAGATGGTCAGGGATATCCAGAGCATGGGGTTTTATCCCAAAACCTCTGACTGCCAGAAGTTAGGACTGGATGGCATCCAGATCACTTGATAAACTGCCCTGTCCTGTTCATCCCCTCCGAAGCACCTGGCACCAACTATTATCAGAAGACAAGATACTGGGCTAGATGGACCATTAGTCTTACCCAGTATGGCAGTTATGTTAAAACATGGGGTATTACTATTACCCCATCTGGTTCATCTAGTTAAATTAAAATTATAAGGTCTGTGGGGCAGGGGCAGTATGCCTGTACAGCACCTACCATAATGGTGCCCTCAAACCTGCTGGGGTCCCCTAAGCATTACTATAAAAACCAGCATTGTTGTATTTTAATACTGATGTTTGAAGTGAATTAGAGTGAGTAAGCTTCTTTAGCCGTAATTATACTTAGACAGAGACAAATGGAGAGCACCCACTAGATTAGACGTACTCATTCCAAAACAAAGCAGCTTTGGCTTTTTTGGACCTTCTCTCCTTTGAGGTATGGAGAAATAGTCAGGTTGGCCACCATGACAAATTTTGAGAGCTGTCAAGAATACAGATATCCACTGACAGACACCGAAAGCTAACCACTTGGCTGCACAACACAGAAGCTAATAGAAGGAGTGGTAAAGTGACAGGTTGGACTAAGCCACACTGAAGAAGCCAGTAGGAAAGCAGATTCAGCAAACACTATCTGTGGGTTACTGTAAAAGGAAAGTCCAGTAGTTTCCAGTTTCTAAAAATCAAATTCATTTAAAGTTCCCAGAAGCACATGGGAGGAAACTTTCACTCTTAAAACTGTCTAGGTTCATGTTCTCACCAAAACATGCTCTTTTAGATAGAGGCAGAGCAGGCTGGGGTCACAATATGGTGCTGCAGAAAAACCAAGTCTGATTTCAAAAGGAGAAATGAGGTAGCCTAAACTGCTTCTGTTCACAGATTCATAGATATTTTCGAGACGTCGAAAATAGGATTCTGCGTCACCACAGAACTGTATCATATTCGTGGGCGTGGAGGGGCAGAAGGAGAGGCCGAGGTATAAGCTTTCGTGAGCTACAGCTCCCTTCATCGGATGCATATAGTGGAAAATATAGTGGGGAGATTTTATATACACAGAGAACATGAAACAATGGGTGTTACCATACAGACTGTAACAAGAGTGACCAGGAAAGGTGAGCTATTACTAGCAGGAGAGCGGGGGGAAGGGAGGGGGACATTTTGTAGTGATAATCAAGGTGGGCCATTTCCAGCACTTTACAAGAACAGTACCCATAACTATTTCACATTTGGGGACAATGTATACCTTCAAATCAGTGGCACTACTATGGGTACCCGCATGGTCCCACAGTATGCCAACATTTTTATGGCTGACTTAGAACAGTGCTTCCTCAGCTCTCCTCCCCTAAGGCCCCTACTCTACTTGTGCTACATTGATGACATCATCATCATCATCATCTGGACCCATGAAAAAGAAGCCCTTGAGGAAGTCCACCATGATTTCAACAATTTCCATCCCACCATCAACCTGAGCCTGGACCAGTCCACACAAGAGATCCACTTCCTGGACACTACGGTGCTAATAAGCGATGGTCACGTAAACACCACGCTATACTGGAAACCTACAGACCGCTATACTTACCTACATGCCTCCGCCTTTTATCCAGACCACACCACACGATCCATTGTCTACAGCCAAGCTCTACAATACAACCGCATTTGCTCCAACCCCTCAGACAGAGACAAACATCTACAAGATCTCTATCAAGCATTCTTACAACTACAATACCCACCTGCTGAAGTGAAGAAACAGGATTGACAGAGCCAGAAGAGTACCCAGAAGTCACCTACTACAGGACAGGCCCAACAAAGAAAATAACAGAACGCCACAAAAAAAACTTTGAAAACAGACTCCAACGAGAGACTGCTGAATTGGAATTAATTTGCAAACTGGACACAATTAACTTAGGCTTGAATAAAGACTGGGAGTGGATGTGTCATTACACAAAGTAAAACTATTTCCCCTTGTTTATCTCTCTCCTCTCCCACCCCCCCACTGTTCTTGTCAACTGCTGGAAATGGCCCACCTTGATTATCACTAGAAAAGGTTCTCCCCTCCCCTCCCCACTCTCCTTCTGGTAATAGCTCACCTTTCCTGATCACTCTTGTTACAGTGTGTATGATAACACCCATTGTTTCATGTTCTCTGTGTATATAAAATCTCCCCACTATATTTTCCACTGCATGCATCCGATGAAGTGAGCTGTAGCTCACAAAAGCTTATGCTCTAATAAATTTGTTAGTCTCTAAGGTGCCACAAGTACTCCTTTAGTTTGTTTTGGTATTTCTGGAATTCCTCACAGTCCTCCTTGGTCTTGACTAACGTAAATTACATGGTAATCTGCCAATTTTGCTACCTCACTACTTTGCAATCCCCTTTCCAGAACATGTGTGGTTTATCAAGCTACCTTCCTTTCCCTGCTGTGTCTGTCTTTTAGGTTTTGATCTTGAAAACTGATCCATATGAGCAGATCTCTGCATTCAGTGATGCTCTGCAGGTATACATTTCTGCTTGTACAGATCAGATTTCAGGATTTGGGGCCTTGGATTATAAAATGTTTGAGGCTGGAAATGTTACTTTTTTGGTTTATACAGTGCTGAGTACAGAAGTTCCTGTTCGTGGTATCCTTGGTGGTGGTTTTTTCAGTTTAGAACTTCTAAAATTACTAAAGCAGTTTGTTTCAATTTTCTTTTGGGCTTAATTTGTTCCAGTTTTTTCTTCCAAGGATTTAATGGCTTTGCTCCCTCTCTTTGCAATTGATCTAAAGAGTTTACTAAAAGATGTAATGTTGCCATCATAACCTTGGACGCTTCCAGTGTTGGATTTAGCTTTTAAAATACGATAAGTATAATTCAGTTTAGTTGTAGAGCTGTTTGTATACACATGTAAAAGTTTAGGTTTAAAGAAAACAGTGTGATACTAAAATTAATTCCATTTATACATAACTCAGTATAACAAATTAAAGCTAAAAGTTATTCAGAACCTATTGCATCAGTGTGTTTTCTTCTTTTTTCTATCACCAGTGAGCCAGTTCAGTAAGCTCTGTTCCATTGTGGATTGTGGAGTGTTGCTGGTTTGATCACATCTTTCCCACCCACTTCTGTCCTCAATCTTGTAATAACTGACTCTGTCACACACCGCATCATGTTTAAACTTCTTATCCTTTGAGGCCACACAGAGCTCTGCTGCAGCCTGTATCTGTATCAAATCATTCTGTAAAAAGAACAGGAGTACTTGTGGCACCTTAGAGACTAACAAATTTATTTGAGCATAAGCTTTCATGGGCTACAGCCCACTTCATCAGATGCATAGAATGGAACATATAGTAAGACGATATTTATACATACAGAGAACATGAAATATCCTTCCATTCCAGCCTTCATGCCTTCTTCTATACAGCCCCCTGTGGATGATACTTTTCATCCTAATTCACCACACTACTGCTTGCTTCTTATAGTTTCTTAAAAACTTTTTGCTTCTGCAATGCCCACAAGAAGTGAGTTTGAGTTGATTTAAAAAAGTTTGTTCCATGTTCTTCCCATTCTAGAGTTCCCACTGAATCCTACCTTCAGTATGTCACTCTTAAACTGTAAGCCCTTAGGTTTGTGTTGTGTGCTGTATAATACTAAAAACTGTCAGTGATTAACAAGAGAATATGTGGTTCTACCACTTGTACATATAAGAGTGAACAGTGGCATTCTGTACATAATAGAATCTAGAGTTGGAATTTGGAAGTTATGGAAGAGTTGCAGTGGTTAGGACTACTGAAGAAGAAGGTATGAATTAAGACTTCAGCAGTAGACCACATTGGCATATACAGGAAATTCTGCAAAGTAGGTTTGTATCAAAATAGATGGGATGAAGAGGCAAGAATGAGTTCATGGTTCTGTACAGTACTGTGAAGGCACATGGAAGGTCTGAATCAACGGAGTTGGAGATTATGGACACATGTCTGAGTGAAGAATGTGACAAGAGAAGAAATTCTCATAGACTTAGCTAAAGGAAACCACAAGTTGATTACCGAAGATTGTGTTAGATTCTCTCTTTATAGCCATTTTCATTGTTATAATTTTGATGTATGTACATAATGGGTGACAATGAGATATTAATTTTATATCTGCCAGTGCACCAGTGAGGATCATAGATTTTTTTTTTTTTTTTTACTTCCGTGAACTAGGTCTTCCCTTCAGTAGTGAACTAGAGAAGTTATTTTTTTCTCCTGTTACATGTTAAGTGATAGAATAAAATTTACACCACTTCTAAAAGAAAAACAACTTGTCAAATGATAAAATAATCAGCGTTAAAAACGAAAGCATTTTTTGCTTTTTTAATACGTTTTCTTCTGCTTCCGGTTTAAATGTCATAGTTAGTCTGGAAACAAATATAGGTGTGATTGGATAAACACTGGGTTGTGGGCATGGTTTCAGCTGTGTGTAGAGTGAAAGGTGTACTAAAGGTCAAACTTATTTCCTTCTTACAAATAAAATACTGTACCTCAATGTTGAGTCCATGGCAGATTGCTTAAGAATGACTGTTAAAGAAGTAAAAAGAGCAGCTCTGTTCGGCAAGTGGTCTTAAATTCATACTGCTGTTTCTAAATGAAATATCTCTTTAGAAAGCTAAGAGAACACTTTTTATCTAATGGTGTATTTTGCGGTGATGAAAAATATGTATATCAACAAGCACTGTTAGACATATGTGATTACGCGATGTTTAAACTTTTGAGAGGTAGAGCCCACGATGAGTGCATTGCATGCACACACAAATCAGGCTGAATTGCTAACCGTTTCTACTCTTATTTTCTTTGGGGGTACATTTAACGCACATACTGAAAATAACTTATAGGAGTTATACTTGTTCAGTGAGGAAAGACTATATACCTCAGTTCCTAACTTGAAATACTTATTCATGATGATTAAATTAAGATTCTCATAATCATAAGCATTCCACATGTTATACTGCCATAGCTTCTGTCAATGGAGACTCAAAATAAAGCTCCCTTTCTTTTTTTTAGAGGGCTACTGACACAGCATCTTATGCAAGGGGAGCCAGTTTTTGGAATTCACCCACCTTTCTCCCAGGTCCAAAATAGTCCAACTCCCTTAACCTTCAGTATATACTGCCAGGTAGGGGATGATGAACTGTGGTCTGAGCTGTGTGCATTGGGGCAGGGATTTGTGGCTGGAGTAAAAAAAATTTCTAGGCTTCATGGATACTGCTACATTTATTTTTGTGGGTTTTTTAACATATGGTGAAGATGCTTTGGATAAGTGCCTTTTTAATTTTTTTTAATATAGTGGGATCCTGTTTTCAGTTGCTTATAACTCTTCCAAATTTAATCATTTGGGCTGCATGCTGGATGTCGGTCTCAGGCTGAAACTTTTGGTTTATGTGGCCTTTGAAAAGGTTAAGTAAAAATACTTTGCTTTGCAATGTTAAAATAATTCTGGTTACTTTTTTTCTTAAAAAACAACAACAACAAAAAAAACTCTCTCTAGCGCTCCCATACTTTGGAGCAGGGACTTGAAATTTGACAGGTGATGTAGCACAGTGTCAGGGATGTACCTTTTGCTGTTCCTGTGAAAATCTGTCCAAATTTGGCCTAGTTGTAAGCCTTTTGGGGGGGGGGAAAAAAAATCTGTATGCACATGCTCAGAGATCTGAGAGTTTTTTGCAGCTAAAATCTCTAGATTTCATCCTTGCTGAGCCAGGTCCCATTGCTGACCAGACTCTGTGCTATCCACACAGAGTGACTGAATATGCTCCAGCCTGGTGCTGCGGGGTCACAGCTGAACTTTTTCTGTAAATTGCTTTCCTGGCTCACTCAATGCACATGGTGCTTGAGTGGGGAAGAGAGAGGAGGGGGAATCAGGATTGTGCAGTAAAGGACACTGTAGGACCTCTGCCTCATTTGTCGTTGAAGTTGGAAGGTGTATAGTGAATGAATAAGGGATTACAGGGAAAAAAATGCATGGGCTCTCAGTTAAACACCATCCTGGAGAATTGGATTCTATCCCTGCCTCTGCCACAGTGTTCCCAGATGATGATGGAAATGTCACGTAAATTTAACGTTTTGCAGGTTCTCACTAATTGCGTTCTCCTCATATTCACCATGCCCGATTTGAGACCCTGAAGTGCTGAGCACTCATATCTGCAACAGAAGTCAGTAGGTGCAGTGCTTTGGGCATATAAAATGCTATATGATGCTAAGATCTTTGAAAAATCTAACCCAAATTATGCGCCCAAAATTAGTGGATTTTTTTTTAACTTTAATCTCTGTCTTGGCTTCCCCATTTGTGAAATCAGGATAATACTACCCCCTCACCTTGTAGGGGTGTTGTGAAGATAAATTAATATTTCTGAAGCACTTTCAGGCACTATAGTGATGAGCATAGTAGAAATGCCATAGAAATTAAATAATTCTGTCTTCAGAGCAGGATTTGAATAGTATACAGTGAGTAAGGCATTGGGGCTAAAATATTGAATAACTGCTTATTCAGTGTGTACCATTTACCCTTTGTGGTGGGGGGTGTCACATGGGAAAAAATGTGATCATATAATTAAAGACTGAATCATAATGCAGGTGCACAAGGGGGCTGAATTAAATTTTGGCATTCCTAAATGTTGAGTGCTTGACTTTGCAACCTTATAGTCTTTTTTAATACAGCTTTTTTTGTATGTAATATAAAATCTAAATTACTACTACCTTGTAGTAAACTGCTTCTAAGGAAGAAGTGAACTAACTAAAATATTGATTATTTAAAGGACAGTTATTCTAAGGATTTAAGTTAAGTAAAGAATATCTTGTCTGGAACATAAGCAATTAAAATAATGAGCCTCCCCCCCAGTCCTTCTGTAAGCCCAATTCATATTTTAAAATTTGTATTTTGTTACAATTCATATGATATCTGTTCTTTTACTCCCTGCATCAGGAAAATAATAATATTCATATGTATCGTGCTTTTCAGGAGTGTGGAGACTCAGAAAACAAAGCAAGGAAAGATGGGTAACATGGGCTATTAAAACATGCAGATTTTGTGTGTCTATTTTGGCAACAAGCAATCAATTTTCTAAATAAAACATATATTCATAATCATAATGTACCAAAAGGAGAGGAGATGGGTGGAAGAGCAGTTTTTATTTAAATGTGCATTTTTACTTACATAAAGAAAATTCTATCCAAGGCACTAGGCATCTTTTTGGTATATTAAAATTAAAATTGCAGCCATATAAACAGAAGTAAACCTTGCTTGCAACCTCTGCAAAACTAGGAGGGAAAACTAAAACTGCCCCAAAACCAAATCCCATGACTTGGTACACAAATTTCAGCCCTCAGTGCAAGCCTTTTTCTCCAAAAGTCTAGGAAAGAGAGTGGCTTTGCAATGTGCTCTGAATCTTAGTTCAATATTGGCTGCTTTTGGACAGGGTGGGATTCCAAAGTTAACGGAGAATACCCTGTCACTACCTCACATCCTTTTAAACAAAAGGGACTATGGTTTGAGCTCCTCTGTGGACTGCAATTATGGCAGTATTACTAGGGGAGAAAGGCAGGTCTCTTTAAAATAATTAGCTTAATAGTTGTCTGGACCACTGATCATGAAAACTGGAGATGTTCCAGAGGGTGGGAAGAAAAGCTGGTGTTTTGTCAATGGTGATTTTGGAGAATCTGTACAATTTAGGAATTCTGTTTGATATTGAAGACTGTGTGCATGTATCTGTATGCAGTGTTGTAGCTGTGTTGGTCCCCGGATAATAGAGAGAAGGTGGATGAAGTAAAATCTTTTATTGGACCAACTTATGTTGGTGAGAGAGAGACAAGCTGTGGAGCTTACACAGAACTCCTCAGGTCTTGGAAACTCCCTCTCACTTTTAAATACAAGATGGAACAGATTGTTTAGCATAAGTAGTTAACAAGTATTTCAAGGGATCATTCGAGGTGAAGTGGCCCGTTAACACCCCGCAGTTGGGGGTGTGCGTTGTAGAATGGGTTATAGATTGTAATTGGCCATAAGTGCAGTGCCCTTATTCAGTCCATGATTTTTAGTGTCTAAGAAGGTTATGAATTTATGCTCCCAGGCTCATGTTTTCAAAGTGTTGTGCAGGTTTCCTTTGGGGATGACGACTGATTGGGTCAGATATAGAATGACTGAAAACCATCTCCACCGAACAAGGACACTCCACCAGAGAAGTAGATTGCATCATGGAACAGGCCACCCAAACACCCTGAGAGAACTTGCTTCAACACAGAAATAAAACTCCATGCACATCCCCAGTGGGGTGGTAGATGACAACATTGGAACCCATAATGGAATAGCATCAAACACTTACAACCCATATTCAGTGGGGACCACATCCTGAAAAATCTTCCTGAACCCCCTCTTCTGGCCTTCAAACAACCCCTCCCCACTCCAAGCTTATCAGAAGTGAGCTCCCCACGGAGGAGGACACCAACTCAAAGCAGCACTAGATTCTGACAGAACAGATACAAAACCTGAATATATATTTCCACTGCTACAATGATCAACTCCCCCTATAGCATGCCTGTCAAGATCCCTGGGTCCTACACATGCCTATCACAACTTTGTAGTGCACTGAATGAGGTGTCCCACATGCCCCAGTAGCAACTATGTGGGTGAAACCAGTCAGTTACTATACTCTTGAATGAACTCTCACAGGAAAACGATAAACAAAAACACCACATCACTTGTGAGTGAACACCTTTTCACAAAGTGATCATTCTCACCTATCAGTCCTCCTCATCAAAGGAAAACTGCACAACACTTTCAAAAGACGAGCCTGGGAGCATAAATTAATAACTTTGTTAGACATTAAAAACCATGGACTGAATAGCAACACTGGATTTATGGATTATTACAACGATCTATAACTCATTTACAACTCCTCCTCATGCTTCCCCCTCCCCTTCTCTCCCCTCCCCTTCCCCCCATTACCGGAGGGGTGTTAACAGGCCACTTCACCTTGAATTGTCCCTTGAAATACATGTTAACCACTTACGCAAAACAATCTTTCACCATGCATTTAACTGTGACACTCAGGACATGTCTACACTTGATGCTGCGGCGATCGATGCACTGGGGGTCAATTTAGGGGGTCTCCTGTTGACTCTGGTACTCCACCAGAATGAGAAGCATAAGGTAAATCGACAGCAGATTGTCTCCTATTGACCAGTGCGGTGTAAGCTACGTAAATTCCAGCTACATTATTCATGTAGCTGGAGTTGCATAACTTAGGTCGGCTTACTCTGTAGTGTAGACAAGGCCTCTGAGTTACGGTATGTCTACAGCAAAACATATGTCACTCAGGGGCGTGAAATAAACACCCTCCTAAGAGACCTAAGTTACACTGACAAGCACTAGTGTGGACAGCGTTATTTTGGCAAGAGAGCTACTTTTGCTGCTCATTGGGGATGGTTTAATTATGTCGACAGGAGAGCTCTTTCCCCTCAGCATAAAGTGGCTACACAAGATCTTACAGTGGTGCAGCTAGTTAGACATAGCCTTAGTTTCCCAGCCCTGAAGAAGAGCTCTAGGGAACCTTGACAGCTTGTCTCTTTCACCAACAGAAGTTGGTCCAGTAAAAGATATTGGACCAACCTATATGTATCTGTGTTGACTCCATTTTGGATGTGGGTTTTTTTACTTTGTCTGTTACCTCTTACCTCCATCTTGGACTGGTATTCCTACAGGATAGGGCTGACAGAAGAGGGTTTTGAAATTTGAATGGTCTACCATTTCAAATACAAATAGCATGGTTAATAGAAATAACCCAGACGAGGGGTGGTAGCTTTTTCGCTGGGAGCGTGGCTCCTGTTGATAAAGCTCTGTCTGTACTGGCGCTTTTCAGCGCTAAAACTTTTGTCGCTCGTGTGGTTTTTTTCACACCCCTGAACAACTAAAGTTTTAGCACTGAAAGTGGCAGTGTAGACCCAGCCTAATTCCAGGGACTGGGAATATAGCCATGTGGTCTAAACTCTCAGGACCTGAGAGTGTGCCTAGGGATTCCAAGACAGGAACAGGGACTACACTCTTTTAAGACTCCAGGTGACTTAAAACACCGAGGGATAGGGTTACCATACATCTGGGTTTTCCCAGACATTGCCTATTTTTTGATCCTCTGTCCGGGCGGATTTTTCAAATAAGAGGCAATGTCGGGGTTTTTGCAGAGCAGGTGTTGCAGCTCAGAAAGAGTCCCAGTTGGTCCCTCCCTGTGTCTGCATTTGATTGGTCCCTCGCAGTTGCTGGATTCCGCACACCCGGGCCCCAGCTCCCAGCCCTGAGGAGGAAAAAGCCCCACAAGAAGGTGCTGATGGACGTCTGTCTCTGCGTCCCTGATCTGCGCCAGCTGCCATGCCGCTGTGACAGGGAGCAACACTGGCCTCAAGAGTGAGTCCCCAGGTACCTCTTTCAATACACACATGACCCCCTCCGCACCCTCCAAATACCCCTCTTCCCCCTCCAGCAGTATCCTCTTTTTAGGGACCTGAAAAATGGTAACCCTACCCAGGGATTCAGAGGCTAAGCAATGTGATGGGACTCCAGGAAGGGGTACCACTGTGGGCATTCTGCACCAAAAAATTAAAAATGCACACAATATTTTAAAATTCTGCAAATTTTATTTGTCATAATAACACTACATAGTCACGCCAGTTTCAATTATTTTGGTAATTTATTTCAAAATACTTGTCAGCAAGTATGTCCGTAACAATACGAACACACACAAATCCCCCCGGGGTAGAGAGTTAAAGAAACCACTGTGACAGTCCAGTTCCTTTTTTGCCCCCCACCCCCCTCCAGCCAATACGCCCAAACCGGCTCCCCTCCAGAGCCCAGCCACAGCCCCCCGCCCCTTGCCCAGATACCACCTTCCCCCCTGAGCCCAGCCGTGTCTACCCCACAGCCCAGACAACCACCCTCTTCCATCCCCAGAGCCCAGGGATCCAGAGGGAGAAACAACCTGATGTTTGGTCCCAGCCTTGCATGGAGTTTCCTGCACACTGCCCTCTCCTTCCCGCAGGGAACTGCAGGTGCCAAAAAACCTCTAGCTCACTCTCCTTCCCCCTAGTAGTGTCTTCTATGTGCGAGCTGGGCTCTGGCAGGTCCAGTAGCCCCTGGAGGCAGCTAGCAGCACTGCAGTGCATTTCTGGCGGGGGAGGAAATTCTGCACACACAACATTAATTTCTGAAAAATTCTTCATTGATCAGTGGTGCGCCAAACCAGATCTGTGACAACAGCTAATTTTAGGCTGACTAGCCTGATATCCATTCTAGGCAAAATAATGTCTGATAAAGGACTCTGTTAATAAAGAATTGTAATATAACTCAATCAACATGGTTTCAAGAAAAATAAGTAATGTCAAATGGTCTTGATTATGTACCTTGAGATCATAAGGTTGGTGGGTAAATGTAACTTTGATGTAATTAGGGCTGTCAAGTGATTAATTGCAATTTTTAAAAAATCATGTGATTAAACAATAGAATACCATTTATTTAAATATTTTTGGATGTTTTCTATATTTTCAAATATATTTCAATTACAACACAATACAGTGTGTACAGGACTCACTTGATATTTATTTTTGATTACAAATATTTGCACTGTAAAAAACAAAAGAAATAGTATTTTTCAATTCACCTCATACAAGTACCATAGTGCAATCTCTTTATCATGAAAGTTGAACTTACAAATGTAGAATTATGTACAAAAATATGTGCATTCAAAAACAAAACAGTGTTAAACGTTAGCACCTACAAGTCCAATCTGTCCTACTTCTTGTTCAGCAAATCACTCAGAGAAACAAGTTTGTTTACATTTGCAGGAGATAATGCTGTCTGCTTCGTTTACAATGTCACCTGAAAGTGAGAACAGCCGTTTGCATGGCAGTGTTGTAGCTGGCGTTGCAAGATATTTACGTGCCAGATGCGCTAAAGATTCATATGTCCCTTCATTCTTCAACTACCATTCCAGGGGACGTGTCCATGCTGATGACGGGTTCTGCTCGATAATGATCCAAAGCAGTGCGGACCGACACATGTTCGTTTTCATCATCTGAGTCAGATGCCATCAGCAGAAGGTTGATTTTTCTTTTTGGGTGGTTTGGATTCTGTAGTTTCCACAGCAGACTGTTGCCCTTTTTACAGACTTCTGAATGCATGCTGTACACCTCATCCCT
This sequence comes from Natator depressus, assembly GCF_965152275.1. Lineage (NCBI taxonomy): Eukaryota > Metazoa > Chordata > Testudines > Cheloniidae > Natator > Natator depressus. The sequence continues at coordinate 44,186,536 of NC_134234.1, forward strand.
TTCAGATTTTGGAAGGCACTTCAGATTCTTAACCCTTGAGTTGAGTGCTGTAGCTATCTTTAGAAATTTCACATTGGTATCTTCTTTGCATTTTGTCAAATCTGCAGTGAAAGTGTTCTTAAAATGAACAACATGTGCCGGGTCATCATCCGAGACTGCCATAACATGAAATGTATGGCAGAATGCAGGTAAAACACAGAGCAGGGGACATACAATTCTCCCCAAAGGAGTTCAGTCACAAATTTAATTAATGCATTATTTTTTTTAACAAGCGTCCTCAGCATGGAAGCATGTTCTCTGGAACAATGGCTGAAGCATGAAGGGACATATGAATCTTTAGCGCATCTGGCATGTAAATATCTTGCAACGACAGTTACAAGAGTGCCATGCGACCGCCTGTTCTCACATTCAGGTGACATTGTAAACAAGAAGCAGGCAGCATTATCTCCTACAAATGTAAACAAACTTCTTGTTCACCCAATCGCGAAGGGATTGTCTACACTGGCAATTTACAGCGCTGCAACTGTCTCGCTCAGGGGTGTGAAAAAACACCTCCCTGAGTGCAGCAAGTTTCAGTGCTGTAAAGTTCCAGTGTAAACAGTGTGCCAGCTATGGGAGCTGTGCCCCTTACTGAGGTGTTGTGGTGTGGTGTTTTTTTTTTTTTTTTGGAGTGCTGGGAGAGCTGTCTCCCAGCGCTGCGCTGCGACCACACAAGCCACGTTAAAGTGTTGCCACAACAGCACTTTAGCATTTCCACTGTAGACTAGCCCTGAGAGAAACAAGTAGGACTGGGTGGACGTGTGGGCTCTAAAGTTTTACTTTGTTTTTGAGTGCAGTTATGTGACAAAAAAGACTACATTTGTAAGTTGCACTTTCATGATAAAGGGTGCAGTATGGTACTTGTATGAGGTGAATTGAAAAATACTATTTTGTTTATCATTTTTACAGTGCAAATATTTGTAATAAAAATAATATAAAGTGAGCACTGTAGACTTCGTATTCTGTGTTGTAACTGAAGTCAATATATTTGAAAATGTAGAAAAACATCTGAAAATATTTGATTTCAATTGGTATTCTATTGTTTAACAGTGCGATTAAAACTGCTATTAATCATGATTAATCTTTTTGAGTTAATCGCGTGAGTTAACTGCGATTAATCAACAGCCTTAGATGTAATATATTCAGACTTCTCTAAGGCATTTGACTTCATATCACGTGGTATTCTGATTTAAAGATTAGCAGTACACATGATCATCATGGCACGTTAAATGAATTAAATTCATTAACTGACATCTCAAAATGTAATTGTTAGTCATGAAATGGGGATGTTTCTAGGGGGTCCTGCAGGGATCTGTTCTTTGCTTAATGTTAGTGGCTTTTAAGGTTGAAAAGGGAATGTGTATCTTTATTCAGGCTGACTTGCTGTTTATTCCTCTCCTCCTCCTGCTGTAAATGCAAGACATGTTTCTTTGACCTTGCCTTCTCTAACATAAACATCCAGCAGTAAAACACTCCATGTCCACTGCATGCATTTCTACCCCTGGGGAGAGGATGAGGGAACAAACACTTGACATTATTAGTCATACTGCTTAATGCACTACAGGAATGTGCTCAGATACTACAGTGATGAGCATGACAGAAGAACCTATCGAGAACAGAATAGAGTTCATAGGATCAGAGTTTCCCTCCAGGGAAGTCTTGTTGGCTTGTTGTTCATGTCAGGAAGGGTTTCTCTGAGCATGACTCCTCAGGCTCTTCAGTGAGTGCTGTTGTCTGCTTTAGGTGCCTGGTCTACACATATGGTGTGCTAGGCTAATACTTTGAAAAGCCTAACTAGCCTGTTTTGGTTCATTTTAAGCATAATGAAGATATAGGTCCTGGCTTGTGGTTAGCACAAGATAGAAGTGCCAGAAATTAACTGTAAGTGTTCCTATTTATGATTTACAGAAATCTTTTGTTCTTTTCAAATCCGCAGCCACTTTCTCTGACTCTCCCCCCTACCATCTGTACGTACTCACCATTAGGTGCACATACTCAGAAATGCCATGAGTTTGTAGGTGCTTTATTTCAATACATTACTTTGGCGAGTACCAGTAGGAATGCTGCAGTTTAATTCTGTATTAATTTCTCCATCATTATATTGAAGATTTGATCTTTAGAACTTGGATGTATTGTGATAATGCATGTAAATAAAATATAAAAAAATTAAACAAAATATCTGTTTCCAGTTTCATTATTCAAAGTTTTGTGCTTTTCAGTGTGCAGGGGAATCCATGGCTATTAATTGTTTTTCCCTTATCTAGTTTCCCAGTGTATCTGAAAATTGAAATCCCTAATAATTACTAATTTACCCCTAGTACTTGGTGTTTTAATATTTCATTGTTAATAACTAAACTGACTGCTATTGATTATACAATTTTTGGGGAGGTCGGTGTACTGCACTAGTCTGAGTTAATCATGCAAAGATAAAATAGCTTAAATCCAAGATTAATTTCTAATTGGATGAGTTAAATCCAAGTTACAGTATCTTAAAAGGAAGCTAGATATGGAGAATTTTAAATTAGTACTGCTGAGACTAAATTACTTTGTCATTAATAATTGTATCTGTTCTTTAGGATGTTTTCATTCTAATACTGTTGTTAATGGTGTACTCGAGTAGAATTTTATATATCTATCTATATCTAGAGAGAGAGTCTTCTTTAATTATCAAGGTTTCTCTGTTCTTTAGGGGAGTAAGCACATTCGATAATTAAACACTTCATTAGAGTTGCTATAGTACAGACACTTCAGAGGGAAATGAGAATGATGTCCCTTTGATGGGTTTAAGACAGAAGAGTATTCTTCTATCAGATATGTAGTTGAAAACATGTGGCTCTGTTTTAAGAAGCTGTCCTTAAAGTGTGACAAATTTAATTTAAATTCCAAGAGAACTTTTTACTGTAACTTAATATGTTTTAGTTGGAAAAACCACACATGATACTGATGCTTTTAAAGCTTCAGCACAATATTTTCTCTTGCTATTTTATGACTTTACTTAATTTTGACATTGATGATCAAATAATTTGAATAAAGGCCACATAGTAATATGGTGTCCCGGATCCCAGTCAGGATTGGGGCCCCATGTGCTGGGCATTGCACATACCTATAGAAGACCAGTCCATTCACAAGGAACCTAATGTACAAAAGGTTAGATCCTACAAAGTTCTAAGCAATTCCCAGAGGTGCATAGTACTCAATTCCTATTGACTGCAATAGAAGTTGGGGGGTGCTTAGCACCATCTTAAGTGGGTACTCAACACCACCTGACAAGGCAGTATTGTCCCTAAAAGATGAACATGTGGTGTAGGAAAACACCTTGGGGACTGGTAAGAATCAGAGTTTTGTAGATTACCTGCATGTACAACTTTCAGCTTTGTAGGCTTTTAAGTAGGTAAGTGAATAGTAACTTTAATAGATCTCTTAACAGGCTACCTACCTAACAGTTAGCAATTTGTAGTTGGTACATTTGAACTCACTTTTCTTTTTCTTTTTCCACTGTGTGGCAACTATTTTGGTTACATAGCATTCTTTATAAATATAGCTCATGCTCTTATGCCTTTGGTAAAATATTTACACAATATAATACACAATACAAAATTAGATTAAAATAGAGAAAAATGGATGTGCTGTCAATACTGTAGGATATTTCTTTTAACTAGTTCACTGGTCACTAAATTTTTTGCTTTACCTACAATCTCTACTAGCACTGTCATTACTTAGGTCTTTATATGGGTGGACCTGGTAGCACTGCCTGTACTTAAGTTTGCCTGACATTTTTGATTTCAGTACCCTATTTGGTTTCTTATGTGCTGTGTGAAGTTATTTTTTCAGCAATTTTGAATTTGTCACATTTTAATTTAATTGACTGTCCCTTTTTTGTGTTGAGATGGGAATAATAGAAGCTGTTGAACTACTTTCTCTAAACCAGTCATTATTTTACATACTTGTATCCTATCCCCTCTGTATTCACCACCTTCCTAAGGTAAACAATCCCAGCTTTTTCTCTCTCTCTCTCTCTCTCTCTCTTCGTATGAGTGCTTCCATTATATTAATTTTTTGTTGCCATTCTCTGAACCCCTGCTAATCCTAAAATCTTGGTTTTAGACAGATAATCAGTAATACACACAGTCATAAATATAAAGGGAAGGGTAAACACCTTTAAATCCCTCCTGGCCAGAGGAAAAACCCTTTCACCTGTAAAGGGTTAAGAAGCTAAGATAACCTCGCTGGCACCTGACCAAAATGACCAATGAGGAGACAAGATACTTTCAAAGCTGGAGGCGGGGGGGGGGGGGGGGGGGGACAAAGGGTTCTCTCTGTCTTTGTGTGTTTTTTGCCGGGACCAGAGCAGGAATGCAGGTCAGAACTCCTGTAAAGGGTTAATAAGCAATCTAGTTAGATATGCGTTAGATTCTGTTTTGTTTAAATGGCTGATAAAATAAGTTGTGCTGAATGGAATGTATATTCCTGCTTTTGTGTCTTTGTAACTTAAGGTTTTGCCTAGAGGGATTCTCTATGTTTTGAATCTGATTACTTTGTAAGGTATTTACCATCCTGATTTTACAGAGGTGATTCTTTTACTTTTTCTTTAATTAAAATTCTTCTTTTAAGAACCTGATTACTTTTTCATTGTTAAGATCCAAGGGTTTGGGTCTGTGTTCACCTATGCAAATTGGTGAGGATTTTTTATCAAGCCTTCCCCAGGAAAGGGGGTGTAGGGCTTGGGGGGAATTTTGGGGGAAAAGACGTTTCCAAGTGGGCTCTTTCCCTGTTATATTTGTTAGACGCTTGGTGGTGGCAACAATAAAGTCCAGGGACAAAAGGTAAAATAGTTTGTACCTTGGGGAAGTTTTAACCTAAGCTGGTAAAAATAGGCTTCGGGGGTTTTTCATGCAGTTCCCCACATCTGTACCTTAGAGTTCAGAGTGGGGAAGGAACCTTGACACACATGCTATTCCAGATGAGACCTTTGGGTGTGTAGTGGACCAGTGTTAACTAACATTGAGATATTGATAATAGAGTTGGTTACATTAAGTATCAAAGATATGAAACGGGGAATGTCTGCAAAAAGAGTTTAATATTCAGTTACAGTGGTTTTGCAAGTAGACTTGCATATGGTAATATGCGTTAGTAGTAGTTTTAAAGCAAGTGAAAATGAATATTTTTTTAAAATGTTTTTGCCCCTAATGTGCTAGCTTATTTACTTCATACCTTTTATAACTATAATAAACACTTAATACTCCCAAGACCAACATGGTAAGGGAACTTCCGTTATTCCCATTAGAGCCTACCAACTACCCATCACCAGCAAGGACATTTCTTACAGTTGTGTTGAAAATGCAAATCTGTTAAATATTAAAGAAGTCATGGTTAGTTTTGTGATTTGTGGATTACAAAGCTATTGGTAAGAGTGAAAGAAAATTAGGTCACAAATTACCTCCTTAGGCCTGGGCTACACTGGGGGGAGGGGGGGTTTCGAACTAAGATACGCAACTTCAGCTATCTTAGTTCAACTTACCTGGCCGTCCTCACGGCGGTGAGTCGACCGCGGTGGCTCCCCCGTTGACTTCGCTTACCCCTCCTCTGCTTACTCCACCACCCGATCCGGTGGATAGTGAAGACATACCCTAAGATAGTCCTGCTATTGGATGGAGGATTGGTGTGGCAAAGAGTTGCCTTCCCTTTCTTGCCTGGGTGTTAGAGAGAGAGAGACTGTGCAGAGCTGACCTACCTCAGAGCCCCACTGCTACAAGAAGGAAATGAAGTTGACAACATTTGTGAGCCTGCCAAGAACCCTGAGGTTGGCAAGCAATCACTTGTACTTCTTCTGCTTATATTTGGCTGTAAAAGTGAGTTATAAACTGATTTCAGATTACTTTGACTGTTAATCTTTTATATAGCTCAATTTCTCTAAAATATTGTTTTTCTGCTTTTTCCTGCCCATTAAAGGGTTGCCACCTTTCCTCTTATTTTAAAGGTTGTGTCTTTGTGTCAGATAGCCCAGGCCCTGAGCAAGCCAATATATAAGGTACTTTGGCCCATATTTCAGCAAGGTTCATACATTGTGATAAAAACTTACCATGAATAAAACATTGTTGGGTGCTGTTCTTTAACCTAAGATTGGTAATTTTTCACAGGATTGTCCCTAATTTCCTTCTCACGTAGGAACCTGCATTTGAAGTTTACAATCTAAATTAGACCTTGCACAGCAAGGAAGGCGGTCCCAAAAAAAAAAGGCAAGAAAAAGGGGAGGGGGGAGGCGTTATAGAACAAGTGTTACCACATTGGAAGATTGAGGTAAACTCCTTTTTATGAATCAGTCTTGATATTTTAAAAAAGTATCAATTTCAGGAAATGTATTGAAATACATGGTGGCAGCCAGAGATAACCATTATTATTTCTTCTTCTATTTAGACACACACAAAAAGCTACATTACAAGAAAATTGCATTTGCAAAGTTAGGCTCTCAAATTGTGTAATATATGAATTGTTCATGTAATCTTAATTAAGACCCCTTGTGCATATGCATTATGAAAGTCTAATTACATGATCATATACTATTTTAGAACTCTTGTCTCATTCAGTGAACGGGATGCACAGTGCTCAGAGTGGGTAGTTATTCAGTATTGCTTTTTCTTGATTGAATGTGTGGCCCCAGGACATGTTTATTGCACACCAGTCAAATCCTGCGCTCAATACAGTATTTTCTTATGGTCTTTTCCGTGGCAGTATTACAGTCACTGGGCTAACTGTGCCTCTAACTCCTCATCAATCTCTTTGAGTGCACTGGCTCTGAAGCTTCAAGCTGTCACCTCTCTGAGTGGAATCGGGTGAATCTCCCACTCAGACTGGGCTTTGGGATGCATTGCTGGAGTGAAAAAACAGATTGACAGGACCAGAAGAGTACCCAAAAGTTACCTACTACAGGACAGGCCCAACAAAAAAAAATAACAGAACGCCACTAGCTATCACCTTCAGCCTCCAACTAAAACCTCTCCAATGCATCATCAAGGATCTACAACCTATCCTGAAGGATGACCCATCACTCTCACAGATCTTGGGAGACAGGCCAGTCCTTGCTTACAGACAGCCCCCCAACCTGAAGCAAATACTCACCAGCAACCACACATCACACAACAAAAACACTAACCCAGGAACCTATCCTTGCAACAAAGCCTGTTGCCAACTGTGTCCACATATCTATTCAGGAGACACCATCATAGGGCCTAATCACATCAGCCACACTATCAGAGGCTCGTTCACCTGCACATCTACTAATGTGATATATGCCATCATGTGCCAGCAATGCCCCTCTGCCATGTACATTGGCCAAAGTGGACAGTCTCTACGTAAAAGAATAAATGGACACAAATCAGAAGTCAAGAATTATAACATTCAAAAACCAGTCAGAGAACATTTCAGTCTCTTTGGTCACTCGATTACAGGCCTAAAAGTAGCAATTCTTCAGCAGTCTCTCATTGGAGTCTGTTTTTGAAGTTTTTTGTTGAATTGGAATTAATTTGCAAACTGTACACCATTACATTAGGCTTGAATAAAGACTGGGAGTGGATGTGTCATTACACAAAGTAAAACTATTTCCCCATGTTTATTCCCCCTCCCCCCCACTGTTCTTGTCAACTGCTGGAACTGGCCCACCTTGATTATCACTACAAAAGGTCCATCACCACCCCCTTTCCCCCTCCCCCCGGCGCGCTCTCCTGCTGATAATAGCTCACCTTACTGATCACTCTCGTTACAGTGTGTATGATAACACCCATTGTTTCATGTTCTCTGTATGTATAAATCTCCCCACTGTATTTTCCACTGAATGCATCCGATGAAGTGAGCTGTAGCTCACAAAAGCTTACGCTCAGATAAATTTGTTAGTCTCTAAGGTGCCACAAGTACTCCTTTTCTTTTTGCGGATACAGACTAACACAGCTGCTACTCTGAAACCTAAAATAATAAACAGTCTGTACACATGCTTGCCTTCCCTAGGGCTTAACATCCTTGGCAAGCTTGGGAAGTCCCCAACTGCTTCAGACTCTCCCACAGAACCTGTCTCTGTGCCTGTCAGTCTGTGCATGTCAGTTCATTGACCGTTCTCTTTTCCCCCTTTCAGAAAGTCTGTTTAACCATTTAGTGTTCCTTTGACCTCTTGGCTCCCAGCCTTGGAAAAACAGCTATTAAATTTTGGCTGGAGTGTGGAAGTAGCATTTTCATTAACAGCCTGGCAGTTGTCTTGTAATAACTTGTGTTTATTGGGAGGCTGCTTTTCTAGAGCTATAGTGTTGTCTTCCTGCTTGTTTTCCCATTAGTTCCCATTAAAGTAAAGGAGTACTACTTTGGGTAATGGTCCCTGTTGTATTCCACTAAGACTTAAGTATGCATCTGGAGTTGGAGAATTTGAAAGTAGTGTCCATTGATTTGCTCAGGTGTCCTGGATCGCCTCGTGCTTCTATCTGAGGTGATAAAGGGCATGGCAGGCTGACCACATCTCCAGTTCCTTCTCATCGCCGTATGGTCCAGATTGGAACTCTGTCATTGTTTCTGATGCACTTCTAAAAACAGTAGTTGTACAGAGTTTTATAGTAGTTTTGCTATTTTTTTCTTTCTTAGTTTTAATAGTTAATAGTTTCATAAAATCATTATATAGCAAACAGCAACATGTCTGCCATAGACACTATACTAAGGTATCTGAGTGTTTCACAAACAATTTTTTTTCTTTACAGCATCTCTGTGAAATAAGATGACAGTATTTCCTCCAATTTTACAGGGAACTGAAGCACAGAAAGATTAAGACCAAAATTGTCCACTAATTTTAAGAGTCCAACTTGAGATGCCTTGGGCTTTATTTTTATTTCAGAATATTTAGCGTTTGTGTAGCACTTTTTTGTTCAGAACATAGCTCCTAGTGATTTTATTTGCAATTGTGAATGCACAGTACTTCTGCAGATCAGGCCCCAGGTGTCTCAGGGCATGCAGAAAATGAGGAACATACTGTTGACCACATGTGAAAAGTTTGGAGTCAGTGACTTGCCCAGGACCACCTACAGATTCTGTTGCAGAGGCAGGGATAGAATCTGTTTCTCCAGGGTGGCTTTGACTGCCATAACCACAAGACCATCCTTTTTCTTCCTGCAGTCCTCTGCCTCATTCATTACATACTTTCCAACTTTTGTAATACAATAGAACCTCAGAGTTACGAACACCAGAGTTACGACGAGCTGACCACAGTCCTCATTTGGAACCGCAATTACGTAATCAAACAGCAGCAGAGACTTAAAAAAAAGCAAATGCATTACAGTACAGTGATAAATGTAAACTACTAAAAAAATTAAGGGAAAGAAGTTTTCTTCTGCATTGTAAAGTTTCAAACCTGTATTAAGTCAATGTGCAGCTCTAAACTTTTGAAAGAACCACCATAATGTTTTATTCAGCGTTATAAATATTTCAGAGTTATGAACAACCTCCATTCCCAAGGTGTTCGTAACTCTAAGGTTATGCTGTATAGAAATAACTGTATCACTCACTCTGCAGTCTTGACTAATTGCTTGAGTATCGTCCCTCCTATGCACTGAATGAAGTACGGGTCCTGTGGAAACAGTATAAGCTAGTTTTGTTCAATTACTATCATAATATTTATGAACAAGGGGGAAAATTAAGGCTTCACAACTGCTGCAAATAGCTGAGGAATGTTGAGAGTCATGAATCCTGGATTCTATTCCAGGTTTGAGAGGGGAGCGTTCTCTACTGGTGTGTTCCTTCCTTCAGCATGTCCTACATTTGCCTCTATCCCCTACCTGTCCCTCTTTAGCCTGTTCTCTTCTGCTGCTTTCCCTCCTCCTCTGACCTGCCTTAGCTTGCTGCTGTCTACCCTAGCCTGCCTTTGTTGTTGTCTTTTTTTGAACAAGTCAGGTTACTCTCACCTTCTCTGTATTACTTGGGAGCACTGATAGCACAGGAGAGAGAGTCTGTTTGTTGTCAGTTCCAGTTCCCAGGGCCATAGTGGCCCTGGCTGTTGGAAGGAGCGGTTGACCAAAAAGTCCTACTCTGCTCTGGACTGGAGCATGCTTACTAGCTGTGTGCAGGTAGAGCATACTTGGGGTAGACAGAATCTTCAGAGAATAATTGTCTAGCCTGTCACAAACCCTTATGAAGCATGTGCAAACAGATTGGAAACCTTGTTTTACTTAGTGTTCTGGGTTCCGCCTCATAGTGCTTGTGGGACAGGAAAGACCCTGGTGGTGTGTGTGCGGTTAAAGACCTGGCTTCCCAGAGGTCCAGGACAGGTAGCCCTTTTCTCCTATTGCTCCTTGTAGCTGCAGCTGCTAACAGGCTTCAAGACCAAATGTAAAAATAAAATAAATAGCATCCCCCTCCCCCGCTGTGCACAACTTCTAGTTTCAGGTATTTCACATTTATTAATGGTGAACTAGAAGAGTCTTTAGTCTGCAGGGCTGAACAAAATGCTGAATTTACTGCTGAGTTTTAAACTGCTTCGAGGATTTGATTGGTAGGAACAGGTTTTTCAGTATGAAATTTTAGTTTTGTGAGGTTTGGAGAAAAGGGAAGATAATTTTCCTTACATGCAAGTTTTAATTAATTTAATGTACCTCTTGGGATATAAAAGTATGCATGATTTTTCAAAATCTGTACTGTGAGTGTTTCAGAGTAATAATTTTTATTTCTATGTAAGCTGATGTACTTGTAATTTTATCAGCAAATTGTTTATACCCCAGATTTCTTCACTAAAGACTAACTTCTCATATGTGATAAATGTAAAATTGTGTTCTTGAAGTTATTGTATTGTATAGGACCTTAAAATGTTTTCTAATATAATAACTACTTGTATTTGAGGTTATCAATCTAGGTGCTGGTAGTTAATACAGCTTAGTTCTTATTTCTAAGGTAGCAAGCCGGGCATTAAAAACTACCAAAGGATCAAAAGAACATGATTTACAGAACTTAAATTGCTTGGAAGCTGTTATCTGAGTAGTGCATAAGTTTGCTCTGAATGCACATAGCAGTGTGTTTAAAAACTTCTTTTCTTCTTTCACAGGAAAGATGATAAAGATTATGCTTTAAAACAAATAGAAGGTACTGGAATTTCTATGTCTGCATGCAGAGAAATAGCAGTAAGTAACAATCTCTTTTTATCATCAGTAAGATTTTAATAAAGTATTTTTTGAAGTGAATGCATCTTAATTTAATGTTTTAGTTTCAATGAATCCTCTACCTTTCTAAATACAGAAGAAAATCTTAAATTTGAGGTTTAAAGTAAACCTAATTCCTTTATATAAGAGTTTGTCTATTAATTTTTCGCTGAAGAATGGTGCAATTCCTAACTTACATTTTATTATTGCATATTTAAGCATAATAAATCATAATTATCTGTACCTCTGAATGCATATTGATTAGTACTGGAAATAAGTGTATGATTTTCTCTTTATTAAAATAGTGACTGTCTGAACTTTGTTATATTTTTCAGCACTGTTCGTTTATAGTAAGTTTGGGTATAGTGGTTTAATTTTAGTTTACAATTTATTTCCTTTCCCATTGAAAGACATTGTACCCTTAAAAGTAATATAGCCATATCTGATCGCTAGGGGAGCGCTCAAAACAAATTTCCAATATCTTGGCAGATAGCAGATATCAAATGCAATTTTGTGTCTGGATATTATGTCGGTCTGTGACTTTTTTTCCTGTCTAATATTTAAAGAGGAAAATCATAGAACTACATTTTAATGCAAATAGTTAATGTAAGACAGAATATATACATCCTGTAAATATTCTATTATTCATATAGAACACTGATTAATTTTTTAGATTTGCCAGTGCACCAGATCCACTTGGTGATATTAAGACCCTTAATTATTTAAATGTCAAGAATTTGGTGATTCACTAATTTTAAATAAAAATTTTTTTCTTTGGTTAAGTGAGCTGTCACTTCTTCGTAAAATACAAACTCATGAATCTTTAAATATATCTTTTTGTTTAGGATCATTTTTGTGTGGATCCCTTGATTTCTTATTTTGTTCCCAAATGATTTCTTAACGGTGCAGAAACATTGTTTGTGGATGCAGATAATTGACCGTTCTGGTAAACATCTTCCTGAAATTAATGCTTAGTTTTTTTTATGAAAAGTTGATATGAGAGAGGTGAGGTGTGATGCTTTTGATTTTGATAATTTTATTACTTTATTACCAATGAAATACATAATATAAGATTAGAATTGTATTTTAAAGACCTAAGCCAAGACTGAGACATGACTAGTGATTTTTGGGTGCCTAGCCTAAGACATCTTAAAGGGTACTGACTTTAGAGAATAAATGCTCAATAGTACTTCCTGAAAATCGGTCCATTCTATTGCAGTTCAAGTTAGGCACCCAGACACTGAAGGTCTCCCTCCCTCCTCCCAAAAAAATCTCCAGTCACTTTTGGAAAACTTGACCTTTTCTTAAAAGTGGAAAATCCTAGGTGTGTTTTTTTTTTTTTTTTTTTGTTTTTGTTTTATTAACTTGTTGTGGATATGATAGTGTGACATAGAACTGAGTAAGACTGTGAAGGTCCATGAAAGAGTTTTGGTGAGAGACTCAACATTTTATGAAATAACATTCTGTACATACTTAGAATGCTGCTATTATTTAAGGTTTCTTGACACTTCCCATTATAAGACCCTGTTCTCAGTTGCTTATAACTTTGTGAAACTCTAGCCATTTGGGCTGAAATTTCCCATACGAGTATCTGCTGCAGGCTGAAGTTGTTTTGGAGAATTACAGCTAAAACAGTTCAGGTGTTTCAAAGAGAGAGTAGGTGAAAATAACCTTTTTTTTTTTTTTTTTTGCCAATGTTAAACAATGCTCATAACGGTTGCACCAAGAAGCTATAGTCCCTCACTGATTTGGAGTGGGGTCTTGAAATTTGGTAGTGGGAGTCACCCTTGTGATAAGAATGTATCTTTTGCTGTGCCCATGAAAAGTCACCTAAATTTGGCCAGGTTATGAGCCTCTGAAAATGTCAGTTTGCACATGCTCAAGAGAGACTTGTTTGGATACCAAATTCTCTAAAGATTCCAGTTTTGAACATGCTCTGTCCCAGGGCTGCAGGGACTGAACAGGACTTTTTCTGCAATTGCTCTTGGACACCAGGGGCCACTATAGTGCCAGCTGTTTGGAACTGAGAGTGGGGAGATGCTCACAGTGCTCTTGCTGACTGGATCCAGGAACTAAGGAGAATGCACAGCAGTGGGATGCAGAGGGGTCAGGAAAAGGAGTGGGAGGGTGAATGGATTGTAGGAGCCAAAAGGTTCAGGAGGAGCAGAAGGGGTAGGCAACAGAAGCTAGCTGGGTGTGGCAGCGGGTGTACAGGGGCAGAAAAGTCTATGTTCCTTCCTTACAGAACTTGGAATTGAACCTCAAAGTCATCAGTTGCTGTATTCCTTTATCAGCAAATAGCTGTGAAACCTACTGGCAAAGTGTGTCATCCTTCCTTCTCCAGGGATTGGGTCACATAGAGAATAACAGCCAGCTGGGGCTTCCAGTAACTCCATTTAAATCAAGTGAATTAGAAGATTACTATTAGCAGTACCTACGATATGCTAGGTGCTGTCTAAGCACACAGGAAGAACAGTCCATTCTGCTTTCTGAGCCCCTCTGCCCCATCCCTTCGCCCTTGAAGCATTCTGTTTGGTTTAGGGCACTGATGTTTGTTTAATTATCCAGCTGTGGATCTAAAGGTTCTAACTCTTCTTATGATCCAAGCTGAGGATTAGTAGGGTTCCACAGTATGGAACTTCTGTTTTTCAGGGTTTTTTTTAAAAAAGGAAATTTCCTTAATTACCTTTAAAAAATGTCCAGAGAATCCAATTTTCCAGGGTAGCAATCAGCTGCCTTAAGTGTTAGACCATTCCTTCCTGCAATCCACTCCCTCGTTCACTACATTCTTTCCAACATTTTCAGCAAGGCAGGGGTCCTGTAGACAAGTCTCCTTTCATACACATCCCTGATTCATCCCCAGAGCGTCAACCATTGTGTGAATTGATTGAGTCTGGGTTCCTGAGAGGGAAAAATAGTATGTGACCATATAATTAAAGACTGCGCTGATACATTCTGTGATAAAGTTCCTCCTCTGCCTTGGTGGGTTCTGCGCTTTCTGGCGGATTTGCTTGCCTCAGAGGTTCATGGCAGTCCTCAGTTTGGCTCATTTTGTTAGTGGCACAAACCTGCCATTCACTCAGCTAACCTCATCACTGGCCAGCATGGGGAAAAGGAGAACAATCCCCGCAGTCTCTGCTGGGCCACCTAATGCGTCGGGGAACAGGCCAGAGACCTTCCCCTCTGGTGGGACCCACAGTCCAGATCAACTCCTCTTATATCAAATAGAGAGTTGGGGGGGGATGAGGGAGAACCCAGGCCCGCCCTCTACTCCGGGTTCCAGCCCAGGGCCCTGTGGATTGCAGCTGTCTATAGTGTCTCCTGTAACAGCTACGTGACAGCTACAACTCCCTGGGCTACTTCCCCATGGCCTTCTCCCAACACCTTCTTTGTCCTCACCATGGGACCTTCCTCCTGATGTCTGATAACGCTTATACTCCTCAGTTCTCTAGCAGTACGCCTACTTGCTCTCACCTTCTTGCACACCTCTTGCTCCCAGCTCCTCGAATGCATCTCACTAACTGAGGTGAGGTCCTGTTTAAACCAAGTGCCCTAATTAGCCTGCCTGTCCTAATTGATTCTAAAGTAGCTTCTTAATTGGTTCCAGGTGTCCTAATTAGCCTGCCTGCAATAATGGGTTCCAACAACTTCCTGATTGTTCTGGAACAGCCCATTATCTTACTCAGGGGAAAGAGACCTGCTTAATCTAGGTTAAAAAAACCCTAAATGAACCTATATTACATTGACTTTATTATCTTGGAGCCAGCTGGTACAATGAGTTAAAAGATCATTGCACCACTATGCTAGACACTGTTCAAAAACCTAGGAAGACTATTCCTCCCCGTCCCCCCAGTCTGCATTAGGGCAGTCTGTTTTAGTGCATTGTCATTTGATTTATTCACTTTGTTGCCTAACCTTTTTACTTTATCAATTAGCTTTGTCATTAGATGGTCTCTTGACCTCGTAGTTCCTTTGTAATATTTGTCCAGCACTTCAATAGTAAATGGCGCTCTATTAATGTAGTATAACCTAATGATCCAGTGGTTCTTAACCTGGGGTGCGAGATGTCCTTTCTGGGGGTGCGAGACATGCCATTTTTTTTAGAAGGTAAATCATCGAAAACACATTAAAGAGAGGCACGTAAGTACAACTACTTGGTTTCATCAAACCTATGTATTTATTAACATTATATATTTTTAACCATTACAAACAGGCTTAAAGAACTGACCTACTTCAACGATTTTTGATAAGGGGTGCGAGAACATATTTTGAGAACCAAAGGGGTGCAGGCTGCAGTAAAGGTTAAGAACCACTTCCTTCTGGAATTTTATATGCACTGTAGCCACCACAGTTTGCTGTGGGTAGTAGGCTGTGAAAAATCCTTGTTCTCTAAATATGCAGAGTCTAGCAACGTTTTAGCATGAGATCAGATTAGGAATGCTCCACAGATGAAATTCAGAGTCGTTAAAGTACTACCTTGCTACAAGAGATGCAAACCTACCCATTGAAGTATAATGGTTAGTAACTGTTTGAACTATCAGCGCTTTTGCTTTGGCTGCTGAGGAGTATTTTGCTATCAGGAAAGTTTCTGTGCAGTTTAGCTTTGTAGTGAAATGGGGACTTCTGTGAATTGGCATGGTGGTTTTGTCTGCTCAGGACTGAGGTGGATGGACAAAAATGTGTGGGGAAAGCTTGTTTTGCATCTGGATGCTCTATTTGTATATTATAGCTAGTTTTTTTGGTGCAGTTCCTTTTCTTTTGGGGTTTGGTTCTGGGATAGGGTGGAATGATTTAAACCAGTGATTAAATCACTGATTTGATTTAATTTATTTAAATCAGTAAGCAGGAAACCTTGATTTAAATAATCTATTTTAATTGTTTTGCATTTATACTTATTTTCCTAAAGAGAGGTTCATTCCCATTGTTTGGTGTAACCATTAAAACATGTCGCTTTGCAATTAAACATAGCCTCTACACTAAAGTTGGTATTTCTTTTTTGCTAACCAGGAGGATACACTATATCTATACACACTTATTTAAGCAGTTTTATAATTGAACATGCCTTTATTCAGATTCTTAATTTTTATTTTTTCATGTTAGACAATGATGACTGACACACACACACACACACACACCCATCCCCACACACACACACCTATCCCCACACACACAGAGAGAAATGTGTGTTTTAAACTTGTGATTTGTGTCAAACTGTGTTTGGCTGGAAATTGGAATTCAATTAAATGTACAACAGCATTTAAAAATTGTATTAGTTAAATAAAACTAAATTGAATGTGCTAGATACATAAAGAAAAACGTTGATCAAAAGATATTTTGCATTTAAAACTGACTTATTAAACAAAGGAAGTATTATCTGTAGTTTGAATTTTAGCTGATACCTTCTGGTCACGAAATCCTTCAGGTTTTGAGAACTTCTAGGTCTCATCCTCTCCCATATTGTTTTTGTTCGTAGATTGGAAGAGGAAAAAAAGCTTTGCTTTTTCAACTCCCATTTGGTGTCTCAATTTGGAGTGAACTAATCCAAATTAAGAAAATATTTTCTCGGCACCTGCAGAAAAGGCTACTGCTGCCAAAAGCTATTTAGTGCGTCTTCAACAAACGGTGGTTCTAGGGGCTTAGCCCGTGATTTCCAGCAATTCAGTAGTTTGCCTTGCTGCCAAAGTTTTTAAGAAAACTTATACTGCTTGCATGGTTCACCTCCAGCCCTGAAATTCATTGTAGTTGGCATGATTATTATATGCCAATGCTATAGCAGTGTATTTTTTTCAACTGTTAGGCATCTACCCTTGTACATTGTTGAGAATATTGTTATGAAAATGCAGCAGAGAATTGCTTCTTCATTGCCTATAATTTAGCTTTGTTGGGGTTTTTTTCTACACTGTTCCTTGAAGTTCTTTCCAAATTTCAACAATATCAGCAATAGAACAGCTATCCTTTTGTAATTTATCCAGTGCTATGGAAATAGGATTCAGTATGTTCAGCATATTTTCTGCATTTCTCTTCAGTTCAATTTTTAGTGGTGTTGCATATTATTTTGTTTATTTAAATGGTTTCAATAAATTCTCATAAATTTATACCTTAATGTAGATTGTCATAATTTCACATTTAATTTTAAATAGGTTTATTTTGAAGTTAAATGCATTTTTCTTTTTTAATCAGAAATATCTAATCTTTTTTTAATCTATTTTTTTTATCCATTATCCTGTTGGGAGGAGTCGCTCAAGATGGTAGTAGGAACTGTTCTAAATTGTGAAAGTAATAAGTTCTTTTCCATATATAAGAGAACTTCCTGGGAACTCCTTTTCTTAAGGATGATTGATCGATCAAGCCAAAGGATGGTTCAAGTCTGGAAGGGTATTTCATCAACCCTGTTGGTTAGGTGAAGGAAACATTTTCCACAGTAACGAATTCTTGTCTGGGTGGTTTAGAGAAACCATGTTAGCACCTCCCTTACAAAGCAATCTTAATGGTTCTTGTCAGAAGGTATTGACATCATTTTCTTAACAGAGGTAGTCAGAAACTTTTTGAATGAGAGTCAGATTCTGTCCTGCTAGAGAGTCCAGAACAGTGGTGTCTGACTTTTTTTTCAGCCTGGGTGTTGAACATGCTTTATAAAAATCTGGGGGGAGGGGTTTGTCATAAATATAATCATAATAATTTGGGGCAGCGGTTCTCAAAGTATGGGACGCACCTCCCAAGGGAGGTACGGGAATGTGTAAAGGGAGGCTGTGGTACTCTGTGCCTGAAAGCAGCACCCTAGAACCCCCATATTCACTACTGTCATAATTATATGATTTGTACAAAGTATGCCTTCTGAGGTATCATTTTAGAAGTCTTTATCTGTTGAACTTTAATATCCTGTTGGATTGTATGTGCTATCATTGTGTTTGAAGTTATGAAGTTTTGCTATATATGTGTTACTGAACTACGTTGGAAGTTGGAAGTGCCCACAACCAGCCTTTCAGGTACAACAGTGGAGGCGCCAGATGTGCTAATGGCCTGTTAAAGGGAATGCACACTCACAAGGATTGTCCCAGGAACCATATGCAATGGAGACTTCTCAGAGATAGCACGTACACAATGGAAACTGATTGAGCCAGGAAACAAGCATAGATGTTTCCAGCAAGTAGGAAGAAGCTATGAGAGGGGGAAGTGACATCGTTTGGCCTCCCTTCCCCCCCCCCCCCCCCAGCTCAACATCTGGAGTACAAAAATTTTGAAGGGGGGAGGTGGTCCCAGGCTGGAAAGGAGAGTCCCAGCTTGTATATTAAGGAACTATACCATCAGGGTGAGACACTGCTTGATTTAAATCCAGTCTAGTTTATAGAACTAAGACTGCAGATTTATTTCTTAAGTAACCAAGTTTGATCTGTATGCTTACTACTTATAATCACTTAAAATCTATCTTTCTGTAGTCAATACATCTGTTTTATATTTTACCTTAAAGAGTGTGCTTTGGTTGAAGTGCTTGGGAAATCTGCTCAGTGTACAAAAGCTGATGCATGTCCTCTCCACGCTGAGGGAGGGGCAGGCTGGGTAATAAACTTAGACTGGTCAGGCTTCTGACCAGGGCAGGACAGTTCAGTCCTGGGCTCCTAGGCTGGAGAGTTGGGGGAATTGTCTGGAACCTCTCTATTGTTAGTTCATAAATGGCTAGGAGATGCATTCATGTAACTCAGCTGGGTGTGTCCCTGCCTATGGGTGGCTGTGTAAGTGCAGTACCTGGAGAGGCTTGCAGCTTGTCACAGCATCACAGTATGAGAGGGAACAGAGGTTGGTATGCCAGAGGGCTCAGCAGTACCCCAGTTCCAGGTTGCAACCCAGGGAACCCATCACAGAGGCATGAGTGCTGTGTGTGTGTGTGGTGGTGGGTTTAATAGCTTTGGCTGTCAGCCCTGGGCAGCTGAGACTCATGCAGAAGGTTCCATTCAAACCCGGGGTTAGAGGATAAAGGGGACAGCTGGAGCCCAAGCTGCCGTGGGCGGAGAGCTGTTCGTCAGAGCCCATATTAAATTCAGATAGATGAGTCTACTGATATATCAAATGCTGCACAGCTACTGGTATATATTCGTTTTGTTACAGCAACAGAATTAAGAGGGGATTTCTGTTTTGCCATTGACTTCCAACACGAGGAACCGGTAAAGAGCTTTTTAAACTATTAAATAATTTTGTCCAAGGCACAGGCCTTGATTGGGGACATTGTTTTGTAATTTGCAATGATGGAGCACAATCTATGACAGGACAGGGTCGTGAGAAGGCTACAAAAAGTGGACTCTACAGCAATCTGGAATCATTATATGATCCACAGACAGGCAATGGCTGCTAAGAAGATGCCAGAGGAGGTCAGCAATGTTCTTTCAGTTGCAGTAAAAATTATAAGCTTTATAAAGTTGCACCCGGTTAATTCAAGGGTTTTTGCCATTTTATGCAGTGATGGAGGCCATACTTAACACAGTTGTTATGTGCAGAAGTTTGTTGGCTGTCTTAGGGCCAGGTGCTGACAAGATTATGTGAACTGCGTGAGGAAGTCTGTATTTTTCTTGCCGATAATAACTTGTACAGCATTTCAGTGACACTTAGATATCCTTGTTGTCATATCTGGCAGACATATTTGAGCGAATTAATTCTTTGAATGTGTCACTTCAGGGATGAGATGCAAATGTTTTCATTGCTAATGATCGGATAACTACATTCACTTACTAACTTGAACTGTGGTCTTCACATGTGAAGCAGGGATCTATTTCCATATTTTCAACAGTGGAGAGTGTTGTGCAACAGTGCGGTGATCTGTCAGTTGACAGTATCCAGGATGTAATTGTTCAGCACTTAGGCGGGCTGCAGGAGCAGTTTTGTGAATACTTTCCTGAAGTGGGCAAAGACAAATGTAATCAATGAGATCAGGAACCCATTCAGCTTTAAGCCGAACCCAAAAATATGCTGTCCTTAAAAGAAGAGGAAATCCTTATGGACCTGTCAAGCGACAAAGAACTGCAGCACAAATTTTCACAAATGCCAGTTGCAGACTTTTGGTTATCAGTGGGATCTGAGTTTAATGTGTTAACACACCAGGCTCTTAAAGCCCTCATTCCTTTTTCATCCACCTACCTGTGTGAATGAGCCTTCTCAGCATTAACCATAATCAAAACAAAGTATCGCTCCCAGCTTGCTGTTGAAGATGACTTACATCTCTTCCTTTGTACACTGCAATTTCGAATGCTACTACTTTGGACAGTGAGGAAACACACCCCTCCCACTGATAATATAGGACAGCTGGATATTGTACTGAATTAATATATCCTTGTTTAGTGTCATGTTTTCTAAAATATTTGTGGAGTTTTATTTTAGCTGCTTCCATTTGTACATTCATTTTTTGCAACATATAGGATTTTGTTTGTTTATATTGTGTTAGTAAACTATGGGGAGGAGCAGTAATTTTTTTTTTTATAGTTCAGGAAGGCTCACTATGACAAAATTTGAGAACTCCTGCACTATTGCACTCCCTTTATTTCACTGGAGCAGCACATAAGGAGCAGAAACCACATACCCAGAGCAAGACTATCTAAGCAAGAGATGATGTATCTGGCTCTTATGCATCCCTCTCCATAGCTTCACATGGGGTGAGGAGGGAAGTGGCTGGGAGCATGCTGAACGCAGGTTATCTTCAGTGGTGTATGGTTCCTTGGGGGCCATAGCCAGCTCCTGTGAGCAAGACTGCTCTGACTGTGTAAGGACTGGAACAAGAAATCAGGGAGCCATAACTGGTTGACTTCTCATTTTCCACTCTGTTGGGCTGCCCTAGCTGGAGGGGAGCTGTCCTTTGCTAGGCACTCTCCTAGGCTGAGGCAGAGCCAATTGAGCTCCTCACGTAGGCTTCCACAGCCTGTCAGAGAGACTAAGCAATGGAGTTACTACTTCTCTTCCTTCCATGTGGTGTAGCAGGCAGCAGTAGGGGAGCTGCTGCAGTGCTGTTCAGAGCACTGCAGTCCATGTTAGGGTTGATGGCAAAAGATAGTGGGAGGCAGCTGGGAGGGTTGATGCCTCCTACCTTCATAGCAATGGGCTGATTCAAACACTTCTGTTGAAAAATTGCAGTGATTACTTGTTTTCAGTTTGTGACCAAGTATACATTTTCTTAGCAGTCATGCCCAAGGACCACAAAACATAGAGTTGGAGGAAAAAAGAAGGCATATGAAGCCAGGCATGCTATCTTTTTTGTCGTCTTTCCTCGGCAAAGTTTCTGGATGAAGTAGGAATCCAAGGCGGTTACGTAAACAAATCATAAAAGCAATTGTTTTCTAGTGTAATCAACAAATCAGGTGTTGCCTTTCTTCATCTTGCCACAATAGAGTGTTCTACAAAGAACTGAGTGACTTTGTTAAGCCATTACCTGCAACAGGAATTAAATGTCAGTTGCCTGATACCGTTAGCATTTCTGTGACGCCCGATCAACCGTTAAAGTCTTTCCCTTTGTGTAACTTTGTGGAACAAGGCTGTTTTTTCTGCTTATCCAGTTTTGATGATTTTCAGTGGCTGTTATTCTGAAGCTAGTGATATCATAATTGTTTCTACCATTGTACAGCTTTTAGGCACAAACTACTTTTGACAAAGTACACAGATGAAGCTTTTAGACCATCTGGATTTTCTTAATATGAAAAAGATGAGAAAAATTTGAGGCAACAAGCTTCTTCATGTCACCACAAAGCAATTGTGTTTTTCAAAAGACCACAAAGAACTTAGCATGTCACCAACATTTTCAGTACTCTTGGAAGAAAAAGGAAAATAGGAAGATCCTAATGAAAATAGTAAGTAGTATAAATTATGTTTCCAGACAAAGACTAGTATTTGCGAGGCAGTTATACTGAACAAGCTGAAAATATGCCCTTATATGGCGAGGTTGACTGTAACTTTATTCAGCTGCTTTCTTTGCAGGCAGAATATATTTCAGGGTATCTGAAAGAGTCAAAACAAATTCACAAGTCCGATTATTCAGAATGAGATAATTGAAATTATGGCTCTTAAAATCAAGAGTGATATTTCTGATAAAATTTCTGGAGAGTGAATTATGCTTGAGGAAACAGACTTCTCCAACAAAGAGCAAGTGTTTTGCCTGCAATATGTGGATGATAACAGGGAAGTTCATGAAGAGTTCATTGAATTGCACAATATTGCCTGTACATCAGTGCAGGAAATCGTATCCGTAATTAAGATATATTATTGCATATAAATCTGAGAATCAGCAATTGCAGACAATTGATATGGCAGGCTTAGTATCAAATGTAGCAGTGTTTCTCAACCTTTTTGTGCTGGTGACCCCCTCCTACACTAAGACTGGAAAAAATTGTGACTTCCTACCTTAAATATCATTATGCAAATTATGAATAATACTGGCCAACCAGCGTTAATAAGCTAATGTTTCAAACCAACACAAATATATTGAGTAATTTCAGTTCCTATACTCTTTTATGTTACCAAAGAGATTTCTTGCCCCCCAAATATGCTGTCATTAATAGTAACAGGATTCACACAATCACATGATTTCACTGCTGCTTCCTGTCTAGACAGTGGTGGTGTTCTTCCCAGCTAGCAAATAGTGTGTGCACACTTTTCAGCGAGGTCATCTTGTGCAGTGGATAAATTTGTAACAAGAGCGCAACCAAGTACTTCACAGAATGAAGGCGTGAGAAGGTGAAGTGCAGAAAATACGATTGCATCTGTTCTAATGTATGGTTTTACAGTGATCGGGGGAAAAAAAGCTCATTGTGTTGTGTGTGCAAGTGCAAAGTTCTGAAAGCATGAAATCTTCAAAATTAATTTGGTGTTTGGAAAGTAAATATTCACAGTTAAAGAACAAGCCTCTTGAGTTCTTTAAGGGAAAATTGAACAGTTTGAATAGTCAGCAAACACTGACGTTGAATACGAGTAATGTCAGTAAGAATGCTCTTGAAGCTTCATATCTTGTCACTTTGTATTGCCCAAAGATGTAGGGCATATACAATAGCTGAGAATCTCATAATTCCTGTGGCATTAGATATGGTTACAAGCATGCTCGGCCACGAAGAGGCAAATAAGCTGAAAGCTATTCCTTTGTCAAATGATAGAGGTTTCGAGGTGTATTAATGACCTGGTTGATGACATTTGTGAGCAGTTGGGAAATTTTTTTTGAAATGCAAGTTTTTGTCTGTTCAGTCTGATGAATCAACAGATATTTCAGGCTCAGCGCAGATCTTAGCTTTTGTTCAGTATAATTCAGATACTACTGTTGAGGAAAATATGCTCTTCTGTAGAGTGCTGCCTAGCCTCACGACTGGTGAATGTCTATTTAACATGTCTGAAGTTACTGAATATTTTGAAATTGATTGGGGACAAATCTGTTGCTATATGCAGTGATGGTGCCAATGCAATGGACTGGCAAGAACAATGGGCTTGTTGCAAGATTAAAAACAATTATGCTGCATGCAGTTTGGACCCATTGCTTCTTACGTCGGCAAGCACTTGTTGCAAAAGGAGGAATGCCTTCTGAGTTGCATCAGGTGTGTGAGTCTGTAAAAGTTGTGAATTTCATAAAAAGCCAGCCTCTATCAGCTCACTAGTTTGCAGCTTTATGTGATGAAATGGGCACATTTCATAAAAGCCTTCCCTTGTATGCTGAAGTGAGGTGGCTCTCATGGGGAAAAGTGTTAGGCAGTCTTTTTGAATTGCAAGCTGAAGTACTTGTGTTTTTTACAGGATCAGGGTTCTCCTTTTTGTTAAATCATTCATCGACCCATCATGACTTCTTCAGTTGGATTACTTAGCCAGGCATCTTCAGTCATCTGGATGAGCTGAATATGAGTTTAAGGATCACACAAAAACATAAATGTGTTGGGAGACAAAGTGAGAGCCTTTGGAAGTAAGCTTGGCGCCTGGTCTGCTCAGCTTCAGAGTGGAAACTTCGAGTCATTTCCTCTGAGTTGCGAATTTATGAAATTGATTGCCGATGACGAGTGTGAAACAATTAAACATTATGATTGAACATGTTCTTGAACTTAAAAAGCATCTCCATGATTACTTCCCACCTGATGATGAACTTGGCAAGAGGTGGATAATCTGTTCAACAAAAGAGTAGTTGAGTCTGCCGAATTTATAGGAAACCTGTAAGATAAACGGATTGAGCTTTTATCTGATAGAACACTTCAATGTTTGTTTTCTTCAGAAGACGTGCATGTTTTGGATGGTGCAGAAGCATGGGTATCCCGAGCTTGTAACCGAAGCTTTGAAAGTTTTTAATCTCATTCACAATGTCCTATTCATCTGAATTGGGATTCGCATTGATGGTTTCAATAAAAACAAAGCAATGAAATAAATTATCTGTGGAGAAATACCTGCTGCTGAGTGTTTATTCAAGTCAACCCAATGTTAAAAAAATTAGCTGGTACAAAATGGGCACAAGTGCCTGATTGAAGGACTCTGTAAAACTTGCAATTTGTAAAAAGTGAATTTACAGTTTTTCTGTGTAAAAATGAACTTTGATCTGGCGCACACAGGTTTTTTTCTTACCTTCAATTGTGACACACCGTCCCCCTACCAATAACCTGTCCCTCAAACTCCTCTCCTTCCCCCGGGGATTATGACCCCCCAGGTTGAGAAACACTGAAATGTAGCAACAGACTGTAGCAGGAGGAACGATAAGCTATATTTACTTATTGTTATAGGTATGCCTTGAGGTTGGTATGCCCAGGATGCTGTTAAAAATAATATTAACCTAAGAAACACTGGTGCAACTGTTTATAAAATCTCAGAATTAATTAAAACCTCACCCAGATGAGATGCTGTGTTTTGGGACCTTAAACATGAAGTGTTAAGTACATTAGCAGGAATCTGTGTCCTCTGTCCAACAAGATGGACTCTGTAAGGTAGCATTGGATTCAATTTCTGAGAACTGCCTTGCGCTGTTTGCAGCTTGGAAGGATACAAAGGATGCAATGAATCCTTAAAGGAAAGCACAAATTGGTGGCATTGCACCTAAACTGGAAAAGTTTTTAATGTCCTTGTTATTGTGCTAAGTTGAAAAATCCTAAATATGATAGACAATTTGTCCAGCCTCTGCAGGGTCAGACATTTCAGGAACAGAAGGTGAATTTCTTATGAAAATGATGTTCACTTCAGTCCATCCGATCAGATGAAAGCCACCACTTATTCTGGGAGAAGAGTTTAAAGATAGTTGACATGCCTGAGCTTCCAAAGAAGAAAAGTTCTCAAGGAAATATAAATAGGGACAGGTGACCTCAGCTATCTAAATACAGAAAATGTATTTTTTAGAAGAACATCTGCTTTACAGTAATTGACTTTACAGTGTCCAGTATTCAATCAAGATTTGAACAGAGACTACAAAATTATTCAGCCTTGAAACTCTCCACTCGAAACATGAAAAACACAGGTGCAAGATGTGGTTGGTTCTGATTTCAAGTAGGATCAGCTTATTACTCAGCTTTATCTATTGCAAACCAACTGTCAGCTTACAGGAAGATAGTTTGAAGTCAGTTCAAAAATATGTTTGCTCAGCCAGACTGAATGTTAGCTTCATTTCCAAAGTGATGAAGTTGATAAAAATATTTTGATGGTATTGGCAGCCAATGCTATATGTGAGTGTAGTTTCAGCACTCATCGTTTTAAAACATGGTTTCGATCCATAATGGGACAATCATGTCTCAACTGGCATATGATTTTATATGTACACAAGAACATAACTCACTCACAGCTTACAGATGTTGCCAAAGAGGTAATTTAATGAAAACTTGGGTGAAGATGGTTGTCTGAAACTGTGTCAACTTTGTAAATATTTTTTTTTAAATTGTATTTTAAAAATAAGGCTTTGAATAAGTAGTTTTGTGCCAGGACTGAATTTGTCTACCTTTTAATAAAGATAAATGAACTTTTTGTTTCAAACTCACTGTTTCCTTTATTTATTAATGCAAACCCTACATATTTTGGGGGGTTGGGAGGAAGCTATAGCTCTCATCCTGCAGGCCTCATTATCTATTCCCATGGTTGGTGCAGAGCAGGGGTTCTCAAACTGGGGGTTGGGACCCCTCAGGGGGTCGTGAAGTTATTACATGGGGGATTGAGAGCTGTCAGCCTCCACCCCAAACCCCACTTCTCATCCAGCATTCATAATGGTGCTAAATATATAAAAAAGTGTTTTTAATTTACAAGGGGGGTTGCACTCAGAGGCTTGCTATGTGAAAGGGGTCACCAGTACAAAAGTTTGAGAACCACTGGTCTAGAGTAAGTCTGTTGGTAGGTAGGATAGTAGTAAGTTTGTTTTTGTCAAAGTAAGCAGAGTTTCTAACTTCAAGTGGGATTTTTTTTTAAAAGAGACTTAAAAATCATGAACTTTAAAATAAAAAAGACCCAGAATGTTTGGGGAGGGTTTGGTCTTCAGGTTTGAGTATTTAGATTTCATGTTTTTAACTTTCCCTCCCTCCTTTCCTTGTTCCATGTTTTTAACTTTCCTTCCCTCCCTCCCCCCTCCTGCCCCCCCCCCCCGCCAATCATTAGGGCTAGAAATATCCTCTTCTAAAAAACGAAAGCTGAGATTTTCATAATTACCCTATTCCAGGAACTGGGGCTTTAGGAAATATACCAAATACTATAAGGCTTGCAATAAAATCATTTGAGTTGACAATATCGTATAATCTTTCTTTATATATTGGCTTTTCTGCTGCAAGCTTTCTTGTAGAACACTTTCAAATAATAAAGCAATGCTTTTTCATCATATCTTTGCATTTTGGTCTCCGGTTTTAGTGTTGTGGAGCTGAATATTTGGTTCATAAGAATCCACAACTTTATGAAAGTATATTTACATAAAACCAAGCTTGGAATGGAAAATCTGATATGAAACTCAGAAAATTTGTCGATTGAGAACCTGCATATTAAAATGCTTCTGTTTGTTATATTTGCGCTGTGTTCTTAAAATCAACTTTTAGTTTAAAAATTTTTTTGGATTGAGCAATAAGTGATAATTTGCAAGGTGGTTTGAAATTTTTTTGCTTTATGAAGCATCTATCAGGCCAGGTGTGTAGGGTTTTGGGTTTTTTGGGTTTTTTTAGGTAGTACACAAAAGTATTCAAACATCCATTCTTCTGTCACCATTTCGGTCAGAGCTAGAATTGTCCTATGTAATTGACTAATAAAGGACTGATAAAGTGGAATGGAGCTGGCTGGCGTAAGCTATAATTTTCCCTTTGTTAGTTCAGCAGTATATTTCCAGTTACATCAGAATCTTTCCTTTGAACTCCCACTTTCAGGGAAAACAGTTTATTAGAAGCAGGTTGAATTTTATAAATAGAAAATGTTAATCTGTTTATTTCTTCAACATTTTATATTCAAATACTATTTTCATTAACTGTGTTTGTTTGTTAAACTAGCCAGATGCTTTTTTTTTTTTTTTTTTTTAAAGTGTGATTTTTCTCTGGCAGACTTAATGTATTATCTTGTAAGGAGACCTCTTAAATATGCATTGAAAATGAAATCTAAAGTTAACCATGGCTTGTCTTAATAAGTGTTCCATTTGCAACCCACAAGTTGGCAAAATATCCATCTGTTCTACTTTAATAATAAATAGGGATGCAATTTGGTCACGGATTCCGTGACTTTACTGGACCTCCGTAGCTTCAGCTGTCAGCAGCGGGGGCAGAGCCAGGGCTGTGCCCTCCCCAGTGGCTGCAGCCAGAGCCAGGGCTGTGCGCCCATTGCTTTGGCCAGAGTTGGGCTGCGACAGGGGCTGAAGCCAGCGCTGTGCCCCCCTCCAATGGCGGTGGCCTGTCCATGACTTTTACTAAAAATAACCATGACAAAATCTTAACCTTAATAATAAGCAACACTTCTTTAAAGAAACATCGGAGCAAAATATTTTAAAGTAACATCTTTACAAACCATATGATTTTTGAATGTGCATTATTTGCAGAGTTGTTGACGTGAACAAGAGAACCCAAACAGGCTTGTTCTGCCTACTGTCCTGGTCTTGTAAATGTAGGTCTCATACTTCTTTCACCTAAACTCATCAGGTGGTTGCGTACTCCTTCCAGTTGATTGTTACTGACAATCTCTAAAGGAGTCCCATCCTTAAATGACTGTAAGGCTTTGTCTACACTGGAAACTGAACGACAAAACTTTTGTCATTCATGGGTGTGAAAAAAACCACACACCGCGAACGACAAAAGCGTTGCTGACGAAAAGCGCCGATGTGAACAGCACTGACAAAGCTACCACCACTTGTTGGGGGTGGAATTTTTTTGTTGGTGGGAGAGCTCTCTCCTGCCAACAAACAGCAGCTACACTGTGCCTTTTAGCGGCATAGCTGTAGTGGCCCAGCCGTGTTGCTGAAAGGTACATAGTGTAAACAAAGCCTTAGAGTAGTGATCAGGATGCAGGGCTTTGAGGTGATTAGAAGCTGGTGAGGAAGCAATTGGGGAATTACAAAGGCTATTATCAAGTACGGGAACTGATGAGGAGGGAAAATTTGATATATGTGAACTGTGAGTTTTCATATTTGTAGAGAACTGTTGATCTTGTGAAAAAAGTTATAAAATTGTAATTAAGTAACTTAATTTACTTGTTTAATTGAGGTAAGTGTTCAAAAAAAATTATACTTAGTCTATAGATGGCCCTATTTTAAGGGAGATGTTTGACCCAGTTTGTCTGATTTCAAATTCACAACTAATTCCTTCAGTAGAAAAAACAAATAAAATTAAACATATGCTGTTTTTCTGTGGATTAAAGGCCTCAAAGATTAATTTTAAAAAATAGGCTTCTTTACAAGGTCTTAAATTACAAACACATTATTTGGCCAATCCCACCCGACCCTATTGCAGTCTCTGGAGGCATAGATGTTTCTGTAATAAATTTTCTTTGTTTTGCAGCTGCTGCGAGAGCTCAAGCATCCAAACGTCATTTCTTTGCAAAAGGTGTTTCTGTCTCATGCTGACAGGAAAGTGTGGCTTCTCTTTGACTATGCTGAACATGACCTCTGGGTAAGATGAATTGCTTGTAGATTATGGGTTTTGGGGTTTCAGTCAGGAACAGATAAACTGATAAATAATATAAGTGTACCACAACTGACAAACAATGTGTGGGGGGGAAAGATGTCTTATACTTCACATGGTGTTTGCTACATTGTTAATCTTTGTTTTCAGAAGTAGTATTTAGACCTGCATTTTGCAGTGATATTTACAAAATTAATTACTGTAACATTTGTTCAGATATAGTGTGTACCTTTCTAATCATGATTTTATTAATAAAAGCTTTTGTATTTTAGTTGGATTGCTGTAATTTTTGTCAGAAAATACCATTTGACATCCTTTAGAATGTAAGGAAAGACTCCGGGACACCCACCATGTATCACAAACTGAGATCAGTGGTGTGAAGTACACTGGAACATGCCTCATGCTAACTTACACTATATCTGATCTGTGAATAAACCAAATAGGGTCAATCAAAATGTACAGACATAAAAAGTTCATTGACCTATTTCCGAATTGGGGTCTTCCCGCTGATCTCATGTTCTCCCTCTACGGCTTCATCTTTTGTAAAATAACTAGCCTGTTTAGTTGTGAATTAAGTTTTTTTTTTAAATATAAATAAATGTACTGCATCCAGAGAAAATAAAATAGTAATGCCAACAGAAGTGCCAGGCTCCCCTATGATTTTCATGTCATTAACTGGAAAATTTTACTATAAGGTTGGTAAACAAGTATCCAAAACACCGTCATTCAGCTTGAGTTCAATGAAGTTTAATTTAAAGGGACAAAATAGATTGTGTTTTGGATTCCGAGCATAGCTGTCAAATCCTTTGACCTACTGTGACATTAATTAAAAAAAAAAAAGGTGTTACAGGTTTTCAAAAAGACGGACACAATGAAAATATCAACGTTTGACGTGAGATGGGATTTACTTATGTACTTACATAAAGATTTCCATAACCCCTTTCATGATGTAGCATTTCTGCTCTCTGTAACTTATAATAATGGACAGTGAGATAAAAACATGTATATCTTGGATGGAAATAAATTTGAATCTAAAATGTGTGATGTGCCTTATAATTAGGTATAGTTTAGTAGGCTATGACTAAGTGCAAAGAGAAACCATCCTCAACTATAACTTGACACAGGTGTTCTCTTCCAGTTTAGTACTTGTTATATTGCTGGTACTAAAATTTAAAACTTTTAGGCTTACCTTTTACATTGGTATAAAAGTGGTTGTAATCATGGTATTACAGACTACTAAATTCTGGAATATAGAGAGCATAAGGCTAATGTGTCCCCTTTTTCATGTTTTGTCCATGTTCATGAAATGATAAAGTACAGATGTTTAGGAACACTTGAGTAACTTTTTATTATGGTTTTGAAGGATAGAAAAGGTGGGCATTTAAAACCCCTCCCCCATAAAATCCTGAATTAGCTCAGAGCATTGTGATGGACAGTTATACCTTGAAGACACTGACCCAAATATCAGCAGCACATGAGCAACACCCAGCTTGAGGTCTCTTGCATTTTATGTAAACATCTGAATTCCCGAGCTGTTTTGTCTTCTGAATTATGACAGTACCTGAATGAAAAGAGTCTGGCTGTGTTGTGGTAGTGCCTAGAGGAGACTCCGACGTTGTTCAGGCTCTACCATGCTAGGCACTATACAAACACATAATGGAGATAATCCCTGCCCCCAAGGTACTTGTAGAAAGGAGGAAATACTTGAAGTGGCAGCTAACACCATGACACCACCTCTTCTGTTGAAGGTGGTAGCATTGGACCTTCAAGCATCACAGTATATAGTCTAGAGGTCCTCTTGGACTTCATTGGTTCTGGGTATGCAAATAGTCACAGCCATAATAAACATTTTCTACCTATGACTTACTCGATGATTATTAACTTTGGATGGATGGATTGTGGACCTGACAATGCTCATGGTGGAAGCAAACAGCTGCACACACATGCATATGCATTTCCTGGTCAAATTACTGTAAGAGTTTTTAAAATTACAAATGAAAAAGTTTGATGCAAATATTGCTTTGCAGTGATTGTAACTCAGATATTGCGTTGCGCTAGTGTAAGAGAACCTGAAAGTGATACGGACTGTAAACTGACTGATTTATTATTATTGTGCTGAGATGCAAAAAATAAATGGCATGTCTGAAGAGAATAGATTAGAGATGCATTCTTTTCGTTTTAATAAGCTACTGTGTTAATGAGGGATTGAGGAAATTGTTTTGAAAACCGACTTTTAAACTGGTAGTAACATTGTAAAAAATTTTTTTGATTGTGGTAATTTATATAAAAAACTTCCTTGGGATAATGTCTATCATTTTAATTTCCTTATTAGTTCTTACTAGAAAATGAGTGTTTTGTATCGTAATACTTTAGATGCTATTATTCTTGTAATAACTTTTAAATTACATGGTTTTAAAAATGTATAGCAATAAAAAAAGATTAAAAAAGCAACTGTCAAGCCTACATAGGGAATCACTGGAGGCTTCTCTTTTTTGTAAAACATTGCTTTTTTTCTTTGTTACTATTGATATTTTCTCTTCCAGCACATAATCAAGTTTCACAGAGCTTCTAAAGCAAACAAGAAACCAGTTCAGTTACCTCGGGGAATGGTGAAGTCACTATTATATCAGATCCTAGATGGTATTCACTACCTGCATGCTAACTGGGTGTTACACAGGGATTTGGTAAGTTGACCTGCAGTGGGGATTAACACGGGGTAGAAGATTTGAGAGCAAAGATTATTGTCTTTACCAGTAGTCATTAGCAAATAGACCTTGATGTGCTAAGGACGTAAACAAGTAACTATATGTGTATATATACTGTCCGCTAAACCTTAATGAATAGACTTATACTATGTGTGTAAAACCCGCTATTATTTGACATGCATTGGATGGTTCCATTCTTATAAAAATGGTGCATGTCTGATTGGTTTTTATTTTGTTAAGTCATTAGGAGTTGCATGTATATGTAACTGGGGGTGGATATTTGGCTGTTAGCAACTTTTAAAGTAAAAAGGCATGCACACAATTTAAAAAAAAAATTCTGTTAAAAATGTCAGAGGAGGTACTACTATATACACTTTGGAATATAAAACATGGAAGGTTATTCAAAAGCTACCAACATTATTGCTTTGTAGATTTTTTTTTGAAGGCCTTTTGCAAATAGCCCTTGTTTGTTATAAATACATTACAAGCAAAACTTTGACTGACTGAACAAGTGTTTATTAAAAATCCAAGTAAATTGCAGTTAACATCTGAACTTGATAAACACTTTTCCATTTACTATATATTTAGTTGCCTCTGGAACATATGCTCATGACTTTTTGCACAGAATAATAATAGATGGTGTGTTTGACTGTTCCATCTTCAGAGTTAAAGCCTAAATTGCCCTTTCTTACTGCACAATTATCTGTAGCTTTTCTTCTTTTCTTCTAAAAGCCAGTAAATATAATGAGGTTTTTAATAGCACATTCTTTTCAGACTATCTCTGAACATAATGCTGTAAATGATAATTTAGTTCCTAATCACTGAAATTTCAGTAATGCATAGAAGTAGTGTATATAGCTTCTGATGTAGAGCTAGTTTGACCCTTCACATACGCATGCCTGCAGTGCTCGTGTTGATTTATACTTAATGCATTAAAGCCCATTTTAGCTACTGCAGTGTCAGTTTTTAGGCCGTTACTCTGAAACCTCCTTAAAATGTAGTCAGTGATGGTTATTTTATCTTTCATGCTCATGCCTAGCAAATGTTTAAAATAGTGCCAATGGTACTGTGTAAATGGATGAAACAGTTTTATCCTCTCTGTAAAATTGAATTTTCAGAGAACTGAAAATGTAAGGAAACTTTATTCATGAAAGTAAATAATTGTACTGCATGGATATTACTTATAATTCTCTGCCAGTTTTATAAACTTGAAAAAAGAAGCCTCAACCACTCAAAAGAAAATATTTCATTGTAAAATTTGTGGTTAATATTTTTTCATGATTTTTTTTATGAGCGAGAAGAGTAAAACTTCAAAAGTATGTAGAAATACATAAGACATCCATTCTTGTAACTGTTTAGAAACATCTTGTTTCAAACCAAAATACGCTGTTTGGGTTTTTTGCAACTTTATGCCTGCTCCTTTATCTTTCAGTGTCTTTGTTAGAGTGGTAAAGAAAGCACGAGAACTGTCCTCAAGAAGCTAAATGTTGCTACTGTTTGACTTCCTACAGTTTCAGAAAATTTATGAATACCTTCCAAAAAAAAACAAAAAAAACCTTGATCTAATCAGAGTGCAAAAATTAATCATACATTGTGAACTGGATGGCTCGGGAGATGGGTAATTTATGACAGAGCCTTTCACATCTAGGTCTGTGGTTTGAATATGATCTAAGTTGGTAGTTGCCAAAAGTTATTGCCAAAATCATGGCTATTTGGTGACCTACGTGAAATGAATTGGTGGTCTCAGTCTAGCATGCAGGTTTTCCCATTGCAAAAACCACCATTGCAACTGGCAGCCGCCTTTTAGTAGTTTGAGCAAAGAGGCCAAGAGTGGGCATGGAGACTGAGCTGCCTTTTCATTCCAAGATGCTGTGCCTACAGAACGCTGCTGAGGTTCGTTTGCCAGAAAGTTATTTAATAGGTCTTTAGGTACCACTGTAATAAACATAACGAGCCTTGGGTCATATTGTGCTAGGCACTGTACAAATAGAGTAGTAGACAGTCCCTGCCCTGAGGAGCTTCCAATCTAAACAGACAAGACAGAGACTGGGTGAGGAAAGGGATATAGCACACACGCAGAGTGAACAATGTGGTGGCAGCAAATGTCTTATTAGGGGCCACAATTTTTGTGTGTGGATTTAGTTCAGAGGGTATCAGTTAAATGAAAAGAAAAAGGGAGGGAAATGGGATTGAGGGGGACAATATAGGGGAGAAGAGAGGGCCTGGAATGAAGCTGAGGTGAAGAGACTGTGAGGGAGTGGGAGCATTAGCGGGACAGTTGGAGCAAACAGCTGATCAGCACATGAAGTCCAGTTAAAATTGTAGAAAGTTGTTCACGTGTCTAAGGACCGAAAGCCCCTGCTTTGACTGCATTTGCCCCTGCTGCCTGGAGTCTCTGCCTGGCTCCTCT
Source organism: Natator depressus (assembly GCF_965152275.1). Lineage (NCBI taxonomy): Eukaryota > Metazoa > Chordata > Testudines > Cheloniidae > Natator > Natator depressus. The sequence goes on from NC_134234.1 coordinate 44,220,890, forward strand.
CTGCAGTTTTCTCCCAGGCTCATTTGATGAGGGAAGGGGAAGCATCACCTGGGTGCAAGTGTTCCCAGAGTTGAAGCGTGTCTCCTGCTCAGTTTTTGGACTAAAAGGGTGGTGGGAAGTAGGAGTAGCCGTGGTTGAACCCCATTTTACCCTCTCCCCTCCAGTACAGAAGCTTGTTCTGCAGCTGTCCATGCTATATACCTTCACACTCAGCTTCTTTTTCTGGGTTGTCAATCAGAAACATTCACCAGCAGAGAAAATCACTCAATTTAAAATGTACTTAAGTTACACTTTAGGGGATAATAGTGTATATATTAGAGGTGTTTTCTTTAGTTATACCAGGGCCATTGGAAAATTGTCTATCTTCTGTGGAGATTCTGTCTGTAAAATACTTGCTTGGTTCCTTTTTTGAATCAATGTTTCTGGCGTTTAATGAGGCAGTACCATACTAGAGCAAAATGAGTTTGCAAAACAGAACTTGGGTGGGCCTGTGTCTCTAGCTATAAAAGGCAGGTTAGTGGAAGTTCATGCTTAATTTGGGAGTAGAAAATTGAATCCAAATGTCACCTATAAAAAAATGTCTTTTTCCAGTATATCTGAGTGTGCAGGGCTAAAATGCCAGCCTTGTAACTCCACAGCAATCCATTAACTGAGTAAAATATTGCTCTCTGTTCCTTTTAAAAACTTTTTCACTGTAAGTCAAAATGCGTTCTCTCTCTATCTCAATTGTAGGTATGTGTAACTTGTACAGTAATGTGCAACAATAGCTTAAAATATTTATCTTCATTTTAAAACTGTAGGAGAGGTGGGAGAAATTACAGAAGAGAATTCCAGTGATAGAATCATAGGACTGGAAGGGACATCAAGAGGTCACCTAGTCCAGTCCCCCACACTCATGACAGGATTAAATATTATCTAGGCCATCCCTGACAGGTGTTTGTCTAACTTGCTCTTAAAAATCTCCAATGATGGAGTTTCCACAACCTCCCTAGGCAAATTATTCCAGTACTTAACTACCCTGACAGGAAGTTTTTCCTAATATCCAACCTAAACCTCCCTTGCTGCAATTTAAGCCCATTGCTTCATGTCCTATCCTCAGAGGTCAAGGAGAAAAATTGTTCTCCCTCCACCTTGTAACAATCTTTTATGTGGTTTGAAAACTGTTATGTTCCCCCTCAGTCTTCTCTTCTCCAAACTAAACAAACCCAGTTTTTTCAATCTTCCCTCATAGGTCATTTTTTATAGACCTTTAATTGTTTTTGTTGCTCTTCTCTGGACTTTCTCCAGTTTGTCCACGTTTCCTGAAATGTGGCGCCCAGAACTGGACACAATACTCCAGTTGAGGCTAATCAGTGTGGAGTAGAGTGGAAGAATTACTTCCTATGTCTTGCTTACAAGACTCCTGCTAATACACTCCAGAATGTTTGCCCTTTTTTTTTTTTGTGCAACAGTGTTACACTGACTTATATTTAGCTTGTGATCCACTATGACCCCCAGATCCCTTTCTGTAGTACTCCTTCCTAGGCAGTCATTTCCCATTTTGTATGTGTGCAACTGATGGCTCTTTCTTAAGTGGAGTACTTTGCATTTGTCCTTACTGAACTTTATATTGTTTACTTCAGGCCATTTCTCCAGTTTGTCCAGATCATTTTGAATTTTAATCCTATCCTCCAAAGCACTTGCAACCCCTTGCAGTTTGATATCATCCACAAACTTTGTAAGTGTATTCTCTCTATGCCATTACCTAAATCATTGATGAAGAAATTGAACAAAACCCAGAACTGATTTCTGTGGGACCCCACTTGATATGCCATTCCAGCTTGACTGTGAACCACTGATAACTACTCTCTGGGAATGGTTTTCCAACCAGTTATGCACCCACATTATCTAGGTTGTATATCCCTAGTTTTGTGTATGAGAAGGTATCAAGATGGTATCAAAAGCCTTACTAAAGTCAAGATACACCACATCTACTGTTCTCCCTCCCCCCCCCCCCCCCCAAATCCATAAGGCTTGTTACCCTGTCAAAAAAAGCTATTAGGTTGGTTTAACACTATTTGTTCTTGACATATTCGTGCTGTTACTTATCACCTTATTATCTTCTAGTTGTTTACAAATTGATTGCTTAATTATTTGCTCCATTATCTTTCCAGGTACAGAAGTTAAGATGACTGGTCTGTAATTCCCCAGGTTGTCCTTATTTCCCTTTTTATAGATGGGCACTGTATTTACCCTCTTCTAGTCCTCTGGAATCTCTCCAGTCTCTTCCATGACTTTTCAAAGATAATCAGTAGTAGCTCATATGTCTCCTCAGCCAGCTCAGTATTCTAGGATGTATTTCATTCGGCCCTGATGACTTGAAGACCTTTAACGTGTCTGAGTATTTTTTAACTTGTTCTTTCCCGATTAAAGCCTCCGATCCTACCTCATTTTCACTGGCGTTCACTATGTTAGACATCTAGTCGCTGCTAACCTTTTTGGTAGAAGCTGAAACAAAAAAGTCATTTAGCGCTTCTGCCATTTCCACATTTTCTTTTACTGTTTTTTAACAGTAACTGGCCTACCCTGTCCTTGGTCTTCCTCTTGCTTCTAATGTATTTGTAGAATGCTTTCTTGTTACCCTTTATATCTCTAGCTAGTTTAATCTTGTTTTGTGCCTTAGCCTTTCTAATTTTGTCCCTATATACTTGTGTTTGTTTATATTCATCCTTTGTAATTTGACCTAGTTTCTACTTTTTATAGGACTCTCTTTTTGGGGGGTTTCAGATCATTGAAGATCTTCTGGTTAAGCTCGGTTGGTCTCTTGCCATACTATCTATCTTTCCTACGCAGTGGGATAGTTTGTTCTTGTGCCCTTAATAATGTCTCTCTAAAAAACTGCCAAATATGTTGAACTGTTATTTCCCTTAGACTTGCATCCCATGGGATCTGACCTAACAACTTCCTGAGTTTGCTAAAGTGCATTCTTGAAATCCATTATCTTTATTGTGCTGTATTCCCTCCTACCATTCCTTAGAATCATAAACTCTATCATTTCATGACCACTTTCACCTAAGCTGCCCTCTGCCTTTCAAATTCTCAACCAGTTCCTCCCTATTTGTCAAAATGAAATCTAGAACAGCCTCTCCTGTAGTAGCTTTCTCTATCTTCTGAACTAAAAAATTGTCTCCGGTACATTCCAAAAACTTGTTGGATAATCTGTGCCCTGTGTTATTTTTCCCTATTGATGTCTGGGGAGTTGAAATCCCCTATAACCACCAAGTCCTTTGCTTTACATGATTTTGTTTGTTGTTTTAAAAAAGCCTCATCCACCTCTTCTTTCTGGTTAGGTGGTCTGTAGTAAACCCCTACCATGACATCACCCTTGTTTTTACCTCTTTATCCTTATCCAGAGTATTTCAACAAGTCTGTCTCCTATTTCCATCTCAACCTCAGTCCAAGTGTATACATTTTTAATATATAAGGCAATACCACCTCCTTTTTTCCCTGTGTGACCTTCCTGAGCAATCTGTACCCTTCTATACCAATATTCCAGTCATGCATATTATCCCACCAGGTCTCTGTGATGCCAACTGGGTCAAAGGTATTTATTAACTAGCATTTCAAGTTCTTCATGCTTATTCCCCATATTTCTTGCATTAGTATACAGACATCTAAGATACCTGCTCTCCCCCCTCCCCCGCCATGTTCTCTCTTGTGTCTCACTTGTTTCTGCTGTAACAGCCTATGCCTTCCACAGTTTCTGACCCTTCTCCCAGGTCTCCATGTTTTTGACTTACCTGTGGGCTTTTGTCACCTGCCCCGTTGAAGCCCTCCTCCCCAGGTTAGCCAGTCTGTATCCAAATATACTCTTTCCCTTCCTCGATAGCTGGACCCCATCTCTGCTTAGCAATCCTTCTTCCTGTAACAGCATCCTGTGGTCAAGGAAGCCGAAGCCCTCCTGGCAATGACATCCTTCGAGCCAGGCATTCATTTCCAGGATGCATCTGTCTCTGTCTGGGCCCCTACCCTTGTCTAGAAGGATATAAGAAAACACCATCTGTGCCCACAGCTCCTTCACCCTTACTCCCAGAGCCCTGTAGTCACTTCTGATCTGCTCATGGTCATACTTCACAGTATCATTAGTACCCCCATCGAATCTAGTTTATAGTCCTCCTCACTAGGTCAGCCAGCCTGTTCCTCGACAAAGAATCTATATTTTTTAAGCCTACAGTAGTGTGGCAGGTAAATTCTGCTTTGAAGAAGAGGAAAGAAGTCCGTATCTCTGAAAAGTATTTTTGTCTCCAGCTGAGTTTTTCTTAAAGTTAATATTTAAATGGTCCTAGTTAGGCATTGAAGTTGAAGCTGGTTTTTTGCTGGAGAGTTAGCAGTCAACAGTACATCAGTTTATATTGTGAAAGCTATCCTGATAATGAAAGAAGCGAAAACCTAGCTTTTAGAAGTAGGTGTGTATGGTGATGGAAGGATATTCTGTATGAAACAGTAAAAACGGCAGAAAGACAACAATTGCTGAATCTGTAGTTTTCTTGCACCTGCAGTTTTCGCAAGTCCTGAATCTTTCTTTAGAAGGATAACACCTAGGGTTTGGGCAATAACCTAACTTCTGTTTATGCAGTAATGTGCTGAGAAAATTACCTTTTATTTTTGCTGATTGTCTGGGAGCCAAACTAGCCAATCCACAAAAATCACTGGGGGTCCAAAAATGGCTGTCTGTTTCCCCCGAAGTCATACAACAGTGGGAATTGGCATTTAGAATCTAATCAAAACTGTATGTATATACACCCACACATAAACAATAGCATTTTATTGTAACATGCTTACCAAATCTGTGAAATTATAAAAGCCTTTTTTTGTTCCTTTTCTTTCCTTCACTTCTATTGTATAGCTTTCAATGTCTGTTTTATCTAATTCTTTTCTTTGAATACTACTAGTTTTGGTTTTGACTGTCCTTTGATATCTCATCTCAAACACTTCTCTGATTTTCCCTTGTTCTTAATTTTCCTTCTGCTGTCTCTTCCCAGGTTACTACTTTCTCTTCCTTCCATTCCCCCTCTCCCCTTATTTTCTTCACTTTTGTCTTTACTTCTTTCTCAGCATTCTTTTTAGCTGTCCCTTATCTCTTTCCCATTGTTTCTGTAACCCCATTGTCTCTTCTCCGCCCACCTCCCCCTCCACAGTACAATGGAGTTGGGGGCGGGGGGCAGGGGAGAAATCCAGGAAAAGCTGTTCATTTTCTTCCTTCTCATGGGGATGGGTGAGAAGCAGGCAAAGCAAATAGTGGATCAAAGGATGCCAAATCTTCACACTAACAGTATGAGTCAACTGTCCCTTCTCTCTACTGAGCACTTGAACACTGAACCCAGCAGGATAGTAAAAAGACCAACAGTGAGCTGCTGCTCCTGTACTGTGGTTTAGGCTGGGCTACTAAAGCTTGAATGAGTTCAGGAGTACATCCTTGGAGCTCACGGTTCCCTATCTTCTCTGTTCAGGGGCACTCCTGAATTTTGATGCTGTATCCTGTCACAAGGATGCATCATTAATTTCCTCCTCAGATTAAAATGAAAAAGTTCTTTTCATAGAACTCTACAGAAGAGGAGAAATTAGTGATCTACCTCTGATTTGTAAACAGATGCTTAAATACACATTAGTAAAAGATGACTACATTTTCTTCAAACCCATATAGTTGTGCATGATGGTTCCTATATAAAATACAATGTAAAAAAATATGTTCATTCTTCAGTAGTCTGAAGTTTGAACAAAAATTTATTTTTTAGAAGAGTGGGATCAACTTTTAGTAATCGACACACTGAAAATACAGTACACTCACTTAGGCCTTGTCTACAATAAAAGGAAAAGTCAATCTAAGCTACACAATTTGAGTTGTGAATCGCGTAACTCAAATTGACGTAGCTTAGATCCACTTACCGTGGGGTCCACACTACCCAATGTCGATGGGAGAGCGTCTCCTGTCAACTCGCCTTACTCTTCTCGATCGGATGGAGTACAGGAGTTGACGGGAGAGCAATCGGCCGTCGATTTAACAGGTCTTCACTAGACCCATTAAATTGACCGCTGATGCTTCGATTGCCGCAGTGTTGATTCTCCAGTAAATGATCAGTTTTCTTATAATTGGCTACGGATTAAACTTGGAGTAAAGCGTTTCAGTGAATCTAAGCAGTGGACTCTAGGGTGTTTAAATGGCATGGGTGGTGTTGCCTACAACCTATTCGTAATAGATCTTAGGTAGTTTACAAAAGTAAAACTTAGTAGCATTAAACTTAAGTACAATTAAGTATGTAAGTGCACCAGAATAAGGAGAATGGACTTCAAAAAAGTAGACTTTAACAAACTTCGTGAACTGGTAGGTAAGGGCCAATGAAAAGAAAATCTAAGGGATGAAGGAACTCAGCGAGCTTGTGTTAGTGTTGTAGCCATGGTGGTTCCAGAATATTAGACAGGGTCTGATCTGAAGAAGAGCTCTGTGTAAGCTCAATAGCTTCTCTCTCACCAACAGAAGTTGGTCCAATAGGAGATAGTACCTTACCCTCCTTGTCTCTCAGGAGAGCTGGAAGTTTCACAGACATAATATTGAAGGCAGAGTAGCAAACTATTCTGATGTGAAGGCAAGATAGGAAGACTAATAAGAGGCCAATATAGCTCCATCAGGAGCTCTTTAATGACCTAAAAGTCAAAAGGGAATCCTACAAAAAATGCAAACATGAACAAATTGCTAAGTATAAGTGCAAGAGAACAGCACAAGCATGTAGGGACAAATCAGAAAGGGTGAGGCACAAAATGAGTTACACCTAGCAAGGGACATAAAAGACAATGGAAAGGTTTTATAAATATATTAGGAACAAGAGAAAGACAAAGATAAAGGTAGGGCCACTACTTAGTGGGGAAGGAGAGTTAATGATGGATGACGTCAAGAAGGCTGAGGTTTGTCTGGTTTTGCCTCTGTTTTCACTAAAAAGGTTTATTGTGACCAGATGATTAACCCAGCTAATATTAGCAAGCAGAAATGAACACAAGCCAGAACAGGGAAAGAACAGGTTGAATAAACCTATCTTATCTAAATATTCTTTAAGTTAGTACCCTCGGGTGCTTAAAGAACTAGCTGAAGCAGGTTTCAGAGTAGCAGCCATGTTAGTATGTAACCACAAAAAGAACAGGAGTACTTGTGGCACCTTAGAGACTAACAAATTTATTAGAGCATAAGCTTTCGTGGGCTACAGCCCACTTCATCGGATACATAGAATGGAACATATAGTAAGAAGATAGATATAGATATATATAAATACACACACACACACACACACACACACACACAAGGTGGAAGTTGTCATACAAACTGTAAGAGGCTAATTAATTAAGATGAGCTATTATCAGCAGGAGAAAACAAACTTTTGTAGTGATAACCAAGATGGCCCATTTAGACAGTTGACAAGAAGGTATGAGGATACTTAACACGGGGAAATAGATTCAATATGTGTAATGACCAGCCACTCCCAGTCTCAGTTCAAACCCAAGTTAATGGTATCTAGTTTGCATATTAATTCAAGCTCAGCAGTTTCTCGTTGGAGTCTGTTTTTGAAGCTTCTCTGTTGCAAAATTGCGACCCTTAAGTCTTTTACAGAGTGGCCAGAGAGGTTGAAGTGTTCTCCTACCGGTTTTTGAATGTTATGATTCCTGATGTCAGATTTGTGTCCATTTATTCTTTTGCATAGAGACTGTCTGGTTTGGCCAATGTACATGGCAGAGGGGCATTGCTGGCACATGATGGCATATATCACATTGGTAGATGTGCAGGTGAACAAGCCCCTGATGGCGTGGCTAATGTGATTAGGTCCTGTGATGGTGTCACTTGAATAAATATGTGGATAGAGTTGGCATCGGGCTTTGTTGCAAGGATAGGTTCCTGGGTTAGTGTTTTTGGTGTGTGGTTGCTGGAGAGTATTTGCTTCAGGTTGGGAGGCTGTGTGTAAGCGAGGACTGGTCTGTCTCCCAAGATCTGTGAGAGTGAGGGGTCATTTTTCAGGATAGATTGTAAATCTTTGATGCGCTGGAGAGGTTTTAGTTGGGGGCTGAAGGTGATGGCTAGTGGCGTTCTGTTATTTTCTTTGTTGGGCCTGTCCTGTAGTAGGTGACTTCTGGGTAGTGAAGCAGTTTCAGAACCATTAGCAATTTATCTTCAAGAACTCACAGAGGGTGGGTGAGGTCCCGGAAGACTGGAGAAGGGCAAACACAATACGTACCTTTAAAAAGGGAAGCAAAGAGGACACATGAAATTATAGATCAGTCAGCGTACCTTTGATACCTGGAAAGAAACTGGAACAAATTATTAAACAATCAGTTTGTAAGCACTTAGAGGATAATAGGAGAAGTAATAGCCAACATGGATTTGTCAAGAGCAAATCATGCCAAACTAACCCAATTAACTTTTTTGACATGATTGGCCTACTGAGTAGCGTGGAAGCAGTAGATGTGATATATCTTTTAATAAGGCTCAAGTAACTTGTGACGTTCCCATAAGCAAACCAGGGAAATATGGTATAGTTGAAATTACTAAAAGATGGTGAACAATTGATTGAAAAACTGTACACAGGCTACTGCTATACTATGAGCTAAAGTTGTGATTCTCCTGCTTTTGCACACATCTAGTGGAGTCCCACAGGGGTCAGTTCTGGGTCTGGTATTTAGTCAATATTTTCATTAATGACTGGGATAATAGAGTGAAGAATATGGAGAATATAAAATTTGGGGATGACAAGCTGGGAAGGGTTGCTCGCACTTTGGAGGACAGGATTGGATTTCAAAACAACCTTGATAGATTGGAGAGTTGGTCTGAAATATAAAATTCAGAAAAGACAAGGGCCAAGTACTATTGTTAGGAAGGATAGTCAGTAGTAGTGCAGTAAAGAATCTGTGGGTTATAATGGTTCACAAATTGAATATGAGCCAACAAATTGGGACAAGCAGAAATGGGCTTAGTCTGCAGCAAGAGATATTTAGGTTAAATATTAGGAAAAACGTCCTAACTATAAGGGTAGTTAAGTTCTGGAATTGGCTACGAAAGTATGTTGTGGAATCCCTGTCATTGGAGGTTGGAAGTTGTTAAGAACAGGTTAGACAGATAACTATCAGGAATGGTCTAGGTATACTGGATCCTGCCTGGCTGGACTAGGTAATCACTCGAGGTCCCTTCCAGCTCTACATTTCTGTGAGTCTGTGTGCAAGTATATTGTAAATGGTGTAGTGTTGGGTTCTTTTCTGGGACACTAGTGACATAAATTCAAAAAGTCAAAGCATATTTAGGTAGTGGTATTTTTTAATTCTCTCTCTAGTATAGAATCCATGGAAGGGGTAATTGGAAGAAGCAGCTGATGTGAGGGAGATGCCTACTACCCGAGGAACAATATTTTTGAAAGAACATAAATATAGTTTCACCTTTTTGTAAACTTTTATGATGCGTACCTCTAAATTACTTAGCAAATAAATGTCAAAGTTCATTTAGATGTAAACTGTTTATATATTGATTTGACACTCTGCTTTTGATGTCATGACTGACAGCAATTCAAAGGCAGTTGGTTTACTAATGCTCTGTCCGTAACGTGGAGGTGAATAGGAATGGCTTTTTAATTCTCAGTGAGCTTGCCTTAAAGTACCTCTTATCATTTTAATAGCATAGTGCATTTAAATCGGATGATTAAGAGCACATTTATTATAACAACGCAATTGGGTGGCATAAAATGTCTAACATAATTATAGGTGCCAGTCCTATACTCAAAGAGCTAATCTCACACTTTAAAGTCACAAAGTCAGAAAAGGACTGATCGTAGATATACACTAGAACCTCAGAGTTACAAACCCCTCGGGAATGGTGGTTATTTGTAACTCTGAAATGTTCATAACTCTGAACAAAACGTTGTGGCCGTTCTTTCAAAAGTTTCAATTGAACATTGACTTACTACAGCTTTGAAACTTTACTGCAGAAGAAAAATGCTGCTTTTAATCATTTTAATTTAAATTAAACAAGCATAGAACCAGCGTCTTTAATAAAAAAGACTTTATAAGGTAAATGTTCCCTTTATTTTTTTAGTAGTTTTTTTAACACAGTACTATACTGTACAGTATTTGCTTTTTTTTTTTCTCCCCCTCTGTCTGTTGCCTGATTGTGTACTTCTGGCTCCAAAGGAGGTGTGTGGTTGACAGGTCAGTTTGTAGCTCTGGTGTTCTACTGTACCTATTCCAGCCTATACTCTCCTTAACAGCCTTAGAGAAGAGAGACAAAAAATGGGCTTTGCAGCATGCCTGGAATACTAATGTTCTGGACTCTGGTAGACCACAAGAGGTGGAAGGTGGAAGTGAGCTCCAAAACAAGAGACCTGCTACCCCCCACACCAGAGAAGGCTCTGCCAGCATCTCTCTCACTTTCTATTAAGGGAGCTTGAGCTCAAGTTCCCCTTGCTGATCTCAGCTGTAACTAATATATTATGGAAAGAGAGAAATTCTCAGGTAACCAGGTCTCAAACAATGTAGGCCTTTATGGTTTAAAAGTAGCACCTTGAATTCCACCCAGAAGCTTATTGGAAATCCGTGTAGGTCACAGTGCACTGGTCTGATGTTCATCTCAGATTAAACAGGCTGTAACATCCTGCGCTGTATTCAGTTTCTGAATGATCTCAAGATGTATCTCCTGTAGAATGCATCACAGCAATCTAATCTCATGGTGACAAAGGTATGGCTATTTGTGAGAAGTTCTCATTGCAAGGCACAGATGGAGAAAAACATTCTTAGACACAGCTACTACCTGAGCATCGAGGAGCAGCCCAGGATCAAACCACCAAGTATGCTCTTCTCTTACCAAATAGTAGCCATACTTACTCAATAAGGGCTACTGACATAACTCTTCTAGCTGCTTCCTCAAGGCCTTCAACATTATCCATATTGAGTCACAGCCAGCTAAAGATAGTCTAGACACTGGGTAGTTTGTTACTACTACAGCTGGGTCAGAGGTGACAAAGATGTAGAACTGGGTGTTAGTAGCATATTAAGTGCAGTGCAGCCCTTATCTTCTCACTGGTTCTCTGAGGCCTCATGTACACATTGAACAAGAGCAGCAACAACGTAGACCATTGTGATGCCTTACTAGAGAGACCCCTTGAGCAGGGGAAACAATTTCCCACACCTACCCTTAGGCTTATCTCAAAATGACAGAAATAGAGCCACTCAGCAGCTCCATCCATTTCTGTTCGTGTCCACTAACTAGACAACATTTTTTTTCATAGTCAGTGATACCAAAGGTTTCTAACAGAATCTAAATGAATCTACAGAGACGCTTTATTTTTGCTCATTTCAAGGAAGAAATCAACGTACGCAAACCAGGTAGTTTCTATCCCATATTAAAACCTATAACCGGATTGATAGGGTTCAAAGAAATCTGAGGAAGCAATAAACTGACCAAGTTGTTCTGCCATAACCTACAAGTGCACAGTTTGTAAAGAAAGCTGGAGGAAGCATATGTGTATTTAGTTTGTTGTGAAACTACAAAAAGAGTGAAGTGTTAGCTTTGTCAAGTACTGTACTAGATTTCAAGGTATTTGAATTATGTCAACAGTTACCTTCCTATCTGTGTCCTTGTAGGAGTTCATGAATGTGTTTAGTAAAGTGTTGTTTTCTTATTTAGTCTGTTAGAACCTTTGTTTCTCTTTTGTGTTAGAATTAATTCTGATTTTCAAACACTATTGTCAAAATAGTATCTCGTGAATAGCTTTTTAAATGTTAGTTATTGTCCTCCAGGAGCAGAGCCTTGTTCGCTGCCTGTCTTGCCGTTTTGGACTGCTTTCTCACTTTTTCTTTTTGGAATGACTTTAATGCTCATAAGATCAGCACTCTTCTACGCAGAAAAATAACTGTAAAAATGACTTGATAGGGTTCCATGTTTGTATCAGTTATTCTTTATAAAAAATATTGCTTTTGCAAGTAAACACTTCCCCCTTTCCCCCAACTACCAGCCATACAGCTCAATCAGAGATTTAAGTCAGACTATTTCCTTTCTTCTTGCACATCCCCAGTAATGGTTCTGTAGGCCAAACCCTATTCTCAGTAATACCCATGGAACCCTGTTTGAACTGTAGCTGATTAGAATCTGATAACACATTCTGTTGATGCACAGGAAAAAATAATATTTAGCTCAGTGATCTCTGTAATGTGAATAGGAGCAAAGGTCTATAGGGGGGTTTGCATCGATACAAATTATCCTGAAGTAATAAATATACTACAGTATAACCCTTATTTTATGAACTAATGGGGGATTCAGTTAATAAAATTGAACATCTCAATTACATGAGATGTAGTGTGGTGCACTACGTCACTTTCTTCTTGTCCTTCAAACCACGACAAAGAAATTTCCAATACATTGAATGCATCAGAAAGTTAGGGGAAGTTGACTTGTTCTTCATAGACATTACTTTGTGATTTTTGTTTTTTCCCTCGTCAGGAAAAATTGTTTGTATAACAGATTGTAAGATTGGTGTCTGTAAAATCAAGGTTGTATTGCAATACTACCAGCCTTCAGATAAGCAATGCTTAAAATGATCAGAGGTAATCATTATAATTTTTATGTCTAAGGGGTGATTTCAGCTAGATATATGTAAACAGGTTAAGTGGTGGAGGAAGTTAATTGACAATTTAATCTCTGTTCCAAGAAGCAATCATTTTAACTGACTCAGTTAAATTGATTTCACAAATTGGAAATCCAGCCCAAGATAAGCTGATAGACAAACAACTTTTTTACTTCTTCACAGGACCATTCTTTCTAAGTGATAAAGGCAGGCCTTCCCAAGAGGCTGTTAAGGAAGCTAAGTGGTCATTGGGTGAGATAAATTTCTCTTTTGGATTATGAAGTAGGACAGCTAAATCAAGTGGGATAAGTACGTTCTGAGAATGAAAGAGTTCCCCTACTGAATCAATTCTACTTCCTGAAGTATCTGGGGGTTCCTTTAAGGTTTCCTATTTAAACTTTGACTCAGCATGGCCTTACTTAACTGCTGATGGTGGCTCGCAGCAGAGAGTTGAAGTGCTGGAGTCTAGAGCTCTGATTAACAGCATGTAGAAACAATCCCTATGTCATCCCCTTTAGGACACCAAGTGTATTTATTTAGTACAGGCATCAGAATAGTTTAACTCTCAAAGTTTTTGATTAACTCTCAATACAGAAACATTACATCTTTCTGTAGCTACCTATCTTTGTATTTTTCCCCACCTTTGGAGATAGGACACTTCCATAACCACAGTACATCTGAAAAGAGGTGTATTTGAGCTTGCAATGTCGAAAATGGGCTAATCCTATATTGCCCGAAACGTTACCTCTCACATACCCCCATTGGATTAGGAGTGTTCAGCACCACAGTCAATCGATTTCATTAGCTAAAATACTGGGAAGTGATATTTTCCAGTTGTGATTTCAGTGTAGACCGACTTTAACTCTGTGAAAATATAAATTAAAAACTATTAATCTGATATACTTCTCCAGACATAATTGGGCTTTACAGTATTTTATTTCATAGCCTTCTGATGACTTGCATATTAACTTAATCTTAAAAAAAAAAAAAAAAAAAAAAAGGTATGCTCAATGTCTCTAAACCTGCAGCAGCTGGAAGTTGGGACTGGACAATGGGGTGGATCACTCAAAATTGCCTTGTTCTGGTCATTCCCTCTGAAGCATCTGGCACTGGCCACTGTGAAGACAGGATACTGGGCTAGATGGACCATTGGTCTGATCCAGTATGGCCATTCCTACGTTCTTATTTAGCTGACAAGAGAAACGCTAACATCTGAAAAGCTTAGTTTGTGTCTTCACTGGCCATAGTTACAAATCTTTAATAAAATGTTTGAGTTTTATCACCTTAACTCTGAATTTCCTCTACCTAAATGAAAAATCATAGTGTGTGGGTGGGTGGGGGGGGGCAGGTTTTATGAGTAAATAGGTGACTATGGGCAATGGCAGAGTAAAAATTTTCATATAGACTATATCATATTGAACAAGTGAGGCAAGCAGGCCTACCAGGGAGTCTTGTTTGACGACAAGCAATGAATAGAGAGGACTTTGCAGTCACAGGAAACAAATCCCAAGAAGCTCAATAAATGCAATATTTTTTACGATATAATGCTCTTTAACGATTGATTGACCTTCGTGAGTAGGTGATGTTAGGAAAAGGAACTTGAGCCAGTTCAGGAGTAAGCTCTATTGATCATCTTTCCTGAATGAGTAAAGTTTAAGCAGTACTGCAGAGGAAAATGAATAAATTGAACCTAATCTCCATACTGATATCTCAGTGGTATGGACTTTCTCATTCCAGCCCACACTTCTAAGGTCCCAGCCTTATCCAGGTGCCTTAGGGGAGGACAAATCAGACTACTTATCCTCACATCAGTTTTTAAAGGAATTCCTAAAAGCAATGGAACTGATCAGTCTTCCTCTGATGTATTGACTTCTAATTTGGAACCTAAGTCCATCAGTAGCTTGCCTCTTAACTGCTCAGACAATATCACTATTTCCTTTCCATAAATGTGGGTAGTCTCAAAACAGTTACATCCTTGAAGTATTTCTGAACTAGGAACAATGTCTGTCAAGCCCTAATACTGTGTTTTACAATGACAAGTTGGCGCTGAGGACAAATTTTCCTTCATTCACAAAGATGGCTTTTTGGTAGATAGCTTTACTATTTCTGCCTGAAGCCTGAAAGAGCGAGAGCAGCACAATCTAGATCAGTGGTCTCCAAACTTTTTTGATTGCGCACTCCTACCAGTAAAAATTTTTTGAGCGCTCACCCCCAATATATATATATTTATTTATAAATTATATACATGTACTACTGTACTAATATATTACATACATTATAAAACATACACAAAAAATAGAAATTAAAACAGGATGAGATAAAGATGAAATAAACAATATTTTTAAAATTTATTTTATTAACGGTACAAAACCCCTTTTTTAATTAATAATTTTTAGTGAGCAATATGATTTGAATATGCTTCATTATTTTTGAAAATCTTGGTTTAACACTTTGTGATACAGCGATTTGAAGGTCTGGTTCTAAGTTCAGTTTATTTCGATGCTTGGTTTTAATGGCTGTCATAGCTGAAAAAGATGCCTCACAAAGATATGTAGATCCAAATGGAAGAAGTGCATCGTTGGCTGCACTTACTAAATCATGATACTCATTTTTCAATCCCATCCACCAATTATGCAAAGGTTTTTGTTAAAATTCGGCTAGTAAATTTCCATCTTCCTTTATGTCAATCAGTTGTTCTTGCAAACTAATCGGAAGGTGTTGCATTTTTATATTTTTAACAAATGGGTTCAAAACCCACTGAAACTCTTCATTTGGAAGATTTTTAAACAGGTTAGAAAATTCGGTTTCCAAGTTTAAGTGTGAAGATATGAGAGTATAGGTGACACACTTACATCATTTTCGGCAACAAAATCACATAACGATGGAAACATTTCCAAACATCCGTTTTCAAACTGCTCTCTCCATAGCACAAGTTTCTTTCGAAAAGTAGTTACTTTCTCACTCATAGTTAAAATGTCACTTTTACCTTGAAGGGACAGATTAAGTGTGTTTATTTCAAAAATATCTGCTAGGTAGCATACTACTGACAGCCACTTGTCGTCACAGAAAAGGTCAGCAAATTTGGAACACTTGTCTTTTTGTAAAAGAAAAATGCGCAACTCATCTTTAAGTTTGACAACTCTTTTAAGCACTTCGCCATGAGATAACCAGCGAACCTCTGTGTGGTACAAAAGATTTTCATGGTCACTCCTCCTCTTATTACAAAGTATTGTAAAGATTTTACTATTTAAAGGTCTTGTTTTTATAAAATTAACCAAATCGATGACATCCTGTACCACTTTGTGCACTTCTGGCTCCAACTTCTTTACTGCTGTAGCTTGCCTATGAATGATGCAGTGAATGAATTTCACGTGTGGTGCTATCTCTGTAACCTTATCCCGGAATCCTTTTTTTATTCCAGTCAAAGCAGCCATTCCGTCAGTGGTTACACTTACACAGTTTTTCCATAAAACATTATTTTTATTAAAGAAGTCATTTACTGTTGAGAATATATCTTCTCCGGTACATCTTTCCTTTAGTGGCTCACAAAAAAGTAGTTCTTCATGTATTTCAATATTGAAACAGAATCTAGCAAATATCAGAAGCTGACACATGTTAGAAACATCTGTACTTTCATCCAACTGTATAGCAAACCTCCCACACTGCGTAATTTGTTCTAATACTTGTTTCTTCAAATCTTCAGCAATGGTTTCTATGCGTCTTCCAACAGTATTTGCTGACAAAGGAATGCATTTTAGTGTGTCGCCATATTGTTTTCCGTGTATTATTTCAGCCATTTTTACCGCGGCAGGAAGAAGTGATTCCCGAATAGTATGTGGCTTTTTGTCTTTCGCTATTAAGTAAGAAACCTCAAAAGAGGCTTCTAAACATTTGTCATTAAGTTTAGTGAAATTTTGTAAAGTACTGGATTGAGTATCGCATGACTTTAAATGTCACTGAAAAAATTGTAGAGGTTTGTCTTCATGTTCTGGATGCTTAGTTTTTAAATGTCTTGCAAATCATGATGGCGTCATACTATCATTAGCTAATATCTCAAGGCACAATATACACTTAGGGCGAGGTTCATCGTTAATGATAGTGGATGTAAATCCATATTTCAAATAGTCTTGATAATTTCAAATTTTTTGAGTCGACTTGTCAGATCTGATTAGATCGTCATTGTTTTTACCTCGTAATGTGGCTGACGAAGAGCTCGTACTTGGAGTAGAAGAAGCGTCAGCTCTGCCATTTTCTTGTTGTTCGCTTGTGCTCGCATTATTAGTATTCTCTTCAATCCAGTTTCTTTGCAGGAATCTTTTTAAGCCACTTGTCCATTTTGTGAGGGGTTAGTTTAGTTAAAACTAGATAATATAATCCGGGCACACGTAAACTGCAATACGTCGTAATACGCTGAAAGCGAACGAATGAGTGAGGGCGCCACTGTCAATTGCTCCACGTTTTGGAACTCCCGCTCTTCCCTCAGGATACCTCGCAGGGATGGCTCTGGACACCAGCGTAGGAAGCACGTGCCTGGGGCGGCACACTGTAAGGGGCGGCATTCTGGCCAATCTTAGGGCGGAGCTCCTCCAACTGCCTTTTTTTTTTTCCCCCTTTTTCCTCCTCTGGCGGCACTCCTCTGGCCGCGCCGTCCTGTTGGTTTCCCGCAGCGCTCCTCTGGCTGCACTGCCCCCAAGCCCCCAATGGATGGTCTTGTGCGCCCCCTGGGGTGTGCGCACCCACTTCGGAGACCACTGATCTAGATGACAAAAGAACATTACAAATTTACTTAACAAGAATGTAACTAGTCAGAAAATCAAGCTTCCTGTTCATTCATTACTGTTTCACAGCGCAAGGAGGGAAGGCTTCTAAACTTGGCGCAACCAAGTAAATCAAATTTTCCAGAGGCCTTATAAAGTGAAAGGCAAGAGTCTTTGAAAAATGTTAGAGATCACTTTGCTAAATGAGCAGAAAAATTGATCCTGAGAGGAAACTGAAGTGAAGTAGCTAGTTCATCCATTTTCAAGCCACTGCAGGTGAGGCTTGCAAATCTCATTTGGTGTACTCTTTGAGTGAAGAGCCTTGTGTATACTGCCTTGATTATTATTAAATATCTTCCCAAAGTGAGACCTGTGACCTGCACTTCTGTATGTACTTACTGTAGTACTGGCAGAAGTAAGAACTAGAGAAGAAATTATTCAGTCAACAATATTTTCTCCTGACAATTTGTGCGTCCACATAATCCTTTTATATGGTTAAGAAGCACGCTGCTGCAAAGGAACCTTGTTTTGCCTTTTCACTTTCTTGTATCAGCAGACAACTTAGAAATTATAGTGTATGTCTCAGAAATGACCTTGATAGAGGCTTGAGGCCTGTGTCATCTTGCAGGCAGGCACTCAAACTATGCTTCTGTGGTGTTTTTCTTTAAGAATAAAGTAATTTGCTTTAAAGCATTTTAGCTTTTACCACTATACAGTGAAACCTGTCTGAAGTAACTGTGCAAAGGATAACTGAACATTTGTTTTCTATTAATGGCTGATCTTTAAAAGGACAACAAAATTGTACAGAAATTTTGGTTATTACATCAGTGATATCTTAGAAGGTGACCTGCAAAGGAAACAAAATTTGGCTTGAATTTTTTTGCTACTTTCTGATAAAAAGCCAGAAGTGTGTTCTATTTTAAATTTGTTTTTTAAACTCTGCATATTTTTTTTTCTCCATTAGAGAATCAGGTCCTGTCTAGGCTGGAAGATTCTTCAATAACTGGAGAATAAGTGACATGGGGACATCACTGAGAGTGAAAGCTGAATTTTTAAGTCACTGTTTAAAATAATCTTGTTTTTTGTTACTACCTGTTTACAATCAATGACTAGCATTTTGGATAAAGGAAGCCTTTACTAAAGGTTCCATCTCTTTGCCCTTCAATTAAGGTGCTATGAGCTCACAAATGTCTTTGACCTTCTGAAGAACTTCCAAAAAAACCAGAACAGACCAGCTTTACATTCCTAATATTTCTAAGATAAAAAGTTTAAAAGCCTTCTAGAACTTCTTTATTAATCATAAAAGGCACAACCCCCATTTTAAAAAATCTTTTGCAGTTCATCTTTAAGAAGGGAAAGTATTGCCTATTGAAGGTGCCCCTTAGTGCAGGTTCACTATATTTTGCATATGGAACATGGCACAAATTAGATACAGACTGAATAGTTTCTGTACTAATAAAGTGATTATAGAAGTGTCAGAGCCTTGTTGATTAAACATGGTTTCCTAGATGTTATCACATTTCTCCCCTAATGTACAAAGAAAACATCAGAAGAACTCTTCATATACATATTTTTAAAGGGAATGCATAAGAAAGATAAGAGGGGTAAAATCGAGGAAGTGTTGGGTTTTTCATGTCATTATTTGCAACAGCAAACTCATTTCCAGAGTATGTCATTATAAATGATAATGCCTATTGCTAAGTCCTTGTGTAAGAGAAGTATAATTAAATGGTTGGAAGGTTGCAGGAGTTTGCTTGCATCTCCCTTGGAAGAAATTGGAGCTTCCCTTGAAAGTTGTTCTCATTGTTTGCCTAGCAGGAATATATGCAGATTGTGTGAATAGTTACTTAGTAAGAGGTTTTCATTTGAAAGTGTATAGATGTAAGTCTTAAATCAGTTGCATTTAATTGCCTGATTCATTAATGGGATCTCATTATCTGTTTTTACAAAGGTAAAAACAAATAAACTAAAGACTACTCATATCTATTTGAACTATATTGAATAATTTTATACTTAAAAATTATGTATAAACCATTCAAATATGTATAGTAGTAGGCTTGTATTGCAGCCATCTCTATTGCTGTTGTGAAGATATCATGGGTAATTTTGGGGGAAATATTAGATTGTTTCTGAAGGGTAATATGGTAAATCTTCAGTATTAAGTTAGGATAAATTTGGTTTGGAAAAGTACCGGTATCTGATTGTCAGTGTGATTTTAAAAAAAAAAAAAAAAAAAAAAATCTTGGTCTAGCATTCTCAGAGATTGAGGTATCTGCAGAATGATAGTTTAATGCCAATACTTGTTTTTTTTCCCAGCTGAAATCCTTTTTTCTGAGGATACTAAATATGGCAGAAAGCATGTGATTTTTAAAATGTCCTGCTCAAAAATTGAGGTTTTGGACGGTGAAAAGCTGACTTTCACAAAGTATACTTTTTTGCTGAAATATTTGGGGCAAGTGTTGTGCTAGAACATTTTGTTCTTTTTCTAGCCGCAGTAGTTGATACAATTTTAATCTTGCTAACCGAAAGCCTAGTTTAAGCAAGAATAGTTCCTCATTCTGTTCAGAGTCACTGTACTTTCTAGGGAAAAATGTAAAATAATCAGTTTGACTTTTTCCTGTTTGTGTCTGAGAAATGTAGTACTTTGAAGTGCAGAATCGATATCCCTAGAGGGTGATTGATGCCTTCCATATGAGAGGGAACATTGTCGGGTCAAATTTGGGTTTTGTAAAAAGTAAACCTTCAAGAAACCTACAACAAATAGAAATACTTTGAACACCTGTAATTCCAAATGAAAGGTTGTTTAAAGTAAAACAACCCTAAAATTGTTTAAATAATTTAAGGTGTTTAAAACAAAGATTTTAAAAAAGGAAAGTTTTAAAATTACTTTTAATCTTAGTTACCTTAGCAACAAAACAAGGCAGTGTAGGATGCCTTGCCTGTTTTTTCCTCAGATCTGATCTGACGGGACCACCTTGAAGGGGTGAACTGATGATAATCTTCATGTCCATTCAGTCCTTGGTCTCTTTGCTCAAAGCACAAGGATACCAGCTACTGGTTTTTTTTTTTTTTTAATTTGTTTGACCACCTGCCCACTGGGAGTTACTGGAATGAGATCATTATGTTTAAGTCACTGAACTGTTATCAGGTAACTTCTTAACTGGGCTGGATTAGAATTAGTGGCATACAGCTTGTGATAACCAGTTTTAATTGAAAGCGCAGAAATGTATTTGGAAAATTATTCACTTTTATTTTAGCTGAGCTGTTCGAGTTTTATTCTCTAGGTCAAGGGTCGCAAACACGCGGGCCGCATGCGGCCAGCGGGGTTATTTTCTGTGGTCCGCCAGCTCTGCGGTTATTTTCTGCGGCCTGCCATTTACCTAGAATGGTTCCGGCCTGGTGTGCACTGGGGAGGGGGCAGGCTCCCTCCCTGCCCTGCCCCCGTGCCGCTCCGGGAAGTGGCTGGGACCTGGGGGAGGGGGGCCACAGGGGTCTGTGTGTTGCCCTGGCTGCTCTTCCAGGTACCTCCCCCGAAGCTCCCATTGGCCGCGGTTCCCCGTTCCCGGCCACGGTTCCCCATTCCTGGCCAATGGGAGCTTCGGGGGAGGTACCTGGAGGAGTGGCCAGGGCAACACACAGACCCCTGTGCCCCCCCAGACCCCGTCCGCTTCCTGGAGCAGCGCGGGGGCAAGGCAGGCAGGCAGGGAGCCTGCCCTACCCCCGGTGTGCGCCGGGCCAGACCCGCCCCCCCGAACCCCCTGCCCTGAGCCCCCTGCTGCACCCCACACCCCTTCTGTACCCCATGCCCCTGCCACACCCCGCACACCTCCTGCACCCCAACCCCCTGCCCTGAGCCCCCTGCTGCACCCTGCATCCCTCCTGCACCCCCTGGGGGCAGGGAGGGGGCGGAGTTGGGGTGGGGATTTCAGAGAAGGGGTTGGAATGGGGGCAGGGAAGGGGTGGGAAGAGGTGGGGCAGGGGTGGGGCCTCACAGTGGGGGCGGGGCCGGGGAAGCAGGTGGGTGATCAGTGGTGTGGCCCTCGGGCCAATGTACTAGTCCTCGTGGCCATCGTGGTCATTTTAGTTTGAGACCCCTGCTCTAGGTCCCCTTCACACATACTATCTCCCAAAATGGTTAAATGAACTTTAAATTCATTTTCGTTCTTCAAAAAGAGTAAAATACCAAGCTCAGACTTTTTAAAAATATATCAAATTTAGTTTATTTTGGTAAATGGACTACTCTGATTTCAAACAGGCGAAAGGGAAACAAAAAGACCCTAAACGTTCACTTTAGCTGAAGCTTTCATTTAAAATAAACAAAGTTTGTTAATTTAAAAAATGAATGAAGCAGTTTTGGGTACTGTACCAGCCCGTGACTCTCTGCCAATTTGCGGAGTTTACAACCACATTTTCCTATTCCTTAATGGTGTTCTGTCCCTTGTTGCTGTATGAAAGATTTGCATGTAGACTGCACATATAGCTGTGACTGGATGGAGCCACAGGTTCTCCTAGGGCAGCAAGTCTGAATAGTTCCCTGGGGAAAGCAAATGCATTGCCTCTCTTGTTCATAGCTTCTACATTGTTCCTTCACCTGTCTAGCCATTGCTTGCTGTGAGGGATTTTGTATTGAGCATCTTTTTTTCTTCCTCATTACACAAAGCAAAACTATTTCCCCATGTTTTTTTCCTCTCCCTGTCGTTGTCCCCCCCCCCCCCACCCCCCCCCCGCCCGCTGTTCCTCAGACATTCTTGTCAACTGCTGGAAATGGCCCACCTCGATTATCACTACAAAAGGTTTTTTCCCCCCCGCTCTCCTGCTGGTAATAGCTCACCTTACCTGATCACTCTCGTTACAGTGTGTATGGTAACACCCATTGTTTCATGTTCTCTGTGTATATAAATCTCCCCACTGTATTTTCCACTGAATGCATCCGATGAAGTGAGCTGTAGCTCACGAAAGCTTATGCTCAAATATATTTGTTAGTCTCTAAAGTGTGCCACAAGTACTCCTTTTCTTTTTGCAGATACAGACTAACACGACTGCTACTCTGAAACCTTTTTTCTTCCTGTATCATACAATAAAACTTACTTTTTCTGTATTGTATTAAAGCTTTGACTACTTTGGTTACATTTGTTAAGCATTTTCACATCTTTTGGGTACTTATTTGCTAATAATCCAGTGAGTTGTGGATAGACCATACAGGATTTAGTAGACTGAAGGGACATTTGACTGTACATCTCAAAGGGGAAGGTGATTTGTGAAACTCAGGATCAACATTAGGACACAGGAGGACAAGCAGCCATAAGTTCCTCCCTGACAGGCACATTGAGCACAGATGGGGACTGGTCAGAGGTATGACTTCTAGGTATGATAAAGTGCATATATCTTGCAGCACAGCTAAACTTTTGACCAAGTTAGAAGAGGTATGTATATTTTAAATAAAAAAGGCAGTGGGAAGGCAAGGGCAAGTAAAAGCATAGTTGTGGCAAGGAACAAGAACTATTGAGCTAAACTTTCAGAAAAATTGAAATTCGGCTCCAATGAAGCAAAAATGTAAGCAACTAAATCATAAGTAAATAGTCAAATACACGAAAAAATAAAAATCTTTAAGCATATTGGAGGCAAGTAGCCTGTCTGGGAACTGCTGGATCTACTGGACAACTAGTGAGTAAAGAGAGAAATTTAATGAGGGTAAGCAGAGCAGAAAAGAACATCTTTCATCCATCTTCACCCCTGATGATGTTGGTAGGTTACATATTCTTTTGAGTAATAAAATTACCAAGTATCAAATCAGGGTGCTGGAACAAAGTGATACAGTGAAACAAGGAATCTTCAACAAAACTGAAGGAATAAGAATGAAGTGGCTAAGATGCATGTCATTAAAATAATCTTCTATACTAGAAAACTAGACTTCAGCACATATACTCTTAAAGAGCTAGTGGGGTGATCCTGGATATTAAACTAGCGTGCTTCAATTCAGTGCCAGGTAAACTGGTTGAAATAATTATTTATGAAATACCTAAATGAGCATGGGATGAGGACAAATAAGCAAGGCTTCCATAAAGGAAACTTTAAAGATAGTCTCAGTTCCACATTCTCACTTCTGGCCTCTGAACAGAGGTAAGAGGTCATAAGAACTGGAGCTGCATCAGTTAGAACAATTGACAGCTGCAGCCGTGGCCAGCTGTGGTTAGAAAATAAATGTCTGGAAAATTCCTAAGCCTCTACGCTATCTGTGGTGGAGCATGGTCAGTAAAACTTAGCCCTAGAGAACGCCTTCAGATTCCTCAGTGGATAAAAGTCTTAAGAGGTAGCATAGTTTCCTACAGAACTGTCACTGGAGTTGAGATCCAGGAGTGAGAATCCTACATGAAGATAATGAGTGTGCTCAATTTTGCTTTGAATCTTCTAGAACTGTTTCAACAAAATAATGGACTTGGTAGATATATATATATATATATTTTTTTTAATTTGGCCTTTGACAAGGCTCTTAACAAAGCTTAAAAAGTCACTGGATAAGAAGTAAAGTGGAGCAAAAACCAGCTAAGAGACAGGAAACAGAGTTGGAGTAAATGGTCAGTTTTCATCCTTTCAAAGGATTAATGGTGGGGTGCGCAAAAGATTTGTATCAGAGCTGCTGTTCGTGATCTGGAGAAAGCAGTGAATAATGGGACAGCAAAATGTGCAGGTTACATAATTATTTAGGGATTTTGGGTCTGTGGTTGCTTTATCTTACAGTAGTGCAGTTTGATCGTTCACACCACCGCAAGTGGTGTAAAGTCACCTTTTGTGCCACTTCCTCTCTTGCCCCTCCAGGCTGACTCTTTTAGGATGAACAGCATAGAACCTAGCCTCTGCGGAATCATGGTGAACAGGTCATGTGTCCTCTGCTCAGTGCATAGTGGTGGTCCAAAAAGCAAACAAAAGTTAAAACCTATAAAGATCAATGTAGGAACTACTGAAAATATTAGAGCCATTATAAAATTGGATGAAATACTTTCACCATGAACATTATTCAGTTCTTATCACCCAATCGGGGGAAAATATTTTTATGTCTCACAAGTTAAATGACCCAGAGATAAGCCGTGAAGAGGACAAGTGGAGGCATAGAACGATGTCCATATGATCGAAGAATGAAAAAAAATTAGGATAGTTTTAAAAGGCAGGGGGCATGTGGGCAGGGGAAAGAGAAAGATATGAGCAGTACATAAAATGAATGATAAATTGGGCACTCCTATTTTCCCTTGTTTGTAATACAAGAGTAGTTGATGAAACTGAATGACAATAAATTTAAAGTTGGTAAAAGAAAATGTTAGTATGCAGACTCTTGTGTGGAAATTGCTGTCACAAAAACCAGTAAGTCCAGAAACCTGGCATTCAAAACTAATTAGTCATTTGAAGGGATAATAAATAGCCACAGTTTCATTAAGTAAAATGATAAATATAGAAGGATAATAAGCCCTTCTGCTTCAGGGCATAAACCAAGTCAACCACCAACTGTCCAGAGTTAGGAAGAAACTTCCCTTTTATGCAGGCTATTCCATTTGAGTTTCTTCCACCTGCATCTGAAGCCTCTGGTACTGGCCACGGTCAGAGACCAGGTACTCAATTTCATGGACAGTTGGTCTGATTCAATATGGCAATTACTATATTTTTATATGATTTATAGACATTAAAGAGGGTAGTTCTGTTGGATGCAGTCTGCATCAAGGCAGATGTTCTTGAGTCCTATTGGTGGAAAAGGGTACAATGATTGGGTTTTGGACCCTTGAAACCTTGCCAAAAGGTCTATAAATGATCTTCAAACAGTGTCTAGGCTACCAGGACTACCTCCTTATTTTCTGTATAGAGTTATAGTTTAATTATGCAGTGTCTACTAAAACTACAGCCGCTCTTTTCCTCTTTAACATTCTGTTCTCATTCTAGCATGTTCACAGGAGTCAGGATTAGCTTCCTCTGAACCAAGGTCTAGAAAAATCGGGAAGATCACCTATAGCAAAATGTGCAGAAAATATTTTTGAGCAAGACTAGAAACCCAAATTGTTGCATTTAAAATCGTGTATCTTTTTAGATGCTGTATTTGTCTAGATATATAGTCACTACTATGAAAAACTCCAAGCTGTTGTATGTTTCAAGATTCACTCCCAAATGTTTATCAACTATTGAATTTAACAATCACTTTTCCAATGTAATAAACTTAATTTTCATCATATTTTTAGAACTTTTGAAGATCTCCATTCCTGTACTTTTAAATTTGAAATGTGTTAACTAGATCTAGAAATTTTGCCACTGTTCATTTCATACTACTCCAACTTTTTTGTTTTAATGTTAATTTATTAACCATATAATTTCTGACACTATTGTGTGGGATCAAAATGGGTAACTTTAAATTGTTGGATGCCAGGTAATTTTATTTTTAAATAAATATTTAGAAATGGTAGGCCAGCTCTTGTTAATTGTTTCTCTTATTGCCAATTCAGGAATGCGGCACCCATTGTTTAATCACAGGGGCAAAATAATTTAAGGGCAAGTGAAGCCTGTCTAGTTATTAATAACTTAAACAGTTTATAATTAGGCAAAGTAAGCAATCTTATCTAACTCCTATGAAATCAAGGAAAATATTTAAACTAGTTAATTAGAAGAAGCCATTTAAGGAGCTATCTTAAATTTGAATATTAAGAATCTTAAATCCAGTTAAGTTCCAAATAAGTGACTCTATTTGCCAATGGTTAGCCCATCTCCTCCCCAGGAATATATGGTTTAACCATCTTGTGATTAATCGGAAAAATTGTTAGTAATTTATGTTACAACAGCATTTTCATATCCCAATAAAATCATTACAAGAGTTTAATATCTTGGCATTATCTTAGTTAATGTCCTCTTGCCAATCCATGTTGAACTTTTTGGTGTGGATTTTCTTGACTCAAGAAGAAATGAACTCTTGTCTGTTTTTCTTATCTATGACAGCTTTCTTGTAAAGATGGAGAGGATGAGTTGTGGAGTGATTGCTGTCTAAACAGAGTAGGTGTGGGAGTGGAGGGGCAAAAGGGTATCGGTCTTCAATATCTTCTCCTTCCTATTTTCATGAAATTCTAGGAAAAAAGCAGCTCTTTCAGACTTATTTAGATTCAAGTGGGTTGCTCTTTCATTGGCTCCATGCCTTCGTGGGTGGTCCTTCGGAGCCTCTTCATCTTATGAATATGTAGTTTATTAATGAATATGTAATGTTTATTTAATTGCCTTTGCTCTTGTGGCAGGAAAGCAAGAGTTAAAACTAGTTTTGAAAGTTTTTATTCAGTACATTCTCTGAGACATTTGTTCCATCTTATTACAGTTTGACAGGAAATGAAATTCTGTTTACAAAAAGTCCAAACGCTCCTGTTCTTTTATATTAAAACTTTCAAAACACTCTTTTAAAATTAAATAACTTTTAGGAAGTCTTTAGCTGAAGTTTCATTGGTCACCCAATGAAATTAATAGATACCAGGTTTATAAATAAGACAAAGTACTTCTTCACATAACAGACAGCCGACTTGTGGAACTCGTTGCCAGGGGATGCTGTAAAGGCCAAAAGTAAAACTGGGTTCAAAAAAGAATTAGATGAATTTCTGGAGGATAGGTCCCTCAAAGGTCATAGATAAGAAAAACAGAGAAGAGTTCATTTCTTCTTGAGTCAAGAAAATCCACCCCAAAATCCACCTCAATGAATATTAGCTGAGATGGTCAGGGATGCAATCCCATGCACTGGGTGTCCCTAAACCTCTGACTACTATAAGCTGGGACTGGATGACATGGGATGGAGCACTCGAAAAATTGCCTTATTCTTCCCTGTGATGTGGGAGGGTCCCAAAACTCGGGCTGCAGCTGGAGCTTGAATGTCTACATCGCAATTAAACAGCCCCTTAGCCTGAGCCCCAGGCACGGGCCAGCTGTGGGTGTCTAATTGCAGTATAGACATACCTCTGAAGCATCTGGCACTGCCCGTTGTCAGAAGACCCAGTGTGGCCATTCTTATGTAAGCTGTTGATTCTTCATGCAGTTTTTAGAAATATGATTTTTCTTGTCTTCCTTACATGGGTGAGGGTTTGCTTTTGCCTGCCAATAATTAATTAATGCCCCATTAATATAAATGATTCTATATTTAAATGGTTTCTTACAATAGTTTAGCAAAGTTGTTACGTTCCACATAGGTACATTAAAGCATTTTACCACTTACATAGCAATGATATTAGGAGCTTTGCGTTTAGCTAACATATTACAAGTCTCCATTGCACAAAGTTTTTTGCCACTTCAGCATTTAAGACATAAACAGAAGTTTAAAACATTTCCAAGTACACATTTTCCTCTACAGTTTTTAAGAACGAAAGCAGTTTTTCTTGCAAGAGGGTGGGAATTGGTAGAGCCCTCTACCTAGATTTATTGCTCTGATAACACACCCTACATTCCTTTCACAGACCGACCTTTTCCTAAAACATGAATGTTTTACATGGTTTGTCATGTTGATGTTTGCTTGCCTTGGGAAATGGAAGCAAAACCTTCTGGAATTTCTTTGATTAGCTTTCACATTTTGTAACATACCTAGTTACATATGTATTATTTCCAAACATCCTGGCTATAACATACTTGTAGCTACATCTTAACGTTCAGCAAAGGTGAAAAACAAGTTTGCAACAACCTGCTAAATTACAATAATTTTATTAATCATTTTTGCATAAATGTTGAGGTATCCCCTACTATTATATGATAGTCTTTTCCATGAAACTGATAATATAAAGATATATTTATGCTTATTGAAATCAACTCCTTGCCTCCTTACATATATTTAATGTAGAAAAGCTTTTTTGGGGGGGGCCTGAAATGTTTAATTACCTAGTATATTCATGTTTTGACCTATTTCTTTTCGACTGTAGTCCAGCCCAGATCAAAGTGACAGCCCTGGTTTTAATACTTTATATTGCCCCAAGTTGTCAGTAATTGAGTGACTGTATTGCAAAGAAGCTATTGGACTGTGTTCAGAGCATAAAAATATAACAATGAATCCAAAAGCTTCCGTCTGGCTGAAACAGAGATGCAGTAAGCTGATGTTAACTAGCAGAAAGCTGTCCTGAATGACAGAGATGTGGCAGAGATTCTTGCACCTCCTTTCTCTCCTGAAATCAAAATACTTTAAAAACATTAACAAACTTAGCTTGTTACATACTTGGATAATGACTTAGTATTTTGTTTTTGATAGGCTTTAAAGATTGTTTTAACAATCCTTGTTTTAAATGGGACCCCCGCAGTGCCAGAACCACTAGCCCCCATGGGCAGCGGGAGCTGGAGCATTCCCTCTCTCCCCCCAACAGCAGGGCTTGAGCTCTCATCCCCCCCGTGGGGCTCAGGCTTCAGTTGCCCCATTTTTCCCCATCATTTTTAGTAAAAGTCACAGACAGGTTACGGGCTTCTGTGAATTTTTGCTTATTGCCCGCAACCATCCGTGACTTTTACTAAAAATAATTATGACAAAATGTTAACATTACTCATGAGAAAAATCTTCCCAGTAATCAGTGGTGAGTAAATGTTTCAAATCATGGTATAAGGGGTAAAAGCTTTCTTTATAACTAATCTTTTAACCATAACCATGATGTCTAAAAATATTATTTGATTTAATTTATAAATAACTTCATACACAAGCAGGTAAACAATTTTTTAAAAATTTCTGAATTTAGCACCATCTCCCTAGTAAAATTACATTTCTCAATTTAAAAAATGTCCTATCAGAGAAAATAAATTCTTTACCTCTCCCCCCCCCGTCATCAGATAAATGTAATATTTAGCATTTCCATTACATTTTGGACCTCTTATATTTTAATATTAGAGAGACAAGTTGGGTGAGGTAATATCTTTTATTGGACCACTTCTGTTGGTGTGAGAGACAAAACTTACATCACTCAGGGTGGTGGGTTTTTTATAACACCTCTGAGCAACAAAAAATTTGCCCACATAGGCCATGTCTACACTAGCACTTAACTCAAAATGTCACTGGTAACTACAAGATTTGAACAGATTGTTTAGCATAAGTAATTAACACACATTTCAATGGACCTTTCACGGTAAGGTGGTCCATTAATACCCCTCCAGTCATAGGGAGGAAAGGAAGGGGGTTGGGAAGCAGCTGGGGGGGTGGTTTTAAAGGGGGTTACAGATTGTTGTAATAAGCCATAAATCCAGTGTATCTATTCAGTCCTTGATTTTTAGTGTCTAGCAAAGTTATGAATTTAAGCTCCCAGGCTAGTTTTTTGAAAGTGTTGTGCAGGTTTCTTTTGAGGATGAGGACTGAGAGGCCAGATATGGTGTGATAGCTTTGTGAAAAGTGTTCGCCCGCAGATGATACAGTGTTTATCATGGCTTCAACAACACTGCATACAATATTTTAATATTGTCTCTCTAAGAACCTTCTTTCAGACCTGTAGGTAATCCATGGTGATGAGCATGGTATAAATGCCTAGATAAAGCATGGAGAACTGCACCAAAAAGGAAACAGATATTTTTTCCATAGAAGATTAAGCTCTTATTGCGTCATTGATATACACATTCTGTTGTATCCGTCCATTAATATTTTAGAATTTCTTGTTTACCTCTAAAGTGTAATATTTATTATTCTTGCATTTTAACACAATTGCACTTCCATAACCCCTTCCTTTATGGTTTTCGAAACACTATCAATTTGATAAATTTTGCATCACAAAATACTCTTTTGTGAGGAACTATTATCTCTGTTTTATGTGGATGCACCTAGTAATGTGACTTGCTCAAAGGTTAGGCAAGAAGTCTGAGAAGGAATAAGCAGATATTTAATCATGTGTCTTATATATAAAACCATCCTTCCATTGGAATGAATTAATCCTGTAGGACTGAGTTTTGTTTAATTTTTTTAATATCTTCTTTCTCTGTGCATCTGTTTGTTTATTGCTCTTAAGTCTTTGAAGTACTTAGTTGTGCATTATTCTATCAAATGAGAACAAGTAGAACTGTACATGTAAATCTTAACAGCTTTGCACAGTTGCGTTTAAGTAAATCAGGCTTAAGCAAATTGTTCCCTTCAGGGGATAAGTGAAACACGTTTTTACTGGAAACAATATAAAGTATATATCTACTGCCTAGTGTTTTTTTTTTAAATGTGGCAGTTTAGTAGGTTTTTTTTTAGCACACAGTATACGCAATACTAATGAAACACAGTTTTACTTCATTTATGTACTCTTACCATATGCAGTTAAGTTCTTTCAGTACCATTAAATGAAGACTGAGGTTTAAGGAACATAATGCTTAAGCTTGAGATCTGTCTGGACCTCACCAGTAGGTGTCCATTGTTTTTTTTTTGTGAAGAAATACATTCATTTCAAAAAGACTTGCAATTGCTCAGATAAACAAATATGAAAGACTTCTTCTCTCCAGTAGGCAGATTTAGTTGATTCAAAAAAACATATAAATAGACTTCCTCATTATCGTTTATAATTGCTGGACTTCTCTTAGTCAACTGATTCAAATGACTTTTCTGGACATGTTTAGTAAGAACAATAATACCACTCTTGAGTACATCTTTTTATTGACATACACTCTCCCACAAGAATTAAATATTGATGTGTAATCCCTTTCGGGAAATTCTTTGAAACCAACTAAAGATTACCAGGCCACACATCAGTGATTTATAAATAGAAAATTTCAGAGTTAACATTCTTATTCTTTAATGTACTTTAAACTATTATACCTTTTAAAAATGATAGGACAGTTATGCATGTAGACACTACAGCAGAGGTGGGCAAACTTTTTGGCCCGAGGGCCACATTGGTGTTGCAAAACTTTATGGAGGGCTGGGTAGGGAAGGCTGTGTCTCCCCAAACAGCCTAGCCTCCGCCCCCTCCCACTTCCTGCCCCCTGACTGCCTGCCTCAGAACCCCCAACCCATCCAAACCCCCCGCCCCCCTGCTCCCTGTCCCCTGACCTTCCACACCCCGGGACCCCACTCCCTAGCCAACCGCCCCTGTCCCCTGATTGCCCCCTAGGACCTCTTGCCCTTTATCCAATCCTCCTTATGAGCAAAAAACCCCACATTTGATTTAAATCAATCTATCCTCCTGGAAATCCTCAGTTCAGGCACCCAAACATCCTTATATCAGCTATGTAGAGATATCATGCAATAACCATACAATTGTGATAGCGTATTAATGCTGGTGGGCCCAGATTAGATTAAACTGATTTTTAAAGACATTAGATTCTTTGGGGTGTTTTAATTGTGCATTTCCATACCGAATACATTTGAATATCTTTTTAAGTGTAACTGTAGTTCTGAATTTTCCTGGCTATGTAATGTGTGTTTGTGGAATAATTAAAACATTCATATATTTTCCCTTATGTCCACTAACTTTTCCCTCCTTCACATCCTATTACACCTATGCATACAAACACCAGTTCATCTCTCCAGTCCTTCACACTTCCATGTGCTTGCATTTACAAACCGATTCTCTTTCCCTTGCCCTCTGTGTTTAGTAGGTCAGGTGCAATGGGGAGTTTATGAAAATACATATTTAGGATTAATGGTGTTTTTCTGTTCTTCATGACTGAAAGTTTCTCTGTCAGCAGAGGCTCGCACGTAAAATCTTCTCCTTCAAAGAAACCACAAAGAATTGCCCTTTTTGAGTGTCTGTCTGCCACTGTTCTCAATGGGATTGAAGCCCCAGTCTGAAAGATGGCAACTACTTCACATTGTTCTCAATCAGGGGGAAACAAAATGGTCATTGGAGAAGATGTCCCGTGTGTGCCAGGTGGCAGAGATGAGCATTATGAGCAGTTACTGAATGGAGGTAGTGGCCATCTTTACTTAAAGGCAGTTCGTGGTGTGAGTTCCATTGAGAACAATGGAAGATGGTAGTCATTTTGAAAGGGGGTAATTCCTTGTGGGTTTCTCTGAAGGCCTATCTTCACATTCTGCTGAAAGAGAAACTTTCACTTGTGAGGAACTATGGAAAAATTGATCATTAAATTGAAAAATAGACCATAATCTTAAAATTATATTAAAAACTGCCCATTGTACCAAATTTACTGAAGTTTCACCTTTTTGCCAGTTTTTGTGTAAATAACTATACTTTATCTGGGATTATTTGTGGGTGGGTGGGGGCAGGGGGAAATGGTCTGAGGCATGGTGTTCGATTTCTTAAATGATCCATTCTAAAATCATTAACTCAGACTTATTAATGAACTCATAAATTCTGGAAAAAAAATCATATTATACTCACTAAGCGTTAAAACTTTGGAATGCTGTATTCTTTATACATAACAAAGTGACTAAATCCTAACTTTAATTCAACATTAACTATTCAGCTGTGATTGGATGCTCCTTAATATTCTGGAGATGTGGTCAAATTTATATGTGAAAGATGAAGACCAGAGGTCTACCAGTGCCCATGCCTTGCAATCCTTGGTATGCAGTCCTGTGGATTTAACTGTCTTGCACACCTGATGATGGAGGGCCCCTACCATAAACTCTCCAATACCAAACAGATTGCCCACCAATTGCTAACAATCGGGGGTTGCAAATTTACAGGTAGTGATTGACACCCATTTCTGCACTGTAAAAGCAGCTTTCATCTTGGTGTCTGCACTGCATGGCTGGGGTGAACTTGGCACACAACTCCAGAAAAGTACCTGTCTGCATCCGAAAGTTCTAAAGCCACTACTGATGTTCCCAGATTTTCATTGCAATCTAATCTCACCACTTGGTTCTTGTTGTACAGACCCAAAACTGCTGCTCCATCATGTACGGGTTCTCCGTGATTTCCTGCAGCAGTTGGTCAGTTTCATTTGTTATCTATCATCCACTCATCATCAGTATATCCCTGCTGTATGTCTGGCTGTTACGATTTTGCAAAAGAATGATTTGTCCTGCCCTTTAAATGGACAAGAGCACTCCAGCGATCTGTGCAATGTGACAAGATGGAAAATGGCATGAAAGAGTAGTTTATCGGATGGAACAGAGAGATTTATGGGAATTTGACCCCAAAATCCTACAGTTCCCTGATAGGAGTGATGGTATTTCACAATACACTGAAAAGATTTCTTACAAGGTAATGTGCCAGATGGTGGCAGGGAGGACATCAGGATGCCTGTCTACAGTGTCACATGTCTTCTGCTGATACAACCTGATGCTGTGAGAACATGCTACATTACAAAGGCAACCAAATATAAATGCACTCCACTGAAATAGCTATGGTGATAGCAGTGTGCAGACAGAACTTTTGGCAGTAAAACTTTCGGGTGTGGACATGGCTTTACACTCACCCAGTCTTAACGCATGAGCTCTGATCCACAGAAATGCATGATGGGATGATTTTAAAATTCTGGGATGATTTTGCAAGTTCGCAAATGACACTAAGCTGGGGGGAGAGGTAGATACGCTAGAGGGTAGGGATAGGGTCCGGAGTGACCTAGACAAATTGGAGGATTGGGCCAAAAGAAATCTGAGGTTCAACAAGGACAAGTGCAGAGTCCTGCACTTAGGAAGGAAGAATCCCATGCACCGCTACAGACTGGGGACCGACTGGCTAAGTAGCAGTTCTGCAGAAAAGGACCTGGGGATTACAGCGGACGAGAAGCTGGATATGAGTCAGCAGTGTGCTCTCGTTGCTAAGAAGGCCAATGGCATATTGGGCTGTATTAGTAGGAGCATTGCCAGCAGATCGAGGGAAGTGATTATTTCCCTCTATTTGGCACTGATGAGGATGCACCTGGAGTATTGCCTCCAGTTTTGATCCCCCACTACAGAAGGGATGTGGACAAATTGGAGAGAGTCCAGCGGAGGGCAACAAAAATGATTAGGGGACTGGGGCACATGACTTGCGAGGCGAGGCTGGGGGGCTGAGGGAACTGGGGTTATTTAGTCTGCAGGAGAGAAGAGTGAGCGGATTTGATAGCAGCCTTCAACTACCTGAAGGGGGGTTCCAAAGGGGATGGAGCTCGGCTGTTCTCAGTGGTGGCAGATGACAGAACAAGGAGCAATGGTCTCAAGTTGCATTGGGGAGGTCTAGGTTGGATATTAGGAAACACTGTTTCACTAGGAGAGTGCTGAAGCATTGGAATGGGTTACCTAGGGAGGTGGTTGAATCTCCATCCTTAGAGGTTTTTAAGGCCCGGCTTGACAAAGCCTTTGCTGGGATGATTTAGTTGGTGTAGGTTCTGCTTTGAGCAGGAGATTGGACTAGATGACCTCCTGAGGTATCTTCCAACCCTAATATTCTATGAGTCTATGACTATATAGTTTTGAAAAAAAATTTCAGCGGTGTTTAATACCCCTTTTTGAGGTACTTACACATTGCAATAATGGAACCCACATACCTTTTCCTTGTGCAAGTTACATAAGTTTTTCTGAGTAGCAGCCGTGTTAGTCTGTATTCGCAAAAAGAAAAGGAGTACTTGTGGCACCTTAGAGACTAACCAATTTATTTGAGCATAAGCTTTCGTGAGCTACAGCTCACTTCATCGGATGCATTCAGTGGAAAATAGTTTTTCTGCATATCATTATACTAGTATAGTATTAGTGTGATTTATAATGTAAAGTTTCTCTTGCTGTTAGAAAGGTAATGGAACATAGCTCACCTCACTGAAAATGTACAGCTTTATTACACTCCTCAAAGAACCTCTTCTTTTTTAACTTGTCCACAGAAAAAAAAAATGTAATCACTCATTCCTGCAGTATGCTGATACCTTGCATGTATGATTACTATGCAGTTACACTAATAAAGCCTTGCTGGAGCCTTTTATAGGAAATAATTATTAATCCTGCAAATAAATTGCCTTGAGGTACTTATTTTTAATGTGCTTTATTTTATATATCCTAATTTTTTATGAGATTTAATGTGCTTTATTTTATATATCCTAATTTTTTGAGATGCTGCTCAAAAAATTCATTTAAAAATCATAAATATGTTTTTACACAATAGCATAATGGCTCCAATATTCTCAATAATGAAATTTGAAAACTTGCCTAAAAGCATGTTTCTGTGATAAATTGTAGTCCCCTCTTCAGAGCTATTGGGAACAACAATATTAATTCTTTTACAGCTCAGTTTTCCTTGTTGGTGTAGGTAGGGGAAAAAGTAGCAAAATAACTAATAATCGTCCTCTTTGCAGTGGCTTAAACCAGGAAATTCAAAGCGAGAGCTCTAACTGTTAAATTTACCACCTTCTAGCTCGGTATTGCAGTATAAGGGCTTATATAAAATCAGACACTATTAAGGGACCTCATTAAGTCTTTAAATTTTCTGTGTTTTTCTCAAATCACGTAATATATTTTTTTATTTTAATGCAGCTTTGATTCACCCACAAAAAAAGTTAGCATTTGAGGAATCTGTGCCCATCTGATTGCAAGGCAGAGACTAGTTTGTAAAACACATTGTTCATATGAAGACCTGAGAAAATAGTGGCAGAGACAGGGAAAAACTACCAAGATTAAGAATTGAAGGGTCATAATGATAAGTAGCCCAATTCTGTGGCTACATCTAGTACTCCTGGGGGATTTCTGCTCCAAAAAAATAAAAATTCTGCACACAATATTTTAAAATTCTGCATATTTTATTTGTCAAAATAATACAATATAATCATACCAGTTTCAATTATTTTAGTAATTTCTTTCAAAATACCTGTCAGCAAGTATGTTTGTAACAATACAGATAAAAAAGATTCAGGAAATGTTATTTAGACAAATAGATTACTTAATAGGCATATTAATATAGAACTTTGACTAATAATTAGGGCCGACAAAGGATTTTTAAAAGTTTATTTACTTTTACAGGAGATAATGCTGCCCACTTCTTTACAATGTCACCTGAAAGTGAGAACAGGCATTCACAGAGTACTGTTGTAGCTGGCGTTGCAAGGTATTTACGCGCTAGATATGCTAAACATTTGTATGCCCCTTTATACTTCAATCACCATTCCAGAGCATATACTTCCATGCTGATGGCGGGTTCTGCTCGATAGTGATCCAAAGCAATGCAGACTGATGCACATTCATTTTCATCATCTGAGTCAGATGTCACCAACAGAAGGTTGATTTTCTTTTTTGGTGTTTCGGGGAGTTACCAAATTG
This sequence comes from Natator depressus, assembly GCF_965152275.1. Classification (NCBI taxonomy): domain Eukaryota; kingdom Metazoa; phylum Chordata; order Testudines; family Cheloniidae; genus Natator; species Natator depressus. The sequence continues at coordinate 44,257,390 of NC_134234.1, forward strand.
AAGTGTTGCTCTTTTAAGACTTTTGACAGTATGTTACACACCTCCTTCCTATCAGATTTTGGAAGGCACTTCAGATTCTTAAACCTTAGGTCGAGAGCCGTAGCTATCTTTAAAAAATCTCATATTGGTACCTTCTTCACGTTTTGTCTAATCTGCAATGTTCTGAAAGTATTCTTAAATCGAACAACATATGTTGGGTTGTCATCTGAGATTGCCATAACACGAAATATATAGCAGTATGCGGGTAAAACCACGGAACAAGAGACATACGATTCTCCTGCAAGGGGTTCAGTCACAAATTTAATTAAGGCTTTTTTTTTTTTTTTAATGCGCGTCATCATCATGGAAGCATGTTCTCTGGGATGCTGGTTGAAGCATGCAGGGGCATATGAATGTTTAGCACATTTACCACATAAATATCTTGCAAATATCTACAAAAGTGCCATGTGAATACCTGTTCTCACGTTCAGGTGACATGGTAAATAAGAAGTGGGCAGCATTATCTCCTGCAAATGTAAACAAACTTGTTTGTCTTCGCGATTGGTTGAACAAGAAGTAGGACTGAGTGGGTTTGTAGGCTCTAAAGTTTTACATTGTTTTGTTTTTGAGTGCAGTTATGTAACCAAAAAATAATGTACATTTGTAAGTTGCACTTTCATGATAAAGAGATTACACTACAGTACTTGTATGAGGTGAATTGAAAAATACTAGGGCTGTCGATTAATCGCAGTTAACTCGCACGATTAACTCAAAAAAATTAATCGTGATTAATCACAGTTTTAATCATACTGTTAAACAACAGAATGCCAATTGAAATTTATAAAATATTTTGGATGGTTTTCCACATTTTCATATATATTGTATAATGTGTTGTAACTGAAATTAGTGTGTATTTTTTGTTATGAATATTTGTACTGTAAAAATGGTAAAACAAAAGAAATAGCATTTTTCAGTTCACCTCATACAAATACTGTAGTGCAATCTGTCTTGCGAATGCAACTTACAAATGTAGATTTTTTTGTTAGTAACTGCATGAAAAAACAAAACAATGTAAAACTTCAGAGCCTACAAGTCCATTCAGTCCTACTTCTTGTTCAGCCAGTCACTAAGAGAGAAACAAGTTTGCTTACATTTACAGGAGATAATGCTGCCCTCTTATTTACAATGTCACCAGAAAGTGAGAACAGGCATTTGCTTGGCACTTTTGTAGCCGGCATTGCAAGGTATTTGTGCCAGATATGCTAAACAAAAGTCTTAAAAGAACAACACTCTGATGCGGAAACTACAGAACCTGAACCACCAAAAGAGGAAAAACAACCTTCTGCTGGTGGCGTCTGACTCAGATAATGAAAATGAACATGCATCGGTCCATACTGTTTTGGATTATTATTGAGCAGAACCTGTCATCACCATGGAAGTATATGCTCTGGAATGGTTATTGAAGTGTAAAGGGGCATACAAATGTTTAACATATCTAGCGCGTAAATACCTTGCAAATACCAGCTACAACAGTGCCCTGCGAATGCCTGTTCTCACTTTCAAGTGACACTGTAAACAAGAAGTGGACAGCATTATCTCCTGCAAATGTAAACAAACTTGTTCGTCTAAGCAGTTGGCTGAACAAGAAGTAGGACTGAGTGGACTTGCAGCCTCTAAAATTTTACATTGTTTTATTTTTGAATGCAGTTTTTTTGTACATAATTCCACTTTTGTAAGTTCAACTTTCATTATAAAGCAATTGCACTACAGTACTTGTATTAGGTGAATTGAAAAATACTTCTTCTTTTGTTTTTTTACAGTGAAAATACTTGTAATAAAAAATAAATATAAAGTGAGCACTGTACACTTTGTATTGTGGTGTTGTTGAAATAAATATATTTGAAAATTAGAAAAAATCCAAAAATATTTATAATAAATTTAAATGGGTATTGTTATTAACAGTGCAATTAAAACTGTAATTAATTTTGTTTGAGTTAATTTGTTTTGAGTTAATCATTTGAGTTAACTGCGATTTAATTGACAGCCCTAGTAATAATTCATTTGAACTACAATACAGAAAATTATTTCCCCGCACCCTTCAGGAGCACTGCAAGGCTTGGGGGAGTCAGGGGTAACAGAGGAGCTGAGGGTGAGGGAAGCAATTATTGGGAAGGAGCCTGGGAGTGAACCTGGAGGGTTGTTGGTTGTGGGTGGGAGAAGTATGGGACAGGGTTGTTTTTTTGGAAGGGGGAATTGTTAGAGTGTTCGGGAGCCTCCCCTATGCAGACCATTGCAGACCCCTAGTCTTTCCCATTCAGTCAGACACATCTGCCCCTGTCCCGGTGTGTCCCTGCAGCCCATCCTCCCCCGTCCCCATATGGACCTGCAGCCCCCCCTCATTCAGCTCCTTGCCCAACACTGTCACCCCACTAGCACCTGAGCCTGCACCCCAGTCTGCCCCCACTAGCCCTTCGGAACCCCGGTCTGTGACCCCCAGTAGGCCGGTGTGCCCCGCTCTGTCCCATGCTGACTCCATCTGGCCCTACTGTGAGGGATGCATCCTCTCTGCAGGCTGGCTGCCTTCTTTTCTGGTGTCACAGCAGCCCTGGTCAGCAAAAAGTGTAACCGCAGTTCCAGCTCTGTGGAGAAGAAAAAAAATTGGGGGGGGGGGAACATGAATTCTGTGTGTGCGCAGTTGTGCAGAATTTCCCCATGAGTAATCCAACTTCACACCACTGGTGGCAGCATATAGGGTATGTATAACTACACACCACAGTGAATAGCAGGCTGCCTTTGCAATGTGGTGTGTAGCTACACACTTCAATGAAAGGTTGTGGAAGGGACCTGGCTGTGTGGAGCTGCTGGAGTCTTTCTCTGTTTCTGGAGTCTTTCCCTGTTAAAAATTGCAGTCTAGATGGGATAGCACTGCTTGGGCATGTAGGGTTCATACCCAAAGACTCGTAGATATTAAGGTCAGAAGGGACCATTATGATCATCTAGTCTGACCTCCTGCAGAATGCAGGCCACAGAATCTCACCCACCCACTCCTGCAATAAACCTCTCACCTATGTCTGAGCTATTGAAGTCTTCCAAATCATGGTTTAAAGACTTCAAAGTGCAGAGAATCCCCCAGCAAGTGACCCGTGCCACATTTACAGAGGAAGGCGAAAACCCCCCGGGGCCTCTTCCAATCTGCCCTGGAGGAAAATTCCTTCCCAACCCCAAATATGGCGATCAGCTAAACCCTGAGCATGTGGGCAAGATTCACCAGCCAGATACCCAGGAAAGAATTCTCTGTAGTAACTCAGATCCCACCCCATCTAACATCCCATTACATACCCACTTTGTTCAGGTGTATCTTTACTCACCTAAGCAGTGCCTCATCACCTACACTGCTGCTTATACCCATGCAAGGGCTGTGTGCAGGGTATGTACTCTACATGCCACCAGAAGGAGAGTGGAGTGTAGGTCTGTTATCAGTGGTGTTTGTTTAAAAAAAAAAAAAAGAGAGAGAGAGTAAACGAACCTAAACTTCACTCCTTATTTCCCAAATTAGAAGTGGGTAAACTCAGTGTACCTGAGTTCATGCTCAACTACGCTACTTCGTAGTATAATGTTGTAACTCATTTCCTTAGTATAGAGAAAAGGAAGAGAAGAGTCTTTCTTCTTAATATTTGGCAGCCATTATAGCAGTGGGAGAAGCATTTAGGCAATAGTTTTAAGGATATGCTTTTATTTTCAGTCTTAAAGCTGGATGAATTAGTGTACTATATCAATCTGGGATAGTAAATTTAGACGGATCATGTAGATTTTCTGTGGAATATATATTTATATAGTGACTGATATTCAAACTGTATCTTGAGATTTTTCTTGTTAATGTAAAATGTCTGTCTGAAGATGTGCCTAATGACCCTTGGCAAAACATATGTTGCAGAGATGACATCTTACACCCAGGTTCTTTGTTGTTGTTTTTTAAGTGGGACGGGGAAGAGGCAGTGAAGTACCAGATGTGCACGCTGGTGAGCTGACCAGTTCATAGAGTGATGTTTCTGGAAGTCTTGAAGGCTCATGCTTGCTATTGCAGGTGGAAGAAAGACACCACAATGGCAGTTAGTCTGGGGAACATAATTTAAAAATCCCTGGAAAAAGGAGATTGTGAGGGAAAACCTGAGAGGCAGAGGTAGCAAAGGAAAGCCTGTCTTTTGGATACTTCCACAGCCTTATCATAAAGTAAATATCTATGACTTTATCATGCTGCATTTGGTTTAAAACTGGTGAAACAAAGCTAATTTATTGTTTCAGAGACAAATGTTATTTAGGTTTATCTTGGTATATGTATTGTATATTTATTTTTTTTCCACAGAAACCTGCTAATATTTTAGTTATGGGTGAAGGTCCTGAGCGAGGAAGAGTAAAAATTGGTATGTTATATCTTTGATAAGTCCCAGTGTAGCATTTAAGTTAGAATGTTCTGAAGGTGCAGTTGCATCACTTAAGATAGTTACTTAAAATATTAGTATGTGACTGGAAACTTTATCAAAAGCTATTTTGAGTGACTGGCTTTTTGATATCACACCTCTGCACCAATTCCCAATGGTGCACAGCTACAGCCTCATCAATGAAAAGGGGGAAAAAATCCCTATGCTATTATATTATATGAGTGCGTGCTGGGAGGGGGATTAATATGGGACAAGGATAATGGTCAGCTTGGAAGAGTGAAGGAAAATAAGTAAGATTTTAAATGACCTCCTTTTACCACCAAAGTGCCAAGACGCTAACTTGCTCCGTATTATAAAATCTAAATAGGGAACTGTTCACTATTCCGAATATTAAATTTTATAATAAAAGTGAGAGTGACTGTTGATTTATGAACTGCCCTTGAAAGGGTAGCCAGATTTCTGGGGGAGACAGGAAGCAAAAGGAGTCTTAAAAAGTCCAGAAAATGTTGATTAAGAGAGAGACATTTGGTAAGAACTAACACTAAATATATTCAAAATGGTGAGGGGGAAGTAGGGTGGGGGGAAGAAACTGAAACTTTCCCACTATTTTATTTTCTGGTGTGAACCACTTTTCTCAGTGAAAGGATAATTTGCAGAATCTCCAAATCGTTCTATAAAGTCTATTTTAAAAAGTAACTAAAAATAATCTAACCATAGTCTAACAGTAATGAGCCACACCGTGGCATGCACTAGTTCATCATTGATGCACCAATAGCCTTCTAATGCACACCCTGTATTGTTATACTAATATAGTCAGGCAGTCCAGTTTGGCAGAATTTTTTTTTAAACAGATTGTTTTTCACTTCCCTCTGACTTTTTCTTTTATGAGATGATTCTTCCACAGTGTCACTCTGTATTCTTTGGTGGTTTTAACCAACTGTTGATCACTAATTTGCTAATCAAGGGTGGAATTTTCCTGAGGTGCTCAGCACTGGTCTAACTCTGCTCCCATTGAGAGCAATGGGAATTGACTTCAGTAGGAGTAGAATTAGATCAATGCTGAGCACGTCAGAAAATCCCACGCTTTAAAATTTTAGCACCCTTTTGAGGTGTAAGATTGATGATAGAGACCAAGGTCTTCTATCTGCAAAACAGGTACAGCATGGACAGCAGAAGTGAACATTTCTTCCCATTACCTTAATCTTCATTGAGCATGCACTTCCAAGAGTGAGCGTGTAGGTCAGTTTCCAGGCACATTTCAGTGTCAATTGTGTTGGTGATTTTTGTGATGTAGACAATTATCCATTAGTATTTGCTCACAGACCACCAACTTATTTCGCAAGTGGTAGTTACGTGCGAAGTCATTTGGTAATAACTTTAGATTTCTACTAAATTTGGTCAGACGTTGCTGAGGGACAGGTGAAAGATTCTGCATCTGACCACCAGACCTCTGAGCCATCCAGTCCCAACTGTAGAAAAGCCTTCATTTCTAAGTGTGTTATAAGTTTGAAAATTTTGCAATTTTTTAACATGCTTTTGCAACAGTAGGAAAAGAATGCATAAGTATCCCCATACCAGGGGCTTCCACTCTTCCACTATTAATACTTTTTTAAAAAACACATAACTGGTATATTTAACATAAAATAAGCTTTATAGACCTTTTATGGTATTTTGAGTCCACTTTTTACTGGGTATTTTTCCACATTTTTTTCATAGATATCTATGAATTCTTCATATCATGGGTTATCTTGATTTTTTTAATATAGAAAATTATAAAATGTCTCTTTTTAAATGCAATAAAATAATTTAAAGTAGGGAGGCAAATAGTTACTTTAGATTGTGGAGCAAAATTAGATATGAGTATTTACTCTGCAAGTTTTCCTGAGTAGCTGTTTTCCTTATTACATGTGGCATGGGTTTAACCCCTTCTCTCTCAAAACTGCTATAGGCCTCACGCTCCTCCCCAGTCCTACTCAGTATATATAGGCTCCCACACCACCATACCAAATTCTTTGGTGTTTGGGACTTCGAAAACCTGATTTAGTGGGAATACCCCCATTCTCTATCCTCTGTCCATCTTGTCCTGTACCATCTAAATTCTGGTCAGTTCAGATACTCTGTGAGAAACTGTAGATTACAAATCCCAACAAGCAGTTTAGACAGAATATTTTTCTTAAGGTTTTATTAGTAAAGGGAAATTTTCCCAAAATGGAAGACATTTTAAAAGCATAGCTTAAATGGTTTCATCTTGGTACTGGTAATACTCTGTGACCAATTTTAAATTGAGAGAAGGCTTTCAGGGAAGAAGATACCCTCATGATTGGAATCACCTCTTGTCAGGGGCATGAAGGAAACCCTGCTTCAATTGCAACCAGCTTTTCATAGGTAGTTCTTGTATCATACATGTATGTATTATAAATCATTCTAACCTTTTACAGAATTACTATTTCACCCATTTCCCCCCTCCTCCCCCCTTTAATGTTTCCTGAACAAACAGCCCTGTGATAATGGCATATTCCACCAGGCAGAAAACAGACCCTGGCTGGCCAGTAAGGACTTACCCAATGTTCTGAGAGCTACACAAGTTGGCATGCTTTTTTCAGAACAGTGGTAAATTCTTGATTCTAAATGGCTTGCTTTAGTAATGATTTATAATGATATACTTCATAGGTGATGATGCTGAATAATTTCAACAGAAACTATAAGGAAATGGTAAAGTTAGACTACCAGGATTCGTATTTACTACAACGTGTTTGCTTTTTAGCACAATTTTGGTAGACCTAACGAATGAGCTCAATCATTTCATTTGATCAACGTGAAGTTTTCTTAACTTTTTAAAGCTTTTTTTTTTTTTTAATTTTGCAGCTGATATGGGCTTTGCCAGATTATTTAATTCACCTCTGAAGCCTTTAGCAGACTTGGATCCAGTAGTTGTAACATTCTGGTATCGCGCTCCAGAATTACTTCTTGGAGCAAGGCATTATACCAAAGCTATTGGTAAGTAAAATTAAGTACCAATTTATTAATGTTTTAGTTAGGCAAAATATATCTGAATTGCTGAAACATTGGCATGTGAATACAAGTATGGGAAAAGTTAACACGGGTAGAAAAGTACACCATTGAATTACTTGAGGAAACATTAATCACTGACATTTTATTTAGTTTAAATACTATTCTTAAAACTGTTTCCTGACTAGTAAACATAATAAACTCAGATGCCCTTGATGTCTAATTTTATGTAGTTTCTTATCATCTAGAAATTTCAAAAAGCATATTACTGCTTGCAATAGAATGAAATATTGACACACCTGTTAAAATTGTCAAAATCCAGAAAATGACAGCAGGGAACAGAGTACTTTAGTTTTATTACTTTGGGTTTTTACTACTTAGAGTTTAACAAGCACATAAAGGAAAATTTCAGTTTATGAAATGTATAGATTGGAGAAGGTATTAGCTGCACTGAAACTATGCTGCCGCTGTCAAGATCGATGTGGCTGTGACACACCTTTCATTTACTATTTTTTGTTTTCTTTTTCCCCAAAGAAACCTTTGCATTTTCTTGTGAAAAATGACTAGTTTAAACCTGCTGTTCAATGGGAGGGTTGCCACCCAGAATTTTTAACTCAATGCAGTTAAAGATAAGTTATTAGAAATAGAAAGATAGGTTCTTCCTCCATTCAAGTCTATCTAGAAGAAGCACCAAAGTTGGGGGAAGTCACTTTCCTCCTAGTATTGCCCCTGCCGGTACTGATCTGCTTTGAACAGCTCCAGCATTGCACTGCTGAATCTACTCTGCCACACTCAGCACTTGCTGTCAGTCTGTGAAAAATGCCAAACATAAAAGAGAGGAGACTGTGTGTGGCAGTGGTACAAACTATCACAGAGCAGGCTTGATAGCAGTATGAAGTTCTCTTTAGTGCTTTTAATAGCTTTTTAAAAGACTGATAAAGGCACAGAAGAAAAGAAGGGGTTGGGGGGTGTGGGACTGGAATTCTCTATTCCATGCTGTCTTTGACTACTTGGCTTGCTAGAGGGAGTTACCAAAAGGTTGCAACCCTCTAAGAAGGACTTCTTCAAGTAAAGTCCCGAGAGGTGTTTAACTCTAGGTGAGTTTATGCCCCATGTATCTCAGATTGGAGATTTTAGGTAGCAAGGTCCATTCGGCTCATGATTGCGTCCCCTGCAGCCTCCTGCCCTGCACCAAGGCTATATAGAGCTGCGTGGGCAAACCGCTCTCAAGTCTTTCTCAGCTGCTTCGACCTGAGGTGGAGTCTCAGCAGTATCTGAGATGAGCTTACCTCAACTGTATTTTTCTCCTGTTCTTACTAGTTTGAGTTAGTTCTTAGAGTTTCCTTTGTGTGTAGTAATTTTATAGATTTAAAAACAAACAAAATCTCTTAAAAAAAAATTACTTATACTATTAGGATAAGGACTATTGTCCCTTCACCTCTTTTTGTTTCTCCCCCTCAGGGGAACTTAAACCCTGGGAGGGTATGCCTGGTTCTCCCGGGTTTAAACTCTGCCTTTCATGCTGAGTGTCTATCCTGGTCAGTCACAGACACTTCCAGTGTGTTCAGTACCTGGGGCTGTCACACATTCCCCAAAAGTGTAATTTCTGTCTGCAGTTAAAATCAAGGGCCAGAGAGAACTAGGAATGTAAAGTACGTCTTCTCAAGATAGAGAGTTCGCTCTGACCAGCTTCTGACCTGAGCCAGGGGATTCCCCCATACCGTGGTCTCCGAATAGGTCAACCGCTTCTCTTCCTCATCCCCAGATGAAGCTGTTGTGCCTCCTTTACTGTCCTTGGCCAACAATTTTAAATGGTTCCAGGATCTCATTAAAAGGATAGCAGCTCCTTGCATATTCCACTGGAGAAAGTTAAGGAGTTCATAGAATCATAGAAGATTAGGGTTGGAAGAGACCTCAGGAGGTCATCTAGTCCAATCCCCTGCTCAAAGCAGGGCTAACACCAACTAAACCATCCCAGCCAGGGCTTTGTCAAGCCGGGCCGTAAAAGCCTCTAAGGATGGAGATTCCACCACCTCCCTAAGTAACCCATTCCAATGCTTCACTACCCTCCTAGTGAAATAGTGTTTCCTAGTATCCAGCCTAGACCTCCCCCACTGCAACTTGAGACCAGTGCTTCTTGTTCTGTTATCTGCCACCACTGAGAACAGCCAAGCTCCATCCTCTTTGGAACCCTTGACATTCTGCACACTTAATCATCTGTCTGCATCATTAATGAGGCCTTGCTAGACCCTGCAAAAATAATTTGGCATACCCCTAGCCACAATACCACCTACCTGTAAGAGGGAAGACAACAGATATTATATTTCCTCTAAGGACTGTGAAATTATTTCCAACTCCCGTGTGGTCAATGCTCTGAATCAACATGGCAGACAGCACCACACTAAATTGACTCAATACAATAGAGACATATAGCATCTTGATTTATTTGGCCGTAAATCATATTCATTGGCTAGCTTAAAATTTAGGATAGCCAATTATCAAGCCATCATGGTGAAATACAGCCATGCTAACTATTCAAAACTGAATGCCTTTATTGAGCATCTTTCAACAGACCAGAGGGAGCAATTCCAGGCGATTATTGCAGAGAGCCAACTGTTTGCAAGAACATCTCTGCAGGCCTCTCTGGATGCCGCTGATACAGCTGCTTATTCAATCTTCAGGGTATTAGACATGAGGAGAGCCTCCTGGCTTCAGCACTCGGCTTTTCTGAGGGAAGTCAAAAATTTGGTTGAGGACCTTTATTTTGATGGATCATAGTTGTTTGCAGAAAAAAATGATCAAATCTCTGCATGCCTTAAAAGACTCAAGAGCCATCTTGCGCTCTCTGGGAATTTACACCCCTGCATAAAAAAGAAAGTTCAGTAAGGCCCAGATGGCACAGAGATCTCATCCCACTCAGCTTCCTGCCTCTCAGAAACATTATGTACCCCAGCATAAGAGAGAACAGTTCCAGGGGAGGAGCCAGCTACTTCTCAAGCATCAACCTCACAACCCACAACTTCAAAACACCAATTTCGAAGGGCTGATCGAGGTGCTGAATTACCACCCCCACTCTTATCTGCTACAACAGTCTGGATGTCTCCTTTGCTTTGGTGACCGGCTTTCTCATTTCCATCAGAACTGGGAACATATCACTGTGACATTCCCCAGGGTACAGCTGTGTCCCCTCAGTGCTCCAGCCTGGGGTGCCTCTTGCACTGCTTTGCTGTAAGAACATCCACTCCTGGCCTGTTCATACATAGCCTCTAGCATGTAAAATTGCTCCCAGCTGCACAGTATTGAGTGCTGCTAACTAGCCACTCATCGATTAAACTGCAGTCTCTCTCGTCCAAGACTTTCCCCCAGAAATGTGCATCTTGTACTGTCCAGTACACTGCTGAACAATGCAAGCTCTTAGAAAGTCCATCATTTCATCAAAGGAAAATGATATGCTCCAATCTTGTTATCCCATGTGGAGTTTCCCACATATTTTAATCCAAACGCACTGGTTATGCTAAAACAATAAGATGTGTTTATTAACACAGAAAGATTTTACAAGTGATGGTGCATAAAAGTCAGGATCAGTTACAAAAAGAAATAAAAGATAAAACACAATTTAATGTTTAACTTAACAAACTAGCAAAATTCAAAGCAAAGGTTTTCCTCACCATATGCTGCAGTAAATTTGATATCCTGGGTCTCCTTTCAGCCTGGGACGACTCCTCCCCCTTAGTTCAGTGTCCTTTAGGTATTCATTGATGTCATGAGCAGAGACATGGGAGGAGGAGTGAAGTCAAGTGTTTTCCTCCCCTCTTTATAATTCAATTTTTTGTGCTAGAAACATCCTTGCTGAGTCATGATGACACTCAGTCTGTTGTGGACATGAGGTTTGAACCATCCTTGTGATGAAATGTAAATTTCTTGTTTACACCTTCCCCACTACTGGAGAATGATTGCTTAAGCAGGTGATAGCCTTTTAACACCTGGCTGGGTGTTAGTCTGTCCTTTGTTCCTGAGAAATTGGTTTGGGTCTGCTTTTCTTAAACTTGGAGAATGTTACAGCAATGATACATAGTAGAATCTTATAACTTCACACACATTGTTGATACATTTATTTTATCAGGACAATAATGTTCAGCAGATTAGACATTTCAAATGATACTTTACAAGGCATACTTCTTATAAAATTTATCACAGTCTCATAAAAATGGTGACCATAGTTGTATAGACCATCATAATCAGTACGGGCAAGTGGGTGTTAGAGATCGTTTCAACAGGATACTCCATCCACTTTACCTCCCTCCCTCTATATGACCCCTTTCCCTGTGCCTCTTCAGGTACCCCTCTCACAAGCACCTTTTGCAACAGGAAATTGACACTCTCCTAAATCTGGGTGCTATAGAACCAGTTCCCATGCAACCCAGAGGGAAGGCATTTTATTCTAGGTACTTCCTGGCTCCAAAAAAAGAGAGGTGGTTGAGACCTATTATAGATCTAAGATTACTCAACAGATTGAAAAGATTCAGAGGTTCAAAATGGTAACACTTGCAGAAGTAATTCCATCACTGAACCAAGGGGATTGGTTCTTGGCTTTCAACCTTGAAGATGCTTACTTCCATATAGCGATCCCCTAGCACAGAAGTTTACTACACTTCACTCTGGGTCAGGAGCACTTTCAATACATGGTGTTCCCGTTCGGTCTCTGGTCTGCGCCTAGAGTGTTCTCGAAAGTTTTTTCTGTGGTAATGGCTCATCTTCGCAGATGAGGAACTGTGATTTTCCCCCTACCTTGACAATTGCCTGTTCAAAGAGCGGTCTTTTAACAGTGCTTCCTCGGCCACTCAGAGGGCCATAGACCTGTTTCTCAGACTGGGACTGCAATTAAACATCCAAAAGTCCACCTTAACTCTGGTGCAAACTCTGGAATTCATAGGAGCTTGCCTCGATTCAGTAACAGCCAATGCATTCCTCCCTTCACACAGGTTGATAACCGTAACCAATTTAGGCACTACAGTCCAAGTCAGCCCTCAAATATCAGCCAGAAATTATCTCCAGTTATTGGGACATATGGCAGCTGGCATCTTGGTAATAAAACATGCAAGACTTCACATGCACTGCCTCCAAGGGCTGGCTCAGAACTGTTGATTCATCAAGCAAACAATTCTCCATGCCTTTGGCAGGAGAAAAAAAAAACAACTAGTGGAAGAACCCATATAATGTTTGTTCATGGATCCTCTTTGCTCAGCCATCTCCAACATCAGTAATAACAACGGATGCACCCCTACTGGGACGAGGAGCTCACCTAGATGCTCACACTATTCAAGGCAGGTGGTCTCCTCTCCAGTTCACCCTTCACATCAACTTGCTGGAACTCAAAGCCATCAGAAATGCCTGTATCCATTTCCTCCTGCTGACCAGGGCAAATGCCTAAAGATCATGATGGACAATATGTCATGCATGTTTTACATAAACTGTCAAGGGGGAGCAAGATTGTCTTCCTTTTGCACCGAATTGGCGCATATGAAACTAAATCAACATTTCAGCAGCTTACCTTCTGGGCGTACAAAACAATACAGTGGATGCTCTCAGCAGACACTTCTCGTAAGATCATGAATGGGAGATAGATCCCACTATACTCAACCGCATATTTTAGTGTTGGGGTGTCCCACAGATAGACCTGTTCTCCCCAGCCAAGAACAAGAAGCTCTTGAGGAAGTCTGGATCACCACTCCCTGGGAGATGCCTTTCTCCTTTGTTACAGTCCAAGCCTTCTGTATGCATTTTCCCCGACTTCCTTGATATCCAAGGTGCTGTTCAAGATAAGGAAAGCCAAAGTTATTCTCTTTGTTCAGACATGGTCAAGACAAACATGGTTTCCTTACCTGTATCAGCTCACTGCTTGTCAATTGATCACTCTCCAGACTGTCCCCCATCTTCTCTCTCAGGACACTGGTCAAATCCATCACCCCAACCTTGGGGTTCTTTTGCTCAAGGCATGGCTGCTAGATCAGGGTAAGGCAAACTACGGCCTGTGTCCTGGATCCGGCCCGTCAGGGCTTTCAATCCGGCCTGCGAGATTGCCAGTCCCATGGTGCAGTGGGGCTAAGGCAGGCTCCCTGCCTGTCCTGGCCCCACGCCACTCCCAGAAGTGGCCGGCACCATGTCTCTGCAGCCCCTGGGGGAAAGGGGAACAGTGGGCTTTGTGCGTGGCCCTTGCCTCCAGGCACTGCCTCCTGCAGCTCCCATTGGCCAGGAATGGGGAACCGCGGCCAATGGGAGCTTCGGGGGTGGTACCCACAGGCAAGGACAGTGCACGACGGAGCCACCTGTCTGACCCCACCCCCAGGAGCCACTGCCGGATATATTGGCCACTTCCGGGAGCAGCATGGGGCCAGGGCAGGCAGGGAGCCTGCCTTAGCCCTGCTGCGCGCCACTGCCACCCCAGAGCCACTCGAGGTAAGTGGTGCTGGGCCAGAGCCTGCACCCCGAACTCCTCCAAAACCCCATGTCCGAGTCCCCTGCTACACTGCTCCTGCACCCCAATCCCCTTCCCTGAGCCCTCAACCGTCTCCCTTGCTTCACCCCTCCTGCTCCACAACCCTCTGCTCTGAGCCCCCTCCTGCACTCTCCACCCCCTCCTGCCCCCCAACCCCCTGCCCCAGCCCTACATTCATGGCCCTGCATACAATGTCCCCACCCAGATGTGTCCCTCGGGCCAAAAAGTTAGCCCACCTCTGTGCTAGATGGTTTGCAGGGTTAGAAACAACCCGTTCTGAGGATGTAAAGAGAGTGCTGTTACATAGCAGGAAACAATCTACTTGTGACGCATATACTCAAAAGTGGATGAGATTCAAACACTGGTGTGACATAAAAACATCTTTCACCTACATCCTCTCTATCATTTGTATTAGATTACATCTTAGAACTAAAAATGACAGGATTATCTTTAAACTCCATAAACATGCATTTGGCAGCTATTGTGGCCTTCCATCATATAGTAGAGGGTTTTTCTGTCTTCGTTTATTCTACAATGAGGAAGTTTCTCAAGGGACTGGACAGCATCTTACCACTAATCAGATGCCCTACACTGGCATGGTATCTCAACTTGGTACTCAGATGTCTTACAAGGCCTCCCTTTGGACCTTTAGCCACCTGCTCCCTTCTGCCTTGTCTATGAAAACTGCCTTTAGTAGCCATTATTTTGCTCTAAGAGTGGGTGAAATAGGAGCTAAAATGACATACCCCACCGCCACAACCTTCTTTAAGAATAATATCACACTGCGACCGTATCCCAAATTCCTGACAAAGGTATCTTTGGACTTCCACATAAATCAACCTATCTACCTTCCAGTTTTCTTCCCTAAGCCACATTGGGATAAACGAGATGAAACATTACATGCACTTGATGTCAGGAGTGCATTAGCTTTTTACTTAGACAAGACTAAGCCCTTTAGGAAATCTCCCAGATTATTTCTCTCCATTGCAGACAGAATGAAGGAATCTCCAATTTCCAAGCAAAGACTCTCTAGATGGCTATCTGGCTGCATTACCTCCTGCTATCAGTCTCATGATCTTCAACCTACCTCTAAAGTATTAAGTCACTCCATGAGATCCCTCTCTACAGGCTTTCTTAAGAATGTTCCCAGTCACAGAAATATGTAGAGGTGTGACTTGAACATTCATTCATTCATTTGCTGAACCCTGTGCAGTCACACATGCCTAGGTTTCTCATGCCATATTTGGTTCTACTGTTCTACTTTCAATCTTTAACTTGACTCCGAAGCCCCAGCCCTCCGTAGACGGTACTGCTCAATAGTCACCTAGAGTGAAGCACACAAAGGGGCACTACTCAAAGAAGAAGAGAAGGAGACTCACCCTGTGTAATAATTGTGGTTCTTCGAGATGTATCCCCCTGTGGGTGCTCCACTACCTGCCCTCCTCCTCTCTGCTTCGGAGTTCTTTACAACCCGCTTTGCGGTAGAGAAGGAACTGAGGGAGGTTTGCCTATGCAACTCTACATAGCCTCGTGCCTGGGCTGAATGGACACTGCTACCTAAAATCTCCAATCTGAGGCACATGGGGCAAAAGTGCACCTAGAGTGGAGCACCCATAGGGACACACATTTCAAAGAACTATAGTTACTGCACATGGTGAGTGACCTTTTCTTCTTTCGCTAGTGCATTTTAATCATTCTGTGAAACACATGGATATTGTCCTATATGTCAATAAAACACCCATTGCTGGACCAGCCTCTCACCCTCCCCACTTGCGGGGTCCAGTCTGAGCCCAAACATCGACACTGCAATTTTATAGCACTGCAGCCCAAGCCCTGTGAGCCAGGCCAGTCACAGATGTTTTATTGCAGTGTAGATGTACCTTAAGACACTTGTGCATAAATTATTGCTCCTGTAAAGCATTATCTTATACCTCACCATTGTGTAATTCCAATAGAAAATGTTAATTATTTTACAGCCTTTTTAAGTTGAACACTTAAAAAAAATTTCCACCATTACTGCCACCTTTTTCACCAAGAATATTCTCACCATTAAATACATTTTTTAACTTATCGACCTCTTCTCTTTTTCTCTAAACCTTTGCTTGTCATCCTATTGTTACCTCCTTCTGTAGCAATGTATCAGCTCTTTATTTTCTGCTCACAGCACATGGAGCTGCAGAGAAACTCATGGGCTTTAGCGCATAACTTTTTTTCAATATAGATAAAAACTCCATTTTGTGTGAACATTGGTGGAATTACGCTGTGTACATCATTTGGTTCTGTCCTTGTTCATTACCTTTTATTACCTGTTCATTACCTTGTTCATTACCTCATTCAAGATGCTGCTGAGCACAATGGTGTATTAGTTAGATATCTTATAAATGCACACTATAGAAAATGTGATCTAGAAAATGCAATGTGTCTATAGAATTTACAAACTAAGGCACATCAGTAGGTTTAAAAGTTTTTCCTAAACACGTATTGATTTTGGAAAGTATCTTAAATATGTATATAAACAGTGCATGTATGTATATACTGTTAATTTTAATGCTCTTGAAAGGGGCAATGTGACATGACATTCTAATAGTGGTTAAAAGGGGGATTGTTCCTTATTTATGTCATGTTTTTCAGTTTGTGAGTTTGGGAGATGAAGTTTTGAAAGTGAGTTATCTCCGAGCTTTTGTAGGGAAAAGTCAACATTTTTCCTTATGAAAATTTCTTTTGACCACATACCTTTTTGGGAATTTATTCGTATCCAGGAGCACCTATGGGCCTCTGAAGTTTTGAAATGTAAAAAAGGCAAAGGGCAGGGGAAAGGGATACAACATAAAAGTGAAGTGGCGAAGGTGAAAAGTGATAAAATCAAGATTTGATTTGTTTATTTAGTTAAGATTTATAGACCGTTCCCCAGTAGGCTCCCAATTTAGTTATTAGTCAACTAACTTCTAGTCCCAGTGAGTAGTAGTTGCAAACTTTTAAGCTATTGTGTGCTTTCTCAGCTCTCATCATAAAAAATTACTGTGCATTCTTGAAAATGAATTACTTACTGTGCTGTACACAAATGATTGCAGCCTAAAGGTAAAATTAGAAGTGTTTCAATCTTATAATAGAAATCTCTAGTTCCACTTGAATACTTGACATTCAGGAGCCTTATTTCTTAGAATTTATAAGATATTTAAGAATTATACTTCTACCTGACAAAGATCTGTGTTTTCTTTTGGAAAAATCCATTTGATTTTATTTCTTTTCTCCTTTTTAAAAAAGATATTTGGGCGATAGGGTGTATATTTGCAGAGCTGCTAACATCAGAGCCAATATTCCACTGTCGACAAGAGGACATCAAAACTAGTAATCCTTATCACCATGACCAGCTGGACAGAATATTCAATGTAATGGGATTTCCTGCAGGTACATATTGTGGTTTTTTTTAATTACTGCTGTTCAAACCAAGATACGTGTGTTTGAAATTGTTGCCATCTTTGCATATGAAGGTTGCAGCTGATCAAAGCAATAAAGCTGTTCAAATATGATCTTGTTTCATGAAATGCAAATTCAAGACTGAGTCTAAACATAATGCTGCTACCAAGTGGAATTTTGTATTACTACTACTACTGATAGGATTGACTTTGTAACATCTGTGTGTATATTCAATATTTTACCATATTTAAAAGGATTGAATTTCTTACAGGGAAATAAAAACATGAGCAGTATTTCTGCGTGTCTCCTCTGTGTTGTGTCTTAGATACTTTAAACTTTGCAGAGGACTGACAGATATAGGCAAAAAGTATTGCACCCCACTGGTAAATCTTTAGCAAATGTTTAATTATTGTAAAAATTAATGATTTTTCATTTTCAGTTTTCTGTAGTGGCAGAAAATATACTAGTGTGTCTTGATTTGGAAAAACTGCTTTAGTTTAACCAGAAAACTGAGGGTCAGGCCTAAGCCCAGACCCAAAGCAAATTCCAAACAGCGAGCCTCTTGCTACGCCTTTCCCTCAACCCCTGGTAATACCTTGTTTAGATGCCCCTGAACATGTGTTGGGTTAATGGGATGTCTTTTGGTGTTTATGTGGCTACTGGTGTGTTGTCAAAATGATAGAGGCCTTATTTTAATATTTGATCCCTCTCTCCTCATTGTGTGTGTTCCCTCCTCATCCAGAGTCCATTCAACAGGCTTCTACTAATAGTCTTGTTCTTCCACCACCTTGTTAGACTCTCCTCATTGGCTTCCTGTCTCTTATTACAAGAAGTTCAAACTCTTTGTCCCCACTGTCATATTCACCCCCTAGTCACTCTTCTTTTTTTTTCTGAACACTTCATTTCCATTTCCCACTCTTGGCTTCATGCCTTCCATCATGCTACTCCCAACTTGTGGAACAATCTTTCTTTCCCCATCTATCTAATGTGCCTTCTCTTTCCTCCTTCAAAAAAATCTCCTTAAAGCTGATATCTTTAAGCAATCCATTCTTCTCTCACTACTAAACTATTTTTTTCATCTTTATCTTGCTTTATTTAGACTCTAAACTCTTTTGGTGCAGAGATTCTTTGTTTGTGAAGTTCTATGTAAATATATAGTACTGTATTAATGTTTTGTAATAAGTTTGGATTGGATTGTGTGAAAGTTGATCTTGGTTTGAAGGTCCCCATTTCTTACCCAAGAGTATATTTATCATTTTATTACTTTAAAACCTTTTCTTGTATCATTTGCCATTATAAAACCATTAATCTGGTGCAAAAGCCAGACAAATATGAGAGGGAGGAAAAGGAAACACAAACAAAATACAAAGCAGGAAACAATTAGATAAATTCCCTCCGTAGTTGTTTCTAGATTTTTATTGACCTCATCTTCTATCCAGATGGACCAACAAAGTCCTCTGTTTTTCAGGTTGATGTCGATTCTCTGTCATTAATGCCATGCAATCATAAACAGTTGTAAAGTTCAGCAGCTCGTAAAGTTCCAGGAGTACAAACCTAAATTATACAGATGGGTAGATTTTTCAAATACATAGCTACAGGAGACTGTCATACAGTCTCTAGGCCAGAAACATGATTCTTTGTCTGCAGGAAAATGGTAAATGCCATCCCAGAGAACAGGAAAAAACTTAGAAGAAAAAGAGGCTACCAACTTGGAGCTTTGGGATTGACTATATGCTTAAAAATTATTTACAAAGTGAAAGATCACAAACTTCAGGGTCACATTAAAATAGTTTTAAGTTATTTGATTTTTTTTTGCCTTATATATTAATAAATTGAGAAATAGGTTCCTTATATATAGTCTGTGCTTGATATACCTTAATAATTGCTAACATATATCCTTTAATTACAGCATGTGTCTGGGATAGAATTGGCTAAAACTTTTATATTTGTTGAAGGGAGGGGGCAGCTATAGTGGCTGCTGCAGATTATGGGTAATGCCATCCCAAGCACCCCATGGCAAAACAGATGACGCAGAACCACTGCACTAAGCCATCAGGAACTTGGGGCAGTTAGAACAGGAAAGGCTGAGAGGAGGAAATGATACAGCTACTGATTTCCTTTTGGGTTCTCTGATATGGTGGTTGTGATTGATCTTGGTGGGTTTGACTTGGTGTGAATCACTTCTCCAAGGCAACTTTTTAGGAGGAGTGGAATATACTGCATCTTTGGGCCTCATTATCCATCTTAGTGAGCAATGAAGGTAGTTCCTGTGGGTTAGGACTGACTCAAGCTGGCTTGTCAGTGTGTCTTTGTGATTTCCTGTTAGATCAAATTTGTCACCCTGATACAAACTCCTTAAAAAAAATGAAAGAACCTTAATCAAAATCTTGTATTGCTACTTTCTCAACTACCTTAACGTCAGTATCGTCTTTAAATAAATGAATGAAACCTGATCTGGGAGGATGCTAATTGGAACATGATCAATTCCTGCTGGCATGTTAGTTTCATGTGAAATCTTGTACATAGTTTAGCAACTATTATTGCAGTTGGGGGTGGTATTTAAGGTTCTTAAATTGAGGAGTTAATTGGCACATTGTCAGAACCTGTTCCATTATTGTCCATTGTGAAGAGATATTGAGGGCATTCAAGGAATGTAGAGACTAGGACAAAGCCAGGTTAGGTATGTGGGAAGAGAAAAATAAGATTAAAAAGAGATTTTGAATTATGTCTTTTCCTCTATATACAAAAGAAGGCATATGAGAAAGTACTAATGCATGTTGATCTTGCAGATAAAGATTGGGAGGACATAAAAAAGATGCCTGAACATTCAACATTAATGAAAGATTTCAGAAGAAACACGTAAGTTAAAGTTTTGCTGAGCGTTTTAGAGAGATTAGTTGTCTATTTCATCTTAATTATAATTACCTTATTTAAAAATACTTTGCTGTAGTAGGCACCATCTTATAACCATATGGTAAAGGATGAATATGAAATTATTATGGCTTAGATGATGGAGGAAATACGTAATTATATTTAAATGAAATTCCTTAAATACTAGGATGCTTAAAACTCAGTGTACTGTGGCTGTTCAAGTGTAGAAAATGTTAGAAGCCAGATACTGGTTATCCAGAAAGCACTGTTTAGTGAAATGAGAAGTAAAGTGGCAAATGTGAAATTGATGATCTATGTGAGCGGAACTGGATGACTCTTGAGGTTGCTAATCACAGCCTTTCATAGATGTTACAACTTCAGATTTGTATCAAATCTATGGTGATGGAAAATTGTTCCTTTGTGATAAATATGTCAAAAGAGTTGGTGGCCTGACTCTACTTCCACACAAACTGTCAGCACAACTGGCAGTCTCAGGCTTGGTCTACACTAACGAGGATCTAAGTTATGCTTGTTAAGTTGCATAAATGATGTAACTGAAGTTGAAGTAGCTTAGATGGACTTACAGTGGTATCTGCACCACACATGCTCTCCCGTCTACATAGCTTCCACCTCTCGGAGAGGTGGAGTAGTGAAGTTGATGGGAGAGCGCTCTGCCATCAATTTATCGCGTCTTCACTAGACTCACTAAATCGATGCCCGCTGGATCAATCGCAGCAGTGCCGATTTAGCCAGTAGTGAAGACAAGCTCTCAGTACATAGGTCAAAGCTAAATATGGGGTGAAGGCAAGGGGGGGTCTCTTAGAACTGGGTTTAGTCACCTTGACAGAGTAGTTTGGCTTTGTCTGCAGTAGAGAACTGAACTGTTCCTACTTGAACCTGTTGGATAGAAACAATTTAATACAAATGGCTTAATGTGTCCACACTCACCAGGCAGATTCTGACCTGTTGCAGTTTAGCCTTGTGACTGAACTACTATGTTTTAAACAATAGCAGTTGCATTGCCTCTGGGCACCTATTCCAAAAGCAGTGAATTTTGGGAGATTCTGAAAGGCAACCCATTGTATTGTTAGGGCAGTGTTGAAAAGGCTGATTAAATATTTAAGCCCCGTGCACGCTGGCACTAAAACAGTACAGACTGATAAAATGATATTTAAACTTGCTGAAAAGGAAGCCTAATCGAAATAGGATTTGAGATGCATGATCATTCAGAGCACTTTTGTTTGTGGTCGTTTTGTATGTTTTACAAGCATGCTAGGAGGACAAAAGTGTTATTTCTCTAATGTCAACAAGGAAGCCTCCGGTGCCTGTGCCTTAGCTGTTCAGTGGACAAAAATGGAGCTTTAGTCTCCAGAGTTGTCAGTCAGCATCTTTCATAAGCACTAGGTTAACTTTCTCTAAAAATGCCTAGTACTAACATTGAGATATACAATACTTTTTTTTTTCCCTCAGGTATACCAACTGCAGCCTTATCAAATATATGGAAAAACATAAAGTTAAACCAGATAGTAAGGCATTCCACTTGGTAAGCTTCTGGTAATCATATCAATTGAAAAAGCCACATATATGTTAGCAGTGGTCAAATTTGGGGCTGGGCTGGTGCCAAGTGCTCTTTCACTGAATTTATTTGCAGTGCTCCAAACTATTAACATGTATTTTCCGAACTGGAAACACTGCAGAGTACTTCTCATTTATTGCTCCTGAGTAAGAGAATAATTGCATGAAGAATTTAAGTGGTTTGGAATTTGAATACAATACATCACAGGTTTTCTATTTTTAATAATCATGGTAAATTTGTGGTTTTATTTTTGTTACTGTAGTTCTGTTTTTAATGCACTTTACTGCTTTTTCATTTGCGTGTATTTTAAAAAAGCAAATTAAAATCTATTTGTGATACAAAAAATCATTAAATCTAGAAGATGCATATTGATTTGAACATTTTCCTTATTTAGCATATCAGATAGGTACTCTGGGAAATATTGTATTAAACTTTGAAAGTTTAGTTTATCAAATTTAAAGAGCCTGCTTCCTAGAGGCACAACTCTTTTTTAGTGGCTTATTTATAGATACTTCCTAGTAAAATGTTCTTCTCATAAGTTGTGATAGCTGCATACCAAAATGTTTCCTCACTAAAACTCTGATTCAGCAATGTACTTACGCTTTTGTATAACTATAAGGACATAAGTAGTCATATTACTTAAATAACTTGCTGAATTGGGGACTGATTTTTTTGTGTTGTGTTTTCAAACGGATATATTGTAGAACTGTTGATACATTGCTTATATTTAAAGAGCATTTAGGCAAATTTAAAAACCTAGACATAAAGTACTGCTGACCTCTGTCAGCAGGTTTAAAGAGAAACAAATCTATCGATTTAACTTGTAGAATTCCAGCATCTTCTTTCCAATGTAAAGATATAGATATATACAGGTTTCAGGTAACAGCCGTGTTAGTCTGTATTCGCAAAAAGAAAAGGAGTACTTGTGGCACCTTAGAAACTAACCAATTTATTTGAGCATAAGCTTTCGTGAGCTACAGCTCACTTCATCGGATGCATACTGTGGAAAGTATAGAAGATCTTTTTACACACACACAGCATGAAAAAATGGGTGTTTACCATTACAAAAGGTTTTCTCCCACTCTCCTACTGGTAATAGCTTATCTAAAGTGATCACTCTCCTTACAATGTGTATGATGATCAAGTTGGGCCATTTCCAGCACAAATCCAGGTTTTCTTCCCCCCCCCACCCCCACCCCCCTCCCCCCACACACAAACCCACTCTCCTGTTGGACAGTCTCTACATAAAAGAATAAATGGACAAAAATCAGATGTCAAGAATTATAACATTCATAAACCAGTCGGAGAACACTTCAATCTCTCTGGTCACGCGATTACAGACATGAAAGTTGCGATATTACAACAGAAACTTCAAAACCAGACTCCAGCGAGAGACTGTTGAATTGGAATTCATTTGCAAATTTGTTAAACCCTGGATTTGTGCTGGAAATGGCCCACCTTGATTATCATACACGTTGTAAGGAGAGTGATCACTTTAGATAAGCTATTACCAACAGGAGAGTGGGTTGGGGTGGGGGGGGGAGGAGAAAATCTGGATTTGTGCTGGAAATGGCCCAACTTGATTATCATACACATTGTAAGGAGAGTGATCACTTTAGATAAGCTATTACCAGCAGGAGAGTGGGGTGGGGGGAGAGAAAACCTTTTGCAGTGGTAAACACCCATTTTTTCATGCTTTGTGTGTATAAAAAGATCTTCTGTACTTTCCACAGTATGCATCCGATGAAGTGAGCTGTAGCTCACAAAAACTTATGCTCAAATAAATTGGTTAGTCTCTAAGGTGCCACAAGTACTCCTTTTCTTTTTATAGATATATACATCCCCCTCACTCAGTCCTAGGCAGGCAGCTCTGTGTGCTGTCTCCACCTCCAGGTATCGCCCACGCAGCTCCCATTGGCCGTGGCTCTTGGGAGCCCCCCAGGTGAGCACCGCCCAGAGCCTTTCACACCCTGTCACGTGCCCTAACCCCCTGCCCCCTCCCACACCCAAATTCTGCTGTTGCTGGGGTGGAGAGGGGAGGCATGGAGCCAGGTAGGGAGCCTCCCAATGTCCGCTCTTCCCCCTCCCCCCAGCACCAGCTGCCTGGCCACGCCTCCACCTAGGAGCTGAGCGAGGGGGATGTTGCCACTTCTGGGGAGTCCCCCAGGTAAGTGCCGCCCACGAGCCCGTCTCACCCTGTCCGGTGCCCCTGCCACCTCCCACACCCAAACTCTGCTGTGGGGGACCCCGCGGGAGCACAAGACTGCCCCAGCAGCGGCCGATGTGCCTGGTGCAGGGGCTACCTGAGCTGCCCCTGAGCCAGGCACATCGACCGCTGTGGAGGTCATGGAAAGTCATGGAATCCATGACAAACTCGCGGACTTATCTATAAGTGAATAAAACGCCTTTGACAAGTGCTGTTGGACATGAAGTTTTAAATAGTGAGACGGACAATACAACATCACTGTTGTACTAGTCTCTGATTATTGTGATTTGAAGTGGGGTTAATTATAGTTTGTAGAATTTGGAGGCCTAAGATACTTCCAATAATTCCAAATGCTTTTGTCTTCCTTTAGAACAGATGCACTGCCTTCTGCCTGCAAGTTTGATTACATTTGACACTACTGTAGGCAAAAGATTTCACTGCTAGCTCTACATAGTAAGACAAAATCTTACAGTAGCACAGAATTGCTAGTTAAGAATAATTGACAAATTTCTCTCCGTCCTACCCCCCAACATACACCATTTTATCCTAATTCTACAGCATGTAAAGAGGTCACTTTATCAAGTTTTCAGATCTCCATTAGGCAATCTAATAGCAAATCCAATTATGCAAATTTTAGTGTCAATCTTGGTAACTGATTCATACTGGTCACTTCAGCATTAAGTAATGCACTTATCATATAAACCCAAACTGCTTTTCATTCCTTGCCAGGAGCCAAAAATCCCTACTTTTCCCTACCTAACTGCCAAAATCTCTAGTTTCCTCTTGACAGCTTCTGTAGTACAGTTAAGCATTTCCAGTACAAAATTCTGGACCACTTTGAAAATTAAGATTAAAAATGTATGGGCAGCATAACATAAATTTAATATAAAATTAAATATCACTGGGAATACTGTAGTGATTCTATTATTCATTTTCATATTTAATTCCTAGGGGCACAACTGGAATTAAATCAGTTTTTTAATTTATCTGAAGCTGCTGCATTTCCAGTCTGCTGCAGGGGTCTTCTACAAAATGTAGGTCAAGCTTGCCATGTAGTACAGGTCTTGATAATAAGCAGTTTTAATATCCCACACAATAAGACAATGGGTCACTTTGGTTCAGAGCAAATTAGCTTAATTGAAGAAGGGTGAATGGTCTGGCCAAGTTCGCCTGAAAACTTCTCCTTTGTTTTCCAAATCTTGAAGGTCTTGAGATTCATTTTGCTGTTCAGTGGAGACAGTCAGTCACAAAGTAATCATGGATAGGATGTGCTCACAAAATGTTTTGTAGTTGTCCTCCCTCTCCTCCCCGCCATGGTATCACTACAGGGCAGCAGTTGTTAGGATACCTTAACTGTGTATGTCTTACCTCTAATGTTTTTGGATTTCCATCCCAAAAGAAGGGATTAAAACAGGGTGCAAGATCAGGGCTATCCATACTAATTCCACCAGAGCTTTTGGGACAAGCTCCAGAGGGAAGATTGAGTCTGAATATGTTCATGCAATTACACATTGATTTTTCCCTCTTGAAGTTGGCATTTCTTTGGAATTGTTCCCCTGACTCACTCCCCCTTTGTTCCTCTTCAGCTTGATGCATTAAGGTGAGGCGCCCTCTTAGAGACAAAGAACTAGCTTTGGTACCCCTACTCTGACCTTGATCGCAGAGTGTGGTCCTTTATAGTACACAGTGTGGTTGCTCCTGTGTTGCTTGCTTTGGGGGCAAGCCCTCTTTACAGTCTAGCTGTTGGTGAGGATTGATCACCAGAGGGTGAATCCTGCTGTCTAGTTTCTAAATAGCAACTAGTCCCAGTGAGAAGCCTCCATCTGTTATCCCTTCACATTCTATAAGTGGGGGTTTTACCCCACTGAACTCAGCCCTTACCCACTAGTCTTATTTGCAATCTCTTGTTTTGAGGGAACATGGATTGTAAAGGAGTTCAATGAGGTTTATGGTTATTGATTCCAATAAGAATCTTGTTCTTATTTTCAGCTCATGTTAACTTTACTCTTTTGGAATTTAAATGGAATTGTTCTGCCTAATGTTTCATGTGGGCCTAGACATTGGTAGGGTCTCTTCCTGTCACTCCCCCAAAGTCTCTGTCTGATAGATTTGTGGTGATGGAATCTAGCTCTTCAGGTTGAAAGATGCCTTAATTTAATTCCTGTTCCAAAGGGTAAAAGGAAAATTGTCCCGTCAGTTTGTAATAGACATAGCAGAACACTAGAAGACTCAGTCAGTTCCCCAACACAGTCCGCAGCAAACCCATGAAATCAGACTCTATGGGATCCATGAAAATCCTCTGCTCTCTCTGCACCAATCCCCTCCCAGACCTACTCAAAACTCCTCTTTTTTATTATGCACGTGTTCTTAGGCAAACTCCCCAGTATCCTCAAAGACCCTCTTTTCTCTCTCTCTCTCTCTCTCTCAACCAGAGCAGACAAAACACTTGCATAATTTCTTTATTTTATTATACTATTTTCTGACATCCTAATGTAATTAGAAAGTATCCCAGAACCCAGAATCTTCTTCGAGTAGTTCCTATGGGTGTTCCACTGTAGGTGTGCTTGCATTCCTGCACTGCTGACTGGGGAACTTTGGTAGCAGTGTCCGGTAGGCCCACACATGCTCTCTCTTTCCTTGCCACAAGGCTAGTCAGCACACGCGGGCTAACCCCACTGAGTTCCTTTTCAACCGCCCTGGGTAGAGACAGAGCTATTAGCAGTCCATTAACGACTATTATCTCAACCTTACTTTTGTAGCCTAGAGCTTAGTTTTTAGTAGTAGTTGTTGCAGTGTGTCTCCTTTTCTCAAAAAAATAATAAAATCTATACCTATAAAGAGATTGTATTTGTTTTTCTTCCTGCCCTTTCTTGTTGGGGGCTCTTCCCCCCCCAACGGGATATGCCCGGTTCTCTGGGCTTCAAGAAGTGCCTCTCATGCAACAAGGCTATCCCGTAGCAGAAACATATTCACGATGCTTTCGTTGCCTTGGGGAAGGACATGTCTCTAAAATATGCTCTCTGCCAGCAGCTTAGACCTTGGTCTTGCAAGGACAGAGCTGAGGCAGAAGATTATATTCATAGAGGCACCCCTCACACCTTTACGGACCCACAACAAGAGTCACCAAGCAGATGTGAGTCTTCCCCACATCCCTCAACACCCAAGAGCTATGGGGTGAAGACATCAGCCGCTGATGTCTCTCGTAAATCAAAAAAGAGAGCTGGAAATCCCCCCAGTGAGCCACGAGCTAGCCGCAAACAATCCCCAGCATGGTTGGTATCCTCGATACTGTCTCCACCGGGACAGATCAAGCCTGAATACTCACGGCTCAGGACAGTCTACAGCGGCAGGTACCATTGACACACCTCCAGATTCAGTGGGCATGGGCACAGAGTCAACAGCGCTGAGGGAGAAGGACAGGAGCAAGCACTTGAAGACGCTATCATTACCAACATCACGTCTGGTGCAGGCAAGATCTCTGTCCTCCCTGGCACCACCAGTGGCACTGAGCTGGTCAGCACTGCTGCAATTCCAGTAATCAAGGGACCTCCGTATAACTGGTGTGCCAGAGTCTCCTCTCCTCAGTACCGGGACCTCCACACCGGGTCTTTGTCCGGCACAGGAGTCTTACCCGCTGCCTTGCCACGCTCCCCTGCTCTCTAGTGCAGACTCGGATAGTGAACCAGAGGAGGGGGTTCTCAATACTCCTCCCATGTTCCCTACAGTGCCAGATATTAACAGGGTCCCCGGGTATATCCTCATATGGCCCCACAACCGTTATCCTGGTACGGTCAATCATGGACACCACCACCGGGCTCTATGCGACCACCACCCCAGTGGCCATACTGGGACCCCTCGGCTCTACATACTGCTTCCATACCCCTGGGGCTCCTAGCCCCACCCAAGAACCCTGAGATGTGCTCCCTCGGCCATGGCATCCAGGGCTTCAGGAAATCCTGGAGAATCATAAGAGTGATTTTGAGGAAGAGGCGACCCCAAAGACCATATCCTTTTCCATCTCAGATGAGGCTGTCATGCCTCCCGCACCATCCCTGGCAGATTATTTTTGCCTCTTCCAGGATCTCACAAGGAGAGTTGCAGACTCTCTCCAGATACCGCTGAAAAAAGTCAAGGACACACACTGCAAGCTCCTTGACATTCTCCATTCATCTTCCTTCTCAAAAATTTCCCTCCCTATTAATGAGGCTCTCCTTGATCCTTCGAAATCCAGATGGCATATGCCAGCATTGCTAACTCTGACATGCAAGCGGGTGGACAAAAGAGAGACAGAATTCCCGGCAAGAGAGACAGAATTCTTCTCCCACCCAACTCCATTGTGGTGGATGCTTTAAATACATTGTTTTAATGTGATTTAGATGGAATGCGAGCCTCTTAGCTAATGACTGCTGCTCTCCTAATATGGCTGCTGACAAAGGCCTTAGGCCTTACAATATGGCTACAGGAAAAGGCCTTATCCTTACACCGTGTTGGTTGAGGTGCCGATAGATCACTCCCCAAAACTTCTACAACCAACCATCGCTACCCATCCATTTGGCCACCGGCTGGCAGTGTTCTGCGGCACCTGGGAGCACACAACATTGGACCCATGGGTCTTAGAGATCATTTGTAAAGGGTACTCTACCCATTTTACCTCTCTGCCCCCTCCACAACACCCTTCCCCGACCCTTCTCACAAGAGTTTACTACGACAAGAGGTAGATAGTCTCCTCGTTAGGAGCCAGAGAACCAGTACCTCAACATCTATGAAGCATAGGGTTCTACTCTTGCTGTTTCCTAATACTCAATAGGAAGGGAAGTTAGAGATCCATATGAGACCTCCGTTTGTAAAAAAGTTTGTAAAAGCTCAAAAATTCAAGGTGGTCATTTCAGCAATGATAATTCCAGTGTTGGAATAGGGAGACTTGTTTTCAGCCCTCAACCTTTAGGATGCCTACTTTCATATTTCAATCATACCGACTCACAGGTGATTTCTCAGATTTATTCTTGGACAAGACCACTGCAGGGTGCTCCACTTCCGGCTATCATTTGGTCCCGAGAATAATTTCCAAAATTCTCTCAGTGATGGCCTCCCACTTACATGCCCAAGGGGTCATGATCTATCCTTATCTGGACTATTGCCTCCTCAAAACCTGGTCTCTCCAAGAGGCTCACCGAGTCACCAAAGCTGCAGTGTACTTGCTTAAGGAATTGGGCTTACAGGTCAGTGCCTAGAAATCACCCCTCGCTCCAATACAGTACCTGGAATTCATAGGCTCCGACCTCAACTGTTTAGAGGCCAGAGCTCTCCTACCTCAACACAGATTCCTCTCTCTGGCTACACTCACAGAGACCATTCAAAAGAGCCCACAGATATCAGCCAGAAACAGCCTACAACTCTTTGGGCATGTGTCAGCAGGCACAGTGGTAATACCTCATACCAGGCTTCACATATGGTGCCTTCGTATGTGGTTCAACTCAGTTTACAGACCAAACAGAGACAGACTAGACAAATCCCTGTCACTACCCACAAGGGTCATAATTCCCCTAGACTGATGGAGAGGCCCAGCCAACATTTGCAAAGGGATCCCCTTCTTGCAAACCCCTTCCCCCCCGTTGTTGCTTCTCACCACCGACGCATCGCTCAGAGGGTAGGGAGCACATCTAAATGGCCTTACAACACAAGGCAAATGGTCTCCCTCAGAGATATCCCTTCACATCAACCTCTTCAAGCTAAGAGCAGTCAGGAATGCTTGCACCCAGATCCTCCTCCTGATCAAAGGATCACACATGAGTCCATAAGGTGAGTAACTTCTTCCCAGCACCAGTGAATTCCTGGGTTCTGTGATGCTCCCAGAAACACTTTTTTCCAATTTTCATAAATAGGGCAAATTTTCATAGGCTCTCTGGTTTCTCAGAGTCTTTTCCCCTTTTCACACTCTGATCCTTACACACACACACCCTCCCCCCAGGTAGAACTTATCTGGGACTTCTCTAGGTTCTTCTTCCCATGTTGTCTATTTATCTCTTTTTTGTATATAATTTTTTATTTCTATTTTCTTTCCCTGAGTTCCCCTTATGTATGCCTATGGTCATGAGACAGTGCACCCAGCCACTCGGCTCCTACTATGCTAAACTGCAGAGTCCCTTCTGGAAAATTAGGTGAAACCTCATTTCCCTTCCCAGATACAATGCAGCTAGGCTCTGTGCTGACAGGATGACATCACAGTACAAAGCTGAAATGCTCTCTGCACTGTCTTTCCTTTCTCCCAGGGTTAGATAATGTTTACTCTTGTTTTTTGATGGAAAGTCTTTTACTAACAGATACTTCTGCACTCCCTGAGTGGAGCAGAAAAAGTCTGAGTTTCAATCTCTTCTGTGTCATGATAGTTATATAGTCATTCATCTCTGAATTTCCACTGTGTTTTCTATTTTCTCCTGCCAGTTTGTGATCCAGTGTGCTTAGAACTCATCAGCATCTTACTGATAGCTCCATAACCTAATAACCATAATGCTATGCCAGGATGTTGTTTTGTTTAGTTTGTGCTGTGAGACGCCATTCAGTGTATCGGCTCTCCCTCTTTCCTTTTCCGGTGCCTGAGTCAGTGCAAGAAGAGTTCCATTCAAACTGATACTTCACAAAAGCCATGTGCAGACCGTGAAGAACTGCTTGTGAATCTCATGCTGTAAGTTGAGTGTATAACTATTTTAAAGACTTCCATCAGTGATTAGGTGCGACTGGAATTTAGTAAACCATTCTGTCAGTTATGCACAAAAGAAATAGTTGGCTTTGCAGTGCTAACAGGAGTAAAGAGCAATTGAAAAAACCAATTTGTCACTAAAATAAACCAAAAACCAAATACAAGGAGCAGACATGGAGTTAGAAGATTCCATTTTTATATAGTCACTTTTCAAAGTAGATTCACACTTGTTTATAAAAGCAACAATGGTTGGAAAATACAGCAGTCCACATACTGAGTGATGTAAGTAATGAGAGCCCATTGCCTTGTGCGCCTTTCTTTGCATGGCTTCATCGTTCAATAAAGCATTAAGTTCAGAATTTTCATCTTTATCTTCTAAGCCGACTATGGGATTTGCCTAGGTACGTGAAGGACCATCTCATTCTACACAACTTCCCCTGTCACAGTTACGTTCCACTATATTAATGGAACTGTCAGAGAAGGTGAAACTCATATGTGTGGAAAGCACAGTTCTCGGTGTATATGGCACTTGGTCTTGAAACTACTACATATCTCACCGCTTTTAGATTGAATGGAAGCCCCACGACTTTGACCTACTCTTCTCATAATAAAATAAAAATATATACTGTGAGAGCTGGAGAAAATGAGAGAATTTCTAGGCCTTGTCTAGAAATATTGCATCAGAGTAATTGTAATTAGTTTGCCTTAAAGGGCCTTGTGTCCACTCACAGCTTCTTCTTAAACCAAATTATTTGGCATCTTAGATTGCAGTAAGAAATCCTTGGAATGGAAGCAACTCTACTTCACACTGAGTTTGTCCGCTTTAATGTTTGTGTGGACATATTCTTAGCTACTCCACTTCTGACAGTCATCCAACTACTATACCCCACACTGCATTGCTTCACAATGGATGAGCTTGTTTCTGTGCCCTCCACTTTTCTGGGGTCATCTTGATTGATGTCATCTCTCTGTTTAAAGGGTGGCAAACAGCCAGGAGTACCGCTTTTCCATACCAGTATTCAATAGTAATGAGTTCACACACCAGAGTATCCATATCCATTATAGCAGCCATGCTCCCCCTCCCTCATGGTTCTCTGTAAACCCTTGCAGAAGTTCTGGACTTGATTGCTGTCTTTGGAAGAGCTGCATGTCCAGTCCCATCTGTAGAAGAGTCACTGGAATATAGACATCTACAAGATACTATTAGAGCAAATAAAGAAGAGGGGCTCTCCTGGAGATGTCCCAAATGCCTAGTTAAAACAAAGGAGCTCTGGCAAAAGTACCTAAGCACAAGGGACCTCTGGAAATGCTCCCACTACCTGCTCATATTCTGAAGATCTTAACTGCGTTTTGCAAGGAATGTCACCAGCAAACCTGAGAATTATGTGGTGGATAGTTATCAACAAAAGACCCCAGACAAAACAGAAAGCATCCAAGACAACATGGCAACACCCCAAATCCCACCAAAAGCCTGGAACCCATATTTGTCATGGGCTCCAACCAGAAAGAGATTTATCAGGGTAGCCAAGAACTATGAAACAGCAGATTTGGACATTACATGAGAACCTCATGTGGACACATTGCTGTGGAGAAAATCTCTACCAGCAGCCAGACTGAAATTGCTGCAAAGGGAGCTTTACCCGTAAATATTGTGTTCAGTATTATGACATAACTGCTTTGGGTGATTTAAACTACTTTTTCTTTCCTGACACCATACTTGACAGAGCTGGGAGTCTTCCACCTACTTGCATTTAACATCCCCCTCCCCAGCATGCTCAAAATGGTATCTACACTGGAGACTTATAGCTGTTAAGTTTTATTTCTCTACAGTATGAAATCCTGCAACCACTAGCCACACTTATCACCTCCATACCACCCTTCTCAAGCTGCTTCCCATTCGCTCTCCCTTCCTCCCATTCACCCCTAGGTCAAAAAGTCAGCACCAGAGGAGCTTTAAATAAATAAATCAAACACATTGCAAGGCAAGCATGTTTATTTTAGAGGAAGATCCAGAAAGAGGAAAAAATAGTAGAAAAGGTACATTGGCTCATTTTCATCATTGCATTCAGTTTTAGTAAAGTTGAGATCTCTTGAGGTATTTGGCCCAAAACAGGTGATAGACACATTTCAGAAGGGATAAGACATTAAAAGGCATTTGGCTTTTAGAACAGCTAGTCCAGAACTCTTTTAACTTTGAAGTGTACTTTATGTAGGTATTATAAAAGAGAACTTAAGGCAAAGATAGTGGTGTGTCTTGTCATGCACCACACTGGAATGCACAGAAGCTCTCTCAGGATTGCCCATATATCTAGTGTAGGGGTCAGCAACCTTTCAGAAGTGGTGTGCTGAGTCTTCATTTATTCACTCTAATTTAAGGTTTCGCATGCCAATAATAAGAATCCATGCCATCCGTGCTGAGCTGCGTCCCTCTTGGCCCTGTCTGCACCCCTCACAGCCCCAGGCTGGGGCCAGAGGGCCACAGCTGGGGGCAGCTGCAGAGCCCCGGGCTGGCAGCCAGGACCCCAGGCCGGCAGCAGAGCCCCCCGGACTGGTGGCCAGAACCCGGGGCTGGCAGCGAGCTGAGGGGGCCGGCAGCTGGAACCCTGGCTTGCAATGTGCCGGCGGCTGGTACCCCAGGCCAGCAGCGGAGCCCCTGGGACTGGTGGCCATGACGTGGGGCTGGTGGACGGAACCCCGGCTGCCAGCGGAGCCCCTGGACTGGTGGCCAGGACCCGGGCAATGTGAGCGCCACTGAAAATCAGCTTACGTGCCGCCTTTGGCACGCGTGCCATAGATTGCCTACCCCTGATCTAGTGTTTCTGTTCCACTCGTGCACCATGTACGAGGTAAATTGGCGTGTTGGTAAATAGGAATGCTGTGTATCTTCCTGGTTTGCCCATTGCTTCAGGATTTTCCTCAGGGTAACATCTTCCAACGTGAGGATAAGCCTGCAGGGTTTCACATGGAATAACTAGCTGGCTGACTGCTGCCCCTATTCACACGTCCCTGTAGCCCTCCACCTACCTGAAGCCAGCACAGGCAAACAACTATCCTCACACCTACTCAAACTAGCACAGTTACTCAGCCTTTGTTATAGAGGGCCTATACTAGAAGGGAAGTAATTTGACAAAACAATTTACCATTTCAAAGGGAACCTCTGCATGGGAGGAGAAGATGGGAATGACATTCCAAAATTGTGGAAAAGAAATATTTTATCGTTGGCCTGGAGACTAGGATTGGCGCAATAAATACTAGTGCTTTTTCTGACTTTCCTTAGCACCTGTAATGCCATGGTGCTCACAAGAAGGGGAGATATCACCCACAGAGAAGGTGACAAATCTCTGAATGGGAGGTAGGGAGAAGAAGCAAGAGAGGATCTGTTCCAGGAGCTATTAAATTCATCCCAAAAGAAGGCCATGAAGGCAGAGTTGTGGAGGGATGGTTTTCTTGGTGCATTCTCTAAGGATCAAAAGAGATCACATGGCCCTGGAAAGGGACATGATGCAGACCATGTACAGGCAAACACCTGTGATGGCGCACCTTTTGTTACAAAGGTCAAGATTTGCACCTGAACCATCCAATGTCCTCTAAAATGAGTTCAGTCAACCTAATTATAGGCCCTTCCCACAACAATCAACCCCAGGACATGGAGGAAGAGAAACCTTTTGAGATCATCACCTACAGCACTCCTTGACCATGCTTCCATTCCATTGGTCTTAAGTTTGCACCACATTCTTGCTTAATTGTTTTTGTTTTTATTCGAGATGCAGTTTGTTACCTGTAAAAAGAAAAGGAGTACTTGTGGCACCTTAGAGACTAACAAATTTATTTGAGCATAAGCTTTCGTGAGCTACAGCTCACTTCATCGGATACATGCAGTGGCAAATGCAGGGGGGAGATTTTATATACACAGAGAACATGAAACAATGGGTGTTACCATACACACTGTAATGAGAGTGATCAGGTAAGGTGAGCTATTACCAGCAGGAGAGGAAAAAAAACCTTTTGTAGTGATAATCAAGGTGGGCCATTTCCAGCAGTTGACAAGAACGTGTGAGGAACAGTGGGGGGGGGGGGGCATGGGGAAGTAGTTTTACTTTGTGTAATGACACATCCACTCCCAGTCTTTATTCAAGCCTAATGTAATGGTGTACAGTTTGCAAATTAATTCCAATTCAGCAGTCTCTCGTTGGAGTCTGTTTTTGAAGGTTTTTTTGTTGAAAAATTGCGACTTTTAGGTCTGGAATCGAGTGACCAGAGAGGTTGAAGTGTTCTTCGACTGGTTTTTGAATGTTATAATTCTTGACGTCTGATTTGTGTCCATTTATTCTTTTATGTACAGACTGCCCGGTTTGGCCAATGTACATGGCAGAGGGGCATTGCTGGCACATGTTGGCATATATCACATTGGTAGATGTGCAGGTGAACGAGCCTCTGATAGTGTGGCTGATGTGATTAGGTCGTATAATGGTGTCCCCTGAATAGATATGTGGACAGAGTTGGCAACAGGCTTTGTTGCAAGGATAGGTTCCTTGGTTACTGTTTTTGTTGTGTGGTTGCTGGTGAGTATTTGCGTCAGGTTTGGGGGCTGTATGTAAGCAAGGACTGGCCTATCTCCCAAGATCTGCGAGAGTGATAGGTCATCCTTCAAAATAGGCTGTAGATGAATTTTTGAATTTAAATGTTCAAGTTTTTTTAAAATCAGGTTTGTTTTTGTTAAAATTGTTTTTAACTAAAATAGTTAAATAAAATATTTTAAAAAAATTAAATCAACTGTCAGCCACGTCAACATGAGAAACTTAAAATATTGGCTTCTGCAGCTAACTCCGTCATCTTCACCTTCATTTCCTGTTTGTTCATAATCTGGAAAAGAAAAACAAGGTTTTCTGCTTTTTCAGGTCCCAAACGATTTCTCAGATTTGGAGTGAATTAGTCCAAAGGAAGAAAATTTTCTTTCTACACCGGCAGAAGAAGCTACTGCTGTTAAAAGTGAAATTATCACTTCAGCAGTCTCTGAATCCAGTTCACTGGTGTGACTTTCTTTAAAACATCATCAGCAAACATATATTTCTTGAATGGTTCACCCTTAGCTCTGAAGTTTATTATACTTGGCATTATGGAGGGATGGTTGCTGGATGTCCATGTCATAGCCAACTACTCTTTTTCAGCAGTTAAGGTTTGACCCTGGTACCCAGTACTGAGAATATTTGCAAGAAAATGAGCTGGAGATCGTGCTTGTCCCATTCGCTTTTTAATTCTCGTAATTTAACTCTGTCATTGCATATTTCTCTTTTTAAGATCTCACTTAGTTCCTTCCAAATTTCAACAGCGTCAGCAATAAAATATTTCCCTGCATTTTGTTGAAGGCTACAGAAATAGGCTTCAGGGTATTCAGCATATGTTCAACATTTCTCTTAAGCCCAATGTTGAGAACTTTGGCTGTGACAGTGCCATCTATTTTTTCACAATTTTTTTCACAAACTGTCATCACATTAGACCAGATCTTGATATAGTGCTCAAAACAGTCCACTACTGAGTTCCATCGCACGTCTTATGGGAGAGTTAGCTTGGTTCCTCCCACTTTTTTCAGAGCAGCTGCTGCAAAGTGGTTGTTACAGAAGTATTTTGCAATTTCAACAGCATTAGCCTTTATTTCTGGAACAGTGAAGTCTTTGGCTAGGAGGTGCATCAGATGAGCACTGCAACTGTGTGTTATTAGCTTGGGACTCTCTTCTAGATAATTTCTTCTCATGTTGGGTACATTTGTAGCATTATCTGTGACCAAGCTGCATACTAGACATTTGAACTTTTTTTAAGTTTGTTATAGCTTTTACTGCTGCTACTTATAAGTATTCTGCTGTGTGTACATTTCCCGATGTATCAATTGTTTCTGTAAGGAAAACATTCCCTTCTTCTGTTGTCACACAAGCACATACAACAGGATCAGTGTGGGCATTGCTCCACCCATCAAGACTCAGGTTAACAATTTCACCCTCTAGACCTTTTGCACACTGCTCAATTTCTTTCATACACTATATCCAGCAATTTGCCTGCAACATCTGCTCTGTTGGGTGTACTGTATCCTGGTTTTAATGACTGACCCATGTTAATGAAGTGTGGGTTCTCAATCATAAAGAAAGGAGAGTTTGTTACATAAACAAACTGGGCAATTTTTTCATCAATTGCCTCTTTTTGTAATCTGCTGGTTCTTATCACAAATTTATGTATAGTTGTTTCTGGGTGACGGAAATTTTTTTTTCTTTTTGCTACTGTGGCTATGTGACATACGTGATGAGACTGAAACATTATCGTTGGCAGATAACTCTGAAACTATAAAAAGAAAAGGAGTACTTGTGGCACCTTGGAGACTAACAAATTTATTTGAGCATGAGCTTTCGTGAGCTACAGCTTACTTTATCGGATGCATTCAGTGATGAAGTGAGCTGTAGCTCACGAAAGCTTATGCTCAAATTTGTTAGTCTCTAAGGTGCCACAAGTACTCCTTTTCTTTTTGCGAATACAGACTAACACGGCTGCTACTCTGAAATCTGAAACTATAGAAAATCATGGTGATCTTGAAGGTGGATAGTCTTCAGAATCCTGTATGTTGAGGATGGATTCTCCTAAACAAAATAAATCAATGCAGTTATTTAATTATTATTACCATACTGCTCATTTAGTATTACTCATTGCATTCACTGGCACTCAGTTCTATTTTAAAGGTGAAATTGTAAAAGGAAGATCTGCCTATTTCAGCTATTTATTTTTTATCACAACTGCGTCTAAAATGATAGAGCCATAGAGTAACAATTATATTTTTTGCTCAAACATGAGAATTCAAGAATAGTCCAGAAGAAAGACAGGCAGTTCTTAAGAAAGAAGTATGAAATAAAAAAGTTTACCAACCTGAAGATCGTGCATGTTCAGATATGTTCCTTTCATTGTCTTCAACGCAGCTTCCTCCTGAGAAGAAACACTTCTCATGATGTTGTTTCATTCGGGCAACCAGGCCTTGCATTTCTTTGTTGCACTGTTTGCATTTTGCATGCATGCCTGTCTTACCCAGAGGTAGAGGAATTTCATTAAAATATTCCCAAACTGGGTCTCTTTTATGGCCTACTGCCATTATAGTTTTCCCTTCTAGTGAGAGAATGGTATGGTAGATCTCAGATCAATGAAGGCTACACTCAGAAAGACCTCAAGACTTCTGGAATATGCTGCTCAAACAGTTTCACTTTTTTGCTACTGCCTGTCCCTCCCTTCTCACATTTATCTCCAGACTTCTCCTCGTCCTGATCTATTCCACCCCCAACAATCTTATATTCATTGAACTTTTTGAAACTTTGCACTTTTAGAGAGAGGTAAGGGATTGACTCTGTGTACACAAATTTGCAGAGGGACAATAGGGTTGAGGTCTGTTATTTCTCACCTCTATATTATTTATTTAAAACATTTTTGCTTTAACAAGCATGTTATCTCTGGAGACACAAATCCACAGTTTGAGAACTGCAAAACTAAGCATCTCTGGTGGTATCTTCTAGACTGAGCACTGAGTCCCATTGGGTAGATAGATTAACCTAAATAATCTATACAGAAGCCCCTGGAACCCAATAAGATCCATGAACTATTGGAACTGATTTACAAAACTTTTCTTAAACGTTACATGACTATATTGTCTCATCCTATAGAATTAGAATTTATAATCCCTATTCCATGATGAGATATCTTTTGAGCTATAATGTATCTTTATCTTTAGGTTTTTTCCTCAAAAAGCATTTTATCAAAAAAATCTGATTTTTTTGATTTTTTTTAAATCAGTGATTTTTATCCACCCTGCTCAGCAGTGTCTCCTCCATGCTGCCTGACAACAGTTCGAAAATGGCACTGACAAAATTAATGGATGCCAGCAGAGGAATATGGGGAGTTTGTTAATTTGAAACATCCCCCACACATCCAAATTTCCTGCGTTTTCCAGTAGGCATCCACCTACTGAAAAATCATCCTACTGAAGAGGCATCCACAACAAGAAAAATCACAAAACATGGATTTTTGTGGTGGAACAGTGCACCATGGGATATCTACCCAGAATACTGAGCAAATAGTGCAGAGCTGTGTGGATATAAAGAATAACAGATAGAGGTACCTTAGGCTGGCATGACAAACTGGTGTGGATGCACTTCAGTTTGATGTAGTTAAATTGCTGCACTCACAGCGAACAAACTAATGCGATGTAACATCCCTGTGTCGACAGGGCCCTAATGTGTTCACTTCAGAATTTGTAATGTGCTGAGGATGCAATAGTTATGAATGCAATATAAATGCCCAGAGAGCTTCTGCAACATTACTGTGTTCCTCTCATAAAATCATGCTGATTGACTTTAAGAGCAATACCACACTTGGATATTTTAAGGGTTAGATCAGTTATTCCAACTTGGACTGAATTTACACCTAAAGAGTTTGTGTCTCTGCCTATGCATTTGAGATTTTGTAACAGTCAGCTTTAAGACCAGTTTCTGCCTGCTGGCTAATCATTTCCTCAGAGCACATAACTTTGTTAGGAGTATTGAAAACCGTTTCCACCTAAATCCCTATTTTATTTCACTGTGATTAGGACAGTCTTGTTTTTTCCCCTCCCCTCTATATATACTGTTTTAGGATTTTGTACTGCTACCTGTTATGTAGAAGGCATTCAGATACTTACATAAAATAGACTGACAATAGCAAAATCCATAGAGAACTTCTTGGAGACACTTGCTCTACTATCTTTTCTGGTTATAGAAAGCTCTGCTTGGGTTAGTGCTGTTTTGATTGGGGGGAAACGGAAAGAGAAGGAGAGAAGTGGGTTAGTTTTGAAAGTTATTCTAGTTATGATGGAAAAACTATGTCAAAGGGGAAGGTTTTGTAGTATTTCACGAAAGTAGTCAGGTTAAATTTCTCTGATTTCCTCTGGAAATATTCTTATACTTTGCTTTGTCCTTAGTGCTCTCATGCTTTGTGATCTGCATTGTCCCAGAGGAGCACGATTTTCTTAGCATTGGATGAAATATGAAATATGGTCTTTAATGCAGCTGATACCTGATCTATTAGTTAGTATGAAGATTAAGACAATGACCTTAAACTCGCTATGGAAGTGGACGCACACCCAGCTGAGGGACTAGAGCACAGGCTTGATGTGCTCATGGAGGAGGCGGGCAGCTGCATTTTGTTCCTGCTGGAGCCTTTCCGTTGATTTCACTTGTAGTTTGAGATCAATAAATAAACTAAGATCTAAGATTTTGCTCATCCCCCTCATCTGAATACCATTCAGACATTTAAAATACAGTGAGCCTGCTATCCTCATAATTAGTACACGCACATTGGATCACACTGTTTGTGAGTTACTTGGGCAGGCGGAGTTTCCTATCCCATCTAGAAATGCATTACCTTATGATTGCCACTTTCTGTGGTGGGTATTCAATGTCAATGGTGCTGTATAAATAGTACTGATAATGGGCTGTAGTAAATGCGGGGCCTTGGTCAGAATATTTGTTATCTGTAAATCAAATGAAAATTCCTCAAAGATAATTTCTTCCAAGTAAATGTGCATGTCAGTGTGACACAAAATCTCAGTTAATGTGTGTGAATTCATTTTAAAATAAAGCTTCTTCACTAAGAAAGAGCAGACCAACAAAACTACAGTGATTGATTTATTGGGGCGGGGGGAAGTTTTGAGGATTTTGTTGGTAGAGCACTTATGGCAAAGCTAATTATTTGAGTGAGTTTTAAGTTTTATAGGTAGAAACAAGGGGTTGTTCAATAACAATTTCAATTAATATTTAAAACATGAGGGGAAAATATGGTTCATATTTGCCATTAGTGATTGGGGTCTAGAAATTAGATCATATGAGTGACAGTGTGGCATGTCAGAATACAGTGGGACGAATGCTTTCATTAATAGTTTTTGTAATACTGAACTTTTTCTAAAACTCTGCCTAGCTTCAGAAATTGCTTACTATGGACCCAATAAAGAGAATTACCTCAGAACAGGCTATGCAGGATCCTTATTTCTTAGAAGATCCACTTCCCACATCTGAGTAAGTGGTCGGTTTATTAATCCATTAGCATGTTCAGATATTTTTTTATGTATGCACTTTGTTTACTGCTTACTATGAATATATACCTATGTGTGTGAATAATGAATTAAATACCTTCTGTCTGACAAGTAAAGAAAAAACTATAATAACTAAAATGCCATTTGAGGTTTTAAAATTAAGTAGCGTTCCTATTAATCTCTTGCTTTATGAAACTTTGATCCTGTTAGTCACAGCACTAATCCTGTTATTCACTGACAGGGTGATTATGCATACTACAGATCTTTGTGGACAACTGCTAAGTGCCTGCAGGTCCAGTTCTCTGTTCTAGAATGCCAGATGACATTTAGTAATTAGTTTACATTTTTCCATCTTATCCTTTGTTGTAAATTCAGTAGATGGGAGGTGGGGGGATGGGGGAGAAATAGTACTGTGTCTCTGTACTTTCATACTTCACAGCTTAAATCCATTTTCCGTGGACACACTTTCTTTTCAACTGCACAGGGAGATTTCTAAACATAAGAGAGCCTACCAACAAAAAGGGTGAACAGTCTATGATAAAGCATCCTAAGATGGCCAGCCAGTGTTTGAGTGGCCTTGTTTTAGAAAGGCCAGTAGCATATGCTGCGTATCATTCCTTTTTTCATTATTAAGGGAAGAATTTATAAAATGTGTTATGTATATTTATAACAGTTAATTAAAATGAAATTAATTCAGCTCAGCTTAGTGAAATATTTATAACGGCTCCTGACCTGTCTTTAATATTCTAATGCTGTCATGCAAGTGGTTTGGTTTTGCAGAAACTGCTCTTGGGTCAATATTCTTTTCCCTCCACCTTAAATTAGCAGCATTTTAATACAAAGTGAATAGCATGTTTGCAGGTACAGAGGCTAGTTATAAATAAAGGTATATCCATATGATTACGAGTGGAGAAATCTTAGCTTGGGTTAGCAGTAACAAATTCATTCATGTATGTCCATGAGTCTAAGGTGAGAGACCACATACCTCCAAATGCTTCCATATCATGTCACAGTTAATTTTTTTTTATTTGGTAATGGTGTTTTTAACTTCTTGACCACAATTATTGACTACTTAATGTAGTTCAACATTTTATGAATTTCTTTATACCTGGATGAAGGGAACTACATTGTGCACTTATAGAGGAATTGACTCTGGTATCTAACAGGACTCTTCCATCTCTCCAACTCCAGTCTGGTCACCACATTATCCAGAAACATTGACAAATTGGGAGTTGGGAAGAGAACAGAAATGACCAAAAAGTTAAAACAAATACATGTGAATACCTAGGCTAAGTAAATGATGTTATTAAGAAGGGGTAAACT
Organism: Natator depressus; assembly: GCF_965152275.1. Taxonomy (NCBI): domain Eukaryota; kingdom Metazoa; phylum Chordata; order Testudines; family Cheloniidae; genus Natator; species Natator depressus. The sequence goes on from NC_134234.1 coordinate 44,299,493, forward strand.
TCTTGACAGTAAGATATATTAGGCTCTGGCTCAGGAAATTTAAAACTAGACCGGACGAAATACTAGATCTTGATCTACGACTAACCTCTCTGATTCTAGGCAGATATACCAAGTCTGCTAACTTGTTTTTGCAGTGTTTTTGCAGGTTGTCAGATCCCCTACCCAAAACGAGAATTTTTAACAGAAGAAGAACCTGATGATAAAGGAGACAAAGTAAGTATTAAAATACAGTATCGTCTTGTCTCCTTGAGCTTTACCTTGGTATTTCACATTTGCTGCTCTTGTACTGCTTCTGAGTTGAAATTTTTCTTTTTGTTTAACCAATTGAGAAGAACCAGCAGCAGCAGCAGGGCAATAACCATACTAATGGAACTGGTCATCCAGGGAACCAAGACAACAGTCATACACAGGGACCCCCATTGAAAAAAGTGAGAGTTGTTCCTCCTACCACTACCTCAGGTGGACTTATTATGACCTCAGACTATCAGGTATTTAAACTTCAATTTTCCATATATTATATATTTGGCTCTTGTGTATTGTAACTTAGAAGAAACTACTTACAGTGCAACTCTACTCTAAAAACTATTCTGAATAATGGCATGGTGGGGTTCCGTATTTATTATATCTCAGCTTCTTTCAGATCAAGTGCGCTCAGTTAAAAAAATAAGAATTTTTTTTTCTAACTCTCAATCCTGCAACTTCAACTTCTGAGGCAAGTCAAGTTGGGAGTGGCAAGGAAACAATAACTTTTAGTGATTATTATTTATTAGTATTACCGTAGTACCTAGAAGCCCTAGTCACAGAGCAGGACCTCATTGTGGTAGGCGCGGTGCAAACAAGAGACAACAGATGGATACACACAGATCAGGGAGTATAAGAAAATAATGAGACAATATTGGTCAGTATGATATAGGGAGTCGTCTCAGGACAAGAGCAGCCTAACTCTTGTCAAGCTGGAAAAGAAGAGTTTCAAGGAGGGTTTGAAGAAGGATAATATAGGGCAGCATGGGAGAAAGTATGAAGGTGCTTGTTTGAAAATTTAACAAGTGGGCCAGGGAGGCAGGAGCTGACATCTCAATAGTGAACAACAGATGATAGCTAGGGTGGGATGAGCAGTGAAGAGCCTTGAATGTAAAGAAAAGCAGTTTGTTTTGTGATAGAGAAGAGGGAGCCAGTGGAAGGATGCAAAGGGGGTGGGATGATGTGGTCAAAGTGATAGGCTAGGAAAATGATTTGAAGCAGCATTCTGAATGGATATGGCTTGGGCAAAGTTGCATTTGCCAGAGAAAAGGACATTGCAGTAGTTGAGATGCGAGATGAGAGCCTAGAAGTGAGTTTTAGCTGTGTGGATGGACTAAACAAGGTCATACCTTAGAGCAGCTATGCAGAAAAATTGGCTAGATTTAGACCTAGGTGAGGACCTAGAGAGAGGTCTTAGTCAAAGCTGGTGCCCTGATTATGGGCCTGAGTCATAGGCAGGATGGGGTGGTCCACAGTGATTGACAAGCAAGGTAACAGGCAGGCTTGCAGGGGAAGATTAAGAGCTCTGTTTTAGCCATGTTGAGATGAGCCGAAGCCTAGCAACAGACAGATTTTAATTTGGACAAAAGTAGACTTTTCTGAAGTAGAGAGGTACATCTGTGAGTGATCAGCGTAGAGATGGTGGTTGTATTTGTGTTTGTGGATGAGATTACCCAGAGATAAGACATAGAGGGAGAAGAGAAAGGGACCAAGGTGAGAGCCTTTGGAGCAGTGGAACAGTTTCTACAGAAAGTTGGAGGGAAGATGTAGAGGATTTTACACAGGACATTCTGAAGGAGCGATTAGAGAAGTAGGAGAGGACAGAGTCATGGATGCCAAGTGAAGACAAGATTTCAAGAAGAAGAGCATGCTCAACAGTGTCACAGGTGGCTGACCAGAATGGAGTACTGATTTTGAACTTTGCCTAGAGAATAGGTCATTAGAGACTTTGAGAGTAGTTTTAGTGGACCGCAAGTGGCAGAAGCTGGATTGGAAGAGGTCTAAGATGGAATAGGTGGAGAGGAACTCCAGACAGTGATTGTATACAGGGAGATGGGTGGTTAGTTGGAGAGGCCAGTGGGGTCAATGATGGGTTTTTCAAAATGAGGAAATAAAGCATGTTTATATTGTGAAAGATATAACACTTGAGGAAAGTGAGAGGTTAGATCCTCTGTCTCTGTAAGATAGCTGCTGTCAGTTTTCTTGCCATACCCTGTTTACTACTTCATAGTAGAATGAAAGTCCAATAACTTTGAAATAATCAGCTTTTAAAACTGGTTCTTGGGATCATTGACTAGATGCTCTCAGGTAGCCCAGTGGTATGTCCCAGATTCTCATAAAGTGTATAGTTTTCCCCCTGGCTCTGCACACATAAAGGTATAAGAACCTAACAATGTAAAGGCAGATCATTTTGCAGAAGCTGAATGTCATGAGCTCCATAGCCAAATGACCCCAAATTTTCTTCACTAATTCTACCCCAGGTCTTCAGCTAGTGTATCAATTTTCAGGTCCATTTCACTATGCATGTGGGTTTTAGAGCACTTTGAATAATCAGTTCTAAACAGAAAGTTCTGTTCAACCTTAACCACTGTGCAGCAGGGCTGCCTCAGAATGTAACTATAATATTCTATCCCTCAGTGGAGTGTGCATTCACAAAATATTTTCCAACACGAGGGTTGATCCCTCTTAAACCTGCAGGCAGCTAAGTCAGTTGCTATCCAGAGATCGTTTTGGCATCATTTCTGCCGGCATCTCTGAAGAAAGCAGATGCCGCAGAACCTCTTGTCTCTCTCCCATGCTGACTGACGTAGCTAAGGAAAAGAGGTGTAGAGGGCTTGTGTGTTGGGGCAGGGTAGCTCCACTTGCTTGCACTATTCACCCCACTTCATAGTGGCAGCTGACCTGAGAGCATGGGAATTAGAGCAAACCCACGCTACCTCTCCTGTGAGCATGGATTGAAGTCTACAAGCTGGGAAGCCAAGGGGCTCCGAATCACCCTCAGTGTACCCAGGGATTGCTTAGGGAGTCCACCTATCACCCTCATCTAGGTTGAGGCAAGCTGTGCTCCTTCCTCAGCTTTCTCACTCCACTGACATCCGTCCCAAGCTTACTGCCTGACAGGGCAGTGTTTTTCAGCAAGGGCCATATAGGGGGATTTTTGCTTGGAGTAGTGGTAACTGCCCCTTCACTGTCTCAGCAGCTCTTGCAAGTGCTTTGGCTCCTCTTGACTGCTCACCTTTATGCCATGCCTTTGAAAGGCATATTGTTTGACTTTCAAAAATTCAGTCTATTTTCCCCAGAATTTGAGGAAGGCAAGGATGATATTGCACTCATGAGTTTACATATAGTAAATAAGGCAGATGGAAGGAACTGACAAAAGCACTGAGGCCAAAGCAATTAAATGCCACTACTGATGGACACACATCTCTCTGAGTCTCCCCCTAAGATTCTTCAACCCAAGGAGGCAGGAGAAAATTTTAAAATACACCATTGTTTTGACCGAACACCTGTCCGTTGGTTCTCTCATACTGTTACATCTGAGCCCAGTGAGGGAAATAACTATCTCTTGAGGAGGTTTACTAAGACATCCCCTCAGCAGTTAAATCCTTCGTTTAATCTCTCTGAAGCAAGCTGGCCTGTAAATTCTCCCCCTACACAACCTTTTGTTTCATGCATAAAAGCAATTAGGTAAGGATTTTTACAGGTATATAGACTTCCGTGTCCCTTGGTTTCAGACGTGTCAACTTACACATTTAATGTGACAACACTGAAATGAATTGGAGCAGTCCTGTCCCTGGAGGATGTAACAAGCTTTTGTCTTATGAGGAGAGGGTTAATGGTGTTTGGAGGTAGAGCAGGCTGGGTTGTTTGAAATTTTTACTTTTGTTTTTAAAAGTCACTTGTTGCTCTACATGATGTGAACATGCTGAGTCATCTTGTAATTGGTCACATAAAATAAATAAGCAACATTTTTCAGTAGTCATATTGTGAAAGCCTATCTATTAACTGTATTATAAATAAAGCATTCATGGCCAATTTTAAACTTCAAAGTTTTTTTCAGTTTCCTGCATACTTGGGGCACATTTTGCCAAAAAGTACACCCAGAGATTTTTGCACTGTTAAATGTATCCTATATTTATTATACAGAACTGGATCATGTGATGGCTGATCTGTTACTCTGACACTTCTCATTAAGTGAGTAGTGTGTCTCTCAAGAGTGAAGGTAAATGTCATAACAGCTCAGCCATCATGAGCTATGATGTACAGCAATGCTAATTTATTCCTGCTGGCTGAAAGTACTGTTATAACCATTTCTTTTCCTATCCACACCACACACTTAGAGAGTGAATCAGTCCCTTAAATGCACGTGTGGAGAGTATCCACCTACCTTGCTTTATAAAGGGCATCCCTTTATTTTTATTTTCCCAGTATGTAGCCATCTCAACACATTTACTGAATCTAACTTAACTTCTGATCTAAATGAAGACTCATGAAAAGCAGGAGTTTAAGTGCTTAAACTAAAGAAATAAATCCCACATCAATTACAGCCTTTTAAACTGTAACAATTAAACAAATACATCTTTTTATTTATTTTTGTATCCCCCATTTGGTCCTCGGCAGGTTATACGGGTACAAGATTTTTGGCTTGTTTTTGAGCTCTTTGGGGCAGGGACTATCTCTTCTTGACTGTCTAGAAAACACCTACCTTATAGTGAATGCTCCAGTAAACCAAAATTAATCTCATATGCAAAGGTCTCCCAGATAAACTTCCTTGAATTATAATTGATATTAAATACACAACAAACCTCCCAAATATGTGCTCTTGGAGGGGAAAGAAAATCCCAGTGGAGAGCACCTAGGATATTTTTGGCTGTCAGTTTTTTTTTTTTTTTTTTAACACACTGATGTACCACAGTGGTGAGCATAAGATGTCTGGATAGTTGAATAGACATTGGTGACATGACAGATATGAATGGTTTAGAATGGGTAACAAACAGCATTACTTGTTACTAGCTCTCAATCAAATATTCCTGGTGCTCGTATCCTTAGTTACTGCAATCAAAATAAGTAGAACACTGTAAATACAAGTGATTGATATAACTGTGCTGTAGTACGTGTTAATTATTGCCACACACAGCACAGAGACCTCAAAAAATGAATGGGCATTTTATTTGTATTATAAATGCATCCACTGTAGGGATCAATTCTCTTCTCCTTCATTGTTTCCAGCGTTCCAATCCCCATGCTGCATATCCCAACCCTGGACCAAGCACATCGCAGCCACAGAGCAGCATGGGATATTCAACTACCTCCCAGCAGCCTCCACAGTACTCACATCAGACGCACCGGTACTGAGCTGCACCTGAATAATGTCAGTGCACTGTTGCTAATGCTGTAGGACTGGCCATGCAGCTGTCTGCCTGGAACCTGGCTTGGGCCACAAGAATGTACTGTACAACCACACCTTCAAAATGTCTGATAGCCAAGTTCCACCACTTTTCACAGAATGGAGTAGTGGCTCCCAAATTGTACCTGTTTTGGGGTTAGACTTGAAAAGAAAGTGCTAGCACAGTTTGTGTTGTGGATATGCTACTTCCATAGTTTACTTGACATGGTTCAGACTGACCAATGCATTTTTTTCAGTGACAGTCAGTAGCAGTTGAAGCTGTGAAATGTGCTAGGGGCAAGCATTTTTTTTATTGTATGTGGTGAATTCTCTTGATGTAACAACATTATCTGACCAATAGTACACAAAATCCTTTAACTGGTACTTGAAGCATACAGTATATGTTAACATGGCAAAAAAGCAAAATAACCGTGACTCTAATTGAGATAATTTTGATATACATTTATTTTTAGTGACTTTTGTGCGTTGGTTCATTTTCCACATTGATCAATGTTTTATGACCAACAAAATTGCTACAATAAGATTTTTTAATAAATGAGAACATTTGCATTTTTCCAGCAGATTATAAGCCTCCCAAAGATTAATTTCCAACATATAAATTTGTTTTTGTTTTTAAATCTATGACTTGACTGGTATTAAAGCTGCTATTCGATAGTAAAATAAGTTTGTTGTCATTGATATAAACATGTTTGGTTCAGCAAGCAAACTGAAATGATTGTCATAGACAGTGTTTTATTTTTCCTATTCGTGTTGCTGATTTGTGAGCATGCTTTGGGATTACAAAAGCATGCATTATGTTTCCTAAAAAGGTGCGGCATCCATTCAGATATTTCGTCATGATTTTTGAGAGATGGATTGGTGTAGTGGATTTTAAATTTTGTTCAGTTAATTAATTATTTTTTAAATATTTTCGCACGTTATTAGGGATGCCCTTATTACAGCAAAGGATGAGGTGTTAGGAGAGCCTTAGAATTTGAGGAAAAACTATAACATACAATGTACTGTATCAAACTATTTTACATGAATGACGCAAGTATTCTGAATAAAAAACTGAACATTGTTAAAAACAAGGTGTTATGTAATAAATTTATTTTTCATAAATCTGCATATGAACTTTGCTTGTATTCCTTGTTATCAACAGACATGAAATACTTTAGTACACTAACATCCATGTAGGCACTGTCTGAATAAATCAGTTCAGTTTCTTAGTTCAACAGTAATTTCTATAGCAAGTAGAGAGGTTTCTCTTAACTGTTGCATCTCATCCATTTAAGTATTACAAGAACTACTATAATCCTCTTACTGATTACCCTTTTATAACCGTGTGCAGATAATCAGCTATGCTGTACTGAGTTACAAAATATTAATTACATTTTATCCATGATGCAACTGGTCCTACACAGAATTTAGAGATACTAGTATCCATAAAACCACATCTGAGGTTTTCCTTATTCATTTGTCATGTTGGTATCTAATCCCACAATGCTATCTCATGGGGCCAGCATCCCCCTCTGCTTACACCACCTTTTTCTACTAGTGAAAGTGTTCAGTATTATTCCAGTGTGATGATGCCATTATATTACATGAAGGCTTATTCATTGAGATGCCTATGGTAATGCAGAGGAAAGTTTAAATCACAGGTAAGGTGAGGAGTGGACCAAGTATCAAATTGGAATAAAGGATATGAGTAAACAAGAGAAAATCAATGTGTTCAAAATATTTAATATGTTTGGATGTTAATGTTGATTTTTCAGTAAGTCTTGGTGCTCTGGGGAAGTTCCAGAAGACTGGAAGAAAGCTAATATTGTGCCAATATTTTAAAACGGTAAACAGAATGACCCAGGTAATTATAGGTTTGACAGTCTGACTTTGATCCTAGACAAGATAATGGATTGGTTGATATGGGACTTGATTAATAAAAAAAAAAAAAATAAAGGAAGGTAATGTAATTTATTCTAGTCAACATGAGTTTAGGGAAATAGATCCTGTCAAACTAACATTTTTTTTTTCTTTTTGATGAGATTACAAGTTTGGTTGATGAAAGTAACAGTGTTGATATAATATACTTAGACTTCTGTAAGGTGTTTGACTTGGTACCTTGAGACACTTTCATTAAAAAACTAAAATGATATCAACCTGGCACGCATCAAATGGATTAAAAGCTGGCTAACTAATAGATCTCAAAATGTAGCTGTAAATGGGGAAAAATCGAAAGGGTGTGGTTTCTAGTGGGATCCTGCAGGGATTTGTTCTTGGCCTTCTGCTAGTCAACATTTTATGAATGACCTGAAAGAAAACATTTTCAGATGACAGAAAAATTGGGTGAATGGTATAAAAAAAATCTGGATCACTTAAGCTGGGTGCAAGCAAACAATGTATTTTAATATGTCTAAGTTTAAATGTACACAGTTGGAATAAAGAAAGTAGGCCATACTTAGAGGATGGGGAATTCTATCTTGTAAAGCAGTAACTCTGAAAAAGTTTTGGGGGTCATGATGGCTAATCAGCCGAACATGAAGTCTCAGTGCAAAGCTGTGGCCAAAAGGCTAATACAGTCCTTGGATGCATAAATAGGTTAATATAAAATAGGATTAGAGAGGTTATTTTGACACTGTTGCGACCGCTGCTGGAATACTGTGTCTAGTTCTGGTGTCCACCATTGAAGAAGCACGTTAATAAATTGGAAAAGGTTCAGAGAGGAGCTACAACAATGATTAAAGAATTAGAACCCATACTTTATTCTTTGAGTTCTTGCTCATGTCCAGTCCATATTAGGTGTGTGTGCTCGCCACATGCACTGGTGCTGGAAGTTTTTCCCTGAGCAGTATCCGTAGGGGACCAGCTCTGGTGCCCTCTGGAGTGGTGCCTGCATGGCGTGGTATAAGGGGCGCTGCTGGCTCCCCCCACGCTCAGTTCCTTCTTTCCTCCAGTGACACTGCTGGAACTTCTGCTGCTTCAGCTAGCTTTCACTTAGTTCAGTGTGTCTCACGAATGTTTCTTTGTAAAATAGCTGTATATAGTTTAGTATTTACCCTTAGCATTAGTTCTAGTTGGTTGGTCCCAGAGGGGACTCAGCCTAGGGACCGGGCATGCCCCAATCCCCAGGCTTTAAACCATGCGATCATTGTAAGCGGCCCATGCCCATCAGCAACCTGCATGTTAGCTGTTTAAGGTGTCTAGGAGAAGGACACATAAGTGACAATTGTTGCATCTTTAAGTCGTTCAAACCCAGAACAAAAAAGGAGAGACATCTATCTCAGGGTACGCCTGATGGAGCCAGCGCTGATCCTTGCACTGGAGCAGAGGTCTGACTCAGCCCCAAGTACCACAGCATCAGTACGGAACGCCCTGCAGGTGCTGTCTACGAGCCGGCACCAATCCCCAGCCAAGAAGCCCAAGAGGTCCACGAGGGGAAGATCTCCCACTTCCCGTAAGGGAAAGGAGCGGGCCGGAGAAGAGCCAAGACCTTTGCTGGACGGCTCGACACCTCTGTCGGAGTAGAGCCCCAGCTCATATCGAGCAGTCGAGCCCCTCCCTTACTATGCCTGCCACAGTGGACGGTGACGAGGGCCTCTGTCAGTTCGAAGTCCCATCGATGCCCGAGGCCCTGCAGGCAGCACAGGAGATCCTGACACTACTGGTGCCGCCCACACCGGCTCTGGCGGTACCCAAGCCCAGGAGTAAATCCGCCTTGGGACCGTTCCGAGTCCCTGCCTCCGCAGCGCCACTCCCCATTGCGGGGGACATCCCACCAGTGCTTGCCGGCATGGAGCCGTCATGCCTCGGACTTTGGGAGGCAGGCTCAGAGAAGCCCTGTTCAGTTTCCGGACCCTGGGCACCAACAGCAGGATTTGAGGCACAGCTCACTGGTAACCTGGCGCAGACCTGCAGAGGCATGCCCCCCCTGGCATGAGCATCGAGACTGACCCATTGGGTCTCCAATGTTTCGGCACCAGTCCTGCGACCGATCGGCGGAATGGGGTCACCGGTCCCACGCCTGATGGCACCCGTCGCAGAGATGCGAATCCGCTTGATCGGGAAGATTCCATCGACGACCGGCCCACTCCGACTCCCGGTCCCACTCTAGATCCCAGTACATGTCAAACAGTGTGAGGCGTAGATCACCGGTCTACCTAAACAGATTCGCCGAATGCTGAAGATCCGTGGGGTCCCATGGGAGGAACTCGTCCCAATCTGACAGGTTGGTATCGCACAGTGGCCGGCTCCACGGTGAGTAGGGCCGCCGGGCCAGCCGGTCATGGTCACTCCGGAGCATCCGTTCCGCTCACGACTCCAGTGCTGATCATGAATCCCTGGGAGCAGGACAGGCCCTGGCACCAGTGGTACTGTCAATCTCATCGGCACCACAACCGACCCCGTGGCCTCCAAGGCAATGACCGGCAGCATGGTATCCATGGGGGTTACCCAGCCTTCCCAGGCCACCCGATCAGTGGCGGGATCCTCAGATAGGCCATAAGCTGCAGCATCCGCCCTCCTCCGGAGGTGGAGGCCCCATAGGGGAAGACCCCCCAGGCCCATGAGAACCTAGGAGAGCAGCCAGTTGGACCACCAGGGGATGTGGTGGATCCCTTGGCACTGGCTTTGTCCTCATCATCGCCAGACAAAGTGATTACGGGTCCCCCTCACCCAGTTCTGCAAGATGATGCCAAGGCTCATCAGGAGCTTTTGAAGAGGGTCGCCTCTAACCCAGGGCTCCAGGCAGAAGAACTTGAGGAGCCGTAGGACTCATTCTTCGATGTCCTTTGCTCCATAGCACCCGCTAGAGTGGCTTTACCCCTACACAAGGGGGTATTGAAAATAATTAATGCCTTATGGCAAATCCCCTCCTCCCTGCCACCCATCTCAAAAAGAGCTGAGTGCAAATATTTTGTGCCAGCTAAAGGCCATGGGTATGTCTATAGTCACCCGGCCCCAAACTCCCTTGTACTTGAAGCTGTTAACTAGAGGGAGAGGCAGTGTCAACCCGGGGCTAAGCCCAAGAATAAAGACTCGAAGAGACTGGATCTGTTTGGGTGAAAAATTTATTCGTCTTCCAGCTTTCAGTTGAGAGAGGCCAACCACCAAGCCCTCCTTGGCCGCTCTGACTACATGTGGCAGTCTATGACCAAATTCGAGGTCTCGCTGCCCAAAGGGTCCAAGAAGAAATTCCGGGAGATCCTCAAAGAGGGTACGGCTGCAGTGAGAGCAGCCCTCCAAGCAGCCTCGGATACAGCAAACTCCATGGCTCGCACCATGGTCTTGGCCATCATGCGAAGGGCGTCCTGGCTGCTCCTTTCCGGTCTGTCAACAGAGGCTCAGCAATCGATGCAGGACCTCCCCTTCGATGGCCAGGCCCTGTTTGCAGAACAGATGGACGGTAAACTGCATGGCCTAAAGGACTCCCTCACTACCCTGAAAACTCTGGGGCTGTATGTTACTGGTCCAGCCTGTAAGTGGTTAAAACCACAGCAATCTCAGGGCCAAGAGAGTCAGTCCTGCCAGGAACCCCCTCCCATAAGAAGTGTAGGGGCTACAAGTGCCGCCTGAGCCACCCACCTCTACCTCTGCCCAGTCAGGCTTGACCCGCAATAAGCAGAGGGGCAAGCAAGCGTTTTGAGGGTGCACCCAAGGGCAACCTAGCAGACTGTATCCCGGATCCGTCTGTCCTGCTGTTCTCCAATCACCTTTCTTTTTTCCTCCCTGCATCAACTGCTATAACTTCAGACCACTGGGTCCTCAATACTGTAGGGAAGGGTTATACCCTACAGTTTACTTCCCCACCCCCCAGCTCCCTTTCCCCATTCCTCTTCAGGGATCCTTCTCATGAAAGTCTCCTCACGCTGGAGGTAAAGGGGTTGCTACAATTGGGTGCTGCAAGAGGCACTCCATCTCTGGGACTTCTGCATCAGCCACAAAATCTGTCTGGAAGTTTGTCATCTCCCTGGTGTCAAGCACACACTAGCGGATCACCTCAGCAGGGACTTCTCTCACCATGAGTGGTCGCTCCACCCAGAGGTGGGGAACTCCCCAAGTGGACCTATTCGCCACCAGTCTAAACAGGAAATGTCATAGATTTTGTTTGCGGCCAGGCCTGGGCAAGGACTCCCTCTCCGATGCCTTCCTCCTGTTGTGGTCAGGGAACCTGATGTACACGTTCCCTCCAATTCCTCTCATCAGCAGGGTCCTGGCAAAAAATCAAGAGAGACAAGGCCCAGGTTTTAATGATTGCCCCGGTGCGGCCTTGCCAGCACTGCTTTGGCATGCTCATGAACCTGGTAGCAGCCCCTCCCTGACCCCTGCCCAACCGACCAGACCTGCTGTCACAGGACCATGGTCGGCTCCTGCACCCCAACCTCATGTCCTTCCACCTCTCAGCGTGGATGCTGCGTGGTTGAACCCAGAGGAGCAGATCCGCTCAGATGAGGTCCAACAGGTCCTCCTGGGAAGCAGGAAGCCCTCAATTAGCATGGCTTACCTGGCCAAGTGGATGAGGTTTTCCCACTGGGTGTCCGAGTGTGGCATCTCTCCCTTGCACTCTTCCAGACAGTCTATCTTAGACTACCTGCTTCATCTGAGGAACCAGGGCCTGGCACACTCTTCCATTCGAGTGCATCTCACAGCCATCTCCGCTTTTCACCCACCGATCCAGGGCCAGATGGTGTTTTCCCATGACATGACGGTCAGATTCTTGAGATTCTCGAGAGACACTTCCCACAGGTATGGATTCCTGTCCCGCAGTGGGATCTTAACTTGGTCCTCTCTAGGCTCACTGGCCCGCCCTTTAAGCCACTGGGTTCCTGCTCCCTTTCCCACCTGTCATGGAAGGTCGTGTTGCTGGTGGCGGTGATGTCAGCAAGATGGGTCTCTGAAATTAAAGCCTTGACCTCAGGACCTCCGTACATGGTCTTCTACAAAGATAAGGTTCAGTTGCGGCCCCTTCCTGCCAAAGGTGGTCTCCACCTTCCATATGAACCAGGACATCTTCCTCCCTGTGTTCTGTCCCAAACCACACAAGACCAGTGAGGAGAGGTGTCTTCACTCCCTGGACGTTTGGAGGGTGTTGGCTTTTTACTTAGAATGTACCAAGCCTTTCCGAAAATTGACTCAACTCTTCATCGCTACAGTGGATAGGATGAAGGGTCACCCGGTGTCCTTGCAGAGGATTTCCAATTGGGTCACCTCGTGCATAAGGACCTGTTATGACCTGGTGAGGGTCCCGCCGCCACCAGTTGTCAGAGCCCAATTGACTAGAGCTCGGGCATCTTTGGCGACTTTCCTGGTGCACATCCCTATCCAGGACATCTGTAGAGCTACAACGTGGTCCTCTGTTCACATTTACCGCTCATTATGCCATCACTCAGCAGGCCAGGGACGATGCTGGGTTCGGCAGAGCTGTGTTGCAGTCTACACGTCCGTGAACTCCTACCCACTTCCAGGGGTACTGCTCTGGAGTCACCTAATATGGAATGGACATGAGCAAGCACTCGAAGAAAAGACAGTTACCTTTTCCGTAACTGGTGTTCTTCGAGATGTGTTGCTCATGTCCATTCCACAACTCTTCCTCCTTCCCCAAAGTCGGAGTTTCTGGCAAGAAGGAACTGAGGGTCAGGGGAGCAGGCAGCGCCCCTTACACTGCACCATGCGGGCGCCACTCGAGAGGGCGCCAGAGCCAGTCCCCTACGGATACTGCTAAGGGAAAATTTCCAGCACCAGTGCATGTGGCGAGCGCACACACCTAATATGGAATGGACAAGCACTCGAAGAACACCAGTTATGGAAAAGGTAACTGTCTTTTATAGTGTGCTCAATCCATTTAGCTTAGAAGAGAGATTGTTAAGGGGTGACTTGCTTCAGTCTATAAGTACCTACAGGGGGAACAAAGCTTTAATAATGGGCTCTTCAATCTAGTAGAGAAAGGTATAACAGGATTGAATGGCTGGAAGTTGAAGCTAGACAAATTCAGACTGGAAATAAGGCATGAACTTTAACAATGAGGATAATTAACCATTGGAACAATATGACAAGAGCCAAGATGGATTCTCTGACGCTGGCAATTTTTAAATCAAGATTGGATGTTTTTCTGAAAGATATGCTATGTAGGTATTATTTTGGTGACGTTCTCTGGCCTGTGTTATACAAGAGGTCAGACTAGATGATCACAGTGGTCCCTTCTGGTCTTGGAATCTGTGAATCTAGAATTTGTTTAAATACAGTTTCTTTAAATTGAATTTAGATCTAATGCCCAGTCCTCTTCTTTGTAGGGGAGTTTAAATAAGTAAAGTACGTAGCTTTCCCTGATATTTGGAATAAAAGCAAATACAGTTTATGGAACACCCTACACATAGCTAATTTTTCTCTTTTCATTCATACATGAATGAGAGTGGCTTTGAGGCGATCATACTTTTTTTCATGTTGCTAGACCTCTAGCCTGGACTAAAACTGCAAGTAAGATGTTTAATTTCACCAGAAGTTTTATATGACCCAGAATATTGCTTACCTAACTTTTTGGTTTATTTAGCAGGTTTTTAAACAATAATGCAGGTTGTTATATTTGATGTCAATATATTGTGGAAATTTCCCAAACTTCAAATGTTTTAAGTAGTGGGTTCAACTAAAAATGATAGGTTCTCTAAAGAGAAATACTTTTTTTCCCAACTAACAAAAAAAAAAGTGCTGTTAATTTGCACTTTAATTTAATTTTCTTATTAACAAACATGTCTGAGATGAAGAATTTCAGCTTCTGTCAGCTGACAACAATATAATTTAGTTTTATATTATAAGATAACTTTATAGTGGTTTCATTATTGCCTTCTACTTTTAGTAGATATATTGCAATTTATATCAACAAAGCAGGATCCTACAGGGGACTATCTTAATAGCTTAACTTGTCTTGGGGGGTGAGGGTTTGCACTAGATATTTTCTTGCAATTTGAGGGAAACAAGAATGTTTTAAAGTGTTTTATGTAACCTCTGATATCCAGTAATACAGAGTTTGGTCAAATTAATGAACAAATACACTGCAAGCTAGGGTGGTGAAAGGCTGAATAGTGGGAAGGAACACACTGTAGCCATGTAATATATACATAGGGTTATTCTTGTAAACACAACAAAAATTGATTAAACAAAACAGAACAAGCAAAAGATCCAAAGACCAAAGCAACTCTCTTCTATCAGGATTTCAGTGCTAAGCTTCCCTTTGCACCATTTCTCATTACAGCCTTGTCACAAACCTTCACTTTGCCAGGTGGTTTATTTAGAGAGCAGCCCTATCTCCAGCAGGGATCCCATGAGGCTGCCTTTGGTTTAAATCACTTCATTTTAATGGTGAGACCTTGGCTTTAGCATACTATTAATGAAGCCCTAGAAGCACTTGGAGGAATTCTCCTAGTAAAGAGGTGGCCAGCCAATGAAAAGAAAGAAAAGAGGAAGTTTGATACCAACCCCATTCATTTTAGGTAGCACCAATGAAGGACATGAATGTGGAGGAACGCCAATGTACCTTATTCCAAAAACTCCCCTTTCAGGGACCTTTTAAAAGGAACTAGTGTGGCCATTTCTTGTCACAAGTAGAGTGTGGTTCTCACGGCAAAAGTTAATATCATTCCCTTAAAGGCTACTCTTTATACTTACTTAATGAGGGATGGAGCACATGCCCCTCTCCCCCCCCCCCCCCGCAGGATGGGAAGATGTGAAAAGTAGAATGGAAAGAGCTTGTCCTTGAGCAGTGTGTGGTCATTGCAGTGCTGCCCTGGAAATAAAGTTGCTTTGGATTATCCTGTTGTGTAAAACTGGGAGGAAAAAAAATAGAATAAAGATGGGGTGTGCAGAATAAGCTTTAAAAAGGTAGTCGTGGTGACAGACCACTTGGGTGGTGGAAACGCCAAGCAGGATACAGAAACTGATGTAAATGGGCTGAGTGATTTGTCCAAGGAGATGCAGAGCCCACCTCAGAACTGGCATTAGAAGTCATGGTCCAGCATTCAGACCATATGCCATGGGTACCTCTCTCAAAAAGTTAAATTGAAGAGCTGAAGGAAAGTTGTGTGTTTATATTGACAGTAGACTTAGGGCTTGTCTACACCATGCAGCTATTAGCGACAAGGCCTTATCGCTAAATGTTGGCGTGTGTAAACACACTTTGTCAGCGCTTTGGCTGACAAAATACTTCCAGCTCCGCAAACGGCGCTTCTGCCGACAAAGCCACGTTCATACTGCCACTTGCAGTGGCAAAACTTTTGTCTTTCGTGGGGGGGTGAGGTGGGGTTGTGTGTTAAAGTATCCATGAAAGACACAAGTTTTTTCGACAGCTTGGCAGTGTAGACAAGACCAAAGTCCAAGCTACTCAACTTAAGGGTCCATTCTTTCTTGGGACTTACTGTGCCAATAATTGACTCTTCCCTTTCAATATGGTCAAGCTGGTCACTCTGAGTAGCTAGCAGCTGGAGTCTTCGCAAAAGATGCTTGCAACCTGTGGGTGGAATGAATTTTGTTTTCTGACTTTTGTTTCCTGAAGCTCTTCTAGTATGTTTCAAGAGTTCTTGAATTTACATGTAGGGGTCTTTAAGTGTGTGTCCTCACCTCAACACCCTCTTGCACCTGGATTTCAGTGTTGCAGGTGTAACACTGACAGACCGCGGTCGTCGGCAGGCGGGATCGAACCGGGGTCCTCTGTAGCTTAGTGCATGAGCCTCTACCGCATGAGCTAAAAGCCAACTGGCTGTTAGCTAAGGCCATAGAGCAGACTCATTTTTACCTCTCTAAGTGGTCTCGGTGCCACTAGATGGGACAGAACACCACACCCAGGAGGTGTGTGGGTTATACAGGGATTTTATCTCTTGCACCCCACCCCACCCCCGGCCTGCTCCTAAGCCTGCAATGGCCTTTCTCAGTCTATGTCATCTCCTGATTCTTCCTCTGGGTGTTCCATGGCTGGCCCTCTGCTCAAGTCAGATAAAAGTCTAAACCCCTTCCAGGATACACAAACAAGTCCAAATACGGATTCAAACAAGTCGTCAAATGTATAACCCGGCCACCCTTCCCAGGCTTCACTATAGTTCCCTTGTTGTTTCCTTCCTATTAAGCCCTAGTCCAGGGTTTCTCTTCATCAGAAAGACCTGTCTCCTCTGCTGTCTCTCCCCTCAGCTGAGCATCCTTATGTACTTACTAAACTTAGCTCTGCCTTCTCCAAGAGGCAGTTAGTCATTCTCCCCCGACCCCCATTCAGAGTATGACTAATTGGGTCCGTTTCCTTGCCTTGCAGGTGATGCGGGTTAAGCCCCCATCTATACTCCTCTTGCTGCAAACTCCAGGTAGTATTGACAGGACTTCCATGTGCAATGCTGAGCAAAAGATATACTCATTGCTCATAACATTTCAATCTTGTGACAACCATGTGACACCAAGTGACTTTAATGGGAATCATGTGACTAAGGCCTGGTCCACACTAGCGGGGAGGGGGCGGGGGGAGATTGATTTAAGTTACACAACTTCAGCTATGCGAATAACATAGCTGAAGTTGACGTAGTTCGATCTACTTACCGTGGTGTCTTCACTGTGGTAAGTTGATGGCTGACGCTCTCCTGTAGATTCCGCCTGTGCCTCTCGCCCTGGTGAGTGCCGGAGTCGACAGGAGAGTGCTCGGTGGTCGATTTATCATGTCTAGACTAGATGTGATAAATCGACCCCCGCTGGATTGATCACTGCCCATTGATCCAGTGAGTAATGTAGACAAGCCCTAAGACTTCTGGTGAGCTTTTGAGAACATAGGTTGCTAGGACTAAATTCTGCATTTGGATGCCCAAGCAAGGCTGCTATTGTCGCAGAGGGAGGGGTGTGTGTCTAAGGGTGAAGTTCATCTCAGTGCCGAGAGCTAGCATGAGATCTGTCCGATCTGTCCATTACTTACATCCCACTGAAAATGAAACTTAATGTGTGCCAAGACCTTGTCCTGGCCCTCGACATAGGGGTTAATGTCTTGGCACAAGAACAAAAAAATGTAATCAGTATATTGCACCAGCA
This sequence comes from Natator depressus, assembly GCF_965152275.1. Lineage (NCBI taxonomy): Eukaryota > Metazoa > Chordata > Testudines > Cheloniidae > Natator > Natator depressus. The sequence goes on from NC_134234.1 coordinate 44,316,939, forward strand.
TCTTTTCCTTCCTATATATTTTTTTTTAAAACATAACTTTACAAAATAGCAATTTTAAAGTGTGTGTGTGTGTGTGTGTGTATAATAATGTTTTTAAAAACCTCCTGGGGTGTGCTGTGGACTTAAAATCAGAATTTCCTTTCTTGAAGAGCAGCATGTGTCTCTGAATAATAGTGGACAGAAGCCTTCCTGCATTCAGAGCCTGATGGCTGATTAGCAGGTCCTTTTCTTTGTCAGATCTCAGCAAGCCTCTGCCACATCAATAATTCTGCTTGAGCGATGATGCTGTCATTTACAATCATGCGCTTTTCCAGTTCACAAGGAAGCATACAAATTGTTGATCCGCTCAGATGAAAGGAAGAAGAAAACCACCTAAAATGAAGAGATGCTAATCAACCGACTAGGTGAGTCTGCGTACCAGCCTGAGCGCTGCTATGGCAATGGTGGCCTTGAAGGAAACTGTTTTTAACACTGTGTGAGTCAAGTGTCTATACAAACCTATTTGCAAAGGAACCTGTTCCATCCTGCTTCGAAAAACTGGATAGTCAGATAGTAAAAGAGTCAGAGCACTTGTGAGGGTGGACACCTGGCAACAGATCTAATTGCCTAAGCTGAGATGAGAGAGGGAGGCAGCTGTATGTAGCACATATGCCTGGTATAGGACACAATCATCTGTCTCACCACATCCTGAATACTTGCTGGGTGGAGTAGACGTGTTCTCAACCCTCTAGGGGTTTGTTGTTGCGCTTTTGCCCTGGGGATTTCAAAAATTGGGGATTGGTCCTGCTTTGAGCAGGGGGTTGGACTAGATGATTTCCTGAGGTCCCTTCCAACCCTGATATTCTATGATTCTGTGATTCTACAAATGTATACTATAGTGAAATAAAACGGGGTTGCTTGGCTCCTGATACGATTCACTTCAAGGATTACTTGGTGGAATGTATTCCAAACCACTGGCTGGACTTAATGCTATTGTTTATTTATACTTACAGGGGTACAGCTTTGACCATCAGATCACAGAGCTGTGTATGGCCTTTATTCTGGCTATAATATTAATTTAGCATGAGCTCAGTCCATGACCCTAATAGTTTGTGAAGTGTAATTTCATTCTCCAAAATAAAAGAAGAAAATATATTCTGAAAGCAAACTTGAAAATCAGTTCTCTGTCTCCTGATACCTTTTCTGGCTAGGAAAGACACCAGTAACAATAGGTTATAATACATTGTGAAGAGCTACATTAAACAAAATCTCCTTCCAGTTATAAAGATCAAGCACCCTCACTCTTTCTCTAGTTAGCCTGTTTTTTCTAAATGGTTTACTAATATTTATGGTACCATCTGGGCTCAGATTGCAGTCTTTATGGAGTCAGGCTATGAAAGTGTAGAGAAAAAAGAGGTAAGTCTCTTTTGCTTGATAAAAACAAGCAACTTTCCAGCACCACTGAAAATGGTGGCAAAGATGGATGGTAAGCAAAGAGCATTTATGCAGAGATTTCTCGCTGTGAAATACCAGATAAACTAAAACTAACACTGCTTCTCTTACAATTGCAGGGTCATGGTCACAGGACAATGATACTCACCATAAGTTACATACTCAGAAGAGGCAAACAAAAATGCACAAAATGGATGGATTTTGCAAACGTTTGATGCAGATTTTTCACCTTAAAGGAATAATGCCTACAAGAGACTTGTTTTAACGAAGCCACAAGGGGAGTGAAATTAGGCCTTTACCTCACAGATTTTAGGCTTAATGCTCTGTCATGCAACTAATTTGTTAGTCTCTAAGGTGCCACAAGTACTCCTTTTCTTTTTGCGAATACAGACTAACACGGCTGCTACTCTGAAACCTTACAACATCAGTGATTCAGAATCCAAACTGTTTGGAGTAAGGCTTCCAAAATATAAACAAAATAAAACAAAAATCAGACTCTCAAGCATAATGATGCAGTTGCAAAAATTGTCAGAGAATCATTGATGTCTGAACAGGTGTTGCAGAACTAGTTGATGAAAATGGCAGGGATGAAATTATTGCAATTGGAGTTAAGAGAAATACTAGAACAAAAGGTAATTAAGGAGAAAAGCAAATATTGGACTGTAAATGTTCTTGAACCAAACCTATTCCTGGTGTCAATCCATTTCATGTAGTCAGAGGAGTATCCTAATGATACTTTGAGCCTGTTCAAATCCAGGAGTATGCGAGACTGGAGTTTCCAGCAACTTAAGTTCCATTGTTGATGTCTAAATGGGAGGTGAGCGGGCCAGGATCACGTCGGGCCCAGCAGAGAGGCTGGCCCTTCATCCATGGTTAAGACAGGAATATTGCAAAGATGGAAAGACAAGTGACCAATGTGATGGGAGGTCAGGAGGATTGTAGCGCCCGCCCCCCCCCCCCCGTTGTTCCCTAGAAGCCACCTAAATTTTCATATTAGTTGCTCCTCTACCATGGCACCCCTCTTGTGCGGGATGGCTCAGAGCTGTATTCAGTCACTCTTGCTGAATGTGCATGTGAGAGGACTTGGAAAAGTGAGGCACTTTGGCTGCAATGGCACCAGGCAGACAGATGATATGTAGCCCTACATCTCATGTCATTGGACACAGATAGAAAGGTATCCTTGTGTTTCCAGTATCCAGACGAAACAGCAGCATGGATGAGAAAGTGTTGGCTGAAGCAACACCTGAACACATACTGAGATGCTGCTGCTGGACTTCGGGAGCCATGTACAGGACATGCTGTGTGTACTTTTTTTCCTCTCCTAGAAGGCATTGTCCACCTCTTGTTAATTAGTATCATGATGTATCTTGGCACTGTTATTCAAGCCCCTGTTACTTCCATGCTGCTTTGCACTGCAATGTGCTCTGCTCCAAGTTACCCGGGAAGACCAATGTGCAGAACTCAGTGCCTGCTCGCTCAGTGGTGTTCCACGTACACAGAACGTATTACACCTGGATGGGCTACTAATTTGTTCCTAGGTGCAATTCAAGGTGTTTGTTTGGTTCAATGAAGCCTTGTACAGTTTGGGTCCCACCTATCTTAGAGACCCTCTCTCTCTAGGAAACACCCAGGCATTTGAATTCATCTGGGATACTCTGGCTAATTGGCCCAAGATTTGAACTACAGAGGACTGGATACAAGGCATCCTCAATGGCATGATGGGATGGAAAGGGGATGAGGCAGTCCTAGACTCTGGAATTTGCATCCCCTGCTGTTCAAGCAAAGCTGGACCGTGCAGCCATCCAGGGCACATTAGATGTTATGTAGTCACATCAGGCATTGCTGGAGTGAGTGGAGTGAATGGGGGGAGCTGCCTCTGTGGCTGGGAAGTTCTATTTTAAGTTGATTTTGTCAGTATGCCTACTTCTATTGTAAGATGTTCGTGAGTATGTGTGTGTCCTCGGAGGTTACCAATGTAATAGAAACAACAAATAGTATGACAATAATTAATAAACTTTAATGTTCTCATCTTGCTTTTTATTTCTCTTTTTTCTCTCTCTCCCTTTTAATTATTTTTGTTTTGCTTGTACTATCCTCAGTCCTCTGCCCTGGTGTGTATCTGGGCTGGACATTGTGTGCAGATGCCAGACTCTTGCCTCCCAAAACAAGTCCTCTACTCTCATCTCACCCATGGTCAGAGATCCCATGGTGGTCAGAGGAAATGCTACAAAGACACACTGAAAGCGTATCTCAAGAAAACTGATGCGGACATCACAAGCTGGGTGGAACAAGCCACCAACCGACCCCAATGGCACCACATCCTCAGTCAGGCAGTGGCCCAAGAAGCGCCTTGCCCTTGAAGCTGAAAAGAGAGAGAGAAGGAAGGAAAAAGAGAACTTTCTCCCAGCAGGCAGATGGCTCACCAGGAAATGTCTGTACCTACTGCAGGCGGATCGGTGGTTCCAGAATCAGACTCCTGAGTCATCTCAGGATCCGTATGTAAATCCGTGGTAGAGATCATCCTCGAATCGAGGGATCGCCAGTGAGGATTTGCTGTCATTGCCCCAGCTATTGGATCAGTCAAATCCTGCTGCGGAAAATAGAGAGGAGCATAAACTCTGGTAAGTCAAATGTAAAAGTATATTTAGGCAGGCCAGAAAAGAATTGGAAGAGCACCTAGCAAAAGACACAAACTACCAGCAAACTTCTTTTAATGTACATTAGAAGCAGGAACCTTGCCAGTCAATCAGTGGGGCCACTGGCTGATTGAGGTGCTTAAGGAGTACTCAAGAAAGACAAGGTTGTGCAGAGAAGCTAAATGAATTCTTTGCATCTATCTACACTGTAGAGGATGTGAGGGAGATTCCAACACCTGAGCCATTCATTTTAGATGACAAATCTGAGGAACTGTCCCTGATTAAGGTGTCAACAGAGGAAGTTTTGGAACAAATTGATAAACAGTCAAAAGTCACCAGGACCAGATGGTATTCACCCAGGAGTTCTGAAAGAACTTGAATATGAAATTGCAGAACTAGTAACTGTGGTATGTAACCTACAGCTTAAATTGGCCTCTGTACCACATGACTGGTGGATAGCTAATGTGACAGCAATTATTTAAAAAGGCTGCAGAGGTGATCCTGGCAATTACAGACCAGTAAGCTAAACTCAGTACCAGGCAAAATGAACTATAGTAAATAATAAAATTCAGGCACACAGATGAACATGATATGTTGGTGAAGAGTCAACACAGTGTTTGTAAAGGTGAAATCATGCGTCACCCATCTACTAGAGTTCTTTGAGGGAGTCAACAAATGTGCACAAGGGTGATCCAGTGGATATAGTGTACATGGACTTTCAGAAAGCTTTTGATAAGGTCCCTCACCATAGGCTCTTAAGTGAAGTAAGAAGTCATGGGATAAGAAGGAAGGTCCTCTCATGGATCAGTAACTGGTTAAAAGACAAGAAACAAAGGGTAGGAATAAATGGTCAGTTTTCAGAATGGAGAGAGGTAGGTATCTGGACTCCCCTAAGGATCTGCACTGGGACCAGTTCTGTTCAATGTATTCATAAATTATCTGGAAAAGGGGGTAAACAGTGAGGTGGCAAAGTTTGGAGATGATACAAAATTTCTCAAGATGAGTCTAAAGCAGACTTTGAAAAGTGACAAAGGGATCTCACAAAACTGGGTGACTGGGTAACAAAATGGCCGATGAAATTTAATGCTGATAAATGCAAAGTAATGCTCATTGGAAAAAATAATCCCAAGTATTCTTACAAAACACAGGGGTCGAGCAAGCCAGAGCCCCTTCTCCCCCCTGGCATGCTTCCGGCTCGCTCAGCCAGTGCCCTGGCAGCTGGGGCCTGGCAGTGAGCAGAGGGGACGTGGTGGGCCACCGCCCCTGCCAGGCTCTCTCTCAGGCAACTGCTGCATCGCACAGAGCAGCGACCTGGAGCAGCTGGCGTGAGAAACAGCTGGTCCCGCCCCTTCCATTCCCCACCCGTGCCTGGCTGCCAGGGACAGGGGCTGAGTGGGCCAAGGAGCAGGTGCAGCGGGAGAAGGGAGCCCTTCTCTCTTCCACCCTGGCAGGCCAAGCAAAAGTCAGGGGGGGGAGCACTTGACCCCTCATGCCCCCTCTACGCATCACCCATGGGACATGCTTGACCTGGTGGACTCCTGCAGAGTCCCATGTCCCCAGGAACTGGCACCTGTAGGCAAACTCCACATGCTTAGTGTAATATCCTGGGGAGTTCCCTGACTGATTCTTAAGCAAGACTTCGGGGCAGCCATAGAAGAGACTTCCCCACTGAGCCCAATGTGTACTGGGGCAGGACTCAGGGGAGGGCGGGCAGCCTGCATGTGCTGTGCAGATACAATCAATAAAGCTCATTCTTATGCACCTCACTACTAGGGCTCAGTTTTGATTTAAGGCACTCACCAGTAATCTGGGACAAACATGCAGATTTCCTTGTTCCCGAGCCACCACTGCTCCAAATGATCCATGCAAAGGGAAATTAAGCTGTAGCATTCAGGAATGTAAATTTTCCTGTAAAACTTAGAAACAATTAAAACATCAGCTCACTTTCCCCTGTCACAGTTACCTTCGTTCCCCATCAATAAACATATAAAGCATATTTTGCATGAGAGAAGGACCCCTAGTGCCACAATACATTTTAGCTCCACTCAAAGTACAAGTTGGCCATGTAATATTGCACTGCATGAAAAAGAATCTGCTATGCAAAAATGTATCTGAAAACCTGTCTTGGGCTTTTAACTTTGAAAACTCACATAGAGAATCTCATGACTAATAAATCTGTTAGACAATTGCACTCCAGAGATGGTTGCTGTACTGCTGTGCAGCGTTTTCTAGCTGTAAGAAAGCAGCTTGGATATCCAAACACTTGATATATAGTATCTGTCACAAGGAAAAATGCCTCAGGATGAAATGTCTTTAACAGAGGGAGGTTAATGTGTTAGTGATTTATCTCATTTTGGTAAGATCATGCTTGTAACTCAGTAATCCCAGGAGCTGAATTTAACATTATTCAGTGAAGATGAGCTAAAGAAGTCTTTTGTGCCAGTGAAAGACTCAAAACTGGAGGAGAGACTCTATAAATGAGGCAACGTTGAGTAAACAGGGACCTCAGAGAGAACCCATTCTTGCAAAGGGCGATAAACACATTGAATCTGTTACTGGGGCAGTCATTAAAGTAGAGTATATCTAGCTTTGTGAGATGCCCAGATTTATTTCTAGGAAAGGAAGGGATTATTTTAAAAAACGCCTACATTATGTTACAGTAATAACCTGCAGCAATACTGTTGTAAGCTTCACCTCTGGGACCATTCCTGGGGAACAGTATAGTATAATAATAAAATAAGAATATTTTATAAAGGAAAATAGGAAAGTTAGTTTGAGAGCAGCCAGAATGACTAGGCATGATAGGCCCAATGGCTTTTCCCTGTGCCTGATTTGGAAATACTTTAGGCACGCAAAAAGAACGAGGAGTACTTGTGGCACCTTAGAGACTAACAAATTTATTTGAGCATAAGCTTTTGTGGGCTAAAGCCCACTTCATTAGATGCATGCAATGGAAAATACAGTAGGAAGATATATATATACAGAGAACATGAAAAAATGGGGGTTGCCATACCAACTCTAACAAGACTACTGAATTAAGGTGGGCTATTATCAGCAGGAGGAAAAAAAAACCTTTTGTAGTGATAATCAGGATGGCCCATTTCAAAGAAGGTGTGAGTAACAGTAGGGGGGGAATTAGCATGGGGAAATAGTTTTTAGTTAGTGTAATGACTCATCCACTTCCAGTCTTTATTCAAGCCCAAGTTAATTGTGTCCGGTTTGCAAATTAATTCCAATTCAGCTGTCTCTTGTTGGAGTCTGTTTTTGAAGGTTTTTTGTTGAAGAATTGCCACTTTTAGGTCTGTAATCGAGTGACCAAAGAGATTGAAGTGTTCTCCGACTGGTTTTTGAATGTTATAATTCTTGACGTCTGATTTGTGTCCATTTAGTCTTTTGCGTAGAGACTGTCTGGTTTGGCCAATGTACATGGCAGAGGGGCATTGCTGGCACACGATGGCATATATCACATTGGTGGATGTGCAGGTGAATGAGCCTCTGATCGTGTGGCTGATGTGATTAGGTCCTATGATGGTGTCCCCTGAATAGATATGTGGGCACAGTTGGCAACGGGCTTTGTTGCAAGGATAGGTTCCTGGGTTAGTGGTTCTGTTGTATAGTTGCTGGTGAGTATTTGCTTCAGGTTGGGGGGCTGTCTGTAAGCGAGGACTGGCCTGCCTCCCAAGATCTGTGAGAGTGATGGGTCGTACTTTAGGATAGGTTGTAGCTCCTTGATGATGCGCTGGGACACTCAATTACAGACCTAAAAGTCGCAATTATTCCACACAAAAAACTTCAAAAACAGACTCCAGCGAGAAACTGCAGAACTGGAACTAATTTGCAAACTGGACACCATTAAATTAGGCTTGAATAAAGACTGGGAGTGGATGAGTCACTACACAAACTAAAAACTATTTCCCCATGCTAATTTTCCCCCTACTGTTACTCACACCTTCTTGTCAACTGTTTGAAATGGGCCAGCCTGATTATCACGACAAAAGTTTTTTTTCTCTCCTGCTGATAATAGCCCACCTTAATCGTTTAGTCTCGATAGAGTTGGTATGGCAACCCCCATTTTTTCATGTTCTCTGTGTATATATATATCTTCCTACTGTATTTTCCACTGTATGCATCTGATGAAGTGGGCTTTAGCCCACAAAAGCTTATGCTCAAGTAAATTTGTTAGTCTCTAAGGTGCCACAAGTACCCCTCGTTCTTTTTGCTGATACAGACTAACACGGCTACCACTCTGAAACCTTTAGGCACGCAGTTACCCTTGCAAAATGCCTGTCTGATTTGTGCAAGCAACTGCACATGCAAATTGTATAATTACAGCTAAGTTGAACATTGAACTGGCCAGTTGCATCTGCAATTACCTGATCTGTAATTACTGACCAGTAATTACAGTGATAAATTAGGCACACAACTTCAGGCTTTATAGTGTTCCAAAATTGGGCCCCAAATGACTTTGTCCTAAGAAGTTCTTTCCCCTATTTAAAAACAAACTAGACCAAACCTTTCTGTTGTTCACAGCAGTTGTCCAAAACACAGCAGCTTACCATAGTGTGACTACAGCGCTCTGGGCCACTGCTTGCAGAGTTCTGTCATACTTCCTTTTTTAAAACAAGGGTTTATATGCAAGGGAAAGGCATTGGACTCAGATCCTCAGCCAGTGTAAACCGGAGTATTATTACTTGGCGTTTGTATGGTGGTAGTGCCCAGAGACCCTAACCGAGATCAGGGACCTGTACAACCCTTTGCTAGGTCCATACAAACATGTAGTAATTGACAGTGCCTGGCCTGTAGGTCCATTGAGCTCAATGGAACTGCACCAATTTAAACCCATCATGTCTTATCATTGTGTGATGGTTTTCATACAACTAGACAAATGAGCAGTTCGCAGCGGGGATGAGGGTTAAGAATGTACTTCAAAGTCCATGGAGAAGCCTCTGTTCATTAGAAGTTAAAGGACTAAAGTGCAGCAGTCAGGCCTGTGGAAATGAGACTGTAGAAGCACTTCCTGAAAGTGGAACACAAACACTGGTACACTTCTTGGCCACCTCCAGCAGATTTACCAGGGAGTGGAGACATTTAAGATCCCTCAGGCATGAGTGAGCCTTGGATTACTCTCCATGTAGACCAGCTCCATGCCAGGTAAGCACAGCTAGCCAATGCTTTCCAGGTTGCAGAAGGTGCAGTTCCTAAATAAATGGTACTGATCTGTTTGCTAGTGGCATGATCCAAAGCACATAGACATCATTTCAAAGCCTCCCTTTGGCTACAGTGGGCTTTGGAGCAGGGGTTCCTCCAGGATTTAGTCAGGAAATAGGAGGTTTTTATTGAATTTGTTTGGGTCAGCTTCATGCAGAACACCTGATGACCCGTAATCACTGTGAACCTGTCAAGGGTGCCTGTTCCTTCAAAAGAGGGGCACTTGGGGGTGTCCATCTAACTCTTCATTCTTGGGTCACCTTCCTCCCTCTTCTCCCATAAATAACTCTACTGTTTCCCTTGCAGAAGGCCTGATCTGACTCCCACCGAAGTCTTTACAGTGACTTTCAGGGGAGTTGAATCAGGCCTAAAGGCAGCTGTGACCATGGCATTCACCCAGGGGCTTGGAAAACATACTATCTATTCTAAGGCAACAGAATTGCTCTGTAATCAAGCTACCCAAAGTTGCTAGCGCTTGAGATGTGCTCCACCTTCCCACAGAGGAGCAGAGAGTTGCTTTAGGATGTGCCCAGCTCAGCAAATGAACTGGCTGATGTCCCCTGCCCAGAATTTAGTTTTGTGTGTTTGTTTAAGGTGCCTCTTTAGTCATTAAAGTGTCCATCACTGTCGAACCTGGGCACATTTTACATTTATAGGAGCAAACATTTCCCCCAACCAAGGAGTCTGGTGCTTTGCACAGCCCAGTATACGCAATATGGAGTCATCTTTCTGCTTAAGACAGGGTGTGGGCATTGAAGTCTTGACCAAAGCTAACATCCACTGCTCCTGAAGTACCCTGTGAGGAGGTAAAACAACATGAGGCAATATGAATGACATGAGGAAAATGGCAAGTCTCTCTCCAGCTCTGAGAAAATCAGCCCTTATAAATATGCAGGGTAATAAAACTGTTAATGCTGCATGATTAAATAGTAATGGTTCCCCCAGCAACCAGAACTCCCTGCACTGCACATGTGTAAGATGGGCTAGTACTGAATACACTGTTCAGTTTATGCCCTGCACAATGTAGCGGTACAATGTGGCTGAGTGAGGGTTGCCGTGGGAATCAGAGGTCAGATTTTGCTCTGTTACACCGGTGTGAGTTGGAGTAACTCCACTGACTCCCTCAGCACCATAACTTAGCATTTTAGTGCTGTCATGCTCCATTGCCTTGGCTGCTATAAACTTCCTCTGCTCCAGCCTCCCTACTCTCCCTTTGCCCCTCTGTTCAAAATGCCGCAGCTAAATTAATCACCCCTCCCTTTGCTCCAGTTGTGCCTCTCCTCCCCTCCCCAGAGCCCTGGCTTCCCTTCACTTTCCACATCAGTTTCAAGTTTCTGATCTTCAGCTTCAGGAGTGAAATTGTAGCCCCAGTCATGTCAATGGCACAACTCCCATTGACTTCAGCGCAGCCAGGATTTCAGTTTTTAGGCTTTACACAGTGTGACCTTCCCATGTCTCAGTTCTCATTTCCTGGATTGCTCCTCTCACACCTTGTGCTTTGTTCAATCCTGTCCTTAAAGTGCCCCTGGCCCCTTCCCCTCTCTCTGCTTTGTGCCTTCTTTCACTCTGCCTCCTTCACATGATTCAGCACCCTTCATCTGGGAGTTAAGCTTCCTCTCTCTCTCTCCTTTATATTCGAGCTGAGCTAATAATTGGCAACAAAATTATTTATCCAATATATTTCACCATTATTTCTCTTGGTGAATTCTGCTCCCACAGATGGGAATATTTTCCTATTTATTAGTCAGAATTATTTGTGAGTATCTTCAGCAAATAATTTTTGTTGTGCTCTAGCTGCAAGTTATTGGATTTGATGCTGGAATTACTGGGTGAAATGGTACAGCTTGTGTTATGCAAGAGGTCAGGCTAGATCAGTGGTTCTCAATTGGGGACACGTGTACCCTGGGGGTACACAGAGGTCTTCCAGGTGATACATCAGCTCAGCTCGGTATTTGCCTAGTTTTACAACAGGCTACATAAAAAGCCCAAGTGAAATGAATGCAAACTAAAATTTCATACAGACAGTGATTTCGTTATACTGCTCTATGTACTATACATAGAACTGTAAGTACAATATTTATATTCCAATGGATTTATTTTATAATTATACAGTAAAAATGAGAAAGTCAGCAATTTTTCAACAATAGTGTGCTGTGACACTTTTGTATTTTTATGTCTGATGCAAGCAAGTAGTTTTTAAGTGAAGTGAAACTTGGGGGTACCCAAGACAAATCAGACTCCTGAAAGGGGTACAATAGTCTGGAAAGGTTGAGATCCACTGGACTAGATGATCATAATAATCCTCTTTGGCCTTAAAATCTATGAATTTCTAACTGTATATTCAATTGTAATTTTGCAATTTGTTCTGTGTTGGTAAATTACATATGTCATCCAATCAGTGATCAGACATGATGGCCTGTGACTTATATAACTAATCAACAAAACAGGACTTGTAAACTTTGAATTTTGCCATCAAATATATAACCCATAATTTTCTTTAAGCACCGCAGAGACTCATAGACTTTAAGGCCAGAAAGGACCATTGTGATCATCTATCTGACCTCCTGCACATTGCAGGCCACAGAACCTCGCCCACCCACTTCTATACCCACAACCTCTGTCTCAGTTACTGAAGTCCTCAAATCATGATTTAATGATTTCAAGTTACAGAGAATCCACCCTTTATTCCAGTTTAAACCTGCAAGTGATCCATGCCCCAGGCTGCAGAGGAAGGTGAAAAGCCCCCAGGGTCTCTGCCAGTCTGACCTGGGGGGAAATACCTTTCTGACCCCAAATGTGGTGATCAGTTGGACCTTGAGCATGTTGGCAAGACCCACCAGCCAGATACCTAGGAAAGAATTCTCTGTAGTAACTCAGAGCCCTCCCCATCTAGCGTTCGATCACTGGCTGTTGGAGATATTTGCTGCTAGCAGTCACAGATGGGCCACATGCCATTGTAGGCAATCTCATTTTACCATCCGCTCCATAAATTTATCAAGCTCAGTCTTGAAACCAGTTAGGCTTTTTGGCCCCCTCTGCTCCCCTCAGAAGGGTGTTCCACAACTCCACTCCTCTGATGGTTCGAAAACTTCATCTAGTTACTGTTTCATCATTACATTTAAAAATCCACATTTAATGATTAATTCACACAAGCAAAGCTTGAAGGTTCCAATGGTCTTTGACAAGGAACACACAATGGTGTCTGCCACAGTTAACCTGAAATTCACTTTCAAATTTGAATGAATATTTGTGGACTTTTTTTCCCCTTAGCTCTCCTTAAAAAACAGCTTGTCATGTCCCTTTCCATTGCTGATCTCTTTTGGCTCTGTCCATCTGTCATGCCTCTCTCTTTAATTTTGTTTTGTATCTTTCCAAATGAGATTATAAACTCCGTAAAGCAGGGAATATAGACAATTCCATTTGCAAAGTGCAACCTATGATGCAATAAGAGCAATTATTAATACAGTTACAATAACAAATGTGTTGCATAAAAACACTTGCAAAAACGTGCTGCTATGAATGGTGAAATGCTGTCGATCTTAATAGGAAGTCTTGAGATTTATTTACAGATGAGGAACTCAGGGTTTGACAAATAATTAGCTTACATTTGTAAAAAGAGAAATAAGGGTAACCCGGGAAATTACAGACCAGTCAGTTTAACTTCTGTACCTGGAAAGATAATGGAGCAAATAATGAAGCAATCGATTTGCAAACACCTAGAAGATAATAAGGTGATAACTAACAGTCAGCACGGATTTGTCAAGATCAAATCATGTCAAACCAACCTGATAGCTTTCTTTGACAGGGTGACAAGCCTTGTGGATGGGGGGAAGCAGTAGATGTGGTATATCTTGACTTTAGTAAAGCTTTTGATACTGTCTCGCACGATCTTCTCGTAAACAAACTAGGGAAATGCAATCTAGATGGAGCTACTATAAGGTGGGTGCATAACTGGTTGGAAAATCATTCCCTGAGAGTAGTTATCAATGGTTCACAGTCATGCTGGAAGGGCATAAGGAATGGGTGCCTGCAGGGATCAGTTCTGGGTCCGGTTCTCTTCAACATCTTCATCAATGATTTAGATAAGGGCATAGAGAGTACACTTAACAAAGTTTGTGGACGATACCAAACTGGAAAAGGTTGCAAATGCTTTGGAGGATAGGATTAAAATTCAAAATGATCTGGACATACTGGAAAAATGGTCTGAGGTAAGCAGGATGAAATTCAATAAGGATAAATGCAAAGTACTCCACGTAGGAAGGAACAATCAGTTGCACACATACAAAATGGGAAATGACTGCCTAGGAGAGAGTATTGCGGAAGGGAATCTGGGGGTCATAGTGGACCACAAGATAAATAAAAGTCAATAGTGTAACACTGTTGCAAAAAAAGCAAACATCATTCTGGGATGTATTAGCAGGAGTATTGTAAGCACGACAGGAGAAATAATTCTTCCGCTCTACTCCGTGCTGATTAGGCCTCAACTGGAGTATTGTGTCCAGTTCTGGTGCCACATTTCAGAAAAGATGTGGACAAATTGGAGAAAGTCCAGAGAAGAGCAACAAAAATGATTAAAGGTCTAGAAAACATGAACTATGAGGGAAGATTGAAAAAAATTGGGTTTGTTTAGTCTGGAGAAGAGAAGACTGAGAGGGGACATAACAGTTTTCAAATACATAAAAGGTTGTTACAAGGAGGAGGGATAAAAATTGTTCTTTTTAATCTCTGAGGATAGGACAAGAAGCAATGGGCTTAAATTGCAGCAAGGACAATTTAGCTTGGACATTACGAAAAACTTCCTAACTGTCAGAGTGGTTAAGCACTGGAATAAATTGCCTAGGGAGGTTGTGGAATCTCCATCATTGGGGACTTTTAAGAGCAGGTTAGACAAACACCTGTCAGGGTTGGTTGAGATAATACTTAGTCCTGCCTTGAGTAGATGCCCTCTCAAGGTCCTTCCAGTCCTATGATTTTATGATTCTATGATTTTTCTACCTTGTTTTTCTAGTGGAAAATGTGCCTGTGAGATCAGATATTTCACATACCAGATAAGAAGGATGCTGCCATCCCGTTAACATTTTTACAAGCACAAATGCAGCAAGTCATCTGCAATTTCTTCTGAAACCGCTAGAGGGCGAACGGTAGGACAATTTTTAAAATGTATCTGTCAACCTCTTTATCTTTTTTTTTAATGGAAGCTTTAGAAAGTTGACCCCTGACTTTAGTACAGAAGAGTAGATAGTTGAGACTCATTAATATTTATAGGAGCTCACTATTTTTGTGGTGGTGGCATTCCACTGTGGAAGTGAAGTGGTTGCAGTAGCTCCTTTGCGAACTCTGAACAGAATTGACTTCAGTGTCAGTAAAACACACACTGGTTTACATTAGAGTTATTTATTATTTGTGTTGCAGGGGCACCGACAGACCCCATATCTGTAGGGAATACAGATATATGCACCAACTGATATTTTCCATTCAGATTGTCTAAAGTTTCTGTTTCCTAAGATCTCACTTAAAGATCAGATGACCATGAAGAATTTTATGTACAGGGCATATGAACTATATACAACATATCTGACTTTGCTCATTCAACATATATAAATGTTGATATAGAGCTGTTGTAATTAGCTACATATTAAAAATAGTTACACAGTAACCAAACTAAGTCAGCTATCCCCCAAAACGTTATGAATTTAACATAGTGCATCTGAGGAAAAGTGGAGCAGTTCAAATGTGAGTTATGATTTCACCACATAGGCTTATTTTGTTTGTACACATGACGATTCACAAAAAACAAATCCTCTATTCAGCTCTAGATTTGATCCACTTAACCATGACGGCTTCCTACTGTCCAGCACCCAGTGTCAGCACTGATAGGCTGCAGCATGAATTAGAAGTGACATCCTACTTCCGATCTGTTAAGGGAAAACTTATGGCAATTAAAGGAATTGACAGCACGGTGTTCAGTGAATATGAGTAACCAATGAATCTACATATACTAATGGAATTTGTAAAACAAAGACTCCTATTGTGTCAAAGTGCTGAATAAAGACAACCACTAGCAACACTATCCTCAGGACTATAGTGGAAATTCAGTTGAGTCTTCTCTATATTGTATTTGCCTGTATGCTCAAGGGAAGGAAGCTTGCTGCTATTCCAGCTCTTGAGCCTATATAACCTTCAAAGGGGAGGGTCTGTCAGAGGATGTTGTGGATGCCACAGACTTTCATGCTGCCAACTCGTGTGATTTTATCACAAGTCTTGGGATACTTTGTTTTTCTTCAGGTGCTTGCTCCTGTCGATTCCATGGTAGGTGTGCGTGCACCCACGTGTGTGGCTGTTGGAGACTTTTACCTTAGCAGTACCTGTAGGGCTGGCTGTGGCCCCCCCTGCAGTGCCACGCTTATGGCGCGGTATATCAGGTGCCACCAGCCCTGCGCCCTCTCAGTTCCTTCTTACCACCCGTGGTGGTTAGTCGGAGCACCTCTGTCCCTTGCTTCGCAAGTGGTCAGCGTCTTCCTCGGCTGTTTAGCCTTGTGCTTTTCTGTAAATAGTTTGTGTTGTTAGTTAGTAGTAAGTACCCGTTAAGTGTTAGTCAGAGAGTGTCCCAGCGGGGACTTCGCCCCCAGCGGGGCATGCCCCGATCTCCAGGTTTCATGCCCTGCTTGTTGCGTAACAGGCCTATGCCTGTTAGTGATCTGCACAGGAGCTGTTCACAGTGCCTTGGGGAAACCCATATAAAGAAGCACTGCCATATTTGTCAGAACTTTTGTCCTTGGACTCAGAGGGAGTGTGACATCCTCCTCAGGGCCTTCCTGATGCAGGCGGCCCTACGTCCAGCTTTGGAGCCAGCATGGCCCGAACCTGCACCCAGAGCTTCACCCTCAGTAAGTAGCGTACCTCCAGAGCCAGGGTCTTCCTGGCACTGATCCCTATCACCTGTGCCAAAGAAGCAGCCTAAGAAGACCGCACCAGCCAAGCCCGACCAAGGGGCTCCGGGCAAGGGATTCTGTTTGGGCCTTATGCCCACTCTGGACCCATCTAAGGGCTCAGCCACGGGGGGTTCCTCCCCCAGAAAGGACCTGCCACAGACTCCAGGGAGCAGTAAAGGGCCTAAAAATTTGGCACAACGGGCACCCTTCGAGGGCCTGGCGCCAGGAGAGTCCACAGCACCTCTGCCACGTGTGGCAAGGGACCCAGCTATGGCTCCCTGCGAGGGTAAGCCCGCTGGAAAGGCCTCGCACAAGTCAGGTGAGAGCCACTAGTTGCCAGAACCAAGACAGAGGGAGACAACTTCTGGGGCTCAGAGGCACAATTCAGTCCCTTGCCCGAACACCATGAGTGGGCTCCAGAGGGCGCATCGGTGACATTGGTGCCGACCTGGCACCAGACTCAGTGGCCGACACAATGGCCTTACTGGAACACTTGAGGTGTCCTAGTCATGCCGGTGCCCCACTCCCGCCAGCCCTCAGTCACTGCTTCAGACAGACAATAGGCAGTGCCCACTGCACCTGCGGCGCTGGGCCCAGTGTAGGATGCCCCAGTAACTGCTTTGGGTGAGGAGTTGGTACCCACCCCTAGGCCACCCTCCCTGGTGGGTGGGGACACTACAGAAGCTCACCTGGCTGCTCAGTCATTCTCCTCCTTCCCAGACAAAGCGGTAGCGGGACTGTCCAGAGCTAGCCCACTGGACAATTTCTGCAAGCATCAGACTCTCCTCTGTAGGGTGGCAGATAACTTGGACCTCAAAGTAGAGGAGATGGAGGAGCAGACAGACACCCTTTTTAACGTGCTGTCTGCATCCAGCCTGGCCCGACCCAGGTTGTGCTCCCGGTCCACAAAGGAGTCCTGAATATCACCAAGGCCATCTGGCAGACCCTGTCCTCCATCCCGTCCACCTTGAAAAGGGCGGAAAAGAAGTACTTCATCCCCGCGAAGGGATTCAAGTATCTATATACTCATCCGCCACCAGGTTCATTGATCATGTCGTCAACCAACAAACAGGACAAATGGGCCCACTAGTTCCACCCCTAAGAATAAAGAGGTGAAAAGACTCGATCTAGTCGGCTGAAAGATTTATTCTACGGCAAGCCTACAGTTTCGGGTGGCGAATCACCAGGCCCTCTTGGGATGCTACAAATTCAACTTGTGGGACTCTCTCCTCACATTCAAGGACTCCATGTTCCAGGAAGTGGCCCAAGAGTTTACCACCCGGTCCTCTCTCCAGTTGGCCTGGGAAGCCGCCAGTTCAGCTACCTGAGTGGTTGCCTCGATGGTGGTCTTGCGGCACAACTCCTGGCTCCAGACCACTGGCCTGTCCCAGGAGGTGCAGGCCTCGTTCCAGGACCTTCCATCTGATGGTGTTGGCCTGTTTTCTGATCAGATGGATGCGTGTCTGCACGGGCTGAAGGACACAAAGGCAACCCTCCGCTCCCTGGGTATGCACACGCCTTAGTCATCGAGGCAGCTGTTCTGGCCTCCCCCACCTCCTAGGCAGTGGCAATGTTGGCAGGGGCCTGTGAGGAGAAGAGACACAGGGTTTAGCCGTCGCCGCCCTTCGTCGTCCTGGTCTCCGGTGCAGCCTGGTGCGGCGAAATACCAAGGGGGCCAGAAGTACTCGTTTTGAGGGTGCGTCCGGGAGTGACGCACCAGCCAATAACCTGGATCCTGCCTGCCCGTTCCTCTACCACCTTTTCCCTTTCCATTCAGCCTGGTCACGGGTCACTTCAGACCACTGGGTCCTGGACATAGTGGCTCAGGTTATACCCTGCAATTTTTGGCCGCCCCTCCTTCCCGCCCCCCTCCCTTCCCAGTCCCTCTTTAGAGACCCATCTCATGAGCTGCAACTCTTTCAGGAGGTAGGTATGCAAGGAAGAGGGTTCTACTCCTGCTACTTCCTAATCCCAATGGCAAAAGGGGGGCTCAGGCCTATCCTAGACCTGCAGGGCCTGAACAAATCTCTCAAGAAGTTGAAGTTCCTCATGGTTTCCCTGGCCTCCATCATCCCCTCCCTGGATCCGGGGGATTGGTATGCCACTCTTGACTTGAAGGACATTTACTTCCATGTGTCCATATTCCTGGGGCCCAGGCATTTCCTGCTTTTTTCGGTGGCAGAGCGCCACTTTCAGTTTATAGCACTGCCTTTTGGCCTGTCTTAGGTCCCCAGGGTGTTCACAAAGTGCGTAGCTCCAGTGGCAGCCTACCTGAGGCATCGAGGGGTCCAGATCTTCCCATATCTCGATGTTTGGCTCATCAAGGGCAGGTCTCTGGAGGAGGTCCAGAGGAGCCTCGATCTGGTGCGCTCCACTTGAAGAGACCTGGGCCTCCTAGTAAACACAGAAAAATCCACATTAGCACCGGTTCAACACATAGAGTTAATCAACTCCAGGCGGGCCAGGACATTCCTGCCTGAGGCACAGTTTTAACCCATGTTGGACCTGATAACCCGCATATGGAGCCAACCGCTCACCACAGTCTACATGTGTCTGCAACTGATGGGCCACATGGCAGCATGCACCTATGTGGTAAGCCATGTGGGGCTTCATCTGAGGCCCCTGCAAACGTGGCTGGCCTCCGTCTACATTCCCAGCAGGCACCCCCTGGACTGAGTAGTCAGGGTGCCGAGCCACATCTTCTCATCGCTTGACTGGTGGCGGGATCCTAGGATGGTGCTGCAGGGAGTCCCTCTCTCACCCTGGTGTTGGACACGTAGGACCTGGTCCTGGGGGGCCTATCTGGGCTACCTCAGCACCCAGAGCCATTGGCTGCTGCACGACCTGGACCTTCTCATCAATCTCAGGGAACTCAGAGCAGTTCGCCTGGCGTGCCAGGCTTTCCTGCCCTGCCTGGAAGGCAAGGTGGTGCAGGTCCTGACAGACAATATGGCCACTAAGTACTACATCAACAGACAGGGCGGTGCCGGGTTTTCATCCCTCTGTCGGGAAGCGCTCAGTCTTTGGGACCTTTGTGTGCAGCACGACATTCACTTGGTGGCCGCCCACTTGCCTGGAGCCGAGGACATCCTGGTGGATCATCTCAGCAGGGCCTTCTCGTCTCGCCACAAGTGGTCACTTCACCCGAAGGTGGTCAGCCTAGTTTTCCAAAGGTGGGGGACTCCCCACGTGGACCTGTTCGCGTCCAGACAGAACAGGAAGTGCCACGTGTTCTGTTCTCTGCAGGGCAGGGACAAGTGCTCCCTGTCAGACGCCTTCCTGATCCCATGGTCTGGAGCGCTTATGTATGCCTTCCTGCTGGTACCACTAATCCACAGATTCCTGCTCAAAGTGAAGCAAGACAAAGCTTCAGGCATCCTCATAGCCCAGGCCTGGCTTTGTCAGCACTGGTTTGCCGTGCTCCTGAGTCTGTCGGCAGCTACCCCATTACAGCTGCCACTTTGGCTGGGTCTTTTGTCCCAGGACCATGGGAACCTGCTGCATCTGAACCTGGAGGCGCTGCACCTCACGGCCTGGTTTCTGCATGGCTGAGTGGGGAGGAGCAGCAGTGTTCTGCCAGTGTCCAGCATGTCCTGCTTGGCAGCAGGAAACCCTCCACCAGGGCTACCTATGTAGCAAAGTGGAAGTGGTTACGTGTTGGGCCTCGGATTGCCGTGTCTGGGTGGAGCAGGTCTCCCTGAAGGTCATCCTGGACTATCTACTATCTCTGAAGTTCCAGGGCCTGTTGCTGTCCTCTGTTAAGGTGCACCTGGTGTCCCTCTCAGCCTTCCATCCTCCGTTTCACGGCAGGTTGTTCTTCGCCCATCCCATGACAGTGCGGTTCCTGAAAGGTCTGGAGTACCTTTACCCTCAGGTCCAGGACCCAGTCCCTCCTTGGGACTTGAACCTTGTGCAGTCCAGGCTCATGGATGTTAGGATATAGATATTCAGGCCTGTCTGTAAAGGCCTATACTCTAAGAATGTAGGTATATGTTTTATCATTTAGCTAGTAATAGAGGTATACAAGAAAGAATCTGTGTAAGGGCCTTCTCTCACTGTGACAGTCTGAGGCCCTGCTGCTTAGCGAAAGGCATTGGCCTAAGAACAGTGCCTCAGACTGTTACAGTGAGAGAAGGCCCTTACACAGATTCTTTCTTGTATACCTCTATTACTAGCTAAATGATAAAACATATACCTACATTCTTAGAGTATAGGCCTTTACAGACAGGCCTGAATACCTATATCCTAACAATGGAATCCCCCCACTCTGAGCCCCTGGCATCCTGCTCCCTTCTGCTTCTCTCCTGGAAGGTCTCCTTTTTGGTCGCTATAACTTCAGCCCATAGGGTGTCCGAGAACAGGGTGCTCTTGTCTGAGCCCCCTTATATGGTCTTCTATAAGGACAAGGTCCAGCTGCGCCCTCACCCAGCCTTTATGCCCAAGGTAATTTCCCAGTTCCGTACTGGTCAGGAAATATATCTTCCGGTCTGCTGCCTGAAGCCTCATGTGACGGATGAGGAATGCAGGCTGCATTTCCCGGACATTAGGTGGGCATTAGCCTTCTTCATCGAAGGAATGAAGCCATTCCACAAGTCTTGGACAGAATGAAAGGTTGCCCAGTGTCCATCCAGAGAATCTCGTCCTGGATCACAGCCTGCATCCACTACTGCTATGAGCTGGTGAAGGTGCCCCCTCCAGTGATTGTGATGGCCCACTGAACTAGGGCGCAGGCATCATCAGCTGCCTTCCTTGTTCAGGTGCTGATCCAGGAAATTTGCTGAGCTGCGACCTGATAGTCCGTCCACACGTTTGCTCTGCACTGTGCGCTGACCCAGCAGGCTCAGGGTGATGCTGGTTTCGTCAGAGCAGTACTCTAATCTGCAAGACTGTGAATTCTGAGCCCTCCGCCACAGATTCTGCTTGTGAGTCACCTACAATGGAATTGACATGAGCAAGCACTCAAAGAAGAAAAGCTGGTTACCCACCTTTTGTAACTGTTCTTCGAGATGTGTTACTCATGCCCATTCCATTACCCACCCGCCTCCCCTCTGTCAGAGTTGTCGGCAAGAAGGAACCGAGAGGGCGCAGGGCCAGCAGCTCCTGATATACCATGCCGTGAGTGCAGTGCTCCAGCGGGTGCCACAGCCGGCCCTATAGGTACCACTAAGGCAAAAGTCTCCGATGGCTGCACACGTGGGCACGCTCACACTTACAGTGGAATGGACATGAGCAACACAGCTCGAAGAACAACAGTTACAAAAGGTGGGTAACCCGTGTTAGGATATAGATCATAGAATCATAGAATATCAGGGTTGGAAGGGACCTCAGGAGGTCATCTAGTCCAACCCCCTGCTCAAAGCAGGACCAATCCCCAATTAAATCATCCCAGCCAGGGCTTTTTCAAGCCTGACCTTAAAAACTTCTAAGGAAGGAGATTCTACCACCTCCCTAGGTAACGCATTCCAGTGTTTCACCACCCTCCTAGTGAAAAAGTTTTTCCGAATAGCCAACCTAAACCTCCCCCACTGCAACTTGAGACCATTACTCCTTGTCCTGTCCTCTTCTACCACTGAGAATAGTCTAGACCATCCTCTTTGGAACCACCTCTCAGGTAGTTGAAAGCAGCTATCAAATCCCCCCTCATTCTTCTCTTCCGCAGACTAAACAATCCCAGTTCCCTCAGCCTCTCCTCATAAGTCATGTGTTCCAGACCCCTAATCATTTTTGTTGCCCTTCGCTGGACTCTCTCCAATTTATCCACATCCTTCTTGTAGTGTGGGGCCCAAAACTGGACACAGTACTCCAGATGAGGCCTCACCAATGTCGAATAGAGGGGAACGATCACGTCCCTCGATCTGCTGGCTATGCCCCTACTTAAACATCCCAAAATGCCATTGGCCTTCTTGGCAACAAGGGCACACTGCTGACTCATATCCAGCTTCTCGTCCACTGTAACCCCTAGGTCCTTTTCCGCAGAACTGCTGCCTAGCCATTCGGTCCCTAGTCTGTAGCTGTGCATTGGGTTCTTCCGTCCTAAGTGCAGGACCCTGCACTTATCCTTATTGAACCTCATCAGGTTTCTTTTGGCCCAATCCTCCAATTTGTCTAGGTCCCTCTGTATCCTATCTCTGCCCTCCAACGTATCTACCACTCCTCCCAGTTTAGTATCATCCGCAAATTTGCTAAGAGTGCAATCCACACCATCCTCCAGATCATTTATGAAGATATTGAACAAAACCGGCCCCAGGACTGACTCCTGGGGCACTCCACTTGACACCGGCTGCCAACTAGACATGGAGCCATTGATCACTACCCGTTGAGCCCGACAATCTAGCCAACTTTCTACCCACCTTATAGTCCATTCATCCAGCCCATACTTCTTTAACTTGCTGGCAAGAATACTGTGGGAGACCGTGTCAAAAGCTTTGCTAAAGTCAAGAAACAATACATCCACTGCTTTCCCTTCATCCACAGAATCAGTAATCTCATCATAGAAGGCGATTAGATTAGTCAGGCATGACCTTCCCTTGGTGAATCCATGCTGACTGTTCCTGATCACTTTCCTCTCGTGTAAGTGCTTCAGGATTGATTCCTTGAGGACCTGCTCCATGATTTTTCCAGCGACTGAGGTGAGGCTGACTGGCCTGTAGTTCCCAGGATCCTCCTTCTTCCCTTTTTTAAAGATTGGCACTACATTAGCCTTTTTCCAGTCATCTGGGACTTCCTCCGTTCGCCACGAGTTTTCAAAGATAATGGCCAATGGCTCTGCAATCACATCTGCCAATTCCTTTAGCACTCTCGGATGCAACTCGTCCGGCCCCATGGACTTGTGCACGTCCAGCTTTTCTAAATAGTCCCTAACCACCTCTTTCTCCACAGAGGGCTGGCCATCTACTCCCCATGTTGCGATGCCCAGCGCAGCAGTCTGGGAGCTGTCCTTGTTAGTGAAGACGGAGGCAAAAAAAGCATTGAGCACATTAGCTTTTTCCACATCCTCTGTCACTAGGTTGCCTCCCTCATTCAGTAAGGGGCCCACACTTTCCTTGGCTTTCTTCTTGTTGCCAACATACCTGAAGAAACCCTTCTTGTTACTCTTGACATCTCTTGCTAGCTGCAGCTCCAGGTGCGATTTGGCCCTCCTGATTTCATTCCTACATGCCCGAGCAATATTTTTATACTCTTCCCTGGTCATATGTCCAACCTTCCATTTCTTGTAAGCTTCTTTTTTATGTTTAAGATCCGCTAGGATTTCACCATTAAGCCAAGCTGGTCGCCTGCCATATTTACTATTCTTTCGACTCATCGGGATGGTTTGTCCCTGTAACCTCAACAGGGATTCCTTGAAATATAGCCAGCTCTCCTGGACTCCTTTCCCCTTCATGTTAGTCCCCCAGGGGATACTACCCATCCGCTCCCTGAGGGAGTCAAAGTCTGCTTTCCTGAAGTCCAGGGTCCGTATCATGCTGCTTACCTTTCTTCCCTGTGTCAGGATCCTGAACTCGACCATCTCATGGTCACTGCCTCCCAGATTCCCATCCACTTTTGCTTCCCCCACTAATTCTTCCCTGTTTGTGAGCAGTAGGTCAAGAAAAGCTCCCCCCCTAGTTGGCCTGTCTAGCACTTGCACCAGATATTCAGGCCTGTCTGCAAAGGCCTGTACTTTAAGAATTTAGGTGTATTCTTATCACTTGGCTAGTTAGAGGTATAAAAGAAAGAATCAAAATCACTGTCTGCCAGTGTAAGGTCCTTCTCTTACTTTGACAATCTGAGGCCCTGTTCTTAGGCTAAGGGTATGTCTACACTACGGAATAAGGTCGAATTTATAGAAGTCGGTTTTTTAGAAGTCGGTTTTATATATTCGAGTGTGTGTGTCCCCACAGAAGTGCATTAAGTGCATTAACTCGGCGGAGTGCTTCCACAGTACCGAGGCTAGAGTCGACTTCCGGAGCGTTGCACTGTGGGTAGCTATCCCACAGTTCCCGCAGTCTCCGCTGCCCATTGGAATTCTGGGTTGAGATCCCAATGCCTGATGGGGCTGAAACATTGTCGCGGGTGCTTCTGGGTACATATTGTCAGTCCCCCCTTCCCTCCCTCCCTCCCTCCATGAAAGCAAGGGCAGACAATCGTTTCGCGCCTTTTTTCCTGAGTTACCTGTGCGGACGCCATACCACCGCAAGCATGGAGCCCGCTCAGGTAACCGTCACCATATGTCTCCTGGGTGCTGGCAGACGCGGTACGGCATTGCTACACAGTAGCAGCAACCCATTGCCTTCTGGCAGCAGACGGTACAATACGACTGGCAGCTGTCCTCGTCATGTCCGAGGTACTCCTGGTCGCCTGTGTGAGGTCGATCAGGAGCGCCTGGGCAGACATGGGCGCAGGGACTAAATTTTTAGTGACTTGACCAGGTCATTCTCTTAAGTCCGGCAGTCAGTCCTATTGAACCGTCTTATGGTGAGCAGGTAGGCAATATCTACCTTTGCACCGTCTGCTGCCAGCCAAAGATGTAAAATGTAGATGGAGTGGATCAAAACAAGAAATAGACCAGATTTGTTTTGTACTCATTTGCCTCCTCCCCTGTCTAGGGGACTCATTCCTCTAGGTCACACTGCAGTCACTCACAGAGAAGGTGCAGCGAGGTAAATCTAGCCATGTATCAATCAGAGGTCAGGCTAACCTCCTTGTTCCAATAAGAACAATAACTTAGGTGCACCATTTCTTATTGGAACCTTCCGTGAAGTCCTGCCTGAACTACTCCTTGATGTAAAGCCATCCCCTTTGTGGATTTTAGCCCCCTGAAGCCAACCCTGTAAGCCGTGTCGTCAGTCGCCCCTCCCTTCGTCAGAGCAACGGCAGACAATCATTCCGCACCTTTTTTCTGTGCGGACGCCATACCAAGGCAAGCATGGAGTCTGCTCAGCTCACTTTGGCAATTAGGAGCACATTAAACACCACACACATTATCCAGCAGTATATGCAGCACCAGAACCTGGCAAAGCGCTACCGGGCGAGGAGGCGACGTCAGCGCTGTCACGTGAGTGATCAGGACATGGACATAGATTTCTCTGAAAGCATGGGCCCTGCCAATGCATGCATCATGGTGCTAATGGGGCAGGTTCATGCTGTGGAACACCGATTCTGGGCTCGGGAAACAAGCACAGACTGGTGGGACCGCATAGTGTTGCAGGTCTGGGACGATTCCCAGTGGCTGCGAAACTTTCGCATGCGTAAGGGCACTTTCATGGAACTTTGTGACTTGCTTTCCCCTGCCCTGAAGTGCATGAATACCAAGATGAGAGCAGCCCTCACAGTTGAGAAGCGAGTGGCGATAGCCCTGTGGAAGCTTGCAACGCCAGACAGCTACCGGTCAGTTGGGAATCAATTTGGAGTGGGCAAATCTACTGTTGGGGCTGCTGTGATGCAAGTAGCCCACGCAATCAAAGATCTGCTGATATCAAGGGTAGTGACCCTGGGAAATGTGCAGGTCATAGTGGATGGCTTTGCTGCAATGGGATTCCCTAACTGTGGTGGGGCCATAGACGGAACCCATATCCCTATCTTGGCACCGGAGCACCAAGCCGGCGAGTACATAAACCGCAAGGGGTACTTTTCAATAGTGCTGCAAGCTCTGGTGATCACAAGGGACGTTTCACCAACATCAACGTGGGATGGCTGGGAAAGGTACATGACGCTCGCATCTTCAGGAACTCTGGTCTGTTTCAAAAGCTTCAAGAAGGGACTTTATTCCCAGACCAGAAAATAACTGTTGGTGATGTTGAAATGCCTATATGTATCCTTGGGGACCCAGCCTACCCCTTAATGCCATGGCTCATGAAGCCGTACACAGGCAGCCTGGACAGTAGTCAGGAGCTGTTCAACTACAGGCTGAGCAAGTGCAGAATGGTGGTAGAATGTGCATTTGGACGTTTAAAGGCGCGCTGGCGCAGTTTACTGACTCGCTTAGACCTCAGCGAAACCAATATTCCCACTGTTATTACTGCTTGCTGTGTGCTCCACAATATCTGTGAGAGTAAGGGGGAGACGTTTATGGCGGGGTGAGAGGTTGAGGCAAATCGCCTGGCTGCTGGTTACGCGCAGCCAGACACCAGGGCGGTTAGAAGAGCACAGGAGGGCGCGGTACGCATCAAAGAAGCTTTGAAAACCAGTTTCATGACTGGCCAGGCTACGGTGTGAAAGTTCTGTTTGTTTCTCCTTGATGAAACCCCCCGCCCCTTGGTTCACTCTACTTCCCTGTAAGCTAACCACCCTCTCCTCCTCCCTTCGATCACCGCTTGCAGAGGCAATAAAGTCATTGTTGCTTCACATTCATGCATTCTTTATTCATTCATCACACATATAGGGGGATGACTACCAAGATAGCCCAGGAGGGGTGGTGCAGGAGGGAAGGAAAATGCCACACAGCACTTTAAAAGTTTACAACTTTAAAATTTATTGAATGACAGCCTTCTTTTTTTTGGGCAATCCTCTGTGGTGGAGTGGCTGGTTGGCCAGTGGCCCCCCCACCGCGTTCTTGGGCGTCTGGGTGTGGAGGCTATGGAACTTGGGGAGGAGGGCGGTTGGTTACACAGGGGCTGTAGTGGCAGTCTGTGCTCCAGCTGCCTTTGCTGCAGCTCAACCATACACTGGAGCACACTGGTTTGGTCCTCCAGCAGCCTCAGCATTGAATCCTGCCTCCTCTCATCACGCTGCCGCCACATTCGAGCTTCAGCCCTCTCTTCAGCCCGCCACTTACTCTCTTCAGCCCGCCACCTCTCCTCCTGGTCATTTTGTGCTTTCCTGCAGTCTGACATTATTTGCCTCCACGCATTCGTCTGTGCTCTGTCAGTGTGGGAGGACAGCATGAGCTTGGAGAACATTTCATCTCGAGTGCGTTTTTTTTTCTTTCTAATCTTCACTAGCCTCTGGGAAGGAGAAGATCCTGTGATCATTGAAACACATGCAGCTGGTGGAGAAAAAAAAAGGGACAGCGGTATTTAAAAAGACACATTTTATAAAACACTGGCTACACTCTTTCAGGGTAAACCTTGCTGTTAACATTACATACATAGCACATGTGCTTTCGTTCCAAGGTTGCATTTTGCCTCCCCCCACCGCGTGGCTACCCCCTCAACCCTCCCCCCTCCCTGTGGCTAACAGCGGGGAACATTTCTGTTCAGCCGCAGGCAAACAGCCCAGCAGGGATGGGCTCCTCTGAGTGTCCCCTGAAGAAAAGCACCCTATTTCAACCAGGTGACCATGGATTATATCTCACTCTCCTGAGGATAACACAGAGAGATAAAGAACGGATGTTGCTTGAACGCCAGCAAACATACACTGCAATGCTTTGTTGTACAATGATTCCCGAGTACGTGTTACTGGCCTGGAGTGGTAAAGTGTCCTACCATGAAGGACGCAATAAGGCTGCCCTCCCCAGAAACCTTTTGCAAAGGCTTTGGGAGTATATCCAGGAGAGCCGCGAATGCCAGGGCAAAGTAATCCTTTCACATGCTTGCTTTTAAACCATGTATGGTATTTTAAAAGGTACACTCACCGGAGGTCCCTTCTCCGCCTGCTGGGTCCAGGAGGCAGCCTTGGGTGGGTTCAGGGGGTACTGGCTCCAGGTCCAGGGTGAGAAACAGTTCCTGGCTGTCGGGAAAACCGGTTTCTCCGCTTGCTTGCTGTGAGCTATCTACAACCTCGTCATCATCATCATCTTCTTCGTCCCCAAAACCTGCTTCCATATTGCCTCCATCTCCATTGAAGGAGTCAAACAACACGGCTGGGGTAGTGGTGGCTGAACCCCCTAAAATGGCATGCAGCTCATCATAGAAGCGGCATGTTTGGGGCTCTGACCCGGAGCGGCCGTTCGCCTCTCTGGTTTTCTGGTAGGCTTGCCTCAGCTCCTTCAGTTTCACGCGGCACTGCTTCGGGTCCCTGTTATGGCCTCTGTCCTTCATGCCCTGGGAGATTTTGACAAAGGTTTTGGCATTTCGAAAACTGGAACAGAGTTCTGATAGCACGGATTCCTCTCCCCATACAGCGATCAGATCCCGTACCTCCCGTTCGGTCCATGCTGGAGCTCTTTTGCGATTCTGAGACTCCATCATGGTCACCTCTGCTGATGAGCTCTGCATGGTCACCTGCAGCTTGCCACGCTGGCCAAACAGGAAATGAGATTCAAAAGTTCGCGGTTCTTTTCCTGTCTACCTGGCCAGTGCATCTGAGTTGAGAGTGCTGTCCAGAGCGGTCACAATGGAGCACTCTGGGATAGCTCCCGGAGGCCAATACCATCGAATTGTGTCCACAGTACCCCAAATTCGACCCGGCAAGGCCGATTTAAGCGCTAATCCACTTGTCAGGGGTGGAGTAAGGAAATCGATTTTAAGAACCCTTTAAGTCGAAATAAAGGGCTTCATCGTGTGGACGGGTGCAGGTTTACATCGATTTAATGCTGCTAAATTCGACCTAAAGTCCTAGTGTAGACCAGGGCTAAGGCCTTTGGCTAAGCAACAGAGGCAGCCATAAAGCTGGGACACGACCGGTCACATCCTCACATTCCAAACTAGTCACATTGAAAGAAGGTGCTATCGGGCTGTTAGGAATACACTCCTGTCCTGATAATGCCTGTCACCTCCAGGGAAAGAGAAGTGCTTAGAAGATGTAAAAGGAAACTTGGTTTGATAGCATCCTGTCTGGCAAGAACTCACTTATCAATAGCTGGGATGTGAAATCCTCACTTCTGTATTGTTTTGTCATTATAGTTCCCACTTTGCTATTGTTTGTCTGTATAATCTCTGTCTGGTTCTGTGATTGTTTCTATCTGCTGTATAATTAATTTTGCTGGATGTAAACTAATTAAGGTGGTGGGATATAATTGGTTACATAATCATGTTACAATATGTTAGGATTGGTTAGTTAAATTTCAGGAAAATGGTAGGTTAAGGTATAGCTAATCAGAACTCAAGTTTTACTATATAGTCTGCAGTCAATCAGGAAGTGGGTGGGTGGGTCTGGGGAGGGGAAATGGGAACAGGGAATGGGGTTGGGGAAATTGGAATCATGTTTTGCTAAAGGGGGAAATGGGAACAGGGAATGGGGGTAAGGAAATTGGAATCATGTTTGGCTAAAGGGGGAAATGGGAACAGGGACACAGGTGTAAGGCTATGTGGTGTCAGAGCTGGGAAGGGGGACACTAAGGAAGGAAACTGGAATCATGCTTGCTCGAAGTTCACCCCAATAAACACTGAATTGTTTGCACCTTTGGACTTGTATTTGTTGCTCTCTGTTCATGCGAGAAGGACCAGGGAAGTAAGTGGGTGAAGGAATAAGCCCCCTAACAACCCGTTTTTTTTCTTGAAGCTCCAGCTCCTTGAGTCAGGTGGTTATGTGAGAATCTCAGCTTTCATTTTTTTTAAATAGAGGTTTGGAGCTCTCATGGCTGCAGAGAAAAGCCTGAATATGTGTTAACTCTAAAGGCTTAAAAGCAGAGGCCCAACACTTCTTATTTTTTTTTAAATCTCACGATTTTTTTGAGGGCCTGGCTGATGATTTTTGAATGTTTAGCAATACAATGGTCTTCTGCTGTCCAGTTAGCATTTTGGGCATCAAACCAGCAATTATGGTAACATATAGAATTTGCAATCCTTAATGTACAGGGCTTTGTTGGGGGAGGAATATGAGGATTCTCCAGGATGCTCTCAAAAGGCCCAACATCAGGTATGTGCAAAGGCTTTCAGTAGAAGTTAGAACAACCTTAAGGGCTGCTCTATCTTGCCCTTGCAGTAACACCCCCCTGCGGCCATGGCCCTTCTTAAATGCCCCCAGCACATCACCTATGCTGGCCAACCCAGGAACAGCTAATAACTCCCCTCTGTGCTTCTGGGATAGCCCAGGGGGACTGGGAATACAGCAGGATCTGACCCAGGAACATTAGAACCAACATAATAACTAGCCATTCACCATCATTACCAGAGCTGGTCAAATAGTGTAGGAACCTGTTCACAGACACTGAGTCTTGCAGTTTGATTTAGAATTTAATGAACAGTCTCTTCCCCTTCCTTATTACTGTTCACAGGCATTGCACAACGGCAGTTGTGTTGGTATGGATGTTGTCGGAAAGCCGACATCAGGGCAGCAACAGATGCATTTAATCAAGGGGCAAAATTCAGTTAATTTTGTCCAGTTAGGGAACAGAAACAACACCCAGGAGACATACAGGACCAGGAACAAAGGAAGAGAACTCAATTGCCAATAATGTATTTTAATAGGCTTCCCCTCTCCCAGAAGCTGGGTTGCAGGGGTGTGTGGTCTGAGAGAGGCTGGGGGAATTCTTTTTAGAGGTTGGAGCTGTCATCTGTGCTGGAGGAGGCAGGTGCTGCTGTGGGTTCAAGGGCTCTGACTGCATTAAAGTTGGTTGGATTTTTTCCAACACTTTGGTCTCGCCTCTTTTTTTTTTTTTTTTTGATACCTCTAATGCCACAGTACAATTGACTAAGTATTCAGCACAGATAGTCTATCTCAAATGTGTTAATATAAGCACATTACTCAAACAGATCGAGGCTGGTTTAAGCGATAAGATACATTCTACAGTTAATAGTTCTGCAATTTCATATTTGAGTTCCTTAGAACTTTTGGGTGAATACCATCTGATTCTGGTCAATTATTACTATTTTATTTATCAATTTGTTCCAAAATCTCCTCTACTGACCTCAATCTGGGACGGTTCCTCAGATTTGTCACCTAAGAAGAATGGCTCGGGTGTGGGGATGTCCCCCATATCCTTTGCATTGAAGACTGATGCAAAGAATTCATTTAGCTTCTCTGCAATGGCCTTGTTGTCCTTGAGTGCTCCTTTTAGCACATAAATTGTCCTGTGGCCCCACTGACTGTTTGGCAGGCTTCCTGCTGTTGATTACTAAAATTTTTTTCCTGTTAGTTTTGTGTCTTTATCTAGTTGCTCTTCAAATTCTTTCTTCGCCTGCTTTATTGTACTTTGTTACACTTGACTTGTCAGAGCTTACACACCTTTTAATTTTCCTTACTAAGTTTTGACTTCCACTTTTTAAAGGATGCCTTTTTGCCTCTAACTGCCTCTTTTACTTGGCTGTTCCGCCATGTTGGCATTTTTGGGGGCCTCTTAGTGTTTTTTGATTTGGGGTATAGCTATAGTTTAAGCCTCTATTATGGTGGTTTTAAATAGTCTCCATGCAGTTTGCAGGAGTTCTACCCCTGTGAGTGTGCCTTTTACTTTTCATTTAACTAGTTTTCTCATTTGTGTGTAGTTCCCCTTTTTGCAATTAAATGCTTCCTAGTCTGAATTTTTAGGAAGGAAAAAGTCAAACGCAGAATCACAACATGGATAATAACTGGCTAGGTGGGAGTGCTGCTGAAAAGGATCATGGGAGCGAGGGTAATAGTGGATCACAAATTGGATGTGAATCAACAATATGATGCAGTTTCAAACAAGGCTAATATCATTCTAGGGTGTATTAACAGGAGTGTTGTATATAAGACAGGACAAGGAAGATAATTGTCCTGCTCTACTTGGCACTAGTGAGGTCTCAGCTGGAGTACGGTGTCCAATTCTGTGCACCATACTATAGGAAAGATGTGAACAAATTGGAGAATGTCCGGGGAGAGAAACAAACATGAAAAAAAGTTTAGAAAACCTGACCTATGAGGAATGGTTAAGAAAACTGGGCATGTTTAGTCTTGAGAAAAGAAGAGGGGGGTTGGGTGGGGTGGGGTGGGGCGGGGCAGGGAGGGTGGACCTGATTACAATCTTAAATACGTAAAGGGCTATTGTAAAGAGGACTGTGATCAACTGTTCTTCCCGTCCACTGAAGGTAGAACAAGAATGGACTTAATCAGCAGCAAGGGAGATTTAGGACAGATATTAGAAAAAACTTTCTAACTATAAGGGTAGTTAAACTCTTGACTAGGCTTCCAAGGGATGTGGTGCAATTGCCATCACTGGAGGTTTTAAAGAACAGATTGGACTAATGCCTGTCAGGGATGGTCTGGTTTACTTGGCTCTGTCCCCGTGCAGGGCTCTGGACTTGACACCCTCTCCAGGTCCCTTCCAGTCTTATGTTTCTATGGCTCTGATTCTGTTTGTTGGGAATCCTGGCCACTTGCAATTGCACTTGGTCCTGCACAGATACTGATCTTTAGAAGGTGGAAAATCTCTCGTGTTCTAGTTTTACCAGTTTGGTATATGAACATGGCAGAAACTGCTGCTTAGAATCATCTAATTTATAAGATGAACGAAGAATGATGTATACTATGCTAGGGATTTATGCCACGTGAAAGCTTTGTAAAGGAGAGCAGCTTGGGAGTGTTGGGATGCTGTGTGCATCTGTCATGCACCAGGAAAAGTGGTGCAGCCGCTCGGTCTTTTGTATGTGTTGTACTTTTTTCTTTCCCTTTCCACAGTGTTTGTTTTATGAGTTTGTCAATCTCTTAAAATCGATGAAGACATAACATAAAAGAAGGAGACAAATGTTGGCCAGTGTTCAAGCAGCACAATTTCAGGCACGTCTTATCTCCAAAGAGTCACCCACAGTACAGAGTCCTGATAATATGCAGCGGTATGTGCAGCCAGCAACCGAGGCTTTACTAGCTTCCCAATCCAGCAATAACGTGAGTGGGGTCATTGGGTTCTAAAGCCCAGTCAGTCCCCTTAGTAGTAAGTGCCAGGAGCCAGAGAAGTCTGGTCCTGGGGAGCTTTTTTTCAGGCGCTGAGTCTGGGTCCCTTTATGCAGGGCTAAGATTATTTTGCCAACTACATAAACAAACTAGGGAAATACAACATATTAAAACATCCGGATTGGTTAATAATTAAATCACACAGTGTTTTAATATCATTCTGCAAAGAGCCCCAGGAGACACATTAAAGAGGCACTTGTGGCTCACAAGCCTCAGTCCAAGTATCACTGGCCTAGATAATACTTAGCCCTGCCTTGGGTGCAGGGGACTGGACTAGAAGACCTCAAGAGGTCTCTTCCAGGCTTACATTTGTATGATTCATTTTGCTAACCTGTTGTTCCATCAGCAGACACCAGATGGCGATATAGAGAAAATAAATATCTCTGCTTGCAGAGGCAATAAAGTCATTGTTGCTTTACGTTCATGCATTCTTTATTAATTCATCACACAAATAGGGGGATAACTGCCAAGGTAGCCCAGGTGGGGTGGTGGAGGAGGGAAGGACAAGGCCACACACCACTTTAAAAGTTTAAAACTTTAAAACTTATTGAATGCCAGCCTTCTGTTGCTTGGGCAATCCTCTGGGGTGGAGTGGCTGGTTGGCCGGAGGCCCCCCCACCGCATTCTTCGGCGTCTGGGTGAGGAGGCTATGGAACCTGGGGAGGAGGGTGGTTGGTTACACAGGGGCTGTAGCGGCGGTCTGTGCTCCAGCTGCCTTTCCTGCAGCTCAACCATACGCTGGAGCATATTAGTTTGATCCTCCAGCAGCCTCAGCATTGAATCCTGCCTCCTCTCATCACGCTGCTGCCACCTTTCAGCTTCAGCTCTCTCTTCAGCCCGCCACTTACTCTCCTCAGCCCACTACCTCTCCTCCCGGTCATTTTGTGCTTTCCTGGACTCTGACATTGTCTGCCTCCACGCATTCGTCTGTGCTCTGTCAGTGTGGGAGGACAGCATGAGCTCAGAGAACATTTCATCGTGAGTGCGGTTTTTTCGCCTTCTAATCTTCATTAGCCTCTGGGAAGGAGAAGATCCTGTGATCCTTGAAACACATGCAGCTGGTGGAGAAAAAAAAAGGGACAGTGGTATTTAAAAAGACACATTTTCTAGAGCAATGGGTAGACTCTTTCAGGGTAAACCTTGCTGTTAACATTACATACATAGCACATGTGCTTTCGTTCCAAGGTCGCATTTTGCCTCCCCCCACCACGTGGCTAGTCCCTCCCCCCTCCCTGTGGCTAACAGCGGGGAACATTTCTGTTCAGCCACAAGCAAACAGCCCAGCAGGAACAGGCACCTCTGAATGTCCCCTTAAGAAAAGCACCCTATTTCAACCAGGTGACCATGAATGATATCACTCTCCTGAGGATAACAGAGAGAGATAAATAACGGATGTTGTTTGAATGCCAGCAAACATACACTGCAATGCTTTGTTCTAGATTCATAGATATTTAGGTCAGAAGGGACCATTATGATCATCTAGTCTGACCTCCTGCACAACGCAGGCCACAGAATTTCACCCACCACTCCTGCAAAAAACCTCACACCTATATCTGTGCTATTGAAGTCCTCAAATCATAGTTTAAAGACTTCAAGGAGCAGAGAATCCTCCAGCAAGTGACCCGTGCCCCATGCTACAGAGGAAGGCGAAAAACCTCCAGGGCCTCTTCCAATCTGCCCTGGAGGAAAATTCCTTCCTGACCCCAAATATGGTGATCAGCTAAACCCTGAGCATATGGGCAAGATTCATCAGCCAGATTGTTAGGATATAGATATTCAGGCCTGTCTGCAAAGGCCTGTACTTTAAGAATTTAGGTGTATTCTTATCACTTGGCTAGTTCTAGAGGTATAAAAGAAAGAATCAAAATCACTGTCTGCCAGTGTAAGAGCCTTTTCTTACTGTGACAGTCTGAGGCCCTGTGCTTAGGCTAAGGCCTTTGGCTAAGCAGCAGAGGCAGCCATAAGCTAGGAAGCGACCGGTCACATCCTCACATTCCAAACTAGTCACATTGAAAAAGGTGCTATTGGGCTGTTAGGAATACAATCCTGTCCTGATAATGCCTATCACCTCCAGAGAAAGGGAAGTGCCTAGAAAATGTAAAAGGAAACAGCATCCTGTCTGGCAAGAACTCACTTATCAATACTGGGATGTGAAATCCTCACTTCTGTATTGTTTTGTCATTATAGTTCCCACTTTGCTATTGTTTGTCTGTATAATCTCTGTCTGGTTCTGTGATTGTTCCTGTCTGCTGTATAATTAATTTTGCTGGGTGTAAACTAATTAAGGTGGTGGGATATAATTGGTTACATAATCATGTTACAATATGTTAGGATTGGTTAGTTAAATTTCAGGAAAATGATAGGTTAAGGTATAGCTAAGCAGAACTCAAGTTTTACTATATAATCTGTAGTCAATGAGGAAGTGAGTGGGCGTGGGTGGGAGGGGATGGGTGTGTGGGTGGGGGGATGGGAACAGGGAATGGGGGTGCGGAAATTGGAATCATGTTTTGCTAAAGAGGGGAACAGGGAATGGGGGTAAGGAAATTGGAATAACGTTTGGCTTAGGGCACGAATGGGAACAGGGACACAGGTGTAAGGCTCTGTGGTGTCAGAGCTGGGAAGGAGGATACTAAGGAAGGAAACTGGAATCATGCTTGCTGGAAGTTCACCCCAATAAACAGCGAATTGTTTGCACCTTTGGACTTCGGGTATTGTTGCTCTCTGTTCATGCGAGAAGGACCAGGGAAGTAAGTGGGTGAAGGAATAAGCCCCCTAACACAGATACTACAGAAAATTCTTTCCTGGATAACGCGGATCCCATCCCATCTAATATCCCATCACAGGCCATTGGGCCTATTTACCATGAATATTTAATTACCAAAACCATGTTATCCCATCATACCATCTCCTCCATAAACTTATCGAGTTTAATCTTAAAGCCAGATAGATCTTTTGCCCCCACTGCTTCCCTTGGAAGGCTATTCCAAAACTTTACTCCTCTGATGGTTAGAAACCTTCGTCTAATTTCTAGTCTAAATTTCCTGGTGGCCAGTTTATATCCATTTGTTCTTGTGTCCACACTGGTACTGAGCTTAAATAATTCCTCTCCCTCTCCAGTATTTATCCCTCTGATATATTTATAGAGAGCAATCATATCTCCCCTCAACCTTCTTTTAGTTAGGCTAAACAAGCCAAGCTCCCTGAGTCTCCTTTCATAAGACAAGTTTTCCATTCCTCGGATCATCCTAGTAGCCCTTCTCTGTACCTGTTCCAGTTTGAATTCATCCTTCTTAAACATGGGAGACCAGAACTGCACGCATTATTCCAGGTGAGGTCTCACCAGTGCCTTGTATAACGGTACTAAAACCTCCTTATCCCTACTGGAAATACCTCGCCTGATGCATCCCAAGACCGTATTAGCTTTTTTCACAGCCATATCACATTGGCGGCTCATAGTCATCCTATGATCAACCAATGCTCCAAGGTCCTTTTCCTCCTCCGTTACTTCTAATTGATGTGTCCCCAGCTTATAACTAAAATTCTTGTTATTAATCCCTAAATGCATGACCTTACACTTCTCACTATTAAATTTCATCCTATTACTATTACTCCAGTTTACAAGGTCATCCAGATCCTCCTGTAGGATATCCCGCTCCCTCTCTAAATTGGCAATCCCTCCCAGCTTTGTATCCTCCGCAAATTTTATTAGCACACTCCCACTTTTTGTGCCAAGGTCAGTAATAAAAAGATTAAATAAGATTGGTCTCAAAACCGATCCTTGAGGAACTCCACCGGTAACCTCCCTCCAGCCTGACAGTTCACCTTTCAGTAGGACCTGTTGTAGTCCCCCCTTTAACCAATTCCTTATGCACCTTTCAATTTTCCTAATAATTCCCCATGTGGCACAGCATCAAACGTCTTACTAAAATCTAGGTAAATTAGATCCACTGCTTTTCCTTTGTCTAAAAAATCTGTTACTTTCTCAAAAAAGGAGATCAGGTTGGTTTGGCACGATCTACCTTTTGTAAAACCATGTTGTATTTTGTCCCATTTACCATTGACTTCAGTGTCCTTAACTACCTTCTCCTTCAAAATTTTTTCCAAGACCTTGCATACTACAGATGTCAAACTAACAGGCCTATAATTACCCGGATCACTTTTTTTCCCTTTCTTAAAAATATGAACTATGTTAGCAATTATGCAGTCATATGGTACAACCCCTGAGTTTTCAGATTCATTAAAAATTCTTGCTAATGGGTTGCAATTTTATGTGCCAATTCCTTTAATATTCTTGGATGAAGATTATCTGGGCCCCCTCATTTAGTCTCATTCTACAATGATTCCCGAGTACGTGCTACTGGCCTGGAGTGGTAAAGTGTCCTATCATGGTGGACGGAATAAGGCTGCCCTCCCCAGAAACCTTTTGCAAAGGCTTTCGGAGTACATCCAGGAGAGCCGCGAATGCCAAGGCAAATT
Source organism: Natator depressus (assembly GCF_965152275.1). NCBI lineage: Eukaryota > Metazoa > Chordata > Testudines > Cheloniidae > Natator > Natator depressus. Next base: position 44,354,329 of record NC_134234.1, read on the forward strand.
AATCATTAAACACACTTGCTTTTAAACCATGTATACTATTTTAAAAGGTACACTCACCAGAGGTCCCTTCTCTACCTGGCGGGTCCGGGAGGCAGCCTTGGGTGGGTTCAGGGGGTACTGGCTCCAGGTCCAGGGTGAGAAACAGTTCCTGGCTGTCGGGAAAATCAGTTTCTCCGCTTGCTTGCTGTGAACTATCTACAACCTAATCATCATCATCTTCCTCGTCCCCAAACCTGCTTCCCTGTTGCCTCCATCTCCATTGAAGGAGTCAAACAACACGGGGTCACGGTGGCTGAACCCCCTAAAATGGCATGCAGCTCATCATAGAAACGGCATGTTTGGGGCTCTGACCTGGAGCGGCCATTTGCCTCTCTGGTTTTCTGGTAGGCTTGCCTCAGCTCCTTAAGTTTCACGCAGCACTGCTTCAGGTCCCTGTTATGGCCTCTGTTATGTCCTTCATGCCCTGGGAGATTTTGACAAATGTTTTGGCATTTCGAAAACTGGAATGGAGTTCTGATAGCACGGATTCCTCTCCCCATACAGCGATCAGATCCTATACCTCCCATTCGGTCCATGCTGGAGCCCTTTTGCGATTCTGGGACTCCATCATGGTCACCTCTGCTGATGAGCTCTGCATGATCACCTCTGCTGATGAGGTCTGCACTCACCTGCAGCTTGCCACGCTGGCCAAACAGGAAATTAAATTCAAAAGTTCGCGGGCCTTTTCCTGTCTACCTGGCCAGCGCATCTGAGTTGAGAGTGCTGTCCAGAGCGGTCACAAAGGAGCACTCTGGGATAGCTCCCAGAGGCCAATACTGTCTAACTGCATCCAGAGTACCCCAAATTCGACCTGGCAAGGCTGATTTCAGCGCTAATCCCCTTGTCGGGGGTGGAGTAAGGAAATTGATTTTAAGAGCCCTTTAAGTAAAAAAAAAAAAAAAAAAAAAGGGCTTCGTCGTGTGGATGGGTGCAGGGTTAAATCAATTTAACGCTGCTAAATTCGACCTCAACTCCTAGTGTAGACCAGGGCTGAGACATACACGCTGTGCCTGGAGCTCAATAGCAAGGATTAACTGTGAATGATCTGGGGACAGAGTTTAGCAGAGTGATGCTCGGCCCGGACATGGGCAGCTGTTCCCCCTCTTGTCCACAAAGTGAAATCTTTCTGGCTGTGAGAGCTGTGACTAGAAGACCGAGAGAATCTTGTGCTAACAAGGTCCATGGGATGCCAAACCTCTTTACTGTAAAACGACTTGGCAGAACTTAGAAAAACTTGCTGCTGTAGGAGATGCATCCAACTGTAGCGCTAATGCCCATCTTGCATCCATGCACATGATTATATTGCACACAGTGCAGAGAAACCCAGCTGCCAGGCTGCTTTGCTGCTCACTTCCCCCAGAATCCACCTCCAGGGTGTGGAAGCACATCCGAGAAGAGGAACCATGTGCACTAACATTGCCACAGTCAGCATGAACTTGGGGGAAAAGCGTGTCTGTGGAAACAAGCCAGCAAAGACTGTGGCTACCCTTTTTCAGCCAAGTCCTTCCATGCCTGGCCAGCCCCACTCTCCATCTGTGCACTGGGTTAAAAAATTAACTGGATAAGTTCATAGAGGACTGGTTCATCATGGTCAGGGATGTAACCCCAGGCTTGCAGAGACCCTAAACCATTGACTGCCAGAAGCTGGGAGGGCAAGACAGGCATGGATCATTCCAAAATTGCCCTGTTCTGTACACTCCCCTGAAGCTCTGGCACTGGCCACTGTTAGAGACAGAATAGTGGGCAGGAGGGGCCATTGGTCTGACCCAGTATGGCTGTTCTTATTTTCTCACCCTGAGTCCCATTGACAACCCCAGGGGCTTCTGTGGGATCAAGGACAGAGGAAAGACATTGCTGCAAAAGTAGCCCTTTCCCTCCTCCAACCGGTTTTCGCAGAGGTTGGGGGATGGTTTGTCCTGTCCTCTCTATTAGGTGCTGCATCGCGGGTGTTATTGTTTAGTGACCATGTAATGGGTGTTTATTAAATTTTCTATGAGAGACATCCTAGAATTAATGAGATAGCGAGCACGATCACCTTCTTGGATTTAAATTATAATCCGCCTAGGTTAGAGTCATAATGGCACTATAGTTATTTAAAGGATTGTTTAACTTAAGCGTTAGTGAATTCAGGAACATTTTCTGTGGAGATTGAAAGTGGAAGAAAACAGTGGGAGGTCAGTGAGAAGAGTAGGGAGAGAATGTGAAGGGAGCTTTTATAAAAGCCAATAAGAATCACCAGCTGAGGGTTCTCTTATTTGCATTTAGATACTATATAACGTCCATGGCTTGGGGTGGAAAGGTAGATTTTTGAGGCTTCTGCATGGAATGCCTTAAGTTGTGTTCTCGGTACTGGTGTTTCTGGAGCTGGAGAAGTATTACTAGTGACATTATAAGTTTAATATGCTTTATGATAAATGTTAGATTAAAGAAAATAAAGATTACACAGTAGGTGTAGTACCAAATTGCATCATTAGCTGTTCTATTGTGGCTTCTCTGACATGGTTGCAGCTCTAACCTTGCCAGTGGGTGTCAGTGATAAGAAGTTTCAGAGTAGCAGCCGTGTTAGTCTGTATTCGCAAAGAGAAAAGGAGTACTCCTTTTCTTTTTAGTGATAAGAAGGTAGAAATCTGAATGAATGTTGGAAGGTCTGAGGCTTTTTTCTGCAGTAAGCAGCAGCCGCCACAGCAGGACAGGAGCAGCCCTGAGCTAAGAAGCAGAGAGGGCCACATCCTCACATTCCATCTAAATTGCATCAAAACAATGTAATATCGGGCTATTAAGAACGCACTTCTGTCCTAATAGTAGCCAGCATCACCAGATAAAGACACAGAGCTTAAGATGGTTAAAGAAAACTTTGACTGATAGCATTCTGTCTGGCAAGGAATCACTTATCAGTTTTCAGAGTGACTGTGAAATCTATACTTCTCTATTGTTTTGCCTTTATGGTCCCTACTTCTCTATTGTTTATCTGTATGGTCTCTGATCCTTTGTTTCCATTTGTTGCATAACTAATTTTGCAAGATTTAAATCAACTAAGGTGGATATGATTAGTTAAAGAATTGTTATGTAATGGGCTAGTGTTGGTGAAAAATACTGTTTTGTAGTACTTTAGCTCTACCTTAACCCATCGTAAAACTAAATAGGATCCAAGTTTTAACTGTATAAACTGGGGTCCAAAAGGAAGTTCTTTGGAATCTAACTCTGGGACACAGCCCAAGATCAAGCTGCCAGACCTCAACATCCTGCCAATTATACTGTGCAGAAACTGGAGCCCCGGACGATCTAATCTTGACTGGCCACCAAGAAAAGTTCATCTGCCTTATTGGGAGTGGTGAGCATTGTATGCTTAGCGTGTACATTCTGTTTTGGTAACTGTTAATAAATAGAGGTTACGGATATTACTGTGTAAGGCTCTTTCACTGGTAAAAGGCCCCGCAAACCCGCAGAGGATTATGTCCTGAGCCCTAGGAACTGGGTACGGGTAGGTGCCTTTCGCTTCAAGCTATAGGAATTGGGTAAGGGTGGGGTGCCCTGGCGTGTGCGGGTAACAGTGTCACCAGAGAACCTTAAAGGCAGAGAGCAGACCTAGCAGTATGGTAGCATGTCCTATTTGAACTTCAGAATGACAGGGTCCCTCCACTGGGAAAAGCTTTCACTATGTGAAAAGACAGATGTGTTTCATAAGATGCCATCAATTTCATTTTTTATATCTGTAAGAAATGTATATGGGCAGGTCCACTTTCACATCAGTTCTCATGAGACCCTACCTTTCATATTGTATGGAAGGGATTCAGAGTGAACTGGGGTTCCTAAATAGCTGTGGGAAATCAGTGGCCCTGAAAGGCACATGAAGGGGCATCCAGTAGCCCCTTTGAGAAGTTATAGGGGTGGGGATAGGAAGCCACAAACTATGGTATAAAGATAAGGGATTGTATCCTGTTTAATTCCTCTGGTATTACAGTCCAGTTCAGTTCTGCAAGGAACTGTTTTTGTGCCTACATGTTCCTTTCCCTCCCTCTGTTTAAGAATGCTACAAAGACACAGACTGACTGAGTGTGAGAACTGTAAAAGGAATTCTGAAGAGAAGAGGGAGCTGAGGAGACTGCTAAAAAGCTGGGAATTGGAACAAGAGGGACCTATGTATGTCCTCCTTTGGCTTCAGGGAATTAAGAGCTTATCCTTTCCTGAATCTCAGAGGCTGGAGCTGGAGCTGCACGGGTGTCAGGAGGAAGGTGAAGATATTTATTATGCATAGTCCCAGGAAAGCTGTTATACCTGAAAAAAAACTTTGTGTGTTCTAAGGGAAAGGGACTGCAAATCACTGAGAGTCAAATCCCCTTCATCTAGAACAGTGCAAAGTTCTTCCTTTCAGCTGTTAAAAACTCAGTTTTAAAACACTACCTTCCTTGTCCCATCCTTTGCTTTAAAATAACAATAAATAGACCTATGCTAGCAGAAGATACAGAAGAACCTGACAGAAATAGGTAACAATATAAATAAGAAAGAAATGTGTAGTACTGAACCCTGCTGGGTGACTCCGCCCTGTTTTATTCTTCCTTCCATGTGTTTCTAGTATACTGGATTCGAGTGGCTGTTCCACTGTGACCTCCCCCATGCACAGACCTGCTGAAGTGCATGAAGTGCTTTGTATCAGCCCTCCAAACCACCATGAATTTCCTCCAGAAATATAGTAGAAATGTACTCCATTCTGGTGCCAGGAAATTTTAAGCCTTGTGGCTAAATTTTTAAAACATAGGAGCCTACAGTTAGGAAGCCTGGGCTCCATTCACCATTTGCCTGCACCTTGTAGAGTCATTCACCCCACAGCACAGTGGGTGTGAAATAGCACGCTTCTGATTCAGGAGTGTGAGATGCCTGCTTTACACTGGTGTAAACGACCACCTGAAGTGCAGGGCCATGGTGACTTTGCCCCCGCCCCCAGACCTTATTTAGATAGAGGCTGCAAATACTTATTTAAAACTGTAGAAACAACAACAAATTGAAATGAGCTGTTAAGTTATCCCCCTCTGTCTGGGCTCCATGAAGTAACAACATTGTCATCAATAAGACGGTCTAGATTTACTGTGAGGGCTCTGGAAGCTGTCTGCTAAACAAGCAACTCTTGGTATCACAAAGTGTCTTGCATAGCAGGGCAGTTGTGCTTCGGTTTAGAGAAGGTCTTACCTTTGGTAACAGTTTAAGGTAGTTCTGTTTGTTAACAGAAGTCCTTCTTTGAGTGGTTGCAGACGTGTATTCCTCTCTGGCTTTGGTGCTCTGGGCACATTAGAGCAGTTCTCGTCAAGGCAGTGCTTGCACCCTCTGGCCCTCATATTTTGGGGCAGCAGTGCCCCACCCATCCTCATTTCCTTCTGTCACTGGCCACAGCCTGAGTCAGACCTTCCTGTGTGGGTTTTACCGCATGGCTGAGCTTTTGTAAATAGTTCATTTAGTTAGTAATACCCTTGTAATTATGTACAGTAGTTAGTTAATTTAGTAGTTAGTTACTATTTTTAGTACTTACCTGATGTAATGCCCTCACCATTTTAAACACTGTCCTTCAGGTGGAGCAGCTATTCTGAATAACGACCCCCACACTTGGTGCTTGTTGTGGATAAAACAGGGGCATATTAAAGACGTGCTCCATTTGCCGCTCCTTTAAGAAGATGACACAGCTTCAGCCGGGGACATTTTTGCTTATTTATTATGCCCCATGGAGGATCCAGGGTGGCTGAGGAGGTGGTATCTGCTGCTCAGCTTCCTGGGTTCATCAGTAATCTCTCTCTGGAGTCCAGGGAGATTACTGATGAACCTGAGAAGCTGAATAGCACATACCACCTCCTCAGCCACCTGGGAACCTGCATGGCGCATATAAAAGGTCAGTGGCAGCGTTCTCCATCCTGCCCACCGCTGCTGGGAAAAATGCAGGCTCAAATGGCAGGGCCTCCGTAGATGCAGTCTTTCAAAGCCAGAGTGGCCCTAAGTCCACATCCAAAATATTTGTCTAAAGTGGTTTCACAGTTTCACCTTAACCAAACAACGTACTTACCTATATTATCTCCCCCCTTGCGCTCCCTCCTCAAATGCAGATGAACAGTGCCTTCACACGTTGGGTATGAGACGACGCTTGGTGTTGTGTCTGGAAAGGACTAAATCATTTTTTTCATTGCCTCAACTTTTTGTCTCCTACACAGATTGGATGAAGGGTCAGGGTTGTTTCCACACAGACAACTTCCAGATGGATCGCGTCCTGCATTATGGTGGTGTACAGGATAGCTCAGATTGCACCTCCACAGAGACTGCTAGCTCATTTGACAATGGCCAGCTGTTTCTGTTGTGTTTCTCAGTGATGTTTCTACGCTGGATATTTGCAGGGCCGTTACCTCGTCTTCTGAACATATGTTTACCAGACACGATGCGTTTATGACTTCATCAAGGTCAGATGCAGACTTTGGAAAGGCAGTTCTGCAGCCCTGTTTAAATAGACTGTGAGTCCCACCTCGTAGGAGTATTGCTTGTGAGTCACCTGAGTAGAATTCATGTCCGCCACCACTCAAAGAATTAAAAACAGTTACTTACCTGTACTAAAACTGTTGAGGTTCGAGGTGTGGGTGCAGATGTGTATTCCATGACCCATTCTCTGTCCCCTCCAGTTTTGACTTCTGGTGTGAAGGAACTGAGGGGGTTGGGGCAGCACAGCCCTTAAAAAGTCAGGGGAGGGGCTATGAGGACTGGAGGGCATGAATGTCGCCCCGACAGATACTGCTAAGCAAAGTTCTCTGACTATGGCGTGCTGTGTGCACATGCACCTGAGTGGAATACACATCTGCACCCAAATCTCGAAGAACTAACAGTTCAGTGCAGGTAAATAACTGGTTTTTGTGTTCACCGACAGTGCTGTGGGTTTTAGTTCTTCATTCCCTGGTCTGTCTGAAAGTTTGTGTGACTGAAGTCTAAGGCAGTTAGAGGCTTTCCGGTGCAATATGAAGGTGTAAGAAAGGCAGAAGTATCTCAGCAAGAGGACTGGTGAGAGAACTTGAAGGAACAGAATAGGCCCCATTCAGAATCGGCAGCTGAACATCCTTTCATGTCCATGTTTCTAGAATTGCAGGAGTCTCACTAGAGTGAGACTGATGTAGTGAGAAATCTGAGGATATAGAAGGAAACACTTAGGAAGCTAGAAAATGAAATTACAGGCATGGCATTGTGTACTGCTATGTCTTTAGAGAATTAAGAGCTGATCTCTTTCCTCACACTCTGAAGGAGACTGGAATTTTTGGAACTGTACTGTACTTGAATTAACCAGGGGAATTTACACTCATTTGTACTGTGTGTATGTCTGAACAAAAACGGGTTTATTCCAAGATAGAAAGATTAAACACAATGTATTCTAGATCTCTGTAGGTGCCACTGATTAATGTTTACACTTTTTTTTTCAGTCATTCAAGTTCATTTTAAGGTGATTCATTCCTTGTCTGGACATTTGTATTTAATTAACAAAGAATAGATGGGTGCTACAAGCTGCTAAATTTCAAACAGAGCAGAAACTGGTTGCAAATTGGTTGCAACTAGTAAGATCTGTTGCGGGAGCCTTTTTAAAAAAAAAAAAAAAAAAAGCAAATGATGGCAAATAATAATAATACAGCTCATCCTGTAGGGAAGTAAGTTTTAGGTAGCTATTCCCAATATGATGACTCTGACCACAATTAATTCTCTGAAATGTTTAAGTTCTGTGAATGGTTTTGAGGATTGGGGCAGGTCTACACTATGCTAAGCCCAGGGGAGTGAGCCCTCCTGTTGGCTTAATAACTCCACCTGCATGAGAGGCAGTCAAGGGGAGAAGCCCTCCCACCGACATAGTGCTGTCTACACAAGGGGTTAGGGTCAGTATAACTATATCACTCAGCGGTGTGGATTTTTCACACCCTGAGTGACGTAGTTATTCCGTTGTAAGTATGTAGTGTAGACTGGGGCTCAGTGTCCTGAATTTTAGGATTTTCTGGATTTCTGAGAGTGCCAGTCCACAAACTCACTGGATACGTCTCACAATAACTATATTATAACTCACAAATGACCACTGTTCAACAGTGAGAAAGATCAGGGAGAAAAAATTCGTAGCCAATTATGTTTACTTCCTAATAAATTTCACAATATAACAAATGCAACAACATCTTTCCTTGAGGTATAAACCTTTAAAGAAAATACCATGACCCTAAAATATTGAAAAACTTCATAGGAAAATCAAATTTTTAAATAGTAAGTATTTTAAATTATCATCCACTTGAAACAAGAGGCATCTATGTGTAGAGAAGAACAGATTGTATGTGTGTTCATGTGCACTGCTTTCCCAGGTTAACTGGGCTGACACAACCTTATTACTGCACTGTACAGTGCCAGACTGTTTGTGCTTAATAAGGACCTGAACCAACTCTCATTATAGTCAATAGAAAGACTCTCATTGACTGCAGTAGTTCTTGGATCAAGTCCCTAAATAAACACTAATAATAAATTGACATCAAGTAGCTAGCTTTTGTGTCAAGAGGCCACCTCCCACCTTATCTCTCCATGGCTTTCCTCTGGCTGGTCTGGCATTCAGCTAGTGTAGAAGACTGCACATCCAATCTCTTGCTTTCGAGTCTGGATTTCATGATCCACTGTTCAGTTTATGAACCCTGTGGCTCATATCCTGTTCTAGATCTGTTTCCAGCTCCAGCTGATTTTACTATGATTCATGAACAGATGGATGAAGTGGTGTTTATGAGAGTCATGGTCATATAGGGCCATGTCATGAACTTATTCTACCCATACATCTTCCAATGAAATCAACAGCAGCTGCATGTGTGGCTCATGTGCATGATATGGGCCTATATTTTTTCAGTTTACCCAGGAACCTGGCATGCACCACTTCATTCTGTTTGTAGTCAGGGTGTTCACAAAAACCCTGAAAGAAATGAACATGCTGCCATAGATTTGTCTAACCAAGACTGCACCTGAAAACTGGGTTGGCATCAAAGGCAGCGGTATTGACAATCACCACTAGAATATTCTGCTGCACAGGTAAGGCCCTGTGTATTCTGTGGCAGGCTGGACCTATATTCTGCAGCAAGGTCCCCTGGTTTCTATAGCACCTAGGTGCTGACTTCTGCAGAAAACTGGGAACTATTCTAAAGGAGCCAGATATTACAGTGATGGGGACCACATACACACCTAGCGAGATAAACAGAAATTCAGTGGTAGATTCATATAAAACCCAAATGGAGATTTTTATTGAATGAAATGTTAAAAGGCATGACACAATAGTATAGTATTCCTTGTACGCTAATTTTGCTATTCACTATATTTTATGCAGCTCACAAATTTTCAATGCTTTTTATGACGACACTGTGTATCTGCATTGTGAAAGCTGTCCACGGGCGGAGATGGAGGCTTTGGCAAAGTAGGAACATTTGGCTTTAGGAAGATGTGCAAGGAGGTTTGGGGGTTTGGCATTCAGAAGACAGTGTGCACTGTCACATAGCACACCTGGGCTTAGGCGAGGGACATCTGATTGCATCTGAAATTCTCTTTAAGACTTTCTTATGCTTAAAAACTTATCCAAGATTTTGTACTGAATCAGTTGTAAGATGAGGCCAGGATCACAGACTATAAAGAAATCTAAAATGTGTTCCACCAGAAACTGTATGCTAGCTAGTTCCTAAATTGCTTTCCAAAGTATTGCACAACCATTTGCTAAAATTTGGTTTTATGAATCATTAAGATATTCCTGTCAGACTACTGGGAAGCAGCAGTAATGATTCACTTTATGGAAGGCCATTCTTTTAGCTATAAGGAAGATGTATGGATGGCACCTTTGCAGAATGACAAGATGTATCTTATAAGTGCCCTTAACATATTTTAAGACTATTATCAGGTTTCCCCCTCTGACTTTTCTCAAGACTAAACATGTCCAGTTTTTTTAACCTTTCCTCATAAATCAGGTTTTCAAAACCTTTTATCATTTTTGTTGTGCTCCCCTGGACTCTCTCCAATTTGTCCACATCTTTGCTCAAGTGTGGCACACAGAATTGGACACAATACATCAGCTGCGGCCTCACCAGTACTGAGTAGAATGGGACAGTCACCTACCATCTCTTACATACAAAACTCCTCTCAATACACCCCAGAATGACATTAGCCTTTTTTCGCAACTGCATCACATTCATGACTCATATTTCAATTTGTGATCCATTATAACCCCCCAACTCTTTTCTGCAGTACTACTGCCTAGACCAGGGATCGGCAACCTTTGGCGCGTGACCCGTCTGAGAAATCCACTGGAGGGATGGGATGGTTTGTTTACCTGCAGCGTCCACAGGTTCAGCCGATCGCAGTTCGCACTGGCTGTGGTTCACTGTTCCAGGCCAATGGGAGCTGTGGGAAGTGGTGCGAGCCAAGGGATGTGCTAGCTGCCACTTCCCACAGCTCCCAAATACACCCCTTAAGCAGAGCCGGATTAAGACCTTTAGAGGCCCTAAGCACTGAAAAGATTATGGTGCCCCCCCATATGTAATTCAAAATAAAAACAATACTATACCGTAAAATAAAATTTTATTTTTCAAAATGACACAAAACGTACATGTATGCTGAAATTAAAATAGCTTCTTTCTCGATTTTCTGATTGCAAAATTCTGGATAAGTTCATCGAAGCTGACTCGACGAAGCATGTCCATTTCTATACACCATAGGGAAAGTGAATCAAGTCTGTCCTGACACATTGTTGTTCTCTGAGGATTTTTTATTCTTTTCAGCTGAGAAAAAGTGTGTTCTGCGGAGCAGTTAGTAATCATCAACGTTAGAAAAATACGTAGCGCGATCTCTACATTTGGAAATACACATTGTAGTCCGTCTTTCAATATTGTGTCATGAAGATCAATGTGACTGAATTTCATTTTTCTTGTTTCATTGAACTTTGTGCGCATATAACAGTGGAACTGCTGTACTTCTCCACAGAGATTCATGTTCAAGTCAACAGGGTATGAGTCAACTAGCTTTTGGGAACCTTGTGAATATTGTTCATCAGATAAGTCCATGTCGTTCAGAAAAGAAAATCTACTTGATACTTCTTTGTACACTTCACCTCTCCTCTTCATATGAGCTTCAAGTGTATCAATTATAGCGTAGTAAGTAGTACGCAAAATTTGTCTCTAGGATTCAGTGCTGTTTCTGTTGCCCTGCTATCATTTGCTTGTTTTGTCCTGATTTGCTTGCGGGACTGGGCTTCTTTGTAGTTAGTATCAGGCAAGATATCTTTCGATATGTCTTCAAATCTTTCAAAATCATTCCTCAAAATGTGTAAGTGGTCTGCTAATGATTGACAGAGGTCTGCACATGTTTTCAAATCCAATTCTTTTTCTTGGAGAGCTTGACTTGTGTGGTAAAAGTGTTGTAAAATTTCATTCCACATGGTCAAAGTGAATAGAAACTCTAGTTCTTGCATCTTGTTTGAAATGTTTTCTGCCTCTCGTATAGTTTCTCCCTTTTGTGATTGATCTTCAGCGATACTTTCTAATGCATCCACAATCTTTGAGTAGGACTCCAGAATTGCACATATTGCCACTGCATGTGCCTCCCAGTGAGTATTAGAGATTTCAACACACGATCATTGCCCAAATATGTTTTAAGAACTGCCCATCGGTGTGTTGAGGCAGAGAAAAAAGTATAAAGTAACTGGACTGTTGGGAAAAAACTTACTGCCACTAGACAACAATCAACAGCACTGCGGCCAACAAGACTGAGAGAGTGTGCAGCACATGGTATGAATATGGCATATTTGTTCTGTTCTAAAAGCTTCTTCTGCATTCCTTGATAACGCCCTGACATGTTGGCAGCATTGTCATAAGATTGACCTCTACACTTTGAGAAATCTATTTTGCAAACTTGGCACAGATAATGCAGTACTTGATTTGCCATTTCTTCACCAGTGTGGCTTTTCAAATTGAGGAATGTTATAAATTGTTCAACTGGTTTTCCATCTGTGGGAGACACATATCTCTGTACAACACTCAATTAAAACAGTATTCCGCCAGTCACTAAATCCATCTGCAGCAAACTGGGATGTTGAAGGTTTATATGCAAAAAGTTTTTTGCAAACAAAACAGTACACAGACCCTGTTGATGGTGAATACAGTAGCCATTCTCGAGTGTAAAAAGAAAAGGAGTACTTGTGGCACCTTAGAGACTAACCAATTTATTTGAGCATAAGCTTTCGTGAGCTACAGCTCACTTCATCGGATGCATACTGTGGAAACTGCAGAAGACATTATATACACAGAGACCATGAAACAATACCTCCTCCCACCCCACTCTCCTGCTGGTAATAGCTTATCTAAAGTGATCACTCTCCTTACAATGTGTATGATAATCTCGAGTGTATTTCTCACTATTTGCTTTCATGCTGAAACATATTTTTTGTGGACAATATCTTGTTTGTTTGCCATTGGTAAAAGTCTGACGTGATTTCTCAAATGGCCCAGTGTGGTGTTGAGTCATTTTGGTCCACGATCTATCCAGTAAGCTACATCATCAGTACTGAAATCAACCCACATACCAGGATCTTTTCTCCTATTATTTACAGCATGAGCATGTTCAGTCTCTGACACATCCACACCTTCTAGAACAATGTCTGTTTTACCACCAGGAGCAGGATGATCAGTTGCAGTCTCTGACACATCCACATGTTCTGGAATGGTGTTTGTTTCACCAATGGAAGAAGGGTCAGTCTCTGAAACAACTACAGGTTTTGGAATGATGTCTGTGCTACTGAGAGAAGATGTTGCTTCTGATGGATTCGCTTTGAAAAATGATGTCAGCTTTGAAGATTTTGGAAAATTTCACTAGTTTTTTGTTTCTTTTCTTCCACCAGTTTATGTTTCTGTGCTACACTCAGATGGTTACGTTTCATCCTGCCCCTGATCTCAGTTATCTGAGCTTAAAAAAAAAATTACACAACGTACACTATTTTTATATATATATATATATATATATATATATATATGAAAAAAAACCAAATCAAGTACGTATAACTCAGAAGACTATATCAATAATAAAACATACATTTATTGCAATACATGACAGGATCTGATTTCCTCGCATTATTTTGATCTACGTTAGTAGGACGCCCCCCTGGTTTAGGTGGGGATAAGTAATAAAAAGAGAACAGAAAAATGGGTGAAGAGTGCGTAGTGGAGTGTAAGGAAGTCTAACAAAGTTCTGATTTTTCCCATGATGACTACTTCGATGCTTTTTTTGAAATATCAAATATCAAATTTTTTCCAAAAAAAACCTCATTTTTTTTTTTGGTGCTCCCTGCTTTGCTGGTGCCCTAAGCACATGCTTAGTCTGCCTATTGGGTAATCCAGCCCTGCCCTTAAGCTTTGTAAGATAAATTCTGGAATGCCACATTAGCAGGGACACATACAATTGTTTGCCTGTAATATATAACATTCATTTCTCTAACATTGTTTAGGATATATAATTTGACTAACACAATTGATTACACAGTTTTCCAGCAGAGGCACAGCATGCTGGCAGACCCAGTAAAAGAGGTAACATTGCAATGGCTGCTACAGAGCTTGTGCAACTGCACATAACTCCCACACCTGCCCTGAGAGTCAGAGGAAATGCAGCATAGGGGCAGAGCTGTTCTTGACCTGCTGCTCACAAACCAGGAAGAATTAGTAGGGGAAGCAAAAGTGGATGGCAGCCTGGGAGGCAGTGACCATGAGATGGTTGAGTTCAGGATCCTGACACAAGGAAGAAAGGAGAGCAGCAGAATACGGACCCTGGACTTCAGAAAAGCAGACTTTGACTCCCTCAGGGAACTGATGGGCAGGATCCCCTGGGAGAATAACATGAGGGGCAAAGGAGTCCAGGAGAGCTGGCTGTATTTTAAAGAATCCTTATTGAGATTATAGGAACAAACCAGCCTGATGTGTAGAAAGAATAGTAAATATGGCAGGCGACCAGCTTGGCTTAACAGTGAAATCCTTTCTGATCTTAAACACAAAAAAGAATCTTACAAGAAGTGGAAGATTGGACAAATAACCAGGGAGGAGTATAAAAATATTGCTCAGGCATGCAGGAGTGAAATCAGGAAGGCCAAAATCACACTTGCAGTTGCAGCTAGCAAGAGATGTTAAGAGTAACAAGAAGGGTTTCTTCAGGTATGGTAGCAACAAGAAGAAAGTCAAGGAAAGTGTGGGCCCCTTACTGAATGAGGGAGGCAACCTAGTGACAGAGGATGTGGAAAAAGCTAATGTACTCAATGCTTTTTTTGCCTCTGTCTTCACAAACAAGGTCAGCTCCCAGACTACTGCACTGGGCAGCACAGCATGGCGAGGAGGTGACCAGCCCTCTGTGGAGAAAGAAGTGGTTCGGGATTATTTAGAAAAGCTGGACGAGCACAAGTCAATGGGGCTGGATGCGCTGCATCCGAGAGTGCTAAAGGAGTTGGCGGATGTGATTGCAGAGCCATTGGCCATTATTTTTGAAAACTCTTGGCAATTGGCGGAGGTCCCGGACGACTGAAAAAAGGCTAATGTAGTGCCCATCTTTAAAAAAGGGAAGGAGGAGGATCCAGGGAACTACAGGCCAGTCAGCCTCACCTCAGTCCCTGGAAAAATCATGGAGCAGGTCCTCAAGGAATCAATTCTGAAGCACTTGGAGGAGAGGAAAGTGATCAGGAACAGTCAGCATGGATTCACCAAGGGCAAGTCATGCCTGACTAATCTAATTGCCTTCTATGACGAGATAACTGGCTCTGTGGATGAGGGGAAAGCAGTGGACATGTTATTCCTTGACTTTAGCAAAGCTTTTGACACGGTCTCCCATAGTATTCTTGCCAGTAAGTTAAAGAAGTATGGGCTCGATGAATGGACTATAAGGTGGATAGAAAGCTGGCTAGATCGTCGGGCTCAGCGGGTAGTGATCAATGGCTCCATGTCTAGTTGGCAGATGGTATCAAGCGGAGTGCCCCAAGGGTCGGTCCTGGAGCCAGTTTTGTTCAATATCTTCCTTAATGATCTGGAGGATGGCGTGGATTGCACCCTCAGCAAGTTTGCAGATGACACTAAACTAGGAGGAGTGGTAGATACGCTGGAGAGTAGGGATAGGATACAGAGGGACCTAGACAAATTAGAGGATTGGGCCAAAAGAAATCTGATGAGGTTCAACAAAGACAAGTGCAGAGTCCTGCACTTAGGACAGAAGAGTCCCGTGCACCTCTACAGACTAGGGACCGAATGGTTAGGCAGCAGTTCTGCAGAAAAGGACCTAGGAGGAGAAGTTGAATATGAGTCAACAGTGTGCCCTTGTTGCTAAGAAGGCTAATGGCATTTTGGGCTGTATATCATAGAATCATAGAATATCAGGGTTGGAAGGGACCTCAGGAGGTCATCTAGTCCAACCCCCCCGCTCAAAGCAGGACCAATCCCCAACTAAATCATCCCAGCCAAGGCTTTGCCAAGCCTGACCTTAAAAACCGCAAAGGAAGGAGATTCTACCACCTCCCTAGGTAACGCATTCCAGTGCTTCACCACCCTCCTAGTGAAAAAGTTTTTCCTAAATCCAACCTAAACCTCCCCCACTGCAACTTGAGACCATTACTCCTTGTTCTGTCATCAGCTACCACTGAGAACAGTCTAGATCCATCCTCTTGGGACCCCCCCCTTTCAGGTAGTTGAAAGCATCTATCAAATCCCCCCTCATTCTTCTCTCCCGCAGGCTAAACAATTCCAGTTCCCTCAGCCTCTCCTCATAAGTCATGTGTTCGAGTCCCCTAATCATTTTTGTTGCCCTCCGCTGGACTCTCTCCAATTTTTCCACATCCTTCTTGCAGTGTGGGGCCCAAAACTGGACACAGTACTCCAGATGAGGCCTCACCAATGTCAAATAGAGGGGAACGATCACATCCCTCGATCTGCTGGCAATGCCCCTACATATACATCCCAAAATGCCATTGGCCTTCTTGGCAACAAGCGTACACTGTTGACTCATATCCAGCTTCTCGTCCACTGTAACCCCTAGGTCCTTTTCTGCAGAACTGCTGCCGAGCCATTCGGTCCCTAGTCTGTAGCGGTGCATGGGATTCTTCCGTCCTAAGTGTATAAGTAGGAGCATTGCCAGCAGATCGAGGGACGTGATCATTCCCCTCTATTTGACATTGGTGAGGTCTCATCTGGAGTACTGTGTCCAGTTTTGGGCCCCACACTACAAGAAGGACGTGGAAAAATTGGAAAGCGTCCAGCAGAGGGCAACAAAAATGATTAGGGGACTGGAGCACATGACTTATGAGGAGAGGTTGAGGGAACTGGGCTTATTTAGTCTGGAGAAGAGAAGAATGAGGGGGGATTTGATAGTAGCCTTCAACTGCCTGCAGGGGGTTCCAAAGAGGATGGTTCTAGACTGTTCTCAGTGGTACCAGATGACAGAACAAGGAGTAATGGTCTCAAGTTGCAGTGAGGGAGGTTTAGGTTGGATATTAGGAAAAACTTTTTCACTGGGAGGGTGCTGAAGCACTGGAATGCGTTACCTAGGGAGGTGGTAGAATCTCCTTCCTTTGCGGTTTTTAAGGTCAGGCTTGACAAAGCCCTGGCTGGGATGATTTAGTTGGGGCAGGGGGTTGGATGAGATGACCTCCTGAGGTCCCTTCCAACCCTGATATTCTATGATGAAATCTTTGGTCTCCTGTGGCACACTTCCTGCTGGGGGCAGGAAAAAAAAAGCCCAGGACAGTTTCAGGCTGACACCAGTCTGCTCATCAGTGAACACTACATCTGTGACCCATTCACCTCATTCCTATTCATATAAGCTCTAGTGATGTGATAGGGAATCCAGGAGTCCTCCCCTATAAATATAAACCCACCGGAGCTCATGGGGAACACTCACCTTGGCACTCACCCCCATGGCCTTTTACTTATTACCCCTATGCAGTCTTAGCCTTACTGGGCCATTTGGGGTATGCAACTGGCCAGGAAGCCTGCCTCTATTACATTGCCCCCCTAGTTAATCTCCTTCCCCTTGAAAACATTGTAGCTCTGCTCAAGAGAGGCAGCTTGTACAGTCCCACAGACTGTGCCCGGAGGAACAGGAGAGGGTAGCTGAACACCTGCAGGAAATGGAATAGCATTGGATCCCAGCAGACGAGAGAGAGAGAGAGAGGTGCTCTCCACTTCTAGTCAGCTAGATTATTTACAAATATTTCAATAACTTTTGTGCCCCATGGCACACACCTTAGCAATCCCTGTGGAGGCAGTGCAAGAAAAATCCCATAAGTTTCTGAGCATTCTGCGCTCCTCCATGTCTGAAAGACTTGCCTTGCCCATTACCGAGGGGCTACCAGAACCAGTAAAAAATTGGTGACAGCCCCAGCATCTGTAGCACCCATGTCTAAACAACTCGATTTGTTTGGCAGAGAGATTTATTCACCATCATGTCAGCAGATTCATATCTCAAATTACTGGGTGTTTCTGTCAGAATATGATTCCCTCCATGGGAAAAGGTGTCACAGTTTATAGAGAAGCTCCTTTCAGTAAATGGAGAGGAACACAGTTTTCACAGGTGAAAATGTTGACATGAGGTGCAATGCAGCTGGGAATCAGGGCCATGGTGAATAGTGTTTATAAACTGTAAGGCCTGGCTCTGGAAAATGTTAGGGTATTTCCATGGTACAATAAGGAGTTTCTGAAGGGTTATTATTTCTAAAAGAGGAAAGCAGGGGCAGTGAAGAAATGAGCTGGAGTGGAAGCAGTGCAAGGGAGGAGGAATAGGAATAGGGTCTTAATCAATTTATGTAACACTCTAGACCACGTGCTATGTACTGGTTGATACAATCCTGAAATACCAGGAACAATCAAGGAGTCAAGTAGAATCTCACAGACACCGAGCAATTGTCTGGGATCTGTGTATTTCATAGCTCTGTACTGTAGCTGCATGCTCCTTCTTTCCCAAGGGGCTCTTGACAATTCAAAATGATACTTGTAACAGGACTCTCTGATGGGAAACTCAGCAGGATCCTTTCCACAAGCCACAGTCCAAAGGAGCCTTGGATCTAGCAATTCCAAATCCTCCCTGGATTTGTCCAGCTCTGTAATTAAACATGTGCACCCCTCAACCTCTAGCCCTACACAAACAGCAAAGCACTCTGCATTAAACTCTTTTCCACTAGAGCCTTGTAGAACAATTCCCTTTATCCAACCCCCTCTCCCCTGCAGATAAGCAAAGGTAAATTTCTTGACAGAGCAGGAAAGAGTGAATTCTTTAGCTGAGACTGAGCTAATGCCTATCTCAAACTTGATCACATGTGATCAGTGTCTGATGTTGTGAGAGATTACATTCTCCAGGTTCATTCAGTGGTGACATGGATTATACCCTGGTATCTGAGGTGTAAATTGCTTTGTGCCAAGACCACCCATTTAATCCAAATGATCTTCAGATGGTTTTCTTTGCACAATGCCCTGAAACCTGGAAAGGAAAGGTGCATTCTGAGACAGGAAATTACTGGACTCTCCTTTGGTCTAAACAGTACCCCCCCAAACCTTTCTCCATGGTTATTTGAAAGATAGCACACAGCAAATATCAATCACTGCTAGTCAACTGAACTAGAAAATGACTAAACTGAGGGACTAGCTGTGTGATGTTTATTATGAATAGTTTGCATTAGAAGCTGTGTATTTTATTTTTAGCCTCATATAGGTGAAGATCTTTTTTTAGCATTACCCACTTATACCTTGAATTCACTGCAGTTGGGGACTTAAAATAGCTACAGTAATAACATTTTGAATATTCTTATTGTAATCTCTTGCTTGAGGGGCTAATGCTGCTAAACATGGAAAGTTTTGTCGAGCACTGTGTTTAACGAAGGATGATGTACAAGAAAAGAATCAGAGTAACAATACCATTATCACAAATTACAAACCACTTCAGAATCATGTTTGACAGTAAATTATAGACTGCAACTTCCTTACTGCAGCTGTGAGTTGTTTGCTGCTTGAATGTGCAACCCTAAATTACTGGGCAGTGAGAAAGATGGGAAATGTAAGTTGAATGCATGCCCTATATCTGGAGGGTTTATCTTGCTTGCCAACTGACCATCCTCTCCTCGTTGAAATTCCTCTTTAATTCACATCTTCCACAAAGGCTTTCATTGCTAATCCAACATTTAAAGATATTTTATTATAAAATAAAAAAAATTAAAAGGTTTCAAAAGTAAAATGAAATCTATGAAGCAAATAGCTTTTACATTCTGTTCTCCATGGGAACCTGCATACTCAAAGGGAATTATCCCCTCGTTTCATATATCATTATCCTCCCCACTCATGCTCAGCCTTGGTCGTTATCTTTTCACGGCTTGATTTGCAGAGGTACTCAACATTCACAGCTCCCATTGGAGCCAATGAAAAGAAGTGGCAGCTGCAGGAATTACCTCTAGAAATCCGGACACTTACTAAAGTAGCTTGAGAGGTGGATGCCTAGCTTTTGGCATCCAACTTTGCAAATTTCAGCCAAGGATTTTACATTTCTGCAGGGCAGATTTTGGAAGCACTAAGGGAGTGCCTGAACAACGAGGAGTAAGGGAAAGGCAACAAAGTGGAATTATAAATTGTGCAAGGAACAATGGCCAGAATTTTTCAGAGTGTAGGGGTAAAATCTTTGTACTATTGAAATTAATAGAAAAATTTCCCATTTGACTTCAATAAGGCCAGGATTTCATCTTAGATGCCCAAATCCTGTTGAACTCCAGTAGAGGTTTGGCACCTAACTCCATTTGAAAATCCCAGCCACTGGCCTCAGTCCTTGATTGTGCTGTACCTGGTTCATATCACTTTCCTGGTGCAAAGCAACCCTAAAACTGGCACTGTTAGCCACAGGGCATTAACTGCTGTGGAAGGGGATCCACCATTTCATAGACTTGATGTAATGGCTCCTACAGATCTAAGTGTGGCTAGGACTTCTTTGCATTCCATGAGTCTTGGCTGAAGATTTCTTTAATTTACACTGGGGATAGGGTGACTAGACAGCAAATGTGAAAAATCGGGACAGGGGTGGGGAGTAATAGGAGCCTATATAAGAAAAAGACCCTAAAATCGGGACATCTGGTCACCCTAACTAGGGATGAACCCGTATGTGTCTGGCTCAGGATCTGGGGCGTGCAAGGGTGGGGCTTACAGCTACTTGACTTCCGCCCTCCTAAATTGTGCTCTGCACTCCTGGGCAACAGCTAAAGGTCAGGGCCGTTTAGTGCACACTTCTGGCTGTTTGTCACATTGAACTAAATATAGCAGCATAATAATAACAAAGATCATAAGGAAGAATAGAGCAAAGAAATAATGAAGAACCACTACTAATACAAGGAAGAAAGAGGGAGACACTTCTGAAATGAATCAGTGAGTTAAAATTTTATAAGAAAAACTGAGAAAGAAATGAGAAATTACTCAGTTCTTCAAGCATTGAAGGAGTCATACAGGCAGAAGGAGTAGGATAGAGAGCAGATTTAATGACAGGCCAGGAAGGAAAGGCACACAATGGTGTTGGGTTTTTTTTTTTTTTTTGGCCTACTGATTACCAGAATCATAATATCTGGGTGCTCTGATTTTAGAAGTGAGGACGGCAGATGTACCACAGACAAGTTGATGATTTCTAGGACGGGAAACAGAAGTGCTCAAGGGCCTCAGAATCACAACAGAATAGTTGATGAAGAAATAAGGGTTCCTACGAAATCCTCAGAGAACCCAGGTCAAGCCAGTTGTTCTGCTGAGTGCTGAAAATGGTTGCAAAGGAGGAGAGGAAATTCGGATTGAAGTACAGCATCTAACAACTCATTAAGCCTCAGCACAAGAAGGCAGTGAATGTTACATTCAGATTTAAGAAAGGATTTATGGAAAATCTAGGATCTAGTGTGACATTTTTTGGGAAATTGCTTGCAAGAGCCTGTCTCATTTATTAAAATGTACTGATTTATAACCTACCATTGCTTGTGGCTCAGGTGTCTTGCCTGGTCCCTCTTTCTCTTGTTGGCAGTTAAACTGGTCATATCTAGTGTCAGCTAACAGAACAAGATAAATTTCATGAAAATGCAAAAGGTAATGCAGGCCTTAAAAATCTGATGGGGTTAGTGCAAGGCTCAGTCCTTAGCATTCAGCACTGCCACACACGAGAGCTGGGCTTGGTCTCTAACTCCTCGGACTGGGGAAGCTGGCAGCATTGTCAGTCTTGTTTGGGCGAGAGCACCTTGTGTCACTCTGCAATGAGCTCTGTGACTGGTGTCGGAGCAGTACTGATGGGACTGACGGGGGGAGTCCCATCCAGTCCTTGATCAAGGGTGATGGAATTAACAGAAGGCCTTGAGGGAAGGAGGAGTTCTCTGTTGAGGACAAAAATAGGTATTGAAGGGGAAAGGTAATTAGGCAGCTAAGCTGGCAGGAATAAATTGGGTCTGTATAGAGCTTTCTTGGAAAACTTTCAAAGGCTTTTAAAGCAATTATTATGAACCATCCTGCTGGCTGTGAGAATCCCCTTTGGAAATCATCTCCCACTTGCGCTTTTATAAATATAATTTACCTTTCTAATGTGAGTTTTGAACTCATGAAAGGTGCTGGCTTGACAGCTCTGGAGAGTGAGGTTTTCTTTTTGGAACAGATGTACCCCAGGCAACAGCAGTATTGGCATCCCCTCACTGCCCTGCCTGTTTGCTCAATCCTGGCTTGAAGAGACCACAGCTAGGGGTGAAAGGGCAATTCCTCATCAGGGCTTGCCTAGCCCTTGGTCTCTCTGCTGATACTGTCAACAAGGTTTAAAATAGTGTCATTTGTCATGGTGTTTTCTGATGCTGATACCTGTCCACAAGGAACCATGCTGAGACCTAAGGTTAAGTTTTCAGAGACAGCAAGGAAAGATAATAAGTGGGAACAGGAATGGTTATACATATAAAACAAAACATAAAACACAATCCTAGTTCTACTCTTATTAATGGTGATCCTTCCTATTAATAAAGGAGATTTTCTCCCAGGGAATCAGTCTTTGACAGAGCAGCTGGTTTTCAGTCAAATCCAGGATCCAAGTATTCATAAATACCCCACACTCATCAAGGGGTTTCCTCAATCAATGGCTACCAAAATGGCTTTTTTTACTTCTCCTTATAGTTCCCCAAAATTGTTTTGTTCCCAAAGTCAGGATCCCCCCCCCCCACCCTTGGTTCCCTTCATGGTGTG
This sequence comes from Natator depressus, assembly GCF_965152275.1. Lineage (NCBI taxonomy): Eukaryota > Metazoa > Chordata > Testudines > Cheloniidae > Natator > Natator depressus. Next base: position 44,376,609 of record NC_134234.1, read on the forward strand.
GCAGCTCCAAATTGACTTCTTATCCTCATGTTGATTTAGACTCTAAATGTAGCTCCCATTGTGTTTGGTTTACAATGCTTATTTTACATCAGAGACTGATAGATGAGCAGACATGCTTTGTTTGTCAGAAAAAGCTGTTTGTCAATACTGCCTTATTACATTGTTTAAAACATCTTTTTAGTGGTACCCACAATTCTTTAAATATTGGTGCATACATTTCAAAACTATATCAATGACAAGCATGACACCAGCTTTCATTCGATACTTTACAAGACAATATTTATGGATAAATACCATGAACACAGTGTGTTCGGTGCAGTGAGTTTGTCAGGCCTGTTAGGAGTTGCTGACACAGAGTAGTGAGCCCTTCGCCATCTGGCAGCAGTGGGCCCCTGTGGCATAACCAGCAATTCAGATCCTAATTCAGGAAGCACCCCGATTTAGGACAGCATTTACGTATGTGCTTAACTGTAATTCCAGGCAGTGCTGCATGAGATGGAGGAGGCAATCCAGAGCTATCTGCTAATACCCATTCCGATCAGGAGTCCAGGGCCTCTGACCAGACCTTCCAATAAAGGAAGAGGTACCCCCAAACCTTTGAAATGTCAGCAGGCAAAGATTTGTCAACTAGGAACTTTACTCCCAAAGTAGCTGAAGACACAGGAAAATGGAGGCACCCCAACCCTCTGAACAAGATGGCTGCTGCAGAGAGCACTGTGTCTATGATGGCCCTTCTGGAGAAAACTGTTGCAGATACAGTTGATATCCAGGTCACAATACAAGTGACTTTTAACTCCTCTTGGCAAGCACTTACATATTCTCTGCAGAAGGGAGAATATCATCAGTGGAGTATCAGGTACAAGGGCTCTTTGCCCAGGTGCAGAGAAGCTGCATAAACTTATCTTCTCTTAAATCTAAAGTGGCAGACCTCGAGGGAAGGTCTTGCTGAAATTTGAGAATTATGGGAGTACCTGAAGGAGCAGAAAAAGGCAGTCCCCAGCTCCTCTCAGAGTTGCTCGACCTGATAGATGATTTGAAATTTGAGTTAGAGAGAGCTCATTTGTCCCTGGCTCCTAAGTTGGTCTCAAATGCCAAACCTTGTGCTTTGGTTGTCAAATTTCTCAGATTTACTGTAAAAGAAGAAAAAATTGTGCAGCGGGCTTGTGGGAAAAAAAGAATTGTGTTGGGAGATGCCATAAAATAAGATAATGATTTTTCAAAATTTTGCAAAAGATGAGGTTGAATGGTGATCAGCCTTTAGAAGAGCAAGGGAACTTACCAAGCTGGGATGCTGGAACAATTTGTATAGTGGGGTTGTTGAAAGCCATTGAACCAAACTGTAAACCCTGGATATGATGGAAACCAGAGGGTGTGGCATCATCCCCAGCACCCCTAGTTCCAGCACCTATGTTACCAAGGGCTCAACTATTTTTTATAAAATTTCCAACTCAGTTTCAGGAAGAACAGCTGTACCAAAAGCCCCAGGAAGCAGAATGGTTTTTAACATTTTTTTAAATAGCCTACAGCAGCGGCTCTCAGACTATGGGGCACGCTGCCCAAGGGAGGTGCGAGTGTGTGCTCTTTTTTAATTAAGAGTTCTGGCCCTCTGCCACGGGTGGCTGGGGCTCATGCAGAAGGGCCTCCCTGGGGCTGCCTCTCTGGGGCTGACAGCTGGAGCCCCGCTGCCCAGGCTCGGGCTTTCCTTCTCCCCCCAATCCCTTATTGGGATGGGAGGACTCCAGGTGTCAGCCGCGAGGCGGCAGGGCTCAGCTGTCAGCCCCAGGGAGGCAGCAGTAGCACAGAAATAAGGGTGGCAATAGGGCACGAAGTCTGCTGTGAACACTGATATTGACAAATATCACTTTTCACATTTCAGAGTAGCAGCCGTGTTAGTCTATATTCGCAAAAAGAAAAGGAGGACTTGTGGCACCTCAGGACTTGTGGCACCTTTATTTGAGCATAAGCTTTCGTGAGCTACAGCTCACTTGCCACCCTTACTTCTGTGCTGCTGCTGGTGTGATGCTGCCTTCAGAGCTGGGCGCCTGGCCAGCAGCCACTGCTCTCCGCTCTGCCTTCAGAGCCAGGTAGCAGTATATGTACTTGGGGTGTGGGCGTAGACCCAGTGTCTTTTTATGTTTCCATAAAGAAAGCTGAGATATTTCAAATAATGAACTAATGCCAGCCTTCCATTCCATCAGACCTCTCTGCTTTTTCCCTCCCTCTTCCCCACCCACCCCTGAGCCCCTCCTGTGCCTTCCCTGGTTTGCCTATTTGTGTATAGTTTGTTTTTGATACTCCACCTTAACAAGAAATGGCTGTATAATATTGTCTGCTTTTGTATTGTATGGTCTTGCAGCTTTGAGATGTTGTGAAGTTGTGTAACTGCATGATGTTATTGGATATCCTGTGAAATGTGTGATATTTGATTATGTATGCAAGCTGTAAGTCGTTTACCTTTTTGTGTTTGTTTTTTTATCCAAATTAATAAAAAATTAATCACAAAAAAGTATGTGCTTAACTTTAAGCACATCCTGTTGACGCAAATGGGACTTAAGCCTATATTTAGGCTGTCCTGAATAAGGATGGATTGAAATGGGTACTTAAGTGTTTTCCTGAATCGGGGTCCTAGACATAAAAGTTTCTAAGCAGAATCCTTCTGCTGAAAGGAAAGCATCTGGAAAGCTGGCTTAACCAGCCATATGAAGATTGCTGTGTCTAAAGCCTATGAAGCAATTCTTACACAAATGTACTGCAGGCACCCTGGCACAGAGAGTGTGACTAGGGTGTATCTAAACCTAGCAATCTACTGTGCCAGATTAATACCTAGGCCATAGGCAGCTGAGTATAAATTAGAGCAGCCCTGAGGCTGCTCTGACATGCTGAGCCTGAGCTGGCCACAGGATAAGTGGGAAAATATATGTGCCTTAAAGCAATCTATGTGTCACCTCTGGTCTTGTGCAAACACAGCTTGGCCAGATCAGAGAATCTGAGTTTTATATCCCATTATCAATCTTTTGAGTTCTTCAGTCCTCTCTTTCTTTTTTGTGTATAATTTGATGCATTTTTGCAGGGGTGGAGGATCAGTGCAAATGCCAAGTAAATATATAATAGTTTAGCATATCATTATTCATTGTTGTGATGCCATTAAGCATTTATATCCACATCTCTGAGGCAAACGCCCCCCTCACCTCCAAACATTATATATGTAGAGTATAATTTAATTTGAGAAGCAGAATTTGCAACTGAATTCCATAAATGCTGTTAAAGTTTAGGGCTGCTTTAGGTTGATATGATTTTGCATTCCCAAGCTGTTTGTTTCCAAGCAACGCTACAGATTCTAGTATATGTTTACTTATCTCTAGTTAGCTGCTATACCACAAGAGCTTTCAAAAATAGCCATGCAACTGATAATAGCAGGCCCTACACACAAATCAAAATTATGACTTTGATTTAAAAGATGTAATATTTGTCCCCTTTCTGGATTCTGTTTAAAGCAATGGTGCCCAAACTTTTCCTTTCATGCCTCCCCTTACCAGTAATGGAATGTGTCCCCCTCTACCCCCCATGCTGGGAGTGGAGTCGCATCTGGGCCAGGGGCCGAGGTCTGGCCCCGGGGGCCACAGCTGGGGGCTGAGCCAGCGGTGGGGGTCGGGGGCTAGGGGCCAGGGGCTGAGCCGCAGCTGGGAGCAGAGCCATGGCCGGGGGCTGGAGGCACAGCTGAGGATTGAGCTGAGGCCAGCAGTGGGGGCCAAGCTGTGGCTGGGGGCCAGGAGTGGAGCCGGGGCTGCAGCTTGAGCCGTGGGCGGGGCCAGAGTGGACGTGGGAGCAGAATGGGGCTGGGCGGCGCTCCCTCCACACCCCCTGTGAGGGCTAGCCCAGGCCCTGCTGCGACCCCGGATTTTTCTCTGCACCCCCCATAGTGGGAGCACTGGTTTAAAAAGTGTTTTGGTGGATGTGCAGGGTTACTGAGGGGTGATTTAAGAGGAAGAGAAGTGGCCTATGCCGCAGTCAGTAACAACATGCAATGCTACAATATACCCTTTTAATTGAACGTGGAGCTTTGAAAGCTTTAATGTGAAATGCTGGCACTCTACTAAAGAATGACCATACAAAGGGCCAAATGCCACTTAAGTTACTAATGTAAAACTCCCTTAGTTTGTTGTGATGAATTCAAGATTATATAGCCATGTATATCATCTAACTTTCTGTAAACAAATTAGTATTTTTTTTATAAAACTCTCAAATGTCTTACAGTTAAGTACACTAAGGAAAATATAGATGACATCTCCTTGATATTTTGCTTATATACAAAACTACCCAGATACTGCAGAACTGATGAATCTTCTACTAAGAACAGAGCATTCTGAAGCAGATGATTGGCAGGATATATGCAGAGTGTTTTTAACCGCCTTTACACTAGGTTGGTCCCTTTGATAACATAATAGGAGAAATACAGTTCAGAAACCAATGCTTACCCATTTTGTGTTTCAGGGTATGGCTACACTGCAACATATGCCCACTCTTGAACCTGGGCTCAAACCTGACCCTCCTTGCATCTACACTGCAATTGTGCCAACCCAGGGTTTGGATCCAGGGTCCCAGAACCCTGGACGGTATGAGTTGGAGTCAAGCCAGGCCCCGATCCCTATTGCTTTGCACAGCCCCACGTGACTCGGGTCCCAGGTGTCATCCAGAAATATCCCACAATTCCATAGGACACCTACTTTAGTTCTCTTTATCCCAACAATCTGCAATTCACTCTATTGAAAACAAGCCACTGCCTGCACTCCTTGGTGAATGGCAGCAGCTCAGGTCAGTATTAACCCATTCTCTTCTGATCACTGGTCTGCAAGCACATTACCAGTGAGTCTCCTAGGTTTGCAATGGAAAGCAAGCCAATCAAGCTTTTTGCAAATTGAGCTGCTTTCTGGTCATGGGAGCACAGCCAGATTTCCGTGAATCTCTGATGCAAGGCCAGCAAAACTGTGGACTTCAGCAAAAGCACCAGGAATGACCACATGTTCCAGCAGATAGCTAGAAAGCTGGAAGCTCTGCAGATTTTCCGGACAGGTGATCAGTGCAGGGAGAGCATTAAGAGGCTGAAGAGTGAGTACCAGAAGACCAGAGACAAGAACTGCACATCAGGCAACTCACTAATGACATGTCCATTTTATGATGACTTTGGCAGGGTCCTGGGCACTGTGCCCAGCTCTGAGCCAACCATGCTTCATGATGACCTGGTCAGCTGGGATGGTGCCCTGTTGGCCCCTAAATCCAGCCTGGGGACTGATGAGAGCTAGCAGCAGGCTGCCAGTGAGGAGTATGAAGTGACTCTCTTAATGAAACCAGTCCTAGAGCAGGCAGTGGATCAGAATCAACAGCATATTCTTGGTCCCTACTCAGAAGAGCTGTTTGATCCCCTGCCCTGCCGAGGAACAGTCCACTGCCAAATCTGCAGAGAACCCAGTGGAGACAGAAACTGCCCCAGAGCCCGGTAAGTATACCACTCAAATTAAAACTTCAGAATTACAGTAGTGGGAGGGACTTCTGCTGTAAGAAAAAATGCAAAAATGATAAGCCCCAGCTACCAGTGTTCGGATTCTAATGGCGGACTGTATCACAGTGTCTAGGTGTCCATCCCCCCCACCCTTGTACTTTGTGGAGTTCAATATAATGACTTGGGATTTCAAACATTCATAAACAGCTTCAAAGGTTATTTTAACTGTTAAGTCACAGAGGTTTGCCAGGGTCATTCATGTTTTCCTGTCAGTAGTAAGAAATTTGCCACTCTGTAAATCACTCCCCCTGGGTCTATGGTGCCATCTGTAAACAGTGAACTGAGTGTGTGTGTGTCCATTTCAGCTAGGGGTAGGCCATGCAGTGTGTGAGTCACCAAATCATTTCTCCAAAGTACAAGGGCGGTGTCAGTTATTTCCCAGAACTATGACGGGTGCAGGGTGGAGTGAAACTTCAGATTTTGCCCAGCGTCTTTGCATGCAGCAGGAACAGAGTAAGCCATGTGTGAGCTAACCCAGGATCATGCTAATTCCCTCATGGATTCCAACCCAGTCCTGGCTGCTGGTAGCTGCAAGCTTTTCCTGAAGCAGGAACCCCAGATAGTTAGTCACATTGTGGGGACAGGCCTGTTTTCTGGGCCACTCTGTATAGCTGGCTATTCACTCCACCCACAAATGTACCATTCGGTAACTATACTTTTGAATACTTCAGCTGCATATGCTACAGGTTTCCCTCCAGCAGCTTGGAATAACATCCCCTCTGCCAATAGGCCACCACAAGAACAGTTATGTCTTCCCAAAAAATGAAAGGCCAGAAATGACAGAAAAAGCTTGTTGCAGTGAGGGCACTATACACACTTCCCCATCCACATGGCAATTAGTTTTGAAATTTTAATGAAACAGAGAAGAGGTTATAATTTTAAACTTACCATTGTCTCTGCACTTCTGTAACTGTGACTACCAAGGCTGTGTTGAGAGACAGTGTGAGGACTGCAGCATCCCCTTCACAATATGTGTGGGTTCACTTTAGAATTGTTATAATGTATGCCTTTGTTGTTCCACAGAGCTACTTTAAACAATAACCCTCTGTTTCTTGTCCTATTTCAGGACCCTTATCCTATACTACCTGCTGTTCTTCAGGAACTCCATCTCCGGCTCAGCATACCCTCAGGACCATTCCAAAAGGAAGCGTTTCTGTGAAGAACTCATGGTCGATGTTCTTGAGAAGGCAGAGCAACAGTTCCAGTACCAGAAGAAGAGGGATGAAAGACAGAGCAATGGCAGGCTGACAGGCAGGAGGCAAGGTTGAGGCTCGCTGCCCAGCTGGAGGCGAGTGTTTCAGCAAGGGAGCAGGCCCTTGCACAGCAGTTCCTGGAACAGAAACGGTGGCTAAGGGAGGAGGACGGAGCCCACCAAAGACAACTGTTCCAGCAACTTCTATCTTGATGGTTGCAAGATCACTGGCTCCTGCTGCCTCTCCCACAGCACGTCCTGATGCTCCAGCAACGTACCCTCAGCCCAGAAGCAGCTTGCACAACTCCATGTTGGGGGAGCCCATGCATTCAGGATTGGTGAGCAGCTGGGCTGGGCAGGGCAACTAAACCCCATGTAGCCTTCCTTCTTTCAGTCCTCTTTGGTGGAAACTTCCACCCCCACCACCAAGTGAGGAGAAAACATGTAAAGAAGGGAAAGGAGAATGTGGGGTCAGGGGACATGCGGTGGTAGGGGGATTGTGTTGGGTATTAACTATTTCCTTCCCTTTTCTGGGGGTGTGTGATTTTGGGAGTGTGAATGGCAGCTGGCCTGCCCAACGCTGTGTGGGTGGTTTACTGTTTTCAGATCTGTTTACAAATAAAACATGTCCTGTTTTCAAAAAAGTTTATTGCTATCACTGCATCACATCATACAATCATGATTTGAGATAATAAAGCTCAAAACAGGTTCAGGAGCAAAAAAGCATTAGTAAGCAAACTGTACTCTGCTATTTAGCTAGGTACAGCAATTCACATTTCAATTAATTCCATCTGTACAGCCATTGTGCCTTCCCTTCCAACCAAGGCATTATTCATCGTGCCATTCAGACTTACATGGCAATCAAGCCCACACCCCTTCCAAACACTGCTCCCCCCAAAAAATTAATAAACCAGTTTCCCACCCCACCCCCAAGCACATGCGTATAAGTGCTATTCCCCCTCTTTCATTGGGCCATGCAAGTCCACAATGTGCTCACACGAAGCATCTCTGATTTCTGCTGCCCAGGTGCAACCAGCTCCTGCAGTGGTAGCTGCGCTTTCTGGCTGAGGGTGCCGATCCCGCGTTCCCTCGCTGTCATAGAGCCATTCAGGGGGAAATGGCTCACCTCTGGTTTCACAGAGATTGTGAAGAGCACAGCAAGCCACAGTAATGTGGACAGCATTCATGACACTGGCATCAAAATAGGTTTGTAAACACCTCTAACATGATTTCAGTCTGCCAAAAGCCCATTCAACAACCACTCTGCAGCTGCTGAGAGTGTAATTAAACCTTTTTTTTTTTTTGGCCGGGGCCTCTGAAATCAGGGTGTGGTTTCATAAGACAAGGCAAAAGGCGGTTCCCGGGGTCCCCTACAATAAGACGGGGGATAGTAACATCATTTATGTCGATGTCATTTGGTGGGAATAGTTTTCTAGCCTGTCCATGAATGTAGACTCATGGCTAAAACCTCTGGCATCATGAACTTTTCCTGTACAGCCCACACTGACTTTCATAAATCTGCCTCTGTAGTCCACCAGTGCCCACATAACAATGGAGTAGTACCCTATACAGTGTATGTACTCATGCTCCTGGAGGAGGGCAAACTAGGGGCACCTGAGTCCCATCAATAGCCCCAGCACAGTTAGGAAACCCCAGTCTCGCAAAGCCCACAATTACCTCTGAAATATCTTGAATGCCTGCCACCTTGGGGTAAACCTCATGCCTGATGGCATCAGTTACCTCTGCCACCACTTTACTCACAGTTAACTTGCCAATACCAAACTGGTTAGCAGTGTACCTGTAGCAGTCTGGGGTAGCCAGCTTGCACACAGTTATAGCAACCTGCTTCTGGTCTGGCAGGGGTAACCTCAGATGGGGTGCTTTAAGTTGGAGTGTCGGGGCAAGCTGCTCACAGAGCTCCAGAAATGTGGCTTTCTTCATGTGAAAGTTCTGGACCTACTACTGGCCATCCCAGGTCTCTCAGAATCATAGAATATCAGGGTTGGAAGGGACCTCAGGAGATCATCTAGTCCAACCCCCTGCTTAAAGCAGGACCTAATCCCCAACTAACTCTGCATGACTATGTGATCCCTCCAGTCTGTGCTTGTGGCCCCGTGCCAGAAGTGGCGGTCTACATAGGAGGCATCAGTGGCTACGCCAATTATACTAAGAAGCATCTGCCAGTGAGAGTCTGTGATGTCAGGGTACTCCTCCTCCTCCTGCAGTTCCATCAGGAAATCCATCAGGTACCTTTTGTGAAACAGAAAACTGCAGCCAAAATGTCCACCAGTGCCTTGTGGCTGCTCTTTCAGCTTCCTGACATAGGAGTGAAAGTGCAAGCAAGAGAAGTTTGTCAAAAGGTGCCTCTTCCACATTGCTGGCTCTGGTAGGTGGGCGTGCACAGACCAAAATGACTGCTCAGCATGGGTGGTGGGTGTCGCAGGCTGGGGGAGGCTAAGCCTCTCCAAACAGCCCTGTGTGGCCCTGCCCACACTCTGTCCTGAGGCCCTCTCCTGCTTGCCACTTCCCCCTTGGCTCCAGCCCAGGCAGGCTGCTCCTCTTCCTGGAAACATGCTGGGTCTGGGGATAGGGTGGGCCAGCCTGCCACCGGGACTTGGATTGGCTGGGGGGCCCCTGGGCACTGGGGATGCGCCATCTGGGGCAGGGGGTGTTAGAGCTGTGGTGCTCAGCACTCTGGGGCTGGGGCCACTTGGGCAGGGCGGGCTGGGGCAGCGGGGCTGGTGGCTGTGGGGGGAAGGAGGGGCTCAGGGCTCCAGCCATGGACGGGGAGGAACCTTGTGCAGAAGGGCAGGGCTGGGGGCTAGCTTCCCCCAACAGGCAGTTCATGTGCCACCCATGCTGCTCAGCAGGCTGTGTTGGCAGGCTGTTCAAACTTCCTGTAACATGCAGGGAGGGCAGTAAAATTTTCCCACAGTGCACAGTGGCTCTAGGGCAGCAGTTCTCTAAATGTGGGTTGGGACCCCAAAGTGGGTCACAACCCTATTTTAATGGGGTCACCAGGGCTAGCGTTAGACTTGCGGGGCCCAGGGCCAAAGCCAAAGCCCGAGCCCCACCACCTGGGGCCAAAGCCCAAGCCCAAGGGCTTCATCTCTGGGTGGCAGGGCTCAGATTACAGTCCCCCTGCCTGGAGCTGAAGCCCTTGGGCTTTGGCTTTGGCACCCCGCCCCCGCCCGGGGGCAGCATGGCAGACAGGGTCAGGCTTCAGTCCCTTCTCCTGGGGTTGTGCAGTAATTTTTGTTGTCAGAAGGGGGTCATGGTGCAATGAAGTTAGAGAACCCCTGCTCTAGGGCTAGAGAGGCCACATTTTGAGAGGCACTAGGGATTCTGGGATATGGTTATTTTGACTTGAGTCTGTGCACTGCAGTGTGACGCCAGTGCCCTAGGTTTGAGCATGGGTTAGAAAAGTCTTAACATAGGGTTTAAATACCATGTAGATGCTCAACCCAGAATTCTCTAACACGGCTCAGCTATCTCAAGTCCCACTGACCCAGGGGCACATTACAGTGTAGATATTGAGATGTTCTGGGTCTTGCACTCAGACTAGGGCATCCCCACACAGCTGCCATATCCTGGCCTCCACCCAATGGTTCCTAAAACCTGGTGGGCTGAGAAGCTACTAGGGCTCTAGACCCAGCCAAGCACCACTCATGGGAGCTCTGACTGGAGGATCGCCGGGCTCCACTGATTGGTCCAACTATGCTATTTAAGACAGGAGAAGGAACAGGAAGTTTGTCTGAGCAACAAGGTGATTTCCTGTGTTGGCTGTATTGGACCCTGCTTGTGCCTGCACCCAACCTGGTTTCTGCCTTACCCCCACCTTTCCTCCTGCTCTATGCTTGATCTTTGCCTTTCCTCCTGTCCTTACACCTCACCAGTGACCAGTCCTGGCTCTGGCCTCCAACTTCTGACCCAGACTCTGGCTTGACCCTTGATTCTGACCCTCAGTTCCTGGTTCTGACTCTGGCTTGACCCCTGGCAGCCTGCTCTGCGCACTTGGGGTGACCAGACAGCAAGTGTGAAAAATTGGGATGGGGGTGGGTGGTAATAGGAGCCTATATAAGAAAAAGATCCCAAAATTGGGATTGTCGCTATAACATCAGGACATCTGGTCACCCTATGCGCACTAGACCTGACTACTAGGCCAGACCGCCTACATTTCAGTCCCTAACAGCCATGTTCCTCAGAGGGGTTGCCAGAAGAATGCAGTTGTTAAATGCCATTAATGCATTTTCTTTAGAGTAAGAAGAGTCTTGCATTTATATGTAGTACTTTTCATACAATGGATCCAAAAGTGCTTTATAAACTTTACTGACTATTGTAGGCTTAGCTGAACATGAATAATTAAACTTGGGGAGGCCTCATTTCTTGGAAGACAGGATTAGGGAGGTAAATAGATCAGCAGGCTGAAAATAAGATGTTTGTGCTAAGTAAGGATAGGTAAATGGGTCATTAAGCTAAACGACAGCTAGCTAAGATAAGGGGAGGAACACCCAGGAAACCATTTACAAAAACAAGATAACAATGGACAAGATAAGTCAGGAATGTAAAGAGGAGGTAAAGAGTAGGTCAAACATGGATAGTGCATGGACAGAGCATGTTGTACAGGGATTGATTCCTACAAAGTAACCAAGCCAGTCCCAAAATGTGTAATGCAATATATAGTAAATGCAATATGATGTGTAACTATGGATCTGTGATGTACCCTGCATCCATGGCCTACAATTGATTCTGATTACCTCAGCAGAGCATTGCTGTATGCCAAATAAAGATACTCGAGTGACCAAATCTGGAGTCCAACTGAATGTCTTGGGAAGCCAAGTGGAAAGAGGTCTCAGAGGGAATTCTAACATCGTGCTGCTGTGACTCAACCCGGATTCCATTTGTCTGGAGAAGGTCACATATTATATTATTATTATATGTGAAGCTTTCCTGTCAAACATCACAACCCAGCAGCTTAGCAATGCTCCTTCTCTTTTCTGAGATGCCAAAACTGAACTCATGGTCTTCCGTGTTCCTACATTATGTAATGTCACTTTATGTACATAACTGAAATTCAGTCACATCTGAAAAAAATATATCAGTTGTTTAACTGAGCATAGGAAAGTTGCATAAAGTATAGGCTTGGAAGTGAAAAATACTATAGCTCATTGAAACATCAGGGGGAATTTACTATGGCAGAATGTAATTACCCAAATAGTTAGGATGCTGTGATTTTATACCTCTACTAATGAGAAAAGTGCCATGAGATTATTAATGACCAGTTCCGTGTCTTACCCACATGACAGCACTTCTAGCAGTGCACCACAGCAGTGTAATGGTATGTCCCTGTCAAGTCACCTTATTACAGCAATGCGAGAACACCCACATGGTTAAAAGTTAGTCTAGTGATGGAATTAGTAAGGTATGGAGCATACTGATGCAGCTCCATTATTTATACTGTAGTATTGCCTAGAGCCCTCAGTTTGGTACCAGGGCCCCATTGTGCTAAACACTGTCCACCCATGGAATTGAAAGAGAGCCCCTGTTCAAAGCGTTTATCATCGAAGTATATGGTGGAAGACAAAAGATGGATATAATGGAATGGCAGAAGTACAATGTAACAATGGGATGATGATTCATATAGTAAGTACTATATCACAATCCATCTACCTAGATCTTTAATCAAGATCACAGCTTAATTTAAAAAGAGAGGAATTAAGAATACTATTTATAACACCTTGGGGCCTACTGAGATTGTACTGTACAAACAGAGCAGTAGACAGTCTCTGTTCCAAAGACTTTACAGTCTGAGTAGACAAGAGACACAAAGGATCAGAGAAACGACTGTACCATACAAGCACTGTGAACAATGTGATGGTTTTCAGATGTCTTGTTAGTTTAGTTCCATGGGTATTTATGGGGTGTGGGAGGAGATTGTGAGTTTAATTTTTTTTTAGATTCTTTGGATGGAGTTTAATTAGGAGGGAACTAGCTGAATGGAAAGACAAAGGAAGAGAAAGAGGATGTAGAAGAAAGGAGAGCAAGGGAGAGATGGCAGAAGAGAGCATGCTGGGCAGGTGGAGTGAGCCTGAAATGAAGAGACTGAGTGAGAAGGTTGGAGGAAGCTACAGGGCAGTAATGGTCAGAGTGAAAGCTATAGCAAGCAATCTAATGACATCTTCAGTGTTTGGTGGTCCCTGGAAGCTGTCTCTTGTGTTTTTCTGGCTCCTCCCAGTCTAAGTAATGGGATGTCACAACCATATGCCAAATTATCTTTTAACATGAGTCAGTATTTTATTATTGATTTTCACCATTTTAAAGAGACTAATTTTCTTTTTCATGTACAGAAATATCAGGGTGGATTACCTGTGATGCAAGTGTTTTTATCTTAAAATGTAAATGGCAGAACAGTAAAATCAGCAGCCCATAATCTGCTCTCAGTTACACTCATGTAAACCTAGAGTAGCTCCATTGATGTTAATAGAGTTACTCTGGATTTACACCAGTGTAATTTAGAACAGAATTTGGCTCTTAGGTTTCTGGCAATATGAATAGGAGATCAGTACAGTGATCATGAGGTTTTGATTAGCTGAGTGGTAGGAGTAGAGGAGTCTGTATGACTAGACCCCCGAGTCAGCCTCAATTTGTGCATCACATTGGTTGGTCTGTGTTTTCTTTTCAGAGGGCTTGGCTAAGTGTGCATTATTGGTTTCTTTTTGGAGCCTTCCTCATATCCTCCTTAAAATTGCCAACCTCCAAAATATCCAGTTTATAAAAACATTTCACAATGCCCTTTTCAAAGGGCATGACAGCTTCAGCAAATATAATGGAGCCTTGGCTGTAAATCTTATGCAGTAAATAAAGATACAAGCCATAAAGTCTGCTGACCTTCATGGCACACTGCAAGACCTATCTGTTTCCCCAGGCTCATGAGAAGGGAGGATTAGGAAAGTGCTTATGGGCTTAAGGGGGATGGTTATTCATAGTACTGATGGGTCAATTGGATGAGGAAGTTTTCCTTTTTCACTGGTTTATTTGGCAAGATTAGTAATTGCTTTCCCTGTACGTGTCCCTAGTGCAAATAGATGGGTCCTAAATGAATACATAAAAATAAAAGAAGTGTTGAAACAGGGCTTGTGGTGAAGCATTCATATACTAGAACATTAATAATCTATCAACAGAACTCCTAGGGAGTCACTACTGCCAGTCAAGTCAAGAGTCCATTGTAGATGTTTAGTATTGATTTGCATACATGTTAATGAAGGATTATGATTTCTTTTTGTTTACATGCTATGGGGATTGGGGGAACCAAAGGAAAGGAACAAGCTTTCCTGCATTTAAAATTGGCAATGATGCAAACTAACACCAAGGAAACCCTGACAGCAGTATAATAACTTCACTCTGCCCACTGCAGTCTGAAAGCATCCCCATGGTGCCATCAGATATCTCTGTCCTTGGCCAAACATAAGCACCCAGGGTCAGAGACACCCTGTGCATGCAGTTTCCAAGCCTGTGTTCCTGTGGGAGCAGCTGTGTTATAGGGGGATTCACCCATAAGGTAGGACTGTGGCCCTGCCCACGAGCATGGATTCGTAGGAACTCCGCAGTAAGGCTTTCTGTGGGTGGTGTTGAATCAGGGCTTCTCAGCCAAGGTGGCACCACCTTCCACCAGGCTCACCCCACCCATTAATGGGGTAGCTCTGCCTGGCTCTGGGACTCCCAGCGCAGCACCGCTGTACCCCCACTCCTGGAAGACTTACCCCAGTTGGAGGACTGCAGCCTGTCTTGCCCCAGTTTCTGCCAGTGCAACCCAGGGAGTGAATTGAGCCCACAAGCTATTTGTTTTGTTTAAATCTCCTTTAACTGATGTCACTAGCTATGAAAGAGTCTCAGATCAGTGTGTAACATGGGAAACCATATTTGCTTTCCTATCACCAACCATTATGCAAAGTGGTATTATGATAGTGAGGTGAGTAAACAATAGAAGAGCAGCATTATCTTTAAACTTATCTGGGTTCCAGTCTTAACAATATCATGATGTACATACTGTCTGCTAATGTATGTGAGTGTGCTTTGTAAACATTAAAAAAATCAGAAAGCTGTTATCTACTGCCAATCTCTCTCAATTTGTACTGCAGTATATAGCTGAGAGAGGTGTGAACTGTCCAGGGTGCTGACTAGAGGTTAACAAAGAAATGAATAATCTGCTGTTTAACAAAGGATCAGAGAGCTCTATAATGAAAGAATCAGCTATAAAAGGTCCTGGAGCTATTCTCTACATCCTTTAAGTAACTGACCTTAGTGCTGTGTCTTCTTTAATCCTTTACAGATCACCATGTTCCTGTAAATTGATGATTGCACAGCCTTTCCCTTATTTTGGTCATGGAGAGAGTACTTTTAATTCCCTTAAAAAAGGAGCTGAATTAATATTCTGCCTCACTTTATAGCCTTTTACCTTGAATTACTATTCTAACAACTGTGCAACAGATGTTTTTCAATCTGGATTTTCCTGTCTTAGTCCTGCTAAGAATCAAATGAGATTAATTAAAGTAGTGTCCTCATCAGTGAATGACTCTACACATTTACAGTGCCTATTTCACTTTTTCTGACTTATCCTATCTATCTACCTTTATAATATTCTGTTCCCAACATAGCTGATAAACACTGAAAGACTACTTCCCTTTAGTTTTTGGATTACATTTTTAAATCCTTAAGGTAACCGCAGAAATAATGATAATCAGCAGGGAGCATGAGACTGATTGAGAGAGGATCATGTTGTACATTTAGCTTGTGGTGACCTTTGTGAGAGACATGAATTTTATTTTTACTGATGTTTTAAAGGCACAGGCAAAGTCTTGACCTTTCTGATCCATGGTGACCGTTGTGAGCATCCTACTGTGAATTAATTAGAGAGTCTGGACCTGCTCCAAGATGCCTTTATTGGACTACCAGAAAAATTATAAAAGCACTCAGTATGCCCACTAGAAGGATGGTATTATAAAAACATTCCTTGGTGGCTGATGTGATGTCTCAGGAAGTCTAGACTTATTTGTTTTTAACTTTGCCTATTCATTAATGAAATGTTAGTGCAATAATTGATACAAGGATAAATAAGCTGATAGAAAATGTTGATACTAGTGTTATGTTTTCCATACAAACAGCTGTGTCTTTCAATCTAAATTACTTTTGTTTTAGAAGAGCAGACAAAGAACAAAACTAGAAAGAACGAAAGTAAAGTCTCCATTAGAAAAAGCAGTGTGTCTCTTCTGTGGTAGGTTGTTCCTGCTCCTTCATGTAGTCTCCTAGAAATTTAGAGGTCCAGTACACAGAAAACATAATAAGAACAGTTACTTAACTCCAGACACCACAGTAAATTATTAAAAAAAGAACAAGGGATATTATCATTTTACTATACTTACAGCACCAGGGTGCTGGACACAATTCAGACACACAGGAAGACAAGTCCCTACCCCAAAGAAGAATTGATGGGCAAAGAGGAGTAAACAAGGAAATTAGGCAGAACTCTTTTATACAATGACTTTATGGAATAAAATACCAAGAGGGAGGCAATTGAAGGAGAAGGTATTAATAAAATAAAACAAAGCTAGATTTGGTTTTGAAGAAGGATTGAATGGAGAATTATAATGAAAAAAGTCAGACATTTGATTAACCTAACCAGAAAAGAGCAGACAAGTTACAGAAGATGACCTTTTTTTCATGGTCTTAAAATGTCTTAAAATAAATAAATAAATGCTATGTAATGACAGTTGTTTCTAAACAGCATGTTTTTTGTAATGTTTGCCATGAGGTATCGGTTGAAAGGAGAAACAAAAAAGACACATAAAAACAGACAGTCTGTATTGAACTGTCTTGTTTCTTGAATCCCAGAAATCAGTTTGATGTATGGCAGAAAAACCATCTAGCTCAGATTCCAGTTAAAACTAAACAAGCAAATTAGTCTTTTATTTCCCCTTCAGTGCTTCCTTCTCTCTTGCTCTCTCTTGCTCTCTCTCAGAAATTTCCAATCTCCCTTTCTGTGAGTCCTCTAATATTTCTCTGTTTCTTTTTCTTGTTACAGGTTTTTGCTCTGCCTTGGTACACATGTCAACTCATGCACTCCTTTACCAACTCTTGAGATTATTTTATTAGCTAAATGACAGATCT
Source organism: Natator depressus (assembly GCF_965152275.1). Taxonomy (NCBI): domain Eukaryota; kingdom Metazoa; phylum Chordata; order Testudines; family Cheloniidae; genus Natator; species Natator depressus. The sequence goes on from NC_134234.1 coordinate 44,393,522, forward strand.
TCCTACAGCTGAAAATCTGCGCCTACCTAGGACTTGTTTAAATCTTTCCTTTATTCAGTTTGTACATTTTTTCCATAACAGAAATGGAGAGAGGAGAAACAGCATTTTGTATACAATGTAGGCTCAAATTTTCAGCAAGTTTTAATTGCATGTGCAAGTTCTGCATTTGTGTTTCTTATATACACATAACTGTGGATATCTGAGCACAACACTTCTTACACAGTCCATTTTCCATGCACATATGTAGGATTTGCTTGTGCGATGAGGAATTTGAAAATGAGGAATATGTACTCATACATCTTGCACATACAATTACCGTAAATCAATGGTCCCCAAACTTTTTCTGTCATGCCCCCACCTTACCCATAGTGGAATCTGTCTGCACACCCACCTCTGGGAGCCACAGTGGGGAGCTGGTGCCAGGAGCGGAACCACAGCCGGGCAGGAGCTGAGAGCAGAGCCATGGCTGAAACTGGGAGTGGGGCCATGGTCAAAGCTGGGAACCAGGGGCTGAGGCTGGGGCTGGAGTGGAGCTGGGGACAGAGTGAGGCTGAGTGGTGCTCCCTCCCCACCCCCAGTGGGGGCTGGCCCGGGTCCCACTGTGCCCTCCCCCCCACAATGTTCCTCTGTGGGGTGCACCCCATAGTTTGGGGACCACTGCCTTAAATGTTCACTTAATTCAGGACTCAATCTTGCAAGGTGCCAAGCACTCTGATTCAACCTAGCAAAGCACATTCTTAACTTTAAGCATTCTAAAATCCATGTTGAAATCAATAGGATTACTCTGGTGCTTGATGTTTAGCATGTGCTTAAATGCTTTTGTATAAAACAATTAAAGCAGGGATTCTCCAACTTCATTGCACCACGACCCCCTTCTAACAACAAAAATTACTACACGACCCCAGCCTAGGGGGCCAAAGCCAAAGCCTGAGCCCCATGGCCCCATGCTGGGGGTGAGGGGAGAGACAAAACTGATGCCCAAGGGCTTCAGCCCCAGCCAGGGGGCCTGTAACCTAAGCCCTGCCACCCAAGGCTGAAGCCCTCAGGCTTTGGCCCCAGCTGGTGGGGCTCAGGCTTCAGCTTTGGCCCTGGGCCCCATCAAGTCTAAGCCAGCCCTGGCAACCCACTAAAACGGGGTCGCAACCCACAGTTTGAGAACTGATGAATTAAAGAATATGTTTAAAACCAAAAATCCATGCAATGTGATATTCTCAAACTGTTACAAAAAGGGATTCCGGTTTTTAAGCTTAAATGTATGTGTATATTTATTGGTGAAAAATCCCATTTCCACCCTCTCCCCGTGTATTCTTAATCTATGAATTGTGGACTTCATCTCACTCTTAGCTAGTTTCACAGTGAGAAGTAATAAAAAAGTACTGGTGAGGGATATCTTTTTGGAAGAAGCAATAATAAGTTGCTAACATATGCTTTGATAGTTAAAAAGCTTTGCTTTATGTTTATTTGCTGAAAATTACCCCCAGTGTACTTTGACATATTAATTATACATTAAGTTTTGCATTTTCAAAAATTTACTTGTTTTTCAAACAAGCTTACCTTATTATTATTATTCTCAATAAGATGTTCCTCCCAGATCAGGAGCATTTAAAATATTTTTATGCTATTATGAAGATGTGAATTATTTTCTGCTTATTTTTAAAAATTAAAATCTGGTGTTTGACTGTGGTCAAAAACTGATCACTGGTGTTTCTAAAATATGAACCTTCACTATTAATTATGGCCTATATTCAATTCTGGGTTACTCGGCCAGTTTAGCCCTGTGGTCACAGCCTGCTCAGGTGGGGACTGCAGCAGGCTATTTGGGTATCTGAAGCCGATTGTGAAATTATAAAATATCAACTTTAACTATTTCACTGCTGATATCTTAGCAGAAATTTCCAGTGAATGTACCCATGTATTACTGGTGGATAATGGGTGGGGGGGGGTCTGGCAAATAGCAGTGCTGGGGTGTGACACTAGGGGTTCAAATCTCCCTAAAATGTAAAGTAACCTTCAGCTCTAGTCACGTGATGGAGGGAAAGAGTAAATGTACCCCCGACTCAATGCCCAAAACCTCAAGTGCCTTCTGAATGCCATATATCCAAACTGCCTCCCCAGTACCCAAATCCCATCTTTGCCTTCTCCTTGTCAAACACTCCAACACCCCTCTGACAATGCTACCATGTAGTTTTATGTTGCCAGTAGAAATTCATGTGGCCTGGTTTATGTTTGAGGGCAGCATAAAATTAAACAAATTTAATATAAAAATAAATAACACAAGGGTAGTGTACTGATCATACAAATCATTTTCATCTTTAGTTTAATAGAAACCTCTCCTCACCTAGGATTTATGTTATTATTAGTTTATATGGGCCCCAATCAGGATCAGACTCTGTTGTGCTAGGTCCTGTACAAACACGTAGATAGACCTGATGCCAGTTCTGCAAATGTTACAATCTAATGGCATGCTTCTACAAATGCTTAGGCATATCACCAGCAAACTAGGAAAATGTGGTCTAGATGAAATCACTATAAGGTGAGTGCTCAGTGGGTTGAAAAACAGTACTCAAAGAGTAGTTACCAATGCTTTCCTGTGAGACTGGGAGAGCATATCTAGAGGAGTCCCTTAGGGGTCTCTTCTGGGTCTGGTACTATTCAATGTTTTCATTAATGATTTGGATAATGGAGTGGAGAATATGCTTATAAAATTTGTGGATGGCATGAAGCTAGGAGGGGTTGCATGCACTTTAAAGGACGGGATTAGAATTCAAAATTACCTTGAAAAATTGGGGTATTGGTCTGAAATCAACAATGTGAACTTCAGTAAAGACAAGTGAAAAGTACTCAGCTCTAGGAAGGAAAAATCAAATGCACAACTACACAATGGGGAATAACTGGCTAGGCAGTAGTACTATTTAAAAGTGTCTGGGGGTTATAGTGGATCACAAATTGAATATGAGCCAGCAATGTGATACAGTTGCAAACAAGGCTAATATTATTCTGGGATGTATTAACAAGAGTGTTGTATATAAGACACAAGAGGTAATTGTCCTGCTCTACCTGGTACTGGTGAGGCCTCCGCTGGAGTATTGTATGCAGTTTTGGGTATCACACTTTAAGAAATATGTGGACAAATTGTAGACACTCCAGAGGGGAGCAACAACAATGATAAAAGGTTTAGGTTTATACAAACTGGGTATGTATAGTCTTGAAAAAGAAGACTGAGGAGAGACCTGATAACATATCTGTTATATGGGGACAGTGTTCAAGTGTCTCCATGCACACCGAAGATAGGACAAGAAGTAATTGGCTTAATTTGCAGCAAGGAAGTTTTAGGTTAGATATTAGGAAAAACAAGATTAAACAAAATAAGGCTCTTATCTTGAAACTTTCTAATGATAAGGATAGTTAGTTAAGTGCTGGAATAGGCTTCCAAGGGAAGTTGTGGAATCCACATCAATGGAGGTTTTTAAGAACAGTTTAGACAAACACCTGTCAGGGATGGTCTACATATCTTGCAACAGCAAGGAGAGTTGGACTAGAATAGTGGTTCTCAACCTATGGGCTGCTTGTGGCCCAATCAGCACACAGCTACAGCCCATGTGACATCCTCAGAGCCATACAAGTAGTATATATATTTTGTGGATGTGGTCCACATAACACAGAGAGAGCTGCATATGTGGCCCACAATGGTAAATAGGTTGAGAATCACTGGACTAGAAGATTACCTCTTGAGATCTCTTCCATTCCTACATTTCTCTGATTCTACATCTTTACTCATATGAGTTGTTCCATTGATGCCAATAATGAAACCTCATACTTGCTGATGTTAATCAAGTAGCTATAGTGCTACTCTGGTGAGTAAAATTATGCATGTGGGTACATGTTTGCAAGATAAGAGCCTTATTTTGTCTATTTTTTCCTTCCTTTGCTTGTATTTTTATTTTCAATGTTATTCTTATTTATGTATTTTTGTTACAGAAACCATTATGCATTCACTCATTGATGTACACCCACTATAACATGTTTTTTATAAAAGAAAAAAATCATTTAACCCAGTGCCCTCATTGCACCTCCCTCACCATAGTCACCTCCTACCCTTTCTTTCAACTAAACCCTATTTTCTACACTACAGTAAAAGTCCAAAGAATGTAGGCCCCACTATGACATTTCATGATTATGAATTTCAATGTCTGGCTCCAAGCCCTTGAGGGGAATCTTGAGTTTTCCAGTTGGTCAAGCTCTCTCTCTCAGAACTCCCAGTATTGTTCTCAATCTTCTTTCTCATCCTTTAGGTGGCTCACATTCTTATATTAACACCATAGAAGGTGTTCCCAACTGGTGTGCACTTTCTGTGGCAGACTGGCTCTTCCCTGATCTTCTGGGGTTCTTATACTTCCCGTGACTAGACTGGTACTTTCTTGACCCACTGAGGATATTCCATTCTGTTCTATGTGCTCCATGGGGGAGGTTTTTAAAGGCATATTGCAAGTCAATAAGAGCTAGGCATTTGCCATTTGTGCCTTTGAAAACCTCCTCCGTGTTACTACAGAGATATTGACAAAGTGACTCATGTTGAGAAGTACAAGAGTGATCATTGGACTAGAGGGAGTGATTTACAAGGAAAGATTAAAAGAGCTGACTATGCAGCACTCTAAACACTAAGAAGGCAGATCATTTGGTGGCTGTGTTACATGAGGTATAACTAGGACTAATGGGATGAAACCAAGAAAGGAAAAATATAGGTTAAATATCTAGTCAGTGAGATTTATGAGGCCATGGAACTGTTTTACCAAGGGAAGTAGTGGGACCCCTGTCACTTGGGACATTGGGAACTAGATTGGTCAGAATACTGGAAAATGTACTACATAGAGTAATCTTGCATTAGCAGGGGATGGACTAAATTATCTCTTTTTCTTCTCATTTTTATGAATCTTGGAGATCCCAACTGGTGCATATTTATTATAGACACAGTAATCCTTTCCTGATCCTTCTGGGTTTTACTTTGTTTTGATGACCAATTTTGGGGGAAAGGAGGTTGCTACAATGTCAATGAATCCCCTCCCACCAAATCTCTTACTAGACAAAAGTGGGTTCTTTCTCTCCAAGAAAGATTCAAACCATAGACAACTGAAACAAACACGTTTTTTTATATGTGATATAAACCTCATTCTTCAGGGCATAAGCCAACCAGTAATGGGTGGGTGTTAGGAAGAGACTTCTTTAAGTAAGTTATTCCACAACTTGTCCTCTGTGGAATTTCTTGTACCTTCCTCTGTAGCATCTGGCACTATCTGCTATCCAAGTTGGCTACTGCACTAATTGGACCATAGGTGTTTCATGGTTTGGTGATTCCTATATTCCACAGGGTTTATTTTTGTTCTTGAATATCTCCTAATTGACCATGAGCTTGGATGGGTGGTTTTTCATGTTTATTTTTAAAAAGGGAGTCTTCTCAACAGATAGGTTCTTAATGGTTTTGTAGCACTATGTTTGTTCCTGCTACAGACCACTGGTTCCCACCTCTTATGATATCCTAACACAGAACACTGATGGACCCTGGAGCCAGCCTAGAGAAATAATGTAAGTGCTTTAAATGGTAAACACTTTGTATTTACCTCATGGGCCTTACTCATTACTTGTGTAATTACAGATCTTGTGCAGTTGATGAAAGCATGTGGATTGAAAAATTGTTGGTCTTACCTTTTGTTCTTGCTTTTCTGCATTTTTTCACAAGATCAGTTACAAATGAGATTAAATAATGCCACTTCACATTTATATCTTTCTACTAAGGACCTAGTTGAATCTCATCTTAATATAATTTACTAGTTTCTCCATATTCCAGTAATTTGAGTGCACAAATGTGGAGAAGTAGTGAAGAAAAAATTGCAAATAAAATTACAGAATAGTCAGTGACCTCATAAAAATTTGCCTTTGGCTTTCTTTAATATGGATATACTTATGAAAGCTAAGGAAAACCAGCCCTGAAAACTAAATTCCTCTAATGCATATGTAGTAAACCATAATGTGGTAATGCATCTTATATTGTGCATTGCAAGTATCTTCTAGTTGTACTAAATCAATTTCCTCAGTGAAGACATGGAGGCCTTTTAGTAGGGTGTGGCTGGAGGAAAAAGCAATTTATTTCAAATGCTGATTCAACACTAAACACTTCTGAGGCATAACGATGTTCTATTAATAATATGAGGCACTGTAATGATTTTCAGGGGATTGTATCATTTGTGGTAAGATTGGTTATTTTAACATTACTCAGCAATGTTATACTTTCATGATACTGAATATTGTTGTCTATAAAAACTGTTTTTATAAGCTACAGCAGAGAACAGGCTTCAGAAGTGTTATTTAATGTTATATTTTTGTGTGAAATACACAATTTAAGAAAGTGAGGGCCTCATAATGCTGAGCTGAGTCACTTACATTGCAAACAGCTTATCATGCACACTTCCACAAACAGCTCTGTTAATATATCTCAATCCTGATGTCTAATATTGCTGCATTATGACTTCCAATTGCAGCACCCATTGAGGCCACTGGGAGTTTTACTTTTGATTTCATGAGATGGAGGGTCAAGCCCCTGGTCCTGGACATCTCTTAATAGCCCAGACCTGCAGACATTAGTTCCAGAGGGTTTTCCTGAAACTAGGACTGAAGGATTTCACCCCAAAATAACAATACCTATAACTAGAACTGGTTGAATGAGTCATTGCAAATAATTTATCCCGCAATTTTTATCCCTTAATACAAAGTTTTATCCCTTACTTAATACAAAGTAAGTTATAAATGTAGGACAGACTAAATACAAGTGGCTTGGCAGTTTGCATTATTAGCAAATTCTAAGACCAAGTCAAAATAGCAATGTGAAAACTGCTTCTGATTTCCACTTCTACAAACATTTAGAAATTATTGTAAAAAACAAGTATTGGTGCAACAATGTCACTAAAGTATGAAAAGAAGAATGTGAGCTGAGAAGAAATCCAGGAGACTGGAAACTGGATGGAATAAATATGCATTAATTTCTTGCTTCATGCAGAATATTTACAGTTTCTATTGCTGTAGCAGAGAAAAATTACTGGTAGTAATAGATCCATTTAAAATTAATGTTTCTTAAACCCTAGAATCTCAATGCCACTATAAAATATTACTGAACCAGTGCTAATGTACTAGTGGTTTAACAATGCTGAGTAATTTTCCAGCTGTCTTATGATACTGTCTCTGAATAATTTTCTCTTTTGCTGTATGTGTGTTAGGGGAAGCAATCACCTTTTTAACAAAACGATTTCTTCTCAAAACCTTCTGAGACCATCCTCTCTAACGATTTTTGCCCCATTGGACCCTGATATTGAGGAAGAGGCCATCTCTTTCCCCCATGTAAGTGATGTTGCCTAATGACACTTAGCCTTCTGTCTGTTTTGCATCAGTGATTTTAGAGCTACCATCATCTGTACTGAAAAATGTAAAAAGCCATACTGCTTATTGGTTTTTATCCCATAACCTTGGAGAGTTAGATCAATGGTTCCCAACTGCTGGTTCCTAATACTATTGGTACTTCCAGCTTTTCTGACCCTAGGTTCAACTTCCATATCTTAGGGCCCGATTCTGCTGTCTTTACACTGAGTAGAATCTTAATATCCAAGCCATCCTTCCAAAATTAATGGAAACACTTGCATAAGATATTATTTAATAATAAATGTGGAAGAATCAAGGCCATTATGGTTTATATAGGGCCCAACCCCTCTGCTACCTGCTTCTCACGTAGTTGTGCGTGCTTTATCGTGTATTGGAGAATGATGTGCTCCAAACCCCAGTTTTGTACTCTGTTCCCACTATGGAGAGAAGTATGTATATCTGAAATGTGAGCTGGTAGACTCTAGATCAGAGTTTCTCAAACTGTGGTCCACGAGCTCCATTCAGGTGGCTGCAGATAGTTCCCACTAAGGTGCACGCCTGGGCGGCTGCACATGAAAGAATGAAGGGCCACCCACCTAATTAGTGAAGCCACGCAGGTGTGGCTCCACTAATTAGGTGCCTGGACCCTGGAGAAGATGCACATGTAAAGTGAGGTGGTGGCCTTGGGGGGAATAGGGGGTAAGTGGGAGGGGACAGTGGGGTGAGGTGGGGGAAATAGGTGGGAGGGACAATTGGGTGAGAAGAGGGGGTGGGGGAATTTAGGATGTGCAGGGCTGCGGCGGTCAGAGAAAGAGGCGACTTTCCCCAGCTCCAGAGCTGAGGCTGCCAGCGAGAGACCCCCCTCAGGGGCTGCAGCGGCTGGGGAAAGAGGGCACATCCATTGCATTAGAAAGGTAAGACTACGGATATTAAAATATGAGTTGTGTGCTTTTATTTGTAGAACAAAAAACCATTAATTATTTTTTTAATATAGCGCTTTTATCCAAAGCCCTTTACAATAGTTAGCTAACAGTACAAACAACATTTGGAAAGATCATTCAGTGGTCCGCCGAGACCCTCAGCAATTTTCAAGTGGTCCATGAAAAGAGTTTGAGAACCACTGCTCTAGATAGTACAGGTGAGGTTTCAGCTGAGTAAACTTGCAGTTGCCTGAAAAGGTTGAGTACCCTTTGATTTAAGATGTCGTTCATTAATCCTGTATTTTCAGCAGTGATTATTTAATAAAGTGCCCTGAGCCATTAAAGTTCATTTGGCAGTTGTTTTTCCCCCTCTCCAAAATCTTACTCACATGATAGAGTCTGACTTAATGTTTTATAAAGGGCTTTGCACTGGGAAACAAAAGACCCAGTTACAGGACTAACTACAAAGGACAAAACCCCAGCAAAGAAGGAAATATTGTTCATACTGTGTCAGCAGCTGCAGCTCTCACAATGCATCCTGCTGGCAGGGCCAGGGCCACAAGGTCCTATGGGCTCCCTGCAACTGTTCAACAAGGAGCCCTCCCAGGCTCATTGGCCCCGGAATTGAGGTGGGGGAGTATCTGCATGTGGAACCCTGGTAACTGGGAGGTTTTAGTAACTGGGATGGGATGAGAGATTCCAGGACTGGGTCTAGGGTGACCAGATGTCCCGATTTTATAGGGACCGTCCAGATATTTGGGGCTTTTTCTTATATAGGCTCCTATTACCCCCGTCCCGATTTTTCACACTTGCTATCTGGTCACCCTAACTGGGTCTGTGGGGGAAACCCTGGAAATGGAGAGGAGGAGGCTGTGGGGGGCCCTGGTAAAGGGAGGGATTGGGGATCTGTAGAAGGGATTGTGGCGGAGATACTGACGGGGCCTGTGGCAACTCCAAGTGACTGTGGTGGTGGTATTTAAACAGGGGTTTCAGCAGAAAGGGCCCCTGGTAACTGTGCTTATGGAGGGGAGGGCAGGTGCCCCTGGTAGAGCTGTGTTGTGTGTTTGTGGAAGAGGTAGGGGCCCTGGTAACTGGGGGGGTCCCTTGAAACTCTGCATGTGGGGGAAAGTGGGGGTGGCTCTTGTAGCTGTGTGTGTGGCGGGGGGAACTGGTAACTGTGGAAGCAGCCCCAGTAACGGGGAGTGTGGGGGGAGGTGAGAAGGGCTGGTAACTCTGTGTGTGTGTGTGGGGGGGGTGGGGGTGGGGGTGGGATGGTCCTGGCAACCTAGGGCTGGGGATTGGTAACTTTATGTGTGTGGGGGGAGCAGCTCTGGCGACTGGGGGGCTGGTAACTGTGCGGGGGTGTGTGTTTGTGGTGATGAGAGGTCCTGGTAACTGTGCGGGGGGGGGCGCTGTGTGTGGGGGGAAGGGTGGGGAGAAGAACGGATTGCGCTGGGATCCCGCAGGGGGGCGCCCGCCTCTGTGCACCAGGAGTCCTCCTCCCCGTTCCCGCAGGGTCCACTCCCTAGGCAGGTCACTCAGGGCTCCCTGCTGGGGCCAGTTGAGTGACAGGCAGCCTCTCTTCCCCCCCCCGCCCGCAGTCTTCGGCTTCCCCATTGGTCACGGCGCACGCCAATCATTTTGTGTACGTGCGAATTCTGAGTCCTATTGGTGGACCTTGCCCCGCCCCCTCGGCTTGGGGGGGTGAGTGGGCGTGTCTTGGGGCGGGCCGCCAGTGGTGGGGGTCTCGGACACGGGGCAAGACAAGAGAAGTCCTTCGCACGGCGGTTGCCTTCAGAGGCGGGTGAGGGCCCGGCGCGAGGTGAGTGCGGGTGGCGCGCGCCCCGGCCGGGGGCACGGCGACCCAGAACGCGCATCCTTCGGGGCGGGTACTGGGGGTTGTCCTGAGCGGCCCCCCCTCCCCTCCCCTCCCCAGTGAGCGACCAGCTGCCGCCGAGGGAGACTCCGCAAGGGGTGGCGGGTTCGCTGCGGCCCCGCCCCGCCAGCCCGGGGAGATAATCCCCCTCATCCCCCTGCCGGCCCCCGGCCTCCTGCCGGACCCGCGCCCCTCCCTCCCGGAGCGGGTGGGGCTGTGAGGGGCGCTCTCCCCCTCTTCTCCCCCTCCCCCGATGCTGCTGGTGTCCGGCCCGCTGAGGGGCGAGGGCTGTGGGGAGAGCGGAGCTGGATCCCGGGCTCCGGCTGGGGGAAAGGGGGACCCCGGCCCCACGCTTCGCCTCCGCCCTGGAGTCCCTGTGAGCCCGGCCTGCGGAGACCCGGGCCGGCGCCCCCCGCAAGGACTGGAGGGGTGTGTGTGTGTGTGTGTGCGCGCGTGGGTGGGTGGGTGGAGAATAGTGTCAACCCCCATCCCGGCCACTCTCTCGCGCTGAACGCCTCCCCAGCCGCTAGCCCGCAGCCGTGCCGGGTGCCCCTCGCTGCGGCCGGGGCTCGTGAATCTGCGCCCCCGGAGGTGCTGCCCATTGCCCGCTGGCTCCCTTCACGCTCGTTATTTCTGAGTTTTAAAAACAGGTTTTATTTCCTAAAATGCGCATTTGAGATGTCCGCAGACTGCCCCTCCGGACTTCTCAAAAGCGACCTGTGGCTTTATCGGAGCAGCTGGTTTTTAGAAATCTGTTTGTTTCTTTTTTGTGTGGGAGGAAGTGTGGTTTAGTGGTGAGAGTACAAAAGGCTCGTTTGGCTTCTGATTTCTCTCTCTGCCACCAGCTTATTATGTGTCTTTGGCTTATTTACTTAGGTTCCTTTGAAGTTAGTGGTAATACTTAACAGGAATCTAATTTGTCCTTTAAAGACACCCTGATGGCTTGAATTCTAGGCAGTTGAAAACCAGTTTGAATATTCCTTCTGTCAGCTTTTGTGGTTTTGCAGTTGCATTTCCCTTTTAAAAAATACTTTTCTCTTTGTGCCTTGCTGTGTGAAAGATCTGTTCAAAAATTTGGGAGACAAATTGACCATGCAGGAGAGCTGTGAGCTCAATATACCCAGCGTATCAAATGCACAAAATAAACTGAAAAAATAGAGGAATGCTTCTTCCTCTCATTTTTCACATACAGTAGTGGTAGTAGGTGTTACTTGTAACAAAAGTAGTTTAAAAACTTTCACAGAAGTTGTGATTTAAAAAAAAAAGTTGAATATTTCTAAAAATAGCAGTGTGGATGTTGGGGCTGGCTCCAACTGAGACTTGGGGCTGGTCTATTCTGCAGTGTAAGTCGATGTAATTTACGTCACTCATGAGTGTGAAAGAGATATCCCGCCCCCCCCCCCCAAGTGATGCAAGTTACATCGACTGAAGCGCTGTCCACACCGTCGCTATGTAGGTGGGAGATGCTCTCTCGCTGACATAGCTTCTGCCTCTGTGGAGATGGAGTAATTATGCTGACGGGAGAGCGCTGTCCTGTTGGTATAGCTAGTCTTCACCAGATGTGCTGCAGCTGAGCAGTTGCATCCGTGCAGCTGGGCCAATGTAGTGCTGTAGTGTAGACTTGCCCTTATTAGATACCTAAGTGCAGACGCCTGGAGTCCGGTGGGCTTGAGAGCCCAAGCTACCACTGGAGCCGGAACATCCACGCTGCTATTTTTAGCATGGTATCTCAAGCCCTATTAGTGCCAGTTTGTCTACTGCTCTGAGCAGCTTGATCCCATTGTAGTATAGACATACTCTCCGCGCATCAGTTTCTCCATCTGTGAAATGGGGCTAATGCTTAACTACAACAATGTTGGACATAGCATAAGATTCCTGGGTAGAAGTGCTGTGTAAGTATTTCAGTTCTGCACTGAAAAATTATTAGTTGATTTAATAAAATAGCCTTTTGATTATGTTTTTCTTGTTCATATATGTTGCATAAGGTTAGCTTCCAAATATTATTGCATTGTGATTCCTCTGATTTTTTTTTTTAAACAATTTCGTGATCCTGCAAGCTGTGAAGCACATGCATAAGATACTATGGATAACAACTGCTGTCAACAGCCCTGCTTCTCCGGCACAATATGATTGTCTACCCCAAGGATAGACTTTTCTGTGCAGGACATGTGGCTTTCCTCGAGGGTGGTTCCAGAACTGTAGCATGAAATCATTCAGCATCTGAGACCAACTGCAAACTTCACCGCCGTCTGCTCCAAGTGCAAAGCACACTTGCTCAACCTTGCCTTTATTAATATAAACACATGATACATGTAAGCATAGTGTTTAATATATTAAATAATACATAATCCTCACACAATTTTCCATTGCGGGGAGAAAGAAGGAAGAACTACATGCGACAGATGCTAGTCATGTTGCTTAATACACTTCTGGATGACACTCATGCTGTGTTTAGGAGGGCAGTATAAGTACCTCAGTAGAATAGACTCTTCTGAGGAGACTTTAAAAGGAACTAATGGTAGTTAGGCACCTAATTCCCATTGACAATGAGGGTTAGGTACCTAACTGTTGCCTGTGTCTTTGAAAATCTTCCCTTTTAAGTTTAGGGCTTCTGCTCTGAGAGCCTGATCTTGCTCTAATTTAAGTTAATGGGTGTAGGATAGTGAGTGCCCTGATTCCCTGAGCTATTGGTAGGGATTTAAAAAAAAGTTGTGTAGTGCATACAGTCAGATCTCTCTGTTGGTTCTGAATCCTCCTACAGTATGCTTTCCCAAATCTCCCTCTCCTGCTTGTGGGAAGGGGTGGGCAAGAAGTGTTTTTGTAGTTCTGGCTAGTACTCTGCTCTTGCAGTAGTGTCTCTGCGTGGTGTCTACTTATCACCGTGCTGTATGCTAAAACAGGTTGCCTAGTACTTCATTTTTGTTTGTTTTTTTAACGGGCTACATTAATCCGTATTTCACAATATAGTGCCCATCAAGTTTTTGAAAATGGTAGCACCCCTGGTATGGACAGAGTGAACATAGTTCAATATCTTGTGCAGCCAATTCACAGCTATTGTAAGTGGTGAGTTACACCACTTATGCTAGTAATATATTATATTTTGTGTGTTCAGCATGCTTTGCTACAATGTTGTTGAGCTCTGTTGATCCTCTCAATGCCAGCAGGACATCCTTCACGAGAAGTAGGAAATCTGGGGCTCATTGTTTTAATTGATATATCTGACATCTAGTAGTAGTCTTAAGTTTAGGGATCTGGATACATTCTCTCTGTTTAGAGAGATCAGTATATGAATGTGCGTTTTCCAGACAATTGCTTTTGTTTATCTTTATCTTTATCTTATATATATATATATATATATATATATATATATATATATATATATTGTGGTGGTGCTTGGTGGGCTCCATTGTGTGAGGAACTGGACAAGCACAGAGCAAGAGGCAGTCCCTGCCCCCAAAGAATTTACCATCTAAATTGGTTAGGGGAACAAAAAGTGGTAGAAGTGGAATATTGTTACCCCCATTTTACAGACAGGGAACTGAGGCATAGAGAGTGCACCCATAATCACACAGGAAGCCTGTATCAGTGCTAGGAATTGAACCCAGATATAGAATCAAAGAAGATTAGGGTTGGAAGAGACCTCAGGAGGTCATCTAATCCAACCTCCTGCTCAAAGCAGGACCATGAGTCTTAGGGCTTATCTACACAGAGTGGCAATGGGAGTGCATTTGAGAAATCACACCATGTTGCACATTAACTGGTCTATGTACTGCTGATGTACACTAAAGTTCCCCACTTCCTTTTAAGGATGCTAGGAAACATTTAGGGTGCATCAGCAGGGTCTTGGATCAGTTAATGTACAACATGTTAGTGGGCTTTAGAAATCACACTCTTGTAGTGGTGTATTACCCCACTGTGTAGACAAACAGTTCAGTGTTGTAGCCATTCTTTCACTTCTTATCCCTAGAAAACTGAGTTGATGCTTGGGAGCAGTAATGAAAATATTGTCTGAAACTGCATCACATCCACTTGCTTATCTGTTTTTTTAATTTGTGCACAGATTTTTTTTTTTCACATCTTCATTAGAAACTGCCAAATTTATAATTTGGAAACTAACCCATAGTGTGATTATTGACACTGGTAGCACAGTAGTCTATTTTTAACAGAAAAATGGATTTGATTTCTCAGAGCACAAGAAACTGTTTTTTGTTGTTGCTAGTGTCAACCATCTCCTTTATTCTCCCCAAACAAACCAACCCCCAAAACAAAAACAAACAAAAAGACCCGGAAAACATCAGTGAAAGAGACTAAAGATGAGAAATTTCAGCCAAAGACAGTAAGTTAAGGATCAAAATGGAAGTCTGTGGAATGGTTCTTTTAAGTTATTTGCTGTTATAGCAGCTGTGATATGTGACATTCTTGCAGAGGAAACGGAATAATTTTGCAAATTTGATTTCTTCAAACTATTGATTAAAGTTATATTAAAGTACTATTTTTAAATAGGTGAATGTTAACTGAATGTGTTCTCCTTTGAAATGCTACTAAACAATAAATCCCAGTGCTTGTCAGTAAACCCTTAAACTGACACCATATTTAATTTTACCCATTTCACAAATCAGACTGGCTTTAACCTAAACTTAATGTTACTTAAATTTCGGTATGACTAAATACAAAATACTGGTAAGGGTCTAGATTCATCTTTTTCAAAAATCTTTAATTTCCACTTCATGGAAGTGTTTTAGCTTTCTCAATACTATGGGGACTCTCCTCTGCTGATATATATATCAGCTCCCACTCATAAAAGGTGTGTACTATCAGAATAAGGGTCTTGGAATAATTTGAATGTTAATATGAGGTTAAGAATAGCTGTGTTAATTCCAGCAACACTTATAGGCCACACATATTGAAAACACTTTTCTTTCTGCATATTTATGATGATCTTTATTGGACTTATATGACTAGGCATAACTTGGAAAAGTAATAATCTTTGATGTTTTAAATTATGTATTTTAAGGTGGCAAGATATTAAGGATTGCTTACTAAGTAATTATTTTAGGTCAGATTCATTTAAGTTTTAGCACAATGACACACGTGAACTATTAAGCCTAAAATACAAGGTATGTAATTTACATATTGCCAAAGTAATTGTTTTAAAAATTTAGTGGCTTTTTTTGTGAGTACTGATAGTCAGTCATATGTAGGAGAACAACTTTCTTTACAAGCCTGTGGAGTTTTTTATGTTTGCTAGGATCTTAGTTGTATGTAGAACTACCTGAAAGAACTTAAACAGAATGCTGATGCTTCAGAATGGGCTTTGTATGAAATTGGCTAAGCATTAGCTTCACATTTTGTCTTGAAGTTGGGCAGCATACAAATAGTTTCTTTAGTTTGTTGATTAATACTGATTCTGCAGCTATTTGGAGATTTTTTTAACTTTTAAGATTTTGTTAAATATGATGTGACGTCTGAAACAAATGCTGGTAATTGGGAGACACTTTCTGCATCTGTACATACGCTATCATTGACATCTGTTCTGAGTTCATACTCTGCAGACATCACTGTTTTTAAAAAAAAAAAAAAAAGTAATTTATGCTGTGCCAACTCTCATAACTTCTATTAATACATCATGAACAGAGTTTTAGAATGACTTATGTGCATTTCTCCACAGTGCAAGTATGCAACAAAATTCCTAAAGGTTGCCCCAAGAATAACATTTGCACTTAATATAGTCGTTTTCTCTATGTATCCATATAAAATGAACTTCCATCTAACTGGATAGTAGCTGAAAGTTTTCCTTCATGACATTACCTTCTTCAGATCCTCACTGTAGGAGCCTTGTGTCTAACGTGAACTGTAGAATCATTTAGAATAGAAAAACCGTTGGTGGACATTCATGCATAATATCCCTTAGGTTGAGTCTACATTGTGCTTTTTCATAACCTCCCATGATTGTAATAGGTCACTGTCATCTAGACCTGTTCATAACAGTAAAAATGCCAGTAACTGATCTACAGTAGTTCTTCCACCTTTGCTAACCCTGATGGAGCTATAGCAACAGTGGGAGACTAGGAAAAAAACTCAGGGTAGATAAGGTTTCTGATCCAGTGTTCTGGAATGGGGAGGGTATGAAAAACCTGACCTCTGACTGTCCCTCAGTTACTGTCTGTTTGCCAACTTTGGAGGTTATGGTATACAGTTCTTTCCTACGTTAACCTTAATAACTGTTAGTGTTCTTTTCCCCCTGTCAAGGTTCCTTCCCCACTTGAACTCTAGGGTACAGATGTGGGGACTTGCATGAAAGACCCCCTAAGCTTATTCTTACTAGCTTAGGTTAAAAACTCCCCCAAGGTACAAACTTTGCCTTGTCCTTGAACAGTATGCTGCCACCACCAAGCGTTTTAAACAAAGAACAGGGAAAGAGACCACTTGCGACGTCTTTCCCCCAAAATATCCCCCCAAAGCCCTACTCCCCCTTTCCTGGGGAAGGCTTGATGATAATCCTCACCAATTGGTACAGGTGAATACTGACCCAAACCCTTGGATCTTAAGAACAATGAAAAAGCAATCAGGTTCTTAAAAGAAGAATTTTAATTAAAGAAAAGGTAGAAGAATCACCTCTGTAAAATCAGGATGGTAAATACCTTACAGGGTAATCCGATTCAAAACATCGAGAATCCCTCTGGGCAAAACCTTAAGTTACAAAAAGACACAAAAACAGGAATATACATTCCCTCCAGCACAACTTATTTTACCAGCCATTAAACAAAAGAAAATCTAACGCATTTTCTAGCTAGATTACTTACTAAGTTTACAGGAGTTGTCAGGCTGCATTCCTGATCTGTTCCTGGCAAAAGCATCACACAGACAGACAGACAACCCTTTGTTCCCCCCCTCCAGATTTGAAAGTCTCTTGTCCCCTCATTGGTGGTTTTGGGTCAGGTGCCAGCGAGGTTACCTTAGCTTCTTAACCCTTTACAGGTGAAAGGGTTTTGCCTCTGGCCAGGAGGGATTTTATAGTTCTGTATACAGAAAGGTGGTTACCCTTCCCTTTATATTTATGACACCCGCCCCCCCCCCCATTGGTCGTGGCTATAACTTCTGTAATGATGAGTTCTGAGAACAGAATTTGAGGTTCCTCCTTCTTTATATCTGGCCCCACTAAAGTGCCTATTGCCAAACAGGTGTTTTGCCCATTGCAAAACACATCTTAAATTTCTGGCTGAAGGGGGTTCTTTAAAAGGGTGTGTCCCCTTTGTGGCATTTACACCAAAGTGTCAGTGAGAAATGAGCCACAGGCTAATGGCGTTATTCATGAAGGAGGCCGTGGCAGGGACTCTTTTCAGGGTGTCCTCAATCTAGAGTGGTCATTCTTTAATCCTTTGGGAACAGAGATAAGATTTGACCTCTTTTGAGTAGAGCAGCAGAGTTTTCTAGAGGATCTGAATACTGCTTGGATCTACGCGAGGTGGTTGTGCCTAAGAAGAAATAGAAGAATGGGCATTTGGATGGACAGGACATTTTTCTTGGTTCTCCCTCCCCACCCCCCATCACTTCTGTCTCTTCAGGATACAAGTCATTTTGCTAGTGCAGACTGGCTTTTATAGCTTGTCTCCATCAGTCCAGGTTCCTTGCACACATTTCAAGAGACCTTCTCTCAGTTTTTTAGAACACACATTTTCTTAGATTATTGCTCCTGGGGGAATTCTGTGCCACTGTGTGTGTGCATAATTAATGAGCCCTGCATATTTTTAGTTTTTATGCAGAAAAAAGCTTCTGCCAAAATGTTGCTGCAGTTCTGCCTTTTGCCCACCAGAGGGCACTGTGGCAATTGAACAAAGCAGCAGCTCCTCCCCAGCAAGGGAAGAGAGAGAGCCTGCCTTCTTCACAGCGAGCCAGGTCAGGAGATGGACTATGGGGAGACCAATAGCTTAGGGTGCTGGGTGGCCAGACAGGCTCATAAGGGCTAGTGGAGGGGGACAGACTGGGGCAGGGGCTGAATGAGAGTGGAGGCACAGGGCCACGGAGGGAGGGAGTGCAAGGCCACATGGTGATGGGGGAGGGGATGCAGAGCTACATAGGGATGGGGTGACTGGGTGGGGGCACAGAGACACAGGGGCAGGGGGTACAGAGACCGGGGAGTGGCTGGGTGGGGTCAGAGAGCCACATCGGGATGGGGGAGGGGGTACAGAGACACATGGGGATGGAGGAGGGGGTGCAGGGCCATATGAGGTGGAGGGACACATGGACAGGGGGGTGCAAGGACACATGAGGGTGAAGGAACACATAGGGGCAGGCAGATGTGCCTGAATAAATGGGAGAGGCTAGGGGTCAGCCAGGGTCTGCATGGGAGGAGCTCCCCAACAATCGCTTCTCTCCCCCCCCCCCCCCAAAAAAAACAAAACCAGCAACCCAACCTGTTCTTTACTTTTCCCACCCATACCCAACAACCTTCCAAGTTCAGACCCAGGCTCCTTCCCAGCAATTTACTTCCGTCTCCCTCAGCTCGTCCGTTACCCCTGACTTCCTGAAGCCTTTTTACTGCTTCTGAGGGGTGTGGGAAATATGGTTCTGTGTTATAGTTTAAATGAATTATTACTCAGAGTTCTGTATTATTATGCCTAGTAAGGAATCTATTTGTCAAAAAACATTTCCTGAATCTTTTTGTTGTCTGTATTGTTACAGACATACTTGCTGACAGGTATTTTGAAATAAATGACCAACAGTAATTGAAACTCACGTTGTTTTGACAAATAAATTTTTTTGCAGAATTTTAAGTGTGCAGAATTTTTAATTTTTTGTTTCAGAATTTTAATTTTTTTTGGCACTGAATTCCCCCAGGAGTAGATTATGCAAATGAGTGGTGGCTATCTTTCTGTGACTTGGTGATATTTTCTAGTTGGCGTGGATGCATTAACTAGCAGGCAAAAACTGAAAAACAGTCTGGGTTATACTACTACAGTAACTACATTAGTAATGAAAAAGCAACCAGTGTAGTAAGGCCAACTTTTTGTAATCTGTGTTACAGATCAAGTTGTGTATTTGACTTGAGGGCTGCTTCTTTTTTGTTTTGTTTTTTGTTCCACCTTACTGGTTACTTTTTATAATGTTGCGAAACTTATTTTTCCTTTAGGTATTATAAGTTCCTGTTCTTTCCTGGAATGCATAAATGACACAAAACCCCATGTATCAAATCTGGATTTGTCAAAGTAAAGTAATTTTTCCTCTCTGTCCACATCGACACTTTGACACCACAGTATTTGGCAGTGACTGAAATATATAGAGACAGTGCATACAACACGTGCCTTATGTTTTGCTTATTTTTTTGTATAAAGAATGAGTGTAAATATTTCAAAAATGTTTACTTTCAGTTTATTGCCTTTAAAGAGAGATTATCAACTGAAAATGTAATTAATATTACGGAGGCGTACTCTCAGCTCTGTAGTAAAGGTTCCATTGAATTTTGCACTCAAAGTAGGGGTTCAGTCACTTTGTGTGAAAAATAGTTTGCTCCCCAAAATTGCAGCAACCTACTCTTTGAATATAGAATGAGTTTTCTCAGAATGTAGAAGTAAACCTGTGTAAGTTGCAGTTACTTTTTAAAAAATGGACGCTTTAAGAAATATAGCATCCTGAATCAGACTTTTTTGGTTGTTTTCCCCCAGTGATTGCAGCTCAGGTGGTGTTTACACACAAATTGGCAGAACTAAATCTGGAATTGTGATTTATGTATATCAATTTTGTGGTCTCAAACTGATTTTTAAAGATTGCGTATTAGATTGCTGCATATTTCCCCCCCTTCATGGTATCATAGGGCAGAGTTGTGAATAGTTAGGGCAACCAAACAATCTTTGTAATATGTTTTGTCTGTGGATGTATGCTTTTTTAAAAAAAAGTAAAAACAATGTTTTCAGCTGAGTCTTCTATCAGTTCTTGTTTTACAATTGCATTTTCTTGTTTTCTCTCCTCTGCTTGCCTATCGAAAGGACCCACATAAATGGGGAACTCCTTGAGAGTGTGCATGGAAAACAGTGGAAGTGATATTAAATGCACAACATAAAGAAACTGAAAAATAGTTTTTCTCTAATCTTATCTAGTATTTTTCTGTTACTTGTGGCTTCAGTGGGTAAAATATTTCAGACAATTGTAACTTATAATTTAAGGGACTGCTAAACTTAAAGTTGTGTAAAGTAAAATTTTTCTATATTCTTTACGGTATTTAGTTTTTTACTTTTCTACCTTGCAACTGTCTTCTTCGACCTGCTCTTCCTCGTATCTAGAAGTTACGAGTCGTTCTTTGACAACATTGCCATGTGTCTCTTGCCTGGCTCAGCTGTGAGCACATACAATACTCAAATAGCTCTTGGGCCATATACATTTCAAAATCATTTCATGTGATTGTGCCACATTTTCATTTTCAGCTATTTAAAAAGCTGCCTCGCCCCTAATGATTTCTGTTGACAAAGAAAGCAAGAACAGGAGACTGGATGGATTGGATTTTTATTAATGGGATATAGGGATTGACTTCACTGCGTTGTTAGCTTGAGTATGTATACTCGACTAGCTTGAGTGGAGTACCTCTAGTTTGAGTAAGCGCAGCCACATTGCAAAGGGTAACTCAAGCCATCTTGGAGTTACTGAATGCACACTGTCCCAGTACTGACTTCAGTGGAGGTGCTTGCCTCCTGGGACCATATCCCTTGGATTTGAAACATTGCACTGTTCCAAGCTGCTCGTTCCAGACTTCTGTGTTGTATTTAGGGGAAAGTTTTTTGTTCATTCTGGGCACATGGGTGGACGTGGTATTTGCCTGGCAATTTATTAGAGTTGCTTGTGGTCTGCATTCTGGTTGGAAGCCATGGATACCATTCTAAATAATGAGGTTTATGAAATGCTGACATTAATACCACTGACATTTTGGACTGGGAAACTGAGTAAAGGTTATGAGATATGGTAGAGGGCCACTAGGAAGCAGCTTCTCATGCTGAGAAGGTGGCAACATAATTTCCTCAGGAGATCATGCAAGCAGCTTGCAGACACAATGGAGCAAGTATTGCAGGCTTTTAGAGCTGTGCCATGTCCTTCTTCCAGTGGTTCCCAAACTTTTTAGGGTCACGCCCCTCCCCCTGGAGCTGGGCGTAGGACTGTGGCTCCAGGCGGGGCCTGGGGGACATGGACAGGGGCAAGGGCGCTGAGGCTGGGGCCGCAGCCCCCTGGAGGTGGGGCCAGTGGCAGGGCCCTAGGTGGGAACAGGGCCGGGAGTGGGGTCCCAGTTGGGGGCAGGGTGGCACTCTCTGCCCCTTGTGGGGGCTGGCCAAGGCCCCCCTGCACCCCCTGAACGTTTCTCCATGCCCCACATTTTGTGGATCTCTGCCCTATTCAGACTGGTAGTTTTGGACTAAGAACAGCAATGGACCCAGAATTTCCACATGAGGAAAGGTACCTTCTTGGAACTGCAATGAGCTTCTCCCAGCCGTTTGGTGCTAGGACATGCAGTTCAGTTCAGAAGCTTTTGCCATCTGGAAGTTGTCTACCTCAGACAGTTACAGGGCAATGACTAATGACTTTGGTATTGGCAAGGAAACAGTCGGTGTTGTGGTGATAGAAATAACTCTGGTTCACCGATGGGTAGCTAAGATTACTTATATCCTTGTCATACAGTAGCAGGCTTTGAATGCATGGGCTTTCTGACTTGTGCTGGAGCCATTGATGGCACACATGCCCATTATTTGCCCTCGCTCCCCCCACTCTCCTTTCCTTCCCCTGCCCACAAGGGTGCCTATGATTGTCAACTGCAAAGGGTACTACTCCATTGTTTTGCAGGCCTTGGTGGAGGGATATTCAGTATAATTTTGTGGGATTCATGGCAGAGTGCCATGGTATTTTGGGTATACCAGGGTATTCTGAAGATCAGACCTTTCTGAATTGGGACAAACTGGAATTTACGATTAAAATGGATGTCAGTGGGGTGTCTGTGCCTGCTGTTTTTTGAGACCCAGCCTACTCTCTACTGCCTTGGCTCATTAAACTGTACCTTGACATGAGAGCGCCTGGCAGAAGAAGGTTCAGTCACACCCTGTGCAGGATGATTGTGGCTGACTGAATGCCAGATGGTGTTGCCTACAGAACTGATTGGACTTCAGCGGCATCTATAATGCCATTCATGTCAATGGGGCATGTTGTACTTTGGGGGGGGATACTTTGGCCCAGTCTGAGGAGATGATTGTGCTTCTGTACAGACTTCTTGCAAGCGGCCAGACTGTGCTCTAACTGATGTTAGATGTAGGCTTGGAGGGAGAAATGGAGGAATGGGAAAATGAGATTGATATTGAGCAGTAATCTGCTCGGTGTACCTCTATAGGAAAACAACCTATGCATGTATTGTGAAGATGATTGTGCAATAAAGTATTTGTTGTGAAGTTCCTCTCCCTCTCTGTTGCTGTCCAAGTACTCTTTCAAAGGGATTGAATAAAGAGAATGTGATCAAAGTGAATAATATTAGCAGTCCAGCTGTCTTAACAAGGTGCTCTACACATAAATGTGGTAGATGCACAAGGTGTACAGTAAAGTATCACATGTATGGGAAGTGCATATGGTTAGGGTACCTATCATCACTCCATTGTGCCTGCAAGAGGTGGAGTGCATTGGGTAAAGCTGTTGAAGGTCATTTCCATCTAGGGACTGGTTAACTGCCTCACCCAGAGGTAACCGGCTGCAGGCCATGGTAGCCTGAAGGGGAGTTCATAACAGCAGGTTATGCAGGTGGTATGTTGTTCTGGTACTTGCTGACCATGATACCCAGCATGCACTCAAGCTGCTGGCGCACCTCATGCTGCTGCTGACAGTTCTGCTGACTCATGGCACAGTCATGGGCAATATACTTGGCCACCCTCTGCAGCATTCTCTCAGCTTCAACCTGGGATTGCCATTCCTGCTCTAGCATGTCTTTCAGAAGCTTGAACCTTCTGCCAAAGTGCCTGCAGATCTCCACATGTCCTCTTCCTTCTGCTTCTGAGGTTCTGGACTGAAATTCTTCACTTTGTTGTTGCTCTATTCCAAGGTTCCTGTCCATCCTAACAAAGACAAGTGTTTTAAATTTATTAACCCACCCTATCCCCTACCAAAAAATGGTTTAAACACCAGAACAATAGTAGTGATGCTCCTAGCATTATTTCATGCTGTGGTGGCATTGGAAGATGTTACTTGCTTGAGTTTCTTCAGTGGAAATAAGGGGAGGAGAGAAGTTTCCCTCCTGAGGCCTGGAATAACCATTCATCTGTGTCCTGGACCTGCTCTGTCATCTCTTGACTGAGGAGTGAATTAATGACTGGCAGGGAATGGTGAGCTCCAAGGGAGGATGTGGAAAGTTTACCGTGCCTAGAAACTTCAAAGACCATTTGGAAACCCTCTTCATAGATTGATTCTAAGCCCAGAAGTGACCATTGTTGTTAGCCAGTCTGACCTGTATAGCACAGGGCATAGAACTTCCCCCAAATAATTCCTAGAGTACATCTTTTAGAAAAAATATGGAATCTTGATTTAAAATTGTTAATGAAGGAGAATCTGCCACAGTAAATTATTCCGATGGCTAATTATTCATTGTTAAATTCAGTCTGGAAATAAGGTGTAAATGTATTTAGCTTCAACGGTCAGCCTTTGGTTCATATTATACCTTTTCTCTGTTAGATTGAAGAGCCATTATCAAATATTTATTCCCCATGTAGGTAATTATAGACTGTAATCAAGTCACCCCTTAAACTTCTCTTTGTTAAGCTAAACAAATTGTGGTCCTTGAGTCTCATTATCATGTTTTCTGATCCTTTAATCATTCTCGTGGCTCCTCTCTGAACCCTCTCCAACTTATCAACCTCTGGCTTGAATTGTAGGCGCCAGAACTGGATGTGGTATTCCAGCACCAGTGCCAAATACAGAGGTAAAATAACCTCTCTGCTCCTACTTAAGGTTCCCTGTTTCTGAATCCAAGGATTGCAATAGCCCTTTTGGTCATAGTAAGAGCTCATGTTCAGCTCTTTATCCACCACAACCACCAAATCTTTTCCAGCGTCAGTGCTTGTCAGAATAGAGTCCCCCATCATGTATGTATGGCCTCATGTGGTGGGAAGAACGCCTCAACAGCCCAACACTTTGGCATTTAATTTCAGAAAGGGGAACTATGCAAAAATGAGGAGGTTAGTTAAACAGAAATTAAAAGGTACAGTGACTAGAGTGAAATCCCTGCAAGCTGCATGGACACTTTTCAAAGACACCATAATAGAGCTCAACTTAAATGTATACCCCAAATTTAAAAAACACAGTAAAAGAACTAAAAAAGAGCCACTTGGCTTAACGATGTAAAGGAAGCAGTGAGAGATAAAAAGGCATCTTTTAAAAAGTGGAAGTCAGATCCTAGTGAGATAAATAGAAAGGAGCATAAACACTGCCAAATCAAATGAAAAAATGTAATAAGAAAAGCCAAAAAGGAGTTTGAAGAACTGCTAGCTAAAACCTCAAAAGGTAATAACAAAATGTTTAAGTATATCAGAAGCAGGAAGCCTGCTAAACAACCAGTGGGGCCCCTGGACGATTGAGATATGAAAGGAGCACTTAAAGATGATAAAGTCATCACGGAGAAACTAAATGAATTCTTTCCTTTAGTCTTCACATGAGGATGTTAGGGAGATTCCCAAACCTGAGCCATCTTTTGTAGGTGACAAATCTGAGGAATTGTCACAGATTGAAGTGTCACTAGAGGAGGTTTTGGAATTAATTGAGAAACTTAACAGTAACAAGTCACCGGGACCAGATAGCATTCACCCAAGAGTTCTGAAAGAACTCAAATGTGAAATTGCAGAACTATTAACTATGGTTTGTAACCTGTCCTTTAAATCAGCTACTGTACCCAAAGTCTGGAAAATAGCTAATGTAACGCCAATATTTAAGAAGGGCTCTAGAGGTGATCCTGGCAATTAGACTAGTAAGGCTAATGTCAATACCAGGCAAATTAGTTGAAACAATAGTAAAGAGTAAAATTGTCAGACACATAGAAGAACATAAATTGTAGTGCAAAAGTCAACATGGTTTCTGTAAAGGGAGATCATGTCTTACTAATCTGTTAGAGTTCTTTGAGGGGGTCAACAAACATGTGGACAAGGAGGATCCGGTGGACATAGTGTACTTAGATTTCCCGAAAGCCTTTGCAAGGACCCTCACCAAAGGCTCTTAGCTAAATTAAGTTGTCATGGGATAAGAGGGAAGATCCTTTCATGGACTGAGAACTGGTTAAAAGATAGGGAACAAAGGATAGGAATAAAAAGTAAATTTTCAGAATGGAGAGGGGTAATTAGTGGTGTTCCCCAAGGGTCGGTCCTAGGACCAATCCTATTCAACTTATTCATAAATGATCTGGAGAAAGGGGTAAAGTTTGCAGATGATACTAAACTGCTCAAGATGGTTAAGACGAAAGCAGACAGTGAAGAACTTCAAAAGATCTCACAAAACTAAGAGATTGGGCAACAAAATGGCAAATGAAATTTAATGTGAATAAATGTAAAGTAATGCACATTGGGAAAAAAATAACCCCAACTATACATACAATATGTTGGGGGGCTAATTTAGCTACAACTAATCAGGAGAAAGATCTTGAAGTCATCGTGGATATTTCCATGAAGAAGTCCACGCAGTGTGCAGCGGCAGTCAAAAAGGCAAACGGGATGTTAGGAATCATTAAAAAAGAGATAGAGAATAAGATGGAGAATATCTTTTTGCCCTTATATAAATCCATGGTACGCCCACATCTTGAATACTGTATACAGATGTGGTCCCGTCAACTCAAAACAGATATACTGGCATTAGAAAAGGTTCAGAAAAGGGCAGCTACAATGATTAGGGGTTTGGAACGGGTCCCATATGAGGAGAGATTAAAGAAGCTAGGACTTTTCAGCTTGGAAAAGAGGAGACTAAGGGGGGATATGATAGAGGTATACAAAATCATGAGTGGTGTGGAGAATGTGAATAAGGAAATGTTATTTACTTGTTCCCATAATATAAGAACTAGGGGCCACCAAATGAAATTAATGGGTAGCAGGTTTAAAACAAAAGGAAGTTCTTTTTCACTCAGTGCACAGTCAACCTGTGGAACTCCTTGCCTGAGGAGGTTGTGAAGGCTAGGACCATAACAGGGTTTAAAAGAGAACTGGATAAATTTATGAAAGTTAAGTCCATAAATAGCTATTAGCCAGGATGGGTAAAGAATGGTGTCGCTAGCCTGTTTGTCAGAGGGTGGAGATGGATGGTAGGAGAGAGATCACTAGATCCTTACCTGTTAGGTTCACTCCCTCTGGGGCACCTGGCATTGGCCACTGTTGGTAGACAGGATACTGGGCTGGATGGACCTTTGGTCTGATCCAGTATGGCCATTCTTATGTTCTTTGTTCCCAGATGCATACATTTACACTTGGCTGCATTAAAACACATATTTTTTGCTTGCACCCAGTTTACCAGTCTAGCTCGCTCTGAATCAGTGACTTGTTCTCTTCATTGTTCACCATTCCCCCAATTTTTGTGGTGTTTGCAGACTTTCAGTGATGATTTATGTTTTCTTCCAAGTCTTCAATAAGATGCATAGGGCCAAGAACTGACCTCTGTAGGACCCAGTTAGAAACACCTCTGCTTGATAATGATTTCCCATTTATAGTAACATTTTGAGATGTTTCAGTTAGCTAGTTTTTAAACCATTTAATGTGTGCCATGTTAATTTTGTATTCTAGTTTTTTAATCAAAATCTCATGAAGTACCAAGTGAAACACCTTGCAGAAGTCTAAGTATATTATGGCAACACTTACTTTTGCCAACCAAACTTGTAATAGCCTTATAAAAAAAATCAGATTAGTTTGACAGGGTCTATTTTCCATAAACCCATGTTGATTTGCATTAATAACAGTATCCTTCTTTAATTTTTTTGAGTCCCATATCAGCTGTTTCATTATCTTGTCTGAGATCAATGACAGGTCTATAATTACCTGAGTCATCCTGCTTATTCGTTATTAAAAATTGGCACAACATTAGCTTTCTTCCAGTCTTGTGGAATGTCCCCAGTGCTCCATGACTTATTGAAAAATCAACATTAATGGTTCAGCAAGCTCCTCATCCAGCTTTTTAAAAACTCTCTTGAATGTAAGTTATCTGATCTGCTGATTTAAAAAATGTCTAACTTTAGTAGCTTCTGTTTAACTTCTACTCCTGAGGGAATTCTGTGCCAAAAAATTAACCCCCCCGCCTCAAATCTGCAAACAATATTTTAAAATTCTACATATTTTACTTGTTGATAAATGTGGAGGCGCCAGCATGGCAGTGGGGAGCATAGGCCACTGGCCACATGGAGGTGGAGAGATCACCCTGGAGCCTTCATCTCCCCTCTGGAACACGGACCCGGACACAGCACAAGGGCTGGATTTGCCCAGAAACACCTGGGGCCCTGCTCCTCCGCACCAGGCACACCAAGATAGTAAGCAAGAGGGATAGTCTTACTTGCATGCCCAGCTTTGGTTCCCAATCTAGGTGTGGGGCAAGCAGGCTCAGCCCGGCAGGATCCAAGTGTGGAGGAGCTTAGTGTGGGGGGATCCAGGTGTGGGGTGAGAGGGTTCTGTATGGGGCAGTCTGGGTGCAGGTAGCTCTGTGGGGTTTCTGTGTGCAGGGCGGGTGAGGCAGGTCGGGGAGCATCTGGGTATGTGGGGGTCTGGATGCATAGTGGTTGGGCAGATGGGGGAGCAGCTCTCCGTACAGTGACACCTCCCCCTGCGGCTCAGGAAAAATGGGGGCAGGAAGCTGGGAGGGATTGGAGCTTCCTGCAGTCGGGAGGTTTCTGGGGGTGGGAATGAGTCTGATTTGGCCTCAACAACTCCTTGCAGTCCCATCCTCCCCAAGCTGGGACTAGCAGCTGAGCCTAGCACAGGGTAGAAATCATTGGCAGGGGCATCCCCAGCCCCTCTGCATTGATTTACCCCTCCGCCGGCTGCTCAGGCGCCTGAAATGACACGTCTGTGCTACTGGGGAGGGGCGCGTGAATGCTCTTGTGGCTTCCCTTTGCTTCCCTGTCATTTTCTACAGGGAAGCAAAGAAATCTGCAGGGGACTTGAATTCTGCACACATGCATAGAATTCCCCCAGGAGTGATCTTCCAGAGATACTGGAAAGAGTGTGATCACCATATGATGAGACTATATCTTCTGTTTTTGTTCCCCGAAATACAGAACAGAAATATTTATTGACTATTTCTGCATCATTATTGATAATTCTGCCATTTCCCGCTAGTAATGGACCAATACCATTGTCAGGATTCTTTTTGTTCCTAATATATGAAAAAAGCCTCCTTACTGTCTTTAAGTCTTCTGGCTGTAGAGCTCTCCTTGTGTCCTGTGGCTTCCCTTTTTTATTTTCTACAATTATTAACTTCTGATTTATGTTCATTATTTGCAAATTCCTTTTTCTCTCATGTGGGGGGTGTTTGTGTGTGTGTGTAATGTATACGTATGGGTTTTTAGAGCTGCCTTCACTTCCCCTCTAAACCAAGTTGGTTTTTTTAATCAGCACAGCCTTCTTCCTTGATTGTGGCTTTTCGGGCATCTAGTAAGGTGTTCGTAAATCATTGCCAATTATCATTCAAATTTTTCTGATTAAATTCTTCCTTGCAGCTGATTTAGCTTATAATTGTTTTCAGCTTAGTGAAATTGGCCCTATTAAAATACCAAGTATATATATTACTGACTTTATTCTTCTTCCACATTATAAATGTGATCAAGTCATGGTCACTTGTATTTAAACTAGCATTAACTTTTAGTTCTGTAATTGGTTCTTCCTTTGTCTGTTAAGACAAGCTGTAATATAGAATTCCTCTGTGTTGGCTGCCACAGTTATTGAGTTTGGCAATTGTCATCTATAATGTTTGGAAATTCCAAGGATGTTTTAGCACTGGCAGCATGAGATGTCCAGCATATGTCAGTCAAATTGAAGTCCCTCATGATCATGCATTTTCCCCTCTTACACATTGTAGACAGGTGTGTGAGGAAGCAGTCATTCTGTTCTGCTCCATCATTCCACATATGTGGAGTAAAACTTGGGCCAGCATAAACAGGCTGCTAAACTAAGTTCAGGAGCATCCATCCAGTAGAGAGATGCCAACTAACAGCACAAAACCAACTATCATATTTAGCAGCCTAATTTACAGTTTTGTCAGAGAATCCAATATTGCTCTTGCTTGTTTGTTTTTATTGGGATTACTACCCTACCTTACTGAAAACAGGTGATGGTGAATTAAACACAACCACCACCACCGTAAGATGTTTATGTTGCTTTTGGCAGCTGAAAAGCCCTGTTAAATCCCTTCTCCCCCTGTGTCCTACAACTTAAAATGAAGCTGTTAATTTCTCTTTTTGCTATCTCTCTCCTCTTCACTTGGGTGGTGTTTTCCCTGCCCCTGTTTTAGTTCCTCACACCTCAGTCTTTCTCCTTCTTCTTTCCCTAGTTTTTCTGAACTCTTCTTTACTTCACTTTTCAACCTGCTTCTTTCTCCCCTGTGCTGTGCAAAAAATGATCATGACACCCTTCTGTTTTATGTGGTTTCCTCTAGACTCTTTGACACTGTGTGGGGTTTTTTGGTCTGCTGGACATGCTTACTGGAGAGCAATGCAAGGTACGTTCCTCCCCAATTGATCCCAAAAGGGGCTCAGGGTGAATCTTAAAAATGAGGGAAAGGGGTGTAAAACATGGGATACTATGCCAAATGCAACTACCCTCTTCCTCATTACTGAGTTTAGTAAGCTGCCTGCTGTCATATTTCATAAAACCATAGAATGTTATTTTTGCCAAGAACCTCATGAAGAGCGTTCTTCCTTCTTAACAGTTGTTCTTTTGAAAACAAGCATATGTCTGGCATCACCATGTATTTGTAAAAGGGGAAAAAAGTGATCTGTTTTCAAAACATCTAGCATAATTGTGTTTTCTGCAGAATCAAGTGTTAAACGTTTTGGAAGCTTAAGCTTAATGATGTCGTCATAGCCGGTTGTCCAGGTTGAAATGACGAGCACGGTTACCTGTTACCCTTGTAAATGCTCATCTGTATCTGGCAAGAGTTGTCTTCCATGGAGTTATTGTGTCTGCCTGTCCAGAGGACAATCAGCCTGTAGTAATTTTCAAAGCTAAATTTAAATTTTGAGTCAAGCTTTACTTGTCTATGTGATTATTGGAATTGTGATGTTGCATTGAAAACTTTTTTTTTTCTTTTTGAAGTACACTATAAATTTAGGGCTTGTCTACACTGTCCCACAGTTCAGACTGTAGTGGTATGAACAGTAGTGTGCACCAAAGTGCTTCATTGTAACTCCCCCGTGTGGCTGCTGAGGGCATAAACTAAAAGGTTCCTACTTTGTTACATAGTCCTGGGGGGGGGGGGTGAGTGAACCTGTATTTGTGCTGGAAATGGCCCACCTTGATTATCATACACATTGTAAAGAGAGTGGTCACTTTGGATGGGCTGTTACCAGCAGGAGAGAGAGTTTGTGTGTGGGGGGGGGCGGAGGGTGAGAAAACCTGGATTTGTGCTGGAAATGGCCCAACTTGATGATCACTTTAGATAAGCTATTACCAGCAGGAGAGTGGGGTGGGAGGAGGTATTCTTTCATGGTCTCTGTGTATATAATGTCTTCTGCAGTTTCCACAGTATGCATCCAATGAAGTGAGCTGTAGCTCACGAAAGCTCATGCTCAGATAAATTGGTTAGTCTCTAAGGTGCCACAAGTACTCCTTTTCTTTTTGCGAATACAGACTAACACGGCTGTTACTCTGAAAATAGTCCTGTTTGAAGAGGTTCACCCAGTAGAGTTACAGCTCGGCACTTTGGTACGCACCACTATTCACGCACCCTGTAATCTGAACTGTGGGGTAGTGTGAATATAGCCTTGGGGTCTGATTTCCCTCTCCCTCCCCCCTCAGAGATTTTGAGTATCCACGAATCCTGTTACTTTAATTGAAGCTGTGGTTGCTTAACACCTCTGAAATTTAGACCCATACTGAGTTTTATTGATTAATATTTAGAAATAATACACTAATGGAACCAATATTGATAGTAAGTGCATGCCTGAAGGATAATGACACTTAGAAATAAACAGCTTGGGTTTATAATGTTAATCAGTTATTATGTTTCTTGTCTAATTGCTAAATCAATAGCTGAATAGAGTGTATTAGTAAAGCACTGGGTAATGACTCAAAAATCCAAGGAAATGAACTAAATTTGAATTGAATATGAATATTGTCACATGGATTGAAAATTACCTGGATAACTGTAAATTGAAAGCTACTGTAAACTGAAAGGTATCAAGTCTGAGGATTATATTTAGGATGCCTATCATGCTGGTATTTAAATAGCCCTCCCATGATTTAGAAGCCTTTATAATAAAAGGGAAGAATTTGAAATGGTCTTGTGGGGGGGGGGGGGAGGGACAAAGCTGGCATTACTGAAACCTGATGGGAGAATGCCTGTCCTTTTAACATCCTGACCTACTTAGCAAGGATAGTTGGTAAAAGGAGAGTGGGGGGTGGTGGTAGTGGTGGTGGCCTGTTTGAAAGCTACCATTATCTGTTAGTTATCAATAACTTGGAAGCACAGGATCTTATAGCTCAGTATTCTAACTGATAAAGCCAAGGTGGGGAACTAGCGGGGATCTCTTGTAGTCCACTAAAATCAGAATGGACAACAGGGCAAGTGGCTCCCTAAGTATCAGTCTGTAACTCACAGAAAGAAAAATTGTGTTTATCACGTGGGACTTCAACTTGGGTGATGTCCTAATAAAGATGAGCTGAGCATTAATCTAGCAATCATGATGTGATTATATTTTTCTTTCAAACAGAATACAGTCCGAAACAGTAATTTATATATATACTTGGTCCTGTAAAAAGACAATGTAAATCAAGTCTTCAAATCTAGGTTGGATTAATTTCTTAAACCACAGTTACAGTGATCAGTGCATGAATTACTTAGTGTAGTTCTAAGCTTGTGTTTTGCAGAAGGTCAGACTAGATGGTCATAATGGTCCCTTCAGGCCTTAAAAAAAGTTAAATCTATGAATCTTCTGTACACCACTTCTCTACGCTGTGCTATGGAGGGGAATTTGTGATCAACAGACAATGAAAACTATCACTGAAAGCTTAACATACAAGAGCTGCATGGCAATATTAAATGGAAAGGTCATGTCTGCTAGAAGGTAGCAAAGTTCTGCTGAAGCATGGATTTTTGAGTCTAGCAGGGCTTCCTTCACATGCTAACACTTTTACAAAATCAAATTTGCTGTGACTGACATACACGTAAAGGCTCAACTCAGTCTATATGAGTGGTGTACAGAGTAGCTTTGGTTTTTCAAATGAGAAAAATGCCATGGCATTTCTTGCAGGGTTTTAGGAACCATTAATTACTATCTCAAAATATGATTTGAAACTTGTTTTCCAGATGCCAGGCTATTCTGAATCACAGGTTAAATGTGGACATTCATCACCTATGTTGCAGTACTTCAGCTGCAACAGCACATTCTTATAAAAATGCCTCCATAAATCCCTGCTGTAGAAATCCAAATAATCTGGACATTGTAAAGTTAAAATGACATCATTTAATATCGTGTCCCTGTTGTCAGGGTACACAAATATTTTCCACATTTACATGGATTGTATTCTAATACAGTTCTAGCCCTAAAAGTCCTTTAAAATTGATATTTTGGGCTTCCATATTTTTCTCAGTTTTTTCTTTTTTTGTTTCAGATGTGCTCACGTGACACTTTTTTTTTTTTTTTTTTTTTTTTTTTACTGCAAGGCCCGCAGTCTCCTCCTGGGCTCTGAGGGTATTTCTGCACTGGAATAAAAGACCTGCAACTTGGCTGCGGCTGGGATGGGTCAGCTGGCTTGGGCTTCAGAGCTAAAAATTGCTATGTAGACATTTAAGCTTCGGCTGGAGCCCAGGCTTTGGGACCCTCCTTCCTTGCTGGGTCCCAGAGCTCAGGCTCCAGCCTGAGCCCAAATGTCTACACAACAGTTTTACAGCCCCACAGCCCGAACCCTACATGCTGGAGTCAGCTGACCTGGGTCAGCTGCAGGTGTTTATCATGTAGTAGGTTCTTTCCTGTGCTTCATCACTGGTAACAAAGGGTCTCTATTTCAAATCCCTAAATACTTGTGTAACCCCATTGCCCAGAGCAAATAGCGAGCTTTTACAGGTGAGAGCTTTTATTTAATGAAAGCAAACCTACCCACGCAAAAAAACCCAACAAAAAACCCAATATTCCCTCTTGTTGCAAAGAAAACATTCCAAATGTGAACTGAGTGTAACCGATGAATTCCTGTCTTTGTTAGTATGTACGTAGCTTCAGAGCCTCAGCGGTTACTTGGAGCTTTCCCATAGAACAGCAGAGTGAAAACTAACCAGTGTATGTCCGTGTTTATTCATGCTCTTCAAAAGCATATGGATAGTACTGAACCTGAAAAAGATGGTCTACTTTACTTTGTGGCTGGTTGGCTAAACTATAAACAGCAGAGGCAGGCACTTGGAAAAGGATTTGAAAATGGAGGCTGAGTGGGATAGCTAACAGAGAACTTTGCAGCAGTCAGAAAGCTGAGGGAGGGGCAGAATAATGGAGACATAGCTCTATCACCTCTATCACCGCAGCCAGAAGGGCGAGGGGCATAATAGCACATGTACAGTTGCAGAACCAGGAGATTCTGGTTGAGGTGTGGTGGGAAGCAAGATTTGAAAAAACTTAATTGTAACATACTTGATAAGGAAGTTGGGTTTTTTTTCTTCTCTCATGAAACAATAGACTTGATCAGCAGACTAAACTTTTTTTAAAAAATGGATCTCCTACGTAGTAATTGCCTGGGAAATTAATTTGTAAAATGCTACATTTAGAAGTACTTAGTTGCCATAGGATATGTATTCTGAGCACTTAAAAATACTGGTAATATAATGAAACAGGCTGAAGTAGCAAAAACAAAATGATGAAAACTTTATAGTGGAGTTGCTCCTTCCAAAATGGGACAGGCTGGGCTGGAGGTAACACCATGATGAAGCCTTGTTTGATATTTGTGCTTTGCCCTTTATATTTTGTCTGAATTTCACATGTCCCCAGTCAGCCATGGGCATATGTTGAATGTAAATTTCAGATGTCACCTGGTCCCAACTGGAGGGTAGGATCATACTGCCAATTAGTGTTTTAATTTAAAATGTTTTCCACTTAAAATCAGGACTGCTCAATCTTTCTAGGGGACACAGAGCACTGGCTAATAAAACAGGCTTGTCCTGGTGAGAACAGGGTAAGTAACAATATTATTTACTAGCATTTTTTGTCCTGAGTTAGTAAATACTGCATGGAAACTGATATGTGACAGAGTGTGTGCTTCTCAGGATGATCAGTGTCCTAGAAATAGGGAATAAGCAACCCAAATGAACTTTTCCGCAATGCTGAATATATACAGTATTTAAATAATGGATGTAAATAAAATATATTAATACAAAATATATTTTATTCACTTTCAAAACAAATCTCATAACCAAAACTAAAGAATAAAAACCTAGTGGTAATGCAACGTCAGGGTTAAGGAATCAATCAGAAGTGAGGAAATTCAGAATTAAGGTTGAAAGTTTGACCTTAAATTTTCCCTTATGCTGCAAGCTATAGTGTTTATATCATATATTAGCAGTTATCAAACAGGGTGGAAAAATTTGCAGATGACAGTTTTTAGGGTAATCAAATTTAGAGAGGATTGTGAGGAATTTAAGAAACTAATGCCCCTCTGCCATGTACATTGGCCAAACCAGACAGTCTCTACGCAAAAGAATAAATGGACACAAATCAGACGTCGAGAATTATAACATTCAAAAACCAGTTCGAGAACACTTCAGCCTCCCTGGACACTCAATAACAGACTTAAAAGTGGCAATTCTTCAACATAAAAACTTCAAAAACAGACTCCAACGAGAAACTGCAAAACTGGAAGTAATTCGCAAACTGGACACCATCAAATTAGGCCTGAATAAAGACTGGGAGTGGATGGGTCACTACAAGAACTAAAAACTAATTTTCCCCCTACTGTTACTCACACCTTCTTGTCAACTGTTTGAAATGGGCCACCCTGATTACCACTACAAAAGTGATTTTTTTCCTCCTGTTGATAGCCACTTTAATTGAATTGTCTCGTTAGAACTGGTAAGGCAACTCCCATCTTTTCATGTACTATATATATATATATCTATATATATCTTCCTACTGTATCTTCCACTCCATACATCTGATGAAGTGGGTTTTTGCCCACGAAAGCTTATGCCCAAATAAATTTTAGTCTCTAAGGTGCCACAAGTACTCCTCATTGTTTCTGCTAATAAAACTAAGTGATTGGGCAGCAGACTACAGTGAATTAATTTGATCTATGAAGTACAAGATAATGCATGTTACAATGAATAATCTGAGCTACTTATACACACTGGGTTCCAAATTAACTTTGACACCAAAGTCTTTCCCATGAGTGGGTAACGTGGATAGCAGAAAAACCTTTGCTGAATTCACATTGGTGATACAAAATATTCCTGTATAAATAATGAAAGAAAATATTGAAAATTATATTAGTGTGACATCTGCAAGCCTGAAGAGTATGCCTACTTGCCATGTTGAAAAATACCTGTGGTGCAAGTTGCTTTCTGTCCTCCAAGACGGTCTGTGTAACTTACTGAAATAAAACAGTTGTGTACTGTATTAAATTGCAACAATTTTCTAACACTGTTCTTATACCATCCCTATTTAGGCTTAGGGCTTCAACTACATCTTTACACATTACATATTCATGGTTCTTACAAACAGCTTACCTAAGGGTTGTGATTCTATACACACTTAAAAAAACAAAAACAAATATATCTGATTAGTACTTGCACACGTTAAAGTAAAACTGTTCAGATAACTACTTTTGGAGAGAGTAGTTAACCTCACCTGTGTTAACACCATACACTGTTATAACAAAGTTTGAAAGTAAAATTTAGTTTTCTCTAATTGCCCTGCTTATTTACTTTTGCATTTGATTCTGCTGGTTAATGAAACAGGATTTACTGTTTTCGATTAGAAATCAGTTAGTTCTGACAATGTGTGTAGCTCTTTTACAGTACACAAACAGACCTTGCCCTGAAGAGCTTATGGCCTAATAGGTAGACCCATGGAAGGTGGGACATACTGGGGAATCAAAGGTCAGGATGTGACATAGTTTGTGTTTCCATTTAAATGATGATTCAGTTCTTGTGGGCCTCATGGACTAAGTGGATTTTTAAGAGAGAATGAGATGTTGATGACTTGACTAACTGGGATAGTGAAGGTGTTCAGTGCATAGGAGCCAATAGGGAAAATTACATGCAGATGGGAGTGGGAACAGAAGACTAACAGGTGTTGGGACTGAAGTTATTGTTTGAGCAGCAGAGGCAGGGAATAGAGGGTGGGGAGTTGGGGTGGGCTGGAAGGGCGGCTGGTGGGGAGCCGGGAGCCCGTGGGGCAGCCAGGACCATGGCGGGGAGCCGCGAATGGAGCGGAGAGCCTGGGCTCTCAGCTCCCCATACTCCTCCTCTTAGGTCGGTGGAGTTGCTGCTCGTGAGGACACGTAACACTGACCAATGGAGGGTAGTGTGGACATGAGCCACTGCAATAATTACTGCGGTGGCTGTAAGTTGACCTCATATAGGTTGACTTAAGCTTTTAGTGTAGACATGCCCTCAGAAGTCTGAAATTGTATAGGTGCAGGGAGGTAAAAATGCAGGTTAGCACTACAGATCTAAAATGTTTGTCCTCCTTTCTTTAACTGATAACACATCTAGTGTCTTATTCAATCCAGGATGCTGTGTCATGCATTCCATAGGCATCTGGAAACAATTTTTTAAAAAAGGAAATCTAAATTCTTTCTCACTATTATTGTGATAGGTTTCAGAGTAACAGCCGTGTTAGTCTGTATTCACAATAATAAAAGGAGTACTTGTGGCACCTTAGAGACTAACCAATTTATTTGAGCATAAGCTTTCGTGAGCTACAGCTCACTTCATCGGATGCATATGCATCCGATGAAGTGAGCTGTAGCTCACGAAAGCTAATGCTCAAATAAATTGGTTAGTCTCTAAGGTGCCACAAGTACTCCTTTTATTATTGTGATGATGATCAGCAACTCGGATACTTTTAATCCTCAATCTGTGTAAAATGTTGTCTTGCTTTAAATCCTTTATGTTCCTTTCTGAAGGAATCCTCTCTTGGACAGACAGCTTGTTCTTTGAATCACATACATACCATAGCGCCCATTTCTGTTGAGCCTTGTTTTTGTTTCAAAACATTTATTTATGCCCAGCGCTCACATGGTACAATGTGCTATACCAGGGTGGGAAAACTTTTTGGTCCTAAGGCCAAAACGGGTACAGAAATTGTATGGAGGGCCGGGTAGGGAAGGCTGAGGGAGGCTATGCCTCCCCAAACAGTGAGGCGTGGCCTGGGCCCCACCCCCTATCCAGCCCCCTGAAACCTGCACCCTCATCCATTTTCCCCCCCCGACTGCCCCCCAGGACTCCCACATCCTATCCAAACACCCCTGCTCTATGCCCCTGACTATCCCCTGGGACCCCCCCACCCCATCCAATCTCCCCTGCTCCCTGCCCCCTGACCGCCTCCCTGGGGCCCCCCCCACCCCTATCCAACCCTCCCTGCTCTCCCCACCCCACGTTACCTGTGGGGTGGAGGAAAGGGGGGCTCAGTCCTTTCCCTGTGTGTTTCCCCCACTCATTTGGCTGCTCTCCCTGGCAGTCGGGCAGGGCTCGCTCCCTGTCTGGGCTTGGCTGCTGGGGGTGGAGGGGGGCCCTAGCTTGCTCTGCCCCATCACCGGCAGCAGGGCCCAGGCCCATTGACCGCCCCCCTGCAAACCCCACTGCTCCCCGACCGCATCGCCCTGGAGCACCAGGTCTGGCGGCACTATAGCCGTGCTGCCCGGCTGGATCTGCAGTCACACTGCCCAGGTGCTGGGAGAACTGTGACTGCGAGGGAGGAAGGGAAGCAGAAGGGCAGGGGCTAGGCTCCGCCTCACTCACCGCAGTGCCCGGGAGTTGGGCTGGCTTCTCCGCAAGCATGTCCTGACCCCATTCCCTGGCAGGAGCTCGGGGGCCAGAGGGAAGAGTCCTGCAGGCCAGATGTGGCCTGCGGGCCGTAGTTTGCCCCCCTTTGTGCTATATGCACTCATCTTTTAAAACCTCATTTCTTGTTCAGATTGTCTTTAGCACTTTTTGTAGTGTATTCAGTCTAGATGAGCCCGGGGGGGGCCAATCGGATGGCAAAGAAGTTACAATGCACTTGATAACAAATGAAAAATTGCTTGTGTCAAGACTACATTGTTACAATTTTGGAGGTCTGGTGGTGGGGTTCCTGTCACAGATTTGCTGGGGAAATAAGGAATTCATTCAGAAAGGAAAAGCTGAGATCACACTCTGCCAATATACAGAATGCACTCACCTGTGAATAGTGAATTCAGATATGTCCTGTAGCCTGCATCTGTGAAATATTATTAATTGCAAACATATGTCCTAAATGCAGAGCAGAGGAGAGGGAGGGAGAAGAGAAATGCTTAAGTATATCTTCTTGCTTGTTTGGAGACTTTATTTAACCTTTAATTCTTAATAAGTTAATTCTGCAATGTTTTAAAAAAAATGCCAAGAGATCTAAAAGTCAGATATTTGATATTCAGCAATTCTGTTTATTCATAGTAAATAAGTAAATCCATTTATTCATGTCTGAATACCAGTGACATCAATTAGAATTTTTGAAAGCCTTCACGATCCATCACTAATTTCAGGCACTCAGCAGCTGACCTTCCAGGGGAAATGCCACACACAATCCATCCATCTTGCTGGTCGTCCGCTACTATGATAACCTTCCATTATTCCTTCCATAATAACTTCCTCAAGGTTATTTCCATCTCTGTGCCTAATGTGACTAAAATACAAG
Organism: Natator depressus; assembly: GCF_965152275.1. NCBI lineage: Eukaryota > Metazoa > Chordata > Testudines > Cheloniidae > Natator > Natator depressus. The sequence continues at coordinate 44,432,757 of NC_134234.1, forward strand.
TTGATTTCTGACATCAGGGTCTGATACTCTCCAATAATATTTCTAACATAGGCATTTCTTTTTTTCCATCCAGGAGATACACAAGAGTCCTTTGCAGCACCACATTTCAAATGCTTCAGTTTTCTTCTTGTCAGCAGCATTAACTTCCCATGATTCACATCCATAAATCTCCATGGATAAAAAAGGCTTTTAACCAGCGTCATCTTTGTACATTTTGAGATGCCACTGATTTTCCACATTTCCTTAAAAGAGGCCATAGCTGAGTGAGCAATCCTTAGTCATCTTCCAATTTCTTTGGAACATCCTGCTTGAATTTATATGTTGCCAAATAATCATATTCAGATACTGGTGAGACACTTTCTTGGCAAGCCCAGAATTATGGGTCACGTTATTACACCTATGCCTTAGCAAGAGATTTGCTGGTGCTAACCTGGGTGACAGTTCCCTATGACCCCAGTCTGTTAGTCACCTCTGACAAACTTCTGAGGGATCTGCCAGCCCTTACTTTTGCCTTGCAGGTAATACTTGGTGCACTCCAGTTCCTAAGCCCTTCCCGGAGCATCCATCCTCCGTCACTGGATGTTCTCAGAAATTACCAGCTCAGAATCTCCAAAGAGCCAGTATACACAAGCTTGTTTGTGCAATCAACTAAGAATTCACACTTTACTTAATATTACAGTACTGAGATCTGCTTATGATAAAACTCTGTTAATAAACTTATTTTGTTTTAAGTGGTACTGAGTAAGGATAGTGGAAACAGAATTCAGTCAAATCAGGATCTAGATCCGGATTCTTACATAACACCCATATATACATCTTGCAATGCTTAGAATCAGTATTCAGAGTAACAGCCGTGTTAGTCTGTATTCGCAAAAAGAAAAGGAGTACTTGTGGCACCTTAGAGACTAACCAATTTATTTGAGCATGAGCTTTCGTGAGCATCCGATGAAGTGAGCTGTAGCTCACGAAAGCTCATGCTCAAATAAATTGGTTAGTCTCTAAGGTGCCACAAGTACTCCTTTTCTTTTTTAGAATCAGTATGATACATGCTTTTATTTGGTACGCTACTCAGCATTCTTTATTGATAAATAAATTCTTCTAAATACTATATCAGTGTGATTTGCTGTAGTCAGTTTGTCAGGCTTGATAGGAGTTGCTGTTTTATGACAGCGAACCCTTTGCCAATTGGGATTGAAGGGCTTTTAGGGTCACAGCTGCCTCTACAGCTTCTCTGTTAATCGTGACATCTTTGTATCTTGTTTTTTGTTCATCATATCAGCGTACATGAATTGTGTTTTTATCACGTTCAGGAATAGTCCATATTCCTCACTAATTGACTCCAATATTTATTGCATTGCATCAGTCGTAGCAAAGAGTGTCATGCCATCAGCATATCTCGGGTTGGTTACCACTACAAATTTTTCACATAAGATCAGTGCCATGATCTCCAATTGCTTTTAACAGTTATCTACACCTGCTTCTTTCCAAGGCTTCGTGTTCATGATAGCATCCACCACTTCCTCTTGCAGGATTGATGGCCTGGCTCTGTAATTTCTTTTATTGTCCTGTATTATGAGCGACTCTGGTGAAGCATACAGATTTGCACAGTATCCTCTCCATCTACATTTAATATCACCCTCAGTGAGGACTCTGGCTTGATTGTCTTTTATTATGATCATGGCAGGAAAAACCTTTAGGTAAGAAGCCTGACTTCTTCTGACTGAATGTATTATTATTCTTTATAATTCTCAAGTTACATACATCTTACTCTTAAATATTTTTTCATCTGCCTTTTTGTCTGTCCTGCTCAATTCCTCGTATTCTCTCCTGTGTTTTTTGTCTTTCATTCTGTCACTTTTCCACCAGCTCAAACACCTTCTCAGTTAACCATGGTGCAATTTGACACTGACTTTTTGTACTGTGTGCTTTGGTAGTTTCAAGCATAATAGTTTTTGTGTTGTTCCAAATTTAATTGCGATTGTTCTCCTCTTCCACCTGTGCCAATGCTTCATACCCATCCTGGCCAAAAGTTATATAACGTTCATTGATTCTGGACAAGTCCAAAGGCAGTGGACGTGTAAAACTTTGTAAACTTTTCAGTTTTAATTTTATGTTTGAGGCTGACAGCTGATGGTCCGACCCACAGTCTGTACTCGGGAAACTCTTCATCCATTGGACGCTAGAGTTCCATAATCAGAGGTTTCTGTCTAAATACATTGACTTTGTTTTGACACCAAGATAAAATAACATTTAATGCTGTATAATATGATCTTGCAGAAAAGTTAAAATACTATCCTATTGGACTTTTATTTAAAAAAAAAAAAAAAAAAAAAAAAAGGAAATAGGAAATTTAACGGGGAACTAATCCTTGCAGATCTATATTTGTTCATAGCAGAATATAGGCCTCTGGTGGCACTAAGTGAGCCTACCTCGGATCAACATTACCACATACTCTTCTTTTAAAAAATAATTTTTAAAAGTCAGCAAATTGCCCACCTTCATTCTTAACATCTCTTGTTTACCCCTTTCTTTTATCCTGAATTTTTTTATTTAATATGTATAATTAGTTTTAAATTAACTTACACATTTTCCCAATAACAGTCCAGTGATGCATGTGTATGGTTTTAATAAAATAGTTTTTAAAAATGAAAGTTAAAGAAAATATTTCCTTAACTCTCACATCTCCCCTGGAGAAATAACTGCACACCCACACACCTGTAGGCAATGGCCAGAACATTTAAAAATAGACTTTGCGCCATGTCTTAAAAGATCAGAAAACTTGGGCTTTCTCATACCAGTTAAGAAAGCAAATTTCCATGTGATGTGCTTTCTGCAGAGAAAACCTGGCCACACTGTTATAACCATGTATTTAAATTAGCTTTAGCATCCCTGCTAATATCGTCTCTTTTCATGGTATTCATATTCATAGATTTATAGAGTTTAATGCCAGAAGGCACCATTAGATCATCTATTCTGACCTCTTTTATATCACAGGCCATTAAATTTCATCCAGTTGTCCCTGTATTGAGCCCAGTAACTTGTTAGGCTGAAGTACACTTTCCAGAAAGACATCTGGTCTCAATCTGATGACATGAAGAAATAAGGAATCCACCACTTACTTCCCTTGGTAGCTTATTCCCATGGTTAATCTTCCTTTACTGTTAATAACGTGTGCCTTATTTCTAATTTGAATTTGTCTGGCTTAAGCGTCCAGCTGTTGGTGGCTGTTATATCTTTATCTGCTAGATTTAAGAGCCCTCTAGTACCCGCATTTTCTCCCTGTGAAGATACTGTAATATGCTGTAATCAAATTTCTTCAGTCTTCTTTTTGATAGAACTCAATCTGTTTAGCTTAAGTATCTCACTGTAAAACATTTTCTTCAGCCTTCAGTCTTTTTTTGTGGCTCTTTCCTATATTTCCTCCAATTTTCAATATCCTTTTTAAAATGTGGACACCAGTATGCGGTATTCTACTGTCGATCTCACCAGTGCCGTATACCACCTCCCTACACCTGCTCACTAGTCCCCTGTTTATACCTAAAAGGATTGCAGCCCTTTTTGCTTTGGGATCTTATTTTGAGTTTTGTCCACTGATATCCCCTTTTCAAAATCACTGTTTACCAAAATACAGTCCCTGTTCTATAGGGATAGTTCCTGCATTCCTTATTCCTAGATTTGTAACTTTGCATTTGGTTGCACTAAAACTCATTTTGTGTTAATGGGCTCAAATTACTAACCAATCAAGAATGCTCTGTTTGAATGCCCTGTCCTCATTATTTACCACTCTGCCAATATTTGTCATCCACAAATTTTATCACTAATGATTTTATATTTACTTCTAAATCATTGATAAAAATGATGACTAGTGACTGCTTCCTCACTGGGTTTCTATGGAACCCCACTAAAAACATTACCACTTGATGATGATTCCCAGTTGACAATTACATTTTGTCAGTTAGCTAGTTCTTAAGCTATTGAACGTGTGCTTAAACAGACAGCTTTCCCAGGAGCACACACAGGAACCGAAAGACAAAATAACACAACACATTTTTCACATGTGGGGATCCCCACACATAGATCTGTTCAACATCAGTAAACGAGAAACGGCCAGGGTTTTGCTCACAAGCAAGACTAGGAGCATGATCCCTGGGGGACGCTTTTCTCATCCAATGGAACACTCCTCTCCTATACACATTCCCACTAATACTTCTAATTTTCAGAGTAATACACAAAATATGAACCAATGGCCAAAATAATACTCATAGTACCAACATGGCCCAGACAGACATGGTTCCCTAACCTGACATGCATGGCGATCTGTACACCATTCACTCTCCCTCACCTATGGAATATTCTCTCTCAGGACCTGGAGAAACTTCACCTGGAGGTGTGGCTCCGTCATGGCTCCATCGTGACTGACTGACCTGCTCAGAACAAGTAAAACAAGTGTTAATAAACAGCAGGAAACACAATACGTATACTGCTTACCTCCAAAAATGGGAAAAATCCTTCCTGCAGTGCCAGAACAAATAAATATCTGCAAGCCAGGCACCACTTCCACTAATCCTGCAATGTTTATTATCCCTAAAGAACTGAGGGCTTGCTACGAGCACGGTTAGAGTTAATCTCGCTGCCATCAGGGCCTTCCATCAGCAGGTAGACGGGACTTTGGTATTCACTCACCTGATTACGAAGTGATTTCTCACGGGCATACAGAACGTATACCCAGACATCTGAGAACCTATGCCAGCATGGGACTTAAATCTGGTGCTCAGAAGTCTAACTAGAGCCCCATTTGAACCCTTAGCCACATGCACGTTACTTTGCTTCCTATGAAAGTGACATTCCTGGTTGCCATTACATCCGCACAAAGAGTTAGGAAGATAGGGGCTCCCATGGCTCACCCCCCAATACATATTCTTCTTCAAGGATAAAGTGACACATAGAACACATCCTAAGTTTGTGCTCAAAATATCGTCGTCATTCCACCTCAACCAACCGATTCAGTTACCTACATTTAATCCAAAACTACACACTAATGCTCAAGATGCAGTCCTGCACACATTGGATGTGCTCCACGCCTGAGCATTTTATCTGGACAGAACAAAGCCCCTCCAAAAATCACCTCGACTTTTTGTGTCAACAGAATGATCGAAGAGCTCTGCCATATCTACCCAAAGATTATTTAAATGGCTATCCAGCTGTATCCATATGTACTATTCACTACACAACACTGAAGCCCCTCCGGCCATCAAAACACACTCGACAAGAGAGCTTTATCTACCTTCATAGCATTCCTACACAATGTGCCGATTCTAGACATCTGTAGGGTGGCTACCTGGGCCTCTGAACACACATTCATGAACCACTACGTAATTACTCTCTGGTCAAGCTCAGACACAAGACTAGGCCTCACTGTACTAGCCTCAGCAACAACTAACTCCACTCTGAAGCCCCTTCCATCCTCATGAGAGCACTGCCCCGCATTCACCTGAAGTGGGGAGCACCCACAGGGACAGCACTCGAAGAAGAGAAGGTTACTCACCTTGTGCAGTAACCGAAGTTCTTCGAGATGTGTCCCCCTGTGGGTGCACCGGCACCTGAAGTGGAGCACCCACAGGGGGACACATCTTGAAGAACTTCAGTTACTGCACAAGGTGAGTAACCTTCTGACCTTTATCAACCAAATTTGTAATCTCAAAGAATGAAATCAGTTTTGTTTGACAAGTCCTGTTTTTCAAAAAATCATGTTGACTGGTGTTCATTATATCCAGTTCTTTAACAATTAAATCATGGATCAGCTTTTCCGTTATTTTGTGTGCAATTGATGTCTGGATAACTGACCTATAGTTATCTGGGTCATGTTGCTTGCCCTTTGTGGATATTGGCACAGCATTAGCACACTTCCATTCATCTGGATTTTTCCTGGTATTCTAAGATTTATTAAAATTAACATCAGCAGGCCAGAGATCTCCTCAGCCAGCTCTTTTAGGATTCTTGGGTGCGTGCTACTTAGGTCTGTCGATTTCAAAATTGTTCATCCCTAGTAGATGTTGTTTAACCTCCTCAGTTGCTAATGGATGGGAAAGTACTTCATTCTCATGTGGTACCAGTACATCATCCTGCTTCTTTCCAAATATAGAACAGAAATATTTATTGTACACTTCTGCCTTTTCTGTATCATTAAATATTTTACCACCTCAATGGGCCTATACTACTGCTATGATTTTTGTTGTTCTAATATACTCAAAAAACTCATTGTCCTTAGCCCTTCCAACCATGGATTTTTTCCTGATGCCTTTAGCTTCCCTTATCAATTTTCTACACTTCATAACTTCTAATTTATCTTAATTGCTATCTATTTTCCATTTGTTATATTGCTTTTTCATTTTTTAATTGCTGCCTTCTAGGGCTGTCGATTAATCACAGTTAACTCGCAATTGAAAAAAAATTAATCACAATTAAAAAAATTAATCATGGTTAATCGCACTGTTAAACAATAGAATACCAATTGAAATTTATTAAATATTTTAGATGTTTTTCTACATTTTCAAATATATTTATTTCTGTTACAAAGTATACAGTGCTCACTTAATATTTGTGATTACAAATATTTGCGCTGTAAAAATGACAAAAGAAATAGTATTTTTCAATTCACTTCAGACAAGTACTGTAGTGCAATCTCTTTATCATGTAAGTGTAACTTACAGATATAATTTTTTTTTGTTATATAACTGCACTCAAAAACAAAACACTGTCAAACTTTAGAGCCTACAAGTCCACTCAGTCCTACTTCTTCAGCCAATCGCTAAGACAAACAAGTTTAATAACATTTATGGGAGATATTGCTGCCTGGTTCTTATTTACAATGTCACCTGAAAGTGAGAACAGGCATTTGCATGGAACTTTTGTAGCCGTTGTTGCGAGGTTAACTAAATTTGTGACTGAACTCCTTGGGGGAGAATTGTATGTCTCCTGTTCTGTTTTACCCACATTCTGCCATATATTTCATGTTATAGCAGTCTCAGATGATGACCCAGTGCATGTTTGTTTTAAGAACACTTTTTCACAGCAGATTTGACAAAACGCAAAGAAAGTATCAATGTGAGATTTCTAAAAATAGCTAAAGCACTTGACCCAAGGTTTAAGGATCTGAAGTGCCATCCAAAATCTCAGAGGGATGAGGTGTGGAGCACGCTTTCAGAAGTCTTAAAAGAGCAGCACTCGGGTGTGGAAACCAAAGAACTCGAACCACCAAAAAAGAAAATCAGCCGTCTGAGTCAGATGCCACCAGCAGATGATGAAAATGAACATGCGTTGGTCCGCTCTGCTTTGGATTGTTATCAAGCAGAACCCGTCATCGGCATAAACTCATGTTCTCTGGAATGGTGCTTGAAGCATGAAGGGACATATGAATCTTTATCGCATCTGGTGTATAAATATCTTGCGACACTAGCTAGAACAGTGCCATGCGAACGCCTTTTCTCACTTTCAGGTGACATAAACAAGAAGTGGGGGAGCATTATCTCCTGCAAATTGTAACCAAACTTGTTTGTCTGAGTGATTTGCTGAAGTAGGACTGAGTGGACTTGTAGGCTCTAAAGTTTTACATTGTTTTATTTTTGAATGCAGTTTTTTTGTACATAATTCTACATTTATAAGTTGAACTTTCATGATAAAGAGATTGCACTACAGTACTTGTATTAGGTGAATTGAAAAATACTTTTCTTTTTTTACAGTGCAAATCTTTGTAATCAAAAATAAATATAAAGTGAGCACTGTACACTTTGTATTCTGTGTTGTAATTGAAATCTATATTTGAAAATATAGAAAACATCCAAAAATATTTAAATAAATGGTATTCTATTAGTGTTTAACAGCGCGATTAATCACGATTAATGTTTTTAATCGCTTGACAGCCCTACTGCCTTCACTTCATCACTGTACCAGCATGTGGAGGGAGAAACTGGTTCTCAAATAGCTAGGAACCTAGTTATATATTATTTGTGTTACTGTAGTGCCCAAGGCCCTGTTGTGCTAGGTGCTGTACAATCTGTGTCCTCAGGGGCTTAAAGTCTAAGTATAATCCAACAGATGGAGATAGACAAGTGGGAATATGAGTAAAAAATTAGACAATTTTACTCAGCATAATAGGCAGTAGTCTTTGGACACTAGTAGCTTACTGATGACGTGTTTCGTAGGCGTTCTGTCAAAAGAGTTTTGAGGAGGGATTTGAAGGTGAATAATGAGAGAGCTTTGAGGATGTTTATGGGGAGCACCATGAGAGAAAGCATGTAAGTATTTGAAAATTGTAACAAGTGGGCAGTGGAGGTTGTCGTAAGGATGAACAGCTAGAAATACAGTTGAATGGATTCTTTTAACCCTTTCTGTGACATGGTGAGCTCACTGAGACTGTTGATTTAGTCTTCAAGATGTCCTTTATCTAGTGTATCTCTCTCTTCTTCCTTGCATTATGCAACATACTGTATCTTTCTAAGCTTCACTATATAACTTTGTTTCTACTCCTGTCTTATTGATGGAACTCAGTAGTAAATCATGGCCTAGCTTGAAAAATTTGCACGCAATCTAACCGAATCTGTGTGAATAATTAGCAGATAGGAGTATGATAAAAAGGGACTGTAGGGACTGAAAAGAGTACTGACAAATGACTGGGAAAGCTATTTTAACTTCAAACTTCTAGATCTACCATGCAGAGTTAAAATATTGAATAAACTAGTAAGAATTGCTGTAAATATATTTTTTTTGCTATATTTGCACTTTTTTTAGTGGGAATATATTTTTACAGCAATCAAAATAAGTCCTTATGAATTGTTTGAGTAAGCTAGTGCAAAAATATCATTTGGAGGCAGCAGTGTATAATGGTTAGAGCATGTAATTGGGAGCCGGGATACCAGGATTCCATTTTCAAATTGTTGTGTGACTGTATGGGCGAGGTACTTAATATTTCTCTACATCAATTTTTCTGTCTGAATAAAGTGGATGATATTCACTTCTGACTTCTTGTAAAAGCACTTTAATTGGTTGGAGGCAATGGAAATCTGAAATAAATATACATAACAAATACTGTAAATGTGAATCTCATGTAAGGCTTCTGATTTTTTTATGGAGAACAGGAAAGAGGAAATTCAATAAGGGTGGTGACGGCTAAAGACAGGTCATTATCTAGGATATTGCTATGGTTATGTAGTAATTTGTGTGCGTGTGTGCGGAATAACTTTCATCCTATAAGGTACCTAGTAAGGATGGTTGACTGTCTTGTATATGTGTTGAGGGTTTTGCTTTTTAATAAATTTTTGTTTTTTTCAAACACTGGTATTCTTGCAAGGAGCAGAGTATTTTCTGGCATCTCATCTAATTTCATAATTTAATGTCTAGTAGACTTCAATCGTGGATCCGTAAGATATGGAAAATAGCAGAACCTTTTAAAATATGCCTCTACTATCAATCTCTTATGGGCAAACAAGCTCCCAGGAGAGATTAACTTCATGGAAATCACTTGTTCTAGAAGTTTTTACTGCACTTATGTCACTTTCCATATTATAAATAACGTTAAGATTTTTGTCACGGTTATTTTTTAGTAAAAGTTAGACAGGTCACAGCAAATAAACACACATTCGTGGAAACCTGTGACCTGTCTGAGTTTTACTAAAAATGGTGGTGGTGGGGGGGGGGAGGGAATGACTGAAGTCTGAGCCCAGTGGGGGATGAGAGCCAGAGCCCCATAGGAGGGTGGGGAAGGGCCTCCAGGACCCACAGCAGCTCAGAGTATCGAGGTACTTGCTACCTGAGGCTGTTTGAGACCGAAGCTGAAAATGTCACAGATGTCTCTGAAAGTCACAGAAACCATGACTTCTGTGATCTCCGCAACAAAATCTTATCCTTAATTATAAATGAAGCCTTCATGGTGGGTTTAATGGGAAAACTGCAATGCTTCATTCATACACAGATAAATGCTACTGATTATTTTTTGTTAGTGGGTTTATTTTGTGTTGAGTAGTATTAGATCTATCTTAGGGAAGATCTCAATATAACTTTTTAAGTAAGATAAACCTGGCACACTGGGGTGTGTTTTTTATTTTTTATTTAAACCATGACATGCATTATGCAATGGCTCTCCCACTAAGATTGAGCCCTTTTAAGAAGGGGAGTGCATCTGACCCTTACTGAAACAACTAGAGGTGGAAGTCAAGATTTTAATAATGCACTGATTCCTTAACCACAGTAACTACAATTGAGATGAGCCATTATACTGTTTATAATACTTCAACATTTTGAGGGATTGTCTACACAGGGGGTTTAATCTACATCTTTTCAAGTTCATTCACTTTGAAAATGCTTGTTTACATGACACAGTTCACTGTAGTGCTCTGACTCTGTATTTATTGCAGACTCTGGAGTCCTCTTTCAAAGGGAACTAACTTTTGCTGTGAAGTGAATTAGTCCTGTCTGTGTGTATACAATGCTTCTGTGAACTGCTTTGGCAGTCGCCCAGTGGCTATCCCATACTACTTTGCTGGTGACCATTACTGACTTGTCTGTTTTACCTGTGTGCCCTCCCATGCTCTCAGGCCAAGTTTACCTGTTGAGCCCACCCTGTTTATAAGCTGGCGCACAGCCTAATTTTGTTCATTTGCTTCTGGATTCCAGTTTATTACAATACCTGTGACAATAACCCAGGAACACACTTCAAGTAGCTGCTTGAAGTGGTACAGAGACTCTGGATCTCATCGCCATCTGGGGAGAAGATGCGTTAGTACTGCCACCTCAATAAAGATCTTTTGGTGGCATTACAAGGCAGGTTCTTACGAGGGTCTGTGACTGGGATGCCAAACAGTGCTGGATGAAGAATAAACAGCTCAGAAGCACCTATATTAAAATGAAGGACGTCACAAAAAAATCCAGTAGCGGACATGTAGCCTGTGCACTTTTTTTTTTTTGATGAGCTGGACAATATTTTACATAACTACATGACCGCTCAACCCGGGAAGCTTGAGGAGCCTGCTGTTACCCTCTCCAATGATGACCAGCAAGCCTCATCAGAAGATAAGCATGAGGAGCCCACAAGGAAGAGATTGCCCTGGGAAGCCAGGATCTGGGACTCGGGATCCTGATGTTGGCCAGGTAGATTGAAAGCCTGATTCCTGCCCTGTAGCAGCCAACTCCCATTCGCAGGCAGTAGCCCACACCGTGACCAAAGAGGCTGATCCAGTGGAGTGGATGTTGGCATGTTTTTTATATGTTTAATAATTTACTATTTAAGTTTTAATTATGCTACACTGCCATACTAGCTTCTCTTCTGGGTGCCCCATGTCTGCAGCTGTAGTAGAAAGTGAGCTAGAAGCCTTTCCGAGTCTGAGGTCCCCACCTCCCTCCCTCTATTAGTCGACTCTATTGGTTTGCACCCTGCCCCCACACCCTGGTACACTACACATTAACTACGTTCCACTTTCCTCCAAAATGAACAAAAAATAGAAAAATGCAGAGAGGTCAAGACAGTATTTGAGGACAGAGAGGGAATCCAGTAAGGGGCTTTCCAGGGAAATTGTTGCAGTGCCAAAGGACAGTGACAGTTGCCGGGAAAGTGTTGCTATGGCCAAAGACAGCCTGGAGAAAGACAGGGCAGTGCAGAAGTGAATCTTAGAGGCAATACAAAGCTAAAATGCACTGTTGCAGCATGTTACTATTAGGGCAGCAGGCAATGCAGTACTGTGCACCAGCACCTAGCGATGTTATACAGCCCCTGAACAATACAGGCTGCTGGGAGCAATAACTCTTCCTCCCTGCTGAACCTCCACGGCATTACTCCAGAGGACGTTCCCCTCCCAGGCCCCAGCTTCGGGCACTGAGAACAGTAGCACCTGTGGCCCCAGCTCTTTTGAACCCTCTGTTGCCCCAGCCAAATTTGATCCATGACATTCCGTGCCAAAAGTACCAGAAGTGGCAGAGCAAAGGTGTATACTTGCCTGTGACTTTGACCCCTCCCCCCTGCCCTTTATGCCCTGCCCTGCACTGTTTTGTTTCACTATTGTTTTTTTAACATACTGTTTCATCATTAAAAGCCATTTTTGTTTCAGTTGAAGGTTCATTTGTTAGATAATAGTCTGTTTAATAAAAGCCTGTCATAAATAGAAAGGGAAGGGTAAACCCCTTTAAAATCCCTCCTGGCCAGAGGAAATCTCCTCTCACCTGTAAAGGGTTAAGAAGCTAAAGGTAACCTCGCTGGCACCTGACCAAAATGACCAATGAGGAGACAAGATACTTTCAAAAGCTGGTAGGAGGGAGAGAAACAAAGGGTTTGTGTGTCTGTCTACATTTTGTCTTTGCCGGGGATAGACCAGGAATGAAGCCTTAGAACTTTTAGTAAGTAATCTAGCTAGGTATGTGTTAGATTATGATTTCTTTAAATGGCTGAGAAAAGAATTGTGCTGAATAGAATAACTATTTCTGTCTGTGTATCTTTTTTGTAACTTAAGGTTTTTGCCTAGAGGGGTTCTCTATGTTTTGAATCTAATTACCCTGTAAGGTATTTACCATCCTGATTTTACAGGGGGGATTTCTTATTTCTAATTCTATTTTTATTAAAAGTCTTCTTGTAAGAAAACTGAATGCTTTTTTCATTGTTCTCAGATCCAGGGGTTTGGGTCTGTGGTCACCTATGCAAATTGGTGAGGCTTTTTATCCAACATTTCCCAGGAAAGGGAGGGTGCAAGTGTTGGGAGGATTGTTCATTGTTCTTAAGATCCAAGGGTCTGGGTCTGTAGTCACCTAGGCAAATTGGTGAGGCTTTTTACCAAACCTTGTCCAGGAAGTAGGGTGCAAGGTTTTTGGGAAGTATTTTGGGGGGAAAGACGTGTCCAAACAGCTCTTCCCCAGTAACCAGTATTTGTTTGGTGGTGGTAGCGGCCAATCCAAGGACAAAAGGGTGGAATATTTTGTACCTTGGGGAAGTTTTGACCTAAGCTGGTAAAGATAAGCTTAGGAGGTTTTTCATGCAGGTCCCCACATCTGTACCCTAGAGTTCAGAGTGGGGGAGGAACCTTGACAAAGCCTTTAAAATTTTTCATAATGAGTTGATGGTTTGTTTCACACAGAAAATAATAGTTTTTTCAGTAACTCATAAGATTTTTACAAACACATGTAGGTAAAGATTGCCACAACATTGCATTTCTACCACCTGGTAAAAGTGAACTGCAAAAAAAAAAAATTGCCCCACTTCCCTTCATGGGTTAACAGTAGGATGTACAGCTGCACAATTTCAGGCCAGAGACTCAAAATAAGAGCAATAGACATCTGACAATATTGCCCCAGCTGTTTGCATTTTGTATTGGACACTTTGCTGACTGCGCCAACCACTGAACGAATCTCTGCAACTCAAGCTCCCACCTGTTGCTAAGGCTTTCTTCCTTACTTCCCAAATACAGCACAAAATACAACCTACTTCTAAAATCTTTGGGATTTTTTTTCCTGCTGCTTCCAACCTATTGCACAAACAGCAACATCTCCCTTTCAGGCAGCCAAATGCATACTTCACTGTCATTCTGCAACTATTGAGGTGGTAGTTACAGTTCCTTTCTTCTGTCTGAGCAGCCCGTGAATGGCTCCATTAACCAAGGAAGCAGAGGGTAAGCTGGGTCTCCCAGGATAACTGGTAGCAGCGTCCATGCCATTAATGTCCATAGTGTTCCTGGGAGACAACACTCATTTCTTCATTAATTTAAATAGAGCTGAGTTCTGAAAGATCTTAGCATCTTGTACCCTTCCAGACCATTGAGCACTTATGTCTGTAAACCTGCCACAGTGATTGATGATTGACAACCCTTGGAGCACCATGGAGAAATAACAATTCCTGTTTATGAATTCTGAGCCTGGAGAAGAAGGGGGCAGGAGCACAAATAATAAGCACATGGGTCGCATCAGTTGTCCCATTACATTTTAGGAACCCTGTGCATGCAAAACCATCAACATCCTGAGCATGACTAAACTGGTGCAACATACCTTTTGCATGGAATCACACACCTGCATGATGATGGCCCTATGGTTGATCTTCCCACACTGAATTGGTGTGCTGTGTACCAGTAACATTTGGGGTTGGCCAGCTTCCAGACCTCAATTGTGACCCACTTGGCATTGGGCACTGCATGTTTTGCTGCTGCTGTAGCTCTGAGGTTAGTTCAGCACGTCTTCAAAAAGCTTGCCTTCCCTATCCTGAAATTCTCTCCCCACTGCTGGCCATTGTAGGTCTGCAGAACAGTCCCTTTCTACCAGTCCATGCTGGTTTCCCGAGCCCAGAAACAGCACTGCTGTGAAGCTGCTCCAGGAACAAGTCCTCTGTCGGTTGCTCAGTCTCTTCCTCATCTGTGTCCAGGTTCTGCCAATGCTGGGGACCCTCCTGCTGCTGGAGAAGCTGCTGTCACTGCCACATCATTTGCTTGGTCATGTGGCAGTTGAAGTCCCAAGCTGAATTCATACGGCTTTGAATGCTGAAATACAGCTCAAGCAGCCTTTGTATAGTTGAGGTTGCCAGCATAGCGGTGCAAGCATTGTTGGATACTCCGGACCCTCGCTAGAACGCGCGTCTATATAGTGCGAATTTGCATATAACGTGGTCGTGGCCATGGATCCCAAATTTTATTACTTTAATTGCACTTCATTTTAACGCGGTCCCCGCGTTAACGCAGTACCGCGTATGGATCCCAAATCCCACGTTCTAGTGAGGGTCTGGTGTACTTGCTGGTTGACAGCAATTTGAAAATGGTGCTAACCTGCCCACAAAGGAAGTATAGGGTGGAGACAGATGAGTCATAGGATATTGCGCAGTGAGAGAAATTCCAGAATGCACACTGTTCAGCAGCGAAGTAAAGGAGCATGGACTACCCTATGCGAATTCCATGTCCTCAGTTCATAGCAAGCCACCCCCAGGTGTAAAAACAATGATGCACAGTTACAGAGTGCACCATCCTCTGTACATGCTAATATTGTGGCTTGTGTGATGTGTATTACCTGATATGCTGCAAAAAGCTGTGGACTAAATTTGCTGTGTAGACAAGCACTTAATCTGTTTTTGTTCAGAACAGTGTTAGTGTTCCTTTCAAGTGTTTTTAATCACTCTGTGTACCTGATTTCAATGCGTTTAGTTTGGATTCATGTTTGTAGTTGAAAGGCTATATACAAATTGTGGATCGATTGATTTGATTGTTTTATCTGTAAATAAATAAATAAATCTGAGGCTTGCTAGCCAATTGCGGAACAGCTTTTTTGTCATTTTGAGACCAGAAAGAATGTTTGCTCATTATAGCTTCCTTTAAAAGGTAAGTAGTTAATGGGAGCTATTGTTCCTTTTATTGAGCATGCTTTCATTTAGCTCACTGTTGTGATTGAAAGGTTGTGTGATAAACTACAAGTGGCTTTTTAAATTATAATATGTTAAGGTGCTTTCAACTACAGAACAATTTATGAAGGTTTAAAACATTTTGAGTTGTAATTATGAGGAACTGAGTGGTGAAAATAACACTTCCGAAGTCAAAGACTTGCTATACTAAGGTCTGTAACAATGGCAAAAACCTTGCTAATCCAGGAGATCATTGACCATTTAGGATCTTGTTTTGTAAAATATCAGGAATAAAAATAGCGCACATTTTTGGTCTTAATAATTTGAGATATCAGATGTTAAGAGCACATTGTGATTACCCACGTAATTGGGGAGCCTCTCGGTAAAGTTAAAGGGGGGAAAAAGCAGGGTGACATGAAGGTAGGGGTCTTCTGTTGACCCTCAAATCAGGTGGATGAGGCATTTCTATAACAAATATCCAAAACACACGAGCTGGTAGCAATGAGGGCGGATTTAACTACCCAAACATTTTGTTGGAAAAATAATTTGGCAAAACACAAAGTAAGTTCTTGAAATGTGTCTGAGAGAACTTTTTTGTTTTAGAAGGTGAAGGAAGTAACTGCGTGGGCAGCCATTTTAGACTTGATTCTGACCAACAGGGATGAATTGGTTGTGAATCTGAAGGTGGAAGGCAGTTTTGGTGAAGGTGCTCATGAAACGATGATTTCATGATCCTAAGGAAGGGAAGGAGTGAGAGTAGCAGAATAAGGAAAATGGACTTCAAAAAAAGCAGACTTTAACAAACTCAGAACTCATAGGGTAGTGTCCCATGGGAAGAAAACTGAAGGGAAAAAATGTTCAGGAGAGCTGGCAGTTTCTCAGACAATATTTAAAGCACAACAGCAACCTATCCTGATGCAAAGGTAAATAAAAGGTTCCATAAATACATTGTGAGCACGAGAAAGATGGATAGTGTAGGTCCACTACTTTGTGCAGCAGGAAAACTAATAATGGAAATATCATAAAAGCTGAGGTGTTTAATGCCTGCTGTGCTTCAGTCTTCACTAAAATGGTTAATTGTGACCAGATACTTAACACATTATTAAAAGCAAGGTGGGAGGAACACAAATCAGAATTGGGAAAGAACAAGTTAAAGAATATTTACATGTTAGATATATTGAAGTTGACAGGACTTGACTTAATTCACCGTACGGTATTTTAGGAACTAACTGAAGCAATCTTGGAACCATTGGTGATTATCTTCGAGAACTCATGAATGATGGAGGAGGGGGGGTGTCCCAGAAGATTGGTGAAGGGCAAACATAGTACCTACCTTTTAAAAAAGGGAACAAAACAGACCTGGGGACTATAGACCAGTCAGCCTAACTTTGATATCTGGAAAGGTACTAGAACAAATTATTAAACAACCAGTTTTTAAGCCCCTCAGTATTATAGGGTGATATGGGTAGTAGCCAGTGTGATTTGTTGAATAAATCATGCCAAACCAAACTAATTTCCTTTTTTGACAGGGTTACTGGCCTAGTGGACAGGGGGAAGCAGTAGATGTGATATGTCTTGATTTTAGTAAGGCTTTTGACACAGTCCCACATGACATTCTCATAAGCAAACTAGGGAAATGTCTAGATTAAATTACTATAAGGTTGGTGTGATAAAGCCTTCGGTGGCCTAGTGACAGGGTCTTTGATCCGGAGGGGAGGGGAGCTGAAGGGGGACCTGGCCCAAGGTCCTGTGTTGCTTAACCCTCTAAACAGGGGAGATAGGTCTCTTGCCTGGCTGTGTGTGTGTGTGTGTGTGTGTGTGTGTGTGTGTGTGTTCAGGACTTGTTTTCCTGGGCTGCTTCCTACGAAAGTTATTTTAGTTTGGGGTATGGCCCTGCTGGTCCAGTTATCCCACAGTTGGGGCATACCCACAGGTTCCCTTTGACAGGGGAAGGCTTACTTGCCTCCAGTGGCTGTGTTGGTTGGCAGGTTGCCGGTCTGTTCGTTCAGGCAGATAGAGAGCTCCTGCCTCCTTGTAGTCAGCCCCTAACTGAGCCAGCCCCCCCCCCCCCCCCGTGTGCCCCCTCTCAGTCCTGTCTTTATAGTACATAACTTTGTTGGGTTATAACAATTTATAAGTAATTTTGCATTGATTTCCATAAGATAGCATGTTATGGGACCAACAGTATTTTCCCACATCTAGCCAGATGCTTTCTAGTTGAATGTTAAAAGCCTTTTCTCACGCATGTATATATTTAAAAGGCCCTCGGACATCATATCTTACATATTACAGATAACCTTGGCATTATCTGTGCATTTTTAAACAATGCCCTGTGGCAAAAATTGAGAAATTGAGAGAGAGGGAAGTGGATGAGACCCAACAAAAGTTAACTGAAATGACAAAAACCACAATAGAAATGATTTAAACAAAAATACCTCACTACACTACAGGAACAGACCGAAAGTAGTCATTTTCATTTTATATTATGAACTGTTTTGTGTAAAATGCTACAAATCTAACTGGAACTGTTGTAGATTAGATTACTTTTCTGTCTAGCATAGTAAATGAGAGTTTGAATATAGACTCAATTGATCATGTAGTGTTTCCAAACTGTGTGTCAAATTAGGACATTTGCTATACATGAATGGTCAATATTGAACTTTTCTGAGTTGCAATTTAATATGTTTACTAAATTAGTTTTAGATGAAAAGGATCAAAGAGAAAACTCAATATAAATAAGTTTTAGCTTTCTTCACCTCAAAGATCTGCTATTGGTAAATTCAAATACCGACTGAAAGGTATTCAGGCACAGAACACAACATATTATAAAACAAAATTAAATCCAACTTACGAAAGAGAAAATTATATTAAACTCAACAAAGCCTGTACTTGTGTAAAACAATGTTACAGAACTAAGAAATAATCACAGAAAAACCAAACATTGTTCAACTCTGGATGTGGCTAAATCACCAAAAATGTTTATAAATATTTAAAGTATTATATTTAATATATAAATGCTTATGAAGTGTATAAACTATGTTCATCGGCATAGGCTCATACTCCTGTAATGGTCCTCTTCAAGAGCCTGGCATGAGTAAAATAAAGGACAATGAAGAGGGGTTTGTCTCTAGTGATGAATACAGATGTTTTCTATATTAAGCCTAAAGCATAACTGGTTAATTAACTTCCTCAAACAGTTGGAATTTAAGTATCTGAAGTAAAAAGAGTCCTTATTCCCAAGAGGACCAGTGGTTTTAAACAGAAACAAAAAAGCAGAATAGATAGCCAAGGATTCCAACCCAAAACACAATATACTTTTCGCATAAACACACACTTCAAACATTTTTTTACATTAAAAACTTTGGAATGTTAGGGTATTTCCCCCCATTTAACTTGTACTCTAAAGTTATTAAGTAAGTTAGCTTATGAAAAAGAGCCAACATGTTCACTTTCTAAGGTCTACTGCAGAGCTGGTGATCATTTTTGTTTTCTAAATAGTCAGACCAATCATTTGATGCTACAGTTAAGGTGGGGTTTTCCCAACTTATTACAGCTTCACTTTTTCAGGTTGCATAAAGAAATAATGGCTTTGGCCTTTTTTTAAAAGGCACCAGATCTTTGCTCCCACTAAAGGAGCAGCACAAAAGGGAATTTAAGCTGCTCCCTGTCTTCCAGTGTAGGGGACCTGGGCTCCCAGGAGGCCTTCACTTGTTGACACCTTAAACCAATCCTGAGGTTGCTGCAAGCTGTTGTAGATGGTGAAGTAACCCCAGGCTCCCCATCAAGATCAGGAGGGTGTAAATGTTGTGGAACGCCCCATTTGCTGCCTCCTCAGGTGGGAGGAGCATCATTCTGATGTACTTAAAGATTCAGTCCATAATGTAATCTATTGGTATCCTTTCTAGCAGAAAAGTTGGCTTGTTAAAGTGTTCAAATCCCATTTTAGTACCTTAAGATTTATATTTCTGTACCAAATATCTGCCACTAATGTTAGCATGCAAATATGCAAACTGTTACACAGATGTCCATTTTCATCAGGAAATTCTACATAATATATTAGAATTAAAAAGTAGACTTCCCAATATTCTCCCTGAGAATATTTTTAAGATTTTTCACAACATTGTTTATTTGTATTACACTCTCAGTATACCATGGTTTGAGCCATGGTATTTGGATAGGCAAGTTTTATCAAGTTTTCAGATACAAAAAACTGTAGAATACAGTACACCCATCTTTTAATAAAGTCTCAGACTGCTTCACAGAATAAATGTTATGCTAATCTAGAGTTAGTCTGATTCCGAAGTATAGCACTGTAGACCTCAGACCTCCGTGAGGACTTCAGTATGGGATTTTTTTGTTCATTTCTTATATTCTGCAAAGAAGTGAATTTACTCTTCATGATCCTTCCTCATTTTGTCTTTGAGACTGGCAGATTTACAAAGGGTTACAGATCTTCCAAAGGGTTTCAGTTTCAGCTGTAGAGATATAAAAATAGAAGAAAAGCCACAAGGAAGTGTAAGACAAATTGAAATATACAACAAAACGGTGGAAGTTTGAGTGATTATCTGTTCCATATTGAATCATACTAGTGTAGTAGTCTGATTCAAGTGTTATCTGATCTGAGACAGCAGTAAGTTATTTAGCTATGTGGTGTCCTGTTATGCTGGTGTCCTGTTTATCCCCTACTTCCACTCCACTTAGATGCCTTTGTCCACACTGCTCTTTGTGTATCAAATACCCTCAACTACCACGCTCTGCCAAGCTACTATCCTTTCCTTTGAGTAACACAAGAAAATTCAGTTCCTCCACATGCCTACAAGAAGCTAATTATTATGAAATAGACATACATACATACATAAAAAGGGTTTAACTCCCTCCTCTGGGTTTCCCAACGAGTCATGTCTTTTCTTTCTTTTAGACTAAGCTTTTCAAGGCAAGTATGTTCATTTTTGGCATCTGGTATATTGCCAAGTACACACTCAGACTTTTCAAATAGTAAAACATAATTATTAGACCATTTAATCCTTAAGAGAGGGAGAAGCGTGATTTTCACACAGTTTAAAAAAATCAGCAATCAATACACATTCACAGACACACACAGTTTCTTACTGATCTCTCGTTTGGTATCAGTGAATATAAAAGTTTATTAATCCTGAAAGCATTTGTACTGACCTGTCACAATCTTTCCAAATCTGGTAGATTTAGGTTAAATCTATCCTGAGAACACATCAGTACAGAAGTACTGGGTACAGAACCATAGATATTCAGGGCTGAAAGGGACCTCGAGAGGACATCTGCACAGAGGCAGGGCCAGTTATACTAGATCATCCCTGACAGGTGTGCACCTAACCTGCTCTTAAAAACCCCAGTACTTGACTATCCTTATAGTTAGAAAAGATTTATTATCAAAAACTATCTAAATCTCACTTGCTGCCGATTAAGCCGACTACTTCTTGCCCTACCTTCAGGGTACATGAAGAAAAATTGATCACCATCCTCTTTATAACAGCCCTAAACATATTTGAAGACTTATAAGGTCCCGCCTCAGTCTTCTTTTATCATGGTGGTTGGTTGTTTTTTAACCTTTCCTGATGTGTAAGGTTTTCTAAACCTTTTTATAATTTTTGTTGCTGTCTTCTGGACTCTCTCCAATTTGTCCATATCTTTAAGTGTGACTCCCAAAACTGGGCACAGTACTCCAGCTGAGACCTCACCAGTGCTGAGAAGCAAAGGATAATTACATTGCTTGTCTTACATACAACACTCCTATTAATACATCCCAGAATGTTATTCGCCTTTTTTGCAACTATATCACACTGGTGACTCAATCAATTTGTGATCTGCTGTAACCCCCAACATCCCTTTCTGCAGTATGACTGTCTAGCTAGTTATTCCCTATTTTTTATTTGTGCATTTTATTTTTCTTTCCTGAAGGCAGTTCTTTGCACTGGTCTTTACTGAATTTCATAATGTTGATTTCAGAGCAACCCTCCAAGGTCGGTGTCATCCACAAATTTCATAAGCATACTCTCCACTCCATTACCCAAGTCATTAATGAAAATATTGACTAGTACGGGACCCAGGACAGACCCAATGGGATCCCTTTCACACATCCTCTCAGCTGGACAGTAAAGCATTGCTAACTACCGAGTACAGTTTTTCAACTAGCTGAGCAACCAACTGTGAAAGAGCAGAGAAACTGCTGCCTGGTACAACAGGAGTTAAACAAAACTTGTGGGTTCAGCTAACCCCACCCTGCTATAACTGCAGCCGTCATCAGCAGGGTTTCAATCTTTTTCTGTACCTCGCCAGACCTCTGCCCTTTGACCTGATGGAGTAACTGATAGCAGTAATAGGTGGTCATCTTTTATGTACCATTACTAGAGGGGCTTGGGACACTTTGCCAGAGTGATTCAAAGCTGTTTGCTGATGGCAAAAGAATGGTGAGCCCAGTATCCTGTCTTCTGACAGTGGCCAATGCCAGGTGCCCCAGAGGGAATGAACAGAAAAGATAATCATCAAGCAGTCCATCCCCTGTTGCCAATTCCCAGCTTCTGGCAAACAAAGGCTAGGGACACCATCCCTGGAGAGGACAATTCCAGGGGAGCATCAAGTCAAGAGAGAGGCTCCTTGTGATGGTAACCAGAACAGAGACTGGTGGGCTGGGGAAATCTGCCTGCCTCAGAAGTGTCCAAGGACCGAGGGAAGCTTTGTGGAACGGGGTTGGAAGCAAGATACTGATGGAAGGCTGTGGAATCCCTTAACCAAGAGGAAGGAGTTGTGGGTCCAAGGATCAGGGTAGGAGGACACCTGTCAGAAAGACTCTCCAAAGTGGCTGGGGTGTGCAATAGGATTTGCAAGCTCCTTGTCAGAGGGGGAACCAGGAGGCTCAAACCTTGGAACAAGGTGAATTTGAGATGAAACTGCCTGGTGCCCAATTAAATGCCCCACTTCCAACCAAGACTCGCTCACTTCTCTACCTTCCCCTAAAAGCCCTGCCACATTCCAGCCAGAACCCCTATCCCTAGTCTAACCTCATTAGAGCTGAGCGGGAAATGGTTTTTCCATCTTTCAAACCTTTTTGTCATTTCAAAAATTTCCCGTTCTGCATGAGGACAAAGTTTTGAGACCTTTTGAAGTTTTTCATGAATAAAAAGGATGTTCAGCCATTCCAGAAGAGCCAGTTGCCTGGTGGTTAGGGCACTCAGCTGGGATGTGGGAGCCCCAGGTTCAATCCTTGGTTTCTCACATCCCACGGAGTGTCCTGGCCACCAGGGTATTCTGGGATGGGGTATTCTGGGAGTGTACTAGCCACCAGGGTATTCTGGGACTGTCTCCCTGGCTTTGACCAGGAGTTCCATCCTGGACATGAGAAACACTTAGCGAAAAAAGATTAGTTGAAACTGGAATATCCTTCCAAAAATGTTCTATTTTGACACAAATTGGCATTTTCTGAACAAAACCGTTTTGTTAAAAATTTCCCAACCAGCTCTAAACCTTGCATCCTCTAACCCTCCTGCCAAACTCCCTTCTCTTCTAATTTCCATCAGTCAAATAAAAAAATTATTTTACTATGAGCCCATAAATACTTAAGCCTATTAAGACTTAAAATGTACACAAAAGGGAGAAATTTGATACTTAAAACATCAGCTTATAATGAAGTTGGTACATGAACCAATAACATTTGGGAACCACTGCACTAGTGGGCACAGAGTCTTTTGCCCATTTCCCTGAATTATGACCCTGTCGAAATGAAAGTTCTTAATGTAACCAGAACTATAGTGCAGCTATGGCAACACCGTAATAAATAGCACTGGTGCCTCGACTACTTTCCTCTTCTCTCTACCGCCTTCATCTTAGTGGAGCAGTGGCCCTTGGGTTGTTCCGCTCTTCGACTTGTTTCTCTTTCCTTATAGGCATGAGCTGGCACCACCTCCCATCTTGGTGAGAGAGCAGTAGTATCTGGGCTACTCTGCTCCCCTTCCTGAAAAGTATAGAATGGTGCCTGAACTCTCAGGTTTTGACCTCCTCCGTCAGAAGAAGGAGCTAGCAGCTCCAGTTGTGCTACTGCTGGGCTCCAGTCAGCTTGCTAGGCCACTCCAAATTCCTTCTTGCCTTGTGAGTAGACAAATGGATTGTTCAAGGTACTGCCCAAAACTAAGAATATTTTGGTATAAAATTAATTTAGTGATTATAGCTAAATCAAACATGTGAAATTGTACAGTTAACTTGTTTTTAAAAATCAGGTATGTATTATCAGAGTGCATACCAGGGAAATGCTCATTCGTAAGAGCCTGGAAGTGCTCTCTCTGACCTGTTTTCAATAATTGCATGTAAATGAAAAGGTGAGATTTGAATATGTTTTGAAAGTATAG
This sequence comes from Natator depressus, assembly GCF_965152275.1. NCBI lineage: Eukaryota > Metazoa > Chordata > Testudines > Cheloniidae > Natator > Natator depressus. Next base: position 44,456,481 of record NC_134234.1, read on the forward strand.
TCACCTCTCTATGCTGCCTCTGAACATCTGCTCATTCTGCTAAGACACTGATGTCAGCACAGTATTTGTAACTATCCCTGATGAGTATCAGGGGGTAGCTGTGTTAGTCTGTAGCCACAAAAACAACAAGGAGTCCGGTGGCACCTTAAAGACTAACAGATTTATTTGAGCATAAGCTTTGGTGGGTAAAAACCTCACTTCTTCAGATGCATGGAGTGAAAGTTACAGATGCAGACATATATCTGCATCTGTAACTAACTTTCACTCCATGCATCTGAAGAAGTGAGGTTTTTACCCACAAAAGCTTATACTCAAATAAATCTGTTAGTCTTTAAGGTGCCACAGGACTCCTTGTTGTAGCCCTGATGAGGTCCATTTCCTCACCTGACAAGCTAAAGATTATTCTTTGACTTGTGCTTTGATGTTATGTCATTTAAACCGATATGTTCTCTTTTTAGGTTTTATCACACATTTGTTAATGCCAGAATGGAATCTAAATAGGCGGAAGTTTAAAAGGAAACTGATCAAATTTTGGCAGCTGTAAGATTCAGTTTAAGTTACACAAACCTGGTTTGTTTTCACTCACTCTTCACTTGATTCAGTATTTATATCATCTTCGTAGCACACACAATGATCTGCTGCTGGATGTGTATAAAACTTGTAAAAAGGCTTAGCATTTGGAAGATGAACATACACATGAGTTTTTGCTTTTAAAGTGCCATAAGTCTCCATGTTTCTGCCTTTCAACATGCCCTCTGCAGCCTCACACCAGGCGTCTGGACCCCATAGCCCCAGAGCGATGCAAAAATCTGGGGAAGGTAGATGTTCCCCTACCTGAGTATGTTTAATATACAGTTCATTAATACCACTGAGCTCCCCAGACCCCCCTGCCAAGCTTTATCCACCCCATACCCAGACCTGCCCCTGCTGAGCTCCAACCACCTTCACCTGGACCCCCCTGCAGAGTCCTATTACCATTGCATCTAGATTTCCCCCCCCCCCCCCGTACCTGGATCCCTCACTGAACCGGCCATACCTAGATTGCCCCACACAGAACTGTCTCAATCCACACCTGGATCCCTCCACACTAAGCCCCTTCGTAATTGGATCCTGCCTTGCTGAGCCTGCCTGCCCACACCTGGTGCACCTGGCACAGAGGGGCAGGGCCCTGGGGTGTTTCTGGGGCAGGCCTGGTCCTTGCACTGTGTCAGGGTTGGGTGCAATCTCACTGCTGAGTCTGTCCCGGATACGAGCTGCAGAGTGATCTCCCACCTCTGTGCAGTCAGTGGCCTGTGCTCCCTAATGCTATGTTGGAGCCTCCACGTTCATTTGACAAATAAAATTTGCAGAATTTTTTGTTTTTTGGCACAGAGTGCCCTAAGGAGTAGTAGAAGAGGGACAGGGTATGTGAGTAGACATGCCAGGGTCATGATCACTGTGGCAGCTGTAAGAAAAAAGGTGAAGGTGAGGCCACAGTGATCAGTGGATAGGAAAGAAAAGGGAGGTAAGAGCAGAAAAAACCATGCAGTCCAGGACAGTGGCTGGTAATATAGTAACAATGATGGTGGAAGGAGGGGGAAGCATCAGCAACTGCCATGTCAATGATGGCTGATGGAGTAAGAGCCTCCAAATCTTTTAGACCTTGGACAGAGTGGATGCGAGGCTGCTTCCACCTACTGCTTCGTACTTCTCGTTCTAGGCAGTACTAGTGAAGCTCCCAGCCAGTCCCAGCTCCTAACAAGGAGTTAGGGTTGGCCAGTGACCTGTCTTTTGTTAGTGAGTACTGCTGGCTGTGGGCTGATCTGCCGGAACAAATGGTCCTCAAGCCACTAACCCTTCCATGAGATTGTTGCGATACGGTTAAAACTAGACTAAGAATCTATTCCTCCTTCAGGTGTTAGGGCAGTAGTTCTCAACCAGGGGTATGCATACCCCGGGGAGTATGCAGAGGTCTTCCAGGGGGTACATCAATTCATCTGTGTATTTGCCTAGTTTTACAACAGGCTACATAAAAAGCCCTAGCGAAGTCAGTACAAAATTAAAATTTCATACAGACAATGACTTGTTTGTACTACTCTATATACTGTACACTGACTCAGTGTCACTGAGATGTAAGTGCAATATTTATATTCCAATTGATTTATTTTATAATTATATGGTAAAAATAAGAAAGTCAGCAATGGTTCAGTAATAGAGTGCTGTGACACTTTTGAATTTTTATGTCTGATGTTGTAAGCAAGTAGTTTTTAAGTGAGGTGAAACTTAGAGGTACACTAGACAAATCGAACTCCTGAAAGGGGTACAATAGTCTGGAAAGGTTGAGAACCACTATGCCCTGGTCTACACTAGGACTTTAGGTTGAATTTAGCAGCATTAAATCGATGTAAACCTGCACCCGTCCACACAATGAAGCCCTTTATTTCGACTTAAAGGGCTCTTAAAATCGATTTCCTTACTCCACCCCTGACAAGTGGATTAGCGCTTAAATTGGCCTTGCCGGCTCGAATTTGGGGTACTGTGGACACAATTCGAGGGTATTGGCTTCCGGGAGCTATCCCAGAGTGCTCCATTTTGACCGCTCTGGACAGCACTCTCAACTCAGATGCACTGGCCAGGTAGACAGGAAAAGAACCGTGAACTTTTGAATCTCATTTCCTGTTTGGCCAGCGTGGCAAGCTGCAGGTGACCATGCAGAGCTCATCAGCAGAGGTGACCATGATGGAGTCCCAGAATCGCAAAAGAGCTCCAGCATGGACCGAACGGGAGGTACGGGATCTGATCGCTGTATGGGGAGAGGAATCCGTGCTATCAGAACTCCGTTCCAGTTTTCGAAATGCCAAAACCTTTGTCAATCTCCCAGGGCATGAAGGACAGAGGCCATAACAGGGACCCGAAGCAGTGCCGCGTGAAACTGAAGGAGCTGAGGCAAGCCTACCAGAAAACCAGAGAGGCGAACGGCCGCTCCGGGTCAGAGCCCCAAACATGCTGCTTCTTTGATGAGCTGCATGCCATTTTAGGGGGTTCAGCCACCACTACCCCAGCCGTGTTGTTTGACTCCTTCAATGGAGATGGAGGCAATACGGAAGCAGGTTTTGGGGACGAAGAAGATGATGATGATGATGAGGTTGTAGATAGCTCACAGCAAGCAAGTGGAGAAACCGGTTTTCCCGACAGCCAGGAACTGTTTCTCACCCTGGACCTGGAGCCAGTACCCCCCGAACCCACCCAAGGCTGCCTCCCGGACCCAGCAGGCGGAGAAGGGACCTCCGGTGAGTGTACCTTTTAAAATACTATACATGGTTTAAAAGCAAGCATGTGAAAGGATTACTTTGCCCTGGCATTCGCGGCTCTCCTGGATATACTCCCAAAGCCTTTGCAAAAGGTTTCTGGGGAGGGCAGCCTTATTGCGTCCTTCATGGTAGGACACTTTACCACTCCAGGCCAGTAACACGTACTCGGGAATCATTGTAGAACAAAGCATTGCAGTGTATGTTTGCTGGCATTCAAACAACATCTGTTCTTTATCTCTCTGTGTTATCCTCAGGAGAGTGAGATATAATCCATGGTCACCTGGTTGAAATAGGGTGCTTTTCTTCAGGGGACACTCAGAGGAGCCCATTCCTTCTGGGCTGTTTGCCTGTGGCTAAACAGAAATGTTCCCCGCTGTTAGCCACATCTCATGGCTGCTCGGCAGAAGATGGTACAGTACGACTGCTAGCCATCGTCATCTCTTGCCTGCCTGGCAGAAGATGGTACAGTACGACTGCTAGCAATCCGTATTGCCTGCCTGCTCACCATAAGACGGTTCAATAGGACTGACTGCAGGACTAAAGAGAATGACCTGGTCAAGTCACTCCAAATTTAGTCCCTGCGCCCATGTCTGCCCCGGCGCTCCCAGCCGATGTGGCCAGGAGCACCTCGGACACGACGAGGACGGCTGCCAGTCGTATTGTACCGTCTGCTGCCAGAAGGCAATGGGTTGCTGCTCCTGTGTAGCAATGCCGTACCGCGTCTGCCAGCACCCAGGAGACATACGGTGACGGTTACCTGAGCGGGCTCCATGCTTGCCGTGGTATGGCGTCTGCACAGATAACTCAGGAAAAAAGGCGCGAAACGATTGTCTGCCCTTGCTTTCACGGAGGGAGGGAGGGAGGGAAGGGGGGACTGACGATATGTACCCAGAACCACCCGCGACGATGTTTTAGCCCCATCAGGCATTGGGATCTCAACCCAGAATTCCAATGGGCAGCGGAGACTGCGGGAACTGTGGGATAGCTACCCACAGTGCAACGCTCCGGAAGTCGACTCTAGCCTCGGTACTGTGGAAGCACTCCGCCGAGTTAATGCACTTAATGCACTTAGAGCATTTTCTGTGGGGACACACACACTCGAATATATAAAACCGATTTCTAAAAAAACGACTTCTATAAATTCGACCTTATTCCGTAGTGTAGACATACCCTATGTTAGGGAACTGGATGCTTCCTGTTCTCAACTTCTGTAATGGAGTCCAAGTCCGAGGACTATCTTTGGGGACAGTAATTATCTTTTTTTACTCTCTCTTTACTTTTTAGCACTGGACTTTAGAATATTAAGATTTTAGCCATGTAGATACTTTTCCTTGAAATCCCCTTTAGATTTTTTTCATTTTAGAGAGGTTACTTCCAGAAATGTAGCCTTTTAGTTATGTCTGTCACCACTTATAGAAGGTCTTAAAAGGACAAAGTGGGTACATTTCCCTGAGTGAGTGAGTGATGGATTCTGACCAATCCTTCCTCTTTTAAAAATGCTTCAGTTAAGACAACATGCTTCATGATGTAGAGCCTCCCGTTTTCACATTAAAGGTTTCAGTGAAGGATTTTTTTCTGTTCAAGTAATTAGAAAAAAAGGCCTATTTCATCTCAGTCTCTGCAAAGTCCATGGCTACCTTTGATTCCTCTTGGATTACTTGCCCTGGGAGAGGCTTCTTCAAATACCCCATTATAATAGTGGTATTTTCTTTTGCCTGGAAGTTACCCATGTTCTCTCCCATTTGTATGATCTGTTCATAAAAGCTTTTTGAAAGAATGAAGCTTTGACTGTCCCGCAATTCAGATGCAGACTTTTCAGTGTGCTTTTAAGCAACTTGTTTGATTATAGTTCTCAGCAGCCAAAGAATTCGTTTTTTATATCTCAGACCTTCTTACCATTAGCAACTTTCATATAGATCAGATGTGTACATAAATCCATTTTGCCACATATTTCAGAGTTTTTTCTTATGGATGCAGAGGGATAAAGTTGTGTTTAATTTTTGTGAACTTTTTACTAAGACAAAGTTACAATAAAACATTAATATACTACATCATATATTACTTATTACTGATTCAGGATCATGTTACTATTCAGAGAATATGGCTAAAAGTTCTGGCTTGCTGGCTAGGGAGCTCTCCTCTTCTGAGCATGCTAGAAAAATTTCTAAATACATATCCTCGTTGTGGCACTTCCCTTGTGTGCATACTTCTGGGCACTCTACAAGTAGAGCAGCAGTAATGGAATTCAGCAGGGTTTTATGATTAGAGTATGGGTCTGGGTGACCCTGGATAAGTTACTTAACAGCTTTGAACTTCCATTTTCCCCACTGGTAAAAACGAGGTACTATATCTACTTGGCACATGTGGAGGCTTGTTAGTTTGTGAAAGTTTGAGATTCTGTGATGGAAATTACTGTATTCGAGCTAAGTAGTGTACTACATCATTGTGCATTCTGTATATTTGTAACAAATTGTATTGGAACTAGTTTAGGATCACCATATTTCTTACAAGTGGCAAAACCACATATGAGAGCTACTAAAATATTTTATCATATAACAAAATTTTGTATTCTGTATATGGCTCACATTTTACAGAAAATATGTTGTAGACTTTAAATTTATAATGGATAATGTTTTCATCTCTCTGTCTGTAAAGCCAGGCAGCCTTAGTACCAGGAGTCAAACTGAATAGGCTTGGTTAGGATGTGTATGTAAAAAATTATAATGTTGAAACCTATATATGGCCTAAAATCTAATAATGTCATTTTAAGATTCTATACCATATGATTTACAAGGGATAGGCACAAAACCCCTCTCCCATTGTGACACTAAGCACCCCTGTAGTCACACCCTACAAACTATTGTAATAATCACTGATCATTAATATTCTTGCATGAAGTTTGTACATGGTGTGTATTAAGTATTAGAAAAGGTTATAGAGTGTGGTCTTTTCTGGAAGCTAACACACTGGTTATTTAATATTGTGAAAAAACACTACATCAGGAAATATGGATACTTGATGATACTATGCTTTAAAGTCTGTGGCCAAACAGATGAGAAACAGGTTCCCTCCCAGACAGGAGAAGAAGGCAGCTATATATCTGTCTCCTATGTAAATTAAGCATGGTGGAATCAAAACAGTGGATGCTCCATTTACATACGGGATGGGAAGCCCACAAAACGGGGAAAAGCAGCATGAGGTCATCCTGCCTCTTGAAACCAAGTAATTGAATCTTGGAATATATAAGCACGGACTGAAGCCCTCTTTGGCATCTATCATTAGACAGACACAAAAGAGCAGAGCTCTTGCAAGCTGAGAAAGCTGGGTCCTTTTACCAAGCAGGGAGGATTTGAAGTTTCTGGGAACTGAATATAGGTGAGAAACCATCTTGAATAAAGCCTGTACTTTGCTAGATTAGGTTTTAGACTTTTAAATATGAGTGTTCACTTTTATTTACTTGTAACCCTTTGACTTTATTCATTTTACTTGGCATCACTTAACCTATGTCCTATTGTTAATACATTTGTTTTATTTACTATAAACTAATGCAGTGCTGTGTTTAAATGGAAGGGCGTATTTACCCCAGTTAAATTAATAAGATGTGATATGTTTTTGTGTCTTTAGGGGAACAAATGAACCTTATTATTTCTCTGTACTGTCCAGGAGAGAGCTGGACTTCGCAGAGCACACAGTTTTGGGAAAATTTGGGACTGGGAATGTGTTGGGATCATCTTGCCGGTTGTTAACCAAGCCTGGTGGAAGCCAGAGAAGAGCTGTGGGGCTATAGACAGGCTGCTAGAGTCAGAGTTTCTGAAACAGGGCTCTCTAGCATACAGACGCTTCAGGGTGTCACCTGCACGCTTGTAAACTGATTGCGAGCCTCCCAGGCTGGGAGCTAGAGTAGGAAATCATTGAAAGGCATCCAGACTTGCAGAACAAGTGATGAGACAACTCCTCATTGCACCCCTAACTCTGTGACGCCCATCTGAAAGCAAGCCTGCCTGGCTTTCTATAGCCACCATGTTGTTTTTATAGTGCTGATGGATTGAGAAATTAGATTTTAAATCAGTTACTGGTCTAGGACTGAATATTGTCCATTCTGGACTTGAGCTTGTGTTCTTTTGGTGAATGTCTATATATGGAGGTTTAGATAGAAATACTTCCCTACTGGGAAAAATAAATGCAGTGACTGATGGAAGTTGTTTAGAGATACGGAGTAGTGGTAGTAGTCCTGGATGAGATGGATTAGAGAATAAGGTAGAGGGGAAGTGGGCAAAGGTGCATGTAAATGGAGTTTATCACAAAGTCCTCTATTTATCACAGATGTCGCTGGCCATGTATGTATGAAGGGAGAAGGGACCCAATAATGGTCCTACTAAGACATCTTTGGGCCAATTTTTAAAATTTTAAAAACAGAAGGGATGTTTTTAAGTAGAATATATTTCAGCACCTTAAAACCTACCACAGAAAAGGTATGATAACCCAGTAACATAAGACACAGTGGGATCTCAAAGTATTTTATTTTTTTTTTAGCATCCTAGGGAACTTCTTGATTTCAGTAGTCAACTATATAAAGGTTATATGACCATCTGCGTGTGCTAATCAAACTAGATACCTGGTAGAATGTCTCAACTATGAGAAGTAGCCAAAAGGGTGGCAAGAATTCAAACTGGAACAGGTGCAGAGAAGGGCTACTTGGAAGATCAGAAGACTAGAGAGTCTGTTTTATGAGAGGCGACTGAAGAGATTGGTTTCAGAGTAGCAGCCGTGTTAGTCTGTATTCGCAAAAAGAAAAGCATACAGTAAAGTAGCTCACGAAAGATTATGCTCAAATAAATTTGTTAGTCTCTCTAAGGTGCCACAAGTACTCCTTTTCTTCTTTAAGAGATTGGCTTGTTTAGCCAGTGAAATGAAGGCTGAAAGGGACATGATTGTTCTCCATAAATACATCTGGGGGATAAACACCATGGAGAGAGAAGAGCTATTTAAGCTAAAGGACAAGGTTGACACAAGAGCAAATGGGTATAAACTGGCCATGAGTAAATTTAAAGTCTGGATATTAGAAGACACTTTCTAACCGCTGGAGGAGTGACGTTCTGGAATAGCCTTCCAATAGGAGTAGTGGGGGCAAACAATGTAACTGGTTTCAAAATAGAGCTTAAGTTTATGAATGGGGTTGTATGATAGGATTACCTGCAATAACAGGGGACTGGAGTTGATGACCCAGGAGGTCCATTCCCCAGGCCTATATACTTGTCTTCTTAAGAAGACTAAACTTTTGAGGCACAGTAATGGAATATACTACTAAATTTGCATATTTTTCTCTCTCAAATCAGGTTTCTTGTGATTTGACTCTCAGGTGCTAGTTACACTTGATTTTTTTTTTTTATTGTTCACTGAGGAATTAATTCAGATTATTCACATCATAAAAATCTTACTGTTATGAATGGCTGTAAATGGAAATTCCTTCACATTTGGCTGGTTACAGTTAAGTAGTTTACAGATATTTGTCCAATTTACAGGTGTTTTGTGATATTAGAAGTAGAGAATTTTGTCAGGGATTTTAAACATAAAATTATTGATAATCTTTTAAACTTACATTAAAATGTGTAGGAGATACTTAAGTATGTATTTCAGTCTTGTATTTGCATGATCTGTCTAAGCTTACAAAAATACAAAATATTGATATTTTTGGAGAAGTTTGAAATGGAATTTTTAAGTGGTTAAACAGTGAAATTGTAACACTTTAAAAGAGCTTTTTCTAGGCAGTGAGAAGAGTTTTAATAGTAAGGAAAAGAGAACAAACTTTAGAGATGCAGATTGACATGAAGTACATTCTAAAGTTCTGCGATCCTAAGAAGAAATATTCATGACCAAATATTTTGAATATAGCAGTGTTGATTTACTGTGCAGATACTCTAGGACTTGTGATGTTACTTTAGTTTTTCATTTTTCTTTTCAGCAGAGTTGTCAGATTCATTGTTACCACATTATCAGAATTAATTTACAGGTAGTATTCTAAAGACCTGTCTGTCCTCGTATTCATGTTGATGGAGTGGGTTTATTGGGCAGCTTTTCTGAGCAAAACTTTTAGTTTGAAATCACTATCAAGAAAATGTTTTGGTCCAATCCAAAAGAAGATACTGAAGAAAACTCCTCATGGTTTGGCACAAGTTGAGATTAAACGGTATGGAGTTGGGCTGGGGAAAGGAATACAACTCAGTGGTTTAAAATTCTTTCTGGCAAAGATTAATTCAGTTAAAACTAATTTAAAACTGCTTTCTTCTACTGAATTTCTGGTAATATTAAAATGCTTGTAACATCCAAGTGATTAGTATTCCTATTCCCTTTTAAAGTTGTAGACACGAAAAAGTGTAAACTTAAAACGTATATTGTAAAAATATTCACAGTACCAACCATCTGACTTCTGTACGTTGTTAATGTTTAAGCCACAACTTCCTCTTTTTTCTGTGTAGTTTGTTAGTGTATTTATAAGATAAAGCTGACTACGCAGCTTGTCCTAAAGTTGCTTTTTAGCCGGTTGGAACTGCAGTCTTTGTCTGCACGTTAAAGGCTGCCATACCTCTTAAATAGGCATTAATAATAATGAATTATTGTAACTCAGAGGGATGAATTGATGTTGTATTGAGACTCTTTCCAGGAAGTTGCTTAATCTGAAGCCTGTTAATATCCTATAGTTTACTGTGTGGATAAACTAGGGCTGTCAAGCAATTAAAAATATTAATTGTGATTAATCGCACTGTTAATAATAGAATGCCATTTATTTAAATATATTTGGGTGGTTTCTAAATTTTCAAATATACTGATTTCAATTACACAGAATGCAAAATTTACAGTTCTCACTTTATATTTCATTAAAAATATTTGCACTGTAAAAAAAACAAAAGAAATAGTATTTTTCAATTTACCCGATACAAGTACTGTAGTGCAGTCTCTTTATCATGAAAGTTGAACTTACAAATGTAGAATTAGGTACAAAAAACCCTGCATTCAAAAATAAAACAATATAAAATTTTAGAGCCTTCAAGTCCGCTCAGTCCTACGTCTTGTTCAGACAATCACTCAGACAAACAAGTTTGTTTACACTTGCAGGAGATAATGCTGCCTGCTTCTTGTTTACAATGTCACCTGAAAGTGAGAACAGGCCTTCTCATGGCACTGTTTTAGCCAGCGTTGCAAGATATTTACGTGCCAAATGCGATTCATATCTCCCTTCATGCTTCAACCACCGTTCCAGGGGTCATGCTGATGACTGATTCTGCTCGATAACAGTCCAAATCAGTGCAGACCAACGCGTGTTCATTTTCATTATCTAAGTCAGATGCCACCAGCAGAAGGTTCATTTTCTTTTTTGGTGGTTCGGGTTCTGTAGTTTCCGCATCGGAGTGTTGCTCTTTGAAGACTTCTGAAAGCATGCTCCACACCCCTTCCCTCTCTCATTTTGGAAGGCACTTCAGATTCTTAAGCCTTGAGTCGAGTGCTGTAGGTATGTTTAGAAATCTCACATTGGTACCTTCTTTGCGTTTTATCAAATCTGCAGTAAAAGTGGTTTTAAAATGAACAACGTGCTGGGTCATCATCCGAGATTGCTATAACATGAAATATGTGGCAGAATGAGGGTAAAACCGAGCAGGGGACATACAATTGTCCCTCAAGGAGTTCAGTCACAATTTTAATTAATGCATTACTTGTTTAACAAGCATCATCAGCATGGAAGCATGTCCTGTGGAATGGTGGCTGAAGCATGAAGGGGCATATCTGACATGTAAATACATTGCAAAGCTGGCTACCAAAGGGACATTCCAAATGCCTGTTCTCACTTTCAGGTGACGTAAACAAAAGCAGGCAGCATTATCTCCTGTAAATGTAAACAAACTTGTTTGTCTTAGCGATTGGCTGAACAGGAAGTAGGACTGAGTGGAATTGTAGGCTTTGAAGTTTTTACATAGTTTTGTTTTTGAGTGCAGTTATGTAACAAAAATCTACATTTGTAAGTTGCACTTTCACGACAAAGAGATTACACTACAGTACTTGTATGAGGTGAATTGAAAAATGCGATTTCTTTTATCATTTTTGCAGTGCAAACATTTATAATATAAAATAATATACTTTGATTTCAATTACAACACAGAATAAAATATATATAAAAATGTAGAAAAACATCCAAAATACTTAATACATTTCAATTGGTATTCTGTTGTTCAACAATGCGATTAAAACTGCGATTAATCACGATTAAGTTTTTTGAGTTAATCGCATGAGTTAACTGTGATTAATTGAAAGCCCTAGGATGAACATGTTCACACTCTTGGGGTGAATAGTAGGTGCTCTGTTTGTTTAATAAGAACTCCTCCAAACATCCCCACCTGCCAACACTCAGAACCAAATACTTCATCTCAGTAGTCTTGTTTCTGGATTTTGAATTTGTCATTCTATAGTATACCTATCTGAAAAGAATGAACAAGCGTGTGCCCCCCCCCATATATATATAGTGTTTGTTTTTAGAGTGTGTGAAAAGATTTTTGATACTAGAAATGGGCTTTAAATTCAGTCTGTGATATTAAAAAGGAAGTGAAAAGAACAAGGTTCTTATTGTTCCTATTTTGACTCTTCTGTACAATAAGAAAATTATAGAGAAAAGAATAGGAGGGAAGGGAAATGGGTGGAGTCAAAAGAGATCAGAAAAAGAGGCATGCTAACTGTCAGATGTTGAAAAGGAGTGGGCAGAGTTGTTAAATATTAGTGAGGACTTAGTTTGCTAGATTCTAGAAACTTCTGGAATGCAGGCAGGCCATCTGATAACATGGTTCTATATCATGCTGATTAGGTCATCTTGTTTTTAAGTCTTTGTTTGTTGAATTCACTGGGTGGTGATTTCTCATTCTAACTGTAATAAATGTGGAATTTGGTGATCACTCCTCCCTATGGGTGGTTACCAACATCAGTACATGAATGTATCCAATTTAATTTTTCTGTAGTTTAAGGTAATAATAGGAAACAAGTACTGAAGTAATTAAAACCAATATTTCTTATGTAAAATATAAACATTCTGTCTTAAGTATCAAACAAGAAGATTTGTAGTCATCTCAAAAAGTTCAGAAAATGGATGCCTTTGAATTTTTTCAGGGTAAAGTGTTCCACTGAATTAGTCTTAGTCTTTTGAATCGGAACATCAGAATATTGATGAGTTTGATCATGCGGTAGAGACAGTCTGGATGCTATTGTCATATATGAAATTTAGCCACAATTATAATTTAAGTCCCTATTCTTGTCCTTCCAGCAGCTCTGAAGCATTATCTCCATTTGGAAGTAATCGGTTTCTTTCATGCCCCAGAAGTTTCAAAGAGAACTGAAATTCAAAGATGTGAATGTATAGTATGAATGAGGAATATATAGCAATGATTGATGGGCTTAGCCTTGGATATACTCTTCCAGATAGACATAAACTCGAAGAATCAACGTTGATGTTTAATGCAAGATGATTGGTTGAGATGGCCTGATAATAGCTGTAAGAATCCACGTATGGAAAAATGTGTTCCTACTTAATGTTGTTGATTCTGTGACTGGAAAGAAAACCACAGAATATTGAATCCAGATTTTTGAATATGCTGTTAAAGAATGCACAGAAAAGTATCTTTGCCATTTCTCTGATAACGAAAATAAAATGAGAAAGAATAGAGAACTTATGTGCAGTCATCCTAAACTACTTATGTATGGTTGTTTACATGCTACTTAAAATTTTGTTGTGAAAGAAGTAACACATAATGCAATCTCAAAGCACAGTGTATGCCTTTGTATGTTTGAAAAATAAATATACTTAAGAAGTAAATTACATTGTCTGTGCTTTTCGTTCCATGAAACCTTTATAGGGTTTTTTGTGGGTCTTTTGCTGGGATTTCTAGCAGGATTAAAATTTTTTTGAGTGGGGAAGGCTGAGAATTTGAGAAAATCAGAACTCTGGATTGTGCTTTACCTTAGTTCCACCTCCGACCAGCTTCCAGTGACGATCAGGATGGGTTCTAACTGGGGGCTAGCCTCTTCTTCCAAGAGTATGGGGTCATGCACGTAGAGTGTGTGTGTGTGTGTGTGTGTGTGTATATAAGTTATGACTTTAAACCCTAAATCCCTTTCTGATGGGATTCATGCTCTTTCCGAATATGGCTTATACTGTCCATATGAAGGTTGTGTGCAGTGTTGTAGCTGTGTCAGTCCCAGAATATTAGAGACACAAAGCAGGTGAGATATCATCTTTTACCGGACCAACTTCTGTTGGTGAGAGACAAGCTTTCGAGCTTACCTAGAGCTCTTCTTCAGGCTTCACCCACCTTATCTTCCTGTGAAGGTTAACTTTTTCATCCCTAGATTTTAAAAACTTAATCTCAAGTGCCACCTTAGTTATTTTGCCTTTTGAAATGCATCAGTTTACATTAAATTGCAAGTGTGTTTAAAAAAAAAAAAAGTGGCTGGCTGGGGGGGACTGGTCTCCTCTAACTCCCATACAATGGCCTTAGTCTTCCCCCTAATTAGTTACTCTGTTGTGGCAGATCTCCAAAAGAGACCATCCAGGCCACTTCTACATCTGCTATTCCCGGCCTGAAAATAGTTTAGACAGCACCTAAACCTCCAGAGTCTGCAATGTTGAAGGCTTGGGGAGGCAGGTGGAGAGCAGAATTACTTTTAATTAAAATTAATCAGGGAGTTGGTGACTGTGTTTTCAGGTTCTAGGAGGATGCATTAAGTGCAGCCCTAGGGACTCAAGAGGTGGCTGTGGTGCCAATGGGTTCCCTGGGAATTCTTCCTGCACAAGAGACTTTCGCTTACTTTTAGTGAACCACAACTTGTGGTGGCGTGGGTTCTGAGGCAACAGTTTAGTTATGCTTCTCATAGGCACTTAGGGCTGAGACTTGAGAGGTGTAGGTTCAAGTCCTGGTTTTGTTACAGGCTTCTTTTGTGACCATGGCCGAGTCAATTTATGCCATTTTCCCTATCTGTAAAATGGGGACATTGCTTTCCTTTCACCAAATACTGAGAAGAAATAAATGTTTGTTTAGATGCTTACATACTGTTGTAACTGGGGCCATTTAAGTTACCTAGAATAGATAGCAGCTGAATGGACTGTCACAACTGTAACAATGTTGGGGTAGGCAGGCTACCAAGCCACTAATACCCTTCAGGCCTAGTTAGTTGGTCTATACTGGCCAAATAGCCAAGAACTGAAGCAAGATTGCCTGTCAGCAAAATGAACTTCTCCCTCACCGATACACTTCTTCAGCTGCACGTTTGTTGCATTGCTGCTGGTTAGACGGGAACATTGGGCTTAAAGCTGCCCTCCCTCCCTCAGATATTCAGTGGCTGAGGAGGAATATATGTTTTGGGTAGAGGGAAGAGAGGTGAAGCTGTAGCCCTTGTTCTTTCAGCATCTTTTTAGCCGCTCCCTCCATGTAGAGCAGTTGCTCACAGCTGCATGAGATCCTCTCCATAACTCCATCTTACCAGCTGATTGGCTGAAAAGCAAAGTGGAACTGAGCCATCCCCCATTACCCGCTCCCCCCAACCCTGCCAACATGCACATTTAGCACTGATTCTGGTAGAGCAGAATTTCGGGGTCAGCTGTAAGCCAATACCCTATTCACAGATGCTCTGTTAATTTAAAGCTCTGCTATTTCATGAGTTTTCATGAGGGGTTTTCATTTCCAAAACTGAGTTAAAAAAATTAGAGGTTCTGATTGTGTTTAAAAAACCGTATGTTTCCAAAATATGTTTTAATTAGGTTTTTTTAAATGTTAAAATGAAAGTTGATTTTACTATTTTTCTGACTTTTCAGTGTTATCCTTGGTAATCTCCAGGATCTGCAGCAACGTAAACTAAGATTTTGATGACCCTAACTGGAGAAAGTTGCTGAAGCCTCACTTTAGTAAGTGATTATTTGGAAGCGCTGTTTGCCTTTGTTTCTAAGTTAATTTCTGGAACATTTCTATCCCGCCAGCTCAGTGGAGATCCATTGACACAACATCTGATTTCATGGAGCACAGCTTTTCAGCCTTCAAGTCTTAAAGTCTTTTCTCCTAAAAATCCCAGCTGAGTTATTCAGTCTGAGGTTTCTGTTGGATTTATAATGGCTTATTTATCTCATAATGGGAGTTACTGTGTATGTAGCTACAAAAGCATTTGAAAATGCAGCATATGCATCTTTGTTTTACTATAGTCATATTAGAGACTAACAAATTTATTTAAGCATAAGCTTTCGTGAGCTACAGCTCACTTCATCGGATGAAGTGAGCTGTAGCTCACGAAAGCTTATGCTTAAATAAATTTCTTAGTCTCTAAGGTGCCACAAGTACTCCCTTTCTTTTTGCGAATACAGACTAACACGGCTGTTACTCTGAAACATATAGTCATATTGACTCACGTGTTACTTCCAATGGTGCTTCACCCATACCTGGCTTTGCCTTACATTTTCATTTTCTTTGAATTTTAAGACAAGAATCATTAAAAATAAATGATTAGTGAGCTGCTTGTGTGCAAAACCTGTTGAAATCAGAATTTGAGATACTGGGAAGGAGGAAGATTTGTGGAAAACAAGCCAGAGATACCAAGGGAAATTGACATGGCATCCACTTCACCCATCTATTGACTTTAACCTTTTACACTTTCTGTGTACTGTGTACTTATGTTGATTGATTGTAAAATAGAAGAAAGCTCTAAGGAAGCCTGATTCCCCTTCCCCCCCCCTGCCCCCCGAGACTTCGTATCCATCTGTTTTAAGCTGCTATTCCTGCTGAAAGATACGCATGACTATCCTTCTAATTTCATTTAAAAAGCCATTTTGAATACTGATGCGAGGGTTGGGGAAGGGAATGATTCAGCTGGATTGCTAATAAGCACTAAGCATATACGTTGTTAGGTTATAATTCACTTCTGAGGGTGTTTATGGGACTTGTTTACACTCAGTGATTGACATCTTGTCATGTTGTCGTTAATTATTGTCTTTTTATTTAACTGAATTGATGTAAATTGCATTTTAAATTATTGGATATATACAAAGGGATTTGAGAGAAGAGCTTGTGTATCAAACCTCCTTTCCACATGGTTACTTAGCTTTGACTAGTCTTTCTTCCTTCCCCCTTCTTTTGAATAACCTATACTCGTAAATATAGTTAGATTCCACAGATTTGCACTGGAATAGTCAAAACAGCTATTTTTATTTTTTAATAATGTATTTAAAATATTTTAACTTATGTCTCTTTACATGTATGTTTCTTCTTTATGGATTATTGTTCTTTGGAAGTAGATTCCCTTTGTAACAAAATATTGAACTTTTTTTTTTGCACTGTTATTGTCAATGATTTTGTCATATGTGAACTGGTCTGTGGTCTATTCCACAGCTTGTATGAGTGTAGTGAACCTGGGGTATATGCTTAAATGGGAAATATATTTTAAAACAACTTCAAAAGAAGATTTTTGCTAATACTAAATGGCATGTATTGAGTGGGGGGGGGAAATTCTAATCTTTTGAAGAAACGTGCAACTGTTTCCCTAAAATAAACACTGCAATATTTTACTTTTTAGAAATGTTAGTTAGAGCTCAGCAAAAGCCAGCATTTCTGTCCTGTGGGAAATCCAAGTATTTTGAAATAGTTTTGTACTGAATGGGGATGAAAGGTTGAAATATCAAAACTTCCTCTTTGAGTAGCATCCCTATTAGTTCTGTACTTCAGGTGCAAATGCACCTCTGGAGACCTTCATCGGAGATTTTCCATTGGCAGTGTCCATTCAGCCTGCGCACGTGCTCTATACAACCTCATGCTGCACACCAAGGATATATTGAGCTGCCTGGGCAAACTGCCCTGAAGTTCTTCTCTTCCTCCTTGGCCTGCGACAGAGCTGTAGCGCGTCCAGGTGTGCATGCCTCAGCATGTTCTACAATTGATTTTTTAATTAGTGTAATGTTTTTGTTTATTATTAGTTGTTAGTATAGAATTTTAGTTAGAGGCTTGGTTTTTTCCTCTCCTTTCACCCCCTCTTTTGTGGGGGGCGGGGGACTTACTTGTTTTGGCTGGGCATGCCTGGCCTGCCAGGTTACAAATGCTACCTCTCTTGTTGGGAGGCTATCATGGTCAGTGACGGCCACTACATATATCCATTGCTTGGGAGTGTCCCCTGTCTACCAAAAGTTTAACCTCTGCCTAGCTCTCAAATCTAGAGCATGGAAGAATCGAGAGATTAAATTGAGGTTTCTGATGAAGGAGTGTTCCCTTTGACCTGCTTCTGAGTCAGGTCAGAATACCTCCACCTCCTGTACCTCTGTCTCTGGACTGACCCAGTACCCCTTTGACAGCCAAGGTGTCCTTTAAGAGGGGGTGTCAGGGTTCCTTCCCCACTCTGAACTCTAGAGTACAGATGTGGGGACCTGCATGAAAGACCCCCTAAGATTATTTCTACCAGCTTAGGTTAAAAATTCCCCAAGGCACAAGGTCTTTTCCCTTGGATTAGGTAAAATGCTGCCACCACCAAGTGATTTGACAAACAATAAGGGAAAGGACCACTTGGAGTTCCTGTTTCCCCAAAATATCCCCCCAGGCCCTTACACCCCCTTTCCTGGGGAGGCTTGAGAATAAACAAGATGAGCACAGACCAGCCTTGGATTTTTAAGACCCAAAAAACTCAATCAGATTCTTAAAAAACAGAACTGTATTAGAAGAACAAAAAAAGATAAGAGAACAACTCTGTAAGATCAGAATGGAAGATAATCTTACAGGCAGTCAGATTCAAAACATAGAGAAGTCCTCTAGGCAAAATCTTAAGTTACAAAAAGACACACAACCAGGAATATACATTTCCTCCAGCACAACGAATTTCACAAGCCAAAACAAAAAAAACCTAATGCGTTTTCTAGCTAGATTACTTACTAACTTTACAGGAGTTGAAGGGCTTGCATCCTTGATCAGTTCCCAGCAAAGGTATCACACAGACAGACAAAAGCACCCCTCCAGGTTTGAAAGTATCTTGTCCTATCATTGGTCATTTTGGGTCAGGGGGCAGCCAGGTTACCTGAGCTTCTTAACCCTTTACAGGTAAAAGGACTTTGCCTCTGGTCAGGAGGGATTTTTATAGCACTGTATACAGAAAAGTGGTTACCCTTCCCTTTATATTTATGACAGGGAGAGACTTTGGAGGACTCAGGGAAAGCTCCAAAGAGGCGGCGCTCTGTCTCCCACCATAAGGGGCTGGCTCCCAAAAGGTCCTGGTTTCCTGCTAAGTCTGTGGTGTTAGAAGCTTTGGCCTCTCAACTCAGTACCATGGAGGTGAAGGATTTTTCCTCTGGAATTGTTAGGGCCAGGAGATCCTGGAGCACTAGGAAAGGTGCAGCTCCAGCAAGCCAAGCCCCTCCTTCCCGCCCAGACCATCTGTAAAGGACAGGGAGGCCCAGGACATACACTCTTCTAGAATGGCAGTGTCTACATCAGACTTACAATTTTGCAGGAACTGATGGTATCATCAGACACCTTTGGCCGTGGCGCCTACATGTTCCAGATCAGTGGTACGGTCCACCTCAACTGGTACATCATTGACCTGGTGAACCCTGGGACAGCTACAGTGGTGGAGATCCAGGAGTACCCCAGATCACAGCTGGATGATCAGCCTGAACCACAGGCAGAAACCTAACCTGTGGAGGGGAAGCCAGCCTGGGGGAACCATCTTGACAAACAGTAGCAAGCATATCATCCTATTTTGCCCAATACCTTTTTGAACAGAATCCTTCTGTCTTTTGGGGATAACGTTCTCCAAAGTAAGGTCAGCCTACGGAAGTGCACATGCAATTACTAGCTAACCATTGTTGCACCCACTTTAACTAGCCCACAGCCTACCTGGATTTTATCATCCTATTCCCAACTTGGCAGAACTAATACCCTCCACCCACACCCACCATATTACAGGCCCAAGGGATCCATGCAAAGGGGAGAAACTGAGTAAACATCTTACCATCTCCAAGCCCACAAAGACTGGAAATAGCCAGTGGAAATGGAATTCCAAAACTGAGGGAAAAGTAACATTTTATCAATGTTGGCATGGAGACTAATGGACAATAACTTGTTCTTTTTCTGCAATAGTATTGGCATGAGAGAGAGGAAGGGCAGGAAAAGGGCTAGCACATCAGACACAACTGTTGTGGATGATGTAGAGGCAAACAACACTCCTGGAGCACGGGGCCTTTGAATCCTTCCAGCTTTGAGCAACTTTGAATTTTGAATAGGTTCTTTTTGTGTTTTTACTGTTCACAAGCTTATCCCATTCTGCTTGGTGTATTCATTGCTACCGAAGCACTGAAAATGTGTTTACATTCATGGTTCTGAGTCTGCACCATTCCCTGAAATATGCATCATCATGGTCATAACAGCCTCACATGCACAAAAAGGATCCTGTTTACAAGCATTATATGACATTCACATATTGTGCGCTAAAAACTCAACAAGAAATGTGATATAACATACACACCAAGTCTGTTTAACTCCTTTTACCAGGAAGTACACAAGAAGATGTGCACAGTCAGTAATGCTGATAGATGCCCTCTACAAAAGCATGTACGCTGTTTACAAATGGCACCTATACTTGAACTATGACTGTAATGTGGCTCTCAGTCTGTGCCCTTGAGTAGTTGCATCATTTCATAGAGGCCTTCAATCAGGCCATTCAAAACATTCACCAAATCTGCCCACCACCTGCTCCATCCATTTGCAAGGTTTTCTCTCTTGCCTTCACAGTGGTTGCACAAAACACAGCGAACAGCTGTCATAACGAAGATGTTTCTTATCACGATGCTCCATCTAGTTTTCAGTCTTCCAAATGCATGTTCCAGTTGTGATGGGTTCAGTCACAGAGACCCCCTTGGGACTGTCACCTGATGTGCTGAGATTACCTCTGAGCCCGTTTTCCCTGCCAGCCTGGGACTCCAGAACCCTGCCTTGTTGAGTCAGATGTGCTAGCCTGCTGCAACACAGACCCAGGTCTGGTCCATGCCCCCAAAGCTGCAGACTTTAACCAAGAACTGCTCAGCAGGTCACCTATCTCTAGCACCCAGACACCCTGTTCCCAATGGGATCCAAACTCCAAATAAGTCCGTTTTACTCTATATAAAGCTTATACAGGGTAAACTCAAATTGTTTCCGTGTATATCACTGATAGAGAGAGAGATGCACAGCTGTTTGCTCCCCCAGGTATTAATCACTTACTCTGAGTTCAATAATAAACAAAAGTCATTTTATTAAGAATAAAGAGTAGGATTTAAGTGATTTCAAGTAACAGAACAAAGTAAGTCACCAAGCAAAATAAAGCAAAAACACACAAGTCTAAGCCTAATACATTAAGAAACTGACTACAGGTAAAATCTCACCTTCAGAGATGTTCCAGTAAGCTTCTTTCACAGACTAGTATCAGAGGGTAGCCGTGTTAGTCTGTAAACACAAAAACAGCAAGGAGTCCGGTGGCACCTTAAAGACTAACCGATTTATTTGGGCATAAGCTTTCATGGGTAAAAAACTGCATCTGAAGAAGTGGTTTTTTACCTTCCTTCCTGTGGGGTACCCCTCTCCGGGGAAGAGCTGAGAAAGAAAACAAAGGAAATTAGCTGTTGCCACCAGCTAATTAAACAACATATGCACAAACCTCTTAGGACACACAAATTGAATCCTGTTCTTAAAAAAGGTAAATTTTATTAAAACAATACAAGGATTAAGCAGCAAGAAAGCATCCTGAGGTCCAGCTTAAAGGTTACAACTAAAACAAAGCATCTGGAGTTAGCACAGAGGAGTCCACAAGCCTTACAAAATAAAAGAAATAAACCTAATCGCATCTTTCTAGACATTCCCCATCTACTTACCTATCTGGGGGTTTCAAATAAGTAGTTCTCGGTATGATCTGATGATTTTTCATACCTGGCTTAAAGCTTCTCATAGCATAACTGCTGCCCTGTTCCCCTCTTCCCCAGAGAACAACAACAGACAAAGGGGAGGTTTTTTCCAATTTTAAAAAGTTCTAGCCGTCCCATTGGCTCTTTTGCTCAGGTGCCTGCTCCCTTTCTTTTGTCTAACAAGGGAGACCTTTTAACCCTTTACAGGTAAAGGAAGCAGAGAACAGCCATGAAGAGGGACTTTATAGTTAACTGGCTGGCTCGGTGTCCATAAAAAGGAGCTCCCCCCGCCCCCTTTCATTTATCACACATCACCTTCTCAGTTTATTTTAATGCCCTTGTTCTGAATTTATTGTATGACTTCAGATATACTAGCAGCAGCCTGTCATCACTGTGAAGACCACAGAAATCGCAAATGTTTTCTCCATGCGGCTTGACAGTGCTTTGAAAACGTGGCTGGATAATGGGATAAAATGAGAGGTGGTATTGAAATTATTTAGTGCTGATCCCCAAGCCCCAGAATGCCGTTGCCTTCCAGTGGGTATGCCACAATGTCCATTATATGTGTAGCAGAGTGTTAGAGTAATGTACCATGGGATATCTGACCAGAATACTGAGTGCTGATGTTGAAACATTGCAGTGTTGTGTAGCCTCAGTGATAAGAGGCAAAGGTACCTTAATCATGGGAAAACAGTGTGGTATGTATACTCAAGCAATTCTTGTTGCAGGTTGCTTAACACAGGTGCACAAAATCCTCAGCAAGACATGCTCTCATTTCCAGAAGTTGAAATTATTGAAAATTGCTTTTTGGGTCCCATTCTCAACTTGATAGAAACATCAGATTGATGGAGAAAGTGGTAATATGCGACAGACTCTTTCCTGCCCCCCATCCCCAAAGAAATAGTAACCAGAAGGGATACAGAGTAGAGTTTAGCAAAAATCAGAATTTCTAATTTATGTGAAACTTCAGTATTTTGACATTTGTTGTCGTCATGAATCAGGAAGAAAACTCTAAATGGTTGTTTTGTGGAATGCAAAGTTTTGAGGTAAAATCCTTTGAAATGTTGAAACATTTGGTCTTGGGACAATTTGACATTAAACTGTGTCCACCTGTCTTGTAATTTGACCCCTTTTTTCCCTGTGGGCCAGGATCCCTGGCCAGACTACCTGTCTTGTAATTTATGCCCCCTTTCTTCCCTGTGGGCCAGGATCCCTGGCCAGACTACCTCACCTTGTGATGCACAACAGCCATGGAACTCCCATGAAGTACCATGTGGGTGCAGCCAGAATGGAGACTGCAGTGCATCATGAGAGATGTAGTCTAGCCAGTCTAGCCCATTGTGCGAGGGGGGGTGGAAAGGGGCACAAGGCACTGCAGCAGCTCAAGTAGACACAGATTAATGTCGAATTGACCCAAAACGGAATGTTCAAATGTGGTTCAACAAACTGAAGTATTTCAAATCAGGTTGACCCAAACCAGAACAAAATACTTTGTTTTGCTTTTCCAAATAGAAAATTGAGAAACATCAGCAAAATTGACACTGTCTCATTGAAAATTTCAGTTTTGCAGTAGCCACATTTTCTGTTGAAAAAATGTTGTGAAGAAAAATTCCTGGACAGCTCTAGTACTGAATTTAAAAGGGAAGACATATACAATTTTTAAAAAAGATGCTGAATCAGAATGAGGATAATAGCGTGCGTTTGAGCAGCTAGTGAAGACAGAAAACATAAATCAAATGAAACACAGAGATGACCAAAGGTTCGTCCGCTCTAGATCTTTTTGTTGTTGTTGTTTGATCTAACTTCACTTTTTACCTTAGCCTTTTACATAAGAACAGCCATATTGGGTCATACCAAAGGTCCATCTAGCGCAGTGTCCTGTCTTTCTACAGTGGCCAATGCCAGGTGCCCCAGAGGGAATGCACAGAACAGGTAATCATCAAGTGATCCCATCCCCTGTTGCCCATTCCCAACTTCTGACAAACAGAGGCTAGGGACACCGTCCGTGCCCATCCTGGCTAATAGCCATTGCTAGACCTTTTAAGTTTAAGTAGCAAGAAAATAAAAATAGAAAACACTGTGTATCAACAGATCACTTTCAAAAGACAAAAGGAATTTATCAGGGGGAAAAAAGAACCCTTCACCATTTTCCTGCAGATTTTTAATTTAGGGTTAATTGCAATGCTGAGAATCAAAAGGAAGCTTCCATTGGTTTTACTGCTGGTTAGCTTAAGGTCTTTTGAGGATTTAAACTGCACATTTTCATTGCCGTGTAGATCTTAAAGACCTTAACGTTCTGTGGTTGTCACAATGGTCTTGACCCAGACAGATAATCCAAGCACTTGAAATCCAATAAGACCATGTTAAATAGGATCAATATAAGTCAACTCTGCAGTTTACATCTGTTAAAACATTCTGACAGTTTTAGCTTCTGGAGCACTCATATTTTTCCAGCATAGACAACTTTAGGTAAATTCTAAACTATCTTTGAAATATGTATGGACTTCAGTCTGTATTGCAGTATAAATAATAGTAATGTTGTAGGCTCATGCATGCAGTTTGTTGGCATGTGTCAAATTCTCCATCACAAGATTTATGTTATCAGTAAATTCCCCAACATAACATTAAAAATACATAGTAAACAGTAGATGAGTTGCTTATATTTATTGCATTACACAATTGCAGTAACACTAATTTAGATAAGAAAAATGGTCCCTCCCTCAGTTCAATGAAACTGAAATGCAAGAATTTATATTTCATTACTTTGTTTGATTTTTGTTATGGGTTCTTAAGATATGCAATTTGTATTCTTCAAAGGAGCACACTTAAACATCCACAGCTAACATTTCTTAACATTTTTTTAAGAAGTTGAGCATTAGCCAAACTCCCTCTTAATGATCCTGTACTCTTTCTGTCTTTCCTTGCTCATCATTTCAGGTTATAATGGTATTTGTGTGCCTGCAGCCATACCAGCCTGGGTTGTAATCTTGTCGGATCTCACGAAATAAGGAGGGTTGTGCTAGGAAAATACTTAGATAGGAAAGGAACCTTTCCCAGTAAAAAGTCACTATGCTGCAGGTAGCTGTGTTGAGTATTTATGTGTCACTTTCCCTTTATGTCAGTGTTTGACCAGTGCCCCTCGGATAGTATGAGGGGAACACTGTATGCTGCAAGAATAAGTTCTTTTGGTGAGATGGAAAAATTAGGTGTTCATTACAAATCTTACGGTTCTTTTTAAAAGAGAAGGGATGTACTCTGCTGTGCTAGGTTAAATCCAATTTGGATAATTATGTTTTGCATTCCTGAAATTATGCATGAGGTTTCAGTTGGGTACCTTGGTTTTCTTACCTGAAATATGTATGTACTATTGTTGTGTGCGGTGAAATGGTTATGATGTTTCAACCTGATGATAGCTAAAATTCCATGTTGGGCAAAAGGATCCTTTGAGAAATTGAGCAGGTATGGTAATGGGACAGGATTTCTTAGTATCTCAGTGCACTGTAGGGCATTGCTAGCGGCAGGTTTGGATAATTTTTGCTGGTGCCCAGAAGGGGTCCGGGCCCCCGGGCCCTGAATATTCCTGGAGCCTGGGCACCCCGGGCCCATACAACTCGCTACCCCTATAGGGCATTGGAACCACAGATTATTTTAGGGCTAGATGCAGCTGACATGTTTCCACAATGCTGCTGCTGCTAGATACAAATGGGAACAGGGAGAACGAATGGTAGGTAGGCAGAACCATCCACTCCCCTAAAGTTGCAGCCAGTAGCATTTGTTACCAGAAGTGGACTGACTGTTGGCCCGCTGAAGAAGCAAAATGTGGGAATAGGGCCAGCAGGTCCCCTCCTAAGACTTCAGCATGAAGAAGGAATAAAAGACCTCTGAGTTGCCACCCAAAGCTGAGAATCAAGGTAAAGGAAAGATGTCATGAGGAGAGGGAAAGAGTTTTTGTGAGGAGGGGGTGAAGCCAGTGCTGGCTGAAATCATACATAAGAACGGCCATACTGGGTCAGACCAAAGGTCAGTCTACTTCAGCATCCTGTCTTCCGACAGTGGCCAATGTCAGGTCCCCAGAGGGAATGAACAGAACAGTTAATCATCAAGTGATCTATCCCCTGTCTCCCATTCCCAGCTTCTGATAAACAGAGGCTAAGGACACCATCTTCAGCCCCACCAGCAATTCACTTCTTTGCTATCCTTTCTAGAGACTAAGGTAAAGAAGCCATGGTGGATCTGGGATCTGCACTCTCACTTTTCATGGACAGGGAGTCTTCATAGTTGGAGAGAGTGGGGGGTGGGGATGGGACCAGGCTGCTTACTGAAATGAAGTGTGGGGGAAGAGACACCAGCAGACTGGGGAAAAGAAACCCTTTTAGCCCCCAAATGCCTCCTCAGAATCCCAGTAGCTGCAGATTTTGTGAACCGACCCCCATCCTGAGAGGGAACCATCTAGAGTTTGTCTGCTCTAATTTTCCTTATTGGCAAAAACAAATAAAATCTTCCCACTATATTCTAAATACTAGTACCATCTGGTATGCACCACCAGTAAAACCTCCAGTAATAAAACAGAAATATTTATCCGTCTAAAGGTGAATTACATGTTTTAAAAATTTGTTTTCTCCGTTGCATCTATATCAAGTAAAGACTTTTTTCACTTATTTCCAGCTTGACCTATACAAGTAAACTGTAGTAGGTAACACACATCATGTGAACCACTTATGTTGTGTAACTTGTACCCTAATAAACAGGAGATGTGTGGAATAGCAACACTCCTTTCCTCAGATTGGGGAGGGCTCTGTGGCCCAGGGAAGGTGTTTTGCTATCCTGCCAGCCCTCTACTGCAGTAAGTTACCTACTGCACAGCCAGCAGATTATGGACAACCTGTACTGATGCAATGCTACCTACTGCATTCACGTAGTGGGTGAATTGATACATTTCATTTTAACTGCGTTTTACCTTCAAAAGTACTAAACCAGTTTTGTTCAGAATTAACCAAAGGAGATGTCCAGAGACATGCAAAGTTTGCCATTATAAACTTCAGCCATTTTTGCATAATTAGAGAGTATATAATCAAAGGGGGAAGCTTTTCATGTTTGTCTTACTCAAAGAGCAAAATCACTTCATCCATTTATCTTTCCAGAATTATTTGTCTTTGAGTTGAGACGAAGCATGGAAAATTGAATCTCAAAAGGACCCTGAACGCCCCTTCCTTTAAGCTCCCTCCAAAATAAATCAGAAGACTGTTAGCTTGAATACCCCATCTGAGCTCAGTTGCCTGCCTGCCAGATTGACATTCTCTCAGACATTCAGGAGAAAGGCAGGGTATGGAGGGGGATACTGAAAGATGTCTATACTCCTTCCCACATTCTGTGTCTGATATATTTAGATTTTAAGCTCTTTGGGGCAGGGATGGACTGTCTTACTGCTCTGTTTGTACAGTGTCTAGCACAATGGGGTCCTACTTCATGACTAGGGCTCCTAGGTACTGAGTTAATACAGATACATTAGAAGTAAGTGGAAGACCAAGAACAGAGTAGGTCACTGCTCAGTGAGGAGAGAAAGGCAATAACAGAAAATATGGAAATGGCAAAAGTGCTAAATGGCTTTTTTTGGTTAGTTTTCACCAAAAAGGTTAGTAGCGATTGGATGTCTAACATAGTGAATGCCAGTGAAAATGAGATAGGATCTGAGGCTAAAATAGGAAAGGAACAAGTTAAAAATTACTTAGACAAGCTAGATGTCTTCAAATTGGCAGGACCTAATAAAATCCATCCTAGAGCACTCAAGAAGGAAGTCTAGAGGACTTGAAGAGGGCAAATATAGTGCCAATCTATAAAAAGGGGAATAAGGACAACCCGGGGAATTACAGAACAGTCAATTTAATTTCAGTATCCAGAAAGATAATGGAGCAAATAATCAAGCAATCAGTTTGCATACACCTAGAAGATAATAAGGTGATAAGTAACAGCATGGATTTGTCAAGAACAAATCGTGTCAAACTAATCTGATAGCTTTCTTTGACAGGGTAACAAGCCTTGTGAATAGGGGTGAAGCAGTAGACATGGTAATCTTCACTTCAGTAAGCTTTCGATACTGTCTCACATGACCTCATAAACAAACTAGGGTTATGCAACCTAGATGGAGCTACTGTAAGGTGGATGCATAACTAGTTGGAAAACAGTTCCCAGAAGGTAGTTATCAGTGATTCACAGTCATACTTGAAGGGCATATCAAGGGGGGTCTCTGATGGGTTCCCCCCGGGGCACCACTTGGAACTGAGGTACCACTGAGCCCGCCTGACCCACCAGCCTGGGCTCACTTTACACTGTATTGCGAGGCAAGCCAGCCAAGCCCTCCCTCAGGCTTCAGATTGCACTTAACCAGCACACATACAGGTAGGGACACACCCAGCTGCAGCTATACACACACATGCTGAGATCAGCTCTGCATGGGAAGGCTCAGCTAAGGAACTGCCAGATACTCAAGTGCCATCCCCCTCTGGAGTGTAAATCCAAAATTATACTGTCTTGTGCTGCATAGAGAACTGTACAGCATAAGCTCATAAAATTTGCCCCCTCCCTCAGTGTGGAGGAAGATATGCAACACCTTCATCCGCTACCCCCCCACCCCCGATATGATTTCCACACACTGGTTTTAGACAAAACAAAAACAAGTTTATTAACTACAAAAGATAGATTTTAAATAAATGATAGCAAACCGATCAAAACAGATTATCTTAGTAAATAAACAAAACCGCAAACTGAGCTTAACACACTAAATAGGAAGGATATGAATTAGCAAATTCTCACCCTGAGTGATAAGCAAGTTGGCAGATTCTTAAGGCACAGGCTGCCTTGGCTTTGCCAGGTTTTCATACACAGGCTAAAAATCCTGCTAGCCTGAGACCATGACTTCCCACAGTTTGGTCCTTGTTCCTCAGGTGTTTCCATGTGTGTTGTTGTAGGGAGAGTGAGGTACCATCATGTTGTCATTGTCCCCCTTTTATAGCTTCTTCCCACTTGCTGAAAGGCTATTTTGCTGAGACCTGGGTCAAACAGTTCCCATTGTGTGTGTGCTATCTCTGAGAAGTTTCTACTGAGACTTTTTGTGGAGTAATCCTTGTGTGCATTTCCCAACTAAGCCATTAACATTGTTTGGCCTTTTTACTGTTGTGCCTGAAAGGCTGCTTGTGGGTGTTTTCAATCTCACAACGTTTCAGTAACACATAAATAGCCAAACTTTATAACTTCACATATGACAGTAGCACATATAGTCCAATGAGATATTAATGTCTACCAGATCAAGACCTTTAGAATGATACCTCACAAGGCATACTTTGTACAAACATATCCTAATTACATGACAGTGATGAATTTTGGGGTGTCCGGGTGTCTCAGGGTCCCACAGAAATCAGTTCTGTGTCCAGTTCTGTTCAATATCTTCATCAGGGATTTAGATAATGGCATAGAGAGTACACTTATAAAGCTTGCAGACGATACCAAGCTGGAAGGGGTTGCAAGTGCTTTGGAGAGTAGAATTAAAATTCAAATGATCTGGACAAACTGGAGAAATGGTCTGAAGTAAATAGGATGAAATTCAATAAAGACAAATGCAATGTACTCCACTTAGGAAGGAACAATCAGTTGCACACATACAAAATGGGAAATGACTGCTTAGAAGGGAGTATTGCAGAAAGGGATCTGGGGGCTATATTGGATCACAAGCTAAATATAAGTGAACAGTGTAACACTGTAACCAAAAAAAAAGTGAACATACTCCTGCAAATACATCCCAGGATGGTTGTAAGCAAGACACAAGAAGTAATTCTTCTGCTCTACTCCACGCTGATAAGGCCTCAACTGGAGTATTGTGTCCAGTTCTGGGCGCCACACTTCAGGAAAGATGTGGATAAATGGGAGAAAGTCCAGAGGTCAACAAAAATGATCAAAGGTCTAGAAAAGATGACCTATGAGGAAAGATTGGAAAAAAATTGGGTTTTGTTCTGGAGAAGAGAAGACTGAGGGGGGACATAACAGTTTTCAAGTACATAATAGGTTGTTAAAAGGAGGAGGGAGAAAAATTGTTCTCCTTACCTTCTGTGGATAGGACAAGAAGCAATGGGCTTAAATTGCAGCAGGGATGGTTTAGATTGGACATGAGGAAAAACTTCCTAACTGTCAGGGTAGTTAAGCACTGTAAGAAATTGCCTAGGGAGGTTGTGGAATCTCCATCATGGGAGGTTTTTAAGAACAGGTGAGACAAAGATCTGTCAGGAATGGTCTAGTTATTATGTAGTCTGCTTTGAGTGCAGGGGACTGGATTAGATGACTTCTTGAGATCCGTTCCAGTCCTATACTACTTTGATTCTATAATAATGTGTAGGAGGTCCAGGGTATTGGAAGGGGATAAGGGATTGCGGAGGAATGGAGGGGTTGCAGAAGAGAATTAAGGTCTCCAGCCTCTTCTCCACTGCTTTAAGAATTTCATTCAGTCTGACCCCACCCAGCGTACACTGGTTGCCCAACATTGCAAAAATATATGTAATGTTCAAAATAAATTTGAGATTGTCAGAATTCCATTTTTCATTCAAGAGTTTGGTTTCCAATAATCTTAGTAACTTTTTATTACCTTTACGTACACTTTTGCCAGTTCTGAAAAAAGGAAATGTAAAAATAAAATACTTTTGTTGTACAAGGTCTGTAGCACTAACATATTTGCGGTGTGCAGTATTGCTGAAATAGAGTTGAAACAAATTTCAACACGCTGTCTGTATGGTTTTTCTTTTCAGAGGAAGGCAAAAACACAACTGAAGGTAACCTATATATAGCCTCATGGATCAGTCCTGTTTCTAAGCACTAGAAGAGACCATGTAACAGAATCTTGACATAAAATATGTTCCTTAGCTAGTTCTTCTAAAAAAGTAATTCAGAAACCTGGAAGGGTGAATTTCAAAACTCAAATGTCTGTGTGGGTAAGTGCAATGTATGGGCCTGATCCAAAGCCTCTTGAAGCCTGATGGAAAGAGACTGACTTCAGTGGGTTTTGGATCAGGCCTTAATTAAGAAAGCTATACAGGGAAGAAGTGATGGAGGGAAGACACTATGTTGAACAGGTAGTGTATTACCAAAGCAATGATTAAAAATTGATAATGTAGAATATGAAGTACTCAGGGTGAAGTATACAAGAAATCAAAACCAGAAAATTCTGTCATTGGAGAAGTAAAGTTGTCTGTACAATGTTTTTAACTAATAATGAGGCACATGAGAATAAGAGTAATAGGGAAATTAGGCATCACTGTTCATGAACATTAGATTCACAGGATACAGCATTAGATTTCAAGAAGATTTCAAGTATTTAAAGAAAAGAAAATATATATAACTAAATAGTTCTTGTTTTACTGTGGTAATCCCCCCCCACCCCAAATCCTCTCCATAAAAGCCCTGTAGGAGAGTTTTAAAATGTTAAACATTTGCATATATATACATATTTTAAAATAGTGATTTATATAATCTACATTAAGTTAATAAGAGAAACTAAAAATATGCTAATCGTGTCAGTTGCGAATACATAATTTGAAAAGTCACTTTTGTCTTCTGTTGCTCAGAATATTTACCTTTTATTTGGTTTTATGATATTAATTTTTGATGGCATAACTCAGTCAATAGTGGGAATAAAATATTTTAGTAATAAAGGCAATTGAGCAGATGTTCCAATCAGTCTGGAATACTCTTTCTTTCCCTATCCCACCACTCTCATTCACACTGAGCGATATGGGAGGTGTGTAGAATGAGCAACCATCACAATAAGGACAGGATTAATATGTTAGCATCTTCTTTTGTTGATACTTTAATATGGTCACTATTTGTTTGAGAGAAAACAACAAAGTAAACTGGTGTTCCATGTGTAAGGTTAAGATTTTGTCATGGTTATTTTTACTAAAAGTCAGGGACAGGTCATGGGCAATAAATAAAAATTCACGGAAGCCCAGGAGCTGTTCCTGACTTTTACTAATAATAATTGTGACAAAATGGGGCTGATGGGGGGCAGGGGTCCTGAAGCATGAGTGGGAGTGGGGGGATGAGAGCGCCAGTCCCACTGCAGAAGTTGAGGTGTCCAGCAACTGCTGCCCATGGTGGCTGGGAGCTGCTGGAGCCCCCTGCCATCTGACCAGCTCCGGCCTGCCACCCGGGGGCTGGAAAATGTTATGGAGGTCTCTGAAAGTCATGGAATCCGTGACCTCCGTGAAATAATCTTATCCTTATCTATATGTAATTAATTAGCCATATGTATACAGAATGCAAAGTAGATAAAAGAAAAACTGGCTTTTGTTTACAGCAATGTTAAAAAATGAAAGACTTAAACAGTGATGACCAAATTCACTTCTTGTATAATCAGGCACAATTCATTTGAAATCATTGTTAAAATGTGCAATTTTTTTTTCTGTGTGTTAATGTGACATTACTATAAACCATATTTACAGTTATGTGCTCTCAGGTAGCAGATAGGTAGATCGTTAATGTGCTGGATGTTTGCATGGGTCCAGTGAAGGCTTCCGTGTGTACTTTGTCTGAAACTGTCTTGTGATCTCGTTTTGCAGACCAGGCATATGGGGAATGGATATGCTCCATCTAGAAGTGAAATAAACTGGTTAAAAGAATTAAGACTAGGCCCTGGTCTACACTAGGACTTTAGGTCGAATTTAGCAGCGTTAAATCGATGTAAACCTGCACCCATCCACACGATGAAGCCCTTTATTTCGACTTAAAGGGCTCTTAAAATCGATTTCCTTACTTCACCCCTGACAAGTGGATTAGCGCTTAAATCGGCCTTGCTGGGTTGAATTTGGGGTACTGTGGACACAATTCGATGGTATTGGCCTCCAGGAGCTATCCCAGAGTGCTCCATTGTGACCGCTCTGGACAGCACTCTCAGCTCAGATGCACTGGCCAGGTAGACAGGAAAAGAACCGCGAACTTTTGAATCTCATTTCCTGTTTGGCCAGCGTGGCAAGCTGCAGGTGACCATGCAGAGCTCATCAGCAGAGGTGACCATGGTGGAGTCCCAGAATCGCAAAAGAGCTCCAGCATGGACCGAACGGGGGGGTACGGGATCTGATCGCTGTATGGGGAGAGGAATCTGTGCTATCAGAACTCCGTTCCAGTTTTTGAAATGCCAAAACCTTTGTCAAAATCTCCCAGGGCATGAAGGACAGAGGCCATAACAGGGACCCGAAGCAGTGCCTCGTGAAACTTAAGGAGCTGAGGCAAGCCAACCAGAGAGGCGAATGGCCGCTCCGGGTCAGAGCCCCAAACATGCTGCTTCTATGATGAGCTGCATGCCATTTTAGGGGGTTCAGCCACCACTACCCCAGCCGTGTAGTTTGACTCCTTCAATGGAGATGGAGGCAACACGGAAGCAGGTTTTGGGGACGAAGAAGATGATGATGAGGTTGTAGATAGCTCACAGCAAGCAAGCGGAGAAACCGGTTTTCCCGACAGCCAGGAACTGTGTCTCACCCTGGACCTGGAGCCAGTACCCCCCAAACCCACCCAAGGCTGCCTCCTGGACCCGGCAGGCGGAGAAGGGACCTCCGGTGAGTGTACCTTTTAAAATACTATACATGGTTTAAAAGCAAGCATGTGAAAGGATTACTTTGCCCTGGCATTCGCTGCTCTCCTGGATGTACTCCGAAAGCCTTTGCAAAAGGTTTCTGGGGAGGGCAGCCTTATTGTGTCCTCCATGGTAGGACACTTTACCACTCCAGGCCAGTAACACGTACTCGGGAATCATTGTAGAACAAAGCATTGCAGTGTATGTTTGCTGGCGTTCAAACAACATCCGTTCTTTATCTCTCTGTGTTATCCTCAGGAGAGTGAGATATCATTCATGGTCACCTGGTTGAAATAGGGTGCTTTTCTTCAGGGGACACTCAGAGGTGCCCGTTCCTGCTGGGCTGTTTGCCTGTGGCTGAACAGAAATGTTCCCCGCTGTTAGCCACGGGGAGGGGGGAGGGTTGAGGGGGTAGCCACGCGGTGGGGGGAGGCAAAATGCGACCTTGTAACGAAAGCACATGTGCTATGTATGTAATGTTAACGGCAAGGTTTACCCTGAAACAGTGTAGCCACTGTTTTATAAAATGTGTCTTTTTAAATACCGCTGTCCCTTTTTTTTCTCCATCAGTTGCATGTGTTTCAATGATCACAGGATCTTCTCCTTCCCAGAGGCTAGTGAAGATTAGAAAGAAAAAAAAAGCGCACTCGTGATGAAATGTTCTCTGAGCTCATGCTGTCCTCCCACACTGACAGAGCACTGACGAATGCGTGGAAGCAAATAATGTCAGAGTGCAGGAAAGCACAAAATGACAGGGAGGAGAAGTGGCGGCCTGAAGAGAGTAAGTGGCGAGCTGAAGAGAGGGCTGAAGCTCAAATGTGGCGGCAGCGTGATGAGAGGAGGCAGGATTCAGTGCTGAGGCTGCTGAAGGATCAAACCAGTGTGCTCCAGTGTATGGTTGAGCTGCAGCAAAGGCAGCTGGAGCACAGACTGCCACTACAGCCCCTATGCAACCAACCGCCCTCCTCCCCAAGTTCCATAGCCTCCTCACCCAGACGCCCAAGAACGCGGTGGGGGGGCCTCCGGCCAACCAGCCACTCCACCACAGAGGATTGTCCAAAAAACAGAAGGCTGGCATTCAATAAATTTTAAAGTTGTAAACTTTTATAGTGCTGTGTGGCTTTTTCCCTCCCTTCTCCACCACCCCTACTGGGCTACCTTGGTAGTCATCCCCCTATTTGTGTGATGAATGAATAAAGAATGCATGAATGTGAAGCAACAATGACTTTATTGCCTCTGCAAGCGGTGATCGAAGGGAGGAGGAGAGGGTGGTTAGCTTAGAGGGAAGTAGAGTGAACCAAGGGGCGGGGGGTTTCATCAAGGAGAAACAAAGAGAACTTTCACACCGTAGCCTGGCCAGTCATGAAACTGGTTTTGAAAGCTTCTCTGATGCATACTGCGCCTTCCTGTGCTCTTCTAACCGCCCTGGTGTCTGGCTGCGCGTAACCAGCAGCCAGGCGATTTGCCTCAACCTCCCACCCTGCCATAAATGTCTCCCCCTTACTCTCACAGATATTGTGGAGCACACAGCAAGCAGTAATAACAGTGGGAATATTGGTTTCGCTGAGGTCTAAGCGAGTCAGTAAACTGCGCCAGCGCGCCTTTAAATGTCCAAACGCACATTCTACCACCATTCTGCACTTGCTCAGCCTGTAGTTGAAGAGCTCCTGACTACTGTCCAGGCTGCCTGTGTACGGCTTCATGAGCCATGGCATTAAGGGGTAGGCTGGGTCCCCAAGGATACATATAGGCATTTCAACATCCCCAACAGTTATTTTCTGGTCTGGGAATAAAGTCCCTTCCTGCAGCTTTTGAAACAGACCAGAGTTCCTGAAGATGCGAGCGTCATGTACCTTTCCCAGCCATCCCCCAGTGATGTTGGTGAAACGTCCCTTGTGATCCACCAGACCTTGCAGCACTATTGAAAAGTACCCCTTGCGGTTTATGTACTTGCCGGCTTGGTGCTCCGGTGCCAAGATAGGGATATGGGTTCCGTCTATGGCCCCACCACAGTTAGGGAATCCCATTGCAGCAAAGCCATCCACTATGACCTGCACATTTCCCAGGTTCGCTACCCTTGATATCAGCAGATCTTTGATTGCGTGGGCTACTTGCATCACAGCAGCCCCCACAGTAGATGTGCCCACTCCAAATTGATTCCCAACTGACCGGTAGCTGTCTGGTGTTGCAAGCTTCCACAGGGCTATTGCCACTCACTTCTCAACTGTGAGGGCTGCTCTCATCTTGGTATTCATGTGCTTCAGGGCAGGGGAAAGCAAGTCACAAAGTTCCATGAAAGTGTCCTTACGCATGCGAAAGTTTCGCAGCCACTGGGAATCGTCCCAGACCCGCAACACTATGTGGTCCCACCAGTCTGTGCTTGTTTCCCAAGCCCAGAATCGGCGTTCCACAGCATGAACCTGCCCCATTAGCACCATGATGCATGCATTGGCAGGGCCCATGCTTTCAGAGAAATCTGTGTCCATGTCCTGATCACTCACGTGACCGCGCTGATGTCGCTTCCTCGCCCGGTATCGCTCTGCCAGGTTCTGGTGCTGCATATACTGCTGGATAATGCGTGTGGTGTTTAATGTGCTCCTAATTGCCAAAGTGAGCTGAGCGGCCTCCATGCTTCCCTTGGTATGGCGTCCGCACAGAAAAAATGCGCGGAACGATTGTCTGCCGTTGCTCTGACGGAGGGAGGGGCGACTGACGACATGGCTTACAGGGTTGGCTTACAGGGAATTAAAATCAACAAAGGGGGTGGCTTTACCTCAATGAGTATTTCAGGCAGGACTTCACGGAGGGTTCCAATAAGAAATGGTGCACCTAAGTAATTGTTCTTATTGGAACAAGCAGGTTGGTCTGGCCTCTGATTGATACGTGGCTAGATTTACCTCGCTGCACCTTCTCTGTGAGTGACTGCAGTGTGACCTAGAGGAATGAGTCCCCTAGACGGGGGGAGGGTGGGAAGCAAATGAGTACAAAACAAATCTGGTCTATTTCTTGTTTTGATCCACTCCATCTATCTTTTACATCTTTGGCTGGCAGCAGACAGTGCAGAAGGACTGCAAGCCATCCACATCTCTTGCCTGCCTGGCAGAAGATGGTACAGTAGGACTGCTAGCAATCCATATCGCCTGCCTGCTCACCATAAGATGGTTCAATAGGACTGACTGTGGAACTAAAGAGAGTGACCTGGTCAAGTCACTCCAAATTTAGTCCCTGCGCCCATGTCTGCCCAGGCGCTCCTGGCCGATGTGGCCAGGAGCACCTCGGACATGACGATGACGGCTACCAGTCCTATTGC
The DNA here is from genome assembly GCF_965152275.1 of Natator depressus. Taxonomy (NCBI): domain Eukaryota; kingdom Metazoa; phylum Chordata; order Testudines; family Cheloniidae; genus Natator; species Natator depressus. The sequence continues at coordinate 44,492,621 of NC_134234.1, forward strand.
ACCGTCTGCTGCCAGAAGGCAGTGGGTTGATGCTGCTGTGTAGCAATGCAGTACCACGTCTGCCAGCACCCAGGAGACATACGATGACGGTTACCTGAGCGGGCTCCATGCTTGCCATGGTATGGCATCTGCACAGGTAACTCAAGAAAAAAGGCGCGAAACGATTGTCTGCTGCTGCTTTCACGGAGGGAGGGAGGGAAGGGGGACCTGATGATATGTACCCAGAACCACCCGCGACAATGTTTTACGCCCATCAGGCATTGGGATCTCAACCCAGAATTCCAGTGGGCAGCGGAGACTGCGGGAACTGTGGGATAGCTACCCACAGTGCAACGCTCCGGAAGTCGACGCTTGCCTCGGTACTGTGGAAGCACTCCGCCGAGTTAATGCACTTAGAGCATTTTCTGTGGGGACACACACACTCGAATATATAAAACCGATTTCTAAAAAACCGACTTCTATAAATTCGACCTAATTTCGTAGTGTAGACATACCCTAGAAGAAGGTACTAAAGAGAAGGTGTTTGATAAGTATATTGACTAACAAATAGCAGCTGTAAATTAGAGAGAGGACAGCTTCATGATCCAGAAAGTAGACTTCCCACGTGAGAAGCCATCCTGAATCACCTAATTACTGTCTGAAAATGAGAGGAGCTGGAAGCTTGGACCTATGACCACAAAGTGCTTGAACGCAGTACAATAAGAAATGGGACCACAGATTGCTCTAATGTAATTATTTTAATTTATAATCTAAATATAAATCAGATGTTAGGAATTGTAGAAAATTGATAAGGGAAGCAAAGGAGAACTCTACAGCCAGAAGAATTAAGGGCAATAAGGAGGAGTTTTTAAAATACATTAGGAACAAAAAAAAATCTTAACAATGGTATTGATCAATTACTAGATGGAAATGGTAAAATTATCCACAATAACACAGAAAGGGCAGAAGTGTTCAATAAATATTTCTGTTCTGTATATGGGGAAAAAGCAGATGATGATGTAGTCATGATGTAACTCTTTCCATTCCACCAGTATCTCAGGAGGATGCTGAACAGCAGTTACTAAAATTATATACAGTGAAGTTATAGCCATGCCAGTCCCAGGATATTAGACAAGGTAAGTGAGGTAATATCTTTTATTGGACCAACTTCTGTCTCTCACCAACAGACGTCAATCCAATAAAAGATAATACTTCACCCACCCTGTCTTGCTACTAAAATTAGAGATTTTAAAATCAGCAGGTCCAGATAACTTGTAGTGCAGTTTTAGGAGCTCCTTGGATCATTAATTTTGATTTTCAGTAAGTCTTGGAACACTGGGCTTGTTCCAGAAGACTGGAAAAAAAGCTAATGTTGTGCCAATATTTTAAAAAGGGTAAACAAGTAATTATAAGTCTGTCAGTCTAATATTGATCCTGGGCAAAATAATGGAGCTGCTGATATGGGACTTGATTAATAAAGAATTAAAGGAGAGTAAAATAACTAATGCCAATCAACATAGGTTTATGGAAAATAGAATCTGTCAGACTAACTTGATTTTTTGTGTGAGATTACAACTTTGGTTGATAAAGTTAATAGTGCTGATGTAATATACTTACACTTCTGTTTGACTAGGTACTGCGTGACATTTTAATTAAAAAACATAACATAATAAAATGAATATGGTGTCTCTCTAATCTGGTCCCACAGGGTTCAGTTCTTGGCCCTACCCTATTTAACATTTTTATTAATGACCTGAAGAAAACATAAAATCATCACTGATAGAGTTTGCAGATGACAGAAAAATTAGGACAGTGGTATATAATGAAGAACACAGATCACTGATTTAGAGCACTCCGGATTGCTTGGTAAACTGGGTGCAAGCAAACAATATGTGTTTTAATATGGCTAAATGTGTACATCTAGGAACACAGAATGTAGGCCATACTTGGGATGGGAGACTGTATCCTGGGAAGCAGTGACTCTGAAAAAGATTTGGGGGTGGTGTGGAATAATCAGCTAAAAATGAGCTCCCAGTGTGATGTGCCAAAAGGGCTAATGTGATCCTTGAATGCATAAACGGGTATCTCAAGCAGTAGAGAGGTTATTTTAATTCTGTATTTATGCCTGGTACAACTGCTGCTGGAATACGCTGTCCACAATTTGAGAAGGATGTTGAAAAACTGGACAGGGTTCAGAGAAGAGCCACAAGACTATTTAGAGAGGGGATGAGAGAACCTGCCTTTATATAGTAGTAGACTCAAGGATCTCCATTGATTTAGCTTAATGAAGAGACGTTTAAGGGGTGACTTGATTAGTGTATAAATATTTATATGGAGGACAAATATTTGATAATGGACTCTTCAAATTAGGAGAGAAAGGTATAACAGGGCCTAATGGCTGGAAGTTGAAGCCAAAAAAATTCAGACTGGAAATCAGGTGTAAAATTTTACATGTTGTGGATGTGAGGAGGGTATTCAAAGATCAGAGGTTTAAAAAACCAAACTGATACTGTAAATGATAAGGCAGTGAGTTGGGGGAGAATGAGGTAACAAAAAAGACTACTTTAGTCAAAAACAGCTCGCAGGGAAAAGATAAGTGCAGCCAAAAAAAAAAAAAAAAGAGAGAGAAATAAGTTAATGTTAGCTGAGGGGCATTCACAAATGGACCAGGAAAAGTAGGACTGAGGGAAAATGTCTCTTAATAAATGAGGAGAGGAATGAAATTAATGACTCAAAAATGGCCAGGAAACTGAATTCCTTTTAAAAAAAATCTTTTCCTCAACAAGAAAATCAATACAAAATACTTGCATTGTAATATTAGAAAATAAATCATTTTAGAAAGCATAGCGATTTAAGCCACACACAAAAAAACAACCTTGCTCTTTTGTTTTCAGTTTGCTTATATAAACAATCCTAGTAAAGTTCTTTAACTGTGGAGTGAAATGCAGAAATACTATAAATTTAAAAATCCATTAATATTGCAATAGACCAAAATAGAACAAGGAAATAAAATGTTATATAAATACATCCCAGCATTGTCTGAAAACAAGTACACTTATCAGATTATTCAGGAAATCAAGGCAAACACTGTAGTCATCCCAGTCACATTACTAATTACCCATCTGTTTACTTAATTGTACCTGGAAAGAAATAGATTATTTTACTAATTGAATTTGCTTTACTTTACTTTTGATTAATGTTGCCAGTTGATCAGAATCAGATGTTCCTATTTGTCTGATAACTTACAACACTTACATGGGCACAAAAGGAAGAAATTTTCACCACAATCGGTTTATATAAACACTAATGACTTTTAGGCTTGTCTCCCTGAGAATTCCTGGGAACACAACCTTGTTCTTCTACAACTTTTTATGTCAAGATTGCCCAAACCACTGTATCATCTAATCTCTATTTGAAGAGAAAACAAAAATAATAAACTTCCCCTTAATCATCCTGTTTCAGAGGGGTACCAAAGGACATATTAAACTATTAAGCACAAGTATTTCCACTGAGGTCAAAGGACTCTTTACATACTTTTAATTAGGCTTGTCCTTAGGTGATTTGTGGACCTATGGAGGCTGCTTGAGAACACCTGAGGTGAAAGTCCTTCAGGCCTACACACACTGCAGCTAGAGCCTGTTTCCCCCCATGCCGTTTACTGGTTTGATCTCCTTTATGATATCACTGGACCGTCAAATCTGACCCAAAGAAGTGAGCAAAAAAATATGAGCTTGTGAAGCTACAGATAAGTAAAATTCCTCTCAATAGAAGGGCAAAAAAAAAAAAAAAAAAAAAGGAAAAGCTTTTAACAAAGAAACAAAATTGCTCTAGGGACATCTGAACCAGTTTCGCAGCTGTCTAGTATGCAGACAGATGTAGCATGAGAAGATCAAAAGTGAAAGCCTGATGCTAAGAGGAGCAAACTATTTTGATCAAACCCTGACTATCTTGCACTCCTTTCCCAGCTAGAAGGTTGTAGAGTTAGTAAGAAAGGAAGACTTACAGAAATAATTTGATAAAGAGCAGGTAAGGTATTACTTGGAAAATTTCATAGACTCGTAGGACTGGAAGGGACCTCGAGAGTTCACTGCACTCAAGGCAGGATTAGGTATCCTTAGACCAGTGGTTCTCAAAGCCGGTCCGACACTTGTCCAGGGAAAGCCCCTGGCGAGCCGGGCTGGTTTGTTTACCTGCTGCGTCCGCAGGTTCGGCCAATCGTGGCTCCCACTGGCTGCAGTTTGCCACTCCAGGCCAATGGGGGCTGCAGGAAGGGCAGCCAGCACATCCCTCGGCCCGCGCTGCTTCCTGCAGCCCCCATTGGCCTGGAGTGGCGAACCGTGGCCAATGGGAGCCGCGATCGGCTGAACCTGCGAACGCGGCAGGTAAACAAACTGGTCCGGCGCACCAGGGGCTTTCCCTGAACAAGCGGCAGACCGGCTTTGAGAACCACTGCTCTAGACCATCCCCATATCTAACCTGCTTTTAAAAATCTCCAATGACGGAGATTCCACAACCTCCCTAGGCAATTTATTCAGTGATTAGCCACCCTGACAGGAAGTTTTTCCTAATGTGCAGCCGAAACTGCCCTTGCTGCAATTTAAGCCTGTTGCTTGTCCTATCCTCAGCGGTCTCCTTCCTCCTTGTAACAATCTATTATGTACTTGAAAACTGTTATCATGTTCCCTCTGCCTTCTCTGCTCCAGATTAAACCAGCTCAATTTTTTAAATCTTCCCTCATAGTTCATGTTTTTGGATCTTTAGTCATTTTTGTTGCTCTTCTCTGGATTTTCTCCAATTCACCTACATCTTTCTTGAAATGTGGTGCCCAGAACTGTACACAATACTGCAGTTGAGGCCTTATCAGCGTGGAATAGAGCGGAAGAATTACTTCTCATGTCTTGCTTTACAACACTCCTGCAAATACCTTCCAGAATGATGTTTGCTTTTTTGGCAACTGTTTGTACATATACTTTGGAAGATGTGACTTCTCTAGGCTATTATGAACACCTTTACCATACCACTGAAAATCCATGGCTTACTGGAGACATCTCAGAACAGCAGCACAGAGACAGCTAATCTGCTCGCAGAGGGATAGGAGGAGGATCAGAGAAAAGGTGGCTACTTTTCTGCAGGCCGCTGTGGAAGGTGGAGTCTCTTACTCTCAGCAGGTGGGGAAGAGGAAGAAGGATGTTCCTTGAAAAGATACTGGGGAGAGGATTGGTGGTAGGAAATATGAGGGGGGGGACAAGGAGGAACTTGAGGGGGAAAATGAGAACCAGATTGAGATGGGGGGAAACTCCAGCAGAGAAGCGAGCAGCCAAAGAGAGTATGGTGGGGAAGAGGGACAAGGAGACCTCAAAAGGGCACCTGGAAAGATTGTGGGGCTGGGGGATTTGCTCTGTTTGGAAGGAAGGAGGAAGGGAATTGAAGGAAAAGGGCAGAAAGATATGCAGAGTTGATGGGGCCTTGATGATTTGTATTCCTACCAGCTCACTTCATTTCCCCTCCCACCCCCAATTTTGGAGCCAAATTACTCCAGTGCAAAGAGACCTAGAGAAAAGTAACCTGAGTAGGAAATGATACTAACAAATTGGATGTAGTTCAGGAAAAAGAAATGAGAATTATCAGAGGACTTGATTTGAGGAAGCCTTGGCTAAGTGACAACAAAGGGTGGATATAGGAAAGATACAACTGTCCAGAGGCACCAACTTTCTAATGTGCCAGGTGCCCACCCCACTCCATCCCTTCCCCCAAGTCCCTGCCCCATCTCTTCCCGCCCCTGCTCAGCCCCATTCTTCCCCCTCCCCCGAGCGCGCCGCCCTCACTCCTCCCTGTCCCCCCCATATGCCGCTAAATAGCTGATACATGGTGGGTGGGAGGCACTGGGAGGGAGGGGGAAGAGCTGATCGATGGGGCTGGCGGGAGGCACTGTGGGGAGGGGAAGGCACTGATATGTGGAGCTTCCAGTGGGTGCTGAGCACCTACCATTTTTTTCCCACGGGTGCTCCAGTCCTGGAGCACCCATGGAGTCGGTGCCTGTGTAACGGTCTCCAATTATCTAAAAGGTGTAAATATCAAAGATGAAGAGCCATCACTAGAGGAAGGTAGCCATCACACAGTAGGCCAGTGGGTAGGTTAGGGAACTAGAAGTCAGGAGACCTACATTATTTTCCTGGCTCTGCCACTGACCTACTGTGTGACCATTGGGTGGTCACCTAATCTATATGTCCTTTGTTTTCTTTTTCCATAAAGTGAGGATTTTGACAGTTACTCTCCTTGGTAAGATGCTTTGAGATCTAGGAATGAAGAGCCCTGTATAACACCTAATTGATACTGATGAAACTTACAAAGGGAAAATACAGGGTGAAGATAAGGAGAAATTTTGTTCAGCTGTGTAATTGTTTCCCAGAGGAACTTGGAGAAGTCTTGTTTCTGGATTTTTAAAAATGGGCTTGACAAAAACACTTAGGCTATTTACCACATATGTTGGTATAACTTATGTCCATCAGGGGTGTGAAAAAACCACATCCCTGAACGACATAAGTTACACCGGCGTAAGCACCAAGGTGGACAGCGCTGTGTCGGTGAGAGAGCTTCTCCTGCTGACATAGCTACTGCTACTTGTTGGGGGTGGTTTAATTATGTTGCCGGGAGAGCGCTCTCATGTTAGCATAGAGCAGCTACAGGAGAGATCTTACAGTGGCTCAGCTGCATTGGTACAGCTATGCCACTGTAAGCTCGCCAGTGTAGACGTAGCCTAAATAAAGTATCATAGGAAACAATCCTTCATTTGCAGGGAGATGAATTGTATGACTGAATAGGCTTTTTTCTCATCTCTAACTTCTATGAATGTATGAAAAAAATGATTTTTTAATGAGCACAAAATCTGTCTAGATTCCTGAAACTCCAGCTGCATTTGTGTTTTTTTTTTAAGTAAAATGTATTGTCATTCTAGAGGGAGTGGGAGAGACAAGGATGTTGGTTTTAGTAACAGCTGTTGGTTTGAGTTCTTGCCAGTTGTCTAAAGACCTCCAAACTCTTTAGAATTAGAAGCTTCAACTTGTCTCTGAGAATAGCCACACTCTGGTGTTATTCAGTAGGATTGTGTATTGTGTTTGGAGTCTTTCATGCCTGTTACTTTCCATCTGCTTTCTGGATGAATTTTAAGTCTGTCTTGCTGTGGCAGCGTGGCTGTCTTTTTACATGCAGTAACCGTTCCTTGTAGTTTGCAATTATCCACTTTACTATAGGGACATGTTCTGAACTGAATTGAAACAACACAGTGCTGAAACAGCTTGAAAAGCATTGGGAAAAAATTATCAGTTACCTCTTGTTCTTCTGTTTCTACACAAATAACTGGTGAATAATTAAATTCTAATTTAAAACAAGTTGTGCAGGTGGTTTTACTACACATTTTAAAGATACATTATTAAAGGGACACTATAGCATTTTTTTAAAAAACAGACTATTCTAAAATAATCCATGTTTCTGAGAGTACCTTTAAATGGTATTCCCATAAAAGATTTTTTTAACTGTTTTTAAATTTCTCTGCTCTTCTGCTGGTGTCATCACTATAGGGCACCAATATAAAATAAGCTCAGAACCAAACTTTGAACTCCAAGGGCTGAATCCAGAAAGGTGCTAAGCATTTTGGCCCTGATCTAGCAGAGCACGTAAGCACAATCTAAATATTAAGCATGTGAGTAGAACCGTTGACTTCAGTGGGATTAATCTTGTGCTTAAAGTTAAAACATGCTTTCCCAGATCATGGCTAGTATGATGAGAAACTTGAAGAATCCCTCCTTTCTTTCTCTCCCTTTATCATAAGCCTCTGTATCCTGCATCATCTTCAGTTGTATCCAAAATCTAGAGTATGTAGAATGAATGATATGTAAGTCAGTGCACTGCTGGTATAACTGATGGTCGGTCATACTTTGGTAAACTGGTTAGTTATCTGAAAAAATTACAACTCACTGCATTACTTGCTTCGTCCTACGTTCCTGCTTGTTTCTGAAAAATGTGAATGTACTAAAAAAGTATTCTCCTCCCTTCTCTGTTCCAAAATGTTTGCTAAAAATATTGTAATTAACAATGAAGCAGTTTGCTTTGTGCTATGCCAGAATGCAGCATGCTTCATTCTGCACAACTGCACTTGTACTGGCAGAACAACTCTCTGGAGCCACAGAGTAACTTGTAACAGCAGAAAGGGCAATGTAGAGGAAAAATGAAGATAGAAGATGGATGTTCATAGATTTTTAAGGCTAGAAGGGACCATTTCTGGTCTTCTTTTCTGACCTCCTGCAGAAGAACCTCTTTTTAATAACTGCTTAAGAAGTTCTTTTTACAAAGTTCCTCTATAGGTTTTCAGTTCTCTTGAAAATACAGTATCTCATCTTCTCTAATGTATCTTAACACAGTAGTCACTGTGGAATAACCACCGGTATATTAGCCTGGTTACATGGACTAATTCAATAAAATAGTAGAAATACCAGCAAGCATTTTCATACAAGTCTTGCAGCATCTGGTCATACAATAGGATAGAGCTATAGAAAAATGATGTCTTTTCTTTGAGCCTTTGTCTCCTCTCAGGTGGTTCCATTTGAAGGTGAGGATGGTTGTGTGTGTCATACTAAAAGCATATTTATAAAAGGACTTAGCATTTTCTACAGAATGTAAGTAGTCAAAAGATCACTTGAAACACTTCCTGTTTTGTGAAAACCATCTGCACATTGGGTATTTCTGTTACAGTATACAATTCTTTCCTTGGAGGCCAAGCTTAAAAATATCTGAATGATCCTATTAAATGCATGGCCCCTCCTGACCTCCCACTCTTCTCTACTCACTTCCTTTCCTTCCAATCTCTATTCCTCTCCTCTGAATTTTGAATCTATTCTTTCTAACTTCAATAATTTTTCTTTAACTGGTTGGATTTTTATAAGCAAATTTTGTTTGCTTGTAAATTGTATAATACAAATTGGTTTATATTTTAACCACTCGTGTTATATATAATTAAATGTTTAAAGTATAGCTAAGGTTAGGTAGCAAATGGTTAATATATTATGAGAACTTTACGTATATGAGAATTTATGTATTATGAGAAGTTTATGTATATTTTATGTTTGTTTTTGTGTATATATCTTTTAAAAAAATAATAAGTTAATATAAAAAAATCTTCACCTGGCAATGCTTTTTCTCAGTCTGAATTGTGCCCTAGTAATGCAGAGACATATTTCATCTCCTACTCCTAGATGCTGTTAACATCTGTTGAAAGAGAATTTAGCCATTATGCTGCCATGACCCCATAAGATTTTTCCAACTTGTTTACTTGGCTTGGAAAGTGTGGTGTGAGATGCAGAGTAGTGGTAAGAAAATGATGAAAGGATTATATATTCACAAAGAATTACATGTTACATTTGTTAAAACATGTATGGTAGTGAATAAAATGGGGTGAAGAATAGATATATTTTTACTAGCGGTATACAAAAGTTTGTAGCACTGGAAAGTTCTACAATAATTAGTAAAGCAAGAGACACTTAATTGAAAAGATTCTTATGTTAATAAATGGATACCACCAGATCAAGCAGAAAATTATTCCTTTAAAAAGTGCTGTCTTAATTTTTAATCAGAGCTGAATGAAGTATGGTATTAGAATTTATGCTTATTTATGAATTGACTTTAATTAAGAAAAGCCTGTAAATTATTTTAAAAATCTGATGTGTGTGCCTCCATATTGTAGATTTCATATCTGATTGAATCATATAGATGAAATATAATTTTCCAAGGAAATTATACATTCAAGTTGAGTACCTTTTTCTGATCTGCCTCTGCTTAAGAAATGTATCTTTAATGTATGAGAGCACTATTGCATAAATAAAACAAGCAATTACTAGTATATTCTTTTAACATAGTGCATATTTTAATTATTATTGCTGAGCATACATATTGGAATTTAACTTCCAATTGAAACATATTAAATAAATAAATGTTAAATAAGCTACAAAGTAAATACACCCAAAAGCACAACTTGCAGCTAGAACTAGTGTGTCTTTTTACTGAGGGGCAGAACATTTAAGAAAGCCCACTTGAAAGAAGAAAAGCTGTGCACAATTATATATAAAACACAAATTCCACTATATTTATCCAGTTAAAACAATACTCACACTTATCAAGTAGAGGACATTACTGCTAAATTGCAAATCACAATGACTAATTCTAAGAAAATATATTTTTGTGAAATGTTAATCATGCACTAGAATTTCAGAAACTTTGCTCGTATATGACATGGAGAGTGCTTAAATCTTTACTAGTCTGTATGATAATGTTGCCTGTGAATAGGTTATAGGTAACTATATGATGTATTTTATGTATTGAAGTAATTTTAAGATTTGGGATCTGCAGTTATACTAATGATGGCCTATTAATTTACTTCCTACTAGCTTCAGTTTTATCCCTTTCTTACACAGTTAAATAATTCCTTATAAGTAGTTTCATGTTCAACACAAATAGTATGCTGTATCCTGTATAAAGTGTGCATAAGCTTTAGCAGTTCTAAACTTCCAGAAGTCTTTTGTTAGGCCAAAATCATAAGACTGAATAATCTAAGAGGTTAAATAGTGCTTTAAAAACAAATAATCCAGTCCTCGAGGAGTACAAAAACACCAAACAGGAACCAAAAGTCTTCATATGGGTCTTGTATTAAATAAAAAATGAGTTTCCTGTATCTGGTCTGAAACACCAGATGTAAAACAAAATATCACCAAACTGAACTGGATTTAAGACATGAAATATCTTAAAAAGCTTTCTGTCGCTGGAGGACTAAGATATTAAAATTCAAGTCTGTGTCATTTAAATAATTTTTATTAAGATCCTGTTTTGAAAACCTCTTAAAATTAAATAATTTGTGTGTTTAATATTGAGTTAAAAGTTAACTTTGTAAATACTCAATGGACTGCTCTAAAATATTTTTTTCTTCCCAGCTTGCCACAAGTGAATTCTAAAGATTTATTTCAAAAACAGTGGTTGCTAAAAGTATTGTATAGTTTTGTCTCAAGAAGCAGAAAGACTTTATTTCTGTTTTACCAATATGATTTCAATATACTCCTGGGAGAATTCTGCTCCTTAAGAATTCTGCGCCTAAAAATTAAAAATTCTGCAAAATTCTGCATATTTTATTTGTCAGAATAACACAATATAATCACACCAGTTGCAATTATTTTTGTAATTTATTTCAAAATACTTGTCAGTGAGTATGTCTGTAATAATAGAGATAAAAAAAGATTCAGGAAATGTTGCTTGACTGAGGCTCCCACTGTCACCCCCAGGTGTCTGGGACTCCCACTGTATGCACTGAGACAGGTTCCCCTATCAGCTCCGATTTCGTATGTCTCTGCTGTTGACTCCAGGGAGGCTCGGATGTGCTCCTGGACCTCATGAACTGTTTGCCCTGGAAGGGATGAGGCTTCTGCCTGCTAAGAGGGCCTCCTTCCTACGTTGGATCTGCTGTCTTCTGGTCATGTCCTGTAATACACCCCATTTTGTCTGCACCTCCACTTGTACAGGACTCCAGTTTCTCTGAGTCAGAGGACTCTGATGATACGCATGGTCCATTGCTTCTGTTCTGAAGGCATGACTACCCGAAGGTTCTGATGGCGCTGTGGCAATACCTTCCATTGTCTCCGCTTGAGAGCCACTGGTATCTGGCTCCATGGGCACTGCCACCGCAGTATCAGGATCAACCAGGTTGGCCATATTGGAGCTTGTGGCCCCAGTATCTGGCTTTGGAACCGTCCCAATCCACCCAGGAGGAGTCCCCAATTTCACCCACCCGTCCTTTGTTGAGTAGACATTTGGAATCGGGACTGGACGATGCACCAGTTAGCCCAGCTCCATTGGTACCTCTGGGTCTGGAGAGGCTTCCCTCGTCGTCTCCAGATGTCACTTTGTCGTTGACACCTTCCTCTTTTCCTGATAACTATCATCAATTTCAGGAGCTGCTAAGAAGAACAGCTAATGCTGTTTGGATCCTGTTGGAAGGGGTGGAGTGCAGGACAGTCTCAGCACCAACTGTCAGACATTTTGCATGCATTGGTACCAGCTAGAGTGGCTCTACTGATTAACGATGCCATTCTCCAACTGACATGTACTGTATGAAATACCCAGGCCACATGTACCCCCACCCCAAAAGGGGTGGAAAAGAGATTGTCTCCTCCAAGGGGTCTGAGTTTCTGTTCTCCCACCCTATGCCTAATTCCCTGGTGTTTCAGGCTGCCATGGAGCGGACCAAATGGCATCCATGTTCCACTCCCTTTGACAACGAGGGAAAGAGTTTGGACCTTATGGGTAGGAAGGTCTATTCCTCGGCCAGCCTCCTGTTCCGTATTTCGAACTGCCTTCTGCTGATGGCCAAATATGACTTTTTGAACTATGTCCAGATGGTGAATTTTGTGGACAAGCTACCACAGCAGGATCGTGCCTGCTTCCAAGCTATTTTGGAGGAGGGCAAGTTGGTCACTAGAACCATACTTCATGCTGCAGTTGATTTCACAGACACGTCCTCGTATAGAATGGCAACTCAAATCATCATGAGCAGGGAATTCTGGTTAGACTCCTCAGGCTTCCCTAGGGAAGTACAGAGCACAACTGAGGACTTCCCTTTTGATGAATCATACCTCTTCAATCAGAAGACGGATGATTCTTTACACTCACTGAAAGACTCTAGAGCTGCCCTGCAATCCCTAGGCATTTATATGCCAGTACCCAAATGAAAATTTTATCGCCCGCTGTCTATACAGCACTACAGAGCTCCCCAGTTCTACGACTAGCGAGCCTTTGAGCCTCCACAGAAGTGCACAAAGGTCTGCCTTGTCCTCCAGGGCAGTCATCTGTGCAGCACACTCAATCTTCACATAAGTGATATTTGAGTGCATCTAGAGAGCTGTTAACCACTTTGCACCCCAGTACTCTTGCCAGCCATCCTTTTCAGGGACCATCTCAAACTCTTTCTGCCAGCATGGAGCATGATAACAGTGGACAGGTGGGTCCTGGATGTCATTTGACACAGCTATACGATTGAGTTTATGACACTGCCTCCTCCACATCTCCCAACCCAGTCCTCTCTCAGGGACTGCTTTCATGACAGTGTCCTTGCCCTAAAGGTGGATTCCCTACTGCAGAGAGGAGCAATAGAACCAGTCCCCACAACCTTTCAGGGCACAGGGTCCTCTCATGGATTGGTAACTGGTTAAAAGAGTGGAAACAAAGGGTAGAAATAAATGGTCAGTTTTCAGAATGGAGAGAGGTAAGCAGTAGTGTCCCCCAAGGGTCTGTATTGGGACCAGTACTATTCAACATATTCATAAATGATCTGGAAAAAGGGGTAAACAGTGAGGTGGCCAAATTTGCAGATGATACAAAACTACTCAAGATATGCAGGCAGACTGAGAAGAGCTACAAAAGGATCTTTCAAAACTGGGTGACTGAGTAACAAAATGGCAGATGAAATTCAGTGTTGGTAAATGCAAAGTAATGCACATTGGAAAACATAATCCCAAATATACATATAAAATGATGGGGTCTAAATTAGCTGATGCCACTCAAGAAAGAGATCTTAGTCATTGTTGATAGTTCTCTGAAAAAATCTACTCAGTGTGCAGTGGCAGTCAAAAAAGTGAACAGAATGTTGGGAATCATTAAGAAAGGGTTAGATAATAAGACAGAAAGTGTAATATTGCCTCTATATAAATCCATGGTATGCCCACATCTTGAATACTGCGTGCAGATGTGGTAGTCCCATCTCAAAAAAGATATATTGGAATTGAAAAAGGTTCAGAAAAGGGCAACAAAAATGATAAGGGGTATGGAATGGCTTCGATATGAGGAGAGATTAATAATACTGGGAGTTTTCAACTTGGAAAAGAGATGACTAAGGGGGAATATGATGGAGGTCTATAAAATCATGACTGGTGTGGAGAAAGTAAATAAGGAAGTGTTATTTACTTCTTTTCATAACACAAGAACTAGGGGTCACTAAATGAAATTAATAGGGCGCAGGCTTAAAACAAAAGGAAGTATTTTTTCCACACAATGCACAGTCAGTCTGTGGAAGTCTTTGCCAGAGGATGTTGTGAAGGCCAAGACTATAACAGATACAAAAAAGAACTAGATAAGTTCCTGGAGGATAAGGTCCATCAATGGCTATTAGCTAGGATGGGCAGGGATGGTGTTCCTAGCCTCTGTTTGCCAGAAACTGGGAATGGGCTGCCTGTTCTGTTCATTCCCGTTGGGGCAGCTGGCATTGGCCACTGTCGGAAGACAGGATACTAGGTTAGATGGACCTTTGGTCTGACCCAGTATGGCTGCTCTTTTGTTCTTATGGTTTTTTTACCTACAAAGGATGAAGCCATTCCAGAAGTCTCCTAGACTATTTGTTGCCATAGCAGACCGAATTCAGGGGCAGGCCATCTCCACCCAGAGACTCTTGAAGTAGGTCTCAGGGTGCATTATGCTCTATCAGTTGTCAGGGCAGTCCCCACCAGGTGGGATTCGGGCCCATTCCACATGAGTGCAAGCATCAACTACCGCCGCGTTCCACAATATGTCCCTTATGAACATATGTAAGGTGGTCATGTGGAGTTCAGTACGCAACTTTTCTTCTCTCTATGCCCTGGTGCAAGACTCTGTGACGGATGCCTCGTTTGGTGCAGCAGTCTCCGTTCTATGGTGCACCCTTCTGTTATCTTTTGACTGCTTGTTAATCACCCTCAGTGGAATACAATAGGGACCATCACTCGAAGAAGAAGAGGAGGTTACTTACCGGTAACTGGAGGCTTTTTGAGATGTGTAATCTCTATCTGTATTCCAGTCCCGCCCTCCTTCCCCTCTGCTGCAGATTTGTTAGATTTGTGGTAGAGAAGGAACTGAAGGTGCAGTCAGTCCATCCTGCCCTTTATCGCCTTGGGTGAAACCATGAGGCAGTACAAGGACGCATGCGTGGACCGATGGACTACTTTGAAAAGCTCCAAGCGCACAGCGCATGTGGATAACCCTCAGTGGAATACAGATATGGACCATCTCAAAGAACCTCCAGTTACAGGTAAGTAATCTCCCCTTCTGCACAAATTCTGCATTGCACAGTTGTGCAGAATTATCTCAGGAGTAAATTAAAGGTGAAAGGTCACTACTTTATTACTGTTCCAGTGCAGCAAAGAGGAAGACTTCAGTATTTGCCTTCAAATAAAGTCTTGCCACTTACAGTTTTCCAAGGTAGATACCAGATTTCTGTACAAAAATGTGCCCTCCTGGAATATATCTGTGATCCTACAGATCTAAACATTTATTCTTAAATAGTGCATGGCTGTTGTCATCAGATATTTTTTTAAAAAAAGAAAGAAAATACATGAGCTTTCCCATCTCCACAGTAACATCATTGGTTCACATGCTGATCATCACCTCCCTTAACTATTGCAACTTCCTCCTCTCTCTAATCTTCTTTATACTAACTTTGCCTCATTCCCTTCGTTTGTTCCAAAATGCCCATCTCAAAATGATCTTTCTTGCCTCTCAGTTGCTTCAACTGAATTTACAAAGATTTATTAACTGATATTAAAAAAGTAACTTATGTTTACCTCCACCTTTGAGTCACTTCACTGTATCCCCATTGAACGTTGCATCAAGTTCAAACTTTTCGTCTTTACTTTCTTACGGACCTGTATTATACAGCCATCGTGCCCTTGTCTCCTTTCACAATTCCTTCAGTCTGCTCTGTTTTGCCACATGGTTGCCTGTCTCCATCCTCAACCCCTACAGGGACACCAGCCTTGATGTCCCTTTTGTTTTCGCTAACAGCTGTCTCAGCACATTCCATTTTGCCTTTTATACTTGAAATGGTCTTGCAAAATCTGTTTGTCAAGTCTGCATCAGTACCTCATTCAGATCATTCCTAAAAGCATATTTCTGCAACGTCACCTAGAAATTTAAGAATATTTGCAGTTACAAGATATCAAACCCCGTAACATACACACAACCAACAGCTGTACGACCCATAAGACCTTAAGTGAGCAATTTTATTTCTGTAACCTGTGTCCTCTCCCCCAGCACATTACTGTTGGATGTTAGATCTTCGTTTGTCTGTTAAGTCCACTTAGACTATAAACTCTTCAGGGCAGGGGCTTGTCATCCTTGTGTTTTCTGGGCTGTGTAGAACACCTGAAGGTGATCTAAAATAAGCAATAAAGGAAACGCTTATTTAAGGTATATTAGGGAAATGTCCAGTATACATTGTAACTTCCTATTTTGCTTGAACTATAACGCTATTTTTTCTGTAAATTGCAGATTGTTAGCCATGCCTTTAGTAAAGAGGAACATTGAACCTAGGCACCTCTGCCGAGGAGCTCTTCCTGAAGGAATAACTAGTGAACTGGAATGTGTAACCAACAGTACCCTTGCTGCTATTATACGGCAACTAAGCAGTCTGAGTAAGTCTTTATAGTTTTGTACTTTTGTTTATTAATGAAAAATTGAGTCGCACAAAGGCTTTAAGTTTGCTTGTTTTAAATGGACAAATTAAAATGTAAGACTTCCCCATTTGCAAAGTGTATAATAATAATACTTCTGCTCTTATATATTGCTTTACATCTTCAAAGGTCTGTGCAAACACCTCCCTGAGGCAGCTAGAGTTTAGATGTGGAAATTGTGGCACAGAGAGAATAAGTGAACTTGCCCCAGGCCACGTAAATCAATCTAAAAGCCAAGATTAGAACATGCATCACGAATTCCTGGCTTCTCGTCCCTTGCTCAGTCCAGTAGACCACTCTGCTTCTTGGCATTTGATGGCCATAGGAAGTTGGTTCAGTTGTCTTTTAAAGAACTTATTTTTTCTTAGGAATCTCTTCTTCCTTTATATGCACATGACACGTTAATACTAATGAGAAATAAGCACACATATCAGGAAGAGAATGGATCCCATTGTCCCCTTGTAAGCAGAAAGACAAACAGTAACTGAGGAAAGTTAGAGTAACTTAAGAGAATTTTAGAAAGAAAGTCTAGATTTGTTTAGATTTATTTAAAGAAGAAAGAGCTTCAATTTTTGTGTATTTTAGAAATTCAGATAATTACAATATTTATTTTAGCTATAGATTAAATATGTTTGACTTTAGACTCTTTTCTGCCAGAAACAAATCGTTTCATGAAGTAATTTATGCAGGTAAAGCTCTTAATTAAAAAGTCAGTCATGTGACTTCACTAGGTTTCCAACTCCGTAGGATAATGGCACTAGATACTATTCTTTTGAGCTTACATTTATTAGGAAAGTTTGAGTCAACTGAACTTGTTTAGAGAGCAGTGAACTCTGACTAATCCACCCTGTACTAAACTGTGTCCAAGAAAAGTATCATATTTAAATATCTGACTGCAGTTCTAAATGTTGTTTAATGGGAGTGAATCTCATGGGGAATGTCCTCAGGATTCTATTTCTATATATATTATGGCAGAGCTATTGTGATGTTGAAGTTAAGATTGTGTCCTGTTCTGTTTTGCACTGAAAGCAGGAGCTCTACACAGAGGGCCTCTGTGCATTTCCACTTAGAGGATTTGGCACCTGTAGTATCAAGCTATGGAACTGCATACAAAACTTGTTGGGAGGGGTACAGGAGTGCTCTTGTGCTGGTGCTTGTCATTGGCTCCATCTGCACAAGAGAGTGCATGCCATTGCTGCTGAGAGCTAACAGAACTACCTCTCTTATCCATGAGCTTGTTTTTCCTCCAGTGTTCTGTTACAACTATATTGTTCAGGGAAGTGTTGTTGGGAGCCATTCGACCTCAAGTTACCCTCAAAACTGTCAGGTCCCGAACCCAGCTGGGGTTCAAATATGTGCATCTTGCTCAGCTGTATTTCCCGAAACAGATGCCTCTCAGTTTATTAGTATTAGGATCATATCTGAATCCTTATGTGCAAGGGTTGGCTAGTAGAGAACATCAAAATGTTTATTCTCAAAAGAAAGCATAAAGATTAATTTATGCAAAATTTTGATCGTTATTTCTGAACACTTCAGGAAGTAGTACAATACTGCCTTTTGTCCCAGACACCAAGAATGTATTGTCCATCCAAAAGAGGGCCCTGAGCGCAGTGAAGGGTGTGTTTTGGTGGCTCCTGCAATGGAAGAGGGTAAAAAGGACAAGATGGCCCAGGTCTTGAGAGATTTCCAGCCTCCTCAGGACTTCTGGGCTGGGCTTAAGGTCTTGTGAGATTTAGCTCGTGATTTGGAGCCATAATGTCTCACAGGATTTGTCAGGAGATTTGGAGCCATGATAAGAGCAGTGTGCTCAGTCACTTCCTGTTTGCTGCTTACCAGCAGTGAACCCACCCTCCCTTCCTGTGCTAGGTTGCTGTGGGCTGTGCTAGTTGCCACTGTGGAACGGAGAAAGAATTTTTCCCCGTATCACCAGATTGGCGGAGGCTGCTTGGGTTTTTTTCGCCCTCCTCACAGCAAAACCTAGGGATTTGGTTTTGGACAACCTGAGGCTGGAATTCTCCCCCTCCTGGCTGTAACAGTTTGGACTTATGTCAATATCATGTAGTTGTTGCAACTTTTGTCTAGTGCCCATTGCAGGACCTCACTGATATAAGCTGTTTTTCGAAAAGAGGTGCTCTAGGATTTACTTTGGGGAAGTTCTGTGGCCTGTGTTCTACAGGAGGTCAGACTAGATTATCACAATGGTCCCTTCGGGCCTTGGTGTCTATGAATCTATGACAGACCCTTGGAAGGGAAGGTACTGAACCAAGGAGAGTTTAGACACAGGCTGAGCCTGCTTCCCTTAAAAGACTCAAACTTTGGGTTCCCAAAAGGAATAAAAGACTGTAATTGTACTTGAGAATTATGAAGCATGCAGACCTTAAAGATATTTGAAACTGAAATTATAATGGGTGTAAAACTCTGTTAACATAAATATGATACTCCTTTGTTTTAAGTATTGCTACGTTGTCCATTTCCCTTCTACTTCGCCCCACTTCCTTAGTTTCTGTGGTGGTGAGATCATCCTGGCCCAATAGTCAATAATAAATTAGTTTCACTGGGGTCCTGTAAAAAAACCAGTATGTGATTAGGTAACTAAAAACTGTTTCATAATATATATGCAGAAGGGGGCTGAATTAAAGTTTGACAGGCAACCATGCTGCATGGCCCTGATACTTTTTAATCTATACACCATGGATATGCCAGCGACAGAGTCGAGGAAATTCATGTATGCGGATGATATCGCCCTAGCTGTTCAGCACACAAGCCTCCATACCATCAAGTGCACACTAACCCAAGATCTTAGCACAGTGACTGATTATTTCCAATGTGGGAAACTTAGGCCTAACCTGAAAACTAAGGTGACCACTTTCCGTCTGAACAATAAAATGTCTAATACCAAACTCGATGTGCAGTTCTACGGTAAGAACATCAGCCATTAGGTTAACCCAAAATATCTCAGCATTACACTGGACCAGAGTTTGACCTTTCGACAACACTTTGAGAACACTTGTGATGAGGTCAGGTCTTGTGTTATGTTTATCCGGAAACTGGCCAGAACATCATGAGGCTTCAGTCCATGGACCCTATGAACCTCAACAATTGCCTTGGTGTATTCTGCATCTGAGTACTGAGTGTTGGCTCACAGAGGTCTCACTAAACTCCTTGATACACAACTCAATAACACCATGCACATAGTGTCAGAGACGCTCAAATTGATTCAAGTTGACTGACTCCTGGTCCTGTCGCATATCCAGCCTCCACAGATTAGAAGAGCTGCTGAGGCATCTTGCTTTCTCAATCATGTCAATGCAAACATGAGGATCCATTGCATGATGACCTGCAGAACCCACCAAAGACCAGATGAAAATCCTGCAATCCTCTTTGGAACTGCACGAAGAGCCTTTCGCTCAACTTCAATGCTGAGGCTCAAGGAAAGAGCCACATGGAACATTTTGATCACTCACAGCAAGCAGCTCATCTCTGACCCTGCCGAGGAACCACCAGGTTTTGACTGGTGCTGATCGAATCGCATCATGACATCTCATTGGAGATGTGGACAAACCCTCTTTAAATGAAAAATGAGCCAAATACCTGTATGCAACTGTGGTCACCAGGCACAAACGATGGAGTACATCATATCTGAGGGTTCCCTTCATTCTTCGCTGGGGGCCTGAAGGACATTCACCAGCTCACTGCTGTGGCAATGTGCTAGCTATCAAATCTAGCTGTAAATTTGTAATCAATGCTAGCTACCCAAGCCATACTAAAGAAGAAGAAGACTGGCAACCGTAAGTCTGCCTGTTAAGTGCTTGATTGTACAACCTGAATAATATTCTTAATGTAGGTTTTTGTAAGTAACTTCCTTGTTTCTAAAAAAAGAAAAAGGTAAAAAAAAACCATTATATTATGTTCAACTGTAACAACTTTCTCCCATCATGTATTATTGGTCAGGTGTGAGTCCTGAACCTTCAGCACCACAGCACAGACTCTTGCCACCTGAGCATCAGGATTTAGGACAAAGCTTTTATCCCAGAAGCGGGCATGGGCTGTTGGGGCCACATGCTAGGCTCAAGGTTGGCCAGTGGAAGACTAACCGAGCTTGTGTGTGCTGTCTCCCTCCATCTCTTCTCCATCCCTGGGAGGTCAAAGGAGCTTCTGCCCCCAGAGGGGTATTGAGGAAGGGCTAATGGTGCCGTTTGCTGGGTCTGGGGAGGAATGGGGCTAATAGGGTTAAACATGGGGTGGGCCTGATCCAGCTATATCCCCTCTCACTCTGCTCTGGCAGCTCTCGGGCTTTCTCAGTGTAGTGTGCTGCTGCTGATTAGATTAGAACAATCATGGTCAGTTATTTTGACATGCTGCTAAAATGATAATTCCTGAGCAACCCACACAAGAGAAGGGAAATAGCAATTTTTAACAATTGATATATTTTGGCCAAACCAGACTGGAATTTCATTGCACGAGTGAAATGCACATCCCTAGCCCCCAGGGCTTTGTCCCCTCCAGTGTTAATACTGAGGCCTGGTCTACATTAGAAAATTAGGTCAGTATAACTATGTTGCTCAGAGGTGTGAAAAATCCACACCCTGAAGCGATCTAGTTAAACTGACCTAACCCATTGTGTAGACAGTACCAGGTTGATGGGAGAATTCTCCTGTCAACCTAGCTGCCGCCTCCTGGGGAGGTGGAGTCGTTATGCCGACAAGAGAAGCTCTTCCGTCTACATAGGTAGCGCTACACTGAAGCGCTACAGTGGTGCAGCTGCTTTTTAAGCATAGACAAGACCACAGTAAGAGTCAGACCTCTTCCTTGAGCTTTGTGCATACAGAATGCTGGCTGCTAACTCTCCATCTTGGATACTTTTATATAGGCTTGGAAGAATTAGATTTTCATTGGTAAACGTTGATTTCAGGGCCAGGGCCAGACTTAGGGAAAATGGCACCCTGGGCGAACTTGCATTTTGGTGCCTCTGGCCCCTATGTGCATGGTGCCCCCCCATTGCCCCTGGCCCCCATGGGCTCCCCAGGCTTCCCACCCTCCCTTCACCCCAAAGGCCTGCTCCCCCTCCTGCACCCCCTTCACTCCTAACCCCTGCATCCCCCTCCTGCACCTATGTGGGGAAACAGAGCTGGATGCACAAAGCAGCTGGCATTGCTGCTCGCTCCCACCAGGACTGTTGCTCCTCTGCTCTGCACATGGGGGGCGGGGGGGGGGGGCAAGGAGGAACATCAGGGCTCTCTGCATCTAGGTCACTTTCCCTGCCTGGGCTGCATAAGGAGAGGGCATGAGAGCAGCAGCTGCTGATGCCTCACAGCACAGCCCAGGTGGGGAAAGTGACCTGGATGCAGGGAGCGCTGGGTGTGTGTGTTGGGGGGGAACTGCGTAAAGGAGACTGTGGAATTAAATTTTTGCATGAAATTGGGGCAGCCAGAAACCCTGACCCAGGCCTGCCACCGAGCCTCCCCCTCCCCCGCCAGCTCGCACCACCCAGTGGTATGAACCTCTGGGGGAGGAGGTGGGGCCGGAGCAGAGCCGCAACGGCTGAGGTCTCCTCTCTGCCTGGCGCCGGTGGAGAGAAGTGGGGCAGGGGCTGGGCCGGGTGGACAGGAACCAGCACCGCGGCCCCTTGGCCGCAGCATGCAGGTATAGAACTGGGCTGGGCCAGTGCACAGCGCCATCTTTAGCAGGCCGCCCTGGGCAGCCGCCCCGGGCAACTGCCCTGGCCACCCACCCCAGAGGCCGGCTCTGTTGAGGGCATACACAGACACTGATGGAAAAATATAAATGCTGCTTGAGAACTTATTAGGGTTTGATTTAAGGATATTTTCTTTGTATATTTTGCATGTGATGTTGACAGTTTGCTTTGAAACAGTTATAAAACGTCAACATTTTGAATCTTATCTACTCTTATTAAATAATTGTCTGACCCTCCCAGAATTTCCCACCATTGCGAAAATTTAAATAGATAAAAATTAAAAAATGCTTAAAAATAAACATTATCAGTCAAAACTATAAAAAAATCAAATTCTGCCAACCCTACTTTTATAGTAGTAGTATTAATATATTGCAACTCTCTTTTCACTTTCTCTGACTGCTGCCCTGTGAACTCTAATATCCTATCCTGTGCCGCCATGCTTGCTTTTACATGACTTCTCAACTGAGGTTAAGGTTGTGCTAATTTTAGCTACTTAAACATTGTAGTGTCATTTTTTCATCCTTGTGACGGACACCACAATGGTAGTAAATGCCATCTTAATTTAGTATTCATTACAAATTCAAAATAAAACCAATGTTTAGTCAAAAAGAAAAGATATATTTGCCAGTAGTCCTAATTTGCAGATCTGTTAGCAGTCATGACATGTATAGGAATTCCATGGTTTCAGGGTGTTTCCCAGATTCCCACATTGGAGTCACCAGTCAAGTGTTATCTAATATGGCTTGACAGGGGAATCAGTCAACTAATGTTTAGATACTTCTGTCTGGCTGAGAAGCAGAGGTGCTCACAAGGGAAATGAGCAGGCAGAGAAATACAGGTTGGTAGTAACACTAGTGGAACTGGATGGGGAAAAATAAAATCCTGTCAGTCCGAAAGGTGGGAGAGGGCTTGCCAAGTTGAAGAAAGGGGATTATTTAAGCACAGCTGCAACAATGTGGGCAAACGTGTGGAGAAAGTGGAGCAAATAAATAAGATCAGCAGAAAATAAAATTGGAAAAGTGTAACAGAAATAATCTTAAGCAAAAAGTACAATTGCATGAGAACACAGGCAGCTGATGTGGCAACTGCTTAAATGTTTTTGTACAAAATAAAGTGATAAGTGGAAAAAAAATCACTCTCCTGTAGCCATTTGGCCCGACCCTGTCATAAAGCTTAAAAGAAGATAGTCTTTGTAATTAACACTGATAGGTTTTTACTCCTTGGGCTCATCTGCATCACTGATTTGTTTCTTTTCTGTAACCAGCACTAATAAGTTTCATTTCTTACAGAAGGTAACTTCAGAGACATCTTATTCAATATGTTAATTCAGATTTTTGTAGGGAATTAATTGCAATTGATTTTTGCAGAGATTGCTACCAGAGATCAGCTACAGATTCATGAAAATTTTGTAGACCAATGTCCCACAAGTTATTTACTGCAGAAGTTGGAGAGAAATATAATGATACATGTTATTTGATGAAAAGTAGTAGTGATCTTCTCAAAAGACTTAAGTATATTTTGCAAGCCACTTTGTCAAGAAAAGTCTAATATGGAGTAGAATGCGGATGATACTTGGAAGTGCAGGGAGGAACTGCTTTTTGGTGTCTGATATCACAGTAACTATAAGGAAACAGAAGAGATTGAAAGTTTTTGGGGGGGTGAAGTGGAGAGGACTCTCAGTTTGTTTATCTATTTGGGGTGGCTGGGGAGGAGCTTTTAAAATTAAGGATTAACAGATCACCTCTGTTGTAAAAACACTGATCCAGAAATAGTAATGGGTGATTGCAGTTTGACTTTTGGAATGTCGTATGCATAGATTTCCTGCGTTATTAGAAAGTGAAGTAACAATTTTTTTCTTTTTTGCAAATTAATATTTAGCTTTTCCAGAAGCTGTGTAATACTGTTTTTAAATGGTTGGCTTTTAATAGCACAATCAGTTTTTAATATGGAAGCTATGAGCCTCCTAACTTTAGACACCTTTCAAGTTCTCAGCTTTCCAATGTATCAACTAATTGTGTTATTAAAAAATCTAATTTAAAAAGTAATATTCTGAGCAACTAGAAAAGCTGTGTCTAAGAAATTGTTTGGACCATGTTCATTTGAGTTATCTGTTACAATGTTGTTTTACCAGATTGTTGTTGTTATCAGCAGGAAGTTAGTGTTCCAGTCACCATTCATTTTTAGAGCAGCAAGTACAGTTGAAAAAAAATTTCAGTGTTAAAAAGAGAAAGTTATTAACAAGCAGATCTTTAATCATCTCTTCTACCTCCTTTAAGGTAACTGACAAACTGAGACTTATATATTGTTTTTCTTCTTTTAAAGCACTTTTTATAAACTTTAGCTTTTGATTTAGCCACAACATCAGAGGGAGTCTGTGAAAGCCAGTAAAGAGCCTGGGGAAGGCTAGTGAAGCAGTTTCTCCCATACTATCTGTTTTGCAAAATGCAAACTTTTAACATATATTTTTCCTAGCTCTTCTGGTTGTAAAGATAATCTTCTGAAAGTGAACAGATGCAGTGTTGTCTTATTGAATCTACAAGTACTCTGAAACAATAACTCTGAGCTGCAAACAGACCATTCATTTTAATGGAAAGTAAATTCTGAAGGCTGAAGATGAACATTTAAATAGAGGCATTGCTAAAAGTTTGTTTCCCTTTTTTTTCTGGTCCTTATGACTCTTTGTCAGCTGTCCCCAAGACTTTTATTGGGGGGGGTGGAGAGCAGAAAGATGGCACAATGCCACATCTATCTCCCCACTAGGTGCGCTAAGCAGAGCTTGGGTGCACCTCAGGATCTAGCTCAGGGGTGGCCAACCTGAGCCTGAAAAGGAGCCAGAGTTTACCAATGTACATTGCCAAAGAACCACAATAATACATCAGCAGCCCCCCATCAGCTCCCCTGCTTCCAGCGCCTCCCACCCACTGGCAGCCCCACTGATCAGCACCTCCCTCTCCCTTCCCGCACCTCCCGATCAGCTGTTTCATGGTGTGCAGGAAGCTCTGGTGGGAAGCAGGGAGGAGCAAGGGCACGGCAGGCTCAGGGGAGGGGGAGGGAAGGGGTGGAGTGGGGGCAGGGCCTGTGGCAGAGCCAGAGATTGAGCAGTGAGCACCCCCGGTACATTGGAAAGTTGGCACCTGTAGCTCCAGCCCTGGAGTCAGTGCCTATACAAGGAGCCGTATATTAACTTCTGAAGAGCCTCATGTGGCTCTGGAGCCACAGGTTGGCCACCCCTCATCTAGCTCATTATGTTATCTACAGATTTTGACACTACACTTAGTGAAGTTTCTACTATTCAGAAGCTCCCCCACTCGGAAAAGAAAGAAAATAAAATCAAAATATTGTAAATTTTCCTTCATCCCTATTCTGTGAGCATCACTTGTCACTGTTAAATTAATAGACTATATTTTCCAAATAAAGGATCCAGGAAAGGGGCGTCTCCTCCAGGATTCTAGAATGTGGACATTTTTCACTCTCCAGCAATAGATTCCAGAAGGATTTCATTGAACAACCCAGCAGTCAATACACAGCACTGAAGGGCATTTTTGGAATGTCCTTAATTAACAACGTGTACAGTTAAGCCTGGTTATAGGGCACAACTTAGAACTTTAACAGAATTCTGCCACTTCTTGCTGCTCACTCTTGTTCAGGTGATTAATAAATATACTAAATTATACCTGACTTACTGTGGCTCACTACTATTCCCAGGATTGACTGAAACTTTTTAAAAGATAGCAATAACATTGGCTACCATGGCGTTTTCAACACAGAAGTGGATTTTAATGATTACATGTTTTTGTTAGCAGCTCAGCTACTTAAGGAGATGGTTTAAGTTTATTTTGATCTGTCTGACCATTTGCATTGCATTTAACTGTTCTGAATGTAATACTGCATTGCTAAAGTGCGTAGTACGTTAGTATACTGTAATTCTTTTACGAGTAATATCATGCTGTTGAAGCAGTGTTTCCTGTGTTTTATAAGTCTTTAACAGATGGCATTCTCTATTTTTCTCTACAGGCAAGCATGCTGAAGACATATTTGGTGAGTTGTTTAATGAGGCCAACAACTTCTACATCAGAGCAAATTCTCTTCAAGACAGAATTGATCGCCTTGCTGTCAAAGTTACCCAGCTGGATTCAACAGTGGAAGAGGGTAGGTAATTGCATAAAAGCACTGAACCAGAAGGGATGTTGACAAGGTCACAGTAATTAATTACACAACAATCACTGCTTTTCCTTTGGAATAATGCTGAGCTGATAGTTCATCATGTTTACTAGGAGGGCTTGCTGGAAAAAATCAGATTAGGTTAATTGGAGAAAAATATTTTGAACCTCTTAGCTCTCTTCATATTTGATTTAAAATTTTAGTTTTTGAGGTCTTTGTGATACAATCCTTGCCTTTCGGGACAGGAGACATAGCTCTTACACTCATGATCTAGGTCATCTTAATAAATCAGAAGTTATTTAATTTCGTCATCAGTGAAAATGTTCCTAATCGTAAAACCATTAAAAGGTTTAGGGCACTTGGCCCTCTCATTTTAAAAGGGGGGAGTTGCAAGTTAAAGTTGACATTCATTACCAATATGTCTCTAGTATGACTGGCTCTAATCAATGCTGTTATAATCCTCTTTCCTTAAAGAAAATGGAGATTTATGTATTATCAGCTAGCTAATGTGATACAAATTTCGAATCACCAGATACTGCACATCCTTGGATCAACACCAAAGTTACAGCATCACTTGTTTATATATATAATTATTAATGTGGTCATTCATTTTGTAATGTGCATTAAAAACTTGAGGAAGGCCCGTACTCTATTTGAAACCAAAAATTAAGTTAAATAATTTTAAAAACATATTCCTATGTCTTACCTTAACAAAAAAAAAAAAAAGCTGAAATGTGCAAGCTTGCTTGCAAGTTCAATTTCCTAACATTGAAAAGCTTGGGTTTTTTTAAATGATACAATTCAAAGGCTCTGTATAATTTGAATTAAATTAAATTTGCTGGATTTTTCTAGAATCGTAATGCCAACTGTGTAAGTATAAAAATGGATCTCTTTGAAGAAGCTGCTGACTTTAATGATTAAAAATATTAGGGCTATATTAGGATATATGTTTCACTTGTACACGAGACATTGCATTCTGGTACAAAGGATACCTTCAAGCTGAATTAAAGGAACTCGCACATTGTGGATATGCAATTGTAATCACATGCTTGCTTTCAGGAATTGTACTGTTCCTCATATCTTGCAACTGGATTTGCCAGAAGAATCTAGTGTGAAATATAAATCAGTCTTTTGTGAGTCTTCAGTGAGGGTATCACTGAGGCAGACCATGTGTGAGGCAGCCTAGTCAGGGTAAGCCCTAGGTATTATGCTTCCTAACAGCCAAGGAAAACACAAGAATTTGGCCCCTCTCTTCCCAGATGCGTTAAATTGCTCGCCTCTAATGCCGGCACTGAATGTAGTCAACTGGAGCCCATCAAGCTGGCAGGACAAATTGCCAACTCCTCATTCAGGCCACAAACTACATGAGAGTTTGAAGCAGCTGCTGAACATGCTCCCTTTACTGGAAGAGTATGGCAACGTAATATGAATGTCTTATCAATATCTCCCTGTAAATTAAAGTTCCCTTAATTTGGGGTGGCTGTTTTGCCTTCTCTATGTAAAGAGTTGCTTATCTCAGTCCAGTTGCTAGTTAACAGATACCTGCTTTGCAAAATACCAGAATTGACATTAACGCTTTTTGGCCATCTTAGGAGAGGGGTCAAGAACTAAGTAGTCTGAGAAACTGAGCTATCTTCAGGTGCTCCTGCATCTTAGGTTTGAGGCACCAATCATTGTTATGGTAAAATGTGAGGAAATTAGCACTACTCATGTCCATACTGAACCTGTTCTTTGATAAATTGGAGGACCTCAATCTTCAAATCTTTCAATCTGGTACATTTCAGGAGCACTAAATTCACTTAACTAGTTTTAAATTTTTTAAAAAAACATCTGCCCATTTATTCCATTATGGATAGTTTCTGGTTAGCCTATGAAGCTGTAAAGAGACGCTCAGAGCAGCTTTTGTTTCGATGTTCATGTCTCACTAGATCTGAGGGTCACAGGAGACTCCACTCAAAAGTACTTTCCATAGTTACCCCAACGCTGCTAATGACCTTTCAAACTAATGAGCCACACACAAACTATTTTAATGTTGTTTTAATCTCAGTAAGGAATTTCATTGACTCTTTGGCTCTGGAAATTGGAATTTTTGCAGTAAAGATGATTGGTACCAGAGGTTAATCTAGATTTCTGACTGCCTAAAATTCAATTCAGTAAAATCAGTTATTGATCAGACACAATTTTGAAAGCACCATAATACTTCCAATCAGTTTAATATCAGTAGAAAAAAGTTTTTTAGGAAGATTTCATCCTAATGTCGTTGTTGGAAACACCACAGTGAATGGGATAGGTAATTGCTAAGGATAATATTTTCAAAATCTCCTAAATCCCATTGACTTTCAGTGGGGCTTATGCTCCTGAATCATCTATATGTTTGAAAACTTTTACTCCTAAACTAGGATGTAACGATTCAAGACTGTATGATTGAAAAAGCTGCCTTTAATTCTGATCATATCATTTCACATTCAACTAGGTTAAAAAAGCAGTGAGTGTCAAAAACAAATGTTTGTGTACCCACATGTGCTAGCCAGGTGAAAGAGGGACTTGAAGTTTCATTTTTGTTCCTAAATCCTCCATCTGCTTAGAGGCTACTAAAGAAACTAGGTAGTCATGGAGTGAGAGGCTAAATATTGCTCAAAAATGAGGTGGGAGATGGAGCAAAGATTAGGATTAAGTGGTCAATTCTTATCATGGCAAAGGGTTAGCAGCAAGGTGCCTCAAGATTTTATATTAGGCTCCATGTTATTTAGTATATTAGTGATCTGGAAAAGGAGGGGAATGAATAGTGAGGTAACAAAACTTGCAAATGATGTAGTTATGTAAATTAGGACCAGAGTGGATTGAGAGGAATTCAGAGTGATCTAAACAAGCTAGGTGCATGGGCAACATGATGGCAAATGAAATTAAATGTAAATAAATGCAAAGCAGTACACATTGGAGGAAAAAAATCTAAACTCACACACTTACATGTTTCTAAATTAACTATATCAACTCAAGAATTGGACCTGAGTAAGTCTAAATGTTGAGCTGGGGATGTGATTCCCAGCTTGAGGAGACATACTTGTACTAGCTTTCATCGAGCAAGTGTGCTAATAATAGAATATAGCCATAGCCGCATGAGCCGCCTTGAGTACGTATCCAGTTTCTCTGATGGACATGCACTCTGGGTGGCTAGCCCCTCCTGCTGCAGATCCTTCATATAAATCAGTCGTGCAGCCTTATCTAGGATCTTGTGTTCATTACTGGTCACCCCATCTAAAAGTAGATATTGCAGAACTTAGGGTGGTTCAGAGGAATGGTCAAGGGCATGGAAAAACGCTCATATGGAGAAAGCGTGAAAAGACTGGGGTTATCCTCCTTAGAGACAAATAAGGGGAGACATGATTGAAGTATATGTAATGAATGATATGGAGAATATTGATTGGGAACAGCTGTCTCATTCACAAGGACAAGCCAATCTCTAACTATTAGAGATCAGGGTGAGATCAAATGCGAGGTGCTTACACCTTCTGAGGCATCTGGTGACACTATTGGAGATAGGATGTGTACTAAATTGATCTTTGGTCCGATTCAGTATGGTAATTCCTATGTTCTCACGTGATGCATTGACAAGATTTACTATACAAATTAAATATATAAATATTACTTCAGTTTTACTACTACATATGAATACTGAAAAGTTTGTTGAAATATTTTCAAATAAAAAACTCTTTAATGTTGTAAAAATGAGATCTCAGTTTCGGTCTGTAGTAATATTAGAAAATATCCACAATTAAATATCTTCTTTTCCTCTCTAATAGTATCGTTACAGGATATCAACATGAAAAAAGCATTTAAAAGTTCGACAATACAGGACCAGCAAGTTGTTTCAAAGAACAGCATTCCTAATCCAGTGGCTGACATCTACAATCAGAGTGACAAACCACCTCCATTGAATATTCTTACACCA
Organism: Natator depressus; assembly: GCF_965152275.1. Lineage (NCBI taxonomy): Eukaryota > Metazoa > Chordata > Testudines > Cheloniidae > Natator > Natator depressus. Next base: position 44,522,916 of record NC_134234.1, read on the forward strand.
TATAGGTATGGATAAAGTCAGTGCCTAAATTCTTGTACTGTGCTATTCATCTCGTTTAATTCTAGATACATTCTTAGCAGTATGGAGGAGAATGGGTAGGTAACTATACAGTACAGATGCATTTCTGAACACAGGGTTTGAGGTGTATCCCCAGGTTTTATGAGGTAATAGTTTGAGTCACCCCTTTGCACATTGCAAGATGATACAATGTTAACAAACTGAATAAACATAAATAATGCAAGGCTCCGTCAGACTGAACGGTAACAATTTATTAATTTCTAGGGGTTAATATTTTCGTATTTGAAAAGTAAACCATATTATTAGTTTCATAGATTGGCTTTCTGTGAATCTGGAGAATGGCTCATTGGATATAATGTAACATAATTTGGTTTTGCAGTGCTTTGTATATGGAAGGAGCTGTAGAAATTATTATATTAAAGATACTCAGTCTGAGCACAGGACTGTGAGCCAGACACACCCAATTTCTAAACCTCATTCTTACGCTGATTTCCTCGATAGCTTTAGATAAGTCACTTAATCTCAATTTTAATTTATCCATGTGCAAAGGAGTGTTGTAAGTTATTGCCATGCCAGATGACTTTCAACCAATGAATGTGGTTCCATAAATACCTAGATAGAGATCAGCAGCCCCTCCTGGGTGCAGTGGAAAAGGGACACTGTTTGCATACCTGTCGAGTGCAGATAGTTCCTTCTCTCAAAAAATTAACATCTGAAAGTGAACCTAAGAAGTGGAGATGGGTAATTTTTTAGTGGACATATAATATGATGAGTTTTGTGGATTGTACTGAATGGACAACTGGATTTTCATACTGTAAAATAAATGTAAACTGTCATACGCTTGTGATGAATAATTGTACTCCATTTCTGCACTGTGGTTGAAATCATCCCATTTCAGAATAATGTAAATCTGAACCTGATTGGTAACAGGAAATTGAGGTTGTCATTGAGTATATAAATACTGTAAAGAAAAGGAAGAATATAGTAATTACCATTTTATTCTGTTTATCTTGAGTTTTGGGTGCTGCTGCTGTTTGTTTTCATTACCTGACTTTTTCCTGGCAAATAGACAGGTACAGTAAGCAGGACTTCATTCTCTGTTTCCATTAGATTTATAATAGTCTGTTTAAAGACTCTCATTTTTCAGTCTTTTTCTAGGTATTCTGGGTAATACGTTATCATTTCTTTCCCTAAAATGTCTTGGGTATTAGATTGCTTAAATATGAGTGATTGTTAAATATAACTGATGCTTATAACAGGATGCCGTGATTTCTGATTGTACAATATTTTTGCAAAAAGTACACATTTCTGCTTCGGTAACTTATCTGAAAAAGCTCTATATAAATAATATATATATCAGAGTAATTGCAGCGTATTTTTAGTATCGTTACCTTGAAGGTATAATTGTAGATCATTTTAATTGCTGAATATTTAAAAATTAAATTAAAATTTTATTAAACCAGTGCTCATAAATAGCTGAATAATGAAGTATTTTGCGTATCTGTTTGTGCTGCATAATTACACCTGGGTGACAGTGTGTAGTGGTGTAACTGAGAGATTTTGCTTTAGTGTACTCATAGACCTTAAAGCCAGAAACGCAGGCCACAGAACTTCATCCATCCACTCCTGTAATAAATCCATAACAACTGTCTGAGTTACTCAAGTCCTCAAATCATGATTCAAAGACTTCTTCTAATTCTGTTAGATATATTTTAGTGTAGTTCATTTACATAGATGACATTGCTCTGGAGATCTTTCATAGATGTTGAACTAAAATTATGTGCAATGTACTTTATTTGGCTTACTACAGTTAAACAATAGAAAGGGACCAAGCTTAAACCAACAAAGGTCAAAGCTGAGCCTCTTGTGTTTTAAATGACATATTATTGACATTTGCTAAGCTTTTCTTCCATTGTGTTTACAGAGATGATAAGAAAGATGGTTTGAAGTTCTATACTGATCCCTCCTATTTTTTTGATCTTTGGAAAGAAAAAATGTTACAAGATACAGAAGATAAACGAAAAGAGAAGAGGAGACAAAAGGTAAATAGCCATATAATAAATAGGTGTAGAATATATATACAGAATTTATGCATGTGCACTTATCCAGGCTAAGTTGTGCTTAGCTTATGTACATGTCTAAAGTCTGTTGCTACTTAGATATGACTGAAATAGTAGGTTTCGTATTAGAAGTTTGATTACAGTTTATTCTTTTTACTTTAAGAGGTTTGGAAATGGAATGAAAAAGAACTATAGTTTTCTTTAAATCCTTACTATTATCTGCTTTTTAGTATACAGGAAATCAGCCATCTTTGCATCATTGGGAAGAGTATATGCCTTGGTAGGAATAAAGTTTGAGTTGTAATGTTCTTTATAATGCTTCTTTACCTTTATATTCATTATTAGGGGTTCTTTATCCAGCTACCCCACACCCACAGGAAAACACAAATTTCAGATAATTACCCTGTTATTTCTTTATATTCTTTAATTGTGACTCTTCTTTTCTACTTCTGTTGGAAGACTTGGTGAGTAAGGTAGCACAGATATTTCATGGATCAGCAACTAGAGTGAATGTGTATTAGGAATGATACTCCTTGCTGCTCCTCAAAGCCAAAAAAAAAATTAAAGTTCTTCACAGAGAAGAATCTTCCAAATTTTTACTAGTGTGTTCAGGTATTTGACTAGCAGGGGTTAGAGGCATGTGCATCATCTATAGTGAGGATGTACATATATATTTTTTTTAAAGTGTTTGTTTTTAGCTTGCATGGGATGAAGAGTTTAGTGGATGCTTATTCGTGTTGCCACTTTGCTGCTGATTGGTTTGAGGAAGCTCTGGAAGGGCCATAAGGTTCTTCATGCAGTCCCAAGAAAGGAGAGTGAGAAGAAAAGGTAGATGAATCAGCAGTTGCCTATCTTATCCAACATGATGTCCTCCTGGATACCAGGGAAGGGGCCTAATTGGTCTAAAGGATTCCAGAAGAAAAGAGCTCGAAGTAAGGACTATCAGACTGCTGATTTGGAGAGTTGCATGTTAAAACTTAGAATGCACATATGTCATCTGCCTCTAAATCAAAGTGAAGAGTCACCATAGTGAAACTTTACTCCTCCAAATTCATAAAGTGAAATTCACTCCTTCTGACCCCAGTGGATTCTCAGCATCATAAATCACATAGAACATTCACCAGGTCTGTTAACACTAACGTAAAATGGAACTGCTGTTCCCGTTGCTGCTCATAGAGCCTACAAGGAACCCTGCCATCAGAAGGGAGGTGGGATGCACGCCGGCCAAGAATAAAAATAGATTGAACTGGAAGGGTTGGTCAGTAGGCTCACTCACCTGAAGACTGTTAGCCACAAGGAATTGTCCCAGTAGTCAGTAGGGAATTCTACCATGCATTGGGAGAGACCACAGGTCTTCATTGCAACTGTGTAGAGCCAGACAGCTCTGGGTGGGAGTTACTGTGCATTAAAAGTAGGGCTGTCAATTAATCGCAGTTAACTCACGTGATTGACTCAAAACAATTAATTGTGATTACAAAAATTAATTGCGATTAATCACAATTTTAATCGCAGTGTTAAACAATAGAATACCAATTAAAATTTATTAAATATTTTTGAATGTTTTCTACATTTTCAAATATATTGATTTTAATTACAACACAATACAAAGTGTACAATGCCAACTTTATATTATTATTCTTCTTACAAATATTTGCACTGTAAAAATGATAAAAGAAATAGTATTTTTAATTTACCTCATACAAGTATTGTAGTGCAATCTCTTTATTATGAGAGTGCAATCTCTTTATTATGAAATGTAGATTTTTTTGTTACATAACAGCGCTCAAAAACAAAACAATGTAAAACTTTCGAGCCAACAATTCCACTCAGTCTTACTTCTTGTTAAGTCAATCTCTAAGAGAAACAACTTTGTTTACATTTATGGGAGGTATGCTTTCCACGTCTTATTTACGATGTCACTTGAAAGTGAGAACAGGCATTCACATGGCACTTTTGTAGCCAGTATTGCAAGGTATTTACATGCCAGATATGCTAAACATTCGTATGCCCCTTCATGCTTCGGCCACCATTCCAGAGGTCAGGCTTACATGATGATGACACTCGTTAAAAAAAATAATGCATTAAATAATTTGTGACTGAACTCCTTGGGGGAGAATTGTATGTCTCCTCTGTTTTATCTGCATTCTGCCATATATTTCATGTTATAGCAGTCTTGGATGATGATCCTGCACATGTTCTTAATATCAACACTTCCACTGCAGATTCAACAAAACACAAAGAAGGTACTAATGTGAGATTTCAAAAGATAGCTACAGCACTCGACCCAAGGTTTAAGAATCTGAAGTGCCTTCCAAAATCTGAGAGGGTCAAGATGTGGAATAGCTTTTAGAAGTCTTAAAAGAGCAACACTCCTTTGTGGAAACTCCAAACCACCAAAAAAAAAATCAGCCTTCTGCTGGTGGCATCTGACTCAGATGATGAAAATGAACATGTGTTGGGCCATGCTGCTCTGGATCATTATCAAGCAGAACTCGTCATCAGCATGGATGCATGTCCTCTGGAATGGTAGTTGAAGCACCAAGGGACATATGAATCTTTAGTGCATCTGGCATGTAAATATCTTTCGATGCCGGCTACAACAGTTCCATGTGAACGCCTGTTCTCACTTTCAGGTGACATTGTAAACAAGAAGTATGCAGCATTATCTCCTGCAAATGTAAACAAACTTGTTTGTCTTCACGGTTGGCTGAACAAGAAGTAGGATGGAGTGGACTTGTAGGCTCTAAAGTTTTCCATAGTTTTGTTTTTGAATGCAGTTATTTTTTTGTACATAATTCTACATCTGTAAGTTCAACTTTCACAAAGAGATTGCACTACAGTACTTGTATGAGATGAATTAAAAAATACTATTTCTTTTGTTTTTTACAGTGTAAATATTTGTAATAAAAAATAAATATGAAGTGAGCTCTGTACACTTTGTATTCTGTCTTGTAATTGAAATCAGCATATTTGAAAATGTAGAAAAATCCAAAAATATTTAAATAAATGTTACTCTATTATTATTTAACTGTGCAATTAATTGCAATTAATTTTTTAATCACTTGACAGCCCTGATTAAAAGTGCCATGATGGCATAAGAAGGCTACAAGAATTTGTGGAAGGCCCAATTCATCTGAGGTAGAAAAGCACCCCCAAATCCTGCTTTGCCTCCAGCATTTATAATAGTGTTAAATACAAAAAAAGTGTTTTTAATTTATAAGTCGCACTCCTAGGTTTGCTGTGTGAAAGGGGTCACCAATACAAAAGTTTGAGAAACACTGTCCTAGACCCTTAGAATGTTGTTGGAAAGAAGATGACAAGATTTTTTTTTGTTAGTTGAAGAATTGCATTTTGTGTCTTGAATTCCACTAGAGGAATATTTCTTAAATTTCTTACTTATATCCCTTTTAATATATGATTTCCTTTCAGGTCTCAGTGGTTTACATGCCATATGTATTTAAGACAAATTATCCATCCCTGTTGAATACCCATGCACTTTAAGAATGATGCTGTCTTCTTTAACTTGCTGATCAAAAATAGACCCTTTGTGCACTAAAAAAAAAAAATGTAATTCAGATTACAGATTGAATGTTTTTTGTTTATCTTAAATACTGGACGTTGAATAAAAACAAAGTTCAGGAATACTGAGATCTCTGTTACAAATCTTATTAACGTAGCACTTGCAGTTTTTACAGACAGCGTGAGCATACTTAACTACTTCACAGAATGGCAACTTTTTAGATGTATTTGAGTATATTTAGTCAAGCGGCAATGACAACCATTTGTAATGGAGTTGATTTTGATTCGTTTATATTTTTATAGCTGAAATTCCACATAGAATTCAGTACATGAGAATTCCACAAATGACTTGTATCTTATCAGAGTAAAAGCTCTACAAGTCTTCTAAATGAGAACTTTGTGTAGTCTGCTAAAAACCAGACATTCAAGTAGAATGCTAATTTAGGGTCTAATCCTGTGAGGTTCTTTGTCTCAATTTCCGTTACAATCAATGATAGATAAAAGGTGATCATCACTCACAGATTCAGGTTTTCAGAGCATCTGTGGGGCAGTTGCCTTAAATGGTTGAGGTATTGGCCGTAGGAAGTTCTTGAGACCTATTATCCATTGTTAACCCTACTTTTACAGGATTAGGAAACTCATGGAGGCATACATGAAAATTTAATATGATGGTTCTTTCAAATGACAGTGTTCGCTCTGAACAAAAGTGTAATTTTTTAAAACCCTGTGTGCATTTAAAAGCTACTATAAGGTCTCCTGTTCTGCATTGTTATGCTTTGCACACAAAGTAGGGTAATGAGTTTAGTGTACTTGAATTTGTCAAAGTTTTTGCTTTACTGTTTTTAAACCTACAATCAAAAATGTGAATCAAGTGAATTTTGATGAGCGTTAATTAGTGGTCATTAACAGGTTTTTGAGGAAAAAATTATGCAATCTTTTTCCCCCACTTTCTAGTTTTTCCTCTGTATTCCCCCTGAAGAATACTGTACCTCATTTTAACTAATAATTTTAAGACTATAAGGTGTTTAAGTGATTTTCTACAATTGTATTTAAGAAGTCAAGTCAGTGATCTCTGATGTGATATTATGCTGTCAATTGGTAAACTCAAGTTAATAAATTAACTATTGGTGAACTTTTTTAATTTCTTCAAAGTACTGCAGATACATGCTGGAACTATTTCCTTATATCACCCCTATCACTTCATTGCAGATGCTTTTTGTGCATAATTTTTGCTAACCTTTTTAATGCAAGTGTTATGCTGAAGCTAATTATTTACGGTCTCTAACAATACTTTGCCATGTTTGTTGAAGTACCTATTTTCAGAAAGTCAGACTATACACTCCTTCCCTGTCTTTAATTTATAGCACCTACTTGTTTACATGGTTTCTACTTCATTTTTAGAGCCCTGCAAATCCACGGAAATCTGCTTTATATTCACGGATCATTTTTGCAGATCAGATTCGTATACAAATGTTGTATCCACTCGGCTCTATACGTTTTATTTAAAGAGAGAGACACACACCATTCTAATCACAGTTCTCTTTGAAAGTGGTAATATCCTCTAGAGTTCTGCATTCATCACCCCACATACCCATCACCAGAGCTACAGTGGAATTATTTGCCCGACATTTGCACACTAATAAAAAGAAATGTCACTACTGATATTGGATAAAAATAAAACTACCCTATATGCAGATGTAATTCTCATAGATATTAAGATCAGAAGGGACCATTATGATGATCTAGTCTGACCTCCTGCACAATGCAGGCCACAGAATCTCACCCACCCACTCCTGGAATAAACCTCTCACCTATGTCTGAGCTATTGAAGTCCTCAAATCATGGTTTAAAGACTTCAAGGTGCAGAGAATCCTCCAGCAAGTGATCCGTGCCCCATGCTACAGAGGAAGGCGAAAACCCCCCAGGGCCTCTTCCAATCAGCTCTGGAGGAAAATTCCTTCCCGACCCCAAATATGGCAATCAGCTGAACCCTGAGCATGTGGGCAAGATTCACCAGCCGGATACCCAGGAAAGAATTCTTTGTAGTAACTCAGATCCCACCCATCTAACATCCCATCACAGGCCATTGGGCCTATTTACCATGAATAGTTAAAGATCAGTTAATTGCCAAAATCATGTTATCCCATCATACCATCTCCTCCATAAACTTATCGAGTTTAATCTTGAAGCCAGATAGGTCTTTTGCCCCCACTGCTTCCCTTGGAAGGCTGTTCCAGAACTTTACTCCTCTGATGGTTAGAAACCTTCGTCTAATTTCAAGTCTAAACTTCTCAATGGCCAGTTTATATCCATTTGTTCTTGTGTCCACATTGGTACTGAGCTTAAATAATTCCTCTCCCTCTCCAGTATTTATCCCTCCGATACATTTATAGAGAGCAATCATATCTCCCCTCAGCCTTTTTTTGGTTAGGCTAAACAAGCCAAGCTCCTTGAGTCTCCTTTCATGAGACAGGTTTTCCATTCCTCGGATCGTCCTAGTAGCCCTTCTCTGTACCTGTTCCAGTTTGAATTCATCCTTCTTAAACATGGGAGACCAGAACTGCACACAGTATTCCAGGTGAGGTCTCACCAGTGCCTTGTATAACAGTACTAACACCTCCTTATCTCTACTAGAAATACCTCGCCTGTTGCATCCCAAGACCGCATTAGCTTTTTTCACGGCCGTATCACATTGGCGGCTCATAGTCCTCCTGTGGTCAACCAGTACTCCAAGGGCCTTCTCTTCCTCCGTTACTTCTAATTGATGCGTCCCCATTTTATAACGATAATTCTTGTTATTAATCCCTAACTGCATGACCTTACACTTCTCACTATTAAATTTCATCCTATTACTATTACTCCAGTTTACAAGGTCGAGCAGATCCTCCTGTATGATATCCTGGTCCTTCTCTAAATTGGCAATACCTCCCAGCTTTGTATCATCTGCAAACTTTATTAGCACATTCCCACTTTTTGTGCCAAGGTCAGTAATAAAAAGATTAAATAAGATTGTTCCCAAAACCGATCCCTGAGGAACTCCACTGGTAACCTCCTTCCAGCCTCACAGTTCACCTTTCAGTATGACCCCTTTAACCAATTCCTTATCCACTTTTCAGTTTCCATATTGATCCCCATCTTTTCCAATTTACCTAATAATTCTCCATGTGGCACCATATCAAATGCCTTACTGAAATCTAGGTAAATTAGATCCACTGTGTTTCCTGTGTCTAAAAATCTGTTACCTTCTCAAAGAAGGAGATCAGGTTGGTTTGGCACGATCTACCTTTTGTAAAACCATGTTGTATTTTGTCCCATTTACCATTGACCTCAATGTCCTTAACTACTTTCTCCTTCAAATTTTTTTCCAAGACCTTGCATACTACAGATGTCAAACTAACAGGCCTGTAGTTACCAGGATCACTTTTTTTTCCTTCCTTAAAAATAGGAACTATGTTAGTAATTCTCCAGTCATACGGTACAACCCTTGAGTTTACAGATTCATTAAAAATTCTTGCTAATGGGCTTGCAATTTTGGATGCCAATTCCTTTAATATTCTTGGATGAAGATTATCTGGGCCCCCCAATTTAGTCCCATTAAGCTGTTCGAGTTTCGCTTCTACCTCAGGGTAATATCTACCTCCATATCTACCTCATTCCCATTTGTCATGCTACCGTTATCCCTAAGATCCTCATTAGCCTCATTAAAGACTGAGGCAAAGTATTTGTTTAGATATTGGGTCATGCCTAGATTATCCTTAAGATGCACTCCATCCTCAGTGTTTAGCGGTCCCACTTCTTCTTTCTTTGTTTTCTTCTTATTTATATGGCTATAGAACCTTTTACTATTGGCTTTAAATCCCTTTGCAAGGTCCAACTCTACTTGACTTTTAGCCTTTCTCACTTTATCCCTACATGTTCTGACCTCAGTAAGGTAGCTTTCCTTGCTGATCCCTCCCATCTTCCACTCCCTGTATGCTTTCTGCTTTTTCTTAATCACCTCTCTGAGATGCTTGCTCATTCAGCTTGGTCTACAACTCCTGTCTATGAATTTTTTCCCCTTTCTTGGAATGCAGGCTTCCGTTAGCTTCTGCAGTTTTGACTTGAAGTAATCCCAGGTCTCCTTTGCCTTTAGATCCATAAATTCTTCAGTCTAATCCACTCCCCTAACTAATTTCCTTAATTTTTGAAAGTCAGCCTTTTTGAAATAAAAAAAAATCCTGTTTTGTAACAAATCTTCCCAATCCTTTTGAATGAAATTTAAATGTTTTGGAGAAATCTCTAGATTTAAAGTGAACCAGTAAATCAAGAAAGTTAGAGGTAAATGTTATCCAAGTCTAGATTCCAGTGCTCATTCAATAAAGGAACAAATCATAAATAATCTGTAACAACTACACAACCTAAACTTGACCCTTTAATAAATCTGTTTGTTTTTTTAATTTCTAAGTTTTTTTTAAATATATTCACGATCTTGGCTGGGCAGGATAGCTACCACTGGGGTTGTGGATGTTTGTGAAAGCACTAAAACAGCACCTGAAAGAGAGGAAGAAAGAAAGAAAATTCACTGAAAGTACTTGGAGTTTTACACCAAAATCTCAAGTATATGAAACAGTCTGATAGCTTCATGATAAAATAAATTACTGAACTGAATACTGATGTGTTGCAAATATGATTAATGTGACTCATTTCCTATAAGATAATGTGAAATGAGAGTGAGGAGAGAGTGGGAGGAATTTTGTTCTTTTTCTTATTTGTTAATTCAGACATGAAAGGATAAACGAGTTACAAAAAGAAATCTCAAATCGTGGCATGTAATAGTAGCTGGAAAGAGTTACCACTTTTCCATATTTCTTTCAAAACTCTAGGTGCTTTATAGGCATACAAAACCATTGGTGTTTGTATGCAATTCATTCTGATTATATTTTACACATATATCTGTATTATTTGTAGGTCTAAGAAGCGTTATCAGATGCATTTCAGAATTGTCTGAATACATCATTACCATGTATTGTGAGGAAAGATTTAAAAAATATATTTTTTAACAATGGCAATTATTCTGTGTTTACTGGGAGGGGGAATAGGTGAAGATCATTACTTACTTTTGTAGAAAATTTTAATTTATGTCAAAGAAACAGTAATAGCACAGTAATGAATAACATTCTCTTCTGTCAGGTCCATAGTATAAGGAGATATTTAACTCTTTCATTGTTATTGTTACTGCAGAGGAATTTTATGTAGTCTTGGCTTTATCTGTAATTCTAGTCTTATTTCTATGCACGCTAACTGCATTTTAACCTGCTCTTTTCCTTTCCTTTTTTCTCTCTTTTGCATGTTTGCTTTCTCTCCTTTGAACATTAGGAGCAAAAGCGTATAGATGGCACAACCCGTGAGGTGAAAAAGGTTAGAAAAGCCAGGAACAGGCGCCAGGAGTGGAATATGATGGCATATGACAAAGAGCTTAGACCTGACAACAGGTTGTCTCAAAATGTGTACCATGGAGCATCTTCAGAGGGATCACTGTCCCCAGATACTAGGTCTGTTTACAACAAGCCCTTTGCTATGTCACAGTTATATGTTCTGAGATTCTGAGTAGCTTTAGATTGAGAATGTAGCAGTTAGTATAGAAAAGACACCATAAACATTTTAAACTTCTTCTCAAAAATGCTTTTAAAGTACTGTGAAATTCAAGAAATATGTACTAATTACTTTAAATTTCTGTACATCTACTCCTTATGTTTTTGTTATCTGAACTTCAGCATTGTATTTAACTCGTGTGATGGTGTTTGCTTCATATTTTATTTTTGTATTTTGAACAGGTATAATTGAAGAAGATTTAGATCTATATATAATTGTTAGTTTTAGTGTCTCTTCCTTCATTTCGACCTTGATACATTTTATTGCTACTGACAGTACATGTTGTTTTTTCTGTGCAAGATGACTGTTAATCATTTCAGGATCTAGTCATCTGTGAGATCTGCAAGTGTTTTTCTATTTAAGTGAGAAATATTTTAAATACCTGGTGATGTACATATTTTTGCCTTTAGTTGGATGCTGTAATTGGGGAACAGTTCTTTATTCTGCTTTATTCTGTCATTCCGCTTTTTTACAAAAGCAAGCTACAAAACCAGCTGCATCGTTATTGCTTAAAACACGTCACTTTAAACAAAAATCTCCTCTCAGGTGCACACAACAGAGCTCATCTTCAGTATTCTGCTCCCGCCGTGTGTATGAAACTCCCTTTGAGCTCGCTGGGAGATCTCTATGCAAAGGGAGAGCCAGACATCTGAGGCTGTTCCTCAAGTGGGTCTAGGTAGAGAATTTTTCCCTAAACGGGTTTTCTGTGTGTCGAATTTAATTGATAGGCAGAAGAAACATAGGAAATAATTGGAATCTAGTGAAAAGCCAAACTATTTCACAATTCCAGTAAGTGTTTAGGTTGTTTACTTGCTGTGGCCATTAGGCAACAGCCACTGGGTAGGAGTGGGATTCGTGTTTTCATTTCACTGGATAGTTGTGATTAATGAAGGGGAATCTGCTCAGAACTTTGTTTTTTCAATGTTGAATCATTTTTTGTGTGCTGTAGACTTCTGCCAGATGATGTTGACTCTTTGGAAACCAGACAGAGTTTTTGTTGTTTCTTCCCTTTCCATCAGTGCTAAGTTTCAAGAGTTTGTGTTCAGACGTTGTCCCTTGTCTATATTTTTTTTTACCAGGAGTTTATTTTAGTTTACCATAATTTCTACAGCCAAAATGTGTCCTGCTAATCACTCAAATTTTTCTTTTTATGCAAAGTTCTTTTAAGTTAGTATTTTCAAAATGTTGATCTGAATCTTGCTTGAATTTAGTGCCAGATAAAAGAATTTTGGCGGCTTGTGCACTATGGCAATGGGGGGGCTCCCACCTTCCCAGGTGGGAGGCCCTGGCACAGGGAGTGTATTCCAGCACTCACCCTGCTGTACCTCCTGCCTCCCAGCTTTGGCCTGTTGGCTCTTGCCACAGCCTGCAGACAGGGCCCGGCCCTCACCCCACCCCACCCTCTTCCCGGCACTGGTGGTTTTTTGTTTGTATGTGTGTATGTGGCTTTTCACACCCCATAGTGTTTGTGGGGCCTGAGATGGGGACCCTGTGCAAGTTTACCAAGGGCACATTGGTTCATCCAGACCTGATTGAATTGATGGGATGATATCAGTGCCCATTACTCAACTGCAAGATGTAGATTTATTGCATCTCTAAATTTTCTTCCTTCACACACCTATAACCTTGCTTCCAGGGACCTTGAGATTAAAGAGTCACATTTAATTTACCCTTTTCCTCTTTATTTCCCTGTAATGTCAAAACATGCATTCATCACGCTTTGTGTGCAGATTTTTGTGTGCAGATTTTTATAATGTGAAGAAAGCAAGCTCTGGGAAATAGTTGCAATATGTAGCTTTCCCCAAGGAGGAACTGTAAAGAACCTCCACTACGATCTGGGGTATTTTGGTGTGGGTGGAGGAAGGAGGATTATTTGTAGTATCAAGTTGGTTATGCCATTGTACTATTCCTTTCTTATTACAGATTTTGAAATGTTTATAGCAATGTGAACAATGAATTTTGCATGAATCAAATACCTGCCTGTATTGGAAAGTCTAGAGAGACAAGGTGGGTGAGGTAATAATATCTTTTATCAGACCAACTTCTGTTGGTGAAAGAGACAAGCTTTCAAGCTACACAGAGCTCTTCTTCAGGTCTGGGAAAGGTACTAAGAGTGTCACAGCTAAATACAAGATCAAACAGATAGAATGTGAGCTAACTACTTATGCTAAACTAACTTGTATTTATTTACCTGTGACACACTTGGTACAAGTTAGTTTAGCATAAGTAGTTAGCTCACATTCTATCTGTTTGATCTTGTATTTAGCTGTGACACTCTTAGTACCTTTCCCAGACCTGAAGAGGAGCTCTGTTTAGCTTGAAAGCTTGTCTCTCTCACCAACAGAAATTGATCCGATAACAAATATTACCTCACCCACCTTGTCTCTCTAGTGTCCTGGGACTGAACATGGCTACAACAATGCTGCATTGCAGAAATCTGCACTTCAACTGTGGGTTAGTTGTGGGACTGTGGTAGGGTGAGGAAGAGATTTAGTAATTCGTATAATGCACCCTTTTAACCTTGATCTACCTTGCGAATGTTGTGGGAATGAAGCTATAAAAGTAAATATAAAAGTGAGTCCAGTTCTCACAAAAGTTGTCTTATGGTGATGAGACCAAATAGAAATGCCTATAAATAGAGTGCCTATATATAAACTAACTCATAAAATACAAATCGTTTTAGCTTTGTTGTAAATATTTGACAAAATACAAAGATGTGCTTGTATTCATAGTACCTTATTATATTTTAATACAGAGCTTAAGCAATTAAAAAGCCTTTGTTATTATGCTGTCCCAGTCAAATCCATAAAGTTTGAAATCCAAGTTCCAGACTGTGTCTGCTTATTGCAATGCATTTATGTTACACCTGTTGTGCTTCAGAGAGAGAGACACAAGCTGAATCCAAATAGAAACCAGCAAATAAATGTGAGAAAAGTAAGAACAAGAAAAGAAGAGTGGGAAAGAAGGAAAATGGGCATTGAGTTCATGAGTGACGCAAAGAAACTGGAGCAGGCAGGAAGCATGAAAAAGGACAAAATGCCCAAAGGGTGTGTCATTTTGTTTTACTCAAAACCCTGGCTTTTTGTTGCTTGCCTTGTTTCCAGTCTTAGAGATGACATGCATCATTTTACTGACTATCTGTTTTAACCAAGTGACAGGCTGCACGACTGTTACTAATGCAGTACAGCTCTGTGCAGTTATGGGATGAAGAGATCCTTTTGTTCCCTCTCTTGGGCTTATTTGACAAAGCATCATAGACTTTGCATCTTTATGAACTCTCTGCTCAACTAATAATATTTGCATTTTTCAGTATCTCTCAGCCTTTCCAACCAAACTACTTATGCGAATAAAGCAAGAAAGCCTTTAAAGATTAAGCTTTTGAAATTAGTTCTCTCTGCTTTGGTAAAATGTGTTTTTCTATATAACCGACTGCTTCCATTCTTGCTTTCTTTTTCTGCCTTCATTGTTAATACTTAGCTGGTTGCCCACAGTTGTTAATTGTGTGTTGTCAAAAAAAAAAATCAGTGTTTCCTTGCAACTAGATGAGGACTAAAAAAAAAAGCTGTTATTGGTTTTGCTTTTTTCATTTAATTTGATTTATTCGACAGTATTCTGTCACAGAGTTAATATGCTAAAATATTGAAAAGATGCAAGCAAGCCCTGCAGATTAAGATTTGGTCTTTGTGTACTCTAGTTTGTCAGATTAATTCATTCTGAAGTTGCATGGATCTGAACAGGGGCTGGCTGTTGCCTTAATAATTATATTGCTGCTGTTGTAGTTTCCATGGTCTGACAAATGCTTGATAATTAAAATAGGGAAACCCATCACAAGAAAAGTCATTGCCAGTGCAGTCATTAGCCTTACTGCTTAACAGTGGAGACAGTGTTCTGCTACACTCATGTGTTCTGTTCCACCCCATCCCATTTACTTTAATTTTAGGTCCCATGCATCCGATGTTACCGATTATTCTTATCCTGCTACTCCGAATCATTCCCTCCACCAGCAGCCAGTAATGTCTTCATATGGAACAGGAGATGGACCACAGTATATGGGTATAAACCAGGGCCTTGAGCATGAATATAGACCATCCTCTACCACAGTGCGGCATGCTACTTTAAACAGACCTCAACAACCACCTCCACCTCCACCCCAGGCCTCTGATGGACCACACAGCTCTGTACCTTTGGTACCAGCAGACTATGGGTAAAACTTCTGATTTACTGGCGTGGGTTCTTGGAAAGACCAATAGGATGTGCATTTTTCATCATCATAAGACAGTACTTAGGACTTGTTTTACATGTTCAAAACTGTACAAACTTAACTAATCCTGTTAACACCTCAGTAAGGTAGGTAGTAGGAAATCTGCTAATTTGCAAAGTATATTTAACAGTGTGAACTAAATGGAGGTGGGGAAATGTCAAAAACTGAAATTGTTAACAATGTATTTAATAACATTGATGTGATGGGTTGGACCCCCCCTTCTGGGATGCCACCTTACGTACTGGGATTTCACTGAGTCTGCCTGCTCCACTAGCCTGGGCTCCCTCTCCCGGTTTGGCTGAATTAGGCTCTTGGACCTCTGGCAGCACACACACACACAGGTAGGGATGCACCAGCTGTAGAATCACACAGAGTCTGCAAACAGCTCTCTATGAGAAGATTCAGCTAGGAAATTGCCCAGCATTCAAGTACAGCTCCCCTCTGGAAAGTACACTCAAAATACTATTGTCGTGTGCTGTAGAGAAATCTATACAACATAAGCTCATATATTCGCCCCCTCCCTCAATATAGAGGAAGATATGCACAACTTCTTGCCCCCCCCCGTTATAGATTGCACAAACTAGGTTTAATAATAAACACAAACAAGTTTATTAACTATAAAAGGCAGATTTTAAGTGATTATAAGGGATAGCCAACAGAGCAAAGCAGATTACCAAGCAAATAAAACAGAACACACATACTGAGCTTAAGATCTTGAAGAGACTGGCTTCAAGAAATAATTTCTCACCCTAAATGTTGTTTTAGGCAAGTTGCACAGTTTCTGTAGCTTAGAGTTCCAGTTATTTCTCTTTACAGACCAGACTCCTGTCTTAGTCTGGACTCAGCCCTTGCCTTTCCCATAGCTCAGTTCCTTTGTCTCTTCAGGTACTTTCAGCAGTCTTTCTTCTTGGGGAGGAAGGCAACGGAGAAGAGTCCTGTTTGCCTTAATCCCCAGCCTTAAGTAAGATTTACATAAATTGGGAATCGTTTGTTTCCCAGTCTTGAGCTCCCCCTCCTTTTAGTGGAAAATTACTAGAAGTCCAAGATGGTGTTTAGTACCAGGTGACAGGACCACCTGATGTAATAGAGTCACAGCTAGTCCTAGGACTCGCCTCGCAGGAAAGAGAGAGATTAGTATCTTCACAGTCTTATTGTTTCTTCCTAATGGCCCATCAAGGCTGATTGCCTGTTGTCTGGTGGGTATCTCCCAAATACACACACAGTTGTAATTGTTACAAAGTCCATATTTCTAACTTTAAATACAGAAATAATACATGCATACAAATTGGATAAATAATCACATTCAGTAAGTTATAACCTTTCCGATGATACCTTACAAGACCCATCTTGCATAAAATATATCTGTTATGCCATATCATAAGCATATTTCCGTAAAGAATATGGGGTGCAACATAACAATTGATATGGCTGTAAAATATTAAAAACTTTCAATGCATTGCCGAACAAAGGGATAATGGCAAGATTTTCTTGTACATGAGGAAAAATAGCCACAGGGGTAGTGCACCGAAAAATATTGAAAACTGCAAGAAAACAATAGAAATAGATGCATATATTAATATTATTTCCCACATTACATACGTGAGAGGTTAAAATGATTCTTTAGAAACAAATACATCTATTTATCTGCCTCAGAGGGGTATTGAGAATTAAGGTAGATTCAGACAGTGTTTGAAAAAGCTCTTTGAATATGAAAAGCCCTATATAGTGCTTGCCCTAAAATTTTCAACTGCTTTGGATAACAATATAACGCTACCCCTCAGTATTTGCAATATTCCCTATATGAAAATCTAAGGAATTTGCTGGGGAAAGCTGCAAAGAGTGAGTTAATGGTACCTGAGGTAAAATGAGCATATTTTAAAGGGTCACCACTGTGTAAGTGCTAAGTGTTCAAATACTTCAGTCATTTCAGAAAAGCACTCTTCTTACTGACAAACATTTCAGTTTTTAAAAGTTATTTTTTTTCTTTTTTTATATAGGATGCTCCCAGCTCAGATGGTAGATTATTATAATCCTACTGGACCTCCCCCCACTCCTCTTCCCCCTATGATTCCTTCAGCACAAACTGCTTTTGTTAGTCCTCTTCAACTTCCTGTGCCACCTTCCCATTCTGGACTAGTGACCGGATCTACCTATGCTGCTGCTGCTGCTCCTTCTCCTCCTCCTCCTTCTGGGCTTGTTGTTACAGCTTCCCCTCCCCCCGGCCCACCTCCTCCCCCACCAGGTCCTCCTGCTGCAGTTTCATCTCTTACGTCCTCCCCGATGCATGCTTTTACAGTTCCTGAAGGAAAACGACATGAATCCACACAGCCGCCAATCAGTGATGCTCGAAGTGATCTTCTTGCTGCTATTCGAATGGGTAAGTGAACACAGAGTTTAAGAGCTATTCCTTTTCCACAGTGAGACTACAGTGTCTCCTATGATTTGTGTAGATAGCTGCTGTTAGCCTCAAGCCACAATTTCATCTTTATAATTTGCTGAGAGAAATACTTCACTACAAATGGCCCAGCCTAGGTATCTTGACAGTCCCTGCTCTTTGGACATGCGTTTTTGGTATGCCTTGACAGAGGGCTGGTCTCCACTACGGGGAGGTCAACGCTGCCGCAATCGATGCGGCAGGAATCGATTTAGTGGGTCAAGTGAAGACCCGCTATATCGATGGCAGAGTGCCCTCCAGTCGACCCCGGTACTCCAGCTCTCCGAGAAGAGTAAGGGAAGTCAACCGGAGAGCATCTCCCGTCAACTCAGCGCAGTGAAAACACCGGCGTAAGTTGACCTAAGCTATGTCGACTCCAGTTACGTTATTCATGTAGCTGGAGTAGCGTAACTTAGATCAACTTACCCCGGTAGTGAAGACAAGCCCTCAGGGTGTTAACCTCCTTGCAATGCTTGGGGTGAGGGCTGTACAGCAAGTCACATGTTCCAAGGCTTACAGCTGATTTAAGATGAATTCAGGTGCTTGTTTGAGTGAAGTTAAATGAAAACTTTTACTCATCTTCGGTATATGAAGTATCCTTTTAAAAAGTGTGCAGGTTCCATGGGGTCCCTTGCAACAGCTGTGAAATCCAAACATTGACTCCAGTGCATTTGATTTGACTTTTTTTAACAGCTGAAAAATATTTTGTAATCAGGTGCTGCAGTCTTCATTCAGTTGTGCTTGCTTTAAAAAGCATAACCCTTTAAAATCCTTCAAGACACAATTTTGGCATCACTCCTACTGAAAGTGTCCTATAGTCTTTTAGAACTTTAATTTAAATCATAGCAGGCTATTTTGAGAAAGTTATGGGCACATGCTCTTGGAAAGACTGATGTCAGTCCACTTTGTGTGTGTCTCTCTTTCTTTCTTGATCAGGAAAGTTTTTATGACTTCCAGTCTGTCTTTTTTCCTTCACCTGTTGGAAATGCCTCTTAACTTTATTTAAAATATAAAACGCAGCAACAACCTTAAATTATATTTTAGGTGCAAAGAACTGTTTGTAAATAGAATTGTCTACCTGTCTATAGGAATTCAGCTGAAAAAGGTACAAGAGCAACGTGAACAAGAAGCAAAGCGAGAACCCGTTGGAAATGATGTGGCAACTATTCTTTCAAGGCGCATTGCTGTGGAGTACAGTGATTCTGATGATGATTCAGAATTTGATGAAAATGATTGGTCAGACTGAGACCTGGTCCAAGTACAGGAACAGAATTCATGAAATGCTTTGCTCTAATAATGACACCATTAGCAGGACAGAAGGCAGGGTGTTGAAATGTATTAAAACTAGCGATCTAAGTACTAAAAATGAATTGGTGGTATTCAGAATGCGGTAGCTTAGCAACTCTTGTAATAATAATGTGGTTATGCTGATGCAGATCCAAAAATTCAGTCTTATTTTCAATATTTACTGCATAATACATAAGTGCCACTAAATGTAGCAAATCGTGTGCTGCACGCAAAGTGTGCTGCAGTTGTTGCACTGTTACAAAACCAGCATTTTGTTTTACTTTCTTGATCATGAAGGTATAACTATATTTTTACTTTACATCTTATCTTTATGATGTTGCAATCTAGATACTTGTGAAACTGTCTGGCTGTTAGTCATGTAGGTCTTTGAGGAGAGTCAATGATACATGACTGGGCAATGTCTTCAGGTCCTTAAATGTCATCTTTTTTAGCATTTTTCAGAAATTAATCATGTAATCTTAAAATCTAACAGACAGCAACTAATGTCTTCTTACACACTATTTTTAAGGAATTTTTTGATTTAGTTGCTTATATTATTTTAATCTCCTATACACATTCTCGCCATTGAAAAATCACAAATGAAATGTAAGTTTGAAGAGTCAATTCACAGGATTTACTAGTTATTTTTGAGAGAGGACTGGATGACTTAGTCAGTAACCGGAGGTTGCTGGCTGGTGGTTTGACAGTAAAATAACAGGATGGTCTCAGTTCAGTATGTAGTAGACACATGTTCACATTACAGAAACCACAATTGGAATTGACACTTTTTTTGGCACTCTCTGGCCATGGATTGACTATACTTGAAGTTTGAAATGCCCTGTTACACTCAGGAGTGGTTTTTAGATACCTGAGTGGAGCCACTTTGTCAGTACAGAGCGGGAAGCTTACTCTACTACTGGTAAGACTATGTCTGTTACATGGATGAATGGAATGACTTCAGTTCAGTGCTAGCAATTGGATACATTTCACAAGTACTAAACTTAGTTTTTTATTCCTGTAGATATAAATATATGTAGATAGACTTTTGCTTATATGGAATGTGTGTAGTCATGTAATGTCATTTCAGTTTCTTATAACTCACTCATTAAAGGCCCTTGATTTTTGAATGTATTTCTATCCCAGTATGTCCCATTTATATAACACTGACAATTATAATGGCTTAATTGGTGTTTAGTTACAGTGCTGTATATATTTTCAGTTTCTCCTAGAAAAGAAGGCTACCATACAGTTTGCTTTTGCGCTTTCTCTGTCCCTTTAAAAATAATTCATACTTTATTCAATACAATATTGAAATTTGCATATAGTTTTTCTTTTGTACACTGCGACTCAGACTGCTTCCTTGCCTAATAAGGCTTTTTTATGGTGTGTGTGTGTGAGAGAGAGAGAGAGAGAGAGGGATTGGTCTTTTTTTTTTTTCCTTACCAGATTACAAGTGTAATCTTTGTAACAGAAGAGATCTCTATAACTTCAGGTCAAATATTTGGTAAAGCTCTTTTGTTCTGCAAGGCCCTTCTGTTCTTAAGAAGGAAGGGAAGGAGATGCATCTAACCTTTATCCGCGTTCACTCTGAACTTCCCTTCCTCTTGAGCCATGCTCACTCACAGCAGGTTTTACTTTTGTCCAAAGAAAATAATATTCAGCCTGTCACAATATTCACATATTACATTATTGGCTACTTTATTACTGTGTAATCTGCATGCGAGTTTCTGATTTGACTTCAATTTATAGTAGTGTGGCAAAAATGCCTTTGCCTCCCTGTTTGTGTTTTACTGCCCATTAAGGGCCTTCTCCTGGAAGGTGCTGAACGATGGTTAGCCAATGGGAAAGGAGGGCACTCAGCACCTTCTAGGATTGTTTTTGCTTTAAAATACAGGGCTAAATTCTACTTCTGGTCTGGTGGTTCCTCATTAACATGTGAGAGACATTGTTTGTGTTGGTCATAAGGATATAATTGTTATACTGTACTTTGCAAAATGCACCAAAATGATTCTGTGGGTGAGCAAATAAAATGGATAAAAGTGCAGCTAATACTGCAGTATTATCCAGTGTCATGATATGGGTGAGAGAGGTACTTTCAATAGTCTTTTGATATGTGTTGAGGTGAAATATTCTGACATCACAAATAATTCTTTCCATTGTAATGAAATTTGATATGACAAAAATATATTTTATGAGCACAGAGACTGAGTGTACCATGGAAATTTTGTAATATGCATCAATTAGTTTTAAATGATAAATATAAAACAAATGATAATTTGTGATCAGTTAAAGATAAGTGGAATTTTTCAGCCATAGTAGCCAGTCTGTTTTTCTGAACTTGGAGTATTTTGTCATCTCCGTTCAGTATTTTATCAATACAAATTTAAATCGAATTTAGTGATGTAAACTAACTAACTCTTAGGTCATTTTTATCTGTTTGTATATCTTACTCTGGGTTATGTAAAAGTAACAAATATGAATAAAGTATCACTTTTGCGCCTTTGTGTTTCTTTCCTTGGACTACATGGCATGAGTTTTGCTGCTAAATTATTTTTAGCTTGATTAGTTTTTTGGTTTGCTAAATAATAGCATCAGTGATAACCTGATACTTTTGAACTACTATGTAATAAGAAAAGGAGTACTTGTGGCACCTTAGAGACTAACCAATTTATTTGAGCATAAGCTTTCGTAAGCTACAGCTCACTTCATCGGATGCATACTGTGGAAAATACAGAAGATGTTTGTTTTTATACACACAAATCATAAAAAAATGGGTGTTTATCACTACAAAAGGTTTTCTCTCCCCCCACCCCACTCTCCTGCTGGTAATAGCTTATGTAAAGTGATCACTCTCCTTACAATGTGTATGATAATTAAGGTGGGCCATTTCCAGCACAAATCCAGGTTTTCTCCCCTACACCCCCCGCAAACAAACCCACCCTCCTGTTGGTAATAGCTTATCTAAAGTAATCACTCTGCTTACAATGTGAATGATAATCCTGGGCGCCCCATCATCTCAGGCATTGGCACCCTGACAGCAGGATTGCCTGGCTATGTAGACTCCCTCCTCAGGCCCTATACTACCATCACTCCCAGCTACCTTCGAGACACCACTGACTTCCTGAGGAAACTATAATCCATCGGTGATCTTCCTGATAACACCATCCTGGCCACTATGGATGTAGAAGCCCTCTACACCAACATTCCACACAAAGATGGACTACAAGCCGTCAAGAACACTATCCCCGATAATGTCACGGCTAACCTGGTGGCTGAACTTTGTGACTTTGTCCTTACCCATAACTATTTTACATTTGGGGACAATGTATACCTTCAAATCAGCGGCACTGCTATGGGTACCCGCATGGCCCCACAGTATGCCAACATTTTTATCGCTGACTAAGAGCAACACTTCCTCAGCTCTCGTCCCCTAATGCCCCTACTCTACTTCCGCTATATTGATGACATCTTCATCATCTGGACCCATGGAAAAGAAGCTCTTGAGGAATTCCACCATGATTTCAACAATTTCCATCCCACCATCAACCTCAGCCTGGTCCAGTCCACACAAGAGATCCACTTCCTGGACACTACAGTGCTAATAAACGATGGTCACATAAACACCACCCTATACCGGAAACCTACTGACCGCTATTCCTACCTACATGCCTCCAGCTTTCACCCTGACCACACCACACGATCCATCGTCTACAGCCAAGCTCTGTGATACAACCGCATTTGCTCCAACCCCTCAGACAGAGACAAACACCTACAAGATCTCTATCAAGCATTCTTACGACTACAATACCCACCTGCGGAAGTGAAGAAACAGATTGATAGAGCCAGAAGAGTTCCCAGAAGTCACCTACTACAGGACAGGCCTAACAAAGAAAATAACAGAACTCCACTAGCCGTCACCTTCAGCCCCCAACTAAAACCCCTCCAATGCATTATCAAGGATCTACAACCTATCCTGAAGGATGACCCAACACTCTCTCAAATCTTGGGAGACAGGCCAGTCCTTGCCTACAGACAGCCCCCCCAACCTGAAGCGAATACTCACCAGCAACCACATACCACACAACAGAACCACTAACCCAGGAACCTATCCTTGTAACAAAGCCTGTTGCCAACTGTGCCCATATATATCTATTCAGGGGACACCATCACAGGGCCTAATAACATCAGCCACACTATCAGAGGCTCGTTCACCTGCACATCTACCAATGTGATATATGCCATCATGTGCCAGCAATGCCCCTCTGCCATGTACATTGGTCATACTGGACAGTCTCTACGTAAAAGAATAAATGGACACAAATCAGATGTCAAGAATTATAACATTCATAAACCAGTCGGAGAACACTTCAATCTCTCTGGTCACGCGATTACAGACATGAAAGCTGCGATATTACAACAGAAAAATTTCAAATCCAGACTCCAGCGAAAGACTGCTGAATTGGAATTAATTTGCAAATTGGATACAATTAACTTAGGCTTGAATAGAGACTGGGAGTGGCTAAGTCATTATGCAAGGTAACCTATTTCCCCTTGTTTTCCTAACCCCCCCCCTTCCTCAGACATTCTTGTTAAACCCTAGATTTGTGCTGGAAATGGCCCACCTTGATTATCATACACATTGTAAGGAGAGGTTTCAGAATAACAGCTGTGTTAGTCTGTATTCGCAAAAAGAAAAGGAGTACTTGTGGCACCTTAGAGACTAACCAATTTATTTGAGCATAAGCTTTTGTGAGCTACAGCTCACTTCATCGGATGCATCTGATGAAGTGAGCTGTAGCTCATGAAAGCTTATGCTCAAATAAATTGGTTAGTCTCTAAGGTGCCACAAGTACTCCTTTTCTTATTGTAAGGAGAGTGATCACTTTAGATAAGCTATTACCAATAGGAGAGTGGGGGGTGGGGAGAAAACCTGGATTTGTGCTGGAAATGGCCCACTTTGATTATCATTCACATTGTAAGGAGAGTGATCACTTTAGATAAGCTATTACCAGGAGAGTGGGTTTGTTTGGGGCGGGGGGGACCTGGATTTGTGCTGGAAATGGCCCACCTTGATTATCATACACATTGTAAGGGGAGTGATCACTTTACATAAGCTATTACCAGCAGGAGAGTGGGGTGGGGGGAGAGAAAACCTTTTGTAGTGATAAACACCCATTTTTTCATGATTTGTGTGTATAAAAACAAACATCTTCTGTATTTTCCACAGTATGCATCTGATGAAGTGAGCTGTAGCTCACGAAAGCTTATGCTCAAATAAATTAGTTAGTCTCTAAGGTGCCACAAGTACTCCTTTTCTTTTTGCGAATACAGACTAACACGGCTGTTATTCTGAAACCTGTTACTATGTAATAGTTATGCTCATATAATATCTCTTTAATTTTTCCTCAAAGATGGACTAGTCGGGATACTTCATCAGTTTTATAGTGTTTTTGTTTCCAACAACTTGTCCTATACAAATAGCTACTCAGTTGTGTTTTCCAATTGCCAAAAAAGTATAATTTAATAGCAAATACTAAAGAATGCAACTGGCTTGGGGTATCTTTATTGCAGAGGAAAATTGCTTTCTAGTTGAATTAGTAATTAGCATAGTAAGAAGGATGCCCTTTAACATTAGTTTCAAAGAAGACATTTTTGTGCATGCACACAATGAGGATAGTCTGCTAAATCATTTTGACTTGTAATTTTAATCAGTGGTCATATTAGGCGAGGGAAGCATTGGTTACAAGCTCCTTCCACAGCCCAGAAGACACCACTGTCAGGAGTTGAGTGTGCTGGTTGTGGGAGGGGTCTCTCTGTAATGGGCTGCCATTTCTCTTGTGAAACCAGACTCTTGTTGGGACAGCTGCTTCTCCTAGCCTGCTGGGGGCATTCCTGGGCTGTTGTTTCTCCAGCCACCGTGATTCAAGCAGCAGCAGGAACGAGTTGTCTGTTTACACACCAGCCAATGTCATCTTCCTTGGTGGTACTTCTGCCTCACTTCCCAGCTTGTCGGTGAAGGTTTGGGCTGCCTTCAGAGCAGAAGAAGCTTCCATGTGGCCCATCGCTCCAAGGAGTGATTGTGGTTTGACCTGCCTCTCTGTTGGAGTGGCGCAGTTCAGCACCTGCCCTACCCCATGTGCAGCAGAAGTGGGTGGTAGCTTGGTTGTTCCCTCAGCTGTGGCTCCAGGAACTTCTGATGCTGCAGCTTGACTTTGGTGATGCTGACACAGTGAGGGACTCCTAGATGGGGCAGTATCCGTGTTTTTAAAAAAGGCAGGTTTGCAGCCATATGCTGCACTATTAATTCAAACTTTCATTTCAGATCATGGGAACTTGATTTGCAGAATACCCCTTCTTTACAGAGCTTTCCTTGAGCCACCTGCTGCCAGGCTATAATATGTATCTGGACTTCAGGCTGCCCACATGAGAAAATACCTTCCTTACTCTACTGCCTTTCATAATGACTTGTGGATGCTAGAATATTTAGAGACAAACATGCGGAGCTCTTGAATACATATCTTGTAAAGATTTGCAGTTTATCCAATAATGCATGCATAGAAACACCCCATGCTTCGGGAAATTTCAAAACATTTTAGATGGCACATAAGTAATTTATAAAAGGGTAAGATGATGTACCAAAACTTTCTGTTCTGGGACAGGTCAGCCAAACTCTCACTGGATGGGAAATTAATACTTGTCATCTAAGGGTATGCCCACACTGGGAAGCTTCTGGGCAACAAGTTATACTGTTTTCATTAAAGCGCTGGAATTAAACCGTGGTTGCGTGTCCACACTGTACTCCTCGTGACGGTGGAGCACATCCACATTAGCATGTCTTGCAATGGCAAGGAGAGCATTGGATTGTGGTAGCTATCCCACTGTGCAACTGGCCACAGGGTGCTTTGGGAAGAGCTTTGCAATGCCTCATGGGGCAGGCACAGCGTCACATGATGCAGGTTTCCCAATCCCATTGTTCAATGGGCATCCTACTACATTGCCAGCTGCTTTTCAACTGAAAGAGGGGGGCAGTGTGTGTGACAGGGACTGTGTGTGTGTGTGTGTGTATGGAGCGAGTGGGGGAGAGAGATGTGTTTTTGGGGGACAGAGTGTGTCAGCATGCTGTCTTGTAAGTTCAGACGGGCAGGAAGCAAGCAGTCCTGAAGTGGGGGGGACCCTGATATCAGCCCCCACCTCCCTCCCCAGCTCTCTGCACAGCAATCTGTCTGTCTCTCTCTCTCTTTCTCTCACACACACACACACACACGCCTCTGTGTTCAACACCACAAGCATTCCACATTAATAGTTTGCTTTGTGTCGTGGAGCAGATCAGCACAGCACACAAAGGCTGTCAGAAATGGAGCTTTGAAAGGGGAGGGGCGCATGTCTCCAGGGCGGTTGAGTTCAAAACAATGAGCAGAGCGGCCACTTGAGGGATTATGGTACACTTACGGAGGCCAGTTGTTGCTTTGTGCTCTGTAATATGTTTACACTGCCAATACAGCGCTGGGGCCTCTGCGCTTTCAGGGTTACGACTCTCATCAAAGTGGGGTTTTTTGCAACGCTGCAACTGCGGCGTTTCTGCGCCCTAAGTGGCTTGGCAGTGTGTGCACCTCGGGAGTTACACTGCAGAAAGTTGCTTTACTGCGCAGTAACTTGGCAGTGTAGATAAGGCCTACGTGTTCAATTGTCCAAAGTTCCTGGGTTTTCCAGAACGTGGTTAAACCTAACAAACTTCCAATAGTTCAGGTTTTAAACGTAAATTTAGAGCTTAGAACATAGATTCATCGGTTTTTAAGACCATTATGATCGTCTAGTTTGGCTTCCTCCATAACCACAGGCCCTAGAACCTCATCCAGTAACTTGTACATCAAGCCCATAATGTCTAAGATATAGTGTCTTTTTAGAAAGAGACCCAATCTCGTTTTGAAGACTTCAAGTGATGGAGAATCCACCACATCCCAAGGTAACTTGTTCCAGTGATCTCACCACACGTTGAGCCGTGGGGGCCACCTGGCTTATAGGAAAAGGTGTGTGGTCCCTTTAAGGGCTAGAGAGCCAGAGTGACTCAGTGTGGCAACTTTAGAACGGTCAGCAGGAACACTGACCTATCCCCCCGCACGTGACCAGAAGAGAAGGGGGCCATGCTAGTGCAGGAAAAGCCCACTTCTACCTGCGCCTGGCAGAGCAATAGGAATAGCAGCACAGGAAGCTTTACTCTCCCATGGCATCAGTTGGTAGCACACCAGTGAGGAAGATCTGCCGCATTTAGTAGCAGAAGGGGAGAAAGTTTCATACTCATCGGGGTGGGGCTGTAGCAGGCTGGTGAAAACATGAGGGGGGAGGTGTTCCCCCCACCCCCCGCCAGCCGGCCATAGCAGTTGTGGGAGAGCAGACCTGGGTGGGAATTCCAAACCCAGCTCAGGGTGGAGGGAGTAGGGCTTGAAGGGCCATGGGAGATAAAGGGGTGGGATCCTGGCCACATAGGCAAGGGGTTGGACCCAGGACTAGGATGGGCAGGTCCCAGGTCTGCAATAGCAGAACTAGCATATAGGCTATGGAGGGATCCTAGGGGCTGCATCAGGGATGTCTGGGTTACCCATGCCTAGAGATGCTAATGGCATTACGCAGCTGTTGCAAGCTAACCTTTAGTTGTTGCAGCAGCTTGGATCTTCCAGGAGTGTGGGGATCAGGAAGTGGAAATAATGGAGACCCAGCATGGGCTCAAGTTTGGGAGACAGGTGTTAAGCAGGGCAGACCCCTTGTCTGGGGTCAGGAGCCCCTCATGGGGGTGCGGGTGATTTATGAGCATGCTGCAACTCACCAACTGATTGGTAATGTGTGTGAATTCATGAGAGAGAATTTCTGCCCTGGGAGCAGCTGGGGGGCAACAGCGGTCAGCCACTCTGGGATGGCTGACCTGATGGGAGTTCACCTGTTTAGAACTACTAAAGCTATAATGTTGAGAGGTGAATATATAGATGTTCTCATTGCTGCACAGGGGAGGTGCTGACAGAGAGTAAGCTGGAGCAGAGCCAGCTGGACAATGAAATGCCCAAGTGGCTACAGGTGGCTGGAACATGGGAAAATTGGGAAGCCATTTGTGACGTTGCACTCCATATGTTTTATGAAAATATGTTTATAAGTGTGTGTGATGTTGCACCCCATAATCCTTTATAGAAATATGCTTATGGGTATAAATATGACATAACTGGAATATGTTTTATGCTAGATATGCCATGTAACATGTCTTTGCAAAGGTTATGTTCTACTGAATGTATTCATCCTATTGGTATGCATGAATCATTTTTATATCTGAAATTATGCATGTTGGCTCTATGCTTGTATTTAAAGTGTTTGCTGTAGGAAGTACATAAGGCAGATTTGGTCAACATAGCGTGAAGGGGTTATTCAAGTAATTGGGAGTACATAGCTGACAATAGACCTTGAGAGACGACAGTCCACATCTGAGCTTTCCTGGGAATGTTCAAACTAACATGTAAACAGTGGTGTCGGCCTGTAAAGAACTGAGTCATGCATGGACATGTGACTTGCCCATGTGACTCCAAAACTCCATCTTGTAGCTGTGATTCTGCACAGGAGAACACAAGGCGTTTCTACCCACAAGAGAGAGACTATATAAGCCTCTGGAAACCCCTCCATTTTGTCTTCAGCTGGCTCAAGAGATAGCCTCTCCACCCCAAAGGATGCCTCAAACAAACTGGAACAAAGGACAGTGAATACAGGGGTGTGAGAGATTGCTGGACTCATGCTAGGAGGAAGTTTCATCTGTAAAAGAAGCTTATTGGAACATCACTGAGGGTGAGATTTACCTGCATTTAGTGTCTTACTGTATTAGGCTTAGACTTGGGTGTTTTATTTTATTTTGCTTGGTAACTTAACTTTGTTCTGTCTGTTACTACTTGGAACCACTTAACTCCTACTTTTTATATTTAATAAAATCACTTTTTACCCATTAAATAACCCAGAGCAAGAAATTAATTCCTGGGGGAGCAAACAGCTGTGCATATCTCTCTATCAGTGTTAGAGAGGGTGAACAATTTATGAGTGTACCCTGTATACGCTTTATACAGAGTAAAAATGGATTTATTTTGGGTTTGGATCCCATTGGGAACTAGATATCTGGGTGTTGGCAACAGGAGCACTTCTTAAGCTGTTTTCAGTTAAGTCTACAGCTTCTGGGGGACGTGGTTCAGACCTGGGTCTGTGTTTGTAGCAGGCTAGTGTGTCTGGCACAACCAGGCAAGGTACTGAAGTCCCAAGCTGCCAGGGAAAGCAGGCTTAGAGGTAGTCTCAGCACATCAGGTGGCAGTCCCAAGGGGGTTTCTGTGACCTAACCCTCATAGTGTGAATATGATGTAACTGGAATATGCCTTATGCAAAAGGTCTCTTGTAAGGTATCATTACAAAGCTTATAATCTACTGAGTGTGTTCATCCTATTTGTATGAATGTATCATTCTTGTATCTGAAACTAGAAATATGAAGTATTACTTTGAAGTCCTATTGTAATTATGCAAAGTGTGGGCCATTAATGGTGGCTTAGGATCTTGATGGCTCCCATTAACTAGAACAATTGGTTGTAAATGGCACTGTTTACGTGTAAGCCTTCCTGTGTTTGTGTGAGGAGGCTTTGGGTCTCACAGGCCATGTGACCATATCACCTGGTACTAGAATACATCTTAAATCTGGTGCTTTTCCATTTAGAAGGAGGGGTGGGGACCCAGAGAGACAAAAGATTCCTGCCTTGTGCCAAAGCTATAAAGGGCGTGGAACAGAACAAAGGGGGCTGCGGTCATGAGAAAACCCCTAGTTACCACCTGAGCTGGAACTAACAAGAACTGTACCCAGGGGAAAGGACTGGGCCCAGACTAGGAAGGAGTCTAGTCTGTGAAAGAAGCTTATTGAAACATTTCTGAAGGTGAGATTTACCTGTATTCAGTTTCTTAATGTATTAGGCTTAGACTTGCTTGTTTTGTTTTATTTTGCTTGGTAACTTACTTTGTTCTGTCTGCTATTACTTGAAACCACTTAAATCCTACTTTTATACTTAATAAAATCACTTTTGTTTATTAACAAACCCAGAGTAAGTGATTAGTACCTGGGGGAGCAAACAGCTGTGCATATCTCTCTATCAGTGTTATAGAGGGCAGACAATTTATGAGCTTACCCTGTATAAGCTTTATACAGAGTAAAACGGATTTATTTGGGGTTTGGATCCTATTGGGAACTGGGTGTCTGGGTGCTGGAGATAAGTGACTTGCTGAGCAGTTTTTGGTTAAAGTCTGCAGCTTTGGGGGCGTGGACCAGACCTGGGTCTGTGTTGCAGCAGACTAGCGTGTCTGGCTCAACAAGGCAGGGTTCTGGAGTCCCAAGCTGGCAGTGGAAAATAGGCTCAAAGATAGTTTCAGCACATCAGGTGACAGTTCCGAGGAGGTCTCTGTGACCGAACCTGTCACACCGCTTTCCTGGAGATCCCAGGACAATCCTGAAGGGTTGGCAACCCCACCCAGGCTACTTGAATCAATTCTCTGTTGGCTCCCTCCCCGCACTTCCTGCTCTATGCAGGTGTTATTTCAGAGCCTTACCCAGAGAGAAACCCGGCATGGTTCAGATGTATGGCTATAATCAGGCAGGCATGTAATGCTGCATTTAGGAGGGGAATGTTGCAAGGTTTTAGTTTGAGTTTTCTAACTGGGTAATCTCGAAGCACCAGCCCTATGGAGGATGCATGTCATCCCACTGATGTTAATATGCTTATGGATCTGGTGTGGATCCTAGAGATGGGTCATTGTGACAAGGATGGCCTTGTTCAGAGCAGCATTTCTGGAACTGTGTTTTGGAGCTTTTAGGATAAGCGGACTAATACCTGGGTCCTGTAGGGGCTCTTCTGGATGGGCTTTGGAATGAAGGGATATACATTGGGAGGGGCGATTGGTGACATCAACCTTGAAGAGGTCAAAACGGACCAGATGCCAGAGTGAATCCATTATTCTAATGGTGGGTGGCGAGCCCAGGAGCTGCCCTGTGGAGGCTGTGAGGCCATACATGGCAATAAGGCCAAGGAGGGATGGGTCCCTCTGGATTCATGGTGACGGGAATCCCCTGAGAACATACCAGTTTGTTACCATTTTAAGACTGGGACTAATGAGATTGGGGCTTTCAGCATGTGAATTTGGTTCCCACTCATTCAGGATCAGGGGGGCAAAAGGTGAGGCCCAGCTGGGTGTGGGGCCTAGCACAATTCAGGCAGTTGGATGTTGGCATTCTGGAGCACACACAAACCACGGGAGAACCCTGCTGGGGAATCAGTGTTTGTGTTTGCATTCCAGATGCTGGCAGACAGGCCAGGCAGAAGGTGGTGTGTGGATCTACAGGTGCAGTATTGTTTACTGGGCACACAGGCAGGCTTCCAGTTTGTCTGGAGTTTCGCAGCTGGGTCTTAGTCATGAAGCAGTCCTGAGCTGGCATGAGAGGAGGGACATGTTATAGGACTAGCAGATGGTCCTTCTGTACATCATGGTGGCCTGTGAGAAGGCACAAGATATGATTATGGTTCACCTTGGGGGAAATGATTTGGGAATGTGTAAAGGAGTGGAATTAATGATCGGAGCTAAGAGGGACTTGGGTAGGGTGTGGCAGGGAGCTGTGAAGCTCCCTTGGGTTGACAATGGTAGGAGACGTGAATAGGGAGGTGGCCAAATTCATAGGTGGCATAGCGGGGTTGGTAATTTCTCCTCGGGACATAGTATATGGGGCACCAGAATTATTCAGAGAGGATGGGGTTCACCTGTCAGACACAGGAATTGACACTTTTTTGGCCAATATTAAAGAGGGCATTAGTCGATGTCTGGGAATCTGGGTAGGTGTGGTGGGGAGGCAGCCAAGCTATTTGCTGGTGTCTTGTTGTCCAGTGCAGGTACTACCTAGGGCAGGAATACAGTGATCAGGTAAAATGGATTGGTAAAGAATTTAAAGGAGGTATTCTTTAAAGGCATGGAAACAGTGTCAAGGGCTTCTATGACTGGTACAGCAGGAAGCCAATCCCCACCCCCCTCCACCCCAGCCTCATTCAAGGTGGGGTCTCCCAGCAGTGGGTTGGCTGGGGACCAGGATGGGTAAAGGGGGAGGACTGACAATACCCTCTCCCCCTGGATATATGTAAATAATTATGGAATTACCTGCAATGTCCACTTTTATCTGCCGGGTTCCCCCCCGCCGCCACCAACGGACATTTAGGAATAAAATTGTGGCCTAATTACATCACATCCAGTGTCTCCTGTCCTTATTCTGGCATAGCCAGCCAATGCTTTAATTACCCTCGCTGTTAAAACTTTGTGTCTTATTTATAATCTGACTTTTTTCTAGCTGCAGCTTCCAACCATTGCATCTTGTTATGCCTTTTTCTGATAGATTAAAGATGAGTCTCTACTATCCGAAATCTTCCCCAGGTAGGTACTTGCAGACTGTGATTAAGTCAGCTCTTATCCTTCTGTGGGACAACCTAAATCAATGAGATACTTAAGTCTCCCACTACAAGGCGTTTTACAGACCTTGAATCATTCTGGTAGCTCTTTGCAGGGACCTTTCTAATCTTTCAGCCAAAGATTCCTTAATACTCAAATGAATTAAACAAAAAAAGTGGCTTTCTGCAGCCAACATTTGTCTAAAGGGGATGAAATTACTAGCTGCAAAAGCCTTTTCTCTAGGGAAGGGTGTGGTTATTAATGGCAGCCAGAAACAGCTTCCCAGAGCATGAACCCTGCATGCCTAGCCGCATTAGCAAAACTCATGTTTAAATAAACATGGGTGTAAAGTATTGTGGAGCTCCAAGCCCCAGGCTAAAACCTTATTCCCGGATATGGTAATAGGACTTTTGTTTTTTTCTGGAAAGAAGAATGCATCTCATAAAGCAGTTTGTGAAAAGTGACTGTGGCCCAACTGTGATTAAGTGGGATTATTTATGTAGTGTAGACAAGGCCTTATAATGTACTGGGAAAATTAATTCATCTCAGGTCTGTTCCCCTGACAATTCCTGCCCTTCTGGCATGCAGCTCTGGTTTTACATTTATTCTGTTAACCCTCTCCATGCCTGATTTAAACTGAATTCAAGTAATTTAGGACAAGACTCCTATTCTAAAGGCAAATTTATGTAATAAACTAGGCTTTTCTGGGCACTTAAAGACTGTTTTAATACAATCAGGCTGGTGTCCTCTCAGCAACAACATAAGCATGTATTGTAAACCAGCTGTGGTTTGGCATTAGGGTGGCTGATTAGTACGGATGCCCACGTCCACATGCCATGTTGTTTCCTCCACTTTCAGTGTTAGCCTCTAGGTTTTTGAATATTTGGGGCTCCAACCCAACGTGATTATGTTGATATGTCTGTCTGTTTTAACGGGCATCAAAGGACTCCAGCGGTTCTCATCTGAATTGGAGGAACGGAGGGATCGAATCTGACTTTCTGAGGAGGCGATGTGTATTCTGTTTAAAAAAAATAACAAGCCCTCAAAGGGAAACACATTTGCAATGTGCAAATGAATTCAGGAAGATGGGAACTCTGCCTTAGCTATGGGCTCTGGTGCTGGTGGAGTCACGCTGGAGAGAGAAGCAGCAGAGTGTCAGAAATCCCTCTGCCCCAAGCCACCCTTTTAGAGGAGGGAGCGTTCCACACCGCAGAGGGGCTCCAGAGGCAACTCAGTGCCGCCTCAGACAGATGTGTGCGGCTTGTCGAGATCTCTCCTGTCGCTAGCACTGTAAAGATGCTTGATTTTGTGTTTTCTCTGTTGTCAAGACTAGATCTGAGCTTGAAGGGTCCCTTATGTTGGTCTCTGGAAAAACAAAGAACGGATACCCCAAAGGGAAGCTATGTCAGGGAACCAATTTTGTGCCCTATGGGGGAAAATGAGGCCTTATCTAGCCATGAAAGCAGTAACAGCCTGTACAATGAACCATGAGAGAATTTGCCAGGCACCTGAGAAAATACCAGGAGAAAAGAAAAGTCAGAGCCAGGCAGGTTTACTGGATGGTTCTTGTTTATCTAATCCAGATGTATGCGTTCTGAATCCTTTAGAAGTCCTGCTAAACAGGCATCAAAGAGATGTATGGGACAGGTATTGGCACTAGCAAGAACGTGCATAATGAGTCAGGGGACAAAGGAAATTTCCCTCAGTGTCAGAATGGATTAAGGGTATGAATGCTCGCATAACGTTAGAACAAATTACTAATCGATGCCTGGGTCATCCACCTGAGGAAGAGCTCTGTGTAAGTGCAAAAGCTTGTCTCTGTCACCAGCAGAAGCTACTACCTCACCCACTTTCTCTCTCTAGGGTCATCCAGAGACATTTAAGATTATGTGGGAAGTTTATTTGAGCTTAGTTGTTCTTTCTTTTGGTCCTAGTAATAAGGGGTGAAAGTAAGTTAGAGGACTTACCTGTACGCCGGAGTCCTGAGCAGGGGGCATGGCCTCAACCGGAAGAGGCAGGGCCTTAAATCCCCGGGCCCTTTAAATCTTGATTTAAAGGGCCCGGGGCTCCAGCTGTGGTAGTGGCGGCTGGGAGCCCTGGGCCCTTTAAATCACCCCCGAGCTACCAGCTGCAGAGGTGGTTGGGAACCCCGGGGCTCGTGGGCTATTTAAAGGGCCCAGGGCTCCAGCTGCCGCTACCTCAGCGGAGCCCTGGGCCCTTTAAATCACTGAGGAGCCCTGGGGGCTCCCAGCTGCCACCGCTACCCTGGGGCTCTGGGCTCTGGCAGACCTTTAAAGGGCCTGGGGCTCCACTGTGGTAGCGGCTGCCGGAGCCCCGAGCCCTTTAAATCCCTGCCTGAGCCCTGGGGTAGCGGCAGCCGGGCTCCGTCGGGGATATAAAGGGCCTCGGGGATCCAGCTGCCACTACCGCCCCTGCCCTTTAAATCCACTCCGGAGCCCTGCCGCCGCCACCCCAGGGCTTTGGCAGCAGGGCTCAGGCAGGGATTTAAAGGGCCCCACGGGAGGGGGGAGGGGGGATGGTGGTGGGGGCTGGAGCTCCGGGGCCCTTTAAATCTGCGCCGCAGCCCCGCCGCCGCCACTGCTACCCCAGGGCTTTAAATTGCCCTCTGGGAAAGCCGGTCCCGGTACGGCGCACCGGCTGTACGCCGTACCGGGACGTACCGGCTTACTTTCACCTCTGCTAATAATGTTCGTAGTGTAGCTCTTGATAGTTTTACTTGATTCACCTAATGTATGGCTCTTGGGTTATTGGTAGGTGCATTCTTACGTTGTTTTCTGTTTTTTAAGAAAATAAAATATATATTTGTCAGGAAAGCTGATGAGCATAAGGAAGGAGCTGCACTGGGACACGTCCTGGGGATCCATTGTGATGGTCTGCACAACCCAGATCATTCTATTGTAGGGCAAAAGCCGCTTCCGCCACAAGGTATGTAAAGATTCCAAATAGCGTTGGCAGTCCCCAGCCAAACTGCAGCGAGTAACAGAAAAGCCTGCAAAGGACACACAGTCTTCATTTGTCCCTCAACTAATACGTACTCGAGAATCTGTGACCCTGAACATCATTATTCAGACTAGTGATACTGCAATAGTGCCTGGAGACTCCAGTCAGGGATCAGGGCCCCATACTACTATGCCCTGTACGCAGGTACAACAGAGACAGTCCCCGCACCAGAGAGCTTACACTCCGAGCGCGTGATGAGAGTCTCTAACATCACCTGAGATTCCTCTGACAGAGCAGGAATGGAAACAGCTTTTTCTGGGATATTGGTTACAAACACCAAACTGTTTGAATCCTTGGATTTGTGCAAGACTTGGAATTTGTTTATTATTTGTTTAGCACTGATAATGTGCACAGTGAT
The DNA here is from genome assembly GCF_965152275.1 of Natator depressus. Classification (NCBI taxonomy): domain Eukaryota; kingdom Metazoa; phylum Chordata; order Testudines; family Cheloniidae; genus Natator; species Natator depressus. The sequence continues at coordinate 44,558,987 of NC_134234.1, forward strand.
GTACAGTACACAAAAATAGGGGCAGTTCCTGCCTGAAGGCCTTAGAGAAGCACAGAAGATGGGAGGCACTGGGAAATCAAGGATGGGATGATTTTAGAGGTTTGTTTAAGGATTACTCCGCTCTTGTGGGACTTGTGGAAGATGTGAGGTCTTTTGAAGGATTTGAATGAAGAGATAACAGTGGCTTGGAGAACTGGGATGAATGGAAGGGGTGTTCCGTGCATGGGGAACAGTGTGGGGAAGTGTACTATGGAGAAAGGAATGGGAGACTGGAATCCATGAGTGTCCATGATCTAAAAGGTGTGTTGTTTTAATAACCTTACTTGGGTGGGAGGAGAGGACTGCTGTTGTTTTTACTGAGGAAAACACACATGTTCTGTAACAATGAAGGAGTAGTGGAGAAATGTGTGTGCCTGTCTATGGATAACACTTGTGATTATTGTACATATAAAGGGAATCTCACATATTCACATTGCATTGGATTTTTTGCTCAGTTACCTAAGAAAGCAAGTAGCCTTTACGGGATTCTTAGTTAAATACAGAAAAGTCTCTTAAGACATTAATTTTTTGTTATAGTTAAATACAGAAATACTTACCTGATTAGCTGTGGTCTGGAATACGTTTGTGCTTGGATCTTGAGTCAGAGGCCATAGAAAAAATATGCTGGAGAGTTGAAATTGGAAGCTGAGGATCTGAGATCTTAGGCAGGTTGCTGAGATAAAAATACCTGTGCCAAAGTGCTTGGTAATGATCAAAAACAAGGGACTTGAACTCAGAGGGCAAGCAATTGGCATGTTTTTCTGGGTAACAAATATTAACCAGCCTATGAACCCCAACATTATCCCAGAAGCAGCCGATCTCCTAGGTGATCTTTGGATTTATTTTCCAAGAGAACTGATGGAAGAATCATTGCTACATTTATAGCTACACCTAGGGTAAGCAAAGCATGAAAAAATAGATAGTAAGGAATCAATCCATATTCTTTGCTACGGTTCTGGAATTCGTCTTAATTATTCACACAGTACCAGAGATGTGCTTGCTGCTCTGCAGAAAAATAGGAGAATCCCCCTTGCCCTGGGGAGCTTCAGATACAGGTACAATATTGAGAACTGTCAGGCACTTGTGAGGTATTGGAATGAACAGACACAGGATAGAAGGGGGGTACTTAGAATTTTGCTTCTGACTCACTTGGTGACTTTAGACAAGTCATTTAGCCACCCAGTGCCTCATCCATAAGATTGGTAGAATTATGCTTACCCAGCTTTGCTGAGCAATTTGATGAAAGGAGCTATGTAGGTTTTAGTCAGTTTAATAAATAAGTGTGAGAGAGCAAAATATATTAGGCAGAGATTAAAAGAATGAGGCAGGGAATAAAGGAAAGACCAGGCTTCATGCTATGCTAAGACCGTAAGGACATCAGAGTGAACAATGTATTTATACGTTCTTGTTTTATTTCATGTATATTTTATTACAAGCTGAGAAACTCTGCCCTTTAAGTGATAACCTTAATTTGTTAAACCTTCTTTCTTGAAGATCACCTTCCCCTTTTTATTCTGTCTGCTTGATCTGTTTCAGCACTTAATGATTTTTTCCTCCCTATTCACCCATCTGCCTCTTTCAGCTGTTATTTCCCTCATCAATCAGCTGAGATGTATGAGAGGGCAAATTGCATTGGCAGGAACTGCTGGCCTTGCTACCCCATTGGGACATGCAGTCTTAAAGATGACATTAAAAAGAAATACCTCATTGATTTTTTTTTAAGTCATGAATTTTAAAGAGGAGAGTGTAGTAATCTGGGCAGATTCTCTCATGGAAAAATTGTCAGAATATGGCCGTCCAGGAATGTCTGTCATTTCAGGAACTGAGGGAAAATGCTCTGAATTCATATTAAAGGAAAACTATTTTCAAAGCTTCCAAGGGTGAGTTTTACTGCAGTTGCTCTAGCTCCCAACCTTACATTGACATTCTTCCCCCTCTTATTCTAGGACAACTATTTATCTTCTCCATCTATTATTTATTTGTCAAGTGATGACAAATTCCCCAGTGTACAGGACACACAATGAAGACATTCACTGTCTCAAAGAACTTATCATGTAATAGAGAAGATGGCATGTACTGGGAAGCCGTGAGGCAAGCTAACCCCAGAACCGATCTGTTTGGCAGGACAGCACTAAAGTTACTGCCAACCACATGAATTTGTCAGTGCAGGGGCCAAAGAAAATAGTGCAGATTTAGAAAGTCATCTTGGAATGCTAGATCTCCAGACACCTAGAACTGGAGTCTGGGTCTTCCTCCTAATTGTGGTTGTGCCATGTTGCAGTGCACTAACGCCAAGCTAAATCTCCATAATAACTCAGAATAAAGACTTCTCTTCTTTTGCTTTGGAACTATAGCAATGTTTAAAAAATGGAACTCCTTTGTGTGATGTGATATAGAGAATGTGGCTGCATTAAGAAAAAATCATGTAGATTGGAGAATAAGACAAAAATATTAAGCACGTTCTTTATGGAGAGGGGATTTTATAGACATGAAGTTGACATCAGGCCAGCCACCTCCTATGCGCCCCCTCGTGGCCTAGGGTCACACAACAGGCAGCCTGCCTTGGTTTCCCCTCTTGAGCTCTTCAAATAAAATTTCACCCAAGCTTTTTGTGGTCAAAATACCTTTCCTGGGGGACTGGGATTTTTAATATAAAATAAACTTCAAATAATACTCAAAACCCCAAAACAAAGTCCATGCAAATGTCCGCACAAAATAAAGGTTTTCTCTTCCTTTTCCGAGGCCTTCTTGCCTGGGGCCTTTCCTGCTTTGTCAGGCCCTATGTGGCTGGAGTCTCAGTCCTAACTCTCAGGACTTTCTCCTGGATCCTGCTAACTCCTAGAAGTCTTTGATCTCTTCCCCCTATGCTTCCTGCTGCTCTTTATAGGGAAATCACCTGATTCCTCTCAGGTGTGGCTTCTTCAGTAATCAGGGCTGGCTGGCCCCAGGCCTTCCAACCCTTAGGGACAAGCCACCCTGTTAGAGAAGGCAATGGGCTTGCACTAGTGTAAATGAAAATTCAGCCCTATTTTTTTTTTAATTATACTCTGAAACATAGGCACCGACTTTGTGGGTGCTCCAGCCCTGGAGCACCCACGGAAAAAATTAGCAGGTGCTTAGCTCCCACCAGCAGCCAGCTTCCCCCAGTGCCTCCTGCCTGCCAGCGGCCCTGCTGATCAACTCTTTCCCCTCCCTCCCAGCATCTCCCACCCACTGCAATCAGCTATTCTGTGGTGTGCAGGAGGTGTTGGGGGGGGGAAGGGGGAGGAGCAGGGATGGGGCACACTCGGGGAGGGACAGAACTGGGTGTGAAGAGGCGGGGAGGGGGAGAGTGCTTGGAGGAAGGGGTGGAGTGGGGGCAGGACCTGGGGCTGAGCGGGGATTGAGCACCTGTGGGGCAAGAAGGAAGCTAGCGCCTGTGCTCTGATATGATTCCCCACCCCCACCCCCCACCTTATTTGAAATTCATTTAGCTGAATAGAAAAAGCTCCACAAAATGACTTGGAGAGATTGAGAGATACCCTGGGCTTCTCTGCCAACAGCACACATTGTAATAGAAGTATATAACATATAAAAAAATAAATGGTCTAGAGAAGGTAGATCAAGAACTGCTGTTCTCCCTGTCTGGTAACACAAGAACAAGGGGACAGTCAATCAAATTTTTTTCACACAGTGTGTGATTAAACTGTGGAACTCACTGCCACAGGAAGTTCTTGAGCCAAAGAACTTAACAAGATTCAGAAAGGTATTGGATGTATATGGATATCAAGAATATCCAGTTTCATAATCATGGTGACAAAATTTGTGGAAGGGATATTAAACCTCTTGCTCTAACTATTAGAGACCAGGATTAGGCCTAATGTGTGAGACAGATTATCCCAGAGCTACCTACCTTAGGATTCTTACACCATCCTCTGAAGCTTCTAGTGCTGGCCACTGTAGCAGACAGGATATTGGGCTAGATGGACCTTGGGTCTGACCCATTACTGTAAGTCCTACTCCTACAAGCTACCTGAAGAGACTGGACTAATCTGAAGTCTGGCTGCATAGAGAATATGCTGCAAGGTCCTCTTTTTTGGCAAAGCTTTCCCACCTTGACTGGAAGTTTATTTTCATGAAAAAAGCAACCCTCTGTAATTCCCAAGCAAAGTCTCCTGGGTCCTGGGAAGGCAGAAAAGCACAGTTTGTGTGAAGTCCCCTAAAGATGTCTTCAGGCAGATCTAACTTCCCTGGGAAGTGCTGACATACAGTGATGCAGCTGCCAAAGAGAAAACGGAGAGACAAATGCTAATAAAAAAAGATGGGCTCTATATACAATGGGTGAACATGGGTAGACTGGGATTGATACTGCTCTCACTCTGATTTACATGGCCTAATGCATTGACAAGACCCAATGGCTGGAGCTGAAGCTAGAGAAATTGACTGGAAATAATGGACAGGTTTTTAATAGTGAAGTTCATTAACCCCTGGAACAACTTACCAAGGGGTGTGGTGGATTCTCCATCACTCAAAAATTGTAAATCAAGGCTATCTATCTTGTTAAAAGACATGTTAGCTCAACCAGGAGTTATGCATCTGATGCAGGAATATCTGGTTGAATTTCTGTGGCATCTGTTATGCAAGACGTCTGATGAGATGCTCATAATTGTCCCTTCTGGCCTCAAAGCTATGCATCTATGTTGAGTAAATCTCAGCTTACATCAGTGTAGGTCAGAACAGAATTAGGTAAATTATCTTCAATTTTTTAATCAGGGATGAGGAGGATATAAAGTCCCAGGTTGTGTTGTCAATACGTTGTCAAACAGTGCAGGATAGAGTTAAGGGGTTAACACAAATAAAGGCTAAAAACCATTCAAAACTAAGTATCAACTATATACAATTTGGGAGCATACAAAATCTAAGTTAGGGTTCTAAGACTGATGTGTTGGGGTTTGAGTTTATTTTGAAAGGTACTGTAAATATAGCATATAACTGGGGTAACTGGGCCTGGGTTAAATCAGAAAATAGACTGGAGATTTAAATACTAGGATACAGAAAGCACCAAAAGTAAATGAAATATAAAATAGGAGAGTGGTTGCCATATGGTACAGTGGATGTTACAGTGGGCTGAGGCTCAGGAAATCTGGCTTCTGTTCCAGGTTCTGCCACTAACCCACTGGTTGACATTGGGCAAATTACTTCAGTGGTCTATGCCTCAGTTTCCCCCTCTGTAAAACAGAGGTAATGATGCTTGCCCTCCGATCCCAATTGATTTGAGATCTTGAGATGAAAAGTGCTATTGTGGAGCTAAGCATAAGTTCTGTGCTACTAATGGTGAGGTCTGGTGGTAATTTAAAATAATAATTCAACCTTACTGTCCACTTGGCTTTGCTGAGTAACCGTGTAATCTTGCTGTTGTGTTACTGTTCCTCCTTCCCCAGCTTTTATTTTGTCTCCCCTTTGCATCATGTATCATTTAAACTGTAAGCTGTTTGGGGACTGGACCACATCTTTGCTATATGTTCTTAGCACCCTTTTGGCAGTCAGCGAGTAAACAATAGTAATATTAGAAAGTATTTCTCGAAGCGGAGCAGTGCAGAATTGCTGTCGTATACAGCTTGTGTAGCCACCTAAGCAGGCAGCTTCTCGGCCGCTAATCCTAGAAAATGAGCCAAGCAGGATTAATTAGACTGAAGCTGGGAAGCATCAAGGATCTAGTAATTACAACATTATTTGACTGAAAATACTCATGAGAATAAGTATTACAGGAAACATGAAAAACATTTGTGAACATATGTTCACCATGCCATGGCATCCTGTGCCACACTAGATATCACGTCTCGAGACGTGGGGGAGAGGTGGGGGTGGGGGGTTGGGATAACTAGACACTGGAAATTTTAAAAAATAGAAATAAAACTAGGAAAGCGTGGGGTGGGGGATGGGGAACGACACAGCTGCCTGTGGAATTCTGATTGGAAGTTTCTGTTTAATCTGGGACAGCTGGGGGAATAGGACAAATGTGGGGCCCAATTCTGCAGCTCTTACTCACGGGAGTACCGAGTTGCACTGAATGATACTGCTCAGATGAGTCCAGGCTGCAAGTACAGGTCCTTAAACTGAAGGAGAAAGATTGCAGCTGGAATCCATCCCACTGCAGTCCCTGTAGTGCAACAGAGGCCATCTCCAGAAACTGCAGTCTACTGTCTTCACTGCATTGAGGTTGCAGCCTTAAAAAGTTCCACTGACAGAAAATCTGAGCGCTGGCCTGAGAGGATTAAAGACTTGCCTGCAAACACAACAGGTAAAAGGAGCTGTATTTTGATGGAAAGACACTGACCTCCAGTGGCCAGATGGGGCAATTATAGGAGTTTATTCAGAATCCAAATTTAGCGGTTTATTAAGCCCAGAGTCGAGAAGCAGCGCATGGCGGAGACGAGCCCAGGTTCATACATGCAACCAACAGCTCAAGCACAACCCATTTCTTCTTCCATGACACAAGGCACAGCATCTAATTGGAAATATTTGTTCTTACACAACTTAATATGACTCCAATGTGCTTAAAATCTTTAAATGTTCTTGTGAAATAATATCTATATAGCATCCTTCTTCCTGAAGGAATTTTCTCTGGAAACAAATATCTCTGAATGCACACAAACCGCGCTGAAGTAGGAAACCTTCAACTACTCCAACAGCCCCTCCAAGAGGACAAAGAGGGAGAAACTGGGACATCTGAGACAGATTTTAATGGCGTGTGTTTCTCTGTCAGTAAGAGGAGAAGAAAGAGCAGGTAGAGATGGCAGAAACTCAGCATGCAGTCTCTTGGCCTGAATTCCAGAGATTCAGAAAACCCATAACAATGGATAGGAGCAGAAGGTCATCTCTTACTGGCCACAGGTAAGGCCCTGTCTACACACAAGTTGTACTGCTTTAACTATACTGGTAACATTCCCCCAACCCCCGTTGAGAATCGAGCTTGCACATGTGTATGCAAGCTGGGAATCACACCCCAGGGCTCATAGGGCAGATGTAGACATAGTGTTGGTTTTGCTAATTTGGGAGACGTTTTTAGATGCCCAAGTTCAGCCTGGCAGGAACAGTTTTCAAGGCGAAGGGAAGGGGCTTCAGGCAGCCTGGTATGGGGGTGAGGGCCAGAGAGAGGCTCTGGTAGGTTTAAGAACTTTCCTCTCCTTTCCTGACCAGGAATTGGTCCCAGTTGCCTCTCCACCAAAACCTATCTCCCCAAGCTGGGTAGGAACGACATTCAAAGGCATAGGATCTAGAGCTCTCCCTTCCCCATGAACAGTGATCTGTCTGTGTGTGATGGTGGGATGAACCAGAGGGGTGATACTTACATCTGTCCTCTCTCCTTTCCTGCAAGAGTTTCCTCCTGAGCCAGTGGGGATTGTGGGCATGGTTAAATTTCCCCTCCCAAAGTGCAAGAGGTAATTGTTTGCTGGTGCTATTTTCTTTCTTCAGCCTGCACCTGCCTCCTCCCACATCAGTGGAATGGAAAGCAAAGCTTTCTAAGCAGAAAGCGTATAACAAAACCCTAATCAATTACACTACCATTGTAGGCAAGGGAAGAGCATTTAAGCTATTTTGGGGCAAGGCTGGAAATTGCAATTTTATTTTGCAACCTTTCCTGCTCCCTGGGCCTATGGAAGTGCCTTTGATTTAATTCAGATGGAGAATTGTGAAGAAAAAACAAAAGCCAAAGTTTGTCTCCTTACCTAGAACCATAGAGTGTAATGCCAGAAGGGACCACCAGATTGTCTCATCTGTGCCACCATCCCCTCCCAGCACCCACACACTAAACCCAACAAGTGAAATGAGACCAAAGTATTGCAGCCCACAGGAGACTAGACTATTGTGTCCCTGCTCCCTTACGATGAATGCAGACAGCTTTAATGACGATTTTTAAAGTTTATGTGTGCTTGTTATTTTGTATTAAAAAAATCTCAGGTCAGTATTCCTTTTGTGAAGGGGTGGGTTTGACCCAAGCATTTGTAGGACCTGAATGGTGATACCACAGCCAGGTCGAACCACACCTTACAGTGCACCTTACGCTGTCCCCCAGCTGATGAGAGGAAAGAGAAGCTCAGTCTTAGTCTGGGAGGACCAGGGCACCTTTGTGCTGGGTGTTGTACGAACACAGACATTGAATTCATGTTTTTGCAGTGTATATATTGAAGACATTCTTCATTTCTTTGCAAAAAGAAAAGGAGGACTTGTGGCACCTTAGAGACTAACCAATTTACTTGAGCATAAGCTTTCGTGAGCTACAGTTCAAATAAATTGGTTAGTCTCTAAGGTGCCACAAGTACTCCTTTTCTTTTTGTGAATACAGACTAACACGGCTGTTACTCTGAAACCTTTCATTTCTTTGGAGTAATCTATCCCAAATTTTCCATAGCAAATATGCTGTCAGATCCAGAGATGTTTTATTTAAGGCACAAAGATTCTTTATTTAGCTTTGTTCCATATAGATTTCATTAGGTGCGTTATTGTCTATTTAAAATGGAACTTGCCAGTAGGGCAGCCTGTCTTCATAACAATAGAACAACACTTGAATGACAACTAATCCATAGCTGGAATATATATAACCTTTAATTTAAGTAGATATGAAGCCAGCTCTCAGAGAGAATGGAAATCAATAGTGCCTTCTGTGGCATTCTCTGGATGGAATATTAAGTCCAGGGCTCCATAATAACTAAAGTTTATAGAGAGATTATAAACCAATAGTGCTAATAATATAAAAAGGACCCATTTTCCTCACCTAGTAAACTTGAGATGAATGCACATGATTATCAGACAGCTTTTGAAGAGATTTTTTATTCCCAGCAATGACACCTGGAGTGGGCACTGTTATTATTTCTTTCTACTGAGGTAGTGCTTAGGAGTCCCAGTCATGGACCAGAGCCCCTTTATGCTAGATATTGTACAAACACAGTACTAAAAAGTCCCTACCCCAGAGAGATTACAGTCTATTTATCACACTTGTAGTGATGGCAGGCAGGCAAGGTCCTCTACAGAAAGCTGGGGCTTACCGTGAACCTACAGGTGTGTTGTCAGCCAGCTCTCCACTAGAAAGATTTGCCAGTCTAGCAATATTGGCTAAGGGGTGGGACTTTTTTGCATCATTTCTATACCAGTGAAAGTCCTCTTGTCAACACAGTTACACTGGCATAAAAGTGCTTTTCCTAGCGCAGACCTGCGCTGAGATTGAAGTGTTCTCCGACTGGTTTATGAATGTTATAATTCTTGACATCTGATTTGTGTCCATTTATTCTTTTACGTAGAGACTGTCCAGTTTGACCAATGTACGTGGCAAAGGGGCATTGCTGGCACATGATGGCATATATCACATTGGTAGATGTGCAGGTGAATGAGCCTCTGATAGTGTGGCTGATGTGATTAGGCCCTATGATGGTGTCCCCTGAATAGACATGTGGGCACAGTTGGCAACGGGCTTTGTTGCAAGGATAGGTTCCTGGGTTAGTGGTTCTGTTGTGTGGTGTGTAGTTGCTGGTGAGTATTTGCTTCAGGTTGGGGGGCTGTCTGTAGGCAAGGACTGGCCTGTCTCCCAAGATTTGTGAGAGTGATGGGTCGTCCTTCAGGATAGATTGTAGATCCTTAATAATGCGTTGGAGAGGTTTTAGTTGGGGGCTGAAGGTGACGGCTAGTGGCGTTCTGATATTTTCTTTGTTGGGCCTGTCCTGTAGTAGGTGACTTCTGAGTACTCTTCTGGCTCTGTCAATCTATCAGAGGCTCATTCACCTGCACATCCACCAATGTGATATATGCCATCATGTGCCAGCAATGCCCCTCTGCCATGTACATTGGTCATACTGGACAGTCTCTACGTAAAAGAATAAATGGACACAAATCAGATGTCAAGAATTATAACATTCATAAACCAGTCGGAGAACACTTCAATCTCTCTGGTCACTCGATTTCTGATCTAAAAGTGACTATTCTTCAACAAAAAAACTTCGAAAACAGACTCCAAGGAGAGACTGCTGAATTGGAATTAATTTGCAAATTGGATACAATTAACTTAGGCTTGAATAGAGACTGGGAGTGGTTGAGTCATTATACAAAGTAAAATTATTTCCCCTTGTTTATTCCTCTCCCCCCCCCCCCCGTTCCTCAGACGTTCTTGTTAACTCCTGGAAATGTGCTGGAAATGGCCCACCTTGATTATCACTTCAAAAGGTTTTCTCTCCCCCCACCCCACTCTCCTGCTGGTAATAGCTCATCTTAAGTGATCACTCTCCTTACAATGTGTATGGTAAACATCCATTTTTGCATGGTCTGTGTGTATATAAATCTCCTCACTGTATTTTCCACTTTATGCATCCGATGAAGTGAGCTGTAGCTCACGAAAGCTCATGCTCAAATAAATTGGTTAGTCTCTAAGGTGCCACAAGTCCTCCTTTTCTTTTTGTGGATACAGACTAACATGGCTGTTACTCTGAAACCATTCTATTACTGTGTATTGGAAGCAGATTGACATATCTTGACAGTGTGGCTGTTCTTTTTGCAGTTGATGTTAGCTAGCTGTATAATAAGCTGCTTCAACTGTTGCTGTTTTTTAGGTTCCTGTGTTCAATAGTTTGCTTTGATCCCTAGTAGAGGGGGGAAAAGTGCCACTGCAATACAACATTTCCATCATAATAAGCATCTTTTTACAAGAACTTGTCACAACATGAAATAAAATTAAAACTGTGAACACCCACGGTTGCTGCATAAAATTTTATGCAGTGAGGTTTATTGTGATTCATGCCAGTGGAAAAGACAAGGCTGTGTTTTTAGAACATTGAGACTCTGTTACTGAACAAATGTACATTTTGCAAGTCAAAACTTTGTTGTCACTTTAGGATTCCACCTCAGTCCTTGAATACAATTATGGATCCCAGACTGGGCTGTGTCTGAGCAATGCAGCCTTTACTGCTTGCTCTAACCTGGGGCTGGCCTGCTTCCCAGTGTAAAGTGGAGCAGTGTCTAAGTCGCTCTGCTTTATATCAGCTGCTGAAAGCCCCACAAAGGCTGTTCCAGAGGTGGAGATCACAGAAATGCACTGGTCATTCCCCTGTTTTTTGCAGCTACTCCTCCTACTTTAGGGGCGGGGAGGTTTTGGAGTGGGAGTGTCACAGAGCACGTCACTCACCGCTGGACTGGCACCTCCTCCAGGTCGCTCTGGGAATTAGCTCGAGGTCAACGCCCCTGTCTGCCGTCTGCACACTGTCAGTCCTTCTCCACTGTTGGCCTGCAACCTCTCTCACAGCATCAGGAACTGCAGAGTCCTCTTCGTGACTCAGCCCTCTGGCTGTGTCACTATCTCTGTTCCCCCTTCCAGGGGAGTTTAGTTACTAATTCAGCCACTTCCCTAGTGGCAACTGCAGTCAATGCAGGCAACTGCTGCTACTTCCTCCATGGCAAGTGGAGGGGAGACCCGGGCCCGCCCACTACTCTGGGTTCCAGTCCAGGGACCCTCTGAACCTCAGTCACTTACTGCATTTCTTTGCCTCTGCTGTCGCTGCATTTCCCTGGGCCACTTCCCCGTGGTCACAACACTCTCCTCAATCTCAGCAGCTGGTCTGGAGTTCCCGCTCTTCTCCCTGGGTTCCTGCCTGCACTGAGCTGTCCAAGGTGCTACAGGATTGCAGCCTACTCCACAATCCTCCCTCTCAAGCTCCAGGCAGCTACTGACCCTGCTCTGCCATGAGGATCTTTTTATTTGGGCCTGCTGGGCCCCAGTTGGCCACTCCTCGCAGCCCCTCTCCTATTAGCTGCTTTTTGCACAGCCTCCCTAGGGCTCTATTAACCCCATCACAGGGAGCCACTATTACAATCCTACAAATCTGAAGGATTCCCCTTGGCAGCAGGTGAGGGGTGTGTGGGGAAATCCTCTACTAGCCGGATCCACTAGGTTTATGGTCATTTCGCACCAGTTGTTCAAATTTCAAAATGTTGAATCTCAGCAAACAAGCTGAGATTTAAAAAATATTTTCCCTTTTTTTTGTCACCTCTGCTAAATAGATTTCATTTAGAAAGAAGACAGACAGAGCAGCCCAAATCAACGAAAATTGTAGGGTTTGCCATTCTCTAGCATGAAAACTGAACATTCTGTATATGGGGAATTGAAAAAAAAAATTTGTAAGCGTGAATACCAAAACTGACAGAGTCAAATCTGAAAATGGTGAATGTGAAAACTATGATGATGTGTGGCTGTGCCAAGGAAAACTTCACTGTAGGGCTCAGAGCTATAGTATTCTAAATGGAACATAATATTGTGTGGCTTGTTGCATCTGTCAGATGTTTAAAACTTATGTACAAGGATACAGGAGAATATTGATATGATTTCAGTGAGTTTCCAAATAGCTGCAGTAAGGGGCAGATTTGTGTTGGTTACTATCCCTTTAAAATATTTGATAGAAAAACAAGTCTCTGGGTATGGGCCAACTCAGCATAGTGAATGGCAGCAGCCATGGCAGTGCTGAATTGATTTAGCAAAAAATGTGCTCTGAAAACACTGTAGATTTTATTGTAATAGGTTCAATTAGAGCATAGAATGAAGTAGCCTCTTTACTGTTAGCAGTGGGGCCTTCGGTACTATCATATTAGTCAGGCTTGAGGAATCCATGTGTTAGGTGCTGTACAAATATATACAAAGATACCATCACTGCTCCAAAATTATGACAGTCTAAGACGAGACACAACGGGTGAGGGTAACAATCAATAGACGGACAAGGATAACTGAGAAGAACATTCAGTTGCATAGACTGTGTGCTCAGCTTGATCCTTCTGAGTCATTTGACTTTTTTTTTATTACAAGACATAAATAAACGAGTACCATCAGCTTCAGCTGCCCCTGTTAGCCATTTCTTTACTCATTATCAGCTGGTAATTTCCTGCAGGCTGGGATAGAAATTGTTCTAGGGGAGGGTTTTGAAGAGCGTGTTCCATCTGTAAAAACAAATGAGTGAAGGCAGCTGTGGGAGAAGTGGCCAAACATGGCTGGCAGCAGTGGCAGAGTGAAGAGAACGGGGGTGGGGGACTTCAATAAAATACAATCGTAGGGAGGGGCAGAATCTTGAATGGCCTAAAAGTGAGTTCAAGAAGCTTGAATTTGATGTGGAGTGAGATACTCATAAGTACCTAAGTGATGTAAGAATGCAGGTCCCATTGACTTTTAATGGCATTACAGTTCCTAAATCACTTTGCTGCTTTTGAAAATCCTACTCATAGTCTAGAAAGTGATCGTTTGCAATGTTCTTTGTTCGGGGGTTGATCAGATACATTTCTGTCCAAGACACTCTAGCTAAAGAACAAGGGTTGCTGTTAAAATCGAAGCCTTACTTAGTACTATACATTTCAAATGCTTTCACTGGTTTTCCTTCTTTTTGGTATCTTTAATAAAAGGTTACGAGGAAGTTTAATGGTATGTTTGCCATGGTACTAAGCAGGAAGAGGTCTCTGAATAACTAATCCTGAACTTTGTTTAAAACTGTTTAATGTTGGACAATTTCAAGGTCAGCTTAACTTTAGTACCCAGAAAGATAACGGAACAAATAATCAAGGGGTGCATAGAGACATGTCAGCAGGAGCTGGCCGCTTCTGGGAGTAGCGTGGGGCCACAGCAGGCAGGCAGCCTGCCTGAACCTCCCACTGCACAGTGGGACTTTTAGCAGCCTGGAAATTGCAAGGGGGCAGCCAAAGAGCCTGGTGGGCCAGACAGAAATGTTAGATGGGCTGGATCCGGCCCGTAGGCTATATTTTGTTCACCCTGACTTAGAGTGACACATTGTGCACCTGCCCAGAGGAAGAAACCTGTGTGTTATGGGGACTTCTACAGAAAAAATGTGGGTGTCAAGGGACATTAGGTGCCTCCAGAGTTCAGCAGCTGAGCAAGCGTTCTGAGGATCTCACTGTACCTAAATTTTGGATTTAGGGACCTACAGTGGGAATTTAAGATTCCCATCTGTAGTATGTCACAGTGAGAGCACACTTAGCTGCATGAGTGTGTATCAGCTATTCACGATGCCTTCTATATTTTTATACTTTGTATAAACACACCTACTCCAGTGATAGGCTGAAATGCTCAGCTGCTGAAGTGGCTTGACTGAACGGCTCTCCTCCTGCCTGACAGTGAGAGAAATGTTCTAGTTAATTCAGCCACGGAGTTGAATCCCTTCAGGAGGCACAGCTTTCGGCTGAGCCATTTCAGCATGAGTCAGCACTTCAGCAGGCCAGGCAGGGAGGTAAAAGGGATAATGGGGATAGGGACCCAGTGGTGTGTAACCATGGGAGGACCATGGTGAGGGGAGGAGAGAGATGATAAGGGGTGGCGAAGGGAGGCATTCAAGAGAAATGAACAGGCCTATGCTTGTGCACTCAGAACTGCAGCCATGTTGGCTAGTGTCATAAATATAAAGGAAAGGGTAAACACCTTTAAATCCCTCCTGGCCAGAGGAAAAACCCTTTCACCTGTAAAGGGTTAAGAAGCTAAATATAACCTCGCTGGCACCTGACCAAAATGACCAATGAGGAGACAAGATACTTTCAAAGCTGGAGGGGGGGGGGGGAACAAAGGGTTCTCTCTGTCTGTGTGATGCTTTTGCCGGGACCAGAGCAGGAATGCAGGTCAGAACTCCTGTAAAGGGCTAATAAGCAATCTAGTTAGATATGCGTTAGATTCTGTTTTGTTTAAATGGCTGATAAAATAAGCTGTGCTGAATGGAATATATATTCCTGTTTTTTGTGTCTTTTTGTAACTTAAGGTTTTGCCTAGAGGGATTCTCTATGTTTTGAATCTGATTACCCTGTAAGGTATTTACCATCCTGATTTTACAGAGGTGATTCTTTTACTTTTTCTTTAATTAAAATTCTTTTTTAAGAACCTGATTGCTTTTTCCTTGTTCTTAAGATCCAAGGGTTTGGGTCTGTGTTCACCTATGCAAATTGGTGAGGATTTTTATCAAGCCTTCCCCAGGAAAGGGGGTGTAGTGCTTGGGGGGATATTTGGGTGGGGGGGGGGAGACGTTTCCAAGTGGGCACTTCCCCTGTTCTTTGTGTAACACTTTGGTGGTGGCAGCATTTAACCTAAGCTGGTAAGAATAAGCTTAGGGGGTCTTTCATGCAGGTTCCCACAGCTGCAGCCATGTTGCCTAGGGTTGGGTCACTTCAGACTCAGATTTGTAAGTTATTTTGTAGAAACAAATGCCAACAAGTTTTTCTTTTGAAAATGCTTTAGGAAAGGTGTCATCATGGATCTCTCCATCTCTCGTTAAAGAAATCACCTGTCTGGGCCTTGCAAGATTGGTCCAGTCCCTTAGCCAGTTAATGCAAAGGAAGTCTCCCTGCTCTTGAATGATGAATAAGGATAGATGGAAGTGTAGCTTGTAACTAATAAACGAATGCATTATAAGAGTTGGATATAAGAGACTAATAACTGATAGGTAACAGATAAGCGATAGCTTAAGGTTTAAACTGAAATGCAAGAAACCTACAGGCTTAGGTCTGTAAGATATTTAGCTTAGTCAAATTAGGCCTTAGGATAAGTTTACTATATTATAAATATCAGTTAACATAAGTGAGTTAATAATAAACATGCTGAGCTTGTGTCTGTGTTATGCTGATGGTTTGAAAATAACTGCTGAATTTGGATAATAATGTCTGAGACAGATCAGTAGACATCACAAGATAACCACAGGTGACGGGGGGGGGGAATGTTAGAGACTTTAAGGTAACCACATGTTACTATGGTGATAAGGTGATGTAAATGCTAATGAGTTGAAAGGAGAACTATCCAATTGGCCTATCAAGTGACAAGCCTCCCAATAATATTGGTAACATCCTCGAAGATGGACATGAAGGGGTTCAACCCCCATGCATATTAAATAAGCTTTGGTGGTCCTATGCGTAACTTACTATAAAAGGGGCCTGGTTGATGCCTGGGGTAGTCACTTCCTGGGGGTCATGGTTCCTGACCCTCAACAGGAGCCAGCCACCTCCACTCTTCTTCAGGATTCTATCTGGCTATAGGAGGATGAAAGAATTAGAAAAACTGGTTCTGGACACTTTGTACTTTCAAACCATTGCAATCTCCATGGCAGTTATATTAACTGGTTTTTTTCCCCTATGTAATAAGGCTTTTAATAAAGGTACATCTAATTAGATGAGATTGTGATTGTTGTTTCTTGTATGGTTCTGTGATTTTGATGGTGGTTTCTTGCATGCTCCTCAAGTCTCCAATCCAAACACTGATGCTAGCTGATGTGGTGTTAGCCTGGATGTTTTGAATACTGTTGTAGCCATGGAGATTGGACCTTTGTCTAATAATAGAATTTAAAGGGGTTACCAATATTACTCAATACCATAATCAATAAAGGCTACAGGAGCATCTGCCAGATCCTCGCTCCCATTCATTATTGTAGATATTTCTGTCATATCTTCTCTTACTTTTCTCCTTTCCAGGTTAAATAATGAGAGTATTTTTAATCTCTCAATCTTTGGAAACCCTTTCCCAGTAGGTCTTTAGAGTAAAATCTAATAATCTTTTCTGCCCTTCTCTGAACTTTTCTCTTTCTGCTATCTTCTTTTTGTGATGAGATGAATTATACAATAAAATATTCAATCTATTGTAATTTTTTGCTTTTTGCTTGAATGAGGTATTAAATTTTAAATCAGTTAGCTTGTGCTCCCGGGTGGAAATTTCACTGGGTGAAAGTTTCTGCCTGAATCACGTAGGCTGTTGGTCTGACTGGTTTGAATGGATGACAATGGTGTTTTCAAACCTGGGGGTGGGTGGAAGAGGAGGAGGGGTCTAGGGGTGTACAGAGGAGTAGGACAGTGTGGGAGTGAAGGCTGTGTGATCCTAGATCAGCATCACTCCTCAAAGCAGATTCACAAATTCCATGTCCAGAAGGGACCATTGTGATCATCTAGTCTGACAGCCAGTAGAACACAGGCTATAGAATTTCCCCAAAATAATTCCTAGAAGTATAGCTTTTAGAAACACATCCAATCATGATTTAAAAATGGTCAGTGATAGAGAATCCACCGTGGCCCTTGGTACAGTAAATTGTTCTCATGTTTAATTACCCTTACTGTCAAAAATTTACACCTTATTTCCAATCTGAATTTGTCTAGCTTCAACTTCCAGCCATTGTATCATGTTACATCTTTCTCTGCAAAACTGAAGAGCCCATTATTAAATATTTGTTCTTCATGTAGATACTTATAGACTGTTGTGACCCTTAGTGCCCATTGCCAGAGGGCCCACCACACTATAACTCATATCAGGTCTGACACACTTACTATCCCCAACACACTCTTATCAAAATACGTATCTAAAAGATGTCATGTAAGGCATCAGATATAAACTGGTGACATGCTCGTCCTGAAAATCATTGTGCGATGTACATACAGATTGTGTACAAAGAGTTGTATGTGTGTGCTGGAAATATGTTCTTAAAATGTGTTTGGGAGGCAGTGCATAAACCAGGTCTGCCCTAGACAAAGAAATGGAGATTCATCTGTCTGACTGGTTGATTACAGGCAGAGGACAATGAAAGTACATTTATATATAAGGTAAGGCAACTGAGCTAACAAACAATGGAGGGAACAATTTAGTGAGCACCCCAGGGGTCCAAAAAGTCTTCCTGGCTCCTAAAACAAAGACAGTGGACTTTGTCTTTTTGATCCCTCTTTTATTTTCCATTCTTGTTAGCCATCAATTAGGGGATACAGAGAACAGCACCCTCTGAACCTGAGAAAATTGAATCCCTCTTGGCCTGAAGAGCAGAAGCTGCTGATAGCTTGATGTAAGTGAGAAAGATGTCTTAGATAAAGATTGTAACTTGCTATAATTAAGTTTTAGTCACTAGAAAACGTGTTTTGTTTTCTTTTGTTAGCAACTATACCTGTCTCTCTTTCTCTTGCTTAGTATCATTTAACTTTATTAACAAAGAACAGAGATTTTTTCATAGTTTTAGTATAAACCATCTCAGTGCTGTCATATTGAAGTAAAGTATGCATCTTCAGCTAGATTAACAGGCTGATGTATACTCTGTCTCTTTGGAGGCAGCAACCTTGATAATTTCTGTGAGTGTCCAGTAAGAGGTACTGGACACTGCAGAAAGATGTGTCTGGGGGGAGCTCTGGAACTAGAGTTCACTGTCTGTTACCTGCAGGGCAGGGTTTAGCCTGGCAGAGTCTCGAATAATTTGCTGGTGAAGTGGACAGACTGGTATGGCAGGGAGCTGACACACAATCTAATCTTCAGTAAAATTCACTCTTGCTAAGACAGTTCTGGGTAACCTGAGCAGAATGTCATAACTATAATCAAGTCACCCCTTAATCCTCTCTTTGTTAGCTAAATAGATTGAGCTCCTTGAGACTATTACTAGAAAGCATGTTTTCTAATCTGTTAATCATTCTCATGGCTCTTCTCTGAACCCTCTACAATTTATCAAGAACATTCTTGAATTGTGGGCACAAGAATTGGATACAGTAATCCAGCAGTGGTCACATTCATGCCAAATATAGAGGTAAAATAACCTCTCTACATCTAATTGAGATTCTTCTGTTTATGTATCCAAAGATTGCATTAGCTGTTTTGGCCACAGGATCACACTGGGAGCTAATGTTCAGCTGATTATCCATCATGACCCCCAGATCTTTTTCAGAGTTACTGTTCTCCATGATAGTGTCCCCATTGCACAAGTATGGCCAACATTCTCTGTTCCTAGATGTATGCATTTATCTTTATCCATATTAAAATGCATATTGTTTGCTTGTGCCCCAGTTTACCAAGTGATCCATATTACTATATATTCATGATGTATCCTCTTCATTATTTACTACTCCTCCAATTTTTGTGTCATCTGCAAACTTTTTAAGTGATGATTTTATGTTTTCTTTCAGGTCATTGATAAAAATGTTAAATAACATAGGGCCAAGAACTAATCCCCATGGGACTTCACTGGAAGCAGAGCTGCTCGATGACAATTCCTCCATTCTCAATTACATTTTGAGATCTATCAGTTAGCCAATTTTTAATCCATTTAATGTGTGTTCTAGCTTTTTAATCAAAATGTTGTGTAGGCATCAAATCAAACACCTTATATAAGCCTAAGTATATTACACTATTACTTTTATCAACCAAACTTATAATCTCATAAAAAATATCAAGTTAGTATGGCAGGATATGTTTTCCGTAAATCCATTTGATTTGCATTAATTACATTACTCTTCTTTAATTCTTTATTAATCAAGTCCTGTATCAGCTGCTCCATTATATTGCCCAGGATTGATATCAGGCTGACACGCCTACAATTACCTGAATCATCCTGTTTACCCTTTTTGAAAATTGGCACCACATTAGCTTGTTCTCTATCTTCTGGAACATCCCCAGTGCTCCAAGACTTATTGAAAATCAACATTAATGGTCCAGGGAACTTCTCAGCCAATTCTTTAAAAACTCTTGGATGCAAGTTACCTGGACCTGCTCATTTTAAAATGTCTAACTTTAGTAGACTTCTGTTTAATGTCCTCTAGAGATACTAGTGGGAAAATGTGATCCTACAGCTGGGTAGCAAGTGACTCCTTCAAAGCCATCTTCCTTCCAATGGCCCCTAAAAAGGTTGGCCACAAAAGCAACTCACAGGGAAGCCATGCTTGTGGTTGCGTCCACTGCTTTGTATGGATTGAAGGAATTAAGGCTACTAAGATAACCTTTGTATTAGTTAACTAGATTGGGCAGGCAGAACTCACAAGACAGACCTTCCCTTCTGTCTCGGACTGGAATACTGAGGGTTTAGGATGAGAGAGAGACAGGAGGAGGCACAGAGAGAAATTGCGCTTGAGAGTAAGAGTTGCTCTCGAGAGTTGTAGTGAAGCAGATACACCTGACTTGTCTGTTTGTCTGCAATAGTTTGCCTGTGATACTTATCCATGTGTCTTAGTATTATTAATTATTACTATTATTTATTGTTGTTACTATTATTGAAGCACCTAGGGATCCCAACTGACATCACAGCCCCATTGTCTTAGGCATGGCACAAACAGAATAAGAGACAGTCCCTGCCCTGAGGAGCTTACAATCTAAATAGACAAGGCGACAAAGAAAGATAAGGTGGGTGAGGTAATATCTTTTATTGGACCAATTTCTTTTGGTGAAAGAGACAAGCTTTTGAGTTCCTCAGACCTCTTCTTCTTGTTGTCTCTCTCATATCCTGAGACTGACATGGGTACAACAACACTGCAAAAGACAGACAGAAGACAGAGAGAACAATGTGATGATTTGCAAATGTCACATTTATTCTACAGATATTTGTTGTTTGTTGCTCCATCCCTTCTCTAATGAACTCTCTCAGACAGTGGTGCTTC
This sequence comes from Natator depressus, assembly GCF_965152275.1. Classification (NCBI taxonomy): domain Eukaryota; kingdom Metazoa; phylum Chordata; order Testudines; family Cheloniidae; genus Natator; species Natator depressus. Next base: position 44,579,399 of record NC_134234.1, read on the forward strand.
ACTTTCATTATCTTGAGGCAGATAGATCTCCATAATTCTCTGTGACCCACACAGGTAGAAGAGAAAGACAATCCTGGTGGTCTAAACACAAACTGGTAGACAAGCACTCTTAGGTTTTCATCTCAGCTCTGGCACTCCCTCTGAGGCTTCAGGCAAAACTCCTAATTTTTCCTTGTGTCAGTTTCCCAATCTTTAAAATGAGATTAATAGTATTTACTTACTTCAGATAGATGTTGTGAAGATTAGGTAATAGCTATAAAGCACTTCCAGTATGGAAAGCACATTCTAGGTACTAAGTATTATTTACCAGTAACTTCTCTATAATAATTGTTTCTACTTTGATTTTCCTACTCACATCCTGGTGGGCAAGTGGACTCTTAGACACATCCATGTGGTTCTTACTTCGGAGGCACTTCCATAATCTTGTACTATTTACCTTGATATCTGCAGCTCTTCAGATTTTCTCTGTCCTCAATCTCTGTCGTGTGCAATCCCTGCCAGAGTTTGTTCCAGTCTATTTGTATAGTTAGGCTAGATTTCATATTTTAAAGGATACTTTGGGAGACTTGAATGAACTCGTCTACTATGCCATTTAGCCACATTGTCCTTCACTTTTACCCCCTGTTTGTGTCAGGTGTATGCGCACACTCTGGAACTCCAACAATGTATTTTTTTAGTTGCCTTGAGGCTGATTTTGGGCAAAATCCTATTTGTTTAATTTCTATGAATAGTCCAAACAAATCCAGTGGGATTGCTAACACGATAAAGAGGAACTGAATTTTTCCACTGTTATTTCCTAACTTTTCCCATAGAAACTGTTTCTGTCTTCTGCATTTTTTTAAGAAGTCTCTCTTCTTGAAATTTGACATAGGTTGCTTGTTCTAATTCCATCTTCTCTTCCCTGTGTAAGGAATAAGGATAAAAAAAATTGTATTTACACTGTATTCAGTGTTCCCACAGTTTGTGGTTTGACCACATTCACTGCTTGGAACAAACTCCTATGTGTGTTACCCAGGATTAAGTTAAATTAAGACTATCCTCTTTTATGCTCCAAAATGAGCTGTTCTGTGCTTTAGGATCTGCAGGAAGGGCACAAAGCTGGCAAACCACTGAGGTTTCCAATGATTTTTTGGAAATTAGCACTTTAGTGATTGAATATGCCTCTTCTAATCAAGTGTAGAATGAGGCAGATACATGAACAGGTATTGCTCAGATACCATGGTGATGGTCATGCTCTAATCCCCTATATTTTCAGTGGATTTTTGTTAAGTGTTAAATACTGTCTTTTAAAGAGTGTTTATTGCTCACATGTTGGTTGAAATTCTTGATTGGTGTTTCAGGGCTTTCAGCCAAACTCTCCAATAGGACAATCAATTCGAAAAGCTCTTTATAAACAGGCACATTTAGAAGGTAATTTATAGAGTAGCCTTGTCTCAAATTAATAAGCTGTTACCGTTTTTATTATTTTATTGAGAGATGTCTCAATTTATATGGATATTTTGACCCACTGTCCAACTAACAAAAGGAATTTCTGTGAAATGCACACGTGTAGCACTTAATTTTACTGTTTTATCAAAATTATGTTGCACCGGATGTTAATGAGATGTATTCAACATGACTCCAAGAAAAAGCAATGTTCGTGAACGTATAGTACGATAAGATACTGAGTACAGAAGAAAATGATTTGTTAATAAATGGATTCTTGATACTTTACTGTTAGTACTAGGATTGGCATTTTCCTTTCTTCTCCATGAATTCAGGGCTCCCAAACATGCCATTCTGACAGCCCTGGAGAGCGAAGTCCTCACTTTATCCATATTAGCTACTGGACTAGATGAAATATCTTTTAAGTTATTTGTTTTGTCTGTCTCCTTTCAGTCCTGCTGATACTGTGAATAAAGGGGCCAATGATGAAGGAAATTTTGGGTTGGACCACTATGAACTAGAGTGAAACCACCACCCCACTTCACAGAGACCAATAAACAGTTGGTAGATGGTAGCAGCTTTCAGTCATTTATATTCTTTATTTGTATTGCCACAGTGCCTAGGATCTCTAGCCATGGACCACACTGTGCTAGGTGCCGCACAGACACAGAACAAAAGATGGTCCTTGCCCCAAATAACTTAAAGTCTAAATAATTAGTATCGTGAGACAGACTATTAATATGAACCTTTTCTCCTTAATAAAATCAGTCATCATCATGGTTCATTTCTCTCACTGGTACATTATATAAAACATAGGGAACCACGGAAAACCTGGATCTAATAATAATTTCAAGTAATTTTATTTCCGAAGGTCATACCCCACTAAGGAGCTCAGTGCAAGGCCCTCTTTAAAATTCAGTCTGGTTACAAACATAATAAGATTAACAGTACAAGAAAATTCACAGGGAAAATGTTTTTAGAAACAAAAAAGGGCATAATTTTTTTAAATAAAGTGGTGAGGGGTCCAAAAAAGTTGATGGTGAAGCCATTTGTTTAATTTTGTTTACGAAGGCATTTGGAGCTAATATTTTATGAGAAGTGGTACAATATTTAACTTAGAGACTGCAGAGTAAAGCCCGTATTATGCAGCTACTGTGGATCATAGTTTCATAGAGTTTATGGGGAGAAAGGACCATTAGATTTTCTTGTCTGATCTCCTGTATATCATAGGCCATTTTATTTCACACAATAAACCCTGCGTTGAGCCTAGTGACTTGTGGGTGGCTATAGCATGTCCTCCAGAGGGGCATCCAGTGTTGATTTGAAGACATCCAGAAATGGAAAACCGACCACTTCCCTTGGTAGTTTGTTCCAATGGTTAATCACCTTCACTGTCAAACATTTGTGCCTAATTTCTAACCTGAATTTGTCTGGCTTCAGCTTCCAGCCATTGGTTCTTGCTATGCCTTTTTCCGCAACAGTAACGAGCACTTCAGTCCCCAGTATTATCTCCCCTTGAAAGTACTTACACAGTGTAATCAAGTCACTTCTCAGTCTGTTTTTTTCCCAGAAGCTAAACAGATTGAGCTCTTTCAGTCTGTCACTGTGCAGCATTTTCTCCAATCCTCAAAATGTTTTTGTGGCTCTTTTCTGCACCCTCTCCAATTTTTCAACATCATTTTAAAATTGTGGATACAAGAACTGGACACAATATTCCGGTATCATTCTCACCAATTCCATATACAAAGGTAAAATCACTTCCCTACCCCTACTCGCTGCTCTTCTGTGTATACTTCCAAGGATTGCATTGATCCTTTTCCCCAGAGCATCACATTGGGAGCTCATGTTGCATTGTCTACTATAACACCTCAGTCCTTTTCAGACTACTTTCCAGTGTACAGTCCCCCATTCTGTACATCTGGCCTGCATTCCTTGTTCCTAGATGTATAGCTTTGTATTTGGCTGTATTAAAACACATTTTGTTTGAATGGGCCCAGGTGATCCTGATCAGTCTGAATGATTGGCCTGTCCTTGTCATTATTTACCACTCCACCAATCTTTGCACTATCTTAAAATTTTATCAGCAGTAATTTTATATTTACTTCCAGATCATTGATTGGCCTTGTACAGATCCTTCCAGAACCCCACTAGAAACACCCCCATTCTATGATGATTTGCCATTGACAACGACTTTTTGAGATCTATCAGCAAGCCAGTTCTCAATCTATTTAACATGGCTCTGTTGACATTGTATAGTGCTAATTGTTTAATCAGAATGTGTCATGTGGCACTAAATCAAATGGCTTACAAAAGTTTAAATGAACTACATCTACAGTTACCTTGACCAACCAAACTCATACTCTGATCAAAGAATGAAATCAGGTTTGTTTAACAACCGCTATTTTCCATAAAACCAAGTTGACTGGGATTAATTATATTCCTAACCTTTAATTCTTTATTAATTGAATCCCATATCAGCTTTTTCCATTATTTTGCTTGGGATGATGTTAGGCTAACTGGCCTATAGTTACCCAGTGAGATGCATGGGGGAATCTATATATGACATGAATTCTAGTTGATGTTATGAAGTTGGTACTATGACAAATTGCTGTTTCTGGAATGACCCTCTCTGTGAATATGTATCCAATATTGCTGGCAAGGACTGTCTCACATTTCCCCATAACAGAGACAATCTTAAGGACTGTACTCTGGCCACACAAAAGTTAGGCTAAGAAGGGTGCTTGAGTTGGGAAAACACTTCAGCTAAACTGGTCTGCAGGAAAGGGATTTGGAACAGTGAAAAGTTACGAAAGGCAGAACAAATAAGCCAGATGTTAGGAAGTGTGGGTGGGGGGTATATAAACCAGGGAAGACCCACAGACACACACACTGGAAGTTTGGGCAGGAGAGGGGAAGGAGATGGACTGGTCAAGGTGAGATGAGCTGAGCTGAGGAGATAAGATTCCATGTTTCAGCACACAAACCATGCAGTACAACAGAAGGCCCCGGGACAACCCTGGATGACCATGATTCCAGTCCAAAGAATGCTCTGGAGTGGTGAGGAAACAAGCAGGGAAATGTGTGTATGGTTTATTATTTTTGCATAGATCTGTGTATTTCTTGTGCTATTAAAGAAAGAGCAATGGTAGTTTAGAATCTTGTGCAAAGTCTGTCTGTGTATGTTAAACCTGCCGTGTGCCCCCTTGAAAGCTTACCCCTTTGAGTAGAGTTCTGAAAGAGGGTGTGTTTAAGCTACAGGGGGAGTCTGGAGATAAGCACTGGTTCCAGGCACTGGGCAGTGAGCTGCATGGTTTAACCACTCAGGAAGGGGTACCAGAAGATCTGCACCATGAGCGTGGCCCTAGGGACCCAAAGCCAGGGAGTATCTCCTCACAGCAATCTGGATCTCCAGACAGCAGTCTGCTGAGTGGCCATGAGGGACTCTTAACTGGACCTTTGACCTAGGTAATTGCCTTCTTTGAATATTCGCACATTTACGCTCTTCCAATTCTCTGGAATTTCCCAGGTGTTCCAAGATTTATTAAAAATTAACACCATTGGGCCATAGATTTCCCCAGCCAACATTTTTAGCACTCTTGGGTGCAAGTTATCCAGGCCTGCTGATTGAAAAAGGTTTATTCATTGTAAATAGAGATCAGAAATGACTACCAGGCTCTGGGAGTATGGGTGAAGGAGCTGGGGGTGCAGGTGGTGTTTTCTTCAATCCTTTTGGTCAAGGGTAGGAGACAGATGCAACTCCTACCTGTACTATGTATTTTTAAAAAATAATCCCGTACCACAAAAAGCAGGTGTACAATGAGAACATGTGGATTTGTTGACCAGATTCTGATCTCATTTAGATTGGTGAAAATCCAGAATAAATTCACTGAATTAAGTTTCTCCAGACTTTCACCAGTGTAACTGAGACCAAAATCTGGTCCAAAATCTCTCTCATGTTACTAAAATGACAACAATCTATACATGGCAGCCATGAGCAATGGTAGAATTTCTTATTGCCGGTCCACCAACTGGTAAATGATTAAAAAAAGAGGTTTTGAATGACTACCTGGTTCCCTGCACGTGCAATTATATGTCACCTTTTGAATGGAGACTATTGATGTCTTAATAATAAAACTGATGAGGGAGGAGCACAGTGTTAAATCTGAGGCATCAGAAGAAGAAAAAACCGAGGTGCTACAGCAACTCAACTTGGACCTAACCCTACCGCACTGCCATCAATGGGAACAGACTCAGGATCTTAGTTCTGGCAGAGGAGACTGTTATGCTTACCCTTTCCATCTCCTATAGAGGGGTCAGGGATGCTGGGCAGCTAACTGAACGATGCCCTCTCAGGCCCAGGCAGAAATAGTAGCATAATAATTAGCCAGCACCATCTGGAAGCAAAGGGTCTTGCAGAAGGAGTATAATGGAGTTTAGCTAGTGAAAAGGTCTGTAATTCTCACACACTACATGTCATCACACATTTTAAAATGCTGTACAGTACAGATGGGAAGACTCAATACCAGTTATTCCCATATTTTAAGACTACAGAAAATTCTAACTGATTATTGATGTTTTTATGTATAAGATGCTCGATTAATAAAGAATTAAAAGAGAGTAACATAATTAATGCCATGGTTTTATGGAAAATAGATCTGTCAAACTAACTTGATATCTTTTTCTGATGACATTACAAGTTTGGTTGATCAACAGTGTTGATGTAATATACTTAAATTTCTGTGAGGTGTTTGACCTGGTACCATATGACATTTTGATTAAAAAACTAGAAAGATATGGAGTTAACATGGCACCCATTAAATGGACTAAAAACTGGCTAAGTGAGAGGTCTCAAAATGTAATTTTAAATGGGGAGTCATTGAACAGAGGTGTTTCTAGTGGGGAACTGTGGGGATTGGTTCTTGGCCCTATGCTATTTAACATTTTTATCAATGACCTGAAAGAAAACATAGAATCATCACTGACAAAGTTTGCAGATGACACAAAAATGGGGGGAGTGGTAAATAATGAAGAGGACACATCATTAATACAGAGCAATCCAGATTGCTTGGTAAACTGGGCAGAAGCAAATATGGCTAAATGTATATATCTACGAACAAAGAATGTAGGACATACTTACATGATGGGGGACTCTATCTTGGGAAACAGTGACTCTGAAAAAGATTTGGGGGTTGTGGCGGATAATCAACTGAACTCTCAGTGTGATGCTGTAGCTAAAAGAACTCATGTGATCTTGGGATTCATAAACAGGCATATCTCAAGTAGGAGAGGAGAAGTTATTTTACCTCTATATTTGGCACAGGTGTGACCACTGCTGGAATACTGTGTCCAGTTCTTGGGTCCACAATTCAAGAAGGATGTTGATAAATTGTGGAGGGTTCAGAGAAGAGCCACGAGAATGATTAAAGGGTTAGAAAACATGCTTTATAGTTCGTTCATTCTATTTCGCTTAATAAAGAGTAGGTTCAGGGGTGACTTCACCTATGAGGAGAACAAATACTTAATAATGGGCTCTTGAATCTAGCAGAGAGAGGTATAACCCGATCCAATAGCTAGAAATTGAAGCTAGACAAATTCAGACTGGAAATAAGGCATGCATTTTTTAATAGTGAAAGTAATTAACCATTGGAACAATTTATCAAGAGCTGTGGCAGATTCTCCATCACTCACAATTTTTAAATCAAGATTGGATGTTTTTCAAAAACATATGCTTTAGGAATTATTTTGGGGGAGTTCTATGGCTAGTATTCTACAGTCAGACTTGATGATCACAATGGTTCCATCTGACCTTGAAATCTATTACATGTATTTATAATTATTTGACTTACATGAATAGTAATGAAAATCTGAGCTACTGCTCCTGTGCCTAAGCTGGCATAGAACCTGAGCAGGTGACAAAGAACCTTAGAACCAGGTCGGATAGTCCCCAGCGTGGAGTTTTTAAAAACGTTGCACTGCTGAATGTGAACAAAATTTAAATAATTGTTTAAAATGTTTTAATGTTTTTAAGTTTATCCAAAAGTCTGTAAGCCCTGGGTACATCTGCACTATTTTAAAAATTATATTTTTATGATAATGATAGAGTTTACCATTAGTTTTGCTCTTTTCGTCTATATCCCTAAGACTATATACTGTTAATTCCCCTGTCTTGAATACTGTAACTCCTTCGCTCTGGTCTCTCCTCCCTCAACTTCTCTGTCTTCTGTCCTATTCAAAACACTGGACCAAGATCATCTTTCCTTTCCCACAAATTTCGCCAAATTTTCCCTTCTGAATCTCTCTACTGACATCCCATCATCTTTCACAGACAGTTCAGACTTCATCTCACTTTTAAAGCTCTCTGTAGCTCTCCTCCTACCCACAGTTTATTCACTTCTTACTCCTTATTTAACTACTACTTCTGTGTCTTTATGCATGGGACAGCCTCCCAATTAATATATGTCACCCCTTTCATCCTTGAAATTACTTCTGAAAATCAACACCCCACAAAGCTTAGCAGCAACAGTGTCTGCATGTTGCTATTTGGGCCAGATCCTGATTTCACACTTACGTAAATCTCACTCTGTTGAAGCCAGTGAAGTTCCCCTGGGTTTATAACAGTGTGAGTTCAGAATCTGGTTCTCTGTTTTCACCCAGTCATACTTGATGGCTCACTCTTCAGGCAGGATTCTGATTTCTGGTTTTGGTTCCCATATTTAACTGTTGTAACTCAGAGCTCCGGTATGAAACTGCAGAAAAACCTGAGTGTCTCTGGATTAAGTTTAGAAGTGTGAGCAACAAGGGTGATGTCGTGGTGGGAGTCTGCTATAGACCACCGGATCAGGGGGATGAGGTGGACGAGGCTTTCTTCCGGCAACTAACGGAAGTTACTAGATCGCAGGCCCTGGTTCTCATGGGAGACTTCAATCACCCTGATATCTGCTGGGAGAGCAATACAGCAGTGCACAGACAATCCAGGAAGTTTTTGGAAAGTGTAGGGGACAATTTCCTGGTGCAAGTGCTGGAGGAACCAACTAGGGGCAGAGCTCTTCTTGACCTGCTGCTCACAAACCAGGAAGAATTAGTAGGGGAAACAAAAGTGGATGGGAACCTGGGAGGCAGTGACCATGAGATGGTCGAGTTCAGGATCCTGACACAGGGAAGAAAGGAGAGCAGCAGAATATGGACCCTGGACTTCAGAAAAGCAGACTTTGACTCCCTCAGGGAACTGATGGGCAGGATGCCCGGGGAGAATAACATGAGGGGCAAAGGAGTCCAGGAGAGCTAGCTGTATTTTAAAGAATCCTTATTGAGGTTACAGGGACAAACCATCCCGATGTGTAGAAAGAATAGTAAATATGGCAGGCGACCAACGTGGCTTAACAGTGAAATCCTTGCTGATCTTAAACACAAAAAAGAAGCTGACAAGAAGTGGAAGATTGGACAAATGGCCAGGGAAGAGTATAAAAATATTGCTCGGGCATGCAGGAGTGAAATCAGGAAGGCAAAATCACACCTGGAGGTGCAGCTAGCAAGAGATGTTAAGAGTAACAAGAAGGATTTCTTCAGGTATGTTAGCAACAAGAAGAAAGTCAAGGAAAGTGTGGGAATGAGGGAGGCAACCTAGTGACAGAGGATGTGGAAAAAGCGAATGTATTCAATGCTTTTTTTGCCTCTGTCTTCACGAACAGGGTCAGCTCCCAGACTGCTGTACTGGGCAGCACAGCATGGGGAGGAGGTGACCAGCCCTCTGTGAAGAAAGAAGTGGTTCGGGACTATTTAGAAAAGCTGGACGAGCACAAGTCCATGGGGCTGGAGGCACTGCATCCGAGAGTCCTAAAGAAGTTAGCGGATGTGATTGCAGAGCCATTGGCCATTATCTTTGAAAACTCATGGCGATCGGGGGAGGTCCCGGACGACTGGAAAAAAGCTAATGTAGTGCCCATCTTTAAAAAAGGGAAGAAGGAGGATCCTGGGAACTACAGGCCAGTCAGCCTCACCTCAGTCCCTGGAAAAATCATGGAGCAGGTCCTCAAGGAATCAATTCTGAAGCACTGGGAGGAGAGGAACAGTCAGCATGGATTCACCAAGGGCAAGTCATGCCTGACTAATCTAATTGCCTTCTATGATGAGATAACTGGCTCTGTGGATGAGGGGAAAGCAGTAGACGTGTTGTTCCTTGACTTGAGCAAATCTTTTGACATGGTCTCCCACAGTATTCTTGCCAGTAAGTTAAAGAAGTATGGGCTGGATGAATGGACTATAAGGTGGATAGAAAGCTGGCTAGATTGTCGGGCTCAAAGGGTAGTGATCAATGGCTCCATGTCTAGTTGGCAGCCGGTAGCAAGCGGAGTGCCCCAAGGGTCAGTCCTCGGGCCGGTTTTGTTCAATATCTTCCTTAATGATCTGGAGGATGGTGTGAATTGCACCCTCAGCAAGTTTGCAGATGACACTAAACTGGGAGGAGTGGTAGATATGCTGGAGGGTAGGGTTAGGATACAGAGGGACCTAGACAAATTGGAGGATTGGGCCAAAAGAAATCTGATGAGGTTCAACAAGGACAAGTGCAGAGTCCTGCACTTAGGACAGAAGAATCCAATGCACCGCTACAGACTAGGAACCGAATGGCTAGGCAGCAGTTCTGCAGAAAAGGACCTAGGGGTGACAGTGGACGAGAAGCTGGATATGAGTCAACAGTGTGCCCTTGTTGCCAAGAAGGCCAATGGCATTTTGGGGTGTATAAGTAGGGGCATTGCCAGCAGATCGAGGGACGTGATCGTTCCCCTCTATTCGACATTGGTGAGGCCTCACCTGGAGTACTGTGTCCAGTTTTGGGCCCCACAGTACAAGAAGGATGTGGAAAAATTGGAGAGAGTCCAGCGAAGGGCAACAAAAATGATTAGGGGTCTGGAACACATGACTTATGAGGAGAGGCTGAGGGAACTGGGATTGTTTAGTCTACGGAAGAGAAGAATGAGGGGGGATTTGATAGCTGCTTTCAACTACCTGAAAGGTGAATCCAAAGAGGATGGATCTAGACTATTCTCAGTGATAGCAGATGACAGGACAAGGAGTAATGGTCTCAAGTTGCAGTGGGGGAGATTTAGGTTGGATATTAGGAAAAACTTTTTCACTATGAGGGTGGTGAAACACTGGAATGCGTTACCTAGGGAGGGGTGGAATCCCCTTCCTTAGAAGTTTTTAAGGTCAGGCTTGACAAAGCCCTGGCTGGGATGATTTAGTTGGGGATTGGTCCTGCTCTGGGCAGGGGGTTGGACTAGATGGCCTCCAGAGGTCCCTTCCAACTCTGATATTCTATGATTCTAACTCAAGTGAGCTAGCATGAGGTAAAATCCCAGTAGAGACATGGTGATTTGTAGTTTTCACAAGTGTCAGCAGGTCAAGGTAAACCCTAGGCTCCCCTATAGTCTTTTACTTGGTCTGCTAACTCATATGAAAACTACAAACTGCCTTGTGTTCACTAGGATTTTACCTTGTGCTAGTTAACTCAAGTTAAGAAAACACCTTTTTTTCCTAGTGAAGATGCACCATTAGTGTAAAAGAGATGGGGCTGCTGGAAAGGTGTTCTCCATGAAAGCCCTTAACTTTGGAACTAATTCCCCACATCTGAAGGAATCCTGTACTACTGACTTTGGGCATGCTAGGCTAGAAAATAGGTAGGGTTTTAAAATGTGTTAGCTAATACATTTCCAGAATGGCCTGTTCCCTTGTCTAGACAGGGTCTTTCTGGGCACATTGCAAAGCTCATCTATTTCCCAGGCTATTGGGGAAGGAGGGAGGCGTTAGAAGCTGGTATTCACATGGTGTGAGGTGGGATATCGTTTGAGCTTGATTTTTATTTTATTTGGTTTCTTATTTGTTTTTTTGGTGGGAGGGAGGAGAGGCTGTTAGTTGTTTTGTATACATTTGTTTAGTTGTTTCTCTAATATACGTCAAACACGCTTGGGGTATGTCAGTCCTTAGAGTTGGGAGTGTGATTCTCTCATCAAGCTAGCACACTAACAGTAGAAGTGTAGCTGTGGCAGCATGAGCAATGGTAGGAACTAGCTGCCCTGAGTACATGTAGAGCCCTGCAAATCCGTGGATATTCACTTCATATCCATGGACCATTTTTGCGGCTAGTGGATCGGACGCAGATACAACCTCGCAGGGCTCTATTCACCAGCAGTGCTTGGCCCACGGCATCAGGCTCGGGCAGCCCAGGGGGTGCACTGCACTTGGGGCCGGCCGCAGCAGCCAGTGACTGAGTCTGGATGGAATCGGGGCTGTCCAGCACCCGCTCACCGCGCTGCTTCCTGTCCGGCAGATTGGGCACCTCGGGCAGATTGGGCCCCTCATCCCCACCATGGCCCGGCCTGGCAGCACTGGCTGCACTCCCAGTCCCAAGCCTGGCCCCCCGGCTCCTGGGCAGCAGGGTCCACCCCTGATCACAGGGATTGGAGCGGGCGGGGCCCTGGCACCCCACCCCTCCTCCTCACTGTAATGCAACACGCACTGCTGCTGCCACGTGCCATTGCTTGCGAGCCCTTGGGAGCACACACAATGCGATGCTCCTTCCTCCCAGACCCCCCACACTGCCCCTTCTCCTCAAGACCCCACCCCCAAGCTGCCCCTTACCCCCAGTCCCGACTCTTATGCTGCTTTCTTCCCTGCAACACCCCCGACCCCTCCCTCCTTTCCAGCCCCTGCCTGTTGCTTACCCTTGTGAGATGGCTTGCTGCTACAGGTGTGGATACAGGGTAAAAGATGGCTAGCGGATCGTGGGTCAGAGTGTGGGTTGATCCTGGCGGATGTGGATCCACATTTTTGTGTATGCACAGGCCTCTAAGTACATGCCTAGTGTCTTGGAAGGGATTGTGCTCAGGGTGCCTAGCCCCTCCCACTACCCATGCTGCCATGGCTTCTCTTCTATTTTTAGTGCACTAGTTCAATTGGAACTAGTGGGGGTATGTCTCCTCGAGCTGGAATATATGCTCTTTGGGTCCTGGGCTAGGTTTTTTATAAATCATTGTTTACACCGAAAGAAAGTAAGTAAATAGAAATAAGCATAAATATTTTCTCTTGTTGACTTCTCTTAAGCATAGGCAGTTGTAGATGAGTGATTCAGATTTGTGATGTTCTTATTTGGATTCAGCAAGCACATTGCCAATATACTGACTGGAGCTCTTAAAATATTCCAGATAGCTGAAATAAATATGAAAGGTTTTGTTTATCGAAAAGCATATTTTTATTACACAACAATACTCAAGTCTATTAGATAAACCTGATACTAGCTTTTTCTCTCCTTTTGTTATGTACTCTGAAACAGACTCAATAAGTTAGACATTCAGGTAGAATCTAAGTAGTGTTTGAATTTTTGATCCCTATTTATTTGCCACTGACTAAATTAAAGCAAACTGATCAGACAGTGGAATAACAAACTCCAGTGTGCTGGTAGGTCTAGCTTGTTTTTAACACGCACTACTTCTGCATAACCTGCTCTAACTGGCCCTTTTATGTCCTCATTTTTGGGATTACTCCATAGTTGAATGTTGTTGTTTTATGCTTTCTGAATACTGCAGTTAGTTATACCAACGGTGTTATTCAAAGAAAACAAACAACTGACTGGTAGTAATGATAACATTCTGAAACCCTTAGCTTGTTGACAGACTTGCATCACTATCTAGAATAGAAATTATTCAAAATGTTTAAATAAATTTTGCTAACTTAAACATGAGACATGATCTTGGACACTTACCCACCAAGTCAATAGTAACTGAAACATGCAAGTCATCCATGCTGCATTCGTAACATAATTTTTTTTCAAGCAAAGAAGAATAGTCAACATTTTAGTAGGCTTCGGTTTTTGTTATGGCTTGATGGGACCTGCTTCCAGATCACCATAATACCAGTTACCATCAGCGCTCAGATGACATTGTCAGGTGAGATCTCACAACTATTTTTAAAACAAAATTCAAATTCTAGCATAAATTTCCTGAATTAGCTTAATTATGGTCTAACGTTTATAGAGTGTCTTGTTAAAGGGCTTTTCTAAGGGTATATACTATTCATGATGATACAATCGTAGCACACAAACTATTCATGGGGGTAACTTCACCCACCCTTGCAAAGCAGCTATTTCTACAGTTAAATATGGAAACTTCAAATATTTTGAAGGACAGACTAGACATGTGCCTGGAAAAGATGCCTTCCAATTAAACTGTAATTGAAAAGGTGTCAAAAATAACTTCTAAGCTTTAGAGCAGAAGAAGCTCTATTTCTCTAATCACCATTAAAGGTAAAATGATGGAAAGAGAGACAGCCATGTTTTCTTTCATTTTAACCTTATTAGAATGAAGCACTGTTTCATCTGGAGGTAAAGAAGTTGTGGAAATGATGTACCACAGAGATTTCATGCTTAGGGTCTATGGAGAAATTGAAATACATCTAAGTTTAATGAGCACTCATCAAACCAGGTTATAATGCAATCAAGTGGAACCAGACAAATGCTAAGCAGAACAGGGAAAATTATGAGCCCTGAGAAACATCTCATTTTATCTCTGCAGAAGAATTGACACATTTCTTAGACAAATTTTCTAAATGTTGAAAAAAATATTTAATGTGATGAGACACCAAAGCCTGAAAGCCTTGTATGGGTGTGCCAGATGTGCTCTATGGCCTCCGTTGCAAAATCAATCATGGAAAGATACAACACAATCAGCTGAGACCAAGTGCATCTGATTTTGATAATTAAGTGATCCCTATAAACACAAAGCAGTGCTGGGACCAAATTGAAGGCACACTAACATTTAAAAAAACCAAAACACTAATGTCAAAAATTATAACATTTTCCAGTATTTATTCCCCAAAACATAAAGATTATTAGACAGTGAAAATTATTAGAGACCAACAAAAAGTGATAAAAAAATTTAGAAAACATGATCTATGAGGAAAGGAAAAAAAAAACTGGGCATGTTTATTCTTGAGAAAAGAAGCGGGGGAGAGGCCTGATAAGTCTTCAAATATGTTACGGGATGTTATAAAGAAAGCGATCAATTGTTCTCCAGACCCATTGAAGATAGGACAAGAAGTGATGGGCTTAATCTGCAGCAAAGTGGATTTAGGTGAGAAATTAGAAAAAAAAACAACCTTTCTAACTATAAGGAACGTTAAGTACTGGAATAGGTTATCGAGAGATTGTAGCATCACTGTCTGTGACGCTTCCTGGGATTCCCCACCCTCCTCTGGAGTATTCCAGGAAGCATCTCTTTACACAAAAGGGAGAAATAAGGCACGGCTGGCTCTTCCTGGAGCAGCTCTTAATCATGCACTGCTTTTAACAGCAGAGGAGTTGCACAAGGGAGAGTCTTCAGCCAAATTCCTTTCTCTGACCCACCCCCTCAGAGGTTGGGGCCGGGGCATCTCTTTGACCTAACCTCAGCTTCTCTGAGGGAGAAAGGGAAAAACACTGATCCCCCACCCTGCTGGGGTGACCTTTTGACTCACATACTGAGTCAAGGTGTGCAGCCGTTCTTCCTCCAGGGTCCTTAACATTTTCACAGACCATAGAATCAGAGAATATCAGGGTTGGAAGGGACCTCAGGAGGTCATCTAGTCCAACCCCCTGCTCAAAGCAGGACCAATCCCCAATTAAATCATCCCAGCCAGGGCTTTGTCAAGCCTGACCTTAAAAACTTCTAAGGAAGGAGATTCTACCACCTCCCTAGGTAACACATTCCAGTGTTTCACCACCCTCTTGGTGAAAAAGTTTTTCCTAATATCCAACCTAAACCTCCCCCACTGCAACTTGAGACCATTACTCCTTGTCCTGTCCTCTTCTACCACTGAGAATAGTCTAGAACCATCCTCTCTGGAACCACCTCTCAGGTAGTTGAAAGTAGCTATCAAATCCCCCCTCATTCTTCTCTTCCGTAGACTAAACAATCCCAGTTCCCTCAGCCTCTCCTCATAAGTCATGTGTTCCAGACCCCTAATCATTTTTGTTGCCCTTCGCTGGACTCTCTCCAATTTTTCCACATCCTTCTTGTACTGTGGGGCCCAAAACTGGACACAGTACTCCAGATGAGGCCTCACCAATGTCGAATAGAGGGGAACGATCACGTCCCTCGATCTGCTGGCAATGCTCCTACTTATACATCCCAAAATGCCATTGGCCTTCTTGGCAACAAGGGCACACTGCTGACTCATATCCAGCTTCTCGTCCACTGTCACCCCTAGGTCCTTTTCCGCAGAACTGCTGCCTAGCCATTCGGTCCCTAGTCTGTAGCGGTGCATTGGGTTCTTCCGTCCTAAGTGCAGGACCCTGCACTTATCCTTATTGAACCTCATCAGATTTCTTTTGGCCCAATCCTCCAATTTGTCTAGGTCCCTCTGTATCCTATCCCTGCCCTCCAGCATATCTACCACTCCTCCTAGTTTAGTATCATCCGCAAATTTGCTGAGGGTGCAATCCACACCATCCTCCAGATCATTTATGAAGATATTGAACAAAACCGGCCCCAGGACCGACCCTTGGGGCACTCCACTTGACACCGGCTGCCAACTAGACATGGAGCCATTGATCACTACCCGTTGAGCCCGACAATCTAGCCAACTTTCTACCCACCTTATAGTGCATTCATCCAGCCCATACTTCTTTAACTTGCTGGCAAGAATACTGTGGGAGACCATGTCAAAAGCTTTGCTAAAGTCAAGAAACAATACATCCACTGCTTTCCCTTCATCCACAGAACCAGTAATCTCATCATAGAAGGCGATTAGATTAATCAGGCATGACCTTCCCTTGGTGAATCCATGCTGACTGTTCCTGATCACTTTCCTCTCATGTAAGTGCTTCAGGATCGATTCTTTGAGGACCTGCTCCATGATTTTTCTGGGGACTGAGGTGAGGCTGACTGGCCTGTAGTTCCCAGGATCCTCCTCCTTCCCTTTTTTAAAGATTGGCACTACATTAGCCTTTTTCCAGTCATCCGGTACTTCCCCCGTTCGCCACGAGTTTTCAAAGATAATGGCCAATGGCTCTGCAATCACAGCCGCCAATTCCTTTAGCACTCTCGGATGCAACTCGTCCGGCCCCATGGACTTGTGCACGTCCAGCTTTTCTAAATAGTCCCTAACCACCTCTTTCAGGCAGTCATAGACTGGGAGATGTTCCCCTTTCTTCCTGGCTGTTGTTACCTCAATCATCTCTCAAAGCAACTGTTGTACACCTTACTCGGGCAAGTTCCACCATTGAGTGGGTGTCGGATTTGGCAGTGCACTGCAGCTGCCTCAGTGCCCCCACTTTTGGCTGGAGATACTGCCATCACCATGCTCTCTAATGCCTCTGGTTCCTGGGCTACAGGACTCACAGAATTTCCCTTCAGGTCAGTATGGCTCCTCACTCCCATGGAGTAGAAAGCTGTCTCATCCCCCTTCCTTTAGTCTCAGGTATTTGGTTGCATACGCTGGGAAGGTAACTTGATCATGATGATCTCCATAGCTTTTCCTCTTGTGTACTGGCATCAGGGATACAACCCCATCATCTCTCCTCCCTGTCAGCTACTCCATTTGCACTTTGGCTAACAGTCCCATGCAGGTTTGTAGCTAATTTAAGAGGGTCTGATTCACCCTTTTGGTTTTTAAAGCCATAATATCATTCCCCAAAAGCACAAAAGAAAAACATCTTCCAATACAACTACAACCAGCACATCTGACCCTTCCTGGGTCTGTATAGGAATCTGTACTGTATGCAGAGCGAAGGCTTTTACATCAGGAACTTTAACCCAGACTTCACATCCTGGTAGCGTTTGATGGGGTTTCATGAGATGGGTCTTAACTATAGTCTTAGCAGTCCCAGTATCTCTCCATTCAGTGAATATCTCCCTATTAACTTCAACCTTCCATTCCCACAGGGAATCCAATGGATCTGCACCCAGGAGGGTGCTGCAGGACAGCTGAGCAGTAGTTTGGGGTGTGAATGGCTTGGCATGAAATTATATGCCATTGGTGGAGTAGCTGTGTGACTCCCTCCCTCTGAAGGTTCAGTTACACAGTTAACTCTGAGTTTGGGGTGCAGCAGGCCTTTCCAGCACCGCACTGGACCTCCGTGGGCGGAGAGGGAAACCCTGTGCAAAGTGACCCAGCTGGTCACGTATGGCATACCACTTTTCCCCACCCATTCCAGAGATTCTTGGAGATGGTTTCCTTTCCCTGCAAGTGCAGGTTCAGCTTGGACTGAATCCCTGTCCTCTGATCCCATTCCATCCCTACTAGGTCTCTATCAAACCCAGGCTTCCTATCCACATAATGGTCTGCCTATTTCCCAGCTGTGGTTACATCTCTAGGATCTTTGTCAATTAATCATGGTTTTAGGTCGGGGTGGCAGAGTTTATAGAATTGTTCTAAACCCATTAATTCATGGGCCTCACTGACTGTGGTAACCTCAGCTAGTGTCCCATTTCCTTACATAATCCCTAATTTGGGTGAACACCTGATCATAGGTCATATTCTTTTTCCCCCCGAACTCCCTGAAACTTCCTCCTGTACACTTCAGGGGTCAATTTAAGCGTTTGTGACAAATCTTGTTTGTATAGCCCATAATCTTTATAGTCTCAATGTCTATATGGGCAAAAATGTCTAAAGTCTTTTCCCTGATGGTGGTAGAGCCAGATACCAGACCATGTCCTCCTGCTCCACCTTGTTCAATTCACATCCCATTTCAAAAGCATTTAGAAACATATCCCTTTCTTTAAAGCAAGGAAATAATTTGGAGTCCATGTCACCTGCGGGGACAGGTACCTGGGGTCTGGCGCCACCTACCAGATTAAGATTTTCCTGTCACAGCCTCTCCATCTTGAGCTGATGTTACTGATCTTTGTCTTCTTCTTGCTCATGCTGGTGCTACTTCTCCCATTCTGCAAGCAGCTGTGTTTCCAGGCACACTCTGTTCCTCTCTAGCTGCAGTCTCTCTTGCTCTAACTGTTGATCTGTCCATGAGCCCTGTTGCAATGGTGCATTCAGTCTGGATGGAGCACGGTTGCTGCCTCTGTCAGCGTCTTCCCTGCTTCCCTTCAGGGAGTTGGCTCCAAGATTTCTGCCAATGGGCAGGATGCTTCCTGCAATCTTGGACCATCATTCCTTTTCTGGTCCTCAGAGTATACCAGGTCAATTAGTTGTGCCATTGTCCACTCCTCAGTTTCGAGCTGCCTTTTTCTCAACCAGCTGCCTTTTTGCAGCGGTTCATTATTCCATTTCTCCCACCCACTTTTTGCTATTCGTTTCCTGAAAAGGCTGAGATTTTTCTCTCTGCTTTTCCTGTCTACAGGACCTGCTTTCACTGTGGCTGTAATTATTATTGGCAATTCCCCACTGTCATAGATCCTATCCATGCTGCCACCATATTGTCACAGTTTCAGGGTAACTGCATCTGTACTTCAGCCCTTGTACCCACCTCTGCCCTACTCCAGGAGTTCCCAGTCAGGTCTCAGGTCTACAGATGTCACCTGTCTCTGGGCAGGGACCCTTGTTCCATTCCCTTCTAACCATGGGGTGGAGGTGGGGGCAGGAGTTAAGGCCACATAACTCCCTGCCTTACACTTTGATATCCCCAGCAAGCCAGCCTGCCTAAAGACCAGTGCTTATGCTTTGCTTTCTCTCCAAGGGCTGTGAAGAATATACTGTCAGCAGTTGAAAATTACACATAGCTCCAAGCAAGCACATTTATTATTAAGGTAAAAGCATTACAGAGAAAACATTAAAAAAAAAAAAGAACAGTTCCTATACACATGCTGAAAGCTTACCAATGGTCGCCATCAGTCTTATGGGGCCCTAGTAGGCCACAGTCCTTCTAACCCTTTATGGGTTGGGGCCCCCCTTGCACATAAGTCCCTGTCTTTTTGCTGGATCAGAATGAAGGCCCTGAAACAGTTCAAATGCAGCCTTTTAAAGCCCCAAGTGCTTTGTTGTCCTATTCTCTGGAAACCCAGTTTGAACCAGCACATGTGAGCCTCCTTAGCAGATGGTACCTCTTTGGAGGTGTTTACAAAAAGTAAAAGATTCACTCTAATCACCCCCACCCCATTCTTATAGTTCCTGAAGGAGCTGTGGTCACTCTCCTCCATGAAGTACAACATAATCATACATACAGTTCTGGCCCACAGTGATACATACACCTCATACAGTATGTTTCCCCAAAGATACTGCACACGATTGCAACATCTGTCACAGTAAGCTGGGGAGAAATGGAGATGTATCACTTACCACAAGCCTCAATGGCCTGCCTGTCTATTTAACTCTCTGGCACCTGCATGCTTTATCCCATATGCTGTCCCCTGTGCATGGGGAAAAACTGCCTGTCAAAATTCATTAAGCTGCCACCTTATCCTCTTTTAAATCCTCCTTAAAACCCACCTCAGCACATCGCCTACAATTCACTCCCAGCTGGCATTGATCTCTAAGCTGAAACCCACTGCTTCTCTGATAAACTCTCTCTTATTGTAACCAAATCCTTCCAAACCACCCTGCCCCATTTACCTGTTTCATTCTACTGTTGCATCCTGTCTGGCATGAGCTCTCTGGTACAGGGACTATCTTCTTCGTTACTTGACTTCATAGAATTGTAAGCAGAGTCAGGATGAGCTCCACCCTGACATCTGGTGGTGAGGTGTGGCAAGTTGTGGAAAAGAACTTCAGGGGCTGATCTCATTTGCATAGGCACACCCACCCTGCCTAGACTGAGGCCATAGCTGCCCAAATGGTCAATTTGGCTGCTGTGGGGATCCCCAGTGTCTCTGTTATTGGGGCAGGAAGAATAAATTGTTATTATGGGAATCAAGGACAGTGGAACTGTACTTAGTAAGCTGAAATCACTGAGTGTTGTGTTAAGTAGTGGGGGAGCCTGAAGATATATGGTGGAGCAGTTTGCGGGATGGAGAGCAGAGCAGAGCGGCTTGTGGAGCAGAGCAGTTTGCGGGACAGCGAGCAGAGCAGCTTGTGGAGCAGAGCAGTTTGTAGGACGGCTGGCAGGGCAGAGCATTGCAGTTTGTGGGACGGCGAGCAGAGCAGCTGGTGGCTGGTGGAGCAGAGTAGTTTGTCGGATGCCTAGAGCAGCTCATGGGGACGCTGGCAGAGCGGAGCCCCATGGAGAGGTGGGGCCATCAGCTTTGGACCACGTAAGGTGCCCCTTAATCCCCCCCCCCATCTCCACCCAGGTTGGGAGGTAAAACTCTGCAGATAAACTTTTGAACTCTGGGGCTGCCCTGACCAGGGACAGAGACTTTTGGATTGTTGGACTTTTGGGACTTTGGGTGATTTTGGGTTGCTGCACTCAAGAACCAAAGGGAAAGGACATGCCCCAATTTGCTTGGGGTGGGTTTTTTGCTCATAGGTTGCGTTATGAATCCTGTTGGTGGTGTTTCCCCAACATAATGCCACATTGTTTCTCTCTGTTATTAAAAGGCTTTTTGCTACACTCAGACTATGTGCTTGTGAGAGGGGAAGTATTGCCTCTAGGAGGCACCCAGCGGGGGTGGTATATATTTGTCCCAGATCACTGGGTGGGGGCTCGAGCCAGTTTTGCATTGTGTTATTAGAATGGAACCCCTAGATACTGAACCTGGCCCTTGTTGCTGCCAACTCTGACAGGCAGAAGGGTTACAGAATCATAGACTTTAAGGTCAGAAGGGACCATTATGATCGTCTAGTCTGACCTCCTGTACAATGCAGGCCACACAATCTCACCCACCCACTCCTGTGAAAAACCTCTAACCTATGTCTAAACTACTGAAGTCCTCAAATTGTGGTTTAAAGATGTCGAGGTGCAGAGAATCCTCTAGCAAGTGACCCGTGCCCCACGCTGCAGAGGAAGGCGAAAACCTCACAGGGCCTCTGCCAATCTGCCCTGGAGGAAAATTCCTTCCCAATCCCAAATATGGCGATCAGCTAAACCCTCAGCATGTGGGCAAGACTCACCAGCCAGATACCCAGGAAAGAATTCTCTGTCGTAACTCAGATCCCACCACATCTAACATCCCATCACAGGCCACTGGGCATATCTACCGCTAATAGTTGAAGATCAATTAATTGCCAAAATTAGGCTATCCCATCATATCATCCCTTCCATAAACTTATCAAGCTTAGTCTTGAAGCCAGATAGGTCTTTTGCCCCCACTGCTTCCCTTGGAAGGCTGTTCCAGAACTTCACTCCTCTGATGGTTAGAAACCTTCGTCTAATTTCAAGTCTAAACTTCCCAAAGGCCAGTTTATATCCATTTGTTCTTGTGTCCACATTTGTACTGAGCTTAAATAATTCCTCTCCCTCCGTGGTATTTATCCTTCTGATATATTTATAGAGAGCAATATATCTCCCCTCAGCCTTCTTTTGATTAGGCTAAACAAGCCAAGCTCTTTGAGTCTCCTTTCATAAGACAGGTTTTCCATTCCTCGGATCATCCTAGTAGCCCTTCTCTGTACCTGTTTCAGTTTGAATTCATCTTTCTTAAACATGGGAGACCAGAACTGCACACAATACTCCGGATGAGGTCTCACCAGTGCCTTGTATAACAGAACTAACACCTCCTTATCTCTACTGGAAATACCTCGCCTGATGCATCCCAAGACCGAATTAGCTTTTTTCACGGCCACATCACATTGGCGGCTCATAGTCATCCTGTGATGAACCAATACTCCGAGGTCCTTCTCCTCCTCTGTTATTTCCAAGTGATGCGTCCCCAGTTTATAACAAAAATTCTTGTTATTAATCCCTAACTGCATGACCTTACACTTCTCACTATTAAATTTCATCCTATTACTATTACTCCAGTTTACAAGGTCATCCAGATCTTCCTGTATGATATCCCGGTCCTTCTCTGTATTGGCAATACCTCCCAGCTTTGTGTCATCCACAAACTTTATTAGCACATTCCTGCTTTTTGTGCTGAGGTCAGTAATAAAAAGATTAAATAAGATTGGTCTCAAAACCGATCCCTGAGGAACTCCACTGGTAACCTCCTTCCAGCCTGACAGTTCACCTTTCAGTGTGACCCACTGTAGTCTCCTCTTTAACCAGTTCCTTATCCACCTTTCAATTTTCATATTGATCCCCATCTTTTCCAATTTAGCTAATAATTCCGCTTGTTGAACTGTATCAAATGTCTTACTGAAATGGAGGTAAATTAGATCCACTTTGTCTAAAAAATTTGTTTCCTTTGTCTAAAAAATCTGTTACCTTCTCAAAGGAGGAGATCAGGTTGGTTTGACATGATCTACCTTTTGTAAAACCATATTGTATTTTGTCCCATTACCATTGACCTCAATGTCCTTAACTATTTTCTCCTTCAAATTTTTTTCCAAGACCTTGCATACTACAGATGTCAAACTAACAGGCCTGTAGTTACCTGGATCACTTTTTGACAATGCCTAGCACAATGGGCTTGATTGGCACTAGCATCAACAATAATAAAAAATACCGAAAAATGATGGTAATTAAAAAAATCTGTTCTATCTGTACTATTTTGGGGAGGGGGGGAACAATCACAAAAATGTATTTTATAAAAAGTAAATAAGGTATTTCATAATAAGTACAACTATCAATGGTCTTTAGTTTCATGGGTCATTTATTCATTGACTAAGGTACTAAATGTCCTATTTTGGTTTGGACCCGTCGCTCTTTCCAACAACTCATGTGCCTAGAAAAGAAACCAAATACTAAACAGAATAATTTTATATTATGCAAAAATCAAGACACATGGTGGATGCACAATTTCAGAATTTCATTTGAAAAGCTGGTTGTTCAGCCCTGTCGTTTTATTGTCTCTATTAGTAAATTCAACATAAGATTCAAATTTAGAGCCAAATTCAAATCTGAATCTAGGGCTCTGATCCTGCAACTGACTTTGCATAGAGTTAATTACAGGATCATGGCCTAAATAAGTTCCGAAGGAATTCAAGTTAATGTAACTGATAACTTCTTCTGTCCTCCCACCATGCTGCATTTTGTATGATACACCAACTCAGAGTCCTTTGCGCTCTGTTGGGGAACAACTGATGATCAAGATCCTAAAACAAAAGCATCCTCAAAATGCAAAAGGCAAAATTATTGACAAGGCCTTTTACAAATTTACAAGTGTGATGCTAGAACTTTAAGTAAATGTCACCGAAAACCCATGTTTGGACAAGATAAGAAATATTGACTTTAAAGGTATATTGTAGACAGCAAAAGCTCTGTACATAGAAGCTTGCATGTGTATTGCGTGGGTTATGTCGGACAAAATGCTTAACATTGATTGAAGGAAAGCTAATGAATATGTAATGTAAAAAGGTATAAGAAATCAAGTGAACAATGGCCCAAGTCAGAAATATCAGACCGGAAACTGAAGGAATGAGACTGAAGAATCAGACCAGAAGCCATGAAGTACATAAAAGCCTTCTGGTACCCCAGGACTTGGCAACTTTGACCCCTACATGTTCCACCTTACCTGTTTATTCTCTATCATAAATATATTATCAGAAACTGTATGTGACAAACATTCTGTCTGAAAATTTACAAATAAAGGTAAAAATAGATTCTCTAAATCGGGTGGACTCATAACTCAGTTTCCCACCTTATACAACCTTACAACTCATTTATTAAGACTCTCATACACTTACCAAGATATAACTTATACCCCAGCACCTATTACATCTTACATACCCTCTGAATTTGGGTCACTGTGTATAAGAGTGTAATTTGATGATACATACCAAGGTGTTAGAAGAGAGGTATAGTGGAGCAAGAAAAGCAGCTAAACTAGTAGGTGGAAGAAAGTGCAAGTTAGAATCGCACCCTGACTTTACCTGCTTCTGGCTCACTGGTGTAAAATGACATTAACTTAGATTTTTGTACACAGGGTGTCAGTAGTTCTATGGGTGTCCAACTGAGTCTTCTCCATTTTTATTTGATCCTGAATTTGATCCTTAGAATTCTGGAAAAATACAAACACCTTTTGATAACCCTGTGTATCTGCTGTGTATGTATTAACTCAATTTTTTAAAAATGCAGCACTATTTTCCTGTGGGAAAAAGAATGAAGACAGATAAAATCCATTCAGTATGAGGACATACACAATATTTTTACAAAGGAAAATTTATTTAAGTTACATGTACCACATATAAAATTAACATTTAACTGAAAGAGATCTAATTGTTTCAATCATTTATGAATAAGCAGTTACACTGTAGACTACAAAACTGTACAATTTTAAATTTGGTAACTGATTCTTATAGCATAGTGCAATTGTAACATTTTATAAACAAAGAATTGTGCCATTTTTATTAAAATAAAGTGCATTAAATCATTTTTGTGTATACAACAAGAAGAGCTGTAGTTGCAGTCCAAAGCTTTAACCTTGGAGGAAACTCAAAATTTTAAAATTTCTAAATTTTTTTACACGCTAGTAACGTATGGTTCAAACTTCAACCACAATTTAAAAAATTAGGCAGTCTAAGAAGTAACCACAGGTCTTTGTATACAAAGACAATAATTGGGATTAATATCAAAAGCAATTCATGCAAAAATTCAAACTACTGGGATTAAAGCTGTTTGGCTCCTAGTGATATGTGTATTTCAGAAAGCATCTCCATGCAGCTGCTGTTGCTAAAACATTTCACAATACAATATGTAATCCTCATATTGAAGTCACCAATATTATGTATTTTGGTGAACTATATTCAGTTTCTTTAGGAATGCTGTCCCATTGAACGTATGTAAGAGGACAAGCACTGTAAATTATACGTAGTCATTTTTTACTGCATATGGTAGTGAAAAGAAATGTTCCCTGGGATCTGGTTAATGAACATGTATATAACTCTAGAAAACTGTAAAATGATTCTATTAGCCCAGGGGATTCTAAACTGATGGGCTAGAGTTAAATATAAACTTGATGTCATAGACACAGTCTTAATATTTATGTGCTGTGAAATTTCTGTTTCTAAACCCATTTACTATCAATTTTCATAGGGTTTTTTTTTTTTTGCAAGTACAGTAAAGCTGAAAGAAAACAAAAGGAAGAACTACTGTAGGCTTTAACCCCAAACTGCTTCAGAAGGATGGGGTACAGAATAAAAGGTGGACAGAGGTCTACTGTACATACTTCTAAAAGTAACAAGCAAAATAAAAGGCCCATTGACTTCAATGGGATTTGGATCAGGCCCGATATGCACAAGGCCTAATTCTGCCCCCTAATGCACGTGCAGGGCTTTCACAGGCTTTATGTGAGCATTGGGGAATAGGCCCCATAGGCTTGTCATTGCACTTTGATTTATACTATAATTATATTATTAAATTATACTACAAAATACTAGTAAAATTATCTGCAATTGTATTCCTATCCTATATTTTGGCAAATACCATTCAATTATTTCTGTTTTCTCCTTGACCCATTTCCTCCTACTATCCTTAATAACTTGTAGGAACACCCAGAATAAATGAAAGTAGATAACTATATGTTTAAGCACATTGGAAGAGCTGTTGTGTAGAACGCCACACATCTGAACATGTCTACTGACGCATTGAGCACCATGGGTCTGATATAGCTCTCTGTTTGCAGCGGAGGGAAGCACAAAATGGGTGGGGGGGGGAACAGAAGAAAGGAGCAGGAATTCATGGAAAGCCAAGTGAAGTACGATCCCCTATTCCTATCAGGTCTGCAGAAACATCTCTGTCCTCATTCCATGTGATTTTACAGACACATGCAGGCACTACTGTAACAACAGCTATGCAGATCTGAAATGGGCAAACCAAGCTGCCAGGTCCCTGCCCCCTTCCTATAGCCACTTCGCTGAAAGGAGCATTGGCTGCGTTTTCTGTGGCTTTAATGGGCCTGATCCTAGGAGGTGCTGAGGATCTCCTAAGAGGAGACTTGAATTGGAACTGAGGGCAATTGATGACTCAGAGGTTTGGGCCAATGATGCAGAGAATTTAAGATTTACTCCTTTCTGTGGGATTTTCCCTGAAGAGTGAGTGAGTGTGTGTGTGTGTGTGTGTGTGTATATGTGTGTGTATATATATATATGTATATATATATGTATGTGTGTGTGTGTGTGTGTATATATATATATAAAATAGTATGTATAAAAAAATTGTTGTTACTTCTATTTTTAAATACATGGAATAGGCTCAGATGGGCTGTAGTGATGGGGGCTATCTAAGTTCCTAGTAAGAGACAGAGATGTGATGATGGAATACTGGATGCAGGAACACAGAAACTGCATACTGGTCCATCTGATCACATATTCTATCTCCAACAGTGGGCAGTAATAGATGTGTCTAAAAGCTCATAGCAGACAGTTATGGGGAAAATTTCTTCCCGACCTCCTTGAAGCAAGAGGGGTTATATCCCTTCCAAAACTCTTGGTTGTGTTTTTTTTTGTTTTAAATCCTTGCCACTGTAACTCTGGATGTTCTTGTTAGTCATAAACATTTTCAATCTTTTTTTGAATTCTATTAGACTGTTGGTCTCAGTGTCCACTGATCACACTTCAGCTACCCATGACATTGAAGGGATGTTTACACTAGGGCTGTCAAGTGATTAAAAAGTTAATTGCGATTAATCACACAATTAAAAAAATTAATTATGATTAATTGTGTGATTAATTGTGCTGTTAATAATAGAATGATATTTATTTAAATATTTTTGAATGTTTTATACATTTTCAAGTATATTGATTTCAATTACAACACAGAATACAAAGTGTACAGAGCTCACATTGTTATTCTTTTTATTACATATATTTGCACTGTAAAAAACAAAAGAAATAGTATTTTTTAATTCACCTCATACAAGTACTGTAGTGCAATCTCTTTATCATGAAAGCTGAACTTACAAATGTAGAATTATGTACAAAAAAAACCCCTGCATTCAAAAATAAAACAATGTAAAACTTTAGAGCCTACAAGTCCACTCAGTCCTACTTCTCAGGGTTTCTTTATAGAATCATAGAATATCAGGGTTGGAAGGGATCTCAGGAGGTCATCTAGTCCAACCCCCAGCTCAAAGCAGGACCAATCCCCAATTTTTGCCCCAGATCCCTAAATGGCCCCCTCAAGGATTGAACTCACAACCCTGGGTTTAGCAGGCCAATGCTCAAACCACTGAGCCATCCCTCCACATTTGCAGGAGATCATGCTGCCTGCTTATTGTTTACAATGTCACCTAAAAGTGAGAACAGGTGTTCGCATGGCACTATTGTATCTAGCGTTCCAAGATATTTACATGCCAGATGCACTAAAGATTCATATGTCCCTTCATGCTTTAATCGCCATTCCAGAGGACATGCGTCTATGCTGATGACAGGTTCTGCTCGACAATGATCCAAAGCAGTCTGGACTGACGCATGTTCATTTTCATAATTTGAGTTAGATGCCACCAGCAGAAGGTTGATTTTCTTTTTTTGGTAGTTCAGGTTCTGTAGTTTCTGGACAAGAGTGTTGCTCTTTTAAGACTTCTGAAAGAAAGCATGCTCCACACTTCATCCCTCTCAGATTTTGGAAGGCACTTCAGATTCTTAAACCTTGGGTCGAGTGCTGTAGCTATTTTTAGAAATCTCACATCGGTAGCTTCTTTGCATTTTGTCAAATCTGCAGTGAAAGTGTTCTTAAAACGAACAACATGTGCTGGGTCATCATCCGAGACTGCTATAACATGTAATATATGGCAGAATGAGTGTAAAACAGAGCAGGAGACATAATTCTCCCACTGAGGAGTTCAGTCACAAATTTAATTAACACATTAATTTTGTAACAAGCATCATCAGCACAGAAGCATGTCCTGGAATGGCGGCCGAAGCGTGAAGGGACATACGAATGTTTAGAGTATCTGGCACGTAAATACTTGCAATGCCGGCTACAAAAGTGCCATGCGAACGTCTGTTCTCACTTTCCGGTGACATTGTAAATAAGAAGCAGGCAGCATTATCTCCCCTAAATGTAAACAAAATTGTTTCTCTTAGCGATTGGTTGAACAAGAAGTAGGACTGAGTGAACTTGTAGACTCTAAAATTTTACATTGTTTTGTTTTTGAGTGCAGTTATGTAACCAAAAAAATGTACATTTGTAAGTTGCAGTTTCACGATAAAGATATTTCACTACAGTACTTGTTTGAGGTGAACTGAAAAATACTACTTCTTTTATCATTTTTACACTGCAAATATTTGTAATAAAAATAAAGTGAGCACTGTACACTTTGTATTCTGTGTTGTAATATATTTGAAAATGTAGAAAAACATCCAAAAATATATAATAAATTTCAATGCGTATTCTATTCTTTAGCAGTGCAATTAAAACTGATTAATCAACAGCTCTAGTTTAAACTGATGGGATACCAAAATGTACTAGAACACAGTTTTTCTGTCCTTTCAAGAAAGCAGGTTATATATAATTGTTTTACTGCCTGAGCTCTTAAAATGAAGAGTGGACTTAGGGTTCTTTTTAGGTGAGTCTGCATATGTAAAAGAGATTTATAAAAGCATTACTTTTTTTGAATTTTTGAAAATATGAAAATATAATTAGTGTTGCGTTCCAATGCTGAAAGGTGCTGAGCTCCTCCAATTCCAAGATGAGCAGCACTCTGCACCTTGCAGGGTGGAGTCCTTAGAATTTTGTGATTAATATACAATTGCAGTTTTCCTTGAGTAAGGATTCCAGGATCAGGCCCTTATGGAGACATCCTTGCAGTTTTAAACAGTTGGTGGATACCTTGCAGTTTAGGATTAAATAGGATGAGAAAATACTACCAATGTAAATATAAACAATATAGCAGCAATTCACTTGAACTTTTCCCTGCAATTGAAACAGATATCTCCTGCAAGAAAAACATCCACTGATACACATTTTTGTCACTGTAAATTTGCTACAGACATATAGGAAAGTGTTACAGCAAACTGCAGAAGCAATAGTCAATCACAAATATACAGACAATTATCTAATGCAGTGGTTCCCAAACTTGTTCCGCCGCTCGTGCAGGGAAAGCCCCTGGCGGGCCGGGCTGGTTTGTTTACCTGCTGCATCCCCAGGTTCGGCTTCCAGCAGCAAACCGCGGCCACTGGGAGCCGCGATCGGCCGAACCTGTGGACGCGGCAGGTAAACAAACCGGCCTGGCCCGCCAGGGGCTTTCCCTGCACAAGCGGCGGAACAAGTTTGGGAACCACTGATCGAATGCAATCCATTTGTCTTTGGAAAATTTGAAAATGAGTGAATTAATTTTTAAAGCATTTTATTTTGTTAATAAAAAGGTTTCTGGATGTACACATACAAGTACTACCATTTGGCTTCCAAATATAATAATGTAGATCCCTTACTTATGTAGGATTACGATACCTCTGAATTATAAAAAGGGAGATCCTTGGAGCTAAAGATATGAGGCCAGATTTTGATCTCTCACTGCTGTAAATAAAAAGTAATTCCATTACAGTCATTAGAATTGCAGTGCACCAGGATAAAGCTGATGTAAGTGAGAGGAGACTCAAACCCATAATATGTAGCTGTCATTATAGTACTCTGCTGTTTTATATTTCATTTTGTTTATACTATGAATTATGTTGTTTAGAAATTACATTAAACAAGACTAAACAACTCTTGCAGATATTGTCCTTGTTGGCTTTTTTCAATCTGAGCTCTACTGAAAATGAACGTTAAAATTAATTAAAATAATTTAATATTGATACACCTGATATTATGTTTGTTTGAATATACAGTGATACAATTACTATTTTTAATATTTGCATAAAAACTAGTTCGTTTACAAAATAGGCAATTCAGAGGGGAGAATTTCAAAAGTACCTAAGGAATTGAGGATCGCAAATTCCATTAATTTTCAGATACTTCTGAATATTGCCCCACAAATTACACTGAAAAACTTCAATAACACTGAAAAGGTTTCAGCGTAGCAGCCGTGTTAGTCTGTATCTGCAAAAAGAGGAGGAGGACTTGTGGCACCTTAGAGACTAACAATTTTATTTGAGCATAAGCTTTTGTGAGCTACAGCTCACTTCATCGGATGCTGAAGTGAGCTGTAGTTCATGAAAGCTTATGCTCAAATAAATTTGTTAGCCTCTAAGGTGCCACAAGTCCTCCTTTTCTTTTTATTGAAAAGGTTTGTTTCACATAAGTACTCTAATACTTATTTGTAACAAGATTTTTTGGGGGGTCAGTTACCTTCTCTTATGAGTCTCATCAGGCTGCACGTAATGTCTAATCTGCTATGTTCAGGTTTTTTTCTCCCTTGTTACTGAAGGTTTTGTACTATATATATTTACTTCATCTCCTCTAGAAGGCTAGGGCTAATTTAGCCTACAAGATCAGCAAGAATTGAAATAATAAACTTCAGCACAGGCATTTATTATGTAATATGTTTGGTAACACATTTAAAATCACGCTCAAGGAAACAACTACAATGAAGTTAAGGGCTCATCTCTTCTTCAGAAGAAACAGGAATGTATTATGATGCACCCTAAAAAATAATCTGCTGTTGTGCCTGTTCTTAAATTGGCAGAAAACTCCCACTGACTTTAACTGAAGTTATGCATGTCAGGATTGCAGGATCAAGGCCATTCATAACTAAAATACAACCCAGCATGTCAAATTTACAGAAAAGTGGCAGCTCATTTGCAATCACATTTGTGCATTTTTGCAGCTATACATTTGTGCAGATATGGTGGTCATCATTAAAAGTCATATTCACCAATAGGTATTACACTGACTTACGTAAGAACAAAGTAACAGAAATTGCTGTACTAGATCAAACCAGTAGTCCATCTAGTTCAGAATCCTGTTTCCAACAGTTTTATATACATCAGGGGAAGGTGTGAGTCCACACAATGGACAGTTGCAGAATAACTTGCCAATGGGAAACACTTTTACCCTAATTTTAGGCAGTTAGTAGTTGTGTAATTCTCTGAACTATAAAGATTTGCATCCCTTGACCTTTTTAAATTTCATCTTATGTAAATGTGAAGGTCCTCGTCCATACAATTGCTAATCCTTTTTAAAATAATGATAAACTCTTGGCCGAAGTGATATACTGTGGCAGGCAGTTCCACAAGTTGCTATTACCTTTTACCTGCTTTTACTTTGGACAAGTATTTCCAAATGTATTGTCTTTCAATTTCATTGGAACTCCCCTTGTTCCTGTATTATGAGAAAGGGAAAATAAGCATGCCTGATTTATCTTCCCTATAGCATTCATTATTTAGTATGCCTTTATTATGTCCCTGTTAGTTTCCGCTCTATAATAAATAGCCCTAATCTTTTCAATCTCTAATGATTTTCAATGAACATCTCCGAACCGCTAGTGACCACAACTGAACACAGCATTCCAAGTATTGACTGTCGGAGCATTAAACTGACATTTTTACTGAGCTGTCGACAAAAATTCCCCCCTACCCCCAGTCTTTTTTGTGAGGGGTTGCAAGTCATTTAGAACCCAGGAATGACTGTGAGTAGTTCAAATTATTCCTTCCAATGTATTATTCCTTCCTACCAGTAACTTGTATGTATCAACACTGAATTTCACTTGCCATTGTGTTGCCCAATTGTCTAGCTTTGTTGATGTTAATGGTACTGTCTGCTCATACACAATGCATTGCACGAAAGGGGCCAACTTTTGTGCCACCTGCAAATTTTGCCATATTATTCATCTGCCTTTCCAGTTCATAAATCAATTTATTAAACAGTATTGTCTTGCTAGGGCTCCTTGGGGCACCATAATGTTTAGAGATGCTTCACCTTGGGAATTGCATTTGACTAGAAATATTTTATTCATTTTGATTTCTAATGTGCAGAAGAGGCACCTATTCACACTCTAGGTGCTTTGCCATCAATTCAACGCTAGTCTTCCAGTAGTCCCCAACAAAATATAGCCTTAATGTGCTTCCCGGACCCACCCAAAAAGGGCCACATTAAGACCAACCTTCCTCAAAAGCCTGTGTAAAGTATACCCTGCAGGTCAACAAATACACTCGAAATAGCCTGGATCTGCTCCACTATTGTTGAAAGAAACCCTTAAGATCACTACAGCTGAAAAAGATTAATGATTTTTTTAACTTGGCTCTATATTTTCAATATGTTTACTTTGTGCATTTGACTGTATTTTGTGTAATCAGTCCCACTCTTTTGTGGATTGTCACTTTCTGGCCCTGTTTCATGTACTGACCTAATGACACCACCCTTATATATTGCTCTGGAGAGACCTTGTATATTCTCTTCCTTTAGGGTGTTTAACACTGACAGCAGCAGTAAAGCTGAGACTGAAGAGGAAGCCAGTGGACATGTACACACACACGACCAAGACAGGAAAATGGGAGGAGTTTAGACACTGTGATTAATTTATATATGAGCTCAATTTTAGTTACCTCTTGTATTTCCTGTACAGTACTCAGAACTATTTCAAGAACAGCCTCTTATGTGTTCTAGAACTGGCTGTTCTAAGAAGACAATCAATTAAGTTGTCAAGAAATTGATTCTCTACAGCAGGGGTTCTCAACCTTTTCCTTTCTGAGGCCCCCTCAGTCATGCTATAAAAACGCCACGGACCACCTGTGCCACAATAACTGGTTTTCTGCATCTAAAAGCCAGGGCTGGCGTTAAGGGGTAGCAAGCTGGGCAATTGCCCAGGGCCCCATGCCACAGGGGGCACCGTGAAGCTAAGTTGCTCAGACTTCTGCTTCAGCCCCAGGTGGCGGGGCCCAGGGCCCCGGGCTTCACCCCATTCAGTGGGACTCCGGCTTTCTTCCCTGGGCCCTAGCAAGTCTAACACTGGTCCTGTTTGGTGGACCCCCTGAAACGTGCTCGTGGCCCCAGATCCCTGTTTGAGAACCACTGCTCTACACCTCTTTCCAATGTGACATCTAACCAGTCTATATGAGGATAGGTGAGGTCACCCATTACTACTCTTTTGTTATATTTAATTGCATCTTTGATTCTTCTCAAAAATGTGCTCTCGACATCTTTCTCCTGATCAGGAGGCCAGTGTTACCCTAACAGTGTACTTTTATTCTTATACTTAAGATTTGCATCCAGTAAGATACTCTGTATGGTCAGAAATGTGACCTCATGAGATGCTGTTCAGTCTTTCCGGCATAGTGATAATCCTCTGCCTCTGTTACTTAGTCTACCCACTCTATATAGTACACATCCAGGTATATCACTCCTTTCTCGATTCCACATAAATGCCTATAATGTCAAAATCTCTTTCCATTGCCAGATACTCTAGTTCTCCTATTTTTGCTTTCAAGCTTTTCACATTGCAATTAATTTTTTTTTATTTTTGGATAGTACCTGAGATATCAGCATTACCTTCTATTTTAAACACAGGGAAATGATTGGTGTCTTGGATATCACTATGTGATAACAGTTGATTTTTAAATGGGGACCATTCTACCCAATATTTTCACTCAAAAGCAGGAGCACATGCCCTTCCTGTGGATGAAAGTCAGTTCCCACATTTTGAAAATATGGTCCTTTGGTTCTAGAACAAATTTACAGAAGTGAGGAAACTGACAATTATGCATGAATGGCCTGATTATCAATGGTGCTGAGCAGTCCCAGCTCCCTTTGAAGCAATGGGGAGCTGCTGGTGCTCAGCAACACTGAAAAATCAAACCACAAGTGTCTAATATTTAGTAACTATAGTAGGGAGGAAAAGGAGGTAATGAGAAAAGAATGAGCTGTGGGTGAAATTCAACCTGAGCCTGATCCAAAACCCAATGAAGACAATGGGAGACTTTCCACTGACTTCAGTAAGTTTTAGATTAGGCCCCTATGTGACAGAGATGGGACAAGGCCCTTTACACCACTTAACTTCTATTACAAAGATATGGGAAGCGGGCAATGATGGGTTGCCAGCATCCCCTGCACACTGCAAAGTAGAGCTTTCTGCTTGCTTTAAACAGGCCTGGGCATGGGGGAGGTGAAGGATGTGTTCTTCAATTATACCAAAATCATGTTCCTTTCATACTCCAAAATGGGGTTCAGCGGCCAATGTGCATGGATAATCTGATATCCCTGGCCCCTCCACTGTTTTTAACATTGCAAACATTGTAAATTTGGGGTACTTTCAGTGTAGGTCTTATGAAAACCTATGATTTTTTATTTAGATTAACCTAAAACTGGAAACTCAGCATATAATTAAAATTATACTTACACTGTTCTATAAACTAAATTTTAAACTATACAAAAGAATACATTCCATAGAAATATCTATTCCATTAACATAATGCTGTCTTGGAAATATTATGAATTCAGGATATGAAAATTGAGATAAACAGTTATCCACAAAAATTTCAACACAGTAACTCCAATGATCATAATGCTACCAGCCTGAAACAATGTCCCATCCAAATACTATAACAAGTGCCTAACAGTAAAGTATGAATTCTGCTTACGTAAAGTCCTTGCACAGGTCAGATTTGCTTACTGAAACACAATATTTTATCTAATGATTTTATTGCTTCCTCACTATTGCTTTGACTCTACAGCTTATATAAACTGTATCTTATCGGGACTTTATTGCTCTTATAACAAAAGCATTTTTTGCATTATTGCTAAAATGTTAAATGTTATGAAAAATAAAAAAAAACTAGCAAAAGCTTTTAGGTTGGGTACACAAACCACTGGCTGCAACAGGTTTCACCATTAAAAATACAACTTATTACTAACAATAGATCTAGCATGTTAATAATTTAAAACAAACATTCTTTTAATTAAATTATGCATGTGCATTTTAAAAATACTTGAATTGATGACTGAGCTATGAAGAAACCCAATATTGCTAAGAATGGTCAATTTAACACCTCTGGCACTAGGTACTAGTATTGTTCAATATTACAGTATAAGGACATGTTCCTTCAAGCTATCCAATGGGGGCAGGTCCCTGGGTCTGTGTGGAGTCCCACTAACTTCAGGGGGACTCCATGTGGTGCTGGGTTCTGCCCACACGGAACAATTTGCAGAACTATGGCCTAAGACAGAACTGTCTAGATACAGAAACTTGAATAGAATGTTGGACAGAACCATCTATTTCTGTGGGGTCAGTTGGCTTTTAAAAAGCATTTCTTCTTGTTGAACTATTGAATCTGGTGAGGCAAATGTTTAACATGCAGTTCTGAACACAAGGTCATTCAGTTGTATATTATGCAGTATTTACCTCAGGACTACTAGTTTTACAATTACAGCATTTTGGGCTCAACCCTGTAGTCCTATATAGGCCAAACTTACTGACTTCGAGCGGACTTTTGGCCTGTGTCAGGACTATTACTGCAGACCCTTTTGAGTTTAAGGACATCTTTATAAAAGAGAGTCCCAGATGAAAGTCAGTTCCCACATTTTGAAAATATGGTCCTTTGGCTCTAGAACAAATTTGCAGAAGTGAGGAAACTGACAATTATGCATGAATGGCCTGATTATCAGTGATTATCAGCTTCATTCAAGCTTTTAAAGTGACTATAGTAACATCAAGAGCAAAGTAATGGCTCTGAAGTCACAATTTGATTGCTAGTCTGTTTCTGAAGCAGTGCACCTACAGGCACTGCCCCTCACTTGGCGCAAATAGTGTTTCTACAATCTAGCCCTATGTGAACATTACTCTGTAATTTTAATCCTTCTTTATCCTAAATTCAGCCCAGATGGTGTCCTGAGATCTGCTTGTGAAGTGGACCCTCTGGGTACAAATCTCTCTGATCCTGCATGGAAGGAGAGTGTAGTTTCTTCCCTGGCTGATCTACAGGTCTAAGTTCCACACTGAGTGAGGAGTTGAACACCAGGTAAGCCAGGAGCGGAGGAGAGGGTAAGGTTGTGGTGGGGACACACATTGTCCCCCTCTGGCATCCTTGGATATTTTCTGCTGAACCCCCCTTCCAGACCAGAGCCAGTGCAGAGGCATACAGCCTCCATGTGGACAGCTGTGGCCTCCTACACATCTCTGGAGATCTTCCAGGTTTCTTGGTAAGCACAATGGCCTACTTGGGTAAGAGAGTGGGAATCTCTCTGATGGAACAACCACTGAAGTCACACATTTCTTCTCCAGAGCCCCATACTATGGGTTTTGCCACAGGAGGGCGTGATCCAGACTGGAAGAGAAGGGCGGAAAGAGTAGACGGTCCAGTGGTTAGGGAACTAGACTACTACTCAGGAGACTGAAGTTCAATTCTATGCTCTGCCATGGATTCCTGTGTGACCTTGGGCAAGTTAGTGGGTGTCTCTGTTCCTCAGCTATAAAAGGGGAATGATAGCTCCTCCCTACCTCACAGGATTGTTGTGAAGATAAAGACACAAAAATAATTGTGAGGTGCTCAGATATTCTGGTAATGGAGGGGCATATTAGTAACTAGATAGAAGTGGAGCAAAACTCAGATCTTCTTGGGATAGAATTTCAGTCACAACTGTAGGTGTTTGTCCTGATCAGTTTTTGGCACTTTGATGCGACTGACCAAACTCATGGAAAGGATAGAGGAAGAGAGGGGTAGGTTTTGTTTGTGGAGTTTTAGCAAGTCTTATTTGTGTCTGTTAACAAGCAAATAGCATTTGTGACCCTTATACAGAATTCATTTTAAAATGTTAACAAATAATCCTAGCAATAATTTCCAATATTTGATACTTCATATATGTATATAAAAATCAAGTATATATACATCATAGGTATTTTTGAAGTGATGATTTCTTATAAACAATAGAAAACTGGAAACTACTAGAACTTCATTAATATTCAGAGATAGATAAAGAACACAAATATCCTATATCGTTTGAGGGGAGATTTCAGTGGCTGCTGAGGAGCTACAAATCCCAGTTAAGCCAACGGGAGTTGCAAGAGTACAGTTCTGTCAAGATAAGGCCGTCACCATACAATATTAAATTTGATTAGATTAATGCAAAGTAATAGTTAGACATCATGAAGGTTGAACCAAGTAAATAATGGAATTTGAATCTGGCATTGAAACCAAAATAAATTATTGCTAATATACAAGTGACTCACATTTGAAATTTAGTTCTGGGTATAGCATATGGATTATTAATGTCACCGAAGTTTGCCACAAAAGCTACAGTGTTCCAAAAGTTTAAATGAAAGGAAAGATACCATTTGAAAAGATCGAGTGGCAGCAGTATAGTAGTGTATATTCTCTATACTGTACATGTATATTTTTATCAACATTTGAGATTTTTTAAACTATAATGGAAGATACTGAAGCAACAATATAGTATATTTACTTTGATATTCACGGGACTACACCCCCATATTGGTGCCTAGGCATTTATACATGTAACTTCCATTAGCACTAATGGAAGTTTTACTATAAATTCCCATTCACTGATATGAGAATATACCTCAAGTTTAACAAAGAAATCCAAAATCAGGGGTTTTTTTTCCAGTAAGCTTTTTCTTCTGTCAGTACAATATTGTTATTAGAAAACAACATTTTTGTTCTAATGATTCTTATGTGGCTTCATGGAAAAGATCAGAAGCAGCTTAAATTAAACCATTCATGAAAGGAAGCTTTGCCTTTTACACAAGGAGTATTATCTTAGAATGAAGTGAAATGATATTCATACAGTACTGAGCATCATAATATGTGATGGACTCAAAGATTAAATTGTTAGAATAGCAGAAAATATGTTCCATAGGCATTTTGGCTACATACAATTATGAACCTGACATGCTCAGAGAATTTTCAAACTTCAGAATCTGAAACCATAGCAGAACAATGAGAACATGAAATAACACTTGTGTATCAAAAGCAAATTTTAGGGAACCATTTACTGTAGATATACTATTTTAAGCAAGTTATTTTATTAAATATTTCCTTATACACTTCTGAAAATATGAATCTGTCAAAGAAACTTAAAATGCTGCACTTATTACAATGCATAATTCCTAGAGGCCACATTGTGCCATAGATTTCTGAGCAGAACTCCCCATCAATTTAAATGAGGAATTCTGTTTAAAAATCAGTGTTACAATAGGCCCTGATGTCCTATATTTTAAAAAATGTATAGTTGATTTTTTAAAAGAAATAAAGCAGTAGTTAAGACGGAACGTACATTCTATTCTAGCATCTATCCAGAACTCATGAGAAAATAGGTAACCTTTTAAAATAATGATCAATTTATACTGAGATATAAAATAGCAAACCTGCACAAGCACTTCTTCATTTTAGCAAATTAATGGTCCAGAAAGTATTACAATAAATACTAAATGAATCAATAATAATTGGGTCATTATTTTAAATTGGTGATATACATTTTAGTTTATGTTAACAGAACCAAGGACATAGTCTTCTTTACTGTTTCACTAAGGCTAAGAGAGAGAGAATTTGTGACAACAGAAAAAACATGCAGTATAACTGAGCTCAAGCACATAAAGTATTTTAAAAAGGCTATAACTCTTCAGTCTACCTTTTTTTCACTAATAAAGTTAACTTAGAATCATAGTGGATGTGAAAGACCAGTTTAGTCTATTCATAGAACCTGAGCAACAATACAATTTGAAAGAACACTAATCATTATGATTTTGGAAATCTTCCTTAAACCACTGAGTTCATTTCGGTTAATGGGGTTTCTCTTTACAAAAGGGTCAGTGCATCCTGTGGCTTGAATATGAATCAGATACGTACAATCTAAGGAATGTATCTAACCAAAGATTGTTGCAGGAATTTCTGAAAAACAAAATGCTAAATAAAGTCCTCATAGCTGTTAATCAAACATCACTAGGTGATCTTGCTCTTTGAGACAGGCTAGAGGGGATACAGCCACAGCAGATAAGCCAAAATGCTTTTTGTATTTCCTGGTTTCTAAAAGCATATATTACAGGATTGATGATGGAATTGTAGGTGGCTGGCAGGAGAGTGGCATAGGTATATATTGAAGGATAAGTGTAATCTGCTATTAAAGAATAGAGTGTAAAAGGAATCCAACAAGCAGCAAAGGTCCCCAAAATAATGGCCAAAGTAGACACTCCTTTTCGGGTGGTCACATAATGGGACGTGGCCAGGAAATGGTGTTGCAAGGCAATCTGATGGGCATGGCGCATCACGATTTTACAAATTTGAATGTAGAGCTGCAGCATGAGAGCAAACATGAGCAAGAAAGAGACTGAAAGGATAGCTGCATTATTTTTAGTGAGCGGTCTGATAACACTGCAGGTGGATTCATCTTTGAGGCAGTTCCAGCCCATTATAGGCAGCAGTCCAATACAGATAGATGCTCCCCAGAGCAAAATAAGCATGATATAGGTAAAAGTGACAGTCCTTTCTGAATTATAAGTCAAAGCATAATACAATGAGAGGTAACGATCAACAGTAATAGCCAGCAAGCTGCAGACAGATGCAGAGAAAGAGGAAACAATCAGTCCAACAGTGACCAGTTTTGTAGCTTCTGATTGTAGAAGATAGGCAAAAATAAAATTGATGATCAATCCAATTCCTGCTAAGAGGTCTGCAAGTGCCAGGCTGCCTATCAGAAGGAACATGGGGGCACGAAGATTAGGATTTTGGAAAATGATAAGGACCACAATGGCATTTTCACAGGAGATAAGGGTTCCTGAAGTACACAAAACAATGTCCCAAGGGTTTACTATGAGCTCTGGTTCTGGGTCTACGACAGGAATCAGGGACGAGACTGCAGTTGAGACATTCTCTGGAGAGCTGGCTTCTAAATGATCTTGAGGCAGCCAGCTTAAATTAACCTTCAGATCTTCATTCATTTTAACCCCTGTCTTCTTCAATGAAAAGACATTTTTTAATGTTCAGATACAGTACTAGTCAATTCAAGAACATGCAATTCCTTAGATATTTCTATGAATCTCATATGCAGGCAGGCACATGTTACATAAACGTGACAGTACAAATGATGAAGAAAAATACTTAATTTTAAATTGCCTAAAATTATTTGAAGAAAACAAAAGAACAGGATATGAAGTAATAAGAGAGATTTTCTTCCTTAAATGGAAGAGGGAAACAAGTGAAATGTGGTATGGACACAAAGTACTGAACTAAAGAAATAAAAACCCGTTAACATAACTAGAACTATTTGAAAGGTTTTTTGGTTTAACAAGATAAACAAAACCCAAAGCACATGAGTTTAAATATGGAAAAAAGAGCAATTGTTGCATGATGCATGAAATAAAATCACAAGTCACCAGCACGGTTTGCAATTAAATATCAGGGGTTTGAACCATTTAGTTAGGAATGCTCATGATTCAAACCTGGAGCAGGCACTACAGCCGAATGCTTTTAACCCCAGGAGCCACCATCCTATCTACCTCAGCTGGAAATTCGGGCTGGGGGATATATGCAGAGCATCCTTGGTCCTGAATTAATAGCAATGGAGGTGATGAGGTGGGGGAGAGAGAGCAATGCCATGCAAGCATCTGTGCGAGGGTAACACAATCTCATACAGACAGATGGAAACAGACAGTGACAGACAGACAGCGGGACTAGCCCTCAATGGTGGTCACCTTGGCTTCTCCCCTGCTGGAGGAGGAGGGTCTCCAGGTCCTTTCTATGCAGCAGGGCAGGCTGCTCCTGGCAGGTTCATTGTTTGCACTGCACAGACACGGGGAGGGGGCGGCAGTGCCAGCTCCTGGCTGTGCAATAGGGAGCGCAGGTGCAATCCCCTCCGCGCTGGCCCCTGGACGCGGTGCCTGGTGCATGGGGCTGAGGCAGAGAGAGGCGCAGGCACGCGCGCACAACAGACGGACAGAGGCGGGGGCGCGCGCCGTGCGGCGCTGCCAGTCCGCGGGAAGAGGAGCTGAAGGC
Organism: Natator depressus; assembly: GCF_965152275.1. Lineage (NCBI taxonomy): Eukaryota > Metazoa > Chordata > Testudines > Cheloniidae > Natator > Natator depressus. Next base: position 44,620,598 of record NC_134234.1, read on the forward strand.
ACGTGGGCAGCAGAGGAAAGGGGTCGCGTGAGCGGCGCGCGCACGGACCGAAGTGGGAGGGGAGGAGCTGAGGCACGCGCTGACAGGGAGACACCTGCTGCTCTCTGATGCGCAGGCGCAGCGGTACCCGTCCCTGGCCCCAGACGACCTTCTGGGGGGAGGGCTATAATGAGGGGATGTCTGCGCGCCCCGCGAGGCACGAGCGCCGGGTGCTCCGCCCTGAGGCCCCCCCCCGCCTCCCTGAGCCTCCCCCAGCTACAGCCCCCCACCCGCGCCTCCCTGAGCCTCCCCCAGTTACACCCCCCACCCCTGCCTCCCTGAGCCTCCCCGCTTCCTTGAGCCCTCCAAGCTAAAGCCCCCCGCCTCCCTGCGCCCTCCCAGCTACAGCCCCCGCCTCCCCGAGCATCCCCATCACTGCCGCCCTGAGCCCCCCGCTACAGCTCCCTGCTTCCCTGTGCATCCCCCAGCTACAGCCCCCCTGCCACCACCCTGAGCCCCCTGCCTCCCCGAGCATCCCGTCACTGCCGCCCTGAGCCCCCCGCTACAGCTCCCTGCTTCCCTGTGCATCCCCCAGCTACAGCCCCCCTGCCACCACCCTGAGCCCCCTGCCTCCCCGAGCATCCCGTCACTGCCGCCCTGAGCCCCCCGCTACAGCTCCCTGCTTCCCTGTGCATCCCCCAGCTACAGCCCCCCTGCCACCACCCTGAGCCCCCTGCTTCCCCGAGCATCCCGTCACTGCCGCCCTGAGCCCCCCGCTACAGCTCCCTGCTTCCCTGTGCATCCCCCAGCTACAGCCCCCCTGCCACCACCCTGAGCCCCCTGCTTCCCCGAGCATCCCCGTCACTGCCGCCCTGAGCCCCCCGCTACAGCTCCCTGCTTCCCTGTGCATCCCCCAGCTACAGCCCCCCTGCCACCACCCTGAGCCCCCTGCTTCCCCGAGCATCCCCGTCACTGCCGCCCTGAGCCCCCCGCTACAGCTCCCTGCTTCCCTGTGCATCCCCCAGCTACAGCCCCCCTGCCACCACCCTGAGCCCCCTGCCTACCCAAGCATCCCCGTCACTGCCGCCCTGAGCCCCCCGCTACAGCTCCCTGCTTCCCTGTGCATCCCCCAGCTACAGCCCCCCTGCCACCACCCTGAGCCCCCTGCCTCCCCGAGCATCCCCGTAACTGCCGCCCTGAGCCCCCCGCTATAGCTCCCTGCTTCCCTGTGCATCCCCCAGCTACAGGCCCCCTGCCACCACCCTGAGCCCCCTGCCTCCCCGAGCATCCCCGTCACTGCCGCCCTGAGCCCCCCTCTACAGCTCCCTGCTTCCCTGTGCATCTGCCAGCTACAGCCCCCCTGCCACCACCCTGAGCCCCCTGCCTCCCCGAGCATCCCCGTCACTGCCGCCCTGAGCCCCCCGCTACAGCTCCCTGCTTTCCTGTGCATCCCCCAGCTACAGCCCCCCTGCCACCACCCTGAGCCCCCTGCCTCCCCGAGCATCCCCGTCACTGCCGCCCTGAGCCCCCCGCTACAGCTCCCTGCTTCCCTCCCCCGGCTGCCACCCTGATCCCCTTGCTTTGCTGACCATCCCCCTGCTACAGCCCCCCACTGCCCTGAGCCTCCCTGCTTCCCTGAGCAACCTCCAGCTTCAGCCCCCCACCTACCTGAGCCTTCCCTGCTACAGCCCTCTGCCATATTGAGTCTCCCCTGCTACAGCCTCCCTGAGCCCTACCCCAGCCACCCTGAGCCTCATTGAGCATCCCCCTGCTGCAGTGCCCCCAATCACACTGAGCCCGGGGCTCCAATCCCCACCTGCTGCTGCTGAGCATCCCCTTGCTATAGCTCCCTCCAACCACCCACGGCCCCCAACCCTCGTCCCCAGGATGCCAAGTGGCTCCTGCCCCTAGGCACTGGAACTTGGCAACCCTAGGGGCACCCGATCTGAAAGTGAGCACCTGATTGTCTGGGCAGGCCCTGCCCTGTTTTCCCCACATGGGGGCATATTCCAGCTGGTCCTAAATGTCACACATGCCGCCATGAGAATGACTGTGACGGTAGCATGGCCGAGACATGCCATGCAGTCATATAGTGCTTAGCAGACTGGCCATATCTCGCTTCATTGTCTGCGCCAAACCTGCAAGAAGTAGAAACATGCGGGTGCTTTCCTGTTCTTATTGGGAATGTTAGTGCCTCAGTTTAAGACAGCCAACGACCACAGTGGCAGGCACCTTATAAATGTGCGCAATAATAATAAAAATCTTCCTTGACTTTTAATTAATCCCCTGAGCACCTCTGCTACAGCCCCCCATCTCCCTGAGCATTCCCTTATGCTGAATCCTAAAGGTCAAATTCAGGCCTGCAATAAGTGGAAGCAATGCTGTTATTATTTACTATTTTTGTTGTTGTTCAGTGCTGACAGTATCTTTGGAGGTGTGCTAGGCGTAGAGCTAAACCCTGCCCTAAAAGGGATTGCAACCTCAACGTCATTTAAATTTATTTCCAAAGCAGGGTGATTTTGATCCTATGACTCTGCCTTTACTGCTGCTGGCAAATACTGAGCCTCAGCCAGGGCTGGATTTAGGGGCAGGTGACCACCGCCTGGGGTGCTGAGCTGGGGGGCGGGCACCAAGCTCAGAATGCTGGTTTTGTTGTTAGCGACAAAAGAGAACATAGGTTGTTTGAAGTCACATGTTTCAGGTGTTCTGTATGTATTCTTTTCAAAACAATTCAGTTGTGTTCCAATGACCTAGTGCATCCTATTTCATAACATGGATTTAAAACAGATATCACAATGGAACTGATGCCTGTCCTCTTAATTTATCCACCAGCTTCTCATGTGATAGTGTAAAGAATGTTTTATTGCAATCTAGATTGGATATGTCTGGTGCTTTTCATCATTTGTTATCTTGGTCACCATTTTAATGATTGCTTAATTGGAATGGAAAATTATCTATCATTCGGTACTGGCCATTAGGACAGATGGCTAGTGGCACAGATTTCACTCTGCTGAAATACATCACAACTATCTTTTGGAGTGGCATCTAGTGTAATGGCTTCTTCCCAGATATCCCCAGCATAGTCATGCTGCTGGAATTAGTGCAGCTGTCACGGTTACAGAACTAGCTGCACCTTTGTCTCCTCCCTGGTCTCTCCGAGTGCACCCCCCTCACATGTCAGGCCTCATGCTTTGCCTATCCCAGGGTGGCATTCTACAGTTCTCCCACTCTGAGACTGGGCCCTGAGCTACTGTGCCCTGTGTGTCAACTGTTATAACCCAGCAGGTCCAATTGTGTTCAGGCACCTGCATTTCTGCCCTTCGGGAGTCTGTGATCAGTGGTATACAGTGATCACACAGCCTTTTAAAAATCAAAGTAACATTTATTTTAGTAGTAGGAACAAAGCTTTAACAGAAAAAAAGGATTTTAAAACAACACTCTACCTGCATGTCTCTCTTACTAACATCATGCCATCTTTTGATGCTAATTTAGACAGGCGTAGCGTCTCCAGACACCCAGAGGAGTCCTATGTTTCAGTCTTCTTCCCATGAACAACTAACACCTTCTCTTGAGAGAGCGTCCCTTTTAAACCTTGCGCTAGTTTTTCTGTGTTCCTGGGCTGTGCCTGCAATCCTTCAGTCCTGTAGGTTTACCAGGGGAGAGTCCTCAGAGCCAGTGGTTCTGGCATTGTTCCTTAGTAACTCTCAAGTGTTTGCTGATCGGTGGCTTACCTTGAACCATCTTTTCTTTCCTGACTGGTTTTCCACTATTGAGCTAAACCAGTAAATTCACACAGTAAACATCTCAATAACCAAGCTAATTAATACATTATTACAGGGCAGCTTCAAATCTGTCACAACAACCCACATGTACCTTTTTGAATGGACTCTTGCCAGCAATATGCAATCTTTGGCAATTGACTCTGCTCTACAAATGGGAGTATCTGAAGTAGTTTTCAGTATGTGTTTATAATTCCAGAAAGGTACAGAAAACCTTAATGAAAGGTGAACCGCAGAGATGTAAAATATTTTGAACCACAAAAGTCATGTAATGCAGTAAAATAACATCTAGTCAACATATACAGTAGAACCTCCAAGTTACGAATACCTCAGGAATGGAGGATGTTTGTAACTCTGAAATGTTCACAACTCTGAACAAAATGTTATGGTTGTTCTTTCAAAAGTTTGCAACTGAACATTGACTTAATACAGCTTTGAAACTTTACTATGCAGAACAAAAATTTTGCTTTCCTTTTTTTAGTAGTTTACATTTAACACAGTACTATACTGAATTTGCTGTTTTGTTCTGGGGTTTTTTTTGGTCTCTGCTGCTGCCTGATTGTGTACTTCCAGTTCTAAACGAAGTGTCTGTTGACTAGTCAGTTCATAACTCTGGTGTTTGTAACTCTGAGGTCCTACTGTATATATAATATGCAAGATATTATTAATGTACATGTATCCATGCAGTATTACTCTTAATCTTTGTAGCTTATGACCTTGCAGGTACTGGTATTTGTAGCTTTGTTAAAATCACTTAGCTTGTGTGGTTAGGAAAAAGTAGAATGGTAGTGGGGTATAAGACTGACAGGAGAATTAGCTTACTGTAGGGATAAGATAGATAAGGTACAGGTATGAATTAAGGCCGGAATACAAGGCCTATAGGCTTCATTCCTATGAGATATTCAGTGTTACCAAATAAGGTTTCCAGCCTAGAAACAGTTTGACTTGAGGAGTTGACTGATGAATAACCTTGGACCATAAAATGTTCTGTTACAATAAATACATGTGTTAAGTGCTGATGTTTCTGAAAATTGTATTGCAATGTACCAAAAAGCACAAGAGATCGGTTAAAGCTGGTTGTAACATTTTTAAAAATTTTTTGTAGGAATAGGGTCTCAGTCAGCAATGTGTTAACTGCAAGTTGCTATGATGATTAGTTGACATAAGTGTTAATGAGTATAAGAGGAATTAATAATTTAGCCTATGAAAAACAGGACACCCCAAAGTTAATGGGGCGTGGAAGTACAAACAAGGGAAAGAGGTGGAAACCTGCAAGCATAGGTATGAGCTTCTGTGGGCATTAGCGTAACTCATGATAAAAGTGTCACTTGGCCCGTGTGCTGTGGGGGACGCATCAGAAGATGCCCAGTTGATGCCCTTCTGATGACTATTCATACTCTGGGATTCCCCACATGGAGGCATGAGTACTGCAAGTATCAATGCTGGGCATTCTGTATTGTCTCACTTTCTTCTATTATGGTTCCATGTTTGTAGCATTGTTTATCTGCTTAGTGAAATTATTAAGAAACGGATGTGATTACTTGTGAGTGTTTCTCGTGTCTCTCTATTTTATTTCTGCTGGTGATACTCACTTTGTTGCGCTTTATAGTGTAGCCGATTGAGAGACCGAACTTGTATCAACCATCAGCACAATATAAGGCATAAGCCACAATTAGGACAAACCCTATCAATTAGCCTATGAAAGGTTACAGCTCCATATTTCCTGCTATTGCTCATTATATATAATTCCAGATGGCAGCAAACATACATTCATTGAATATACTTATCGTCAAACATATGGGTAGGCTGTCTTTTAAAAAATTGCATTCATCTTTCCAAATGTGCTCTGTCGGGCTTGGGCTGTCCTCTTAATTTCTTCATGGCTGCCCTCCTGCAAAGTGAGAAGGTTTCATAAGTGTATTCAGCAGCTCTTTGAAATTCCTTTCTATTTGCTAAGATTCTTCATCTGGAGTGTGAGAGCTTCACCTCAGTTTAATTGTCAATGTTATATAAGTGTCAGTTGAATGCTCACTAAATACAAAATACAATAGGCCAAAATACAAGTGGCTTATAGGTCTGGTAGTATAATTCTTGCTTAGGGTGTAAACCAGAGATTTCAGGTTCAAGTCCTGGACAAGCCCTTGTAAAGGCCAGGCATAATCCTGTACCTTTAAGCATTCTTGTGTTCTTCAGGTTGTCAGATTAGATGTTCACAGCCCTATCCTTTGGCTTTAGAATCTATGCAAAACTCTGCCCTTGTACAGGTATAAACATATTTTATTGACTTTCCAGAATCTTCAGATTAGAATTTGTTCAGATACTATATACCCCATCTTCCCGCAGTTCAGTCTCATTTTTGCCAACTTTATGAAAACTTTCTTCTTAACACTGAGCCAAACATGAAGTTCTAACTCAGTTTTTCTCAGCTATCACTCAGGCTGAAGACAACAGGGGTTTGGCTAAGTACAGGCTTCACTGTGAAGATTTGGGTTTATTCCCGGACCTTAATCAGTCCATTATCTTTATTGCATAAAAAATTATAATTAATGCCAGACAACATGGTTTTATGGAAAATAGGTCTTGCCAAACAAACCTGATTTCATTCTTTGATGAGATTACAAATTTAATATATGTAATATACTTAGAGTTAGTACTCTATGGAATATTTGTTAAAAAAATTTTACTTTTCAATATCAGTAAGCACGTTAAATGGGTTAACAACTGGCTAACTGACCCATGTTAAAAAGTGGTTGTCAATGGGGAAGCATCATCAAATGGGGGTATTTCTAGTGGGGTACCATAGAGAACGGTACTAGACCCAATGGTATGCAACATTTTCATCAACAATCTAGAAATAAATATAAAATCATTGCTCATAAAATTTCCAGATGACAGAAAGACGTGCGGTTGTAAATAATGACTAGGATACATAGCTTTCTAGATTGCTTGGTAACCATAGCCCATTCACATGAAATACATTTAAATACAGCCAACTGCAACATTATATGTCTAGGAACAAAGAATACAGGCCAGAAAAGAACCTGAGTTGAGGGCTGGAGGAAATGCCTTACACTGAACAGTTTGAGGAGCTCAATTTGTTTAATTTATCAGAAAGAAGATTCAGAGGTGACTTGACTTCATGGGGAGAAAATATTAGGTACACAGGGGCTCTATAATTTAGTAGAGAAAGGCATAACAGGAACAAATTTATCAAGATCATTTGGAATTCTAATCCTGCCCTCTAAGGGCTCGCATTACCTCTGAGCTCAGTGTCATCTGCAAATTTTATAAGCATGCTCTTCACTTCATCATCCAAGTCATTAATGAAAATATTGAATACTACCAGACCCAGGACAGACCCCTGTGGGACCCCACTTGATATGTCCTCCCAGTTTGACAGTGATCCATGGATAACTACTCTTTTAGACAGGTTTCAGAGTAACAGCCGTGTTAGTCTGTATTTGCAAAAAGAAAAGGAGTACTTGTGGCACCTTAGAGACTAACCAATTTATTTGAGCATAAGCTTTCGTGAGCTACAGCTCACTCCGATGAAGTGAGCTATAGCTCACGAAAGCTTATGCTCAAATAAATTGGTTAGTCTCTAAGGTGCCACAAGTACTCCTTTTCTTTTTACTCTTTTAGAATGGTCTTTCAACCAGTTATGCACCCACCTTTTAGTAATATCATCTAGAACATATTTCCCTAGCTTCCTTATGAGAATGTCATGTGGGACTGTGTCTAAAGCCTTACTAAAGTCCAATTTTATCACATCTACTTCTTCCTCCTTATCCACTAGGCCAGTTATAAGTCCTGTACATCAAAATGAGATAATGGAAATAATAGATCTTAAAATCATGAGGGATATTTCTGAGAAAATTTTCAGAAAGTGGTATGTAATTATGCTAGATGGAAGAACAGACTTGTGCAATATATGGATGATGACATGAATGTTCATGAAGAGTCCATTGGATTGTACAGTGTAGCCTGTACATTGGCAGAGATAATCATATGAGTAACTGAAGTTATATTATTACATCTAAATCTGAGGTTAAACAAGTGTCACAGAAAATGCTATGATGATGCCACTAACACATCTGACTATCAGGTGTAGCAACCAGAGAGCAAAAGGATGAATCATGATCTACATATATTCATTGCTATGGGCATACTTTGAATTTGGTATGCCAGGACACTATTCAACATAATAGAAACCTAACAGATGCTCTGGAAACTGTTTATGAAATTACAGAAAATAATTAAAAGATCGCCCTAACAAGATGCTATATTTCAGCATAATCTATGAAGTGTTAAGTACATCATTAGACATCCAACAAGATGGACTCTCTGTGCAGAAGTATTGACATCAATTTCTGAGAACTACCTTGCATTGTTTGCAAATTGGGAGGTTGCAAAGGATGCAGTGAAAGATCCTGAAATGAGAGCTTGAATTGGTGGCATAGCAGCTCAAATGGGAAAATTTAACTTCCTCTTTGGTATTGAACTAGCTTGAAAAGTCCTAATCATGGTAGACAATCTGTCCATAAGTCTGCAAAAGTCGGACATTTCAGCAATGGAAGCCCAATCTGTTATGAACATGACAATTCACTTAAGTCCATCAAATCAGATGACAACAACAAGTTATTGTGTGAGCAAATCCACTGGAACAGTTTAAAATTAGAGATAATTGGAATGCCTGTGCTTCCAAGGAAGAGAAAAGTTCCCAAGAAAATGCAAATAAGGGGACAAATGAACCGAGTTTTTTACACAAATATAGAAAAGGAATTTTTATAAGGATATCTAATTTGAAGTAATTGATTTTACAATGTCTAGTATTCCATCAAGATTTGAACAGAAAGGCCACAAAATTATTCAAAATTGTGACAGTCTCATAACTCCAAATGTAACAGAATGCAAGATCAAGACATTCTTTGGTGTATGTTTCCAGTTTCAACCACGGTGGATTAATTATTCCGCTTCATTTATTGAAAGCCAGCTGTCAGTTTACAGAAAGATCATGGTTGTCAGTTCAGAAATATCTCAATTTGCTCAGTGTGACACTGTATGAAATCTCGGGGACACCTGAGGATATTATGAATATCAATATTGCAAAATTGTAATGAGTTGTGCCAGATATGCCATGTAAGGTATCTGCAGAAATGTTATAATTTGCCAAATATGAAAATCTTGGTTATATGTTTGTATTACCTTTGTATTATAAATTATAAATATGTATGTATCTCTGTATTTCAAACTTGTGACACCCCGAGACAGTTTGGCATCAGCATTGCCTAGCCAGCTTGACTGCCCATCAAGGGCCATCAGCTGTACAACTGACCCACTGAGAGAAGGCAAGGGATACACCTTATGACTCAGCAAGGCACGCAGGGGCATGCCTATAGGCAGAACTCTAAGACCTCCTGGTCATGTGCTGGGCAGCTTGTGTTTGGAACAAACGAAGCACAAACTGCATGGCAAAAGACTATAAAAAGCAGCTGCATCTTCTCCATTTTGTCTTCAGTCTTGCTTCTTGTCTTCAGTCCTGCTTCTTATCTCTGGAGTAACCTTTCTACAAATGAAGCTCTGAACTAAGGACTGAATGACTTATCCAAGCTGTGGATGTGTTCCAGAGGGACTTTCAAGCCAGCAAACTCACCAATACTGCTAGGAACCTCATAGACTTTGAATCTTTGTATGTATGTGGCTGCTTTACTATTTAACATATCTGTTCCTGTTCTTTTTTCTTTATAATAAACCTTTAGTTTTAGATACAAAAGGATTGGCTGGCAGCATGGTATTTTAGGTAAGATCCAAGCCTATACTGAACTGGTAACGTGGCGGACCCTTTGGGGTCAGAAGAATATTTTGTATATGCGAGCAGAGTTTTTTAAAAATAACTTAAGTTCTCACTGTACTGGACCGAGGTGCTGATTGGGAGCCAGAGAACTGGCATGCAATAAAGGGGGGCTGTGTGATTTCTTTTTGCTTCTTGATAACCAGTGTGCGGGATCAGAAGCACAGTCGGTGACTGGTTGGAGAGTTTAACTTCAGTGTTACTCACCAGTCTTGGGAGTATCTGCTCTCCCTTTTCCAGCCTGCCCTGATCTTGGCATTTCCAGTGAGGGCTACTCCAGGCACACCAGGTCATACTCAGCCAAACCCAATGCCATCTGTTTTCTGTTGCGATGAAGCTGAAAAAAAAGATTTTGATGGTACCAGCATCCAATGCTGTAAGCGTAGTTTAAGAGCTCAGTGTTGTATTAAAAGATGGATTTGATCCACAATGGGCCAATCATGTCTCAACTGGTTTTATGATTTTACATGTACACAAGGACAAAACTGATGTCTTACAGATGTTACAGAAGAACATGCTTCAAGAAAGCCAGGGCAAAGATCATTGTTTGGAACTGTTCCATATTTGTAAGTTGTATTTTTTACTCATATTTTAAAAAGCAATGCTTTAATTAGTAGTTTTGTACCAGGACTAAATTTTTCCCCTTTTAATAAAGTGAGATAAACAAGATGCTGTTCCAAACTCAGTGTTTCGTTTATTTATTAATGCAATCCCTAAATTGGGTGGGGGGAGTGCTAAAGTCTCCAATTGTGTTATACTTTAGTTAAACACAACTTACTGGGCTCAATACAAGAGTAACTGGGTGAAATGTAATGGCCTGTGATATACACAAGGTCAGACTATATGATCGAATGGTGTCTTCTGGCCTTAAACTCTATCAGTCTATGAATTTTCTTATTTTCCTTTGATATTTTTGCTGAGGTGCTGCTTTTGTGCACAACTGCTTTTTAAGGAGCTGAGTGCACTTATTCTTTTCCTTGCAATGCTTCCAAAAGCTTTCTTGTTTTCTATAAGCCAAAGATATTTTATTAAGACAGGGTAAGTGATTCAGTGTACTCACAATGCTCTTTCTGTATGAATGTGAACTTTACTGAAACAGCCTTTTCTGAATCCTGCTTGCTTCTTTGAAAACCTCTAGACCAGCATTTCTCAAATGTGGCTACCGGGGTCTCATGCAGCCACCAGGGGCTTTTCTTGTGGCCACAGCCTCCTGGGCTGTGATGGGGGGGTGGGGGAGGGAACAGCAGGAAGTAGTGGTCCCTCCCCATCCCTTTGGCTCTTGGATGCACTGTCTTGGTGTTGGTTGCTGGGGTGCCAGCAGGGGTTGGGTCCTGCCCCCCTCTGGAGACACCTGGTGCACAACGCTGGAGACACAGGCAACCGGTGAGTTCCCCCATCTTCCCAGGGGTGGCATGGCTCAGGCTTTGGGCTTCAGACCTGGGGTGGCGGGGTGGCTGGCTCTGTCCCCGGGCCCGGGCCATGGGCCTTTGGGTCCTGGCTGTGGGGCTTTAGGCTCCAGCCCCATGCTGCCTTCCCTGATCCCACATCCAGGGCTTAATTTGTCCCCAGGCTTGGCAGGGCTGAATATGTCTGCTATGAAAAGTGATACTTGTATGTTTGCTAATATCACTTTTCACAACAGATTTACTAGCTAGCAGTAAATAAATTACAATGGTTTGGATGTGTATTTGTGCATGTTTCTTTGTTTTTCCTAAAGCTAATTAAGTATTTTAGGGGAAACTGTGAGAGTGGCCACCAGCAAGAGTTGTCCTCAGAATCCCTGCTCTAGACTCATCTAGCTGGTCAGGTAGCGTTGCATATCGCTTTTAAAGACCAACTTAATGCATGAACACAACGGCTATTGACTGCAGTGTGCATCAGAGAGCAGGATTGGGTCCTAATGTAAATAATTTAATGCATCAGATGAGTTGTTAATTTTTCAGCTTCTTCAAATATTCCTTCTTAAATATGAAGATCATGGAAGATTCTTTCTAATGTGACTACAGCAGAAATTTTGTTTTGCATTTCCTATTGCCTGCTTCTTCCTTTAATCATTCACTACTCCTTTTCCTTCTTTCTACAACAATCATCTTTCTTTATTACTGCTCTGACTATAACTCCCTAATTCTTGAATCCCTGCACCAAATTCATTTCTTCTTTCTCACAAAATTCAAGCTGCTCCTCTTCACCTTCAAAACTTTCTGTCACTCTACTGTCACTCACATGACCATTCTTATCTCTGTCTCCATTTTCTCCCATTCCTCACACCCCCACCACATCAAGATCATCTGAGGGCAGATCCTCAGCTGGACACACCCATCCTGCCTAGGTGCTCAGCATGATGGGATTGCTTGCCCAAATGATCACTTGTGGCTTGTGTTGGATCCCCAGTCTACTTGTTATTGGGGCAGGAGTAGTAAAGCATTGTTATTCTTATTGTGTGAACTGAGGGCAGCAGAACTGTACTTGGCATACCCCGATGGAGGGACTCACCCTCAACTGAATGGCACTCGCTAGGCAGGGGACATGGGTTCCAAAACCCAATGACTTAAGAGAGAGAGTGGGATAAATACTTCTACTTGGTGGTGTGGGTCCTGTTTAAGGGTCCTAGGCACCATTTGACCCTTCCTCTCTCCATGGTGTAATAGAAGAGCTACTTTAGACTCAACTGGGAGGCTTGTTACAGGCTGCAGAGCTGAAATCAGTGATACCTAGGTCTAAGTATTAGACCTACTTTTGGACAGTGTCTCTATTGCGAGAGACTGTCTAGTGTGCACCAGCAATGAGGATCCCTCAAACAGCTGAAATCACTGAGAGCTGTGTTAAGTGTGTGTGGGAGGGCTCTGAAGACATCTTGGCAAGTAGCCAGCTGGGCAGCTGGCAGAGAGGCGCAGCAAGTGGGTGGCTGGTGGAGAGAGGCACAACAAGCGGTCAGCAGGGCGGCTGGTGGAGAGGAGCAGCAAGCAGCCAGCGGAGAAGCTGGTGGAGAGGGCCAGAGCAGAGAGCCACAGAAGTGTGGCAATCAGCCATCGGGGCGAAAAGCGAGTGTCCGAGCAGTGCGGCGTGTAAGGTGCCTCTTCCCCCCACCCTCCGCCTTCCACACAGGGTGGGAGGTGAACTCTGCAGATGAACCTCTGAACTCTTGGGCTGCACAGGCCAAGGACAACAACTGTGAGTGGGGTACAGAGAAGGGATGGGCACACTAAAGGGACTTTTGGGTTGCTGGACTTAAGACCCTGATGGGAAAAGGACACTGCCCAACTTACTTGGGGGTGGGTCTTTTGCTCATGGTTTGTGTTTATGAACCCTAGTTGCGGTGTTTTCCCAAATTAATGCTGAGTGAATTCCCTCCTTTTATTAAAAGTTTTTGCTACACTCAGACTCGATGCATGCAAGAGGGGAAGTATTGCCTCTTAGAGGCACCCGGGGGTGGTGTGTAATTGTCCCAGGTCACTGGATGGGGGTTCGAGCCAGTTTTATGTTGTATTGTTGAAAAGGAACCCCTAGATACTGAACCTGGCCCTTGTTGCTGCTGGCTCCACTTGGCAGAAGGGTTACATCTATGTCTGGAACAGTCTCCCAATTAAGGTAAACTAAAACGTTCTCTCCAGCTTCAAAATTTTTTTTAAAAATCCTTCTATTTGATTAAACATCCCTGTTACAATGGCAACACAACCTTCTACATTTGCCTAGATGTTTCCTGTCTTTTTGTTTGTATTCTATCATAGCAATTTGTGCCCTAAACTTTTCATTATAGAAATACTGTTCTTTCTTTGTAGTATTGTGTTTATTGTAAAGCACCTTGTGCGTCTACTGTGATATGTTAATAATACATTACAATGGAGGCATAAATGCAAATTTCAGATGGGCCCTCTAAGGTTTAAATATTTGAGAAATGTAAGTAAAATCGGTGGGAGTTTTCAATATGTAATTATTGTCATTAGTGTTAACATTAATAATGTGGTAATTAGTATTTTTAGCTACGTGAGTTATTAATGATGCTAATACTTTCCTTCAATGCTTGTAAATATTCTTTATTATTGAATTTAAATGGTGCTAATATTCAAGGGCATTCCCATAACCCTCTGTGGGGTTTGGGAAGGAAATATTTTGTTTTTCTTATAATTTCAAGGGAATAAATCCCCATCTAACAATGGAGTGGCTATCAATGTTAAATTGATTTAGATACATGCTGCATATATTGGAATGAAATATAATAATGTTTTACCTGTCAAGTTATATGTTATCAAAACCATTTTTCATCACTGTTTGTTTCCAGTGTAGCATATATGTGGAATTTTAATTGACACTAGAAAATTATTGTATAGATTATTAGCCATAACTTTTTCTGTTTATGCCAGTGTTTTCATACAAACACTGTTTATGACAATTGTGGACAGCAAAAGCATTTGATGACAGTCGTATGATCACATAATGCATAATACTTTGCATACATTCATAAAATACCCATACAACTGGTGTCAAAAATGTTTTTCATTATAACTATTTTCTCTTACACCTTTGTATGGATGAATGATGTATGTCCAAGCAACTTAATGTATCTGAAGGATAATGCATTATTTGCCCAGACAGTCACAGGCATTTTTGTATGAAAAATGTTCTCAGACTCAAAATGGTGGGACAGGTGACAGGCATTAAAATTACAAGGTATTTACCGTTTGTTAAAAGAAACAAAAAATCAAATTGAAAGGTGAGTCTAGATGGAGTTTGAGTTGGTATAACTACATCTTGCTCTGGTTCCCCAATGTAGGTCAAAACTTGAAACAGAAGCTGGACCCAGGGCAAGGCATTTGTGGTGATGTGCAAGTGGGACGCCAGCAACCACTTCCTCCTCAGGGACAGCTTCACCTGATTTGCCGACTGGAGGTTCATCCACAGGGCCTGGCTCAACTGTGTTCCACTGAATGGAGCCGTCCGCCATGGGAATCGGGATAAGCAATGCAGGAAGTGCGGCTATGCCAACGAGACGCTAGCCCATGTCCTGTGTAGCTGCAAGCCTCATTCAAGAGCTTGGCAGTTGTGACACAACACTATCCAAGATCTCCTGGCCAGAGCCATCCTGCCATCCATGGGGAAGGTTGCCGTAAACTCCGCCATCCCCGGAACTGACAGCCAACTGCAACTGGACATCCTCATCACCAATGAGGACCAGAAGAAGATCATCATGGTGGACGTCACAGTGCCATTCAAGAACAGGACCCCGGCCTTCCAAGATGCCCGAGCTTGAAAGGTAGAGAAATATGCCCCTCTGGCTGAAACCTTGATAGCTAAGGGTTACCAGGTCCAGACACACTCACTGATCGTCAGCGCCTTAGGCGCATGGGACCCCAGTAACGAGCGAGTGCTGAGAGAATGCGGAATCAATCAATGCTACGCTCAGCTGATGCAGCAACTCAGGGTGTTGGACGCCATCAGGTGGTCGAGGG
Organism: Natator depressus; assembly: GCF_965152275.1. Taxonomy (NCBI): domain Eukaryota; kingdom Metazoa; phylum Chordata; order Testudines; family Cheloniidae; genus Natator; species Natator depressus. The sequence goes on from NC_134234.1 coordinate 44,635,654, forward strand.
ACATCTACATAGAACACATCACTGGACATGGGCACTATCAGGAGGGATGAGCTGGAGTGCCAATAAGAAATGCAGTCAGGAAAGTAACACATACTTTCCTCATAGATTGTATTTTCTAAATGGACAACCAACCTAATTCTCAATTACTGAAGGACAATCTCTACTCATTGATATATTTTGCTTTCCACAACCAAATCTCTGTACAACTTTCATGAGTGATGTACCCGAGTATTTGGATTCTAATATCTAAACTGTATTCACATAATATTTTAAATCTATTCACCTAAATTTGGGTTATTGCTGATTATATCCTCTATGTATCATATGACTTTAAAAAAAAAACCCTTGTATTTGTGGATAATTTAAGCACTATACCCAGATGTACAGACACTCTTTTCTAAACCTATGTATTATATAATTTTTTTAACATTAGCTTTGATAAAATTTTTAACTTTGATTCACCCCTTACAGGCCAGACTATGGGGTTGTGAACTGAAGAGTGCTCTTATGTGTTGTGCTCTAATGGTCCCATATAGACCTTACTGGTGCAAACTAAAAGATACCTGCTTCAAAATGATGTAGTCCTGGGACTATGTTAATGCCACATAGGTGCCTTTTAGTTCATGCAGCAAGAGTCTATATGGGACAATTAGAGTGCAACACATTAGAGTGCTCTACCTACAATGCATAAATTACCCATATTCTGGACTGTGGCTTTGAGGAGACAAACACTTAGACTTGTTTAATGAGACTCATATTTAACTTACATCCCTAAGGGTATGTCTACACTACGAAATTAGGTCGAATTTATAGAAGTTGTTTTTTTAGAAATCATTTTTATATAGTCGATTGTGCGTGTCACCACACAAAATGCTCTAAGTGTATTAAGTGCATTAACTTGGCGGAGTGCTTCCACAGTACTGAGGCTAGCGTCGACTTCTGGAGCGTTGCACTGTGGGTACCTATCCCACTGTTCCCACAGTCTACGCCACCCATTGGAATTCTGGGTTGAGATCCCAATGCCTAATGGGGCAAAAACATTGTCGCGGGTGGTTCTGGGTACATGTCGTCAGGCCGTCCCTCCCTCCCTGCCTCCCTCCGTGAAAGCAATGGCAGACAATCATTTTGCGCCTTTTTTCCTGAGTTACCTGTGCAGACGCCGTACCACGGCAAGCATGGAGCCCGCTAAGCTCATTGTCACCCTACATCTCCTGGGTGCTGGCAGATGCAGTACTGCATTTCTACACAGCAGCAGTTCATTGCCCTGTGGCAGCAGATGGTGCAATAGGACTGATAACCATCATCATCATGTCCGAGGTGCTCCTGGCCACCTCGGTAAGGTCGGTCAGGAGTGCCTGGGCAGACATGGGCACAGGGACTGAAATAGGAGTGACTCGACCAGGTCATTCTCTTTAGTCCTGCTGGCAGTCCTAATGCACCGTCTTCTGCCGAGCAGCCAGGAGATGAGGATGGCTAGCAGTCCTACTGCACCGTCTGCTGCCAGCCAAAGATGTAAAAGATAGATGGAGTGGATCAAAACAAGAAATAGACTAGGTTTGTTTTGTATTCATTTGCTCTCCCTCCCCCTCTGAAATCAACGGCGGACAATCCTTTCAGTGAGGTCTGTCAGGGGCACCTTGAAAAGTTTAATGGAGATTCAGTCCTACCTGAAATACTGGGGGGAGGGATAGCTCAGTGGGTTGAGCATTGGCCTGCTAAACCCAGGGTTTTGAGTTCAATCCTTGAGGGGGCCATTCTGTGTGACAGTTGTTTTTGTTTCTCCTTGATGTAAAGCCACCCCCCTTGTTGATTTTAATTCCCTGTAAACCATGTCGTCAGTCGCCCCTCCCTCCATCAGCGCAACGGCAGACAATCGTTCCACATCTTTTTTCTGTGCAGTTGCCATACCACGGCAATCATGGAGCCCACTCAGATCACTTTGGCAATTAGGAGCAAATTAAACACCATGTGCATTATCCCCCAGTATATGCAGCACCAGAACCTGGCAAAGTGAAACCGGGCAAGTAGGCAACGTCAGCACGGTGATGAGAGTAATGAGGACATGGACACAGACTTCTCTCAAAGCATGGGCCCTGGCAATGTGGGCATCATGGTGCTAATGGGGCAGGTTCATGCGGTGGAATGCCGATTCTGGGCTCGGGAAACAAGCACAGACTGGTGGGACCGCATAGTGTTGCAGGTCTGGGACGATTCCCAGTGGCTGCGAAACTTTCGCATGAGTAAGGACACTTTCATGGAACTTTGTGACTTGCTTTCCCCTCCCCTGAAGTGCAAGAATACCAAGATGAGAGCAGCCCTCACAGTTGAGAAGCGAGTGGCAATAGCCCTATGGAAGCTTGCAACACCAGACAGCGACCGGTCAGTCGGGAATCAAATTGGAGTTGGCAAATCTACTGTTGGGGCTGCTGTGATGCAAGTAGCCAACGCAATCAAAGATCTGCTGATGTCAAGGGTAGTGACCCTGGGAAATGTGCAGATCATAGTGGAAGGCTTTGCTGCAATGGGATTCCCTAACTGTGGTGGGGCGATAGAACGCATATCCCTATCTTGGGACTGGACCACCAGGGCAGCCAGTACATAAACCGCAAGGGGTACTTTTCAATGGTGCTGCAAGCACTGGTGGATCACAAGGGACATTTCACCAACATCAACGGGGGATGGTACCGGGAAAGGTATATGACGCTCGCATCTTCAGGAACTCTGGTCTGTTTCAAAAGCTGCAGGAAGGGACTTTATTCCCAGACCAGAAAATAACCGTTGGGGATGTTGAAATCCCTATAGTTATCCTTGGGGACCCAGCCTAGCCCTTAATGAAGCCATACACAAGCAGCCTGGACAGTAGTCAGGAGCTGTTCAATTACAGGCTGAGCAAGTGCAGAATGGTGGTAGTACGTGCATTTGGATGTTTAAAAGTGTGCTGGCGCAGTTTACTGACTCGGTTAGACCTCAGCGAAACCAATATTCCCATTGTTGTTACTGTTTGCTGTGCACTCCACAATATCTGTGAGAGTAAGGGGGAGACGTTTATGGCAGGGTGGGAGGTTGAGGCAAATTGCCTGGCTGCTGGTTACGCGCAGCCAGACACCAGGGCGGTTTGATGCACACCGTGCCCTCCTGTGCTCTTCTGAGAAGCTTTGAAAACCAGTTTCATGACTGGCCAGGCTACGGTCTGAAAGTTCTGTTTGTTTCTCCTTGATGACCCCCTCCCCTTGGTTCTCTGTACTTCCCTGTAAGCTAACCACCCTCCCCTCCCCCCTTCGATCACTGCTTGCAGAGGCAATAAAGTCATTGTTGCTTCACATTCATGCATTCTTTATTAATTCATCACACAAATAGGTGGCTAACTGCCAAGGTAGCCCAGGAGGTGTGGTGGAGGAGGGAAGCACCGGGTGGGGTAGTGGAGGAGGGAAGGACAAGGCCACACAGCACTTTAAAAGTTTAAAACTTATTGAATGCCAGCCTTCTGTTGCTTGGGCAATCCTCTGGGGTGGAGTGGCTGGGTGAGGAGGCCCCACCCCACCGTGTTCTTGGGCATCTGGGTGAGGAGGCTATGGAACTTGGGTAGGAGTATGATCCTCCAGCAGCCTCAGCATTGAATCCTGCCTCCTCTCATCATGCTGCCACCACCTATCAGCTTCAGCCCTCTCTTCAGCCCACCACCTCTCCTCCCGGTCATTTTGTGGTTTCCTGCACTCTGACATTGTCTGCCTCCACGCATTCATCTGTGCAGTGTCAGTGTGGGAGGACAGCATGAGGTCAGAGAACATTTCATCGCGAGTGCATTTTTTCCCCCTTCTAATCTTCACTAGCCTCTGATAAGGAGAAGATCCTGTGATCCTTGAAACACATGCAGCTGGAAAAAAAAAAAAAGGGACAGTGGTATTTAAAAAGACACATTTTCTAGAACAATGGGTACACTCTTTCACAGTAAACCTTGCTGTTAACATTACATATATAGCACTTGTTACAAGTTTGCATTTCGCCTCCCGCCACCGTTGGCTAACCCCTCACCCCTCTCCGTGGCTAACAGCGGGGAACATTTCTGTTCAGCCACAGGCAAACAGCCCAGCAGGAATGGGCACCTCTGAATGTCCCCTTAAGAAAAGCACCCTATTTCAACTAGGTGACCATGAATGATATCACTCTCCTAAGGATAACACAGAGAGATAAAGAACGGATGTTGCTTGAATGCCAGCAAACATATGCTGCAATGCTTTGTTCTGCAATGATTCCTGAATACGTGCTACTGGCCTGGAGTGGTAAAGTGTCCTACCATGGTGGATGGAATAAGGCTGCCCTCCCCAGAAACCTTTCGCAAAGGCTTTGGGAGTACATCCACGAGAGCTTTATGGAGTTGTCCCTGGAGGATTTCCGCTCCATCCCCAGACACGTTAACAGACTTTTCCAATAGCTGTACTGGCTGCGAATGCCAGGGCAAATTAATCATTGAACACACTTGCTTTTAAACCATGTATAGTATTTAAAAAGGTACACTCACCAGAGGTCCCTTCTCTGCCTGACAGTTCCTGGATGTCGGGAAAACCGGTTTCTCCGCTTGCTTGCTGTGAGCTATCTACAACCTCATCATCATCATTTTCTTTGTTCCCCAAACCTGCTTCCGTGTTGCCTCCCTCTCCATTGAAGGAGTCAAAGCACACAGTTGGGGTAGTGGTGGCTGAACCTAAAATGGCATGCAGCTCATCATAGAAGCGGCATGTTTGGGGCTCTGACCTGGAGTGGCCATTTGCCTCTCTGGTTTTCTGGTAGGCTTGCCTCAGCTCCTTAAGTTTCATCGGCACTACTTTGGGTCCCTGTTATGGCCTCTGTCCTTTGTACCCTGGGAGATTTTGACAAATGTTTTGGCATTTCGAAAACTGGAACATAGTTCTGATAGCACAGATTCCTCTCCCCATACAGCGATCAGGTCCCGTACCTCCTGTTTGGTCCATGCTGAAGCTCTTTTGCAATTCTGGGACTCCATCATGGCCACCTCTGCTGATGAGCTCTGCATGGTCACCTCTGCTGATGAGCTCTGCTCTCACCTGCAGTTTGCCACGCTGGCCAAACAGGAAATGAAATTCAAAAGTTGGCGGGCCTTTTCCTGGCCTGTGCATCTGACTTGAGAGTGCTGTTCAGAGTGGTCACAGTGGAGCACTCTGGAATAGCTCCCGGAGGCCAATACTGTCTAATTGCATCCACAGTACCCCAAATTCGACCCAGCAAGGCTGATTTCAGCGCTAATCCCCTTGTCGGGGGTTGAGTAAGGAAATTGATTTTAAGAGCCCTTTAAGTCAAAAAAAAGGGCTTTGTCGTGTGGACGGGTGCAGGGTTAAAGTGATTTAACGCTGCTAAATTTTACCTCAACTCCTAGTGTAGACCAGGGCTAAGTAAAGTAGACCTTACATCTGAATTTGACTCACTGAGTATTAGTATAAGGTAGTCTAAATTGTTGCAACCACTATGCTCAGGAGTCAGAAGAGAAGAGTGTAGGAAGAAAACCAAGTAGCAGAGGGATGTAAGAAAGCATACATTGAAGTAGGTCACTGACACACATATTAAATCATCTTAGAATCCCTTACACTGAGTTATATTCAATGAGAGGTGTCAGGTGTGTGTAAGTAAAAAACATATGAACTAGATTTTCCACTGGTGTAAATCAGCATAGCTCTGTTAAAGACAATGGAGCTATGCTAATTTACACCAGCTGTTAAGTCTAGCCCTATGTGTGGCTGTGAGTCAAAGGGAGAATAAGATAATAACACATTATTATATATTATTCATATTACAGTAGTGCCTACAGGCCCCAGCCAAAGTCCACTGAAGTCATTTAGAATCTTTCCATTGATTTCAATGGGCTTTGGATCAGGCCTAAAGATTGCGGTCCCATTGTGTTCGGCACTGTACAAAAGGGAATCCCTGCCACCCAAACTTAGTCTAAATAGACAAGACAGACAAAGAGTAAGAGAACAAGCGGAGGCACAGAGAGCTGAAGGGTTTTGCTCCGGATCATACAGTAGGTCGGGGCACAGGCTGGAGCGGCATCTGGGTCTCCTTAGTTCCAGTGTAATGCCCTATCACTGGACCATGCTGCTTTTCTTACCTGCCAAACATCAACAGATGTAAGTTACAGGGTGTAGGAGTCTAACTTACACCACTTTCCACATCCCTTCTGGGTTTGTCCCACAGCCTTTAAACTCTAAATGAGAACATTTACTTGAATAAAAGTATTTCCCCTCACATCGCACCTGGACATGTTAGGGACTGAATGATTTCAGCTCACATAGACTCATAGGAGGATCCCAGCACCTCACAGGATTGGGCTCAATGTTGTATACAGTTTACCGTACCCACTTCTGATTTGCCAGTCCTTACCATCTATGATTCACTTTCTATTTCTTATTCCTATAACACTGATTTTTGTTTATATGCTGATACCTCCTTCTCTCCCTCCCTCATTCATTCATTTTTGGGCCTGATCCTGTATTCTCTGCACAATCAAAACTCCCATTGAGTTCAGCAAGAGTTTTGGGTGCAGAAGGGTCAAAGATTTTAGTATAACTTTTGTTATTCATTTGAAGCTTAGTAATGAAGTTATGCTGAATTTTCAAGTAATTGCAGCAATAATGTAATTTCAACAGCTGTCATTTTCTATATTTAATTTAGTGGTGTCCATCTTGAATTCTTAACAAATTATTGTTCAAAGATTTTCTAATCCTTGTAAAAAATTTTAATCAAATAATTAAACTAAGCACTTTCACTCTTCACTAAGTCTCTAAAGTAATTTCAGTTTTAGGAGCAGAAGGCAAATAACCTTAATATCTGTAGTGCTAACTAAAATTCTGTGATGAATTATAAACTAGGTCATAGACTTCTAATATTTTAATATCCAGCCATTGACCGAGAGCAACCTTTTTCTGTGGTCATAAAAGTGATTCATTTGCTCGGCTCACTCATCCATGGAAATGTTTTCAGTTGAGATGTCCAGCTGCTGTGGTATGTGAATGATTCTGAGTTATAGATTTCTGGGAAGTTGACAGAGAGCATACCCACACACACACACACACATCAATTATTTGTGACCTGTCAGTTTGTACTAAGGAATCTATATAGCCACATGCTCGTGTGTATTCACTCTGTAGATTTTATGTAGGCAGAATGTTGATAAAAGTTTACATTGTCTCAAGCTCAAAACTAGCAACATTTAATTTTTAAATGTTTTAAACTGGTGATTTTAAAATTATACATTTTAAAATGGGTGTAATATAAATGTATGCTTGACAATTACATAGTTAATAGTATATGGTATCTTAAATGCAGTCTATTATCACAGCACTATGCAGCTGTAAAGGTGTTGGTCTTTCTCCAACTGTAAAATGTTTTATAAACCTGAAGTTTAGAAATTGTGAAGGAAGGAAGAATGCTAAAAAGATGACAGCTGAGCTGATAATTGAGAAAATTATTGCTAAGTAAGATCAAGAGGGTTGTTGCTGCTGTCATTGATACAATATGTATAGAGGGCCCTACCAAATTCATGGTCCATTTTGGTCAATTTCATGGTCATGGGATTTTAAAAATCGTAAATTTCATGATTTCAGCTATTTAAATCTGAAATTTCATGGTTTGTAATTGTAGGGGTCCTGACCCAAAAAGGAGTTGTGGGGGGATTGCAAGGTTATTGGAGGGGGTTATTGGTACCGCTACCCTTACTTCTGCACCGCTGCTGGCGGCAGTGCTGCTTTCAGAGCTGGGCAGCTGGAGATTGGCGGCTGCTGGGCTGGAGCCCAGCTCTGAAGGCAGAGCTGCTTCCAGCAGCAGCGCAGAAGTAAGGATGGTGTGGTCTGGTATTGCCACCCTTACTTCTGCACTGCTGCTGATGGGGTGCTGTCTTCAGAGCTTGACCCCAGCAAACAGCCGCCGCTCTCCAGCCACCCAGCTCTGAAGTCAGCAAAGAAGTAAGGGTGGAAATACCATGACCTCCCTAAAATAATCTCGTGACACCCCCCCCCGCAACTCTCCCTTTTGGGTCTGGACCCCCAATTTGAGAAATGCTGTTTACCCCCCTCCCCCTGTGAAATCTGTATTGCATAAGGTGAAAGGGCACAAAAGACCAGATTTCATGGGGGGAGTCCAGATTTCATGGTCCGTGATGGATTTTTCATGGTCATGAATTTGGTGGGGCCCTAAATATGTATGTTATTAAGCCCCTGATCCTGCAAAGTGTTATGTGAGCTATTGTTATTCACATGAGTCAAGTGAGTAAGAAACAATCACGTAAGTAAGGCTTCCAAGATCAGATGAAAAAGGGTGGTCAGTAGAGTCAGAGGGCCATCATAATCTCAGTTACACCACTTTAAATCCATAGTAACTCCATTTACTGTAATGAAGATACACTGGCATAAGTGAGATCAGAGTCTGACCCAAGTATTTATTTAGCTACAGATTCTGATGGTAGCACTTGCAGCAAATGTATTTATTATAATAAGCTCAGCATAGAGTTCTTCAGCATAGTGGTTAAATTGTGTATTTAGAACACTTCAGAGATAGTTGTCTCTTGTCTTTAAGAGAAATACTTAAGGAATTCCTGAGATTAAATAGTAATGAGATCTATGCTTGATGATACTGGAGGCTGTAGACCTCACTGTCCTGTGCTGTTGTATAATTTCATCTGCTTGTTCTGTTAAAAATGGCCCACATGGGAAATCACAACCACCATAGAAAGAGTGCTTGTGGATTTCAAACATGATAAAAAGGATATTTTTTCAGACTGGTTTTCTTTGGCAAGAGTTGAAATAGAGTGCTCCCAATCCGGGGTGCAGTGGGACCACAGCAATCAGAAGTGGCACCCTTGGGAACTTTTCCCAGGTAGAACACTGCTCTGCATCCAATAAAACCAACCAAAATGATGTGGTTCCAATTCCTTTGTGTAAAATCAATACACTCTGTGCCTAGCAGTGCTTAATCATCTGTTACAAACTGTTATTCACAATGCTGAACACGTTCTGTCCTGCCTATTTGTTCTTTATATAGCCTCCTTGGATGTGCGTGTGATGGAATATACCCCTGTGTTCATACCCTATGCACTACTGTAATAATGTTTGTACAAGGTATGCCTTGGGAAGCGTCATTTAAAAACTCATAACTTACTGATCAATAATATCATGGCAAAATACAAATAGCAACCTTATATATAAAGTTATGAACATAAGCTGAAATCATGACTGAAGCATGTTTCTTAGATAAGTCTGGGGTGTGGCTAAACCAGTTCCTCAGAGACAAAGGGCAAGCTGACACCTCAGCCAGTGGCTGACAGACCATTCCCTGTTAAGTGGCCATCCTTTGGCAAGGAAGGGGGCAGGGACAAATATCTACATTTTAGCAAAGAAACAGACTGGAGTTTCCTTTCTTTACCAGGGTGCATGTTGCCTTGCTCACAACTGGAAATGCTTCTTAAACAGGGGACATGACTATAATCAGAAGGGGCAGATACCCCCAAGAGACCCTCCTTCTGTCCCTGTCTGTCTCTGGCATCACACCTAAGAAGGCAAAGGAAAACAGCTGTTGGACTATGAGGTGGGGCAGGAGTGGTCCTGACCTGAGCATTTGGTCACTAATCTGCTGGAGCATGTGGTGAGAAACTTTGTTTGACTGTAATATAGTTTGTTAAGTTAGGCACTAGTAAACGTTTTATCTTTATTTTTCTTGTAATCATTTCTGACATTTATTCCTCATTACTTATACTCACTTAAAATCTATCTCTTTGTAGTTAATAAACTTGTTTTAATGTTTTATCTAATCCAGTGTGTCTAAGTTAAAGTGTCTGGATAACAGTTAAAAATAATAATAAGGAATAAAGGACAGTGTATTTGTACTGTCCAGGAGAAGGCTGGACAGTACAGGACATAGATTTCTGGGGGAAGATCTGGGCTTGGGGGTGCATTGGGGTCACTCTGCAGCCTAACTAAGGCTGGTAAGAGCCAAGGTGTGTCTGGCTGGCTGCAGCACACACAGAGACATAGCTGGGAGTGACTTACATGCTGGAGGCTGTTTGTCAGCAGATCGGGTTGGAGGCTATAGCAGCAAGGCATTGTAAAGAGCACTCCAGATTACAGGGCAGGGAGGACATAGCTACTTATTAGTCCGGATTGTGTCCAGGTATGTCACGGTGAGGCTGGGGTACAACTTTCCTGGCAGGTCACTGGGCCAGTTTTAATGATCTTTGCACAAAATTGTGTAGATCTATACTTCAAGCTGAGGTGTGACTTCCAGCTCGAGGAGACATACCCACGCTAGTTCTGATCCAGCTAGCATGCTAAAAATAGAGTGTAGCCATGGTGGTGCGTATGGTGGGAGGAGCTAGCCATGCTGTGTGCAGTCCCTTAAGATAGGCTAGTCACATACTCTGGACAGCTAGCTTCTTGCACCATGGCAGCTACGCTCTATTTTTAGCACACTAGCTCAATCCGAAATAGTGTGGGTATGTTTTCTCAATCGGGGAATCATATCCCCAGCTCAAAGTGTAGATGTACCCCAAGACAGACTCTGGGGAAGGCTATTGTGCATGCCATGACAACTTTACCAATGGCTTGGAAGGATATTATCATCATCTTTTGTCCTTGACTGAGTACAATGGCTGATAAATATCTTGTGCTCAAGTTTTGTCCTCACAGGTCACCACAGCATGGTGAGGGCCTGTGACAGCTGAAGCAGGAGGGTAGATGGCTAGATGGCCAATGACAGAAATCAAATGCTGAGTGATTGCAACATGAAAAGTTTCTGAATTTCTATGCCGTGGCTGTGTATGAAGCAAGTATATGTTTCTTTGCTTTCACCATAGCACTCTTAACTATCAGCTCTGTGTTCTTGGGAACCAGGGCACAGTGTCCAGCCTGTCTGACTCACAAAAGATCTCCCCCCTCCCCCCAGCCTCTGCTTGAACCAAAGCCAATTGGAAGAAAGACTTACAAAAAGCAATGAAAAGGCAGTGGAAGACACACCTAAACTCCTCCGGACAAGGGTGACAGGATTAAGGAAACTCCCCTAGCCTCATTTGGGACAGGGAGGCATCTCCATCAGCATACAGAATGGAGAACAGAGATTCCAAGGCAAGAACCACACTGAACTCTGGGACCAGAAAAACAGGGAAGCACTGCATGATGGGGAATCTATGCTCCAGATATTAATGAACCCATTCCTGCACACATCCAGCTCAGTAGTTATCAGATCAATTCTAGTAATAAATCCTTTATTGGTATCCAAAATACTGAAGCTGCCTAATTGCATTGTGAGCTCCCACAAAGGAACACCGCCCATAGCCAGAAACGATCAGTTCCTATTGTCTAGCCTGAACAAAACAACTTTGGTATACTCCCTTGAGCCATCAGTTTACCCATAAACAAATCTAGTGTTCTCCCTAGAACCACTGCTCTTTCCCTACAAAAACCCCTACCCATGCTCAAGTAAGTGTTCTGATGCCTGGATCCAAAATCTGCATCAGTTCCATTGGGACTTCATCTTCTCTTGACTGATCATGCTGGGGGCTCTGCCTGTCTTCAGCATTCTGGACCTTCAGCTACCACCACCACCTGGGAACCCTGATTGATTCAAGCTTCACGGAGTAGTGAGAACCCAGCTCTCTCTCTCTCTCTCTCTCTCAGTCTCGGTTTAGCCTTCTGACCCTGACTTGTGTGATCAGTTATAGTTTTCTAAACCTGACTTTTATAATCAAATTTAAGTTAGATTTAATATTCTGTTTTGTTTTTTTGGCTCCCCTTGAATGGTTATTACCTGGCAATAAATAACTTTCTTGGTTAAGCTGGTTGTTTCTTTCTCTCTCTCCAGCAATGCTCCTCGTACCTAAGCTAAAGATCCTTGTAGTGCCCAAAAATCCTGTGTGGTTTGCTCATCAAGTGGGTTACTACCAGAACAATTGTAATGTGAAAGTGGGGATAGGGACGCGCTGAATCTGGGGCATCTGAGGGAGGCAGCTTGAAAGTGCTGCTTGACCCAGTCGGCTGAGTCCAGGGACATATAAGAGGTCAGCTTGGGAGTGCTGATTAACCCGGTCCTCTCAGACGCGCTCTGTTAATGTGTGTGTGCGTGTGTTAGTCTGATTCTGGGGCTGGCAGAACCCAGCCCTGGGGAACCTAGGTCCTGCAGGATAGCTTCATTGGGAGGGAACTTGCAGAAGGGCGAAGTAGCGCTCCGTATGAGAACACAAGTGACACAAGCAGTACATTGACAGAATTATAGAACCCCGCCCCAGAAGAGTAACCCTAATAAATGAGCATACCCCAATGTAACAGGCGAATCTGGTAACAGAATTTATAAAGTTCCCATTAGTGGAATGGCTGCAGGTTGTGAATTAGCTAATTTGGGCAGTCTACAGTGAGTAAATGTGTCAAGTGTTTCTCTACTCGGAGGAGATTTAGAGATATTTTGTTGATAAGATTGGTCAGATTTAGACCTAAGTATGTCTTTCCATGGTTTCCAGCTATGCATTTGTAAGTGTTCAGTGAGGCCTGGGGCCTTGGCATGAGCTGGCATCTGGTCTGCCAGTGTCACAATTGGCATGATACAGTATATCACAAAAGAACAGCATCATGACTTAAACCATTGTGTGTCTTGATATGAACAATTAAAACATATTCACATCCAGTTTCAACAAGCAAATGTTCTTCACTGTGGAGAATGCCCATGGGAACCCATCTGCTGAATCATTCTGTATTAGATTTATGAGATATTTTATCTATCTGACCTAAATATTGTTTTTTTTTATGGTCTGCTGTCTTGAAAGACCAAGAGAAAAGAACACATGGCCAGATGATCAGCACATAGCCTGTACCTGTTGGTTCAAACCATGACATCAGTTTACATCTGCTCCTCCTCGCAGCTCACAATAGCTACCGTGCTGACCATGGCAGATTGGATAAGAAAATTCTCAGACCTTGGCACATTTCCCTGGTTGTAGTGCCTGTTTACTCAGGCTAGGCACTCTAATGACTTGGCTTTTAATGATTTAAGATTATAAACAAAGTTTTGCATTTATTTATTTTTATTTATATTTATTTTCTTGAGTGACAATTTTTAAAGTTACAAATTAGATACGTCAGCAAAGTAATTAGAAGAATTTCAAACTCAATCGAAAGGTTGAGAAAGATATCTAAAAAGAAATATCCTCCCCACAGGTTTCTTAGCTATTCAAAGGAGCATACAAACGGGCTCATTGTATACCAGCTATATTTTTACAATTCATGATGAAGCAGCCTGAACACTTCACCACCAACCCTGCAGTCACTACTCAGGCAAAGCTACCATTGGCTTCAAAACAATTTTTGCCTAAGTAGGAAGTGCAGGGTTGGCCCTTTGGCTTTTCATTTGTCAGACTATACAGAAATAACCAAATAAAATCACAGAATAAATTAAAACCATGTTTGAAACTTTGTTTCCAAAATGCAGGATATATTTTAATGCTAGTTTGAGTAGATCTATGATTTGGGTCCACAGTTCTTCTTGGCCTACAGATGCCTTTTTAAATTAACTATACAACATAAAAGACAAGAATATAACCCTTCTCAAGCCAAAGTCTGCACTGATTTACACCCTGTGCAACCCACTGAAGTCAGAGAGGCTACCTGACTTTGAACACAACAGCGAGGGCAGGTCTACACTACGGCAGGGATCGGTGCTCTGAGATTGATCCATCGGCGGTCAATTTAGCAGGTCTAGTAAAGACCCGCCAAATCGACTGCAGAACGCTCTCCAGTCGATCCCTGTACTCTACTCCCAACGAGAAGAGGAAGGTAAGTCAATGGGAGACTTTCTCCCGTCGACCCCCCACGGTAGCTCGACCTAAGGTGTGTCGACTCCAGCTATGTTGTTCATGTGGCTGGAGTTGCGTAGTGTAGGTTGACTTACCCCGGTAGCGTAGACATAGCCCGAATATTACACTCATGTCTTCTGGGAAAATTATTGTGGGAAATTACAATATAACCAGCCAAACTAATGGAAAATTTACAGGATGATTAATGTAATTAAAAACAATGTCTCTCTTCAGGCTGCTGGCTCATTCTCTCCTGTCTCTCTGGATGCTGGCTTGTTCTCTTCCTGGACTTGTCATGGTGGTATTTGAGAGCTGCCAAATTTCACTCAGAAGCAGCAGGGGAGATTTGTGGCAGTCTGGCAGAGGAATATTTTAAGGATCAGAGAAAGAAGTAAAATGATATTCAAAAAAATTGGCCAGATGGTAACTTAAATATGAAATATTACAGATGCAGGCATTTTCGTTCAAATATACAAGCTGTTTACTTCATTTCCAAGTGAATTCAAATGAAATGATGTCAGGTGACCAAAACAGGATGGTATTCTCACATGCAAGTATGTAATGGCATCCTCTATGCATTTTAAAAAAGTATTTGCAGGAAAGTATCTATTAAAATTAATTGTTATCAGTGTTACTGTGCTGATATTGAACTGATTTCCTGATACTTTACAGTACTTACTAATCATGTCCAGACCAAGCAAATGGTTCTGGATCTATAATAAATGTCATAGAATTAGTGTAGAAAAGATCTGTGAGATGACTTTTAGGTTGCATCTCACCCACCTTTTTTCCCTTTTATATATCTTTTACTGTTTTGTCCAGACTTGTTTTAAATGTTCTAAGAAGAAGAATGGTCCAGTAGTTAGGATGATAGCTGGGGACCTGGGTTCAATTCCTGGCTTTGCCACAGACTTCCTGAGCGTCCTTGGGTAAGTCACTTGATCTCTCTTTGCCTTAGTTCCCCCATCTGTAAAATGGGGATTATAGCATTTCCCTGCCACATAGGGATATTGTGAGAATAAATATATTAAAGATTGTGAAATACTCTCCTACTATGGTGAAAGGGGGTATATAAGTACCTAAGATAGACAGGAGCTTCAAACACTTCCTTTGTGTTACATTATTGCAGCCTAACATAGAAGCATATGTTTTCCAGGATCTTGCAAACACAATTTTTTTCAAATTAATATAAAGAATAGTTTCATATAGGGTGACCAGATAGCAAGTGTGAAAAAATCGGGATGGGAGTGGGGTCGGGGGGTAATAGGCGCCTATATAAGACACAGCCCTGAATATAGGGACTGTTCCTCAAAATTGGGACATCTGGTCACCCTAGTTTCATAGTTTATATGACACTGAGCGTTTTAAGAATAGCACTTGTCCTTGAATTGCACCGCAGTAGCTCATAATGTAGAAATTTAAAAAATCCTGTTTAATGTCATCCCTGGCATTCAGTATGCGGAGTCACAACAAAATGGATTCTGAGGTCTGTTAAATGTTTTGTATGAAATTCGTTCCTGACCCTGTACTTACAGGTACATCCCTGTTGTGAAATCACAGTGGTGTGTAAATGTGGTGAAGTGAAAATAGGCAGTTTGATTTCAACTGTGTTCATGAAGCGTTTGGCTGTTTCCGACAGGATTGTTACGCCTACATGTCACCTTGTGATACATTTAGGGTACCGTATCCTCACAAGACTGAACATCACAAAACATGTTCAGTTGGTGTGAGCTCCTCAGAGAATCTTTCCAGGACTGTTCTAAAGTAATTTTTGTTACAGACTGCATGGAAGCTGAATAAATACATCTTGTTATGAATCATCATAGCTAAAGAAACTAAGGTGCACAATGACAAAACTGATGATACCCTAGAAGTGCTCTCTAATGTATTGAACAGTTATTCCATGTTATCTTCTCTCTCTCTCTCTCTCTCTCTCTCTCTCTCCTTGCATGTGGGAGTATGTGTGTAGATCTCTGCTGTCTAAATGGGTCTCCCTCACTTGTTTCTTCCATATGTTCCTTTGAGTGAATATCAGGGGTAGCATTGGAGTAGGTGAGTTTTTATATAGCATCTGTAATGGGTAAGTGCACTCCTGCATATGGTGTGGTGTGCTCTGTATTATGTCATAAATCATTATGTCAGTTGATGCTCTTTTTGTCTTACTACAGCTGAAAGACTGATATGTTTATGATTAACATGAGGCATTGGCTCTCAACAAAGAAGACATTTAAGGACAATATTTCAGTATCAAAATCGCACGTGCATAAATTAACACAAATCTGCATTGTAACTGAGATAGGGAATTGCAGCTGCTTTTCCCATTAGTGGCCCGGCCTTGTTTCCTGGAATGTTGGTATTGCTATAGCTCAATAATTAATGTGATGTAATTAAAAGAAAATGCAAGGGGCCAAATCATTCCTGTTGTAACTTCAGTGAAGTCAGTCATGGATGGCTTTGGTCCAAGGCGTGTGTTTCTTTGGGATACCGAGATAAGAGTAGTAGTTAGCATCTGTGTATACAGTGGTTCCTTTGATAACTTACTTCACTTTTGTCTCCTGATATTTGTTTTATGCATCCCTTGGCACTCCAATATGCATTTAGCTATTTTTTCTTGGAACAAATAGTCTCTGTGGTTCAGGGAAACTAGAGATTTGTGTGTGTGTGTGACATTAAGCCCCATATTCTTCACAGAGATATTGTTATGGTATGAATATGGCAGAACTAAGATACGTTTTATGCAAGATGGGTTATGTGAGATATCCTCGGAAAGGTTATGATTTACAGAATGTGATTATCCTATTTGTATGCATGTATCATTTCTGTATCTGAAGTTAGGAATATGGACTATGTGTCAATTACAAAAGTGCTTGCAGCTGGGGAACACCCACCAGACAGCATGCAATCAGCCTGGATGTGCCATTAGGAAGGACAATAGGACTTTGAAGATGCTAATCTCCCTCCTTCCTGAGAAGTTTCCTGGAATGCTGCTTTTAACACTGCAGGGTCAGGTGATCAAGTCACCTGGTACTGGACATCACTTTGGACTTCTGGTATTTTTCCACTGGAAGGGGGTGGGTGTGAAACTGGGAAACAAAGGATTCCCACCATTTGCAAATCCTATCTAAGGCTGGGGAGTGAGTTAATCTGGGCTCTTCTGCACTGCCTCCCTGTCCAAGAAGGAAGACTGCTGAAAACACCTGAAGAAACAAAGGAACTAAGCTGGGGGGAGGGACTGAGCCCAGGCAAGAGTGGTCTAGCCTGTAAAAGGAATCCCTGGAGATTTAAGCTGCAAGCAGTGCAGTTTATCTTCAAGAAACTCTGCAACATGCTTGAAACAACATTTAGGGTGAGAAATTATTATTTGTAGCTAGTATTCCTTAGTGTATTAAGCTTAGTTTGCATGTTTTGTTTTATTTGCTCAGTAATCTGCTTTGATCTGTTTGCTATCCCTTATAATCACTTAAAATTTACCTTTTGTAGTTAATAAACTTGTTTTTTGTTTATTCCAACACCAGTTTGTGCAATTCATGGGGGGACAAAAAGTTGTGCATATCTTCCTCCACATTGAGGGAGGGGGTGAATTTTATGAGCTTACGCTATATAGGTCTCTAAACAGTGCAAGGCAATATAATTTTGGGTTTACAGTCCAGAGGGTGTGTGCACAAGAGTGCTGGGCAATTCACTGAGCTGAGTTTTCCTGCACAGAGCTGATTGCAGACTGTGATTCTACAGATGGCTCTGTGTGTGTGCATGCATGTGTCTGTGTGTGGGGGGAGGTGCACGGGCGCAGCAGGACAGGATGAAGGAGCCCAAGCTGGTAGAAAGGACAGGCTCAGTGGGATCCCAGCACATCAGGTGGCACCCGTGTCTATTTGTGTGTGTTATGTTAAAGGACAATGTGCTTTTTTGTCTTTTTGTTGAGAATTAGGGAAGTTCAGAAAAAGCCCCATGCAAATGTTTATTGGACAGAGATCCTCACTGAGGCATGTTAAAACTGCTGGACAATAACATATAATGATTGAAGAGGAAAGCATAAAAATTTTGTGTGTTCCTAGCACTCCCTTTAAACTTCTGTAAAGCTACCTCATTACTGGCCTTCAAATTCCTCCTCAAAACTCTCCTTTGCTGTGATGCCTACAAAAAACTTGACAACGGTTAGGCCACTGCTTTGCGGGACTAGGAGCAAGGCTGGAGAAGGCTAAGGCTTGGGGAGTCTGTTGCCACTGTCAGGCAAGAGTGAGTTCCAACCCCTGGAGTGATATTGAGCAGACTGAGTTGCTCGGCCTCCTGTGAGGCTTATATACCTGGTCTGGGAGTCACAAGACCAGTTCCTGGCCTGTGGATTGGCTGGAGCCTAGCCCAGTAGCGATTCATCACTTTACAGTAATGGGTTGAGAATCCTGTGAAGTCTGTCTGTGTGTCTGTTGCCTTGCACTGTCATGTGCCCCTGAAGTGCTAAGCTGTAAACCCAGAGCACCCACATGGCAAAGTTCTGGGTGTGGTGTATTTACACTTTGGTGGAGTCTGAGTGGTCAGCACTCGTCCCAGGGGCTGGCCAACTGGCCTGCAGGCTCTCAGCCCTCAGAAGGGGAGCTAGACAGAGGATCTGACCCCATGAGTGTACCCAGGACCCCAGCCAGGAGCAGTGTCTGGACTCTGCTCAGACTCAGGAGGCTTAGAGCACATGGGGCCCAAGGAGGTGGCCCCCCCCAACACAGGAGCCAGGTGAGTGTCGAGCCAGGGGAGTTTTACCATTATGACAAGCGCATTGTGAAAAATATTAATAAATATCAGTTGATTATTGCAGTATATTGAAAATCACAGTTTCTTGATCAACTCTAAAAAAATAAAATTAGGTCCATTTTCAAGAAAACAGCACTTACTAAATTAATACAGCAAAAATTTATTGCCAAGTAAAATACAGTGTTTTACCACTGTAAAAAAATCCCCCAAATGCACAATTGCTTTTTTACATTTACTTTACTCTGTAGAACAGAAATGTAGTTAATTTTTCTATGCAGTTATGCCATGCCTTAAACTCCCTAATGTATACAAAACGGGGTCAGATTTGATACTCTTACATGAATCCCACTGACTCAAACAGAAATCTGTTGAATCGTACTCCTATTATTATTTTATTGTTAATTTATTAATTACCAGAGTGCTCTGAGGCCCCATTCAGTGATCAACAGAGGCACTGTACAAACATGTAGTAAAGAGCTTAAAAGTAGGTCAATGACAAGACACAACAGAGGGATGGAAGAAAACAATGGGGAGAAGGAGGACACTAGCAGCAGGTTTTCATGTAACCTAGGTGTGCACACACTGTAGCTTCTCATCTGACTAGATGTTCTCAACTACGCATGATAGCAGAGGTGAGTCTTAAGGACGAAGGATAAGGTAGGGATGGGCTTTATGAATGTTGCATGAAGTTTTGTGCCACTTATGAAGTGCAGCATCACAGAAAGCACTTAAAGTCAAATTATCTGTTTTGGGCAAACTGATTCTGCCCAGAGTATGCAATAGTGGGAGATCATGAAGTCTTTGCCTTCAGGATGTAGCCTGATCCACAGCCACTACTGCAGCCTCAGCAAAGAAATAGCACTGTAGAAACTGAACTTTCCCCATGCAGAGGGATTTGGCCAATAAGTCAGCACAGATCCATAGATTGACCACAATCCCTGCTTTCCAAACCTTTTCCATGGTAGGAGTTCACAAAGAGCACAGTCCCAGGCCATCCCACACCATGCAAACATTCTCTCCCCATCCTGTCCCTAGTCAGTGCAATTGCACCCTCCAGTATTTGGCTCTGAGCCTTTAGAGTACAATGATGCTTTTGGTATTTTAAATGTTTGCTTTTTGTACCATGTGTATCCTCAGAAACACGTTATGAGATTAAGAGAATAATGTTTAATTAACTTAATTGCTTTTGGCATTTCCAGCTGTTTGGGGCCATGTTGCACTGTTCAGTCCTATCTTCGAATTTCCTTGTTTTGTAGATTTCTCAAGCAGCCGGTATCTCTGTGGCTGATGCACAGAGTAGCACTGATTGGCTCTGGTGCAAATTGTGTCCAGTTCTTCTAGGGCCAGAGAGAATTTCAGTGGCATGGTAGCACTGATGGAAGAGTAAGGGGGATAAAGTGGGCGGTAGAGGATGCTGGTGGGGGAAATGAAGCAATCCCGAAAGAAATCATAGAAGTGTCTTCTTTTTAAATTTCAGTCAATACATGAAAACTTTTTGCTCAGCCAAACAAGCTGAAAGTCCCCAAGAGGTAAGAAACACTTCCCACTATAAATGAACTGTGAAGCATGTTTGAAAATAGTTGTTAATTACAGATGGCAGATCTGAGCCCCCGGCTAGTGGGAGTCCAATACTAGGGACTGTAAACCTATCCAGCCTGCCACGACTGATAGTTTATTGTCTAGTGTTTGAGGTTTTGAACAGTAGCATGTTGTTTATCCTCTCAAATAGTAATAAAAAAAGGAAAAGCAGCTAAGAAGAAGCTTTACTGATTAATATTTTTTAAAAGTTAATTGTGATTAATCACGCTGTTAATAATAGAATACCATTTATTTAAATATTTTTGGATGTTTTCTGCATTTTCATATATTATATATATATATATATATATATATACACATATATATAGATTTCAATTACAACACAGAATACAAAGTGGACAGTGCTCACTTTATAGCTATTTTTATTACAAATATTTGCACTGTAAAAAACAAAAGAAATGTCTAATTTCTTCCTCTGTGGTGCCATCCTTGCCCCGTCTCAGTGATGGGCACCATTACTCGTTTTCTTCTGATCCCAGCCCCACCCTGAAGGCACTGAACCACAGCCAGCATTTCCTCGCCAGCTCTCTGGGAGTAAGAATGGGCTTTACCGAGATCTGCGGAGCCTGCCCGAACCACTCCTGGGGCCAAGCTGTGCTTCAGATACAGTTCCAGCCGCTTACTAGTCATGTTCCCACGGTGCCTGTAACATCAGCAAACCTCAGGTAGAGGGCACTGTTAACACTTCTGCTGTTGCTGCTCATCTCCATCCAAGGCCATCAAAGGATACCTCTGGAAGTGCAGCACTATCTGTGCTTAATTATTAACCTGAAAACACAGTCACCTCTACTGATAAGGTCCTGGGCCATCAACTCACTGTTCTGTTTCCCTCACTAATGTACTCAAAGGGGAACGGGGGAAATCCATGCCCCTGTGAGAAACTCAGGAGTGAACGGGCAAGTAGAAGCATTCATCTGAGTGCTGCTGCAGAGCAGCAGTAATGCTGTATGCTGATGTACAGGAGATTTAGGTCAAGGGGATGTCGACACAGAAAAGAAAAACCTGTGGCTGGCCTCTGCCAGTTGACTTGGGCTTGCGAGGTTCGGGCTGTGGGGCTGTTTCAGTGCTGTGTAGACTTCCAGGCTTGGGCTGGAGCCCAGGCTGTAGGAATCTGGGAGGTGGGAGGGTCCCAGAGCTCAGGCTCCAACCCGAGCCTGGAATGAAACAGCCCTGCAGCCCAAGCCCTGCAAGCCCGAGTCGGTTGAAACAGGCCAGCTGTGGGTGTCCAGTTGCTGTGTAGATACACCTCAAGTTGCCAGCCGCAGCTTATAACGAGGGGAGAGTGGGAGTAAGAAATACTGCAGAGGCAACACTGCTCACACCTCTGGGTATAGACGTATAAGTGGCTAACAGTAACCTTGCGTTACTTACTCCCGTGAGTGGTTGAACCTGAAAATATTGCAGAAGCAGAACCTTCTGCTCCAGTGTGGGGAACTGTAAGTAGCTGACAGTCACACTGGGGCTCAACCTGATTGCAAAGGGAAGAATTTTGATTTGTTGGGAGTGTGACTTTGGTTTGTTTGGGACCCTTTGCTTCCATTGAACCCAGGCCCCATATAGCCTTATCTCCTCACTGTCACTTTTACTCCCTTTCCTCTTGTCCTCTCTCTCTTTTCTCTCTGCAATACAGTCCTGGGCACTACCAATCTGGCTTTGAATTTGTCTTCCTTATGCCAAGTTTAAATCCTGAAAACCACCCTACAAAAAAATCCTCATTCTCTTTTCACATTCCAGGTGAGACTATGAGGAACAGATTTTGCTATAAATGTGATCAAATGATAGAAATGTAGGGCTGGAAGGGACTTCAAAGTCACCAAGTCCAGCACTTTGCACTGAGGCAGAACCAAGTAAACCTAGACCGTCCCTGACAGGTGTTTGTCCGACCTGTTCTTTCAAACCTTCAATAATTAAGAGTCAACAGCTTCCTTTGGAAGCCTATACTGGAGCTATACTACCCTTTTAGGAAAAACTTTCTAGCTACATCTTCCTTGCTGTAGATTAAACCCATTACTACTTGTCCTATTTTCAGTGCACATGGAGAACAATTGATCACTGTCCTCTTTATAACAGCCCTTAACATATTTGAAGACTGTTATTGGGTTCCCCCTTCAGTCTTCTTTTCTCAAGACTAAACATGCTCAGTTTTTTTAATGTTTCCTCATAGGTCAGATTTCCTAAACCTTTTATCATTTTTGTTGCTCTCCTCTGGCCTCTCTACAATTTGTCCACATCTTTCTTAAAGTGTGATGCCCAAACTTGGACACAGTACTTCAGGTGAGGCATCACCTGACATATTTACATATGACACTCCTGTTAATACAGGCCAGAATGATATTAGCTTTTAAACAACTGCACCACATTGTTGACTCTCATTTGTGATCTGCTAATGCCCAGATCCTTTTCAGCAGTATTACCACCTAGCCAGTTAGTTATTCCCCATTTTGTATTCGTGCATTTGATTTTTCATTCCTAAGTGTAGTACTTTGCATTTGTCTTTATTACATTTCATCTTGTTGGTTTCAGATGAATTCTCCAATTTGTCAGGATGATTTTGAATTCTAAGCCTGTCCTTCAAAGTGCTTGCAACTCCTCCCAGCCTAGTGTCATTTGCAAATTTTATAAGCATATTTTCTACTCCATTATCTAAGTCATTAATGAAAATGTTGTCTAGTACCTGACCCAGGACTGACCCCAGTTTAACAGAGAAACATTGATAACTACACTGAGTATGGTCTTTCAACCAGTTGTGCACCCAGCTTATAGTATTTTCATCTAGACCACATTTCCTTAGTTTGCTTATGAGAACGTTATGTGGGACTATGTCAAAAGCCTTACTAAAATCAAGATATGTCACATTTACTGCTTCCCCTCTATCTGCTAACTCCATCAAAGACGGAAATTAGGGTTGGTTTGGCAAGATTTGTACTTGACACCTCCATGCTGGTTATTATTTATTATCCTCCAGGTGCTTACAAATGGATTTTTTTTTAAAATTTGTTCTAGTATCTTTCCAGGTATTGAAATTAAACTGACTGGTCTATAAGTCCCCAGGGTCCTCTTTGTTACCTTTTTTGAAAGATAGGTACTATGTTTGTCCTTCTCCTGTCCTCTGGGACCTCATCCGTCCTCCATGAATTATCAAAGATAATTGCTAATAGTTCCAAGATTGCTTCAGCTAATTTCTTAAGTACCCTAGGATGAATTTCATCGGGCCCTGCCAACTTGAATACACCTAACTTATCTAAATATTTTTAAATCTGTTCTTTTCCTCCTTTGGCTGCCATTCCTTCCCCTTTGTCGTTAATATTAATTGTGTAGAGTATCTGGTCACCATTAATCTTTTATTGAAGACTGAAGCAAATAGGCAATAAAAACCTTAGCCTTCTTGATGTCATAGAATCATAAAATCATAGAATATCAGGGTTGGAAGGGACCCCAGAAGGTCATCTAGTCCAACCCCCTGCTCGAAGCAGGACCAATTCCCAGTTAAATCATCCCAGCCAGGGCTTTGTCAAGCCTGACCTTAAAAACCTCTAAGGAAGGAGATTCTACCACCTCCCTAGGTAACGCATTCCAGTGTTTCACCACCCTCTTAGTGAAAAAGTTTTTCCTAATATCCAATCTAAACCTCCCCCATTGCAACTTGAGACCATTACTCCTCGTTCTGTCATCTGCTACCATTGAGAACAGTCTAGAGCCATCCTCTTTGGAACCCCCTTTCAGGTAGTTGAAAGCAGCTATCAAATCCCCCCTCATTCTTCTCTTCTGCAGACTAAACAATCCCAGCTCCCTCAGCCTCTCTTCATAAGTCATGTGCTCTAGACCCCTAATCATTTTTGTTGCCCTTCGCTGGACTCTCTCCAATTTATCCACATCCTTCTTGTAGTGTGGGGCCCAAAACTGGACACAGTACTCCAGATGAGGCCTCACCAGTGTCGAATAGAGGGGAACGATCACATCCCTCGATCTGCTCGCTATGCCCCTACTTATACATCCCAAAATGCCATTGGCCTTCTTGGCAACAAGGGCACACTGTTGACTCATATCCAGCTTCTCGTCCACTGTCACCCCTAGGTCCTTTTCCGCAGAACTGCTGCCTAGCCATTCGGTCCCTAGTCTGTAGCGGTGCATTGGATTCTTCCATCCTAAGTGCAGGACCCTGCACTTATCCTTATTGAACCTCATCAGATTTCTTTTGGCCCAATCCTCCAATTTGTCTAGGTCCTTCTGTATCCTATCCCTCCCCTCCAGCGTATCTACCACTCCTCCCAGTTTAGTATCATCTGCAAATTTGCTGAGAGTGCAATCCACACCATCCTCCAGATCATTTATGAAGATATTGAACATGTCATCAGTTATTAGCTCTCCTTCCCCGCTAAGTCGATGATGATGTTTCATTGCAGCAGATCCACTAAAGCCTGAGTGTGTAAAAAACTTTAAACATGCTGCAAAGTCTAAGGCTGCATTGTCTATATTTATTTCAAAGATCTCACTCTAACTCAGGCCTGATACAGTGAGGATCCTGCAAAGAGTGAGACTTGCTGACTCCTTTCAGAAAGTTTCTGAGCTTTTAAGAAGCAAGGCATTCACTGCAGCTTTACTACTTTCTGCCTTGGCCTTTGTGTTAGGTTACTGGTTTTGAAGGAAGGGAAGGCGCAGGTGTGAGATTTATGTCCACACCTCATAGTGATCCAACCTCCAACAGCAAATGTGTTGACTTGGATCCTTTTGGACCCCATCAATACACTGAGCTGACTAGAGGATATACTAAATAACAATGTGAGGCATTCCGGGACTGATTCAAATCCCACTGAAGTCAGTGAAGTCTTTCTTCTGCAGGACTTAGCTTGCAGTCTTTGCTGCTCTTCTTGTCTTTTTTCTTGTTGTAGTTTTTTGCTGATGAATTTCTTCTTCTTTTTTGCTTCCTCCTTGGTCCTGTTTTTGTCCATATACAGCAACTTCATATCCAAGAAATTTCACTGATATCACTTGTCAAGAAGTTGAGAGCAAATTCTAATGTCCTACTGTGTAGTTTTAGTAAAGCTGTTTCTATGGCTTCTACGTTCTATTCTGGGTGACTACGTTTCAATAGCGGGTGAAACAAAGTGATCCTTTTATTTCTCTAAGTCAACATTTTCAAATGAAAGTAAGGCACCTACATCAATATTTAGGCCACTTGTCATAGAGTGATTGGCCCTTTAAGAGGAGATGGGACTCAGCCCCAACCTGACACTATTAGCTCGCCTCCCCAGGTGGTGAGAAGCAGTAAGGTCATGCTGCTTGCAGGTCATTTGACTTAACTGGGCATTGTAGGGAAATATAAGAGGGCCCAGAGAGAGGCAGAGATCCTTTCAGGGTGAGAAAGTCCTCTCCCAGGAAGAATGTGGAGAAGGAAGTCCCCAGGAAAAAAGCCCTGGGAATGGCTGCTCAGCATTTCATCTTTCATCTCCATACTATCTGTACTGATATTATTTTGATGTCTTCTTGACGTAACTTAGTTTCTTTTGATGCACATTGACATCATTGACATCCTGAAAGCATAAGGTGTTTGCCACAGATTTCAATTAATGTTGCTTTCTTATTGTGTTAACGTTATGACACAGTCTTCATAAATGTCTTACTCAAATGTCAAGCATTAGCAAACCACAGCATTAGATATCCCCTTTTGCACTATATAAATTGGTACTAATGATAAAAAATTACGTGAGTCTCATAACTCTCAGGAGATGGACTAACTCCTCCATTAACAGAAGGCTGAGTAAATGAAATTGCTGGATTAATATTTCATTTCCATCATCTGGTTTTGTGAGGGTGGAAACAGTCATTTTGGCACCTGCTCATTCAGGTTGGCGGTAAATATTCAGGCATCCCCTGGCTTTATCTGATTTCATTAAAATTAATGTGATAGACTGATGTGCATTTGTAAATGTCCCTCACCATCCTTCCTTTATTTTAAAATATCTGGCCGCTCTAAGCAGCTTCTTAAAACCAGATACTAGAATGGTTGCTGTAAACAATGGAGTCTGCAATGCTGTAGGCTACCGAAATTATCTCTAAGTTTTTATCATTGTCACAAATTACTTTAGTTTATCAGTGTTCCAATGCTACCCTCCTATGATGACTCGTTATCACTGCTTTTCGTTTTTGAATATTCCATGTAGTTGCATTTATTACAGGAGGAATTTGGTTAAAAAGATTTGCATGAAATTAAAAAATGATTTCTGTTTACTGCCAGCTTGGATAATATTACATTAGCATTAAGTATTCTCTGCTAATTCCTTCTTGTTCATTGTAATGAAAAGAGAACAATGCACAAGTTGTGTAATAAGTTGTTACTGAACAAATGATTTAGGGCAAGAGTCTTCCTCCCTTATTCAAAGTTGGTAGTATCCATTCATAGGTTAGAGTAAAATTTTTAGACCAGAAGGGGCCATTATGGTCATCTAGTCTGACCTCCTTTGTAACCCAGAGACCATAGAATTTCATCCAGTGACGCCTGCAAGGAATTAGTCTTTCCTATTACATGAGTGAATAGTATCAAGCTCAGTAAATTGACATGAACAATGTCCGATATTTGTGGAGTAACATACATGTAATGCTGCCTGAAGTGACTCAAGAGCACGAGTGCCAAACTCAAGGCAGACTGCTAGAAACCAGGGCAGAAACCCCAAATTGGTTGTGAGCTCTATAGTTAAATTTCACCAAGTGGTAACTCCTCAGGCACTAAAACAACCTTAACATGGAGTCACAGACAGTCCCCTTTGGTATTCTGATTTGTTCTGCCACCCAGGTAACCTTTCCTTTGTGATAGATAGTCCCTCACACCAAGAATCACAGCAATAGTCAGCTTACTCCCAGTCCCCAAGGACCAGTCACTTACCCCAGGTCAATTGCACTTTAAATCTCACACCAAAAACAATGCTTCTAGCCAATCCTATCTTAAATTATCCAAAGATTAGATAGAAAAAGGAAACGAGTTATTTGCAAGGTTAAAGCAGGTAAACATGGATACACAAATGAGTTACAATCTTAAGTTTCAAAAGGTAAAAGAGGCTTCTATAATCAGAAAGCTCTGTATGTTAGGGCTAACCCAGGCTAATCAGCTGGGGATCTCTTGCTTATGCCCAGAAACACATTGCCCCCTCAAAAGTCCAAGCAGTACAGAGATCCCTAGTTCCTTTTGTTTGGGGTTTTTTAGCTCTCTCCTGCCGTGTGCTCTGAACTGCAAGCTCAGCTGATGGGAGGAATCCACTTGCATAATTCATCTTCATGAGGAGAAGTGCAGAAAACAAAAGTCTTTTTCCTCTTGCTGAGGGTACATAGGGAAATTCCTGTTACAATGTCCCACAATAGTCCATCTGATATCGATGGACCTTTCCTTTTGGCATGGTTGTAACACCTTCTGCACACTAATCAATGTCTCTCCTGTCTGGTGATTTACAGTCATAGAGGCTCACATATTACCTTACAATATGGGATACAGATGTTATAGTGAGATTAGTGCATGCAGCAACTCTCATGCATTCAATAAAGTGTAAACACTAAACACATTCTTATAATTCTAATACCCATTTTAACAATACTAACACACAGGTGAGCCAGACTGGTTCCAGCTATGTATCTGTCAGTGTTCAGCTGAGACATAGGGACCTTGGCATGAGCTGGCACCTGGTCTGCTAGTGTCACAGTACTACTCACTGTGAGTAAGTGTGGCAGAATTTGGCACTTATTCACTTAAAATGGATATATTATTTTGTTTTGAAATATTCTGATAGTTTGAAAGAGATTGCCTATATTTAAAATGGGGCATGTTAGCGAGGCAGTTTTAGGCTCTGATCAAGAAAAGCACTTAAGCAAGTACCTAACTTTAAACTTGTGAATTGTCCCACTGGCCCTGGTGGGACTACTTTTGTTCTTAAAGTTAAGCATGTTATTGAATGCTTTGCTAAATCAGGGCCATGGTGAGCAGTGGGAGGTCTTTACTTTCTTTAGACATGGTTATTTTTCTGCTATATTTAGCATCTTTGCCTTAGTCGTTGGTGAAATTTTGTATCAAGAACAGCATGCTCCTCCCAGTCAGTAATGGCCAGGAGCGTCTTAATGCTAGAACGGCACCTGCTTAGTGGAGCAAACTAAGGCTACAAGTCAATAAAGCACTTAAGCATATGCATAACTTTAAGCATGAGTAGTCCCAATAGACCACTATTGAAAAAGGCAGGCACTATTCATGCTCAAAATTAAGCATGTGCTTTGGTGACTTGCGGGGACTCAGTAGCCAACTGGATTAGTTTATAAAATAGCCTTTAAACTTAAAGTTTACCCCATTAAAATATCAGTATTTGCCAGAAAGCACCTCACAGTATTTGAGAAACAATTTTTTCTTTTGGATAGAATAGGGAATAACTGTGGTATCCGTTGTCAAAATGCTGTTTTAAATTATGACCACTGTACATAGTAATGTTTCATAATTCCCAACCACGCCATTGTCCCCTCACCTATTCCCAGTTTCTAAACCACAATAAAAGAAGTTGCACTAAATACCTCCCTAATATTACCTTTTTATAGTAAACAATTGCTGTAGTAACAAGAGGGATGTTATTTTATCACCAGTGACAAGGGAGGTGGTCTGCACAATTGCGAGTGGAAGGGGTGGCATCCTCGAGACAACCTCTTTACAAAGAAATGGGCACATTATGAAAAGGTTTGCGCACTCCAGTATGAAACACACTACAGCAGACTGAGAGGCGATGTAGTGTTGGTGTAAGCTGTGTGCAAGGTGTGAAATTCACATGCCAAGAGGGTGGAAGGATGGGGTTGTCACAGGAAAAGCATCTTAAAGGAGGGCATGAGATTGTTCTTTCACTCTCTTAGTGCCTCCCTTCTGCACCTCAGCATGCAAATTACATCCACAGGCACTCCCTTCCTGCCAGTGTTACATATACTACCATGTAGGTCACCTCCGAATTTGGCTCAGCAGAGGCCTGATCCAAACCTCACTGAAGTCAATGGGAGTTTTTCCATTGACATCAGTGAGGATTAGACCAGAGCCCAGGAACCACAGTTATGGGCACGCACTGAAGCAATAGCTCCACTATCTTTGGAGCTGGTGCAGCATGCGCTCTTCTCCTTGCCTAGGCAGTGTTGCTGGATGGGATGGAGTGCCATGGCTCCACCTTCACCCTGCCCCATTCAGACAGCGAGTGACCATGGGAGAGCTAGGAGGGGCTTCAATCCCAAGTAGGGGCTGTTCAGAATCTGACGGATTCTGTACAAAAAATTAAAGGGGAGGGAGAGTGGTAGCATTACCGTAGTTGTTCAGCGATGGAGAGTGCTGACAAAGCAGTGAATCTTAAGGGAAGATTGGAAGGAGCAAGAGACTGTTCCTAGTATAGGGGTTAGTATGAAAAAACATGGTTTTACCCTCATAAAATAATCTCGTGTTTGCATTTTATTTTACAGGACAGGGCAATATTTACTTCTCTATGTAATATATATTTTATGTGCATCAATTTCTTTGCTTTATTACTATTCCCCAGGAACGATCATTGCATTTTCATTTGAGTGGATGTACAGGCAATTTTCACTGGCACCTGAAGCATTAAGTGGTTGACCGAGGATGTGGCCAACAGTTGGACTCCCTCTATACTAAAGAATGCCAAACCACAGCAGTCACGGCTTTGGGGTTTGGGAGCCCCAACATGCTCTGGAAATACGAAACTGTAAAACGTTCCTTTTTTATTGCAGTGTGTGTCAAACCCTGAGACTTCTGCCATCTCGAGTTTGCTACCAGGGGACTGTCACAAGATTTGGGCTGCATCCAAACTGGAATTGGAAAATAGACCTTTTCTGGTTTGGGGTCTAACCTAGAAACAAAGTCCTATGGCTTGGATCATGTGGGGATTCGAATAGGTCTCTCCCATTATCTTAACTTCAAATCTGAAGTTCTGATTTAGTCCTGGCTCTAATTTCTCTGTAGTATAAAGATGCATTCCTAATTTTGTCCTCAAATATCCCTATTTATAGCTTTTGAATAGTGGCGGGTACATGTGTGGGGCTGCTTAATGGGGCTGCCAGTTCCCAGTGCACCTGGTACCTGGAGCAATGACCTTGCCATTCAAACTTCACTTGACTCTGATACACAGATTCTAGCACATAAGTTGCACAGTCTGTGCTCCTACTATGTTGCTTTGAAGGCTCTGCATTCAGGTTAAATTTTCCCAGACTGCCTTGCACATCATGTTGCAGGGGATGTGGTGAAAGCCGGTCCGTATTAGTGGTAGGAATACACCCTGGACAACACTAGTGGCAGGAGAAGTGGGGCAGCTTGCTCAGGGAGGAGAAAGGCAGAGCATAGCTGAAGCAAATGCAACTATGGGTCAGGTAGGAGGATTTGAGATAACATCAGTGTTTCTATGACTGTACCATGGAAAGCTACATGGATTGTTAGCAGTATTGACTATTGGAATTCCCTTTCTCCCCTTATTAAGTGCAAGTAGTATTGAAAGGTTTGGCTGTTCATGAGTCCCTTTGCATTCCTCATATGGTTGGTAAGTGGAGAAATCCATCTTTGAGTGCAATATGTTTTCTAGCTGTGTCTTCTTCCTCCTCTCTTTATGAATGTGCAGTTTCCACTGCTGTCAATGAGTATTAGGAGTGTGTAGGCAAAGGAGATTAGCTCCTTAGTTCTAAGTACACAATAGAATGTAAAACCACAGACTCGCAAAAATATCAGTAGCTGAAAAATACTTTCCTCTTATACTGAGGTTTTAAAAATACATTGCCAAAGCTGTCTTTTCTCTCAGTCATACTTTGTCTTTTCTCTCAGTGATTAGGTGACCCGTTCCTACTAAAATAAACATTAAAAAGGCTATATCACCCGGGTGTTTAGATTAAAAGATAGCTATAGGTGGCATTTCTGTGGGATGTGATCTTCAGTATTGTATTTGTGTATTTTCTTGTGCTGTGATTCTTCTACTGGGAAGTAATTGGCCTGTGTCCCAGAAAAAGCTATCAATAACATAATTGCCAGGAGAGCAGGCTATCACTAAAGCAACAGGCTCCTACAGAACCTTTCCTTTTATGTGGGTTAGTGCCAGCATAATAACAAAGCTGTGTGTTTCAATTATACAGAGAAGGTTAATGAGTTTTCTCCTTGTCAAGAGAGCAGTCCAAGGTTAAAGAATGACGTGCTTCAGAAACTGGAGGGGGGAAAGGTCAGTTTTAAAAATATGCAACCAGCTACAATGAAATCGTGTTTTAAAATGCAAAGTATTATAGGATTTCCTTTGTTATGGAAACAAGGTAGAGCATTACAAGAAGCAAGATAATGTACTAATTATGATTGCAATGCTAGAACTAGAAAATCTTTAATACAGTATTATATTATCAAAGAAAATATTTTAATGAACTCCATTAGGATTTCTAAAAGCTGAAGATGTTCTCAGAGTAGCTGATCTGATCTGTCATTCTAAAATACATTCATACTAGTTTTGTATGAACTGGCATGTGGTGATTTATCAGTTTGACAGGCCAATGTCTGGTGTGATTTCAATATTTCAGAATAGGTCTTGTCAAACAAACACGATTTTATATTTTGCTGAGATTATAACTTTGTTTGATAACACTAACTGCATATATGCAATATATTTAGGCTTTTGTAAAGCATTGGAATTAGTACCACATGCCATTCTGGCTAAAAAATTAGCAGTATATAATACCAATAAAGCATGTGTTGAATGGAGTAAGAACTGGCTAACTGACATATGTCAAAAAGTAGTCATCAGTGGGAACTTGTCATTGAATTGGGGTGTTTCTAGTGTTCCAGAAGAACAAGGCCTGATTCTATTAAATATTTCTACCAATGATCTGGAAGTAAATATAAAATCACTGCTGATAAAATTTGGCCATGACACAAAGATTGGCGGAGTGGTAAATAATGATGAGGACATGGCCGTCGTACAGAGGGATCTGGATAACTTGGTGAGGGGGGCCCATTAAAATATGTTTTAATGCAGCCACAGATGTGAGGGCATGTATCTAAGTACAGAGGATGTAAGTCATATCTATCGAATGGGTGGGACTATCCTGGGAAGCGGTGGCTCTGGGATTTATGGTCATATAGTGGACAAGCTACTCAACGTATGCTTGCTGTGCTGTGGCAAAAAGGGCCAATGTAATTCTTGGCTGTATAAACAGCAGAGTAGTGGGTAGGAACAGGGAGGTGATTTTATCACTGTATATGGCATTGGTGAGACCTATACTATAATACTGTGTCCAGTTCTGGTGTCAACATTCTAAAAAGGATGCTGAAAAATTGGAGAGGGTACAGAAAAAAGCCACAAAAATTATCTGAGGGCCTTAAAAAGCTGAATCTGTTTAGCTTATCAAGAAGTAGATTAAGAGGTGACTTGATTAGACTATATAAGTATCTTCAAGCAAAGAAAACACTAAGTACTAAAGAGGTGGATATAATCCATCAAATGGAGGGGCAGATATCACCTCTGACATCTCCTCCAGTTGTTTCTCCCTTACCTACTATCATCATCATCTCTGTATTATCCATATCCAGCTTCAGACATCTAGCTGTCACCGAAACTCAATCTGTCAGACACTGGAAAACCACAAGCTGAGTCCTTGCTATCTCCCCATACTGGCATCACACACACATTAAGCAGGAGGGGTAACAATTTTTTAAAATTATTAATTGTATTACCATAGTGCCTAGGAACCCTAGCCATGGATCAGGACCCATTGTGCTAGGTGCCAAACAAAAAGATTATTGCTGCCCCCAAGAGCTTACCATTTACGTATAGGACAAAAGACAAAGGTGGATACAGCCTGACAGGGGGAAATGAGACAATATTGGTCAGCATGATAGGCAGTGGTCTCAGCACACCAGCAACCTAGCTTTTACTTTTTTGTAGGCATCATGGCAAAGGAGAGTTTTAAGGAGGGATTGGAAGGTCAGAAACGAGGAAGCTTTGTGAATGTTTATGGCGAGGCAGGAGGAGAATCAGGCGAGGACAGGTTTCAGAGTAACAGCCATGTTAGTCTGTATTCGCAAAAAGAAAAGGAGTACTTGTGGCACCTTAGAGACTAACCAATTTATTTGAGCATGACGGAAGCAAAGAGAGGACAAGATTTCAAGAAGAGGAGCATGGTCAACTGCATCAGAGGCAGCTGACAGGTCAAGGAGGATGAGGAAGGAATACTGGTTCTGAGGTTCACCAGGAAGAGGTCATTAGAGACTTTGGTGAGAGTGGTTTCATTGGAGTGCAGGGTCAGAAGGTGGATTGGAGAGGGTCTAGGATGGAATTGGAGTAGGGGAACTCCAGACAGAGACTAAACAGTGTGTTCAATGAGCTGAATGTGTTCAACAAGATGAAAGGGAGAAGGGGTAGTAGCTGGAGAGGCTAGTGGGCTCAAGAGTGGGCTTTTTAGGATAGGATAGACTAAAGCATGCTTGACTTGTGAGAGGAAGGAGACAGAGGAGAGTGAGAGTTGATGTGAGGGAGACCAGGAGATGGGATGGGGTCACTGGGACAAGTGGAAGAGTTAAGAGGAGGAAAGCAGCTGAGAAACTTGTATGTGTGAGCAGGGAGGGGGAGGAGGAAGGGAAGGCAAGCCAAGGGAAGGGGGAAGGTAATATCCTATTTTGTCAATTTTCTTTGGAAGAAATTGTTGATCTTCTGTGCAGAGAGAAGTAGAGGCAAGAGGAGGGGAGGGTTTGAGCAGTGAGTCAAGGTGGCAAAAAGGCAGCTAGGATTGCTGGCATGGGATTCAATTAAACTGGAGCAGTAGAGTTGTTTAGCTAGAAAGTTGGCAGAAGTGAAGGAGGATTGAATGAACCTGTACTGGAGAAAGTCATGCTAGTCACAGGATTTTCCCCAAGACACTAATCCGTGTAAGAGCAGAAGCATAGGAAGGGGTTGGAGGTGAGCCAGGGCTGCAGGTTGGAAGGGTGGACCTTGTGATGGGAGAGAAGAGCAAAAGAGTCAAAGGTGGAAGGGAGTGAAGCATGAAGAGAATCAACAATGGTATCAACAGAAGAAAGGGAAGAGTGAGGGTAGGAAGGAGAGCAGATGAGGAGTCACCAGCGCTGATGAGCTGGAAGTCACAGAAAGGCCAAGTGACAGGGCATAGGGGCGGGATAATGGGCAATGCTGAGAGAGAGGGGAAGACGAAGTCAAGTAAACAGCCCGTTTGGTTCTGGGAGAGTTAAACCTGGTTGCAAGTCAAATGAAGACATGAGTGTGAGGAAGTGTGCAGCAAAGGGGTTGGACCGGTCATCAACATGGAGACTGAAGCCACCAAGGATGCATGTCGGAGATTGTGAGGAGAGGCAAAGAGCAAGCTAGGAGTCAAAATCAGAGAGGGAAGGCTGATGGGGAGGAGTTGGCTGGACAGTAGATGAGATAACCTGGAGGCGGAAAGGAGGGAGAGTTAGATACAGTGCTGTTTAAAAGAGGAGAAAGAGTGGGAAGCAGCAGGAAGAGGAGAGGAAAAGGCCAACACTTCCTCCTAAATCTGATACAGGATGAGGAGTTTGAGAGAAGGAGAGACCCCCTGTAAGACAGGGCAGCTGAAGAGGCAGTGTCAGAGGATTCAGGTTTCTGTGAGAGGAAGGAGCTGGAGGAGTGAGATATGAAGAGGCCATGAAAGGCTGATCTGTTTAGAGATCGAGTGGATGTTCCCGTGACAGAAAGAGAAGGGGAAGGAGTGTGAGGTTAGAATGGTGGCATGAGAGTGGCAGAGGGGGTGGAGGGAGGGCCAGAGTTGGTATAAGTGTCATTAGAGGCGAGGAGGAGGATGTGGATGTTAGACCTAGAATTGTCCTGGTGAAACACGGGGGGAGGTCATGGTGGAAAGGGGAGAAGGAGTTGGGAGAAGTGATGGATTAGGTAACCAGGAAGGAGAGGGTGGAGCCAGAGGGGAGAAGGGAGGAGGATGGATGCTAGAATGCAGAAGAGGGCTTGGTGAGAGCCATGGGTGAGTGGCAGATAGACAAGATTTAAAAAAACAAAACCCCAAACATGGAGGGCCTGAAGGTATGCTCCCTGCCTGGCACTGAGACCTGGCTGTCTTGGAAAGGTCCCCTGTCACACTCCCTGTTGCTGGAGAGGGGGCAAGTCCAGACTGTGAGGTAGCAGTGGTGCCAGCTCCCAGCCTAGCTGTTAAGTCCCTGCTGTCTGGGCAGGTTCCTGTGTTATAGACAGAACCCTCCAGTCACAGCCCTGTTGGTGGTAAGGTGTGGGGCCAGGCTCTAATGTAGTGGTGGCGATGGCAAACTGCAGTACCTGCCACAACAGTCTTTAGATCAGAATCTTGGGGAAGAACAGTCACTCATGCACAGCTTCTTCTGTCCTTTCCTATCTAGCAGTCTCTCTTCCATTCCTTCTCTTCAGCCTTATTGGTCTTATTTGGCTTTCCCTACACTTAGGACGGAAGAATCCCACGCACTGCTACAGACTAGGGACCAAGTGGCTAGGCAGCAGTTCTGCAGAAAAGGACCTAGGGGTGACAGTGGACGAGAAGCTGGATATGAGTCAACAGTGTGCCCTTGTTGCCAAGAAGGCCAATGG
Organism: Natator depressus; assembly: GCF_965152275.1. NCBI lineage: Eukaryota > Metazoa > Chordata > Testudines > Cheloniidae > Natator > Natator depressus. Next base: position 44,671,417 of record NC_134234.1, read on the forward strand.
TATTTTGGGCTGTGTAAGTAAGAGCATTGCCAGCGGATCAGGGACATGATCATTCCCCTCTATTCGACATTGGTGAGGCCTTATCTGGAGTACTGTGCCCAGTTTTGGGCCCCACACTACAAGAAAGATGTGAAAAAATTGGAAAGCGTCCAGCAGAGGGCAACAAAAATGATTAGGGGACTGGAACACATGATTTATGAGGAGAGGCTGAGGGAACTGGGATTGTTTAGTCTGCGGAAGAGAAGAATGAGGGGGGATTTGATAGCTGCTTTCAACTACCTGACAGGAGGTTCCAAGAGGATGGATCTAGACTGTTCTCAGTGGTACCAGATGACAGAATAAGGAGCAATGGTCACCAGTTTCAGTGGGGGAGGTTTAGGTTGGATATTAGGAAAAACTTTTTCACTAGGAGGGTGGTGATGCACTGGAATGGGTTACCTAGGGAGGTGGTGGAATCTCCTTCCTTTGAAGTTATTAAGGTCAGGCTTGACAAAGCCTTGGCTGGGATGATTTAGTTGGGGATTGGTCCTGTTTGTGCAGGGGGTTGGACTAGATGACCTCCTGAGGTCCCTTGAACCCTGATATTCTATGATTCTATGAATCTATGTTTGGATCAAATACCAACTTTTAGCTTGATTATGAGGTGAATTTGAACCTGGTGTAAGCAGATATTTCCGTTGACATCAATGAAGTTACACTTACACTTGAGATGCATTAGGCCTTATAAGTCTTCATGGTGAGATGATCAGATCATAAACAGAAAATTAAACAGAAAATCTGATTGTTGCAATATCTTGATTGCTTATTACAGTACCTTGATTTCATTAATTTGTATTATTTCACTCCACTTTTGTGTCTAAGTCAATATTTTATGATAGTGCTTAATGATCTAGTTATCAGTAGCTACTGGGCTATAAATTTTGGTATTGAATCCTTTAATTTTGACAGTGCTCTAGATTAATCATTTAATAAAGCCAGTATCCCATTGGTCGTTTGCAATAAATCTTTGCAGCTCAGAGCATATTTAGACTAACTCATTTACTCCATTGTGATCAGTCTTTTGCAGCTGGGTCTCTGTATTTACCAAATAATTATGCGCAAAGACATTATCATTAATGTCCACCTTTTAGACTTAGAAGTCAAGTGAGCTGTCAAAGGAATAAAGTTAAATGAGGTATGATCTGTTACAGATGCATTAATTTCTCCTGTTTTAGGCATATTGCCCATGTCTCATGAACAGCTATAATAATTCATTCATCTCTCTAGTGTACAGTCCAGAAATAGATTAGATATATTGTATACAATGGGCAGCATTTGCACTAACGGGGATCCAGAGGGCTTCTTTCTGGGTTTTCAGATTATTCATTCAATGAAAGTGTCCAATAAACCTGCATCATTTGCCAAATGTCAATAGGGCAAGAAAAAATTGAGGCATCAGAATGATTGCTGGAGTATATAAGCATTTAAAATAGACACTTTCTGGGGAGTGTAGTGAGGCACTGTGGCCTCCCTCCAACCCAGAGGGGGAGGAACCACCCCCTGTGCCCAGGTGGGCAGAGCTAGACCAGACGTGTTCCTTCTGCTGGAAGTAGGAAAGTGGGACAGGAAGTATAAAAGGCAGAGCCTCCAGCTCATCTGGGGCTGAGGCAGCGAGAGAAACAGATGCATCCTGCTTGCTGCAGGCTGCTGACTTTGCTGCCAAGCCAATGGGTGCCTTACTCCTGGAGGAGCCCGTGTCTGCAGGAGAGCTGCTGGGACATCAGAAGAGGCTCTTAGAAGGAAGACATTATGGATAGTGAGTGATCAGCTATTGTGACCTGCACATGGTGTGCCATGTTTGTTTTTCTCCCAGAGGATAGAAGTGACTTCGTCTGTACAAAGTGCAAGCTGATCTCTATATTGGAAGAGAAGGTTAAAGGACTAGAGACCCAAGTATCAACTTTGCGTTGCATCAGAGAAAAAAAGATTTTCTGGATAGAAGTCAGCATTTGGTACTGCAGGCACACCATGCTGAAGAATCAGAGAGGGCATTGCAGAATGGGGAAGAAAATTGGCAGCATGTGACTCTGGAAGAAGAAAGAGGAGAACCCATGTACCCCCAATGCAGATAGAGGTAAGAAACCTTTTTCAGGCTCTCTGCACAGGTATTACAGTGGAGAATGGTTTGGAAGAGTCATCTGAGGGAAGGCATCTGAAGACGCCATCAACCGGAAGGCATGGGATGCATTGTCTGAGGGATGGGGTTTCCATGACCACCACTTCCAAGAGGAGGAGACAGCTGGTGGTGGTCAGGGACTCCTTCCTAAGCAGGACAGAGTCATCCATCTGCCGTCCAAACCGGGAAACTCGAGAAGTGTGCTGTTTGCCTGGAGCTAGAATTCAGGATGTGACAGAGTGTCTGCCAAGACTGATCAAGCCCTTGGACTACTATCCCTTCCTGCTTCTCCATGTGGGCACCAATGATACTGCCAAGAATAACCTTGAGCGGGTCACTGCAGACTACGTGGCTCTGGGAAGAAGGATAAAGGAGTTTGAGGCTCAAGTTGTGTTCTCGTCCATCCCCCCTGTTGAAGGGAAAGACGCAGGTAGGGACCATCGAATTGTGGCTGTAAATGCATGGTTATGCAGATGGTGTCGGAGAGAAGGCTTTGGATTCTTCGACCATGGGATGTTGTTCCAGGAAGAAAGATTGCGAGGAAGAGATGGAATCCACCTAACAAAGAGAGGGAAGAGCATCTTTGCAGATAGGCTTGCTAACCTAGTGAGAAGGGCTTTAAACTAGGTTTGCTGGGGGATGGTAACCTAAGCCCAGACATAAGTGGGGAAGTGGGATACCGGGAGGAAACACAAGGAGGAGGCTGCAACAGGGGAGGCCTCCTGATTCATACTGCAAAAGTAGAGCAATCAGCTAGTTATCGTAGGTGCCTATACATGAATGGAAGAAGCCTCGGAAACAAGCAGGAAAAATTGGAAGTCCTGACACAGTCAAGGAACTATGATGTGATTGGAATAACATAGACTTGGTGGGGTAACTCACATGACTGGAGCACTGTCATGGATGGGTATAAACTGTTCAGGAAGGACAGGCAGGGGAGAAAAGGTGGAGGAGTTCCACCATATGTAAGGGAGCAGTATGATTGCTCAGTGCTCCAATATGAAACTGAAGAAAAGCCTGTTGAGTGTCTTTGGGTTAAGTTTAGAGGCGAGAGCAACAAGGATGATGTTGTGGTGGGTGTGTGCTACAGACCACCAGACCAGGAGGATGAGATAGACGAGGCTTTCTTCGGACAACTAACAGAAGATTCCAGATCACAGGCCCTGGTTCTCATGGGGGACTTCAATCACCCTGACATCTGCAGGGAGAGCAATACATCAGTGCACAGACTGTTTTTGGAGAGTGTTTGGGACAACTTCCTGGTGCAAGTGCTGGAGGAACCAACTAGGGGGCCTGGAACCAACTCTTGACCTGCTGCTCACAAATAGGGAAGAATTGGTAGGAGAAGTAGAAGTGGGTGGCAATCTGAGCAGCAGTGACCATGATATGGTCAAGTTCAGGATCCTGACAAAAGGAAGAAAGGAGAGCAGCAGAATACAGACCCTCCAACACTGAGGGAGTGGTATTTAGGGTGCTATGAATAACTCAGAATTTATTGTAGATTCATAGTTTCTAATGCCAGAAGAAACCACTGTGATCATCTAGTCTGACCTTCTGCAGAGCACAGGCCATAGAACTCCCTGAAAATAATTCCTAGAGCAGATCTTTCAGAAAAACTTCCCAGCTTGATTTAAAAATTGTCGGTGATGGAGAATCCACCACAAACCTTGGTAAATTGTTCCAGTGGTTAATTACTCCGCTAAAAAAAGTGTGCTTTGTTTGCCGTCCGAATTTGTCTACCCTAAACTTCCAGCCATTGGATCATGTTATACTTTTCTCTGCTAGATTGAAGAGACCATTATTAAATATTTGTTCCCCATATAGATACTTATAGACTAATCAAGTAAATCCCGTAACCTTTTCTTTGTTAAAATAAACAGATTGAGCTCTTTGAGTCAATCACCATAAGCCATGTTTTCTAATCCTTTAATCATTCTCATGGCTCTTCTCCGAACTGTCTCCAATTTACCAACATCCTTCTTGAATTGTGAGCACAAAAATGAACATAGTATTCCCGCAGCGGTTGCACCACTACCAAATACAGAGGTAAAATAACCTCTATTCCTACTTGAGAGAGTTTCCTATTTATGCTTCCCAGGATCATGTTAGCTCTTTTGCGCAAAGTGTCACATTTGGAGCTCATATTCAGCTGATTATCCACCACAACCCTCAAATCCTTTTAGAGAGTCACTCCTTCCCAGGATAGGGTTCCTTCATCCTATAAGTATACTACATACTTTGTTCCCAGATGTATACATTTACAGTTACTCTCATTAAAAAGCCTATTGTCTGCTTGCACCCAGTTTACCAAGTGATCTAGATCACTCTGTATCAGTGACCTGTCCTCTTCATTATTTACCACTCCCTCAGTTTGTGTCATTTGCAAACTTTCAGTTTTCTTCCAAGTCATTGATAATGTTAAATAGCATGGGGCCAAGAAGCAATCTTTGCAGGACCCCGTTAGAAACACCCCCACTCGATGATGATTCCCCATTTACAATTACATTTTGAGACCTATCAGTTGGATTAAATGCATTAAAAACTGGCTATATTCATTTTATATTGTTCTAGTTTTTTTAATCAAAATGTCACGTGGCACAAATTCAAATGCCTAACAGAATTCTAAGTATATTACATCAACCTTATTGCCTTTATCAGCCAAACTTGTAATCTCATCAAAAAAAGGTATCACCCTTAAGTTGCCAGGATCTATTTTTCATAAATGCATATGGATTTACATAAATTACATTACCCTCTTTTAGTTCTTGATTAATTGTGTACTGTATCAGCCACTCCATTATATTGCCTGGGATCGACGTCAGGCTGACAGGCCTATAATTACCTGTGTCATCCCATTTATGCTTTTTAAAGATTAGCACAACATTAGCTTTGTTTGAGTCTTCTGGAACTGCTCCAATACTCAAAGATTTATTGAAGATCAACATTAATGCTCCAGTGAGCTCCTCAGAGAGCTCTGTTAAAACTCTTGGATGCAAGTTATGTGGACTTGCTGATTTAAAAATGTCTAACTTTTGTAGCTTCTGTTTAACATCCTCCAGAGATACTAGTGGAATGGAAGAAGTGTTATCATATGCATAACATATGCATCATCTGTGTTTTCTCCAAATACAGAAAAGATATAGTTATTGAACACTTCTGCCTTTTCTGCATTATTATTGATAATTCTACCACTTCCATCTACTAGTGGCCCAATACCATAGTCAGCATTCTTTTTTGTTCTTAATATATTTTAAAACTCCTTTTTATTGTCCTTAACTCTGCTGGCCATAGATTTATCCTTGTGTCCCTTGGCTTCCCTTTTCAACTTTTTACAGTTCCTAATTTTTGACTTTTCCTTTCTTCCATCTGTTATATACATTCACGCTTTTTGTAGCTGCCTTCACCCCCCCTCAGGTTGTTTTGGTTTGTTGTTTTTTTAAACCATCATGGCCTTCTTCCTCAATTGTGGAGTTGTGGCTTTTTGGGCAGCTAATAAGCGGTTCTTAATTTATTCCCTATTATCATTCACATTCTTATAATTAAATTCATGCCTCTGTAGCCCTTTAACAAAACTGCTTTCAGTTCCCTGGGCCACTTCTTGCAGCCCCAGCCTTCACAAGTGCTTCACTCTTACCGCAGGGCTCTTCTATGTTCAGGCCCAGCAGCCAGTCAGGAGCTCTTCCTCGCCCCCCCAGGCCCTGCCAGCACTGAGATGTCTATGGTACTGCAGTCCTTCAGCCCACTAGGAGCACCACTTTCACTCCTCAAGCTCAAAGGAGCAACTACCTGTCTTTGGCTCTGCAGCTCCTTTCTATAGGGTCCCCTGGGCTCTGATTGGCTTCCCCCTGCCGCCTCTCTGATTGGCTAGCCCTTTGCAGCCTCCTCCTAATTGGCTGCTTCCTACACAGTCCCTCTGGGCTGCTCAGAGGACTTAGCTCCACTATTCCTTTCCTGGGATGGGTGTGGCAGGACCCTGAGGTCTTCAGCAGTGAGGCCTAAGGGTCTAGTCCACCCTGTCACATTGACATTATACAACCATATAGCTGATTTATTTAAAATGTCTCTTATTACTTATGAGAACAATCAGAATGTATATGAGCCTTAATACAACCCCATTATTGAGTATGTTACAGCAGACCTTTTTTTATAATTTAATTCTACCCTTGGAGACATCCTTTCCTAACATGTAGTAATTGCAATATGATTGAAGGTCAATATTTTTTATCACCTATTACAATAGAACCCCTATTTTACAAACTAAGTGGGGTCTGAGGAGATCCTAAAATTGAACATCTCAAAATTGCAGTAGGCACAGTATATAAGTTGTCGTGTGGTGCACTGCATCCCTTTTCTCTTGTCCTTCAAGCTACTCCACAGCAATTTCCAATACATTGAATGCATGTAAATGTGAAGAGATGTCAAAATGTTCTTCATAGATATCACTTTTGTTATGTGAATCCGCCCCACACATTAGGACAATAAGGTTCATATAACTGGTCATTCGTAAGGCGGGTGTTAGTACAACTGAGGTTCTACTGTACTTGAAAGATAATTTTATTCTCATGAGAACTAAGAACTACATTACGGACCTGATTTTGCATTGGGATCTGCCCGTATTGACTCCTGTGTCCATAGGGGTCTCACTGACTTCAGTGGAATTTGAGCAGATGCAGGGCTCTGGATTTAGTGTAGGATTGGGGACCTGATCTTGTAAGCATTGTATGGTTTGATGGAACTACTTCAGTGAATAAAGTCACTTATGTGTGTGTTTATTATAGGACTGGTCCTTAGTGAGAAGCTGCCTTTGATTTCAGCACAACGTCCATGTGTCAGATGTGTTTACCATGTTGGGGCCTATACGAAAAACACGCAGTAACATCTTGACCCCATTGAAATCAATGGCAAAACTCCCACTGTTTTCACCTACAATGTGGATTAGGAAGGGGCAATATAATCTACCCTTGAGTTACTAAAGTTTTAAGGAACTGAACTATCCTATTAGTAGTCCACATTTTATGGTGAATGAAACTGTTTTGAAATTGAGGAGGGGATAGTATTGCTAGAGTTTATCAGAGAAGGATTTGTGAGTTTTCATCTAAACCTGTAATGAGAAGCCTTTTTAAATTAACAATTTTTGCAGGTTGGCATGAGAAATAAGGTTGCCAACTTTCTAATGGCACAAAACCGAACACCTCTGCCCCTGCCCCGCCCCTTCTCTGAGGCCCCACCCCACTCACTCCATTCCGCCTCTCACCGTGGCTTGCTCTCCCCTCCCTCCCTCACTTTCACCAGGCTGAGGCAGGCGACTGGGATGCAGGAGGGTGCTGAGGGCTCCGGCTGGGTTGCAGGCTCTGGGGTGGGGCGGGGGATGTGGAGCTTGGGTGCAGGAGGGGGCTCAGGGCTGGGGCAGGGGGTTGGGGTGTTGGCTTTGGGAGGGAGTTTGGGTGTGGGAGTGGACTCAGGGCTGGGGTAGGAGGTTGGGGTGCGGGAGAGCGTTCAGGGTCCTGGCGGTATTTACTGTGGCTCCCAGGAAGTAGCCGCTAGGCCCTTGTGGCCCCTAGGCACATGGGTGGCCAGGGAGGCTCCACACACTGCCATCGTGCCCACAGGCACCATCCCTGCAGCTCCAATTGGTCACGGTTCCCCCCCAATGGGAGCTGTGGAGCCAGCACTGGGGGCAGGGGCAGTGCGTGGAGCCCCCCAGGCCACCAATGCGTCTAGGGGCCACAAGGACCTGGCGGCCTCTTCCGGGAGCTGCGTGGAGCTAGGGCAGGCAGGGAGCCTGCCTTAGCCCCAGGCCCCCGCTGTGCTGTTGACCGGACTTTTAATGGCCCGGTCAGTGGTGCCAACTGGAGCCACCAGAGTCCCTTTTCGACTGTGCATTCCAGTCCCAAACTGGACGCCTGGCAACCCTAATGAGAAAATAAGTTATTCTGGTTCCTGCAGGCCTCTTTTTGACTGCACCCTTCCTGAATTGGCAGCACCCTTCCTGAACTGGAAGCACTAGAAATTGACCTGTGGCAAATCAACTCTTGTTGACATTGTGGCTAATGGAGAAATAAAATCCTTGAATAACCTTCAGCAAGATTTTAATCTTCTTGAGAGAATACTTACAATAGATGTTAAATTAGTCCCTTAGGAAAAATTCAATAAAACGTAGCCCCGGATGTACAGCTGGACTAGTCCCATGCCAAGTTTCATGTTCCAAAGTTCAGCCATTTTTGAGTTACTCATGTGGATGAAAAAAGTGTGATGAGAGAACATTTTATTCATGCAGTCACATTTACAAAACGGCCGAAATCATCAAACTTTATAGAAACTACAATATTTTAAAAATCACCCTTAGGTAGAGACCAATCATGGCAGATTTCAATACAAAGTTAAATTTCTTAAGGCGTTAGTGAGTAAAAACAAGGGATTACAATGAACAAGATTTCAAACCATAAATATAGATTCCCTACAATAGCAGAGCTGGGCAGACAACTTGTTCAGTTATTCTACCCTATTTTCTCTTTCCAAATTATCCACAAGAAAGAGATGGAAGAATAAAACAAAGGTTTTTATTTGTATAATTTTAATGGCTTAATATGAAAATGTTACACTAAAATAATGGGCCTGATTTTGCAAATCCGTTGATTGCAGTAGGAGTACTCCTGTGAGCACATACTGCAAAACTGGGCCCTTGATGTGTATTGCTTCCTGGTATTTACCTGCATTGTAGTAATTGCAATATTCCCTGTACTTATAATGGAGAATAGCACAAATACAGCAGTAAATGTAACTGTTTCTGGTGGCAAATGATTAAAGCTGGTTGAAAAATCAGCAAAATTTCAAAAGTTAATTGTTTTTTTAACACTGTCTTATAGACATGAACCCTTTTGAAAATCCAAAGTTTTGATGAAACTTCTTCATGAAAAATGTTCAGTATTTTTCAGTCAGCTCAAGGCAAGATTTTAACTGGGTCCTGCGCATGCTGTGTTTCTCTTTTTTCTTTATAGATATGTCTGTTATTAATGATGATCTGAAGCTAGGAAATCATCAACTTTAAGGACAAAATGGACCATCGTGATCATCTAATCTGATCTCCAAAACATTGCAGGCCTCAGAACCTCACCCACCCACTCCTGTAATAGACCCATAGCCTCTGGCTAAGTTACTGAAGACCTCAATAATGATTTAAAGATTTAACGTTACAGAGAATCCACCCTATATGCTACATTAAACCTGCAAATGACCCATGCCCCATGCTGCAGAGGAAGGCTAAACCCCCAGGGTCTCTGGCAAGCTGACTTTGGGGAAAATTCCTTCCTGATCCCAACCCCAAATATGGTAATCTGTTAGACCCTGAGCATGTCAGCAAGACCCACCAGCCAGAAAGAATTCTCTGTAGTAACTCAGAGGTCTCCCCATCTAGTGTCCCATCACTAGCCATTGGGGATATTTGCTACCGCAGTCTCAGCTGGGCCACATGCCATTGTAGGCAATCTCACCATCCCATCCCATCCATAAACTTATCAGTTTTTTTTCCTCCACTACTCCCCTTGGAAGGCTGTTCCAGAACTTCACTCTGATGGCCAGAAATTTTCATCTAATTTCAAGCCTGAACTTGTTGATGGCCAGTTTATATCTATTTGTTCTTGTGTCAACACTGGTGCTTAACTTAAATAACCTCCTCTCCCTTCGGGTATTTCTGCCTCTGTACAGAGCAACCTTAGCTCCCCTCAGCCTCTGTTTTGTTAGGCTAAACAAGCCAAGGTCCCTGAGTCTCCTTTCGTAAGTTAGGTTTTTCATTCCTCTGATCATCCTAGTAGCCCTTCTCTGAACCTGTTCCAATTTGAAGTCATCTTTCTTGAACACGGGAGATCAAAGCTGCACGCAGTATTCCAGATGAGGTTTCACCAGTGCCTTGTATAATGGTATTAACACTTCCCTAGCTGTACTGGAAATGCTTTGTCTGATGCATCCTAGGACTGTATTAGGCTTTTTCATTGCTACATCACATTGGCATCTCATAGTCATCCTATGATCAGCCAATACTCCTAGCTCTTTGTCCTCCTCTGTCACTTCCAACTGATACATCCCCAGTTTATAGCAAAAATTTGTGTTAGTCCCTATGTGCATGACCTTGCACTTTACACTATTAAATTTCATCCAATTTCTATTACTCTAGTTTTCAAGGTCATCTAGATAGTCTTGTATGATATTCTGGTCTTCCTCCATATTGGCAAAACCGCCAAACTTTGTGACATCTGCAAATTTTATTAGCACATGCCCACTTTTTGTGCCAAGGTCATTAATGAAAGTGTTAAACAAGACTGGTCCCAGAGGAACTCCACTAGTAACCCCTCCAGCCTAACAATTCACCTTTCAGTATGACCTGTTGTAGTCTCCCCTTTAACCAGTTCCGTATCCACCTTTCAATTCAATTCTCATATTAACCCCCATCTTCTCCAATTTAACTAATCATTTCCCATGTGGAACTGTATCAAATGCCTCACTGAAACCCAGGTAGATTAGATCTACTGCAGTCGATTTTACTCTATATAGATTCTTATACCACCCCCGTCTCCATAGTATCTGAGGCTCAAATCCACCAGGGGACTTAGGTGTTGCAGTGCCTAACTTTTAGGCACCTAGCCATTGAGTGGAGTCCATAAACCCTGAGTTAGGCATGTAGGAGACCTATTCAATGCCTGGGGAAAGATAGATACCTAAGAATGGGATCCATAAAAGCTGCCTAAGCTTCCCAGTAGCGGATACTGAGGAAAGAGGGGTGAGTTAGGCACCTAAGTTCAGGCTGGATGGGGGCTATCTCTGCTTGGTATCCACAGCTATGAAACCTTTCCTGCAGTCAGGTGCCTAAGCTGTTTCTAGCAAGAACAGCAGCAATGCACACCTAAGCCAAAACATTTGGGGGTGGGAGGAAGGGAGGAAGAAGGGCAGCAGCCTCCCTTATAATATTTTACTCCATGGTTAGAGTACTCAGCTGGGATGTTAGAGATGTTGTTACAATTTCCCTCTTTGCCTGATGAGGAGAAGGGATTTCAATGGATATCTGCCACCTTTTAGGTGAGTATCCTAACCATTGAACTATAGAGTCATTGGGCCAGAGAGAGAGAGAGAGAGAGAGAGAGAGAGAGAATGAATATTTCATTAAGTATTTGGTACAAAATGAAAAAGCTTCAGCAGGAGAAACTTAGAGAGCCCCAGTCCAGAATACCCCATAGGCCAGGAGTTAGAGCATTCATGTGAGAGGTAGGATTTGAACTTGGGTTTCCCTTCTCCTCATCAGGCAGAGGGGAGAATTGAACCAGGTTTCTCCTATCCCAGGTGAGTGCCCTACCCACTAGGCTAAAGGTTATTAAGGAGGCATTCCCCTGGACTGTTTTGTGTGGAGTTAGGCATACTTTGAGACCACCTATTGGATTGGGCCCTGCAGATAGGAAAGGCAGGGTAATGCCAAGTTCACCTGGTTTGAGGATCCCCCTGGAGTTTAGGAATGAGATAGGTGCTGGTCATCAGGCAACAGTGAGCATGCCCAGAGGCAGAAACTTAGGCATCTTGGGGACCTTACCAGAGGGACTTCAGGTGCCTCCAGGGTTAGATGACAGCTGAGCAGGGGTTTTGAGGATCTCAGTGGCACCCAAATTTTGGACTTAGATGTCTAAAGTGGGAGTTAGGTACCTAAGTCTTTAGGTGGATCTGGGCTGGAGCGCTTTCCAGTAGTGCATGAAATGACATGACTAACAACTGACACACGTGGTTCATTCTCTCTCTCATCATCACCCCAGAGGAGAAACTGCATGCAGTGGCATGTCTTGTTTTGGAAGGGTTTTTGTTTTAAATGTACATGCTGCTATGTGTTTTATATGAGAGAAGGCAGGTCAAAGAAGTGCACCTTGTCCCCTTAGCCCTGGAAGGTGGTGAGATTTGTGACGGTTCATAGTTCCTGGGAAGATTTCATTCCACAGGTGCAGACTGGCTTCTGAGAAAGTTTTGTCTCCCGCACATAGAAGATTTGCCCTTATTGCAGAGTTCCATTGTGCTGGAGGAGTGGAGTTGTTAACCAAGGTCATTAGAGCACACAGACCACAAGTTGGGATGTGAGTCACAAAGGTATTTAGGCATCTAACTCCCATTGAAATCACCTCAATACTTTGTGAATTCCACGCTTAGTGCCTAAATTCACTCCTTTATTGGCATGTGGTTTTACTGGTAACTTAAAAAAACCAACAATATAATCTCAGCGTAGGCTTCCTCTACAAAGCTTGGCTATTCCTAGGGCTTCTTCCCAAGCCCTCTTTTGGCTTTAAGAGATACTCCCATGTACTTCAGAAACTGGTCAGAGCTGATTGGAGTGCAACAGAAGTGTGCCTCAGCAGACATTATGGTGACTTTTTATACTGGCATATAGTACCTGAGCTTTGGGTGATTCAGCTGGAGAGCACTGCTTTATGCTACAGGATCTCAGGGTTAGAGGGTTTATTAAAGGGCCTGTGATGAGGTGTCCACCCCACACAGGATTGGAAGGGGTTAAGATGGCCAGGGAGGCCAATTAACTCCACAGGCCGCACCTGGTGGAGGAGCCAGGGAGCAGGGGGTTGATTAAATGAGGCCCAGCTGGGCAGGAAGAGGAAGGGCCTGTATAAAGCCCAAGAGCTGAGAGGAAGAGGGGGTTGTAGCAAGGTAGGACAATGCAGGTCTTATCTACTGACCAGAGGGCTCCTGAACTGAAACCCGGACTAGAGGGTGGGCCTGGGTTCCCCTACCAGACACTGAGGCTGTGGCGTATAGCAGGCAAGAGACAGTGGACTGCCTGAGACTGTTGTCCTGTAAAGACTTTGATACACCCTGGAAAGGGGGGAACATGTATGGTGACCTGGTTGGAGGGCTGAGTCACAAAAAAGCAGGCTGTGGTACCTGGAGCAAGAGGGGTCTGCAGAGTGAGAGGATGATGGGAGAGACTCTGCTGGGGAGGGTGCAATGCCAGGCCAGAGCTAATCCCTAGGACTGCCAGGAGGAAGAGCTACAAGTGGTGAGTTGACCCTGTGACAGGCCTAATCCTGCAAACAACTCTGCATGCATAAGACCTCAGACTTAGGCAGAGCCCTCCTGAACTCAATGGGGCTATGCAGGAGTAAGAGTCCTTGCTTGTGGATCTGTTTGTAGGATTGGGCCCTATATGTTCAACTTCCTAAATAGGATGAAAACTTTGCAAGTAAATGGTCCATTTCTTCAGACTGTGCTCAGGCAAATCTTCCAGTGCATCACTGAGAACATTAGCTAAATAGGGACTGCAGGATTTAGGTCCAAACTACATCATAATACTCAAACTGCCACAAGGTGGATGGCATTTTATAGGACTAATAAAAGATGCAGTCCTTGCTTCAGAACTTACAAGGCAAGGTCAGAAATAGCACAAGTAACAATAGCAAAAGGGAGCGAGCTTTGGAAAAGGGAGTGTGTGTGTGCTGGGGAGGGGGAAAACAATGGGTTTCCAGAAACAAATGCAAAAAATCTGTCTAGTTAAGTAATATAAATTCTAACAGAAATCCTTTTTTGAAGTGATTTCTTTGTCTCTCTTTCTCTCCAGATCAAGGCCTTGGGTTTATTGTAAAAAACCTCATTAAAAACGTGGGGGTTTTACACTTCACTCTGAAGATGGTGAGCTCTAATCGCTTCTGAGGCTATTTCAGTCTTGGGCCAGAAAGTTTTGTCACCTGTGCACACAACTCTCATTACTGAGGTTGATTTCAAGTAGAACACAGCTGCTGTAGATGGTCATATAGAGGTAGAAGATGGGTCTTTTGGATATCTTGGGCCAATCCACTAGAGAATTTTGAGGATCTGGACCAAAATTTTGAGCTTGACTTTCTTCTTCAGTGGGGAGCCAGTGCAAAGAGAGGCTATTATGCAGATAATGTTATGAAGTCTGTTCTGCTGCTGCTTTAGCTGGTGGATTAGTGAAGAGGCTTTGCTTCAGTCCAAAAGTGCTGGTGGTTTTGCATGTCTACCAAGTAGTGGACATACCTCTATTGGAATCAATGGTGATTTAGCCAGATCTGACATTGATAGTACGTAAGTGATGGCACAATCATGGAGGGTTGGTATAATAGTGTAAAGTTAGAGAATTGCAGTGACAGTTTCAGAGTACCCTAACTTTTAACACCTTCGCTGTGTCCTTATGCTACCCCTTGGCTCAGTAAAATGTGAGAACCGGATCAGCAATGCCAGCACATCAGAACTTATCTGAGAATGACAATGAACAAGTCAAGAAGACTTTGAGCACTGTCAATCCTACATGTTTGGTCAATGTCCCCCCCAAAAATGTTCCTGTTGAATCCTGAGAATATTTGTGCAGCACAAAGAGTCAGGTGGAGTACACTACAGTATAGAGAAAAATGCCAGTAAGGTGAATAAAACTCTATTATCTTGTAGAGAAGAGACATTGAGAACCTTCTTGGACCATAGTCTTGATTCTATGAATAGTGACAGATGAATTTGTATTACAGTTGCCTTATTTATCATTCCTTGATCTGATTATTGTTGGTTGTTGTTTGAATTATTATACATCTATGAGCTTTAATCATGGACCAGAACCCCATTGTGCTAGGCACTGTAGAAAAACAGAACCTCTATAGCATCCCTCTATGATGCAAAAATACTCCTGAGGTGAACAAAACATTAACTGGTTTGCAGACATAATCAGAGAAGACAAGTCAGTTTGTGTGAGGTAACTGGGAGGATTTATGAATCACACATCTGTTCTTCTTGCAGTTTTCACATCTGCTAAAAAAAATAAATTTCTAATACAGCTCAGCTCATCTATTTTCCATTCTGCCTAACCAAGCCTGATCTCTCACACAGGAATAGTTGCCTTTTATAGTTGGTTACGTCACCAGGAGAAGTTTAATTTCCAAATGATAAAATTAGGAATATTGAAACTGACTAGCCAGATGAATAGTTGAGACCGATACAGTATAGAATATAAAACAGCAATGCCATAAATAGAGATTGTGCCTTGAGTAATGAAGATGTTCCCTTTCAATCAGAGGCTGTGTACTTGACAATCTCGCCTCTTAATTTCATTCGTGCAACCCTGTTTAACGAAAAATGGTTGCACTGGTGTAACTGAGCATGGGGACTTCTTTTCTTCCCTGCTCAGGGGCAGTATATAATGAAAACCACTACTTGCATAATAGAGAGATTCTATCCTATAAAATATCATTTGGTAGAAAATGATCACTTTATATAGTCACACATACAGTTGTCATGTTTAATGTACATACCTAGCTACCTATGTACTTATTTAGCCTTCATCACTGTCCTCTTTGGGCATCTAGCAATATTCCGTGGACTTGATCTTTACAGCAACTTTATGAAGTACAGAAGTTTGATTTCCTTTTTATAGCTGGGTAACCTAGGTAGAGTGGGGGTTAAGTACTTGCCCAAAATCACAGAGGCAGGAATTGAATGCAGCCACTGATCTGGGGCAGGCATGCATTTAAAGGCAGAATTTGGCCTTTAGGGTCACATGGCTATTGGCATCTTGAAGGTGTGAATATTGTCTCAGCTAAATTCCACACTCAGTTATACCTTGTGAAACCATGGGGAAAACAAGAGGGGGTTTCTCAGTGAATTTGCCCTATTTGCTGATATATATGCTCATGGAAACTTAACTCTACTCTTTGATACAGTCGTCAAGTACGTGACCACGCACTACTTTTCAAATAATTCTATCTTACATTTTGGCTGGATGTAATAAATACTTGAGTAAAATAAGTTTTGATCTCAAACCAACAGGACACACACCTTTTGGGAAGGGGAGTGAAAAACTTTAGTTAACATTTCCCCCTAGCATCCTTTTAAGTTGCTTCTGCCTCTGAACTTACTGGCTTCAGATGAGATGACAACGTCACCCTGCTTCATCAACAGGTTGGGGAAATTGATGGGGCTGACAGTGAAAGGGGGGCAGCCCCAGTAGCAAGGGAGAGACACACTTGCCCAGGGACAATAGGAACATCTGTTGGCCATCTGGGAGAGAGGGATGCTGATTGACCGGCATTCCCCAGCTTCCAGGATAGCCCAGTGCCTCTTTCAGCTCTGTTTCAGCAGCCCATCCTACATACGCGAACTAGGAATGGGAACCCAGTCTGATAGATGCTGTGGGTCTAGGCGATCGCCTGTTTAGGGGGGTCAGGAAGGAATTTTTTCTCCCATAGGCCAATTGCACAGGACCAGGGTTTTTTTGCCTTCCTTGCAGCACCTTCAAGGCAGTGGGTTAAGTAGAAATGCTCTTAGTACCTAAGTGAGGTACTGGGCTGCTGGTAATTATTCGTTGCAACTTGTGGCTGGTTTTCAGTGTGCTCAAGGAATAAAATGAACAGCTCCAAGAGGTAAAAGACCTGGGAATTTTGGTGATGGGCCTTGGGCTCATGTGATAGGTTCAGACCTTGTGGCCTTCACAGGCTGAGTTCCCCACCCTGCTGCACCCTCTGTCCCCCTCGTAGACCCACTTCAGACCCAAGCTAACAGTGCTCTGTAGCTGAAAATGAAACATTGACACGATGTCAACCACAGTGTCACAAAAGGGGTTTGTAACAAACTTAAATAGAGCTTAATTCTCCAATCCAAACTCAAATGAGCACTCCCCGTTCATTCAAGTAGTCTCATTGCCAGGAGTAATGGTTTGAAGGATAAGAATATATATTAAAAAATATATAGTATATTGAGGACTGCGCTTGAATTGCAAGCTATCATTTTAAAAGTGGTGGATGTTTCCTTGTCCTGCATATAGGACAGGGGCTCTGTAGCAAAGCATGAAATCAGAGTCACACTGAAAAAAGCCAGCTTCAAACAAGGTGGTTTGAGTTGTAACTTACTGTCTTGGGAGCTGCCTGTGTTCTTTCTCTGTGTTTTAGGATTCTTGAGTATTACTATTCTGAATTCTAAGAAATAAAGCAGTATTGCTGGAAGGTTATAGTGTAAGAGTATTTGTTTTTATCTAATTTAACATACACAAAGAGATTAACATAGAGTGTGTGTGTGTGTGTGTGTGTGTGTGTGTATGTATATATATATATATATATATACACACACACACAAGATTTAACATATTATGATAACCCTAAGAAGATGTAGCTCTCTTTGTGTTTATAGAATGATCTGTGATGCTAACCATTTGTTTTCTCTGAATGTGAGCACACCAGACCCTTAATATTATCTTGGGTTTCCACATCTTGAGTGGTCATATTTGAATGACCTGTACTCCTATCAATAGTCCTAGACTGCTGAATGTGATACTAAAATGTAATGTCTCTCAGCTACAGAGAGGCATATCAGATTTATATTGATTGGAGACTCTGTGGCTGCCTTCCAAGATACATATTTCTCTTTTATTTGTTGTGGACAGGCAATTAACTCTATTCGCTTTAATGTAAATTAGAATTTAAATAGCTGCTATGGTCCTTTTGCCCTGGAAACTACAATTAATTATATACTTCCAAAATACATAATTTGCCCAGATACTTTAGATTTATTATTTCACAGGCACAACTTTCATGGCAGTCTATTACAAATGCAATGTAGATAAAAGACAAAGCGCATAACATAATCCAAAGCACTTAACTCCGGTATGTGAAATGAATTTCTTAAAAGATTAAAATAGTTATGGCTTTTATAATTACACTTTTATAGGGTAGGGTGCTTGAAAGTTAAAGAGCAATTTTAAATGAATAATTTTAAATATGAGGGGCCAAATTCTCTATGGCACAACTCCACTGAAGTCAATGAAGCTGTGCCAATTTACGCTGGCTGTGTATTTGGTGCGTCATCTTTGTTTTATTGCTTGTTTCCCACTAAGGACCCCACTTCAAGGTTGCAATCGAACCCTCCTAGTAGTGGGATCTACTCAGCTTAGCAGCAGAGGCTCTCTAGAGGTTACTGATCTTATAACTCTTCCAGAGGGTCCAGGCCCTGGGGGAAAGTTGACAGAGGTCAAGGACAGCTGGCCTGGCTGGCACCTTACCTTCCACCATGACTTTTTTGGGGCTTTTGATTGATGAACCCACCCATCTCAGTGATTAGCTGGGGGAAGCCTTTTAAGGGTGAGGTGGGATTTCGTGGTTTGCCTTCCTGTCAGTGGTTCAATTCATAGGCTTCACAAGCAAACTTGAGAATGGGAATATCGTCAGGTATGTACTATAAGTGGGGACTCGTTCTAGAGGGGTAAGAGCGTTCATGATATTATAGGGATAAGAGCATCGTGATCTGAGCTCAGTTGTATTGGCTTTAACTGATTTCATTTTTGGAATCTGATTTTTAGCTAGGGAGTGGATTGGCCCAGATACTGGAATATGTTGCCTTCCCTTGGAGCATCTTGTGAGGTTCATAGATGTAGGGTTAGGCTTGCCTCAAGTAGTCAGAAGAAAGACTGTACAATAGAGGGGCAGGTAGAAGTTCCTTTCCCTCCAGCATAACCTGTAGAGAAGCTAGGTGATGGGCTTTTGGTTGTAGCGATGATAGGGGTGGAGTCCTTGCAGTACAAGATTATACAGCTTGACCTATTAAGCCAGAGCCCAAGGCTGGGCATGGAAAATGGAGTAGACCATAGGAGCAGATGGTGATTAGACCCACAGGGGCAGCCTTATTGTGATGTGCAGAGAGAAGGCACCTCCATGCAAATTCCCATTCACTGCTGAGAGGAGGGCCAGGTGCTGCAACTCCAAATAGGCCTTCAGGACTTCCAACTAGGTAACTTTGCTTAGGAGGTTAACTGCTCGTTCTAGCTGGGTTTTAGGAAATTTGCAGCCAGAAACCTTTACATCCTAATTACTGTGCTGAGAGTTTTAATGGTGCCACTGGGGTACAGTCAACTGAGTTTCAGGGGAAAAGAACTCTTTAGTGCTGCATTAAGAGAACAGTAATAATTTTTCAGTTTCTTGTTTTTCATAGAATGTTCTGAGAGGATTCCAATTTCTGCATTACCTGGAGCGGCGTCCATTGTGCTGTGAAACTTAAGTAACTCAATTCATTTTGGTGGAGTAACTCTCAACTTACACTGGTGTGAGAATGGAATCTGGCTCACTGTTACTAACATTTATCATATGAATGTTCACTTTCAATCACTTCACTTTCGTGGCTGAATCTGTTTTAGATCTAAATTAAATACTAGTTAATATTGATTATACTAGCAAAAGCAAACTAACTGGGCATATGGGTGTCCCAGTGCTCCTGTTACTTCCCTTTGACCATTTGCTGTTGGGAGCTGTAGTTGCAGGTCAACATCCTGCTCCTAGTTATGTGCCCTACAGGAAATGGCATAGAAGGTTTCCTCCCTTTTAAACAAGAGAGCGGTCAGGAGAGATCCAGGGTCAGGGAAGGACCTGCATATGGGCTTTCTGCACCTGACAGGCAGATGGCCTGAAAAAGGGACAGGGGGAGCCTCAGGTGGGGAGGGCTCTGAAGCCCTGGAGTCAAGGGTAAAGACAAGACCCACAGAGGCAGTGAAATTCTTTGGATTGGGCTGAGTCACTTTGAATCTTTGTTTTTTAAGTGAATAAAGAAAACTCATGAGAAAAGAACCTGGAGCTGTGCATTATTAGGAGTGTGGTGTTTTTTTTTTGTTGTTGGGTTTTTTTTGCCTTCCAGCTCATGGATCAACCACCAGCATAGACAACCCATGCCTGCTGATGGGGGGGCGGGGGGAAGAGGCACAACCCCGGAACAGCTGGAGTTTAGCCCTCCATCCCCCAGCAGCTCCTCCCCTCCTGGAAAGCAGCAGCCTCTCCGTGCAGCTCCCACCTGTTCCTCTGCCTCTCCTGGCAGAGCTTAAGTAACAGCCCCTCCTGCCTCTCCGTGCCTGGTGCAGCTTGCTGGCTCAGCTGCTCTACAGAGAGGGGGCCTGGCCACAGCATGTGACCAAGCAATCTGGGAGGGCATATGACCCTGCATTCCTCCCCATGCATTGCCTCTGGCCACCAGTTTACACCACAACTTGTCATTTATGGTTTCATAAGAATATATTATATTAGATGTCCTTACCATCTATTTTATTACTGTAAAATTAAAGTTTTACTGCATTACACTAAATAAAAATATACATCTACATTCTAGACATATGTTTGGACTCCAGCCTGCACACACAAGCCCTATGTTGGTTTCTGTACTTCACTCATATACAGTGTATATTTAATTGTTGCATCTAGGTCCCAATCCTGCACTGCCTTCCATATCATGGCCTTATCTACAGCCCTGCCTTGGGGATGGGGAAGACCTGAATCATCGCAGCACAAGTACTAGGCAGCCACGATGCCTCCTGGATTTCCCACACAAGCAGAAGTAGAGCAGGCTATGCAGTCTGTGCTTCCCTGTATGGCGGGCTAGCTCCACTGTGGAGCACGGGCTGTTCCTCTGCTTTTGATGTAGCTAGCATCCTAAGAGCACTAGCATGGAGCAGTTATTGTACCCAGGAAGGCAAGGTACTGTGCCTTGAGTAGTGAGACAATGTGGAGAAGGCTCTTTTGTTCTACCTCTGCACTGGAACCAGCCATGGCCTGGTCCAGAGCCAGTCTCTGTGCTGTCCACTCAGTTTGTGTACCTCTGTGGACATCTCTATGCCCTAATTCTGTGACACCCCCCCGCCCCTCCCCCTGCATACCCTCCAACAGGGGAAAGATGTGAATAGAGTGGCTTGGGACATTAACTTGTGTCCTACTCTGACTCCCTTACTAAACTGTGTGGGGATCAGGTGCAGAGAAAGTTACCCTTGCTGTATAGCAGGAATACCTGCAAGTAGTCAGCTGGCAACCACAGGATGCAGATTAGCATTGCTCAGGTGGGTACTGTTTCACTGACCCATAGCTGTTCCCTAGGGCTTAATTTGTAATGAGAAAAGTGCTAAGGCTCAAGCAATTAGGTCTGGGGCTCAGCCATTCTGTTCCCTACCCTTGTGTGTATATGTGGGGCAGAGGAAGGAAGAGGTAGGGATTTAGTGAATCCTTTTAAGTTACAGTGACAGTTATCCAAAGTGCCGAGACACCCATGTGGCCCACATCAGCCAGCTAAAAAGGTGTTACATGAAAATAGAAGTGTTTGGAAGAAATGCTCAAATGACTCTTTCTAGTCCAAAATATATTTCTATCATTAAAGATTGCAAGCAGGCTCTGAGTGGCTAATTTGCATAATTAGCACATGAACTCTTTTAAAGAAAGCTAGCATTTAGAATCCGTCTAGCTCTTTTTCTTGCAGGCTCCTTATTTGCTTGTGCAGATTTATCACACACTTACTATATTCTCACTTCCAACATAATGTGCAGAGACAGGTAGACTTGCAAAGGCATTGAATACTGAGCATCTGCAGATTGCCACAACTGTAGATACCACATACAGCCTGATGGCTCATAGTGGTTATCTTGAGGGGTGGGGGGCATATGTGATCTGCTTGTTTAAATCCTGTTCTTTTGGCCTGGTCTACAGTACACGGTTATTTTGGAATTAGCCGAATTACCGTGAAATAAAACTGATTCCGTCCACATGACCAAACCAGTTTTTTTGATTTAAAGGGCTCTTTACTCCAATTTCTGTACTCCACCTCGGCAAGTGGAGTAGCACTAAAATCGAGATCGCAGTTCCGGGTTACAGGTATTGTGGACACAATTCCACGATATTGGCTTCCAGGAGCTATCCTAGAATGCTCCCTTGTGACCGCTCTGGACAACACTCTGAACTCCAATGCACTAGCTAGGTAGGCAGTAAAAGCCCTGGGAACTTTTGGTGACCATCAGCACAGTCCACCATCACAAGAGACCACGCAGTCCCGGATTCACAGATGAGCTCCAGCATGGTCCGAATGGGAGGTACTGGATCTCATTGTAAGTTGGGGAGATGATCTGGTATGGCAGAACTACGTTCCAAAAAAAAAAAATGCAAATACATACGCTAAAGTCTCCAGGGCCATGACGGAAAGAGGCTACTCCAGGGACACAGAACAGTGTTGTTCAAAAATCAGGGAACTCAGGCAAGCATACCAAAAAGGCAGGGAGGTGAACGGGCACTCTGGGTCACAGCCCCATACATGCCGCTTCTACCGGGAGCTGCATGCAATTATGGGGGGTGACGACACCACTACCCCACCACTATCCATGAACACCTGCAAGGGGGGAGTAGCACGGAGTGAGGAGGATGAGTTTTTGGAGGACGAAGAGGAGGAGGAGGACAGTGCACAGGTGGCAAGTGGGGAAACTGTTTTCCCCCCTGTCCAGGAACTATTCTTAACGCTGGAGCCAATAGCCTCCCCCCACTCCCAAAGCATGCTCCCGGACCATGACCCTGGAGAAGGCACTTCTGGTGAGTGAGAGCCTGATCGGAGCCATGCGGTGGGGGGTGGAGGGAAACCCCGCCGCACTGGGCTGTTCGCGTTTAGTTTAAGGGGCTCATCCCTGCTCAGAGCCTCATCGGAGCCACGCTGGGCTGTTTGCTTTTAGTTTAAAGGGCTCATTCCTGCTCAGAGCCTCATCGGAGCTCCGTGGTGGGGGCGGGTGTGTGTGTGTGTGTGTGTGTGAGGGGACGGGGGAGAGGGTGTTTTGTGAAGCGATCATCCCAGAGAGCCCACAGGCTGCCTGCAAGCTGAATTCTGTTGCCTGGCCGCATGTGATGGCTTACTCACAACAAAGTGGCAGGCACTTCAGTATAAGAGGCAAAATGCGACCTTGTACAGAAAGAACATGTGCTGTGTACTATGAATTGCCTGTTTCACTGAGAAACAGTATCCCCTTTGTTCTCTAAAATGTATCTTTTAAAATACTACCCTCCCTTTTTCTCCTCCCGCAGCAGGTGCAAATGTTTCAACACGGCCCCTATCTACTCCGTCCCAGAGGCTGGTCCAGATTAGAAGGCGGAAAAAATGAACTTGGGACGACATGTTCGCTGAGCTCATGCAGTCCTCCCGCACTGATAAGGCCCAGTTGAATGCGTGGAGGCAAACAATTGCGGAGTCGCGTAACGCGTTACATGAATACTAAGAGAGGAGGGACGTGCGCAATGAGAGCAGGCAGGATGCTATGGTCAAGCTCATGGGGGAGCAAACTGACATGCTCTGCTGTATGGTGGATCTAATGCGGGAAAGGCAGCAAGACCACAGACTGCCACTGCAGCCCCTGTATAACCGCGCTCCCTCCTCCCCAAGTTCCATAGCCTCCTCACCCAGATGTCCAAGAACACGGGGTAGGGGAGGCTATGGGAACCAACAACAGATTTGGTTTCTGGACTTGTCCTTCCCTTCTCCTCCTCCACCCCCCTAATCCAATAACCCCCCTCCCCCATCTAGCTTCTGATTTCTCTCAATGTTTTGTGCAGCAAATAATAAAGAACAGTTTTTAAACAATTGTGACTTTATTTCCTTTCATATTACATATGGGGGCGGGTAACTTTAAGAGAAACAAATACAACTGTCACACCGTACCCTGGCCAGTCATGAAACTGGCTTTCAAAGCTTCTCTGATGTGCAGCGCGCCCTACTGCGCTCTTCTAATCGTCCTGTTGTCTGGCTGTGCGAAACTGGCCACCAGGTGAGTTGCCTCAACCTCCCAGCCCACCATAAATGTCTCCCCCTGACTCTCACAGATATTGTGGAGCACACAACAAGCAGCAATTACAATTGGAATATTGGTTGTGCTGAGATCTAACCGAATCAGTAAACTGCACCAGTGCACTTTCAAACGTCCAAACGCACATTCTACCACCATTCTGCACTTGCTCAGCCTACAGCTGAACTGCTCCTTACTACTGTCCAGGGTGCCTGTGTACGGCTTCATGAGCCATGGCATTAAGGGGTAGGCTGGGTCCCTGAGGATAACTATAGGCATTTCAACATCCCCAACAGTAATTTTCTGGTCTGGGAAGTAAGTTCCTTCCTGCAGCTGTTCAAACAGACCAGAGTTCCTGAAGATGCGAGTGTTGTGCACCTTTCCCAGCCATCCCACGGTGATGTCGGTGAAACGTCCCTTGTGCTTGCAGCACGATGGAAAAGTACCCCTTGCAGTTTATGTACTGGCTGCCTTGGTGTTCCGGGGCCGAGATAGGGATACTCGTTCCGTCTATCGCCCTGCTGCAGTTAGGGAACCCCAGCCCATTAAAGCCATCCGCAATGGTCTGTACGTTTCCCAAAGTCACTACCCTTGATAGCAGCTGGTCAATGATTGCGTGGGCTACTTGCAGCACAGCAGCCCCCACAGTAGATTTGTCCACTCCAAACTGATTCCCAACTGACCCGTAGCTGTCGGGCGTTGCAAGCTTCCACAGGGCTATGGCCACTTGCTTCTCAACTGTGAGGGCTGCTCTCATGTTGGTGTCTTTGCGCTTCAGGGCAGGGGACGGCAAGTCACAAAGTTCCATGAAAGTGGCCCTACGCATACGAAAGTTTCTCAGCCACTGGGAATCATCCCATACCCACAACACTATGCGGTTCCACCAGTCTGTGCTTGTTTCCTGGGCTCAGAATTGGCATTCCACGGCATGAACCTGGCCCAACAGCACCATGATCTCCCAGTTGTCACATGCCATGCCGTCTGTGTCCATGTCCTCATCAGTATAGTAATCGCGCTGTCGTCGCTTCCTCGCCCGGTTTTGCAGGTACTGCACATACTGCTGGATAATGCGCGAGGTATTTACAATGGTCAAAACTGCAACAGAGATTTGATCGGGCTCCATGGCTATGGCGCCTGCACGGGTAATCCTGAAAAAAGGGCACGAAACGTAGGCGAGCAGAGTGGCAGTGGAAGCTGTGCTGTTTGGTTCACGGTAGCCGAACAAAGGCTGAAAATGGTTGTCTCCTGTAGCTTTCATGGAGGTGGGAGCCCAGGACAGACAACATGGAGAAGCTCGGAAGCGTGGCAATAGCGGGAGAGCAGAGTTGGCGGCGGAAGCTGTGCTGCTCAGTTCACGATGGCCAAGCACAGTTGGCAGCGGAATGAGGAAGAGAAAGAGTAGATAGTAGAGATTACATAGGAAGATGAGAGGAAATGAGAGGTGGATTCATAGTAGCAGGAGAGCAGCGGTGCACTGTCTGCTGAAAGCAGTACGGCGTCTGCACGCCAAAAAGGCGTGAAACGATTGTCTGCCGTAGCTTTCTGACGACACACACCCAGAAATACCCGCGAGAATGTTTTTGCCCCATCATGCACTGCGAGCTTAACCCAGAATTCCAATGGGCGGCGGGAACTGTGGGATAGCTACCCACGGTGCACCACTCCAACTTTCGATGCTAGCCTTGGTACTGTGGATGCACTCCGCCAAATTCACACACTTTAGTGTGGACACAGAAGATCGAACGTATAAAATAGCTTCCGAAAATTCGAATAGAATAATTTCAAAATAATTTTGTACTGTAGACGTACCCTTAGAAGCTAGTCGTTTTAGCCATAAGCTAGTGCAGCCTGATCTTTCCATTATGAGAGGGTTGAATAGGAACCCAGTGAATGGGTCTCTACTTTCTTGAGACATACATCAAAGACCCAATAGTAAGAAGAAATGGTATTAACTTTTGTGGCCACTGAGGCCCTTGTGTCTGTTGATATTCACCAGTCTACCAAGTCCAGTCCCCCAGCATGTTGCCTCTAATGGCCAACACAACGTGGGAAGGGAATTGTGAGCTTCATTTTCACACCCTTTTTTTTCTTGTGGGGGGGGCAGGGGGTTTGCTTTGCTGCAAAAAAGGGGAATTCTCTCTCCTGATGCCTGTTGTGTACAGCCTGATCCAGAAATCGGTGTGGTTATGTGCCTGTCTTCACATGGAGACATTCTTGAACTGAATTTCCTCTCATGAAAATAAAATTGGAAAAGAAAAATAGAAAGCAAATGGCATTCAATTCCCTTCCCTGTCTCAGATGATTGAAATATCCAGCCCTCCAGAGGAGGAGATCTCTGAAGCGATGTGCCATTTCAGACATAAAAAGAAAAGGGGTACTTGTGGCACCTTAGAGACTCACCAATTTATTTGAGCATAAGCTTTTGTGAGCTACAGCTCACTTCATCGGGTGCATTCAGTGGAAAATACCACAAGTACTCCTTTTGTTTTTGCGCATACAGACTAACATGGCTGCTACTCTGAAACCTGTCATTTACACTCCTCTTTTACAAGTCAAATTAGAGTAAATTTTATTCAATTCCACTTCCTCACTCATGTGACTGAAATATACAACTCCCATATAAAGAAATTGCTAAGTCTCCCACGTATGATGCTACCACAGTCTTCTGCAGACAATGCTGGTATAATGAATTCCTTTTTAGTACTATTATTTCATTAAATGTGGGTGTTGTTTTGAAGCTTTGGTTCATAACCAAGGTACCAGCACAGTTTGAAATCTGATAAAATCTATTGTTTCGTTTAACAATACCGTGGAAATGTAAGTGGAAACCTTACTTAGCTGAGTTTTACCAGGTGTTCTGCATGATGCACAAATGCAGGTGAGTACCACATGGGGTGGGGGAGGAGTTGCAGAAGTGAGATTCTGATATATATAATTTCTGTACATAGTAAAAACTATCCAATGCAATGCACACACAAACTGTGCGCCCACCAGATCAGCAATAAAACACTGTACAATTAGTATTAGGGCCTGTAACTTTACCAAAATCTTACATTATTAAATCAAAGCACAGTGGGCAAGTCAGTAAAAGGAACAGTCTATTTATGCATTGCTCAAGCTGATTTTTTGGCCTTGTGTCATAACAATCCGATAAATTTCTGTTGTCCTGGGCCTGCAGTATATATCAATATGTGAAACAGTTAGTTCCTGAAATCCTGATTGAACAATCCATCCCTAGTCAGCAAAACACATTCCTAAAGTTAAACACCTGCTTAAGTTTTTTGCTGAATAGGGCCATGCCTATGCACATGCTTAGCTACTTTGCTGAACTGGAGCACAGAGGGGCAATCCTGCAAAGACAATGCGTATTGTGTGTGTGTGTGTGTGTATTTAAAAACCAATACTCCGAGGTTGTGAATTGGCACAGCCCTGTTAACTATAATGAAACTGCTCCAGTTTGTACCTACAGACAATTTGACCCAATGTTTTTTTGTTAAAATGATATAGGATTGCATTTATTAACATATTATGGCAGAACTTTTATTTATACATCATTAAGTTAAACAGATTTCTTACACTTATTTTCTATGTTGTTTAATAATAATACTAATCATGGGAAACCCTGAATGTTATGTTCTATTCCAGGAAAGGAGAACAGAATGAATCAATAGGACAAGTGCTTTTTTGGTTTTGTTTCCCCCCCACACACATGGTGGGGAAAATACCCATGACAACAAATATAAGCACACACCTAATCAGGACATGAAATTAAATTCACTGTTAAATATAGTTCCTTGTAAATAATGAAGCTTCAGGTATTGCGTTTTCATTTGTATTTGACTTTCCTTTACATTTGATCAGAAATTTGTAGCAGAAAGTCTTTCCTTTTTTATAATTCTATTTTAGGCTTCATAAAATAAACTAGCAGCTGTCAATCAAATAAAATTACCCTGCAAAATTTGGAAAAAAGTTAACAAATGGCAAATTAAGTCAAATAATAGCATTGCTGCAGACCACAGGAAATCGCAGAGAGCCTCACTTACTCTTCATTTTTACTTGCTTTGTATTAGCTGGAGCTGCCCTTGAATTTTATTCTAAAGATTCCAACCCTCAGAATAGTGATGTTTTTTCTTTGCAACAGCTTGGTTCTCAAGCCTGTATTTAGATGATTTCACAGATACGATAGATTTTATCACCTTGCAGAATAATGATGTACTTGGTTAATTGTTTTTAATTCTCTTGGTAATTTGAATTGAGCGTCTTTCCTAATAATAGGCATGTGGGAGATTATTAAATTATTATAAATTTGTTCTTGTATAAGAAAATTAGAGTTTCGTGTATTTTGGCCTGTGACAGGGTGGGCTGTCCATTTAAAAGAGCTGGGCCCAGCCCTGCTTGTGTCTAGTTATGTCTCCCAGGTGATAGTGGTTGGGATAAAGTGACCAAGCATCACGTTAACTGTAGATTGGAAGCAGTGTTCTCTATAAGATGGAAACTGCTCAGTCCCTCAAGAGGAGGGAGAGTCCCGTAGGGAGCAGGAATACTCTCTTTTACAGTGCCAGGTGGGTGGTGGTAGACTCTCTACAGCAAACTAAAGAGAAGGCCTAGGAGACAGGTTGTGATGGGGTGCTTACCCCACGCAGGCAATGAAAAGACTAACATGAGCCTGAGAGGCCAATTATGTAACACTGTTGCAAAAAAGCAAACACCATTCTGGGATGTATTAGCAGGAGTCTCCCACGTATGTGCACGTAAGACATGAGAAGAAACTCTTCCACTCTACTCTGCGCTGATTAGGCCTCATCTAGAATATTGTATCCAATTCTGGGTGCCACATTTCAGGAAAGATGAGGACAAATTGGAGAAAGTCCAGAGGAGAGCAACAAAAATGATTAAATGTGTAGAAAACATGACCTCTGAGAGAAGATTGAAAAAATTGGGTTTGTTTAGTCTGGAGAAGAGAAGACTGAGGGGGGACATGATAACAGTTCTCAAAAGAGTATTACAAGGAGGAGGTAGAAAAATTGTTCTCATTAACGTCCAAGGATAGGACAAGAAGCAATGGCCTTAAATTGCAGCAAGGGAGGTTTAGGTTGGATGTTAGGAAAAACTTCCTTACTGGCTAAGCACTGAAATAAATTGCCCAGGGATGTTGTGGAATCTCCATCACTGGAGTTTTTTAAGAACCGGTTAGACAAATACCTGTCAGGGATGGTCTAATACTTAGCCCTGCCTTGAGTGCAGGGGACTGGACTAGATGTCCTCTCGAGGTCCCTTCCAGTCCAACACTTCTATGATTCTGTTACCTGGTGGCACCTGAAGGGTGGGCCAGGCTTCATTAAAGAGTAAGCCTACCTGGGGCAGAAGGTCTGTGGTGACTCTAAAGAAGGAACTCACTGAGTAGAAGGAGGCTGCAGGGAGAGTGAGTGAAGAACTCTGCAGTTGCTCTTTAGGACTAGAAAATGGGGAGACTGGGAAGGTAGAGCAGCCACGGGAGGTGGAGCAGGCTCTGCTGCTCACAAACCAGGAAGAATTAGTAGGGGAAGCAAAAGTGGATGGGAACCTGGGAGGCAGTGACCATGAGATGGTCGAGTTCAGGATCCTGACACAGGGAAGAAAGGAGAGCAGCAGAATACGGACCCTGGACTTCAGAAAAGCAGATTTTGACAACCTCAGGGAATTGATGGGCAGGATCCCCTGGGAGAATAACATGAGGGGGAAAGGAGTCCAGGAGAGCTGGCTGTATTTTAAAGAATCCTTATTGAGGTTACAGGGACAAACCATCCCGATGTGTAGAAAGAATAGTAAATATGGCAGGCGACCAGCTTGGCTTAACAGTGAAATCCTTGCTGATCTTAAACACAAAAAAGAAGCTTACAAGAAGTGGAAAATTGGACAAATGACCAGGGAAGAGTATAAAAATATTGCTCAGGCATGCAGGAGTGAAATCAGGAAGGCCAAAATCACACCTGGAGTTGCAGCTAGCAAGAGATGTTAAGAGTAACAAGAAGGGTTTCTTCAGGTATGGTAGCAACAAGAAGAAAGTCAAGGAAAGTGTGGGCCCCTTACTGAATGAGGGAGGCAACCTAGTGACAGAGGATGTGGAAAAAGCTAATGTACTCAATGCTTTTTTTGCCTCTGTCTTCACGAACAAGGTCAGCTCCAAGACTGCTGCACTGGGCAGCACAGCATGGGGAGGAGGTGACCAGCCCTCTGTGGAGAAAGAAGTGGTTCGGGACTATTTAGAAAAGCTGGACCAGCACAAGTCCATGGGCCCAGATGCACTGCATCCAAGAGTGCTAAAGGAGTTGGCAGATGTGATTGCAGAGCCATTGGCCATTATCTTTCAAAACTCATGGCGATCGGGGGAGGTCCCAGACGACTGGGAAAAGGCTAATGTAGTGCCCATCTTTAAAAAAGGGAAGAAGGAGGATCCTGGGAACTACAGGCCAGTCAGCCTCACCTCAGTCCCTGGAAAA
Source organism: Natator depressus (assembly GCF_965152275.1). Lineage (NCBI taxonomy): Eukaryota > Metazoa > Chordata > Testudines > Cheloniidae > Natator > Natator depressus. Next base: position 44,701,634 of record NC_134234.1, read on the forward strand.
ATCATGGAGCAGGTCTTCAAGGAATCAATTCTGAAGCACTTGGAGAAGAGGAAAGTGATCAGGAACAGTCAGCATGGATTCATCAAGGGCAAGTCATGCCTGACTAATCTAATTGCCTTCTATGACAAGATAACTGGCTCTGTGGACGAGGGGAAAGCAGTGGATGTGTTATTCCTTGACTTTAGCAAAGCTTTTGACACGGTCTCCCACAGTATTCTTGCCAGTAAGTTAAAGAAGTATGGGTTGGATGAATGGACGATAAGGTGGATAGAAAGCTGGCTAGATTGTCGGGCTCAACAGGTAGTGATCAATGGCTCCATGTCTAGTTGGCAGCCGGTATCAACTAGAGTGCCCCAAGGGTCGGTCCTGGGGCCGGTTTTGTTCAATATCTTCCTTAATGATCTGGAGGATGGTGTGGATTGCACCCTCAGCAAGTTTGCAGATGACACTAAACTGGGAGGAGAGGTAGATACGCTGGAGGGTAGGGATAGGATACAGAGGGCCCTAGACAAATTAGAGGACTGGGCCAAAAGAAATCTGATGAGGTTCAACAAGGACAAGTGCAGAGTCCTGCACTTAGGATGGAAGAATCCCATGTTACGCTACAGACTAGGGACCGAAGGGCTAGGCAGCAGTTCTGCAGAAAAGGACCTAGGGGTTACAGTGGATGAGAAGCTGGATATGAGTCAACAGTGTGCCCTTGTTGCCAAGAAGGCCAGTGGCATTTTGGAATGTATAAGTAGGGGCATTGCCAGCAGATCGAGGGATGTGATCGTTCCTCTCTATTCGACATTGGTGAGGCCTCATCTGGAATACTGTGTCCAGTTTTGGGCCCCACACTACAAGAAGGATGTGGAAAAATTGGAAAACGTCCAGCAGAGGGCAACAAAAATGATTAGGGGACTGGAACACATGACTTATGAGGAGAGGCTGAAGGAACTGGGATTGTTTAGTCTGCGGAAGAGAAGAATGAGGGGGGATTTGATAGCTGCTTTCAACTACCTGAAAAGGGGTTCCAAAGAGGATGGATCTAGACTGGTCTCAGTGGTAGCAGATGACAGAACGAGGAGTAATGGTCTCAAGTTGCAGTGGGGGAGGTTTAGGTTGGATATTAGGAAAAACTTTTTCACTAGGAGGGTGGTGAAACACTGGAATGCGTTACCTAGGGAGGTGGTGGAATCTCCTTCCTTAGAAGTTTTTAAGGTCAGGCTTGACAAAGCCCTGGCTGGGATAATTTAGTTGGGGATTGGTCCTGCTTTGAGCAGGGCGTTAGACTAGATGACCTCCTGAGGTCCCTTCCAACCCTGATATTCTATGATTCTATGATTGATTCTATGATTCTGTGATGTGGAGTCCTGATAATAGGGCAGGAGCTAGACTTCTGGAGAGATACCCTTAAGTTCTTCCACTGAACACTTCTCAGAGGTATGTGTACACTTCAATAAAATGCCCACGGCTGGCCCATATCAGCTGACTTGGGCTCAAGGGGCTTGGAGTGTGGGGCTATAAAATTGCCTTGAAGGTGCTCAGGCTGGAGCTTGGGTTCTGGGACTCTTTGAGCAGGAGAGGGTCCTGGAACCCAGGCTCCAGTCCAAACCCGAATGTCTCTACTGCAATTTTATAGCCCCACAGCTTGAGCCCTGTGAGCCTGAGACAGCTGACAGGGGCCAGCCATGAACGTTTTATTGTTGTGTAGATATACCCTTAGAGGCATGAAAGACTAAGCCCAAGGTAGCAGAAGTTGTCTTAAGTCTATATCCTCATTTTAGGATTTAGTGGTGGATTCCAGGGGAGAGCCCTGTGAATCCTGGCCCTGAAAGAAGAGTGAATGTAGAGAGGTTATGGGAGATCCCTGCTGACGGGCTGTGGTAGGAAGGAGTTCAGAGAGGCAGCAGCAAGTAATATGATGGAGCAAACCTTGGTTCCTGTACTGGAACCCAGTGTAGTGGGAGGGCCTGAGTTCCCCTACAAGCCACCAGAGAAGGTGGTGTGAAGCCCCAGGCATAAGGGGATAAGGACTCTTGAGAGCCCTGAGATAAGAGACTGTAAGGACCACAGGGCCCAGAGTTGGTGCTGAAGACCTCTGTGAGGATGCTGAATTGTTGTGGGACTAAAACGTAACCCGGTCAGAGGGTTGAGTCATGAGATGAGGCAGACCACTGCCGGACTGGGGCAACCATCAGCAAGAGGCACTAGATGGGAGGAGAGGTGCTATGCTATGCCCAGCCATGAGAGGGTGTGCCTGGGATAAGGCAACCTTTCTACACAGCCAGAAAGGGCTGAGCAGAGATTAAGAGCTAGGAAGGCACTGGGGAGGTCTCTCCAGAAGGCCCAAGCTTTAGAAGGGTCTGGCAGAGCTCCCCTAGTTGGAGGCGGCTGGGACCTGAAGATCTGAGGAAGGATCAGAAGGACTTGTGAAGTCTTGCTACAAGAGTGATTGGGCAGCCCTGGAGGAGGGCCATAAAGATGCAGCAAATGCTGAGCCAAGGCTGAAAACACTTTCAGTACACATGTGAAAAGGGAGATGGCAGACTTCATGACTTGGCCAAGGGCAAAATCATGTAGACAGAAATACTGAAGCTAGCCTAAGAGCAGGAAACTAAAGTGTCTGTGACTTGGAGAGAAGAAGCTGAGATACGGGGCACTGGGTACCGAGGTGCTCTTGTTACATAGCTCATTACATTCTATTCCAAAACCTAACTTGCTTTTAATGGGTATTCCACCTCTCTCTTTGCTATTCCTAAAGCACCACTAGCTGCAGTAGGTAGGCTCTAGACAAGTAAAATAAGAGGAGCACAAGATTTAATTAAAGTGGCTTCGGTTTCCTTCTGGAGTGCAGGTACTTGTATGTGAGGTTTTGATCTGTATTAAATCATCATACATTTTGCTTCTGTTGTTGTGAAAGGGCATATGGGACAGGGTGAATCTTCCACCATGCTCAGAAAGTGGTGAGAATAGTGCACACCCCCATCTCTCTGGTAGAGTGTTCTGCAGTCTACAACTCAGTGCTGAGAATACCCTGCCTCTTGCTCCCAATAGTGTTACGTTACTATACACAGATCCAGTTAATGTGCCTGTGATCACAGTGCTCTTGCTGTGACAGACAATCATGAGGTGGGCCCTGATCTCAGCCTATCATGGTTAGAAGGCGAGGAGAAGCACTCTGATTCCCAACTGGTGTTGAATGAGGGCAGAGGGAGTGCCTGGAACTGTGTCCACTTCTGGTGTCCCAGCTTGAAGAAGGAAGTTGGTAAACTGGAGAGGGTCCAGAGAAGAGCCACAAGAATGATGACAATATGCCTTACAGTGACTGACTCAAAAAGCTCAATTGATTAAATGTAACAAAAAGAAAATTAAGGGGTGATTCGATTAGTCTATAAATACCTACCTGGTGAACAGAAATTTGATAACAGGGGGCTCCTCAATCTAGCAAATAAAGGTATAACACAATCCAATGGCTGGAAGCTAGACAATTTCAGATTGGAAATAAATCATAGATGTTTAACAGTGAGGGTAACTAGCCACTGGAACAATGTACCAAGGATTGAGGTGGATTGTCCATCACTGGCATTTTTAAAATCAAGATTGGCTGCTTTTCTAAGAGATACAGTAGAACTTCAGTTACGAACGTCAGAGTTACGAACTGACCGGTTAACCACACACCTTATTTGGAACTGGAAGTACTCAATCAGGCAGCAGCAGAGACACCTCCCCCCGCCGCCCCCAAAGCAACTAAAGTACAGTTCGGTATTAAACGTAAACTACTTTAAAAAAAAAGAAAAAAGGAAAGCTTAAAAAAGATTTGACTAGGTAAGGAAACTTTTGTGCTTATTTCATTTAAATTAAGATCATTAAAAGCAGCATTTTTCTTCTTCATAGCAAAGTTTCAAACTTGTATTAAGTCAATGTTCAACTGTAAACTTTTGAAAGAACAACTGTAATGTTTTGTTCAGTTATGAACAACCTCCATTCCCGAGGTGTTCATAACTCTGAGGTAGAATCATAGAATATCAGGGTTGGAAGGGACCTCAGGAGATCATCTAGTCCAATCCCCTGCTCAAAGCAGGACGAATACCAACTAAATCATCCCAGCCAGGGCTTTGTCAAGCTGGGCCTTAAAACCCTGTAAGGATGGAGGTTCTACTGTATGCTCCAGTCTAGGTCAAACAGGAATTAATTCCTGTGTTATACAGGAGGTCAGACTAGAATATGACAATATACCCTTCTGGGTTTATAGTCTAGGAACACTGGTATAGTATGTTCCCTGTGGCTTGTTCCACTCAGGAGAGAGGCTGCTGGGTGTTGAATAAGATGGCTTTTGTGGTTGGCCTGCTCTAATAGCTGTGGCAGAGAGAACAACAATAGTCCAGTCTAGAAGTGACAGATGCCTGGATCATAGCTGCAAGATCCTATAATAATACCTTGCATTTATTTAGACAGGCAGTGTGGTCACATGTATAGGGCATTGAGCTGTGAATCAGGAGGCCTGCGTTCAATTTCTAGCTCTGCCACTGACCTGCTGTGTGACTTTGGGCAAGTCACATAATTTCTGTGCCTTACCATACTTTATCTTTTTATTTAGGCTGTGATCTTCAATGGATCCTAAAGGAGTTAGGTGCCCATATCCCACTGAAATTTACCCAACTGGTCCTTTGAAAATCCCAGCCAAGGCTCTCTGGATTTGGGACTGTCTCTCACTAAGGGGTTAACAGACAGACTAACTACTTCCTCCACAGCAGCTAATTGGCAGACCATCAACAACTGGGATAAAAACTTAAAGACTAGGCATAACTGGGCTGCCTGGGAATATGAGGGGATAAGTCTGCATGAGCCAAAAACTGTCAAGAAGTTGGAACCTACAGGGAGCAAGCATGGGAAGGAATTCCTCTGTGAAGGCGTCTGGGGGCAGATGAAGGTAGGAAGTGGCCCAGGGAAGCAGCAATGAATCTCAGGAAGCAGACCTTAACTGCTTAATACAAGGTTTCTGCGCTGGAGTCCAGAGCCAAGGAAGATCTTCGGTTCCTCTCTACTAGGAATGTAAGAGCTCTCCTGGTGCAAGGGGGCAAGGACAGCTGAGTCCAGGGTGGGGCTGAAGACCTCATTGGACTTCTTTTGTTTGTTGTATTCTGTACTCTAAGCAGCCTGGTCAGAGAGCTGACTCATGAGAAGGGGCAATCCACTGCAGGCTTGGAGGGGCGGTTGATAGGGGAGCCAGAATCAGAGTACTGTACTATGCCTGGCCTTGTGTGGGGCAGGCTGGCTGGTGAGTGGGCCCTCTGTGCCAATTCATGCTATTTTAGTTGGTGTTTTTCATGGAACCCTGTCTTCTGGAGTCCCTTGACTATCTGAGAAACTTTTTTGTTTTGTTTTCAAATGAAAGCCAAGAAATGTCCTAGCTTTCAGGGTTACGGAAAAAAAAAAGCTTGAAAATATGAATCACAAAGACTGAAAAACAAGAAGGCAAATAAGAAGAACACACATTTCATTTATTTAAATCTCATGGGGGTTTTTGAGGTGGGGAGGGGTATGACTCATGGATTTTGAATGCTTGTGGTTGACAATATTGGAGCCCTGATCTCAGCTGGGGCCTGTAGGTGTTACTATAATGCTCATAACTCCTATTAGGACATATTGGGATCCCTCTACATTGTGCGTTTGTTTGTGCAATGATGTGTATTGTTTCTTCAAATACATAACAGGAAGGCGGGCTCCTGGGGAAAGCTGTAGATAAAAGCTCTCCAGTGAAGCAAAAGGTGGTGGGTATTAGAACAGTTTCCTTTATTCTAATAACAGTTCTTGTTCAACATTGGAAGAAAATAACTTTGATTCTGCCTCCATTGCAACAAGGACATTAAAGTCAGTTCAATTCCCAAGGAGGTAAATATTGGAGATTTTTGGCACAGTTTTGGCTTTTCTGTACTATAGGTTGACCAGGTAGGTGGAAGCAGCAGTTTGTGTTAACGGTTGGGAAAACTTGCAGCCGAATGAGACTGAATTATATGTAATTGGCAGGTCTGAAACAAAGGAAACCTGGCTTGTTCAATTATCTCTTGATGTTGCTTTACTGTCTTGTTCCCATTTACTGAAAATGAGAAGGAAAAGGGGGTTGATTTTCTTCAGCAGGTGGTGTGTGAAATTCAAGACCGTTTGATTTCTTTTCTGTAAAGAAAATAAGAACTGCACTTGGATTGAAAAATGTGTGCTTTTGAGCCCCAGGGTAGGTTTTTTTCATGCTTTCGCTGAGTTCTCTACTTTGCAGGCAGTGGGGTTGCTTATAAAGATGCTGATGAGATGAAACCGAACTGAAGGATGGATTTTATTGTTAAACTGAGCTAAATTGAGATCCTGATTATATGTAACCTTTGATTCCATTTTGGATTAAACCAAAATGTTTATTTACACTTGGGGAACTCCACTCCCCTTCAGTGGCTTTCATGTAATGTTGGATGACATACTTGGAAAAATACAAACCGTTAATACACAGGGGGTCAAACCTGCCTGTGTCAAAGCAGAGGCTTCCCAGCTCATGGGAACCATTGACTACAACAAGCTGCCAATATGCTTGAACTTAAACATGCTCAAGTGCTTTGAGCATTCTGACGCCCCTCCAGCAGTGCCTTGCGGGATCAAGCCCTAAATCATTAGACCTGTGCTATGGCCTGAATGAAAACTGCAATCTGATAGGGCTGGAGGTGTAATTCTCCCAATGAGTGCCCAGGATACTACAGAGCCACTGAGTTCCCCAACTGCATTGCTACATCACAGAGAAAAATAAATTCCATCACTCACAATGTATCTTTTTTTAAACGAATATATAACGGGGTCTCCCCTTTCCTCCTTGATCCCCAGAGGACACTCTGCTCAGCTTGTAAGAAAAGTTTTGGGTAGACCCCTTTAAAGATTAGCAATGTTTGTTAAAACGTTTTGGTTTGGAGTTGGTAGAGTGGGGGAAACCCCAAAATAAAAATAGAGGCTAAATTCAACCTGTATATCATGTTGACTTTGGCCCCGTACACACAGTAAAACATGAGTGTCTTTTGTCAGCCAATGTACCCACATGATGGATTCAAAGCATTCAGCTGTGCCTTGTGCATCGGTGCACTTACGGGGTTCTGTTAATCGCCTAGTTTCCTCCAGCAGTTCTTAAACTACAGGCAACGGTGGCAGAAAATCTATTCAGGGTTGGAAAGAGATGGCAACAGTGCAACTGCAGTCCTTGAAATGGATGTGGCCAGCTGGAGTGGGGAGGTGGCCGGCATGCCCAAGAGAAGCAAAGCACTGATTAAAGATATGCCCCCCCCGCCCCCGGACAGCTTCTGCTGGTGGGGTTTCTGTGCTGCTTTGGCCACAACTTAAATCTGCCTTTCCTGGTAGATCTCTTGGCGGAGGGCAATAATTAATCTCCTATAGAATACAGCCAGCGGAGGGGGTGGCCGTTTGCACCAGCAGAGTGGTGCCATCAAGTCCATGGGGTGAGTGCACTGGCTTAGAATGTGGAAAGATCTTGTGGTGTTCCTTGCTTATTGGGTTGTGGACAGTGATAGAAGATCATCTAAAATGCTTAACGCAACACTGTTCTCATTAAGGAGTTCTGCAGCTGACTTTAATGGGAACAAAGCCCACAACTTAACTTGCCGTCTGTTGATTTTGTTCTATGCTGGAAAAAGAAATCCATCTTTAGGACACTATAATGAGATGAAACAAGTAGACAGAAAAGTGGGGAGATGGCTTTGTAGCATTGGACTGCACAATGTCTGAGACCTTTTCTAATTCTGATCATGTGGTGTGGCTGGAGAGTGAGTGAGAGGGGGTGTGTGGGGTGGGGAGGGAGGTGCCTGGCCAGGGAAAAGATCAGAAGTAAGAAGCTTCCTAGAATGGGAGCTTGGACTCCAAGGTCTCTTGCATAAAATGTCTCTAAAAATAAATAATTGGTGTTTAGTGTTTCATGATGCTAATTCTGATACCTAATTAGGTTGAATTAAAAACATGTTTTGTAGTGGCTGATTTGCATGCCTAAGGGGAGCTATATTTAATCTCTCCTAGAGACCTAGATTTCTTAACAAGCAAGTTGAGAAGTGCCATATCTCAACAATCTCTTCAGTGAACTGCTTCTAGATTGATGACCGATGTAGTGTTCATTAGCATTCATATCAAGTTCATTTTCTAACCTGAGGAGTGGAGTGAGAGGTATAGAGAACTCCAGTTTCCAGTCTCTCTCTCCCGCTCTACCCCCCCTTCTGAGTCCTATCTGGGGAAGGAACAAGCTTGTGTGCACACACCCTGGGCTGGTCCACAGGATCTGTGTGCATGTTTCCTAGGCTGTTAGAATTGCATGGTTTGTTTCTTCTCCTGAGGTCCCATCCCAACCTCTTGCTTTCAGGAAGTCTGAGGTCGTAAGGCCTGCACACTCCCTGCCACATCTGATAGGCCTGTTCAGGTTTACCTCAAAGTTGGAGTCACCCTTGTGGATTGGGTGCAGGTCAAATGTTGTCACTTAAATGGGATTACAGATGGTATTGTTGGAACCCAAGGGCCTCCCTTTTTTTATACTGCAAACGTAATATTTTTTTTCCAACAGATTCAGGCATTGGAGTAATGAAAGATATTCTGCATTATACGAGAGAGGAGCTCTGGGGCAAGACAAGCTGATCTTATTCTGACTTTTAAGCAAGCTGAAGAGACCATGCCTTCCACATGAAAGAAACCAGAGAGGTTGGAAAAGCCAAAATATTGAGGTTTTTTGTTTTGTGACATGTACTGCTCCTAACTTGAAAGTAATACGAATAAATGCTGGAAAAGACTTCTTGAAATAAATTCTTACAGCTTCAAACAAGTACACTAAAGGAACTCTGGAAATTGGCTTGATTCATATTGGTACTTGTAATGACAACTGACATCTCATTTGTATACCCAGAAATGGCACTTGACTTCCAGTTTGATTAGCCTGACCTCTGAACAGGAAGTTGCTTCCTGACTGATTAGATACTTTCTTTTGTATCAAATGGCACAATTAGTGATAGTAGTCATCTTGTGGCACAGCCAGCTGAATGACTTGTAATTTTAGTTGGGAATAGACAATTATATATTCCTATTCTTTTCATCTTAATGTGAGCCTCTTCATCCATGCTCACGCAGATAGAATCAGATAATAACAGCAAATAAGCAATTCAAATATCATTTGTACTTTCCTAGAATTCATACATTTTATTTGTGCAAGCCAATTCTAAACATCAAGTTATGGCAAGCTAAAAAGTCTATAAGTAATCAGGGTTGAGCTAAAATAAGGACCAAATCAAAATGTGGGGCAAAACTTTTGTTTCCAGGGTAAGTCTGGTTAACTTTTCCTCCTCCATCTGCTCTTGTGTCTGTATTGAGATGCAGAGAGATACTATTCTCTCAGCATTTTGACTTAACCAGAACCAGCATGTATTAAAAACATCCTCAAAATCCAATTTCACCAGATATGCAGTCTGGTTTCCAGACTGCAGTGGAGTTCTGTTTGGCCTAACAAACGTCCAGAGTATATTGTGCTTATCTAAACTGAAGTGAAGCTTAGAGTTACCCACCACTAATACTTTTGAAAATGTAGTGCTGCAAAGTAGCTGCCAACCATCCTTAGAACAAGTCTGAATTCCGTAGGCCAAATTCCACTCCCGGTTCCACCCCTGTAGTTCCACTGCCTTCAAGGAGATGGCATGAGGAATAACTCACATTGAAGTGTGGCCCATTGTTGACAAATGCATTGACCTAGGTGCCACTTTACTATGGTTCTAATGGAGGTTAGCCCAAAGACACTGCATTAGACTAGGGCAACTGTCTTCACTGCTTTACTCCCCGTGTGATCCCACGGAAATAAGAGGATTATATGGGCTGTATCTATGACTTCAGGATTGGACCCGAGTCTGTGGGATTAAGGAAAACGTAGTTTGGATGCTTATGGTGATTCATGTCTTTGTTTCAACGTCAGAGGTGGATTCAGACAGAACTTGTGCTCGGCTAGAAATCCCAAAGAGAAAAGCCCAGTTACTCAAACCTGATAGCTTAGTTAGACTGCAATGGATGTGCCAGTAAACATGTCTTGACATCTTACCCAATGAACACTATTTTCTGCATAGACTACATGTGTCAGGACTAGGCCTATTTTTTACTATAAAGCTTGAGGTGTAAAGTTAGCTGAGGCTTTTATCAGAAACTCTGGAAGCACCCAAATACATTTCCCATGTAAATGGCATATGATGTACTGGATATTCTGACTTTCCACCACATATGTCTTACTGTCACGTGTGTCACCCTATAGTGAACATTTCCCAGGACAACTGACTTTGTGGGGGGGTTTTGCACCTTCAGCATAATGAAAACCGGACATGTTGGAGAACGATGTGGTACTGTAGTCTAGCCATAGTCTGAACGAGCCACTGGGAGCCAGGGGCTAATGCAGGGTTTAATGTTGGCTTTGCCAGTGGCATGATGTGGCCTTCAGGGAAAAAAAAGTCAGAAGTGGGTTTCCCATCTCTCGGGGTGCTTAATTTGAGCCATCTAGTTGTTGATAATGTTACTGAATTTCATAAATCTGTAGAGTGAAGAAATTGTCACATTAGCTTTCACTTGTATTGCACTGCAGTCCAAACGATGTGAAAGTGCTTCATGTGTCACAAAGATCCTCCAGAAAAAAGTCTGGTTTATACATACGATTAAAAGGGTACAAAGAGAATCTGAAAGCTTGCTTTTTTTACAGTTATTTTAAAGGAAAGTTAATCTTCTGCTTTTGTTTTTCTTCTTCAAAATATCGGGAATGTCCAGGTTTTCGTTGCAGGACTAAAGCCTGGTTGACACTAAAAGGGTTTGCTAGTAAAGCTGTACCAGCAAACCCTCTTACTGGAGATTCAGTTTATACTGAGGAGTGCTTTTAGATGACACAGGAATTTATGTTTGGAGGTTCCTCTGCACTTAATTAAAAGGATGAGGTGATGAACACGTAAAACAAATTAATTCCAAGTTCAGTATGCAGGGTAGGGATGTATTTGGGGGGGGTTTTGTTTGTTTTTTGTTGTAAGTGTTGCTGGCATAAGTGGAATCTGCCATTCACACTTGCCCACAAGCTGCCAGCTCGCCCACCACGAAAACAGAGCTTGTAAATGCCACCACCTGTAGCTGCAAGCCCTGCTGGCATAGCCAGCACAGAAGCTAGCCTTCGTGAACCACAGCTATTTCCTTCATGGCCATTGCAAGTTTGGTCTCCTGCTACAACAGAACTTGAAAGTGGTGTAAGCTGTCTATGGCTTTCTAGGGATTTACAAGCTCACCTTGAAGAGCTTGTAACCATCAATAGTAGCTATTATCTCATGGGGTTTACTGTTCTACCAGCTGTCATGGGGCTTAAAAATTCCAATCGCTCTGCCATTCGAGATTTACTGTTATGAATCTTTGCTATTTCTGTCATGGGACATAAAATGTAATGAAAGTTACATGTGTATAGGACTTGTAGGCTCCATCAGCTGCACAAGAATCACCGGAATGTCAAGGAATTTGTATGTCCAGCAAACACGTCCATGTTGCTTATAACTTTCGCAAGATTTTTCATGGGTGGAATTTATAATATTAACAGGGTCCTTCACAGACCTCAGCATAATTCAAACCTGTGCTTTTAGAAACTCCAAGATTTTCCAGCTCATTTTAATAAAAATAGTCCTATGCACTAGTTTTCAGGCAAGGCTAATGTATACATTGAAGTTTTTAGGCCAACACACTTTTAGATGGATCATTTTATGGAGCCATTTAAATGGTTGTTTTGAAGAAATTAAACACTTGTTATAGAATGCCTACCAAGCTCTTTCTGTCATATTTTGAGTCTGTGCCTTACATTTGGTTTTGGCAGATTGAGGTTGCTGAGACATCTGTGCCTCTAGCACATAGGAAATAAAATTTGAGTTCAATTTCTCCATATGCCTCCTTCAGCTTTCTGTTATTAGAAAACAAACATCTTGTATGGGCTGCCAGTTGTCCCCATTACATATTGTAGGTTGCACCTAATTTAAGACTTCCTTCTAGTGCTTTTATAGTCTGACTGATGAAGTCTCATATTAATGATTCATTAAGTTCAATAAACACCTTATTTATACTTTTTTCATATGAAAATTATTAAAGCAACTGTATTAGTTTTAAAATGAGTTGGTTTTTGTTTTGTTTTGTTTTTAAAGACACAACTCCTGTTTTGATTACTCTGGGTGTTTTTCTCTCTTACGTTCAAAATGTCCGTTTAAAGCTTCAGATCTTGAGACAAGCATATTTCAGAAGTACTACTTGTCCAACTTGTACTGTCTATAACTTGTTCTGGGTTTCTTAAATTCACTCTCTAACCAAGCAGTTACTTTTTAGGCCATAATAGAAATATGAAATTTTTGAAATGTGCAGTACATTTCAAGCAGGTTAGAATAGACCTGGGCAATTTTAACGTTTTCCATTTCTCCCTCTCTGTCTCTCTAATTGCAGTTTAGTTTTAGAGTTCTTGTTCATGGAATAACAGGGCGTGGCTATTTTAATCCTACAGAAAAGAACAAACCGAGCCCTGTAGGAAGGAATGATATATTTCAAGTACTGTAGATCCTCTTATACTCCCCAGGAGTGTTGGATAGTGGATCAGGTAGGAACCAATTCCCGAGAAAGACAAATAACTTTGATAGTGCACCATGAGTGGCTAAGAAAGTAACCTTGGTGTCTCCTTAGCCCCAGAGCAGGCTCACAAAAAGGAACAGCTTTGACAGCCCAGAGGACAGTCTCTGTTACCTGTCAAGTCACTCCCCGCCTGGGACTGCATGCAGCTGGTAGGTTACTAGGTAGGTGTCTGCTCTAGTCATCCCATCTCCCTCCATTCAGGGCAAGTCTGAGAACACCTGCCATGCTCCTGACATCTGAAAAAACGACCCATTCCTGAGTTCAAGTAAATGTTTTTGTTCTAAAGCCAGGCTAAGTCTCCACCACAGATAACGTTTTACCTCCCTGCGCTTCCAGCCTCACACCCCTCCTCCCCCTGAGGCCAATATGCCCTCTGGGGTGGGATGTTACAGGAGAAAATCAGTGTCACTGTGTAGGGCCTGGAAAGGCTCCTATTGCCAATTCACATGCAGGTCCAGACCAGTCCCCTCCCTCCCTCTGAAGGAAACTCAAGAAGCAATACTGCTCGTGCAACTGCCAAATAAACCCCCAGTGGAACAAGAAAAATAAACTGAATTATTAAACTGAATGTAGTGAGAAGAATAAACTCAAGCTCCTTCCCTCCTAGGTTGCCAACTTTCTAATTCCAAAACCCGAACGCCCTTGCCCCGCCCCTTCCTGAGGCCCCGCCCCTGCTCACTCTACTCCCGCCTTCTGTCACTTGCTCTCCCCCACCCTTGCTCACATGTTCATTTTCACTGCAAGGCCCAAACAGGCATGTTTATTGTTTTGACAGATGTATTATGCTAATTTCAGGTTTTATTTGTTACAGGATGCTAGCGATGGCAGTAAAATAGTCAAAAAGGGTCATTTTTTAAAAAAATGAAATTTCACAAAAGTTTTCATGATACTTTCCCTCCCCCTTCCCATTTTTCACAACCAGCTCCATGTTTTTTGTTCACTAAAGTCATTGTAATTTTATGTGTGGAATTAGGACCACACGTTATCACAGCTGCAATGCGTCCATTAAAGGCCCACTCCTGAAGCCCAAATACAAATCCATAGAGCACAACCAAAGAAATGCAACCTGTCCAGATACCTCTATAAATAAATCTGTAGAAACTGACTCCCACACTTACATGCAGATACACACATATATTCATGTGTACACATCTAGCATGCACGAACACACATACTTCCACATTATTTATTATTACAATTGTTTTTTAGTGCCTAGAGACCTCTACTAAGATCATGGCTTCAGGGTGGTAGGTGCTGGACATACCCATAAAAAGAGAGAGTCTGCAATAAAGAGTTTATAATGTAGCTAGACAAAGGTGGAGAGAAATGTACAATACATTGGCTCTTCTGCAATTACTAGTCAACAATATTCACTTTAAGAAAGAATAAATTTCTTTTAGAGTTCCCGTCTCTTCTAAAAGAAACTTGTTATGAAATGAATACACACACATTTTATGTCATCAATTTTTTTCTGCACAAGCCAGCCCAAAGAGTAAAAGTCAGAGTTAAGCTGCAGATTTTATTCACACAGGTATACACGCATGTGGCAATACATGCACCTCCCTACACAGACACACTGTCTCTTACACACATACAATGCATGCATGCACGCACACGCCTACATGGACACACCCAGCTGGGAAAGGAGGAGGGTGGGCTGGAGCGGAAAAAGTGGGGGGTGGAGGAGAGAGGATGGGGAGGGAAAGAGGCCAAGGATGAGAGCATGGTGGGGGTGAGACGGGGCAGTGGGGGGGGTATGTGGGGTGGATGGGAATGCAGGGGGAGGCAAAAGGCTAAAGGTGCATGAGGATGTGGGGGGCACAGGGGTGTACAGGGACATAATGGGAGTGCAGCAGGGTATGGAGGTGAATGGGGTGCAGGGCTGTGGGGGGTAAGGGACATGGGGGTGGCAAGGCTGGGTGGGAGAGAGCTGTAAGGGGTACGGGGCTGGGATGGGTAGGTGTGGGGGACAGGGCAGGATGGGAAAGGGGAGGGATGCAGTGAGGGGGATAGGCATGCAGAGGGGTTTGGACAGGGAGGGATGCAGTGATGGGGAAGATGGGGGTGCAGCCCCATTCCCGGCACTCAGAGATGGGGATACATGCCTTCAACTCCTGGGTGCCAGTGATAGGATGACAGACGGGGGGCAAGGGGGGTTGCCACAGGGCATCCTGCAGCTCGAGCCCAGCCACAGGAGAAGTGTGAGGAGGAGGAACGGGCCAACAGCAGCAGCAGGGGGGTGCCATGACCCCTCAACAATCATCTGCTAGGCACGCTAGTTTATCCCCTGCCCCGCCCTGGTCAATGGGAGCTGTGCCTGTAGGGGGTGGGGCAGCACATGGCCCCCCTGGCTGCCCCTATGTGTAGGAGCTGGGGGAGGGACATGCCGGCTGCTTCCCGGGAGCCACGCAGCAGCTAGCAGGGAGCCTGTCAGCTCCGCTGCACGGCGCTGCCAACCGGACAGTCAACGGGTGTTCTGGTTGAAAACCAAGACATCTGGTTACCCTATTCCCTCCTTGAGCAGCCACAGTGCAGGGCTGCAGTGGGAGGAGTGAGTACCCCATTGCAGCTGTTACAGCTGCGTCCGTGTGCTGTCTATGTAGGCGCTGGAACAGTGCAGAACCGTGTGATATGGTCCCTTTCTGGTGAACAGGGCTCTTTGTTCATTTCAGAGGGGAAACCATCAGGCTTCCCTATTACCCTGCAGTAGTGTGATGGTGGTTTTTCTTTCTTTCTTTCTTTCTTTCTTTCTTTCTTTCTTTCTTTCTTTCTTTCTTTCTTTCTTTCTTTCTTTCTTTCTTTCTTTCTTTCTTTCTTTCTTTCTTAATGTCCTATTTGATTGGGCTGCAAAATGGCCACTGTGGCTTGATTTAAATCACAATTAAAACCAGTGATTTTAAAAATCATTGATTTTTAAATCAGCAAGTTGGAAACTGATGTCAATAATAGATTTTAATCTTGTTTTGCATTTGTACTCTTTAGATGTTCTCCTAAGGAAAAGTTGATTCTCATTGCTTGGTAACCATTAAAACACATTTATTTGCCACATAAATCAGCCATCTGTCTGATTAGAAATAAAAAAAATTTAGTAAATGGCAACAAACAGATCTCTGAAATGTTTGCTAACTTTTTCCATACTTAGTATGCTTCAGAACCTCTAAATCCTGAACCTATAAATCAATATCTGAGAAGTGCAAATCTACTTCAGATCTTAGAAGATGATGTGGCAGCTCTTGTTAAGCAAATTGCTGCAGAGGATGTTGAAGATGGAATTAAGAATTTAAAATCCAGTAAAACTCCAGATCCTGGTGTGTTTTCTGGGGGTTAAATCAAGTGTTGGACCCTATTTTAACTCAATTGTTTAATGGTGTACTGCAGAGGAATGAGATTCCAGATTCAGGGAAAGAGTCAAAAATTGGGGTCATTCCTAAAGAAGGAAAAGATCTTACCAATTGTGCATCATATAGACTTGTTTCTTTAATGTGGATGCCAAAATTTATCGCAAGGTGCTAGCAAACGGATTATCTTGCCCAAATGTCTTCATCCTAACTAATCTGGGTTTGTTGCTGGCAGAAAAACTTTGAATTTGATCTATAATGCTAATTGTAGCAATTCTTCGTGTGTGCTGCTTTTCTTTGGATGCTGGAAAAGTCAATTTGCACCTAAATATAGCCCTTACATTAGATTTGGTGCTTCTTTTTGTTAATGAGGCGAATACACTTTCTTTTTATATAAAATATATATATATATTATAACACACACATTTATTTAGGTGATTATATAGCTTAATTTATATTTATTCAGATTCTTAACTTTTATACATTTTTTATTTGTTAGAAAATGGTGAATAATGCATTTCTTTGATACTACTCAATTCTAAAATAACTAGTAATTCTATGTGGATGGACATTTAAAATTCAGTTAACATGCACTAAAACATCATTTTATTTTTTTATTAAATGTGCTGCAAACAAAAAAACGTTTTTTGCATTTAAAACTAACTGATTTGTTAAAGGAAGTACTATCTGTTTTAGTGAACTGCTTATTTCTGGTCACCAAGTAGTTCAAGATTTTAAAACTAGTAGATCTCTTCCTCTAACGCCTTGTTTTCCTCTTCCAGTTCATGAATAAAAACAAGCTTTCCTGCTTTTTCAACTCCCAACTGGTTAGGGAGTTGTGCCAAGCTCATCTGATTGGGATTGGGCTCCATACTTTCCTGAAGTCTAGTGTGTGTGTGTAAGCAGGGTCTGAATGAACTCTCCCCTGACAGCTAGCTAGGAGTGGGAGAGACTTCAGGAGCAAACTGTATTTACATGAACACACCTACACTGCCAAGATATCCCGCAGATAGAGCAGTGTTGCTCAAAGTGATCAACTTTGGCTGGTGTTGCGTTACAAATCACTTTAGTACTGAATGCAGGGGTAGTGAAATGTTATCAATGTTTTTGTCTTTCTTACATGAATAAAGGGGAGCAGAACTGTGCTTAACCTGTCCCAAATGAGAGGGTCACCCTCAGCTGAAAGGACCTTGTTAAGCCAGGGGCTCGAATGCCAGACCCCTGTGAAAGTAAAATGGGTGGGGACAGGTGTCCTAGCCAGGAGGTGTAGACTCTCCCTAAGGGTCCCTGGTCTGGTTTAACCTGTTCTTCCTCACTGTTCAAAGATAGAGCTAAATAGGCTCCAATAGGAGCCTTTGTTATTTTAAGCGCTTAAATAAGAGCTGAAATCACTTGTGGTGGGACAGTGTTTCTGCCCAGCCTGCTAAAAGCTGAAAATCACTAAGCAACTGACCTGCAGAGGCCATGGCAGATGGCCGGTGGGAGCAAGCATAGTGCCTTCTTCCCCAGGTGGAAGGTGAACTCAGACAGATGTACCTCTCAACCCTGGGTCCTCACGGACCAATGACAACAACTGTGAGTGGGGTATGGTGAGGGAGCAGAAAGGAGCACAGAAAAGGAACTTTTGGTTGTAGAAATCGAGAACATGAGGCAGAAGACGCAGCCCCATGCACTCTGGGCTGGGTATCCTGCTCAGTTTTATGATTATCATTCCTGCTTGTTGCATTTTCCCTAATTAATGTCAAGTGACTTCCCTACTTTCAATAAAAGTTTCTTTTCTACACTCAGACTCTGTGCTTGCCAGTGGGAAAGTATTGCCTCTCAGAGGGATCCAGGGGTGGTGTATAATTTTCCTAGGTTACTGGGTACAGGCTCAAACCGGGTCTGTGTTGTATTGTTGACAAGGAACCCCAAGATATTGAACCCGGCCCTGGTTGCTGCCAGCTCCACATGGCAGAAGGATTACATGTGTATGGGGTTGGAGTGGGATGATATAGAGTGAGTTTTTGTTCTAGTCCATTAGAGAGTTGGGGACAGTTACGATTTGGATTCTGATCTGGGGTTTTGGTTCAGACCCATCTTTAGTGCTGATCATCTTCTTTGATCTGAGCATTAACAAGTAAGACCACAAAGATAACTATTAATATGATTTCTTGTAGCTGTGACTTTAAGGCTCTGTCTGTGCTACCGAACCCAAGTAGACAAAAGTATACAAAACTGTTCGACATTGAGCCCTTGTTCTGCCACCTGCTACTGATAAATTATCCTCTTCTGTTGGCATTGCCTGAGTTCAACACTAGTTATAGAAAAGCATGGTAGACCCGATTGAGATGAGATGGCTGCTGGTTTGTACATGAACAGAGTTCAACACTCATTTGCCTACACTAGGAAACTTTTTTCTCATTACTGTCAGTAATGGGTGCTGCTGAACCAGTGTTGAAAATGGTTTAGCTGCAAGTACAGATGAAACCAAACCATGTTCAGTAGCACCTCAGAAACCATGGCTGGACCATCTGAGAGAGCTTCCCTGGTGTAGACAGGACATGGGTGTTGAAAATCATTTGACAAGAGTTTTCAGCTTTGTTTTGGGATGTGTATATTAAACACCTGATCTGTCTGCAGTAAGGATGTTTTTGAAAAATTACCCACTGATCTACACTGCTGGGAGCCCTCACATAGACAGCTACTGGATGCAAATCCTATTTTGAGCAGCATGTTGCCTAGATTTGCTTCCAGCACTGTTCTTTCTATATCTACAGCCACAGCCTGAAGAGACTTCCAAACCCACCCCTTTGCTATTGCCATAATTAAACATAGTTAACCAGCTAATCACTCTGCAACTGTAAGGAAGGGCCCTGGGGCAGCAGACAAACTGCTGTCTGTGTTGGAATCTGTGCCAATTATTGAAAATATGGTTGGAAATATTTTAATGCTTGTAACTTGCAGTAACAGGCTGATGCCTTGAGCATGTGAGTTGGGATCAGGATATGCAGTTAGGAACATAAGGTAGTAGTCCAGTACAAATAACAGGCCATCTACAAATTGATACAAGCAAATATTCTACCGTGTATAACTGTCTACTTTCTCTTGGTGGCAGCAAACATTTTTGTCAGCCTTAATTGATGGCGTAAATTCCAAAATAAATGTTACTTTTACTGCATGTGGAAACAGTAGAGGAAGGTCTGGGTCATTGTGACCTAGAAATAAAACAGTACCTTCTGTCTGCCAGTTCAGGCACAGCAATGGCATAGCACAAATACTCATGAAAGTCAGTCTCCATCTAATTAGAGACCTGAAAATATAACTTAATGTTGCGATTGCTTGCAATTAGTTACAGATTCAAGTGATTGCATCAGCATTCCAGTACCCTGCCTGGAGTACATGGAAAAAATGCATTTTAAAGGGATACAATGAATAGATTATAAATTTAGCAAGTATAAATAGATTTGTCATGTAAGAGTCCCTCCCCTCACAAACTTGACCAGGGTTATCAACTGATAAAGGCACTTTATTTTGCTGGATTTCTCCAGATGTTTTTTTGACAGTCTCTAGAATTTTAATACATACCTACTTGCACACAATCCTAAATATAAACTGCATTAAAGTGTTTTAAAGAATACCTGAATACATGGTGTGTGTGCCTCTCACACATACATTTACCTAGAAACCTCTTGTTTATCTCATACATTCAATGAGAGTTTCTTCTGAGTAAGGACTGAAGTATTCATCCAAATGAAACTGCTGTAAGAGATCCCTGAATTATAAGGTATCCTTGTGCAAGGATCCAGGAATTATTGTCAGATCTATTTTTAATCTTTAAATCAGTGCATGTATTGTTGAGTTTTCTGCATTTATTTATTTTATAAAAGACTTCAATTCCATTTAAATATATTAGAGGAGAGGGTTTTTTAGAAATTGTGCCATATAAGAAAGCTGTTTGAAAATATTAAAAAACAGATGAATATGAGGAAATTTGGCAGCCATTCAGACATCTGTACGTACAACCAGACTGAGCTGTGTTCACAATTCTCTGTACAGAGGAAGGCTTTGATGTCTTTGGTTATAATCAGTCATTCCAAAGAAAAGCAGCCTCTTAAAAAGTTACTAGGGTGGGTACAGGGTTTCTCATGTGACGTTGACAGCGACCTTCCATGGAAAATACAGCGTGAACTTCTAATTCCCTCAAATATAGTGTGTGCCTTTCTGTTTTTGTCCCTTTGGATTATTTGCTTATGGCAATATGCCTCTGTCATTCCTCTCAATTATAGTGAACCTTGTCACAGAACTTGTTTCAAGTCATTAAGGGAGAAACTTATTCCAGTGAAGATAGCTTACAGCAGGTCCTACACATAATTTAAGTCCCATCTTAAAAGCTAGTCCTAAGGTCCTCTCTGTCAAGCTGCCATTAACTGTAATGGGAGTTTGCCCAAGGAAGGGCTGATCTAACTCCTGAAGTGCAGTTTGTGTGGGACTTTTGCATATGAGTGTGTTTCAACCTCATTAAATTGTTGCGTCATTATACACTGTAATTAATTAGTAACCTAAAACAAAGTGTAATGCCTCATTTTCATAGAGCCAAATTCTGGTAGTGCCTACAGTAGTACTTGTTGTGTCCTCTTGTATTGATTTATTTTGACCTTACATTTTGGTACGTTTTCAATCTACTCACCTACTTTGCATAATTATCTTATTATTGTGATGGGCAGCAGTATAAAACTATTTGAGTGCAATGCCTTCCATATAAAACCAGTAGCTAAGTTCGTAGTGGACTTCATGGAGACTTTGGCACTTCTCCCTTTTTGGAGACAGAACTCTGTTTGTGGTGTCCTTTTTTTTTTGTTATTGTTTGGTTTTTTGGGGCAAGGGGCTGGCGAAGGCTTTGGGAATAGAAGGTGTGTTTGCGTTTCAAGTATTGTTTATTGTGTCAAGGCTTTCTTAAAGATGAAGGCTTTGCAATGTTTCCTAAAGACAGTCAGACACAAGATTTGCCTGATCTGTTCTGGAAGCTTGTTTCATAGACATCCAACTATGACAGAGAATGCTTTGTCCCCAGCTTTTGCATGTGTAACCCTTCTGCCAGGTGGAGTCAGCAGCAACAAAGGCTGCGTTCAATATCTAGGAGTTCCTCTTAACAAAATAGAACCAGTGTGAGCCCCTACCCAGTAATCTGGAAAAACTAAGCAGCCAGGTGGTGTTTCTAAGAGGCAATATTTCCCCACTCACAAGCACTGAGACTATGTGTAACAAATGCTTTTATTAAAAGGGAATCCAGCATTAATTTGGGAAAACACCACAACCACAATTCAAAAGCCTGCTGTGCTCATGGGGGCTGGACCCATGGAGAAGGAGAGCAGCTGCATTCTGTACCACCTGGAGACTATGCATCATCTTCACATTCAGCTTCAGATGCAATCAGTTACAGTAATCCAGCTTGGTGGTGATAAATGCATGGATCACTGTGGCCAAGTCCAAATCCAAGAGGAGGGGATGAAGCTTCCTAGCAAGCAGGAGGTGAAAGGAAGCACTTTTGGCAACTGATAGCACTTTGTCATCCAAGCTTAGCGAGGAGTCCCAGGAGCCTAAGGTGTTGCACCATGGTGGTCCCCGCTCTCTCCCAGTGGTCGCATGTAGATACTGAAGAAAAACAGGAATAATATTCTTCCCTGAAAAACTGTTACCCATCACCACTGTGAGTTCTCTAGTGGATCTCATCATGCCTCGCCAAATAGTGCTGGGCTATCTACTCCAATGATGATAATAAGAAAACTAATATTTTACTTGCCCATCAAGAAAAAATTACC
Organism: Natator depressus; assembly: GCF_965152275.1. Classification (NCBI taxonomy): domain Eukaryota; kingdom Metazoa; phylum Chordata; order Testudines; family Cheloniidae; genus Natator; species Natator depressus. Next base: position 44,723,445 of record NC_134234.1, read on the forward strand.
CGACTTCATGCATGGGACAAGGGAACTTTTGCCAGACTGGGTTAATTACCTCAAAATTCTTATAAAAAAACCCTTTTAACTAGAATTTTATATTTCACTTCTCAATTGGTACTCTACTTTCCTTCTAAAATTCTCACTTCTAAAGTGTCTGCTGTTAGATGCTGTACTCCCAACTACTTTGAATTATGTAGCAATCCTCTCTCTCATTATTCCGAAACTCTCTGAATCTGTTCAAAGTGCTTCTTTTCAATTGTGAAGTTATAATTAAGGTAGATTTCAGCTCTTATTGTGCACAAGTCCAAACTACAAGCCTTTTATCAGAAAACCGCTCCCAATACCAGGTTTTCATGACTAATCCTCATGATAGTGGAGTGAAGAGGGAGAGCTTTACTTTGTGGCAGCATCTTCACTGTATTCTTTGCATCAAATGACATGAGGTTGTGTTATATGTCAACCCGGTTTTAATAAAGGTTTTCCAAAGAGATCCATCTATGCTCTATGGGTCACAAAAGGGGCCTTTATGACCAGAAATTTCTAGCATGTGAAATCTTGGCAGCAATAATAAACCAACATTAGTAATTACAGAAAGGCTCTTCATTAATCAGAGCCTCCATCTGGATGAAGGGGGTGATAATAGGGATGGGAATGTTCAAGGAGTCTCAGGGGAATGCAAAGGTAAGACTCTGAAACAGGGCAATTGTCTGAAACACACAGTGGCTGTAGCTATTTCCACAGCAGTGTTTATATGAATCATCTGGATTTATACTAAACACTTTTACAGGTGATATTATTCAAATCTGAGAGTCAGCTGCATTACCACTTTCATACCTCACTGTCTGACAGTCGGGCAAAGAATTAACAAGTTATTTGCAAATGTATCATGGGAGTAGATTATTTGACTAATACTATTCTGTCATCTCTACATTCAAAGCAGCCTCAAAGCACACTGTCTCCTCCTCATTTTATCTACTTTCCACACACAATAAATCTTGTCTGCCTTGGACACCTATACAACCAGATTTCTCCACTCCTAGGCAGAGGTGAAAGTAACTTAAAGGACTTACCATTACTCCGGAGTCCTGAGCAGGGGGCATGGCCTCGACCAGAAGAGGCAGGGCCTTTAAATACCCAGGCCCTTTAAATCAAGATTTAAAGGCCCCAGGGCTTCAGCTGTGGCTGGGAGCCCCTGGGCCTTTAAATCACCCCCAGAGCTCCCAGCTGCAGAGGCAGCTGGGAGCCCTGGGGTGATTTAAAGGGCCCCGGGCTCCGGCCGCCACTACCACATCGGAGCTCCGGGCCCTTTAAATCACCGCCAGAGCACGGCCGCCGCGACCCCGGGGCCCCGGAAGTGTGGCTCAGGCCGCGCTTTAAAGGGCCACCACTACCCCAGAGGCGCCGGTCGTGGGGCTCGGGTGGGGCTTTAAAGGACCCAGGGCTCCAGCCACTGCGGGGAGCCCGGGGCACTTTAAAGCGCCAGCCTGGGGAAGCCGGTCCGGTCCAGCACGGCGTACTGGCTTTTGCCAGTATGCCATACCGGACTGGACTGGCTTACTTTCACCTCTGCTCCTATGGGAAATACTGTAAAAATGCTTTCTTGTTTATGAAACTCTAGACCTTGATGTTAGGAAGAGGGAGCTTTTTAAGTGTCTATGTGTTAGTGGGGAGGGAGGTTGTTTGCTACCCAGCTATGACAACACTGGATTGTCATTGGAAAGAAAAATACACAAATGTGACTATTGCCAGTTCCTTAACAATTTGCTCTCCCCTTTCTGGAGACCATGTTGCTTCTGAGACGTGAAATTGGGCCAGGAGAAGGGAATAAAATCCTGGTATAGTGGAACCATCAAGATATGCTATACTGAGTATTCATCAGATCTTATTATGGTCACTCTTGTGCACGCTCGCTTGCTCGCTCTCTCTCTCTCTCTCTCTCTCTCCTCTTCCTTGTTCTGTCTATGACCCTCATGTGTTGTGTTCTGTTATATAGAGATTGTGAACTCTTCGGGGAAAAAGACTTGTTTTAACATGTTTCAGTGAGTGAGCAAACATCTTTTGGGATGCTTGACATGAAGTACAGCTTTATTATATCGTGTGACATGGTTTCTTGTACTGATATCACTTTATCCATTATCTCAATAGCTTAACATCCCTGACTTGATTGAATCGACTTAAAATTTACAAAGATTATTTGATCAGTGTAGTATTAGTTCAATATCTGATGTATCTTCTATCTGGGGATTAACTCCGATACCTAGAGTGGGTAGACTAGATGACCTCAATGACTTTCCACATCTAACTTCTGTGACTGATTGTATCAGAGCGTCTCCAGACGCTTTCTTGTCGTCCTAACTTAACATATAAAATGATCTCCATAGGCTTGCATGTAGATCATTCTCTCATTTAATCTTGACAGCATAATGAGGTCTCCAAAGTTTTAAAGTGACAGTGAGGCTGTTGAGAGAGCATTCCCTCCCGTTATGGTGAACTAGTATAGTGAAAAGAAACAACTGAGTATTCTCTGCAGCTGTTTTCCAAGTATGTGAACGATTTATAGTTTTACATCTCTCCATCTTCAAGATACAAATAGCCATAAATCCATGGTAAAGCATAACTTCAAAATAGGCCACTTTAAATTAATTGGACTATCTGCACCTATGCATTAAAGATAAGGCACCCATAATCTGGTCTATTTAATCAAAATGACATGATCTTTTCTATAGAGGTTTCTATACCAAACTCACACTGAGCACCTTCCAGAAGTGTGTTAAGCAACATGACTCCCCATTTGTCACATGCTGGTTCTAATTCCCTCCCCAGAGGGAGAAGCAAGTGCTGTGTAGTGTTTTATTTTGATAGGTTAATTATATATTTTATAAATGTACTGTGACACTCTGTACCTGAAAGTAGCACCCTGGCACCCCCATATTCACCACTGTTGTATCATTGTTTTGTACAAATTATGCCTTGTGAGGTATAATTTTAAAAGTCTTGATTTGTTGAACATTAATATCCTGTTGGACTGTATGTACTATCATTGTATGTGAAGTTATGAAGTACTGCTATATGTGCTATTGAAATATTTCTATCTTGCTGTAGCTAATAAATCTGTTTTTATATTTTACCTAAAACTGTTTTTTCCCCTGTCAAAATGCGTGCAAAATCTCAGATTACAAAGGCTAGTGTATGTCCACTCTACACTGAGGAAGTGGCAAACTACTTACTGATCTTGCACTGCCCAAGGGAGCCTTGAGCAGTGTAAGGCAGTACAGTTCTGGGGTGCAAGGCTGAGAGCTGGGGGGATTGGTTGAAGCCTCTCTATTGATGGCTCATGAGCGGCTGGGAGATCATTCATGTAACTCAGTTGGGATCTGTCCCTGCCTGTAGATGGCTGTGTAAGTACAGTGCCTGTCAGATGCTTGTGGCACCTTAGAGACTAACCAATTTATTTGAGCATGAGCTTTCGTGAGCTACAGCTCACTTCATCGGATGCATACTGTGGAAATTGCAGAAGACATTATATATACAGACACCATGAAACAATACCTCCTCCCACCCCACTCTCCTGCTGCACAGTGTGGGGAGAGTGGTCAGTTTGGATGAGCTATTGCCAGCAGGAGAGTGAGTTTGTGTGTGGGGGGGGGGGGTGTGAGAAAACCTAGATTTGTGCTGGAAATGGCCCACCTTGATTATCATGCACATTGTAGGGGGAGTGGTCACTTTGGATGAGCTATTATCAGCAGGAGCGTGAGTTTGTGTGTGTATGGGGGTGGGGGAGTGAGAAAACCTGGATTTGTGCTGGAAATGGCCCACTTTGATTTTTCATGCAGGTTGTAAGGAGAGTGGTCACTTTGGATAGGCTATTACCAGCAGGAGAGTGAGTTTGTGTGTGTGGTTTTTGGAGGGGGGTGAGGGGGTGAGAGAACCTGGATTTCTGCAGGAAATGGCCCACCTTGATTATCATACACATTGTGAAGACAGTGGTCACTTTTGATGGGCTATTACCAGCAAGAGAGTGAGTTTGTCTGTGGGGGGGCGGAGGGTGAGAAAACCTGGATTTGTGCTGGAAATGGCCCAACTTGATGATCACTTTAGATAAGCTATTACCAGCAGGAGAGTGGGGTGGGAGGAGGTATTGTTTCATGGTGTCTGTGTATATAATGTCTTCTGCAATTTCCACAGTATGCATCCGATGAAGTGAGCTGTAGCTCACGGAAGCTCATGCTCAAATAAATTGGTTAGTCTCTAAGGTGCCACAAGTCCTCCTTTTCTTTTTGCGAATACAGACTAACACGGCTGTTACTCTGAAACCTGTCAGATGCTTGTAGCTTGACATTAGCAACCCCGTGCGAGGGACAGCCCAGGCTGGTTTGTTTATGTTAGAGAAGGCACGATCAAAGAAACATGGCTCGCACTTGGAGCAAAAAGTGGTGAGGTTTCTGATAGTCCTTAGCTATTGAGAAGGTTCATTCTGCAGTCTTGGGCTGCCCTCTAAGAAAATTCAGTCTCCTGCACCTCTGAGCTTCTCTCTTTTTGATGAGAGTTCCATTGTGCCAGAGGAGTGGAGCTGTTGACCGCAGTCTCTTCAGATATCCTGGGGCCAGGCCATGGAGCACTTTGAAGATCAGGAACAAGATCTTGAGCTAGATTTGAAATTCTGTGAAAGCCAGTGTAGACAGCAGAGGACAGGTGTGATGTGCTCACAAGAGCCTGTGTTGCGGAGGAGTTGTGCTGCAGCATTATGTACTACTTAGACTTTCCTAAGTGCTCAAAGTTTCATGCCCACGGTTATAATATTCCTCTAGTCCAGCCGAGAGGTGACGAAGGCGTGAATGACTGAGGCCAGGGCTTGGCCTGCCAGGATGGGGTGGAGTCTCCTAGCCCGCTGGATCAGTTAGGAAGTATTACTTGAGGTTGTTGCTATGTGACAGCTCAGCATCAGTGAGGAATCCAAGAGTACTCTTAGACGACAGACTGAATTGGCCTATTGTGGATTTGAACTTTACATTAATGGAGATTGCACTGTGGCTGCAAACTCTTCAGAATACTCTTCTCTGCCCACCAGTTTCACCACCATTTTGCTCACATTTGGCTGAAGCTGAACCCTTCATCTATCAGCTGATCTCATCCAAACACTGGGTGATCTTGATGGCAGTGGTGTGGATCGTATATGGTGAAGGATAGGTAGGGCTGTGTACTATCTACCTATTGCTGGCACTTGCATCCATGTCACCTGGCTGATTTTTACCTAGTTGTTGCATGTAGATGTCTAAAAGGTCTGGAAAGAGAATTGATGCTTGTGGGACTCCCCACATGAGGGGTCTAGAGGTAGAGTTGCAGCCAGTTTCCCATCACATGGGTATGTCCCTCTAGGAAGGATTCAAACCATTTTAGTGCATTACTTTGGATCCCCTACCACCTGTCTCAGCTGACATGGCAGTATTTCATGGTCAACAGCATTGAATGCTACAGAGAGGAAAAAGAGAATGAGAATGGACATCTGGTCTCTATCCCTTGACAGGAGGAGATCATCAGTCTGTACCACTAAAGATGTTTTGGTTCTGTATCCTGGCCTGAATCCAGATTGTGCTGGGTCTAGAATGTTAGCTTTAGTTAGATGGGTCTAAATGGCTCGGTTACATACCAACGTTCCAGAAGGCTATGGGCCAATGTGGCATTCAGCTGGACAAAAGGTAGATGTCCTTATGTTATTGCCACTGTAGATGTTGTAGGGAGACTTTAGGGTTCTTCTATAATCAAACTGCAGCAGATAATTCTCCCTTGTAATTATTGGATGTCCCAATTTAGCACTTAAAACCTTCAGGTTACATTTCACTGGTGGTATCCTAAACAGACTTATGTAGTCTCTCACTTGCGGCTTGAGAAAATAGTCTGGCAATATACAAATCCCCTGCCTCTTCACATTCTCCTTCAGGCAGCAGATAGTAGAATTCTATTTTAGAAAGACTTAAGGTTTGTAGGAGTAGATATTCAGGTTTTTAGAATCTTACCCAATCATCTTGCAGAGAGCTCACATAGGCAATGTTAATATGAATGCTGCACTTTGTAACTGAGTTCACAATTTTTAAAATCTGTTAGAATGTCTATCGCTATATGCACCCACACACATTCCTGTATATGAACACACAGAGTAGTAATTATGAAAGTTAAAATTTGATCTGAAAATCTTTTAGATTTTTCATCATCTCCATAAAACTATTTGTAAACTATTTCCTAGCCCTGCCACTAGATAAAGAATATATGATGTGATATAAAGGTGTTATGAGTAATGTTGCAATCCCAAACTCATGTCCATAAGTGGCAAAGCGAGTGCCAGTTGTTGAAAATGAATGTTGACACAACTTTATACCACACAGTCATGTATCTTCTTTATGCCATGTATTTTCCAGGAAAAACTATTTTAAAAAGCTGAAGAAGCTTATTGGTACTATATTTCATAGTGTCAGGTGGCCTTTGTTCCAGTCCAACTGCACAACCCTTTGAGACATTTCTAAAATGCACTACATCACCTAACTTTTCTATTTGTAGGTATGTCATGACTTTAAGTAGAGCTGAATGGAGAAAGGTGATTTAGTTTCATGGAGGATTTTGATACTTTGAAATTTTGGTTTTGTTCCAATTTGGAGTGAAACCCAAAATTTTCAAAGTTCTCCACAAAAGGGAATGGAGCTCTGGCTTTGGGGTAGTCTGCCTGGTGGGCTGGGCTAGAGTTGCAGACTCTGGAAACCCTGGGAGCCTAGGCTGCTGAGAAGCCAAGAGGCTGACTTTCAGGCTCTCTGCCCCCCATCAGCACACCTAGCCTGGGTTCTGTCTGAACTTCATTGAAAATGAACCACCTGCATGGAACACTTTTAGTTCAATGAGCTGGCAAATTTCAGTGAAAACATGTGCCATTGGAATTCTGGCTAGCTCTAGGGCAGCTCTGTACTAGAAGCGCTACATCAGTACTGTAGCGCATCTGGTGAAGAGACTCCATGCCAATGGGAGAGCATAGTGCCGGTATGGACAGTGCTTAGGTCACTGTGACTTGCGTGTCTTTCACACCTCTGAGCGGCGTAAGCTAAATCGACTTAAGTGGTAATGTAGACCTGTCCCTAGTTTTAAGGACTGATATTTCCTAAGCTGTCAGGACTGGAAACAATGGTCTAACACCATCAGAAAGGGAAGACTTGCCATCTTTCTAAAGGAGTTTGACCTTTAACTTGTCACTGGTTTAGGATTGACTATTGCCTGTCCTTTCGTTTTGAAAAATCTGCATTTGGCAGGAAGGACCAAAATATAACTGTGGCAGAATTTTTTTAAAATGAGTGGTTTTTGTTTTTTGTTTTTTGTTTTTGTTTGTTTTTTTTGAAAGCTGCTCAGAGTTCCAGAATGCTAGACGCAGCCCTGGCAGAGATGGATTAACGAGCAGGTGAGGTGGTCAGACTTGTCACTCTGAGATCACCAGCACATCTATGGTGTGTACATATCTGTAGATGACATTAATACCACAACATCTAGTACAAATTCAATAAACTAAATAGAAACTATTCAAATAGTCAGTTTTGTTTGTCTTGTATCCATTCTAGAGAACGTCTACACAGCCCTAGTCCAAGTTGAAGAGTTAGATACCAGAAGATCTTCTCCAGCTGGGCAATGCAAACTATTTAAAGTAATAGTAGAGCAAAACAAGGGAATGAGTTTCCCTTTTTCTTCCCCTATGAAACTATCACTTGGATGTGCAGAAAAGAATAGAGGGGAAGAGGAACTGTAAGAAGAGCCTTGCTGTGTGTTTAGTTGTTCAAATATTTAATTTTTAAATTACACTAATAAAAGCTATCGCTGAATAGCTAAGGGCATGTCTACACTGGCAGAGTTACAGCGCCAGGAGTTACAGCGCCGCTCAGAGAGCGCTGAAGGGAAACCACTGTTGTGTGCTCACACTGTCAGCTGCCTGAGCAATAGCGTGTTCACAGTTGCAGCACTTGCATCGGTATTCAGAGCGGTGCACTCTGGGGAGCTACCCCACAGAGCATCTCTTCCTCTTCTGCCGCTAAGTGTTGTGGGAAGGCGGAGGGGGTCGCGGGGCATCCGGGGTCCTGTCCCAATGCCCCGTGGTGCATTGCTTCGCATCCCAGCAATCTCTGTGCTTCCGTCCACATTTGGCACCATCTTTCAATGGTTTGTGTACTGTGTGCGCTGCCTCTTCGGTCTGCAGGAACGGATCCTGCACTGTTGACCAGTATGCTGCTCACTCTGACTAACACATCTCGAGTGGCAGTGGAGTTATTCCTTAAACTACAAAGGCAAGAGGACTGCGACATTATCTCGCCACACATACTAGCTACAACACGAGATTGTTTGTGGCATTCACGGAGGTGCTGACCACTGTGGAACGCCGCTTTTGGGCTCTGGAATCCAGCACTGGGTGGTGGGATCACATCGTCATACACATCTGGGATGACGAGCAATGGCTGCAGAACTTTCGCATGAGGAAAGCCACATTCATGAGACTGTGTGATGAGCTCGCCCCTGCGGTGCAAGGACATGAGAATGAGAGCTGCCCTGCCGTTGGAGAAGCACGTGGCAATTGCACTGTGGAAGCTGGCTACTCCAAACTGCTACAGATCGGTCACTAACCAGTTCACAGTGGGAAAGTTGACCTTTGGACTTGTGTTGACGGAAGTGTGCAGGACCATTAATCTCATCCTGCTCCGAAAGACCATGACTCTGGGCAACGTGTATGATATTGTGGATGGCTTTGCACAAATGGGCTTCCCTAAATGTGGAGGGGCGATAGAGGGCATGCATATTCCAATTCTGGCACCAGACCACCTAGCCACTGAGTACATTAATTGGAAGGGGTATTTCTCTATGGTTCTCCAGGCGCTTGTGGGTTACCGTCGGCGTGTCACAGACATTAATGCAGGCTGGTCTGGAAAGGTGCATAATGCACGCATCTTTCAGAACACTGGCCTGTCAGGAAGCTGCAAGCAGGAACTTTCTTCCCAGACCAAAGAGATCACAGTAGAGGAAGTCAAAATGCCCACTGTGATCCTGGGTGACCCTGCCTACCCCTTAATGCCGTGGCTTCTGAAGCCATACATGGGGCAACTTGACCGCAGCAAGGAGCGGTTCAGCAACAGGCTGAGCAAGTACAGAATGACTGTTGAGTGTGCTTTTGGCCATTTAAAGGCCTGCTGGCACTGCCTCTATGGGAAGCTGGACCTGGCCGATGACAATATTCCTATGCTTATTGCCACATGCTGTACACTCCATAATATTTGTGAAGAGAAGGGTGAAAGCTTCACTCAGGGCTGGACCACTGAAGCTCAGTGCCTGGATGGAGGCTGAGTTTGAACAGCCAGAAACCAGTGCGATTAGAGGAGCGCAGCGCAGGGCCATAAGGATGGGGGATGCCTTGAGGCAGCAGTTTGAAGCTGAAAGCCACTAATATTTATTGCTATGCTCGGGAGTTCAGTGCTTGTAATGCTAGGAGGTGATTGTGATTGGTTCAGACGATGCAATATGTCTGTTGCTTTGCAGGGCTCTGTTTGCTTTCAATAAATAGAATAAAGATTGCTTTCAAACCCACACAATTCTTTGACTCTCTTCTCCAGTTGTTGTTTTTAATAAAAAAAAAAAAAACCACATCAGCTGTGAGGGAGATGGGGGAAGGGATGGTCCCAGGAGGAGGTGGGGTCCTGGGATGGCTAAAGATTTGTGTACGTCCAGGGATCTTATACAACCTTCTCCTTTGGAGTACAATGCAGCGGGTACTGTACTTCAGCAGGGCTAAACTGCAGAGGGATGGATGTTGAGTGAAGTGGGTACTGGGAGTCCGCAGGGCTGGACTGTGACAGGGCAGGAGTGGAACGTAGCGGGTACAGACTGGAGCCAGGAGGTGTGTTGGCGGTGTCTGGGGGACGCATGGGAAAGAGTTTTGTGACAGCGGCTGCAGGGGAGGGCGGGTGCGGAGCGGCTCGGGCTGTGGTGCTAGTATCGCCTGGAGTGTGTCCGCTTGGCGCTCCATAATGTTTAAGAGCTGCTCAGTGGCTTCATTCTTGCGCGCCACGTTCTCCTTTCAGTCCCTCTTCTCGCTGTCCCACCACTCCTTCAATTCCTGTTTCTCGGCCGCAGAAAGCATCATAACATCACGCACAAAGTCCTCCTTAGTTCTTCATGGCCGCTTTCTAATTCTGCGCAGCCGTTCAGCCACTGATAACAAAGAGGGAGGCTGGGCTCCAAAGGTCATCTCTGTGAAGTTTAAACACAACATTTTACAGAAGCAGTATTGTTTGCAACACAGAGAACACTGATTCAGTGATTTAAAACACAGCCAGTATTCACACACTTATCACTAACTAGCTGACCCCAGGCAAGCACACATGAGCCACAAGACCCCCCAAAAGGTGAGTAGCCACAGGGGCAGAGTAAATCACTCTTCCCGGACCCTGCTGTACACTGGGCATGTGGCTCTTGGGGAGAGCCAGCACTGTAGGGGGGGCTGATAATCATTCCTGTCCCCACATTTTCCACAGGATGTGATCATTATGGAAGACATCTTGTTGCTGAGGGTGAGCAGGGTATCAAGGGAGGGTCTTCTCCAAGACTGCAGCCTCTGCCCTGGCCCTTATGTGGCTCGCCTGTGTGCAGCGATGGTAACCCACCCCACCGCTCTGACGGCATACTGGCGCGGGAAAGTTACCGTTAATCGTGCAAGAAACAAAGCAGCTCTGCCCAAGAATCTGCGGCAGCGGACTGCCCACTACCTCCGCGAGAGTTTCTTGGAGATCTCTGAGGGAGATGCTTGTGAAGGGAGAGAGTCTATCAACAGCCTGTTCTGCTGCTCAGACTAGGCATGTGGTGGGAGACAAGCCTGCTTCCTGCAGCCCTCCTGCCCCCAACAACTTGCTTCAGCAATTCCCAGAATCAAAGCCACTTACCAGGGGCCTCCTCTCCTGTATGAGTTTTTCATGGCTCTGACAGCCGTGACTGGATAGGCTCCTCTGAGGTAAAAAAGAGCTCCTGGCTGCATGCATCTCTGGCCTCCAAGTCATCCTCTGCCTCTGGGTCCCCCTCCACATCCTTGTCCAAGATTTTCTCCTCCTGGCTCAGTCCACTTTTGACTGGCATGCGAGCCACTGAAGTACCACAGTGGTCTTTGCAGTGGAAGTGGGGTCACCGCCACCTATCTCATCCAGCTCTTTGTAGAACCTGCAGCTCTTGGGCACAGCATCGGAGCGAGGGTTTGCTTCCCGCGCCTTGTAGTAGGCATTCCACAGTTCCTTCACTTTGACCCTGCACTGCAGTGTGTCCCGGTCATGGCCCCTTTCTGTCATGCATCTTGAAATCAGTCTGTAGGTATCATAATTCCTACAGCTGAAGCGCAGCTGGGACTGGACAGCTTCCTCTCCCCAAATGCTGATGAGGTCCAGCAGCTCAGCATTACTCCAAACGGGGAATCGCCTGGTGCGTGGAGCAGGCATGGCCACCTGGAAAGATGCGCTGAGACCACGCATCACCGAGCAAACAGGAAGGGAACTTTCAAAATTCCAAAGGAATGTATGGGATGGGGATGGCGGTTGGTCACCTGAGGTCAGGGCAGTAGAGTTCAAACCGATGACTAGAGAGGCGAGAACAGGCATTGTGGGACAACTCCCGGAGGCCAATCGCAGTGCTGTAATCAACCAGGGTATCTATACTGGCACTGCGGTGCTGTATCCCCGGCACAGAAAACTGTACGTGTCTCGGGGTGGGTTTTTTTTTTTTTTTACGGTGCTGCAACTGTGCAGTTTCTGCGCACTAAGTGGCTTGGCAGTGTGTACACCTTGGGAGTTACAGTGCAGAAAGCTGCTCTACTGTGCAGAAACTTGCCAGTGTAGACCGGGCCTAAGACTCACCGCTATAATTGCAATCCCTTGCAGCTCATGTTAGCAGCACTCTGCACAGCACATTATCAACAATGCTCATATCATATTACACACATTCTCACCATGACTCCCTTATGAATAAGAATTTAACAATCAGAGATGTTGGCACCACATTAGCAACCTGCAAAGATTGCCTCAGGCCTTGGATTTCAGGTTGATTTGTTTGCTTACGTTAACAGCATTATGTAGCTAGTAAAGAACCATGATGTCCCATTAGACTAGAAAAAATGTAGCTTAAAATGAGGCTTCTCGTTCCATTTATGCTTTTGAGCCTTTCAATACTTCATCCCTTTTTAAAAATATCTGCAAAGGGGAATCATAGCTTTTAAATAAAACTTCACATTTCTCATCCCTTCCACGAAAGGATCTCAAAGCACCTTCCACACACTAAGGAATATAGCCTGATAACATCCTTGGGAGGGGAGAAAAGTATTACAGATGAGGAAACTGAAGCAGAGAGGATAAGGGATATTCAAAGAGGATGGATCTAGACTGTTCTCAGTGGTAGCAGATGACAGAATGAGGAGCAATGGTCTCAAGTTGCAGTGGGGGAGGTTTAGGTTGGATATTAGGGAAAAAAATTTCACTAGGAGGATGGTGAAGCACTGGAATGGGTTACCTAGGGCGGTGGTGGAATCTCCTTCCTTTGAGGTTTTTAAGGTCAGGCTTGACAAAGCCCTGGGTGGGATGATTTAGTTGGGGATTGGTCCTGCTTTGAGCAGGGGGTTGGACTAGATGACCTCCTGAGGTCCCTTCCAACCCTGATGTTCTATGATTCTCAAGGCTATACAGGAAGTCTGTTACAGAGACCAGAATAGAAACCCAGGTGTCTTGACTCCAGGCCTCTGCCTTAATTGGAAGACCACTCTTCTTGCAGTGCACATTTAGGTTAATTTCCAAGGCAGTCTGTGGTATGAACACATGTTCTCTTAATTGCTAACAGGATGGGCGCTAGAGAGGCATAAAGAAAACCTGGACATTTTAATCGTATTGATTCAATCCACAGTAAGCCCAGTTATTTGGTCTGTCACTGTATGATCAAAATAAGTTTAATAGCATACAGCTGCCTGTCCCTTTTCAATCAGTACTGTAGCATTGCACAGCCAGCCTGTGCTGTACTTCTGGTGTTCAAAAGGCTTTGCTGAGGGAGGGTTAACTAGTATGTCCTTAAACTTGGATAGTGGGAAAACAGGGACAACTCTTCCTAAGGACTCCATTAGCATTAGATCCTTGCCCAAAGGTGGAGGGCTACACTTACATAGCATAAATGGAGGAGATTGCACCCATCTTAACCTTGTTGTCTCTACAGGCCACACCATTATTTTCATATGAGGGTGACCCGTCCCTGGGCTGTATTGTAGAGCTCTCTGAGATGCGTTTAACCAGTGGTCTGAAACTTGGCTATCCCAAGCTTCCTTCAGGGAAAACCATAGATGAAGAGCTGAATTGTCAGTTGTGACAAGCTTAAACTGGTAAGGTGACTATGCCCATGTCTGCGTGATGGGCTCCACCGCTATGGCACCATAGCCATGCCGTGGTAGCACCATAGTGCAGACAATGCCTAAGTCTCTCACTGTGGTTGCCAACCCTCCAGGATTGTCCTGGAGTCTCCAGGAATTAAAGACTAATATTTAATTAAAGATTAATGTCATGTGATGAAACCTCCAGGAATACATCCAACCAAAATTCACAAAACTATCTGTCACTGTAAGAACTCTACCACCCTGAGCAATGTATCCACATTGGTGGAAGTATCTTTTGTCTACCTTGGGGATTAGGTCAGCATAGCTACGGTGGCTAGGGCTGGGGTTTTTTTCACACCCATGAGTGCCATGGCTATGTCAACATAACTTTTAAGTGTAGACCAGGCCTATGCCTCCTTTTAACTCCCCCAGTCCTAAAACCCTACAGGCTGCTCTAAATTATGCTGATGGCAGAAGTCCCATAGGGCATCCATTGGATCACCATCTCCGTCACTTCCTGTCTTTGTTTCAGCCAACTTTCCTGAATGGGATGTGCAGGCTGGGTGTGGGAGGGGGAAGGGAGCGGGTGACATGGATTGGCAATCCTTTCCTTATGCCACCTGAGAATCATCTTTACACCAGCTTTTGAGCTGCTTTGCACTGTCTGAGCACCTCTGAGTGGGTGGAACAGGGGCCATACTGCAAAGCAGGCTTCTTTGCCAGTAATGGCAGATTCTATGGTTTCCTCTCTGCGTGGATAGCAAACTCATTTGACAGTATTGACAATTGTGAAAACGACAAGCCGAAAACGTCTAGTTCTGTTTAGACACTTGTAACTCCCATTAGATACCAGTGTAATGTCACAACATATTTTTGAAAGGGCAAGTTATTTTGGTCTCACTTGTATGGCTTAAAGCTGCTCTCTCAATGGCACTTACACTTTTTTTGGTGTGCGGCCTTCTGTCGATAGAACTACGTTCTCTCTCAACAGCCATCTGTTTTCTAATAGATTATCCCAGGCTGAGAATAATTCTTCTTTCAGGGTGCGTCATGATGGAAAAACCACTGTAAGAGCACGGACTTCTCAGATTTTCCTGGCCACTGTAGGGACTCAGCTGGTGGCCATTTCAATCAAATCGGGACTACCTGACAGCCAGAGGAGTCTGGGAGAGCAGGGTTAAAAGCCCTGCTCATACTGTAGCCAGGACTGCTGCAGGGAGTCAGCTGGGAAGCATTTTTGTTTCTAGTGAGGAAGAAATGGGTTTATTTTTTCTTGTTCCTTTTTATAGGGCTAGATCTTTGTTTTCTGCCGTGTGGTTCACTGAGTACAGTAGAACCTCAAAGTTATGAACACCTCGGGAATGGAGGCTGTTCATAACTCTGAGCAAATCGTGATGATTCTTCCAAAAGTTTACAACTGAACATTGACTTAATACAGGGTTGAAATTTTACTATGCAGAAGAAAAATGCTGCTATCCCTTTGTTTGTTTGGGGTTTTTTTAGTAGTTTATGTTTAACACAGTACTATACTGCATTTGCCTTTTTTTGTCTCTGCTGCTGCCTGATTGTGTACTTCTGGTTCCAAATGAGGTGGGTTGTTGACTGGTCAGTTTGTAACCCTGGGGCTCGTAACTCTGAGGTTCTACTGTACTTCTAAGTTAAGGGAGACATTTGGAGTGTGTGTGGTGTTTGTTCTAATTTTCTTTCCAGGGGGCCTTTTTGTTCTACACCCATTTGATCACTTTTGTGCTACTAAAGAGGAGGTAGAAAGAGGTTATTTGTTTTAATACACTTCTCGCCATTGATCTTATCACAAGCCCAACTGGTGTTAATGTGGGGCATAGATATAAGTGTTTTCCTCAGGCTTTTTGGTGATTCCCCCTTTAGCAATATCTGCTATAGAAGCAGTTAAAAACTCAGTGTAAAGGTTCTCATAAGAAACTAGGTCTGGTGTATGCTACAGGCCTATGTCAGTACAACTACATTGCTCAGGGGAGTGAAAAATCCACACCCCTGAGTTATACTGACCTTAATGTCCCATGTAGCTATCACTATGTCAGTGGGACAGCTTCCCCCGCCCACAAAACTACTGCCTGTCAGGGAGGTGGATGAATGACATTGATGGGAGGCCTCTCTCCCGAGCATCTTCACTTAAGCGCTACAATGGCACAGTTGCACCAATGCAGTGTTTTAAGTATAGACCTGCCAGGAGTAGCACCTCACTCCAAAAGTAAGTTCCATTGAAATCAATGGAGCTACTCATGGAGTAAGGTGCTACTTGATATAAATAAGGGTAAGAACATAAGAGCAGCCATACTGGGTCAGACCAAAAGTCCATCTAGCCCAGTATCCTGTCTTCCGACAGTGGCCAATGCCAGGTGCCCCAGAGGGAATGAACAGAACAGGTCATCCTCAAGTGATCCATCCCCTGTTATCCATGCCCAGTGTCTGGCAAACAGAGGCTAGGGACTGTAGAATTTGGCCTTAAACTAGCAGAATAGAAATGTGATTCCAGTTCACCCATTCCATTTCTCACTGGGGATGATTTTGCTTTGCAATAAAAATCTTTCCAAACTGAATCTTACAAATTTGAGCTTGCTAGTCTTGGTTTCAAATTAAACCGATGTTTAGAAAAACCTACTATAGATGCAGAAGATGAAAAATGCGTGACTTGTACAACTACTGGGTATTCCTGAATCTACTGAAGATTTATAACTTTTTTTTTAAGTTTCTCTGACTGACCCTGGTCTTCCTTTAAACATATGGAAAGTGTAGCACGCCCCTTTTTAAAAATAGTCTTTTGAATTTTCTAGCATCTGAATTCTCTTCTCTAGGTTTCTAGACCTCATTAATTAAACAAAGTGTACTGGGAAATGTCATATCTCTTTTTGGTGATATTAATTTTTTTTGTCTCCCCCTTAATAAAATAAATCGCCTTCTTGGTGAGTATTCAGATGTTGAAATCTCTGTATCTTTGCCTCCTGAATTACATTAATATCTTGTGATGCTTTATTTTCTAGGTTCATTTTCCATTACACCAAGGATCTTTAAATCACACACTTTTCTGATAAATTCTAGTTAAAATAGGCCCACTTTCTTTTCTACAATTAACTGCCTTGGTGCTTTTTTAATGAACTTTCATAGCAGGCTTTGGGGGCACTTTAAATATTTTAAACAAATATTTTGACTTTGATTTTTAAGAGAACTTTTGCTACTTCTAGTGGTACAGGTGTGAAGTGTGACCTGGATACCTCAAAAGAAGTCCAGTTAAGAAGAAGCAAATACTGTTAGAATGAAGTCTGATGGGTTGTGCACTATATTTACTTGTATTTTTAACTGCAAAATACCAGCATAAATGCCTACTCCTTCCTCTGAAGTATCTAGGATGGGCCACTGTCTGAGACAGGCTACTGAACGAGACGGACCTCAGGTCTGATCCAGCCTGATAATTCCTGTTACTATTTATTGTTAAACATGCAGGAATGGGAACCTGGGGGAGGGAGGGGGGAATCCAGCAAGCATTCTCCTCTCAAATACAATTCCAATCCTGCATGTCAGATAGCAATGGTGAGTGCTCTCAAGTGGTGGAACATGGGAATAGCATCCATTTTTAATAACTATCAAACGATCCTCTCTTAGGCTCTGTCTAGCTCTCTCTTTTTCCTGAACCACTCCCCTCAAAAGATGGTCATAACTTACTAATTTATCCCAAAGGAGCTTTTCCAACAAGAAAACAAATATCAGAAAGGATTCTGAAAGCTTGTCCTCTGTCTTCTTGCCATTATAAAACTATATTTTGAAGTATGAGTTTGGAAAACTTGATCTAGCTCAAGATAGAACCACACTCTGACCTTTTAGTTTCACCTATAAACTGAGCAGTGGTATTGTGATGTCAGTGATGACTCAGACAGTCATGGCTCATTCTCCCTCTAGTTCATTTGCATACTTCAGTCCCATTGGTTGAAATGAGTCAGCAAATGAAACTTCAGCTCTGGCCCTAGGTGCTTTGACAAAGTTGTGGTTGTGGGGGATGATGACTGGAAAAGAGGGGACTGCTTCAGATCGTTAGTTGTATTGGCTGAGTAGGAGTAAGCCTGGAAATTTGTGCCTCCCTCCACACCATGCCTGGTTCAACCAAGATAATTTATCTTTGTCTGGTCAAAAACTGTTTTAGTTAATGTACAATAAACTACAGGAAGATTCACCTGCAGTACCTTTAAACCAACTTTATTCAGCTATCAGTAAAATGTCAGGATCATCCCATTAACCTTGGCAATAATTGACGTCTGTTTCAGCTCGTTTAGACAAGTGATTCCTACAGGCAGCAGGTCCTAGTCTTGATAAAAGGTGCAGCCTCCATTGGAAGCTCGCTACAAGGGAGACACCACAGAAGAACTGATGATTTATTGCTGCTTTTTTCCACTTTTTTTGTAGCATAATGTATTCATTATTACTGACTTGAATTATCTTATCTAAATCATGGCCTCCCCTAAGGTATGGAGAGAACACTGATGTGTCAGTTCTGGGGTAATGCACTTGCAATAATACCTCAAGAAACCATTGGTTATCATCTGGCCTTTATGATTATTACTTTTGTACTTACCAGTGTGACTCCTGTGTAAAATACTACTTTCATGCCCCTGGGAAACTCTCTAGACTGTTCCTGGACTCCCAGAATGCAATTGCTTTCATCTTTGATTGGCCAAGTGATTGTGTCTGATACTCTCGGATGCAGACCTCAGCACAGTTGACACTACCTTTGTTACCTCAAGTCTAGATAACTGCAGCATTGTAGCCACAATGGTGCAATACCACAGAAATCAGCAGGGCACGTTGCCTCCAAATGATAATGGGGGGCATAGAAGATCTGTACAAATATCCAGAAAACATGAAATATGCAAAAAAGGGATAAAGGCTTGGGTGAATCTTGGCAACATCTCTGTCTTCTCTACAAGCACAGAACAGCACCAGAGAACTGGGCCCTAAATTCACAAGTCTGTATAAGCCATGTGGCCCGGAGCCCTAGGAAGTTGGGAATTTGCTATTGACACCTGTTGGTGAACAGGGAGAATAGCAACCCAGGGTCAGATGGCCAGAAGCTGCACAGGGGAGGGAGCTCTCTGACTGCATCTGTTGGTGAGCAAGGGCAAAATGATGAATGAGCCAGATCTCCTTCCCATTTCTGTTTGTGACAATTTGGGTCATTTTGGTTGACCTTTGGGGGTGATGAAACTTTATTATGCCTGTTGGGAAACTAAAGGATCAGTGAACGGCACTAAATGTGCCTGGAGTGAGCAGTCACCCTGACCAAAACCACAGTCTAACACAGCTGGGTAAGGGAAGCTGCCTATGGCTAAAGGGAGGAGGAGAGGAAAGAGGATCCTGTTGGGTTTGCTTCCTGGTGACAAAGATCCTGGTAAGGGTCTTATTCCCTTTAGCCCTCTCTAAAGACTCAGCCCAGAGCAGAGGTGATTTTCAAGGTGACAGATAGCAGAGAGAGCAGCAGCCTAGCAGAAGGACATTGCTGCTGGCCTTTCTACCCAGCATCAATGCTGGCTTAGGTGATAGAGCCCCTGGAGCAGCCCAGGCAGCCCTTCTCTTAGGGGCTGGAGACTGACTTGCCTGAATTGTGGACACCAACAATCCTGGACAACAAACAGGGAGTGGGGAGCAGGGGAGGAGGAAAGTGACTGACTAATGCCAGAACACATTGCCTCCTTAGCCACTCTCAACCATGAGAGGAGGGTTGATCTTAAGAACATTGCCAAGACACCCTGTGGGGTGGGAGTGCTATCTAATAGACACTGATTGCTGGCTTTCCCAAGTCTATTCTGTTGCCCCCCATCCCTCCCCACAATAAAGTCCTTTAAATAAATAAATAATCCTGGACTCAGGATTACAACTGTTTTCATCAGTGAACTTTATGTAATGACTAAGGGCTTGTCTACCTGGGCATGGGGAGGAAGCCTGCAGAAGCTGGTGGACACTCATTAGTCCAAACTAACTCCTTGTATGGACACACTTCCTGCACCCTTACAGTATGGCTACACTATGCTGCAACAGCATTAGAGCTGCAGGTAGCTGTAGTGCTGCCATGTAGATGCTTCCCGCGTCAGTGGAAGGGGTTTTTCCATCAATGTAGTTAATCCTTCTCTCTGACAGAATCCTTCCATTGACCTAGCTACATCTGTGCAGGAGGTTAGGTCAACCTAATGGCCCTTGGTGATACAGCTACATTGATCTACATTTTTAAGTGTAGACCTGGCCTAAGAGTGCCTCTGTGTGCATTAGCCTGGCAGTCTATTAAGATAAACCACCTGAGGACACCCTTAATGTGCAGTAAGAGAGTCCAGACAGGGAATTAGTGCCAGGTAGCTAATACACTTTAAATTCACATCCTAGCTTACCATGCATTAATTTTGCTGTGTAGATAAGCCCTAAATAAAGGATTTAGCTTTAGTGTGTGTGTGTGTGAGAGAGAGAGAGCATGGTGTGATGGTGGCATACCAGATGCCAGTTCGTGCGAAGGCCCCCGTGCCTCAATTGAATACTGACAAATACATAGCTGAAAACAGTTTGGCTCACCTATGTGTTAGTATTGCTATAATAGGTACTAGAATGATGTTGTGTTTAGGCTGTATTGAATGCTTGTGAGTTGCTGCATGCACTAATCTCACTTACAACGTTTGTATTCCATATTGTAAAGTAACATATGAGCATTGGCAGCGTAAGCCTCTGTAAATCACCAGGAGAGAATCACTGACAAGTGTGAAGTGCTTGTCTCCAGCAGAGGGTGTTATATCCTGCCCAACATGGAAGGCCCATTGTCACCAGACAGACTAAAGTAAAACATTAAAACAGACAAAAGACTTTTACTCTCCCGCTGCCCCACTCATGAAAATGGTTCTTTGCAAGTGAATTCCTCCCATCAGCAGAGTTTGCGGCTTCAAAGGAGAAGGGGGGGAGGGAATAAAAACCCCTAACAAGGAGGAACTGTATCTCATTGCTGCCTGGACTCTGGGGCAAGGTTACTCAGCATAAGTAAGAGACCCCTAGCTCTTAGCCTGGGTTAGCCCTAAAGGACATACAGAGCTTGCTTATTATAGAAGCTTCTATTCTTCTATTAACTTTTGAAAGTTAAGATTGTAACTCATTTGTGTGTATTCGTTTATTTGCTTTAATCTTGTAAATAACTCTCATTGCCTTTTCCTACATAATAATTTAGAGAATTTGTTATAGGATTGGCTACAAGCATTGTCTTTGGTGTGAGATCTACAGTGCAATTGACCTGGGGCTAGTGACTGGTCCTTTGGGACTGGAAGTAACCTGAATATCACTGTGATTTTTTCATTAATTTATTTATTTATTTATTTTGGTGTAAGGGACTATATCACAAAGGCAGGCTCACCTGGGTGGCAAAACAGATTGGAGTACCCAAGGCGACTGTCTATGACTCCATGTTAAGGCTGTTACAGTGCCTGACGAGTTTACACTCGATAACTAGTTGGTTGGAATCTATGTATTGAACTCACAGCCAGTTTGGGGTTTGTGCCCTGCTTTTTCAATCTGCTCTCAGGTTGATACTTGTGCTCTTGAGTCACAGGGGAACTGCAGGACAGTTTGACACAGGGTCTTGTGAGTGTAACCCATAGTAAATATATATTACAGATTACTCTCTGTGCCCAATACTTCAGAGGATATAAGTACAGCTGGATGAAATTTCTCAGCCAATACTTTTTTCACTGAAAAATGGAGATTCAAGTTAAACAAAACATTTGGCAAAATTTGTGTCAAATTTTCTGAATTGTTTTGAGTGGATGGGGGAAGGAATCAAAAAAAAAATCAAAAGTTCATTTTGACATTTTAAAACTGAAACATTTCAATTTTTTATTGAAATGAATTTTCATTTTGAGATTTACCTGAATTTTATTGAAAATTTATTTTAAAACAGCTCAAATGACGCATTCAGTTTAGTGAACCAAAAAAAAAAATTATACAGTGCTAGATATTAGTCTGTCACAGAGCCAGCTGAAGAACCTTGGTTCTTTAGCTTTAAGATGTGGTAGCTCATGCTTTTAGCTTTGTGTGTCCTCAGTTCAGTCTTTCCTGTGCCTAAGACAGCAACTGTCATGTGGGCTCTCTACACGTGGGAGAATTTCACCCTTAGACTTAGAGCATGCAATTAACAAAATACAGTAATGAATAGGTGCATGTTACACAGTAAAGAAACTTGTAAATAGAACACTGAATAGACAAAAATACAAAGAGAGACTTGCATTACTTGCCAGGGAATTACAAGGTGTGTGTGTGTGGTTTTTTAAAAACTTTTTCCCCTGTAACCTCCCCTCCCCCCATACATTTTTTTAAACTCATTAAGTATGCACCCAGAAAATTAGACAAAGGACAAATCCTTAATATTTGTTTATCATTTATTTGTACTCTGACAGAATGCACTTCCCAATGGGAAGGAAATGCTGCACTTGAAAAACATTTCTGAATATCAATATTTATAGTTCTTATTAAAAGCTATAGGTATGTCAGTAGTTATGGTGCCAGTCTGGATGGCCTGTAATAATACACTATACAGTTCTTGGGTCTTGTTGGACCAGTAAAGCTTGTTGAGCATGGCAAATGGCTTCCACTGTGTGGTTCTTCACATCAGCTTTTAACATGGCGTCAGCAATAAAACAGGTTTTATTGCCTCAATCATTCACTGTGACTGACCAGAGACACTGAGCCTAGATCCACAAAGGGACTTAAATGTTGCACCCCCCTAACTTTTAGACACCTAGCCAGCCAGAACACTGAGTTAGGTGCCCAGGATTCCTCTACAATGCATGGGGTGAAATAGGTGCCTAAGAATTTGGATCCACACAAGCTAGCAAGCTGAGCAGAACCACCTAAGCTAGGCAACAGGAAATGCTGAGCGGGGTGTGGCCTACGTCCTGCTCTCTTAGCCCTGGTCTACACTAGGACTTTAGGTCGAATTTAGCAGCATTAAATCGATGTAAACCTGCACCCGTCCACATGATGAAGCCCTTTATTTCGACTTAAAGGGCTCTTAAAATCGATTTCCTTACTCCACCCCTGACAAGTGGATTAGCGCTTAAATCGGCCTTGCCAGGTCGAATTTGGGGTACTGTGGACACAATTCGACGGTATTGGCCTCCTGGAGCTATCCCAGAGTGCTCCATTTTGACCGCTCTGGACAGCACTCTCAACTCAGATGCACTGGCCAGGTAGACAGGAAAAGAACCGCGAACTTTTGAATCTCATTTCCTGTTTGGCTAGCGTGGCAAGCTGCAGGTGACCATGCAGAGCTCATCAGCAGAGGTGACCATGATGGAGTCCCAGAATCGCAAAAGAGCTCCAGCATGGACCGAACGGGAGGTAAGGGATCTGATCGCTGTATGGGGAGAGGAATCCGTGCTATCAGAACTCCATTCCAGTTTTCGAAATGCCAAAACCTTTGTCAAAATCTCCCAGGGCATGAAGGACAGAGGCCATAACAGGGACCCGAAGCAGTGCCGCGTGAAACTGAAGGAGCTGAGGCAAGCCTACCAGAAAACCAGAGAGGTGAACGGCCGCTCCGGGTCAGAGCCCCAAACATGCCGCTTCTATGATGAGCTGCATGCCATTTTAGGGGGTTCAGCCACCACTACCCCAGCCGTGTTGTTTGACTCCTTCAATGGAGATGGAGGCAATATGGAAGCAGGTTTTGGGGACGAAGAAGATGATGATGATGACGAGGTTGTAGATAGCTCACAGCAAGCAAGCGGAGAAACCGGTTTTCCCGACAGCCAGGAACTGTTTCTCACCCTGGACCTGGAGCCAGTACCCCCCGAACCCACCCAAGGCTGCCTCCTGGACCCAGCAGGCGGAGAAGGGACCTCCGGTGAGTGTACCTTTTAAAATACTATACACTGTTTAAAAGCAAGCATGTGAAAGGATTAATTTGCCCTGGCATTCGCAGCTCTCCTGGATATACTCCCACAGCCTTTGCAAAAGGTTTCTGGGGAGGGCAGACTTATTGCGTCCTTCATGGTAGGACACTTTACCACTCCAGGCCAGTAACACGTACTCGGGAATCATTGTACAACAAAGCATTGCAGTGTATGTTTGCTGGCGTTCAAACAACATCCGTTCTTTATCTCTCTGTGTTATCCTCAGGAGAGTGAGATATAATCCTGGTTGAAATAGGGTGCTTTTCTTCAGGGGACACTCAGAGGAGCCCATTCCTGCTGGGCTGTTTGCCTGCGGCTGAACAGAAATGTTCCCCGCTGTTAGCCACAGGGAGGGGGTTGAGGGGGTAGCCACGCGGTGGGGGGAGGCAAAATGCGACCTTGTAACAAAAGCACATGTGCTATGTATGTAATGTTAACAGCAAGGTTTACCCTGAAAGAGTGTAGCCACTGTTTTATAAAATGTGTCTGTTTAAATACCGCTGTCCCTTTTTTTTTCTCCACCAGCTGCATGTGTTTCAATGATCACAGGATCTTCTCCTTCCCAGAGGCTAGTGAAGATTAGAAAGAAAAAAAAACGCACTCAAGATGAAATGTTCTCCGAGCTCATGCTGTCCTCCCACACTGACAGAGCACAGACGAATGCGTGGAGGCAAATAATGTCAGAGTGCAGGAAAGCACAAAATGACCGGGAGGAGAGGTGGCGGGCTGAAGAGAGTAAGTGGCGGGCTGAAGAGAGTAAGTGGCGGGCTGAAGAGAGGGCTGAAGCTGAAAGGTGGCGGCAGCGTGATGAGAGGAGGCAGGATTCAATGCTGAGGCTGCTGGAGGATCAAACCAGTATGCTCCAGTGTATGGTTGAGCTGCAGCAAAGGCAGCTGGAGCACAGATTGCCACTACAGCCCCTGTGTAACCAACCGCCCTCCTCCCCAAGTTCCATACCCTCCACACCCAGACGCCCAAGAACGCAGTGGGGGGGCCACCGGCCAACCAGCCACTCCGCCACAGAGGATTGCCCCAAAAAAAGAAGGCTGTCATTCAATAAATTTTAAAGTTGTAAACTTTTAAAGTGCTGTGTGGCATTTTCCTTCCCTCCTCCACCACCCCTCCTGGGCTACCTTGGTAGTCATCCCCCTATTTGTGTGATGAATGAATAAAGAATGCATGAATGTGAAGCAACAATGACTTTATTGCCTCTGCAAGCGGTGATCGAAGGGAGGAGGAGAGGGTGGTTAGCTTACAGGGAAGTAGAGTGAACCAAGGGGCGGGGGGTTTCATCAAGGAGAAACAAACAGAACTTTCACACCGTAGCCTGGCCAGTCATGAAACTGGTTTTCAAAGCCTCTCTGATGCGTACCATGCCCTCCTGTGCTCTTCTAACCGCCCTGGTGTCTGGCTGCACGTAACCAGCAGCCAGGCGATTTGCCTCAACCTCCCACCCCGCCATAAACATCTCCCCCTTACTCTCACAGATATTGTGGAGCACACAGCAAGCAGTAATAACAGTGGGAATATTGGTTTCGCTGAGGTCTAAGCGAGTCAGTAAACTGCGCCAGCGCGCCTTTAAACGTCCAAATGCACATTCTACCACCATTCTGCACTTGCTCAGCCTGTAGTTGAACAGCTCCTGACTACTGTCCAGGCTGCCTGTGTACGGCTTCATGAGTCATGGCATTAAGGGGTAGGCTGGGTCCCCAAGGATACATATAGGCATTTCAACATCACCAACAGTTATTTTCTGGTCTGGGAATAAAGTCCCTTCTTGCAGCTTTTGAAACAGACCAGAGTTCCTGAAGATGCGAGCGTCATGTACCTTTCCCGGCCATCCCACGTTGATGTTGGTGAAACGTCCCTTGTGATCCACCAGAGCTTGCAGCACTATTGAAAAGTACCCCTTGCGGTTTATGTACTCGCCGGCTTGGTGCTCCGGTGCCAAGATAGGGATATGGGTTCCGTCTATGGCCCCACCACAGTTAGGGAATCCCATTGCAGCAAAGCCATCCACTATGACCTGCACATTTCCCAGGGTCACTACCTTTGATATCAGCAGATCTTTGATTGCGTGGGCTACTTGCATCACAGCAGCCCCAACAGTAGATTTGCCCACTCCAAATTGATTCCCAACTGACCAGTAGCTGTCTGGCGTTGCAAGCTTCCACAGGGCTATTGCCACTCGCTTCTCAACTGTGAGGGCTGCTCTCATCTTGGTATTCATGCGCTTCAGGGCAGGGGAAAGCAAGTCACAAAGTTCCATGAAAGTGCCCTTACGCATGCGAAAGTTTCGCAGCCACTGGGAATCGTCCCAGACCTGCAACACTATGCGGTCCCACCAGTCTGTGCTTGTTTCCCGAGCCCAGAATCGGCGTTCCACAGCATGAACCTGCCCCATTAGCACCATGATGCATGCATTGGCAGGGCCCATGCTTTCAGAGAAATCTGTGTCCATGTCCTGATCACTCACGTGACCGCGCTGACGTCGCCTCCTCGCCCGGTAGCGCTTTGCCAGGTTCTGGTGCTGCATATACTGCTGGATAATGCGTGTGGTGTTTAATGTGCTCCTAATTGCCAAAGTGAGCTGAGCGGCCTCCATGCTTGCCTTGATATGGCGTCCGCACAGAAAAAAGGCGCGGAACGATTGTCTGCCGTTGCTCTGACAGAGGGAGGGGCGACTGATGACACGGCTTACAGGGTTGGCTTCAGGGAGCTAAAATCAACAAAGGGGGTGGCTTTACATCAAGGAGTATTTCATGCAGGACTTCATGGAGGGTTCCAGTAAGAAATGGTGCACCTAAGTTATTGTTCTTATTGGAACAAGGAGGTTAGCCTGGCCTCTGATTGATACATGGCTAGATTTACCTCGCTGCACCTTCTCTGTGAGTGACTGCAGTGTGACCTAGAGGAATGAGTCCCCTAGACAGGGAAGGAAGCAAATGAGTACAAAACAAATCTGGTCTATTTCTTGTTTTGATCCACTCCATCTATCTTTTACATCTTTGGCTGGCAGCAGACGGTGCAGAAGGACTGCATGCCATCCACATCTCATGGCTGCTCGGCAGAAGATGGTACAGTACGACTGCTAGCCATCCTCATCTCTTGCCTGCCTGGCAGAAGATGGTACAATACGATTGCTAGCCATCGTCATCTCTTGCCTGCCCAGCAGAAGATAGTACAGTACGACTGCTAGCAATCCGTATTGCCTGCCTGCTCACCATTAGGCGGTTCAATAGGACTGACTGCAGGACTAAAGAGAATGACCTGGTCAAGTCACCAAAAATTTAGTCCCTGCGCCCATGTCTGCCCAGGCGCTCCCAGCCGACGTGGCCAGGAGCACCTCGGACATGACGAGGACGGCTATCAGTCATACTGCACCGTCTGCTGCCAGAAGGCAATGGGTTGCTGCTACTGTGTAGCAATGCCGTACCGCGTCTGCCAGCACCCAGGAGACATACGGTGACGGTTACCTGAGCGGGCTCCATGCTTGCGGTGGTATGGCGTCCGCACAGGTAACTCAGGAAAAAAGGCGCGAAACGATTGTCTGCCCTTGCCTTCACGGAGGGAGGGAGGGAACGGGGGCCTGACAATATGTACCCAGAACCACCCGCGACAATGTTTTAGCCCAATCAGAGTGCTCCATTGTGACTGCTCTGGACAGCACTCTCACTCAGATGCACGATTGTTTGCCATTGCTCTGACGCAGGGAGGGGCGACTGACAACACGGCTTACAGGGTTGGCTTCAGGGAGCTAAAATCAAGAAAGGGGGTGGCTTTACATCAAGGAGTAGTTCAGGCAGGACTTCACGGAGGGTTCCAATAAAGAAATGGTGCACCTAAGTTATTGTTCTTATTGGAACAAGGAGGTTAGCCTGGCCTCTGATAGACAGGGGAGGAGGCAAATGAGTACAAAACAAATCTGGTCTATTTCTTGTTTTGATCCACTCCATCTATCTTTTACATCTTTGGCTGGCAGCAGACGGTGCAGAAGGACTGCATGCCATCCACATCTCATGGCTGCTCGGCAGAAGACGGTACAATAGGACTGCTAGCAATCCATATTGCCTGCCTGCTCACCATAAGATGGTTCAATAGGACTGACTGCCGGACTTAAGAGAATGACCTGGTCAGGTCACTAAAAATTTAGTCCCTGCGCCCATGTCTGCCCAGGCGCTCCTGATCGACCTCACACAGGCGACCAGGAGCACCTCGGACATGACGAGGACGGCTACCAGTTGTACTGTACCATCTGCTGCCAGAAGGCAATGGGTTGCTGCTACTGTGTAGCAATGCTGTACCGCGTCTGCCAGCACCCAGGAGACATACGGTGACGGTTACCTGAGCGGGCTCCATGCTTGCGGTGGTATGGCGTCCGCACAGGTAACTCAGGAAAAAAGGCGCGAAACGATTGTCTGCCCTTGCTTTCACGGAGGGAGGGAGGGAGGGAAGGGGGGACTGACGATATGTACCCAGAACCACCCGCGACAATGTTTCAGCCCCATCAGGCATTGGGATCTCAACCCAGAATTCCAATGGGCAGCGGAGACTGCGGGAACTGTGGGATAGCTACTCACAGTGCAACGCTCCGGAAGTCGACTCTAGCCTCGGTACTGTGGAAGCACTCCGCCAAGTTAATGCACTTAATGCACTTCTGTGGGGACACACACACTCGAATATATAAAACCGATTTCTAAAAAACCGACTTCTATAAATTCGACCTTATTCCGTAGTGTAGACATACCCTTAGGGGGCTTAGTGCCTAAATCTGGCTGGAGGGAGATGCAGAGGCCTGCTTGGAACCCTCTCCTTGAACTATGAGGACTCAACTTTTAGCCCAGCTGTTGGGGCACTCACCCAGAATGTGGGAGTCCCAGGTTCAATTTACCATCCCCCACCTATTGTGGCGCAGGCATTTGAGTTTGGGTCAGCCACCTCCCAGGTCAGTGCCCTAACCAGTGGACTATAGCATCGTTCTCTTTCTGGTCTAATGTATATTTCATTATTTCTACACAGTGGGACCGTTTCAATAGAAGAGATTGTGATGTTCCATGAGGGGGAGCAGTTACAGCACTCTCTTGAGTGATGGTGTCATGAGTTTAAATCCCTGCACCACATTAGGTAGAGGGGGGAATTGAATCTGGGTATCCTACAACCCAGGTGAGTGCCCTAACCAGTGAGCGAAAGACTATGGGGGGGCTGCCACCTCCTTGTCATCTTGTGTGGGTTTAGGTGTGCTGTGAGAATTTCTAAGCAATTAGGCCCCACAGTTTGAAATATGCAGGGGAATATTTAGTTGAGGATCCCGCAGGGGTGTAGGCACCCTGGGGACTAGACTGAAGCAGCTGTATGCATGCCCATTGGCAGAAACTTAATGCCTGGGGATTTTAGATGCCTCCAGAGTTAGATGGCAGCTCAATAGCGGTTTTGAGGATCTGACTGGTGCCTAACTGTTGTACTTTTGCTCAGATCCATAAAAGGATCTGGGTGTCTGAGTTCCTCTAGCATTTATAAAGTAAAACACTTTCAGTTTAAAAAAAAATACTCAAAACAGTGGGTGAAATCCTGGCTCCATTGAAATCAACAGGAGATTTACCATTGACCTTGATGGGTCCAGGATTTCACCCGCTGCGTCCTGGAATAGGGAGGATATTCCTGTAGGTTGTATTACTCGTCAAAGTCAGAAAAACTTAGTAACTCTACTGTTACCTATACAAAAAGTGCTACATTCACTTTTGTAATGGTTAATATTGTATTTCAGTCTGACAACTAAGTCAATTTCCTTATATATACACCATGGGAGATGATGCAGATTCTGATAAGGCCTAACTCGAGATCAGAAGAATGTGTATTAAACAGTGAAGATGCTGTTCTTGGAGGGGGAAGACTGGAACAGAGCTATCCAAAGAGCTGGCCAAGGGGATCTTAGAACCATTAATGTTGTTTTTTCCAGTAGAATCTTTGAACTGTGGGGAAGTTCCAGAAGATTGGAAGAAAGCTAATGTGCCAATATTTAGAATGGGTAAATGGGATGATCTGAGTAATTACAGGTCTGTCAGTTTGATATAAGTCCTGGGAAAAGTAATGGAATGACTGATATGGGACTCAATCTTAAAGAATTAAAGGGGGTAGTATAATTAATGGCAATAAGCAGTGCAATGTTTTGGCCAAAAGGGCTTATGCAATCCTTATGCAATGGCTCTAATAAACAGTGGAATATTGAGGGGGAGTAGGGAGGTTCTATTAACTTTATATTTGGCAATGGTGGGACTACTACTGGATATTGTGTCCCATTCTGGTGTCAGCAATTGAAGAAGGATGTCAATAAATTGAAGAAGGTTCAGAGAAGAGCCACAACAATTATCTAAAGGATTAGAAAATATGCCTTAGAGTGACAGACTCAAGGAACTCAGTCTATTTAGCTTAACAAAGAGAAGCTGTCATAAATATAAAGGGAAGGGTAACAACCTTTATGTATGCAGTAATATAAAATCCCTCTTGGCCAGAGGTACAGAATCCCCTTATCTGTAAGGGGTTAATCAGTTCAATTAACCTAGTTGGCAGCTGACCAGAAGGACCAATGGGAAAAGAAGATACTTTCAAATCTGGGAGGGAGGAAGGCTTTGTTTTGTGATCTGTGTGTGTTCTCTCTGAGACAAAGAGAGAGACCAAGCAAGTAATCCAGCTCCTGATACATCTAAATTACAGGAATAGTAAGTAATAGCAAGGAAATGCATTAGAGTATCTTTTGTTTTAGCTTGTGAATTTTCCCTATGCTTAGAGGGAGGTTTATCCCTGTTTTTTGTAACTTTGAAGTTTTTCCTAGAGGGGAATCCTCTGTGTTTTGAATCTGATTACCCTGTAAAATTACCTTCCATCCTGATTTTTGCTTCTTTTACTTTTTTTTCTTTATAATAAAGTTCTGGGGTTTTTTTTAAGAATCTGATTGGTTTTAGTGTCCTAAAAACCCAGGGATTTGGTCTGTGCTCACCTGTACCAATTGGTGAGGATATTATTTTCAAGCCTCCCCAGGAAAGGGGGTGAAGGGACTTGGGGGGGAATATTTTGGGGGACAGGAACTCCAAGTGGTTCTTTTCCTTGAATCTTTGTCTAGCTCACTTGGTAGTGGCAGCGATACCGTCCAAGGACAAGAAGGGATTTGTGCCTTGGGGAGTTTTTAACCTAAGCTGGTAGAAATAAGTTTAGGGGGTCTTTCATGTGGGTCCCCACATCTGTACCCCAGAGTTCAGAGTGGGGAGGGAACACTGACAGAAGCGTAAGCAGTAACTTGATCAGTTTATAAGTACCTACATGGGGAACAGAAATTTGAAACTACAGGGCTCTTCAGTCTAGCAGATAAAGGTATGACAAGATCCAGTGGCTGGAAGTTGAAGATAGACAAAGCTGCCCTTCATAAATCTTGATATAGACCTGATGATGTGGAAGGGGAGGGTCTGCCTTGGTCACTTTGTGAATTAGCTTCTCAGAGGAGTCCTGAGGTAGAGAATGTGGAAATCCAGGAAAAGGTTGTGACGAAAATAAAGCTAGTCTAAGGCCGTGGGGAAGACGATGCAAGATTAAAGCCAAAGGGACAAAGGAGGAAAAGACCAAGCATAAAATCAAAAGGATGAACGAGGCTAAGGCTGGAGTCAGAGAACAAGGAGACGAAAAATAAGAATAAGGCCATGGCTAGAGTAAACAGAGGTTGGGGGAGGGATTAAAAAAGTAAAGATTCTGAGCTGCAAGAAGCAGAATAGATGAATCGAGATCCAGCAATAAGGGTAGCAGAATAATCCTGTTAGCAGGCTCAGGTACTCTACTTCCATTAAAGTTTATACTTAGGCCTCATTGGGGTCTTCAGAATGTAAAGTGTTTCTGAAGCTAGAAGTGGGGAGATGTACTGGTTGCTCTTTAAAGGTTAATTTTGTAAATTTTATTATGCCTGGAAGTAGTGTGGACTGTGTCTAATTCTGGGTTACCACTAATAAAGCCAGTTATTTCTGTAATCACACATGCTTCTCTTTGCTCCCTGCTGGCATTACACACATCACTAAACAATGCTTTCCTCTGATCTCCACATATACACATTTTCTGTCTCCTATCTCTAGTTCATGTCCTTCATTACTCACCATCTCCCACTGCCTCGGCTGGCCTTTCCATGACCTGCAGTTCCTCTGTTCTTAGCCACTCTGTCCTCCCCTTCCAGCTCACTCATCCCTCACTTCTTTTTGACTCTGTGGTTGTATCCCTCCACTGCATTCTCTCCTACATCCTTGGCTTCTTCTCTTCCACCACAAGGTGCACTCCACTAAGCTGGCTCCCTCCAAACATCCATTTCTTCTTCTCCTCTTGGGCCCCAGGATCTGAAAATAGGCTGCTAAGTCTTTGAATTTTATTGTTTTTTTGCTTCCTCTTTGGACTTGTTCAGATCCTTCCCAGAGAAGCTGAGTCTGTGAAGCAAAAAATAAGCAAGTATGGTTTTAACATCAGTCTCCACATTCGATTTCTGCAGATAGATATCACGACACCCCTGTGACAGTCTGTACTCCTATGCTCACCCCTTTTATCGGACTATGATAAAACTTGTACAAAGTATGCCTTGTGAGGTATCCTTTGAAAACTCACAATTTGCTGATCATTATTGTCCTGGCAAAATGTGTGGCAGCATTGTATGTAAAGATATAAAATAAGATATAAAATTCTATCATATGGTATTACTAAGGAATGTTCCAAGTTCCCCATAGATGAAAGGCTAGCCAACATCTCAGGCAGGTGTCAATGAAATCAAATAGACTGTCACCTGTTTAAGTGGCCATTCTTTGGCAGGAAAGAGGGTGTGGGCAAAAAATTTACATCTTGACAAAGAAACAGCGAGGGGTTCCTGTTCACACAAACTTTGTCTCCTGAACCCCAGCTAGAGATGATTCTTTAAGAAGAGAAACTATAAGAAGGGAGAATACATGCCCCAAATTATCTATCCCTTTCTCTCTACCCACAGCATTCACAACACCTGAAGAACAAAGAAAACTGCTTTGGACTAGGGGGGAATCCTGACTGAAAGGAATTCAGCCTGTAAGACTGCTGAAACATGTAGTGAGAGAGACCTTTACTTTGAATCTACTTAGCTTGTTAAGTTAAGCATTAGCTGCATTTTACTTTAATTTTCCTGTAATCAATTCTGACTTTTATGCCTCATTACTTGTAGTCACTTAAAATCTATCTTTTGTAGTTAATAAACTTGTTGTTCAATCCAAACTGGTTTAGATTAGAGTGTTTGGGAAACACCATTTGGGATAATAGGCACAAATCCTATAATTTTCTATTAATAAAATGATGGACTTTATGAGTTTGTATTGTTTGGGAGAGAGCAGAAAGTAAGTAAGGAAGTGTGGAGAAAGTAAATAAGGAAGTGTTATTTACTCCTTCTCATAACACAAGAACTAGGGGTCACCAAATGAAATTAATAAGCAGCAGATTTAAAACAAACAAAAGGAAGTATTCACACAACGCACAGTCATCCTGTGGAACTCTTTGCCAGACGATGTTTTGAAGCCAAGACTATGGTGGGGTTCAAAAAAGAACTAGATAAGTTCATGGAAGATATGTCCATCAATGGTGTTCAGCCAGGAGGGTCAGGGATGTAAAACCATGCTCTGAAGTGTCCCTAGCCTCTGTTGCCAGAAGCTGGGAATGGGCAACAGGGGATGGATCACTTGATTACCTGTTCTGTTCATTCCCTCTGAAGCATCTGGCATTGGCCATTGTCAGAAGACAGGATAATGGGCTAGATGGACCTTTGGTTTGACCCAGTAGTGCTGTTCTTATGTTCTTAAGATGCACATTTCTGGAGGAAAGTCTGGGACTGGGAATTTGTTGGTGTTGCTCTGCAGTGTAATTCAAGAGTGGCTGGCTCGGTAGCCCTCATACAATGTAACTGGGAGTAACGTACATACCAGAAGTGGTTGCTCTCATGAGGGGACACAACTGTTCATCAGTCCAGATTGTAATATCCTGGGTAGTGTCACAACCCCATAGAAGTGGTGGCAAATATGGCGTTACAGAGATATGAGATGTCTGAATAGAGACCCAAAGGATTCCCAAAGCCTCATGATCTGGTTTGAGAACAGCAGATGTTAGGGAGGAGACCTTTTCTAGATGTACCAGGTATGGAAGCTGAGTGAGTGGCAATATAGGTGGTAACCGTCTCAAATTCAAAAACCATATTGTACAGGAAGGACTATTGCAGCATCTGTAGGCAGAGAAGATCTAGATGGAAGAGAAAGGACATTAGCATTTACAGGATGGAGAGACCAGATGCTGCCTGGATATGAGGACCACAGAGTTCCCCATTCCTTGGAAAACTGAATCCATGGTCCATATCCATGGTTTAGTACCAGTCATCACTGTAATTGTAGAATGTTCTGGGCTTCCTTCCTCCCAATCTCCCTGGCCCCAACCCTCAAAATACAGAAACTGAGTGTCAACAAACAGTTAAGTAATTAAAATGATAAGATTTTCCGTCACATCCCATCCCCAAACCCTTTGACTTCCATCATCTAATTTATAGCCCATTCCTACAAGATCTTTTGCAGTCTCCACTTCCATTGACTTCAGCTGGGTTTCAGGACAACAGGCAAGATTATAAAATTCTTGTGGCATGAATTTGCCTTCATTTATGTCTGAAAAGCAAAATTTATGAAGCTATATTAATGATAAAGAAGAACTATAAAAGGGGCAAATTGGTAAGCAACTGCAGTAGACTTTGAGGAATAGGCTCTATTAGGAGTTCTGTGATTAGTTCCTATATTGGAAAGGAAACCTGCTAAGCTAAATAAAATACAACCTCCTATTCTACACAAGATGGCAGTATTGCTACACAGAAGATTTCAAAATAGGGACATGGATGTGAAACTAGAAACAGCTACGTAATTGTAATTTTCTAGCCAAGGCTTTTAATTTCTAGCTTTCCTGAAAATGTAAGTGTTTTATTACTGGGGGGGGGACACAAAACAAAAACCTACTCCACTTTTTGTCACAAACTGATCTTTAAAATAGTTGCACAAGCAATTTATAAGCCAACTGTGCAGTTGAAGGGATACACTAATATGGGGTGTAAAATTCAGGGATGAGCATGTGAGAAACACCTACCTCTGTTTTGAAGAGAGGAGAGCTGAGCATGTGTTCCATCTGGAATGTGCGTTCATTTGGGTGTCAGTAGATTCCATTTTGTTGCATTTCTGCTGCATTGGTGCAGCTTTCAATAATATTCAAGCACTCTCTCAGAACAGTGTAAATCTCTCCTAATTTTATACGTTTAGAGATTTCCTGGGTGCACAGCACCTTGTGGGAATATACAAGGACCGGATTCTGAAGCCATTATGTTGAGTAGCTCCTATTTATGTGAATAGTCCTGTTGAGGTCAATGGAATTTCTTAAGGGCAAGATTGTCTTTTGCTCTGTTTATCCAAGCAGGGGAGAAATGGGCCATACATCATGAGTCAATGCATGGGGTAGAGCAGGCTCCA